>NC_132924.1:108603760-109853760 GCF_047675955.1 Chlorocebus sabaeus | reverse complement strand
GACACTCAGCTTTAAAATTTCTCTCTTTTGTACTCTTTCCCTTTATTTCTCAGACCGGACATCACTTAGGGAAAAGAGAAAAGAACCTATGTTGAAATATCATGGGCTGGTTTCCCTGATACATAAATATTCAGTGGGCAAATATTGAGATCCACTATATATTGACACTCCGAACTTGAAATATGAAAATAAATATAAAAATATTCCTTCCATTCAAGAAATTTAACATGGGATTTTGACATATAAAATGTTATTATAAACTTTCATTTGTTCAAGGTAGTAGATACAATAAGTTTAATGCAACTTTTCCAATCAAAAGAGAGAGTGCATTCTCTACCCCTTAAATCTGGAATGGACTTTTGACTATTTGACCAAAAGAATGTGGCAAATGTGAGGTTGTGTGAGTTCTGTAACCTTGGCCTCAAGAATATGTGCAGATTCCATTTCTACCTTCAGAATAATAATAAGAATTCCACCAAGCTCATGAATGATGAAAGACCACCTAGACAGACAACACAGCTGATAGGCATCACGAAAGCCCCAGACACGAGAGTTAGGTCATCCTGGATCCTCCAGTTCTAGGCAAGAGGCTGGCTCAGTGCAGCCACATGAATGAGCCTGAGAAAGGCCAGCATAAAAACTGTCCCATCAAACACAGAATCATGACAAATAAATTGTTGCTTTGACCTAGCAGGTTTTAAGGTGGTGTGCTACACAGTAATATTAAAATTATACTTGACATTTCCTTCTAACTCTTCCTCAATCCGTAGTACAAAAAAGAACCAAATGTTATAAAGATTCTTCGTATAGGTGAATTAAAAAAAGGTCTATATAATTTCATTTTTCTATATGTGAGCCAGAAAATTAAAATGATTAGGTTATCTTGATATTAATTCCATACGTAACATTTTTATACCCTAACATTATTCTATGTAATTATGGAAATATTTTGCCCAAAAACAGGGAAAGATGAAAAGAGAAATGTGGGTGACATAATGGCTTTCAGCAGAATTCTATGGTACTCAGGCACCAGTATTCACCATCTCTCCTGTTGTCTGTCATTTGTGTTCTAGGATTTGACTTACTTGTGCCAGGAATTGAATTGAACCAGTGAAACCCAATTAAATCCTACCACTTCCAAAAGCATAAAATAATTCATCATTTTGGATTGTTTTCATAGAGAATAAAAATTAGTTTGAAGGTGGGTTGAAGGGGTAAGGAAACATCAATAAACAAAAACAACTAGAATCACATAAATCATGAACATTCTTATCATTCCAGGACACTTGGTCAGCCAGAAAGCTTGGGCTGCTGAGTGAAAAAGGCAGATTTGGTGCATTGGAAGACAGCAACTGCAGATGCAGAGGAACTGGAAGGGAATCGCAGCTGGTCATGCCAAAGGGGCAGCCCAACCTATGTTCATTCAGCAACCATGGCAGTTTTTCCAAATCTGTTTTCAATTCAAGCTCCAGGTCATGTTTTTCAGTTAGAATAAAATGTGAAAACTACAAAATAGACCCACTCTAATTTCTTTTCCCATATCCCTTCCTCATGATCTTCTATCTTCTAGAGTGAATGAAGGAGTATCAAGGTTATTGAGTGGAGAAGTGGAAACTAGTGAACTTTTTTAAAGGCAAGACAGATATCAGATTTGATATGATAGGCATGAGAAATACATAAAAAGTAATTACAGACTTTCAAAAAGTACCTTTACACTTTTCTAGTGATAAGCCTTTACATTCAAACACCAATGCCTCCCCTCATTACCAAAAGCTAAATTTAAAGGAGCTACATGGAATGCTAACTAAGCATAGTAAAACCATCATCATCATCATCATAGAGTTTTTATTGGGTGGAAATTCTTTGTCCCTGTGCTCAAACCTAAAGATCCTCTAATTTTTGTCACTCCCTTCTCTAGCGCACCTCTGCCAGTGTGACTATTTTCATGCATGCCACTTGAAGGTTGACTCTTCTCTTAGATTGTTGTTTTGGCATACACTGATTGCGGTAAATACCATCTTGCACTTTGGAGCCTGTAAAATATTTTTCACTTGTTGGCCACGCTCCATCCATGTTCCTGCCTAAACTATAAATTACTTAATGGTAGAAACGTCGTCTTATTTTTCCTGTTTTTCCCCTCAGTGACAGCGCTTACTGAAATCTAAAATTTAAAATAAGCAGAAAAGTGTTAAAAGTATTTTGTCTAGTAATAATATATAGATCTTTTTTTTAATTTAAAATGAGTTAATGCAAGTAAAGCATTTATACCAGTGCCTGACATATAGGAAATTATTATACTGCTCTTATTGCCATTATCATGATTACTTGTATGTAACCTACAAGTTGATACATAAAATTTTCATTATAAGCTCTTGACTTCTTGAGACCTTCAGCTCCTGGCTACACCATAAGCATGAAATAATCCATGCTTTACAAGTCATCTGGGTACATGTGGATTTTTCCTATGTTCTATATCACCATGTAGGCAGATAATTGCCCAGAATTTCATTGGCTCTAAAAATAAAATACAAAAAACATGCAAAACACTTTAAAACTAAAGGTAATACATTATCCAAGGAGACAGGACCTATGTCTCTTTTACTGTATTCCCAAACACTAACATGGCATCAGGTATCTACTAGAGGCTCAATAAACAGATGTGGAATAAACAAATACATAAATAAGAAAAAAGTGACTCTATTTGAAAGAAAGAACAAGAAAGGAAATAAAAGGAGAAAGAAGAAAGAGAGGAAGAAATAGAGAAAGAGAAAAGCTGAATGAAGAGGAATGATTTTGCTTACTGTGGAATGAATGGCAGGTAGTTGATACATTTCCTAATTCTTTAGCAGTTTTGACTCAGACTCTGAGTACTTATGTAAAGATCCCAAAATATTTTCCCAACATGACCTTTTCAGTGCTATTACATGCATTTATCTTTCTCCTATTCCAATAGTTCTCTAAAGCAAAATTTCCATGTTGTAAGTATGACCTCTGCTCTGTTCTGCAGAGCACACCTCGCATGCCTACCTTAGTCCCTGTGCCTACTTCTGACTTCAGGCAAAGACCGAGCAGACAGCTCTGTGCCAGCTCCGACTCACTTTGCCCTGACAGTGTCATGCCTCAGGCATACAAGTCTCAAGTCTTTCCTCATCTGACCTCAAAATTTTTTTCTATGCCCCAAGAATAGCTTGATTGGCCCATGCTCAACTGTGGCTTGGAAATGCAAAACAGTAAATGCTCTTGGTGGGTAATCCTCAACCAAAGACAGATGGGAGCCGATTGGCAGCTGATTCTCCTCCCATCCTATTTTTATGTGGACCACTCTCATCAGCCTTTCACACAATTCCCACAGCAACCATAGTAGAAGCCTCAATAAACCTGAGATTGGCTTTATCTCCTTCCCTGTTCTCAGTTGCTTCATGTGATAGACTCTCAAGTTAATTACCTATAATCAAGCCCCCCAAGTTAGTCACCTCTGTACCTCATAGTATTTTTCATTTCTTTCTTAATATACAAATATTATATAACTCTACAACTATCTTAAATGAGCCATTTAAAATATTCAAAATAAAAGCTGTGTGTGTATATACATATATGCATGTGTACATATATTTATTTTCTTCATACGTGTGTGTGTGTGTGTGTATTTTTCTCTCCCTCCATGACTCCTTGTTACTGTGAAAGAATGGAATTATTTAGAAGTCTGAGCATACTAATTAATAAGCCAATTGCAAAGCAGCTGATTTACTGATGTTTCTTTCTCTGTATCATTAGCTGTCATGGATGCATACATGGGTGAATGAAGATGCATACAGGGGAGCAGTCTAAGATCATACTAAGTGTGAATGTTTCTGATATATCAGCTGAGAATCCAACTTTACTTCTTCTACTTAGACAATGTTTTTAAGGAAAAATCACAGACCCCTCTGTAAGTACCAGACTATCCTTCTCTTTTTTAAAAAAATATAAATGTTATGAAACTTTAGAAGTTACCTTTAAAGATCCATTTGGAAAACCCAAAATAAAGAAAAGTCCCTTAATCAAAAAATTTTTATATATCCATTATTAGAGTCAATGAACATTTAACATTTTCTGAAATGCATGTGACTTCAAATAGCATGTTTTAATGTTTCAATGCATTTGTAAATGCATGCTTAAAGTTAAATGCATTCAATATTTAAATTCATGTTTTTCTCACTACTGCTTCTTACCTTCATCAGTTCACTTGCTCCAAGCCCTCTTCTCTGCCCATCGTAAGATAGGACATTTTAATAAAATGGAATCTTGAAGGCTATTGACTGAAAAAGCAGCTTACATGAATATATAGTGTGTAATTTTATTTGACTTACAAAAAGATAGATTTATGTAAGTGTTATTCACCTAATTCAGAGAAAGAGAAGGAGAGGAGAGGAGGGGAGGGAGGAGGGTGGGGGAGAGGACAGAAAGAGATTCAGAGGGATATAAGGTATAACATCAAATGTGCATTTTTTCTTGTTTATGATTTGTATTATCTTTCTGTATGTCTTAATTTTTCTATAATGCAGATATATATATAGCTTCTACAAATGTTATATGTCTAGTTTATATATATCACAACTTGAAGAAACCACTAATTTCAGTTTTGTTTGAGATAATTGTTTTATTCTTCTGAAAAAAGAAACAAAAGAGACACATAGTCTCTTGCCAAGGATAAATCAACCCAGATGCCAACAAGAGGTTTCAAGTTTGCCTAGAATTTTCAAGTTCATGAATGTCGAGGGGTCTCTAAATTTGGCAACTCATTTTTCTCATTGTTAACAATATGTCTCTTCTACTATCATATACAAAGCACTGGATACTCTAAATAAGCACTATAAAAATAACCACTTTTATTTATGGCCATGCTGTTTGGAATGTCCATGGTCAATTGTCTGCTTGCTTTGAATAAAGCCAGAAGCAAGGAACTGCCCTGAGAAAGAGAATGTGTTTCTGGGAGGAACACATTCTCTTTCCCTTCATTTCATTCTTATAGCTCCCACTTCTCTAACAAATGTGGTGAATACTAAAAATAAAGCAGGTGATTTGTTGAAAGATGGTAAGCAAATGATATACGTATCTAAATGCTTCACATCATCTTTAACGTGTTCTTGGGATTAGTTTTACAGCCTATGGGATCAAAGCATTTCCTTCTCTATATTTCACAAAGTATACGTCCTTTAAATAAAAGAAAGGAAATTTGGAAGGAAGCATGTGCGGTCTTTAATAAATGATGGGCGTACACGCTATGAGACACTCCCTGGCTCTGCAACACCTTCAAGTCACTTCCCTTTATGATCCCTCCCCTCAACCTTCATTACCCTACCTCACTCCATGAAGAACTTTTACAGGGGTATAAAAGACTCCACTCTATATTTTCATGCAAAAGTGGTGGGGGCTCCCATGGTGAAATTTGAAGGGAGCTTGTGTCTCTAAAAGTTTGGTTTGGAAAGGACTCCCAGAAATAAAGAAGCAAAAGCTATCTGTCTCACTTTCCCTCTCTCCTCTCCCTATTGCCCCTCCTCCTTGCCTCCTTTTTAATGGTGAGCATAGTTTTTCTTTCTACATTTGAGGAGAGTCAGGCGGAGGGCTGAGTTCCGGAGAATACTGAGTATGTGGGACGCTAACTCTATTATTTGTGAGGACTGAGAGCCTTGCCAGACTGCTATAATGTATTGCTACTTCAGAGAAGCAAGGAAACATTGTAAGATTTCATTTACTTAATGGCTTACGGACTAATTGAGTTCCATACAGCCCTGAATGTTGTACAGTTTTCCTTAAAACACATTGTACTATTTTTTAAACAGTACAAATGTTTCTTTCTTAAATATAGCATAATTTTTGTTTTGAATTAACTGACTCTAACTGACCTATTACTTCAAATTAATACGTAGAGATTTTTATATTGAAAGAATTACATTATACTATTTCTCTAACTACAACAAAAGGCAGAATACTACCTTATTGAAACTCCAGTGATAAAACCTAAAACTCAGAGGCTATTTAGAGCACCTTTCAAATAGAGAGAGCTTGCAAATGTACCTCAATAAAATATTTTATTCTTTGTTATTCTTTTATTTAACTGAAAGTGAAAAAATATATATTTTTTGGTTCTTAGAAGAATTGGAGTTCCCTTTGAGTTGTACATTCAATAAATTCTGGGGAGAATTTAAGTCAAAAAACTTGTTAAGCAACTTCTTCTCCTAAATGGAATGACCTATATTGAATAAAGAAACTTTATGTGACATTTCATTGAATAAAAGTTAAAGTAATGCCATATTCTGCTACCATTTAAATAACAAAATAAATGACAGACATATTTAGAATTGTCAAAACTCAGAGAAACAAGCCATTCATAAAAGCCACATTACACAGGGAATTGCCACTGAGAGGATACAAGGTATGCTCTGGATGATGGGCATAACTTGGATATGTGGAAGTAAAAATTATTTTATGACCAAAGTGCAGACGGGAGAGATCAGAGAGTGGCTGACGGCAAGAGGGAAACCAGCCTCTCTGACACAGGCCCTTAATGTGAAAGAACAATGCCACATAAGATTGGATAAGCTTGGGGGTTTAAAGTGGAGCAATAGACAGGGACAGTAGCAAGAAAAAAAATACGGCAAATCCTTAAGTATCCATCTAAGGAATTTAGATTTGGTCCTTTCAGGTACTAAAGTGTCATTGGGAAAATTCCGATTGTTATCTCTATAAAGGACTGGGAGGACTAGGGTATGAAATACAGGAGAAGAAAGGGTAAGATGGCTATTTGTGATTTTTTTTCTCCTGGTAATGAAGGTGAAAGTGATAGACATTGAAATGGAATCATATGAACCGTAGCAGCAGCAGTGATAGAGTCACAAATCATGAGAGAACAAGGGGTCAGAATGATATGTCCCTGACTTTGACCATGGCTGAGTTTCTTTTAGCACTAAGTAGAAACAATGCAGGATGAAAAAGTTAAAGCGAAAAGGATGACAAAAGAGAGAAAGCCACAAAGCATGGAAAATATTTTCATTTTCTTCTATTATAAATGGTTGAGAAGATGAGACAGAAATTACTCCATTTTATGTTCATTTAAATTAGATAAATGTATTTTAAATGAATATTAATCAGCTTACCTTATTTCCCAGATCCCTGTCACCAGTCCAGTCCAGACTGGACACTTCACATAGGGGGTCACCTAGTAGTGTTCCCAGTGCTTCTTGTACTACATCACAGGTTTCCTTACCTCCCCAAAAATTCCCTGGCATATGATGGACAACTCCTCATATTCGATGTCTCTCTCTGCTACATGCTGAACATTATAAATATTTTTACTGTTGCTCACAATTTTAATCTTTTTCTCTTAGTCATTTTTTTTAAAAAAGAACACTGCCATGTAAGATAATTGCAGATCTGTTTTTTCAATGTTTTCATTCTTCTTTTCTTAGCTTTTAATTAATGGCTAAGCTTTTTATTGAATTGAGAAGATGAAAACAATCTGCTGAGCTTTATTGTGCACTTATCTTCACTACAGTACATGACAGTCTCTGAAGTTACTTTTTCAGTTCTCAGACAATTAATGTTTTTCACTTCTTCAGACTGTACCTTGCTTTACTAGTAATAATCCATGGGAGATAAATGGTTGACAGATAGACAGATGACAGAGAGATAATATAAATAGATAGATAATTAACCTTTCTCTCTCTCTCTCTCTCTATACACATGCATTTCCTAGTTCTGCCTACTGGGAAGTCCTACAAATAATGATAGCCTAGTACCAATTAGTACTAGGGCACAATTAGTATCCAAATCTTGGTTTCTGAACACCATCCTCAAGTAAAAGAAACCAGAGTTTCAAATGATTCTGGAGGAAAAGTATTACATGGTAAGCCTGGAACATCTCATAGTCCCACATAATAAGGGAAAACTCAAAACTTTTTGACATTAAAAATCTGGGATAAAATGATTATAGTTTTCTATTATAACACATAGAATACAATAAGTTATGATTCCATAGTGATATAAATAAATAGGGAGGATTCCTTACAGTAAAATTCATACTAATAAATATAGAAAGAATGGTAGGAGTAAAAAAAATCACAATTTGGAAAACACTACAGTAATTAATGATAACAGGCAAGAACCATTATTAAATGCTAAAAATAGTGAGTGAAATTATGAATGGAGACAGAACATTTACATAGGCTCACAATATATTATGAATTACATCTCTCCACAGTTTATTAATTACAAAGAAAAATAGTACCTTTACAGCAGAGAAACTGCAGACACCAGCTTAACCACATGGTAAATTTGGCATCATTAATGGACCACATCAACACCATATGCCGGTGATATGGTACACTGAGAAAGGTTCACTTTCACTTCTATGGCATACTAACCAAATATATATATACCCTAAATTTAAACTTCAGAAAATATCAAACACACATCAAGGGACATTCTACAAAATAACTGGCCAAAACTCTTCAAAAATGTCAAGGTTACCTACATTTTTGGCTAAATTTATTCCCAAGCATTTTTTCTTGGCAGTGGTGGTAGTGCCATTGTAAATGGAGTGTTTTCTAATGTTATGTCTTGTAACTGGTTACTTTTTTCTGTGTATGAAAGCTATTAATTTGTGAATACTAATGTTTTATTCTACCATCTTACTATGCTTAGTTTTATCATTGATTCCCTAGGATCATTCTGTCCAATAGGGTAGCCACCAGTTGTATGTTTATGGTATGGACAACTCAGTGTAGAACATTTCAATAATCACGGAAAATTGTAGGAGACGAATGCTGCTTTAAGATTTTACAGGTGTCCTATAATGCCTGTATATATACATTTTATTTCTTTTTTAGGATTTTTAGACTGTTAACAGATTTCTCTTGTCCAATCGTATTATCTAATACTTCTAAGAAAATACTCAACAATATAGGAGTCGATGGACAGCCTTGTCTTCTTCCTTGTCTCAACTGAAATACTTTTAATGTTTCCATATTAATATGATGCTAGCTTTTAAACTAAGGGAAATATGTATATACGTTTGTCTATATACCTATATCTATAGATATGCATATATGTATATTTCCCTTAGTTGTAAAACAATGTGATATATATTTATAAATATATGTATTTGATAAAATATTGTATATATATACACACACAATGATTTATCTTAAATTGTTGAGAAAATGTCCATCAAGTTCTATTTCTTTGTTATTTATAACAAGAATGGGGATTACATTTTGTCAATGGCTTTTTGAGCACCCAGGAAGATAATCATAATTTTTTCCTTAGCTCAATTAATATGCTGTATTATACTGATGAATTTCCTAATCATAAGCCACACTTACATTCCTTTAACAAATCTCACCTTGTCATAGTATATCATTTTCCACGATAGTGTTTGATTATGTTGGCTAATGTTTTGGTTAGAACTTTTAAGTATTCAAAAATGATATTTGTCTATAACCTTCTTACACTGTTTTTAGCAGTTTAGGTATCTATGTTATTTGTCCTTCACAAAAATTATTAACTTTTCTTTAATTTTCAATACTGTGGAACAATTTAAAGAGGATTGGAACAATCAATGCTTAAAGCTCTGCTTTAAGCCCCTTATGAAAGCTTTTTGGGTTTTTTGTTTCTTAGTTTTCTTGATTTTTATTTTGGGGTACTTACTTTGATATTGTTCTCTGTTTCTTCGTTGAAAGTTGGTCTGTTTAAGTCTTTTATCTCAAATGATTCTATCTTTTTAAACAAATAGTTATCTAAAATATATTTCATTTCCCCTAGGTTTTCAATTTCATGTAGACATCTACAAAGTAGTGTATTAAGAAATTTTATTTTTTAAATTATTTTCTAAATGCCTGCTTCTTTTTTTCATTATTTATTTCAATAGGTTTCTGGGGAACAGGTGGTGTTTGGTTACGTGAATAAGTTCTATAGTGGTGATTTCTGACACTTTGGTCCACCCATCACCCAAGCAGTGCAGTGTACACTGTATCCAATGTGTAGTCTCCTTTTTTTTTTCTTTTCAGATGGAGTCTCACTCTGTAGCCAGGCTGGAGTGCAGTGGCGCGATCTCGGCTCACTGCATCCTCTGCCTCCTGAGTTCAAGCAATTCTTCTGCCTCAGCCTCCTGAATAGCTGGGACTACCGACACATGCCACCATGCACAGCTAATTTTTCTTTCTTTTTTTTTTTTTTTTACTAGAAAGGGGTTTCACCATGTTGGCCAGGATGGTCTTGATCTCTTGACCTCATGATCCCCCCTCCTCTGCTTCCCAAAATGCTGACATTACAGGCGTGAGCCACCGCACCCGACCCAATGTATAGTCTTTTATCCCTCACCCACCTCCCACCCTTTCCAAGTGTCCAAAGTCCGTTGTATCATTCTTGTGCCTTTGCATCCTCATAGCTTAGCTCCCACTTATGACTGACTACATATGATGTTTGGTTTTCCGTTCCTGAGTTACTTCACTTAGAATAATGGTCTCCGATTCCATCTAGGTTGCTGCAAATGCCATTATTTCATTCTGTTTTATGGCTGAGTAGTATTCCATGGTATATATTTACCACATTTTCTTTATCCACTTGATTGATGGACATTTGGGCTGGTTCCACATTTTTGCCCCAGCAAATTGTGCTGCTATAAACATGCATGTGTAAGCATCTTTTTTGTATAATGACTTATTTTCCTCTGGGTAGATACCCAGTAGTGGGATTGCTGGATCAAATGGTAGATCTACTTTTAGTTCTTTAAGGAATCTCCACACTGTTTCTGATAGTGCTTGTGCTAGTTTAAATTCCCTGGAACAGTGTAAAAGTGTTCTCTATTCACCACATCCACACCAATATCTATTATCTTTTGATTTCTCAATTATGACCATTATTGCAGGAGTAAGGTGGTATTGCATTGTGGTTTTGATTTGCATTTCCTTCATAATTAGAATGTTGCACATTTTCCATATGCATGTTGGCCATCTGTATATCTTCTTTTGAGAATTGTATATTTGTGTCCTTAGTCCATTTTGATGGGATTTTTTTCCCCCTGATTTGTTTGAGTTCTTTGTAGATTCTGGATGTTAGTCCTTTGTCGGATGTACAGATTGTGAAGATTTTCTCCCACTCTGTAGGTTGTCTGTTAACTCTGCTAATTATTTCTTTTGCTGTGCAGAAACTTCTTAGTTTAATTAAGTCTCATCTATTTATATTTGTTTTCATTTAATTTGCTTTTGGGTTCTTGGTCATGAAGTCTTTGCCTAAGCCAATGTCTAGAAGGAGTTTTCCAATTTATCTTCTAGAATTTTTATGATTTCAGGATTTAGATTTAAATATTTGAGCAATCTTAAATTGATTTTTGTAGAAGGTGAAACATGAGTATCCAGTTTCATTCTTCTACATGTGACTTTCCAATTATCCCAGGACCATTTGTTGAATAGGGGGTCCTTTCCCCACTTTATGTTTTTATTTGCTTTGTTGAAGATCAGCTGGCTGTAAGTATAATATTTGGCTTCATTTCTGGGTTTTCTCTTCTGTTCCATTGGTTTATGTGTCTATTTTTATACCAGAACCATGCTGTTTTGGTGACTATGCCTTGATATTACAGTTTGAAGTTGAATATCGTGCTGCCTCCGGATTTGTTCTTTTTGCTTCATCTTGATTTAGCTATGCAAACTCTTTTTTGGTTCTATATGAATTTTAGCATTGTTTTTCTCTAGTTCTGTGAAGAATGATGGTGGTATTTTAATGGGAATTGTGTTGCATTTGTGGATTGCTTTTGGCAGTATGGTCATTTTCACAATAATTATTCTACCCATCCATGAGCATGGGGTGTGTTTCCATTTGTTTGTGTCATCTATGATTATTTTCAGCAGCATTTTGTTGTTTTCCCTGTGGAGATCTTTCACCTCCTTGGTTAGGTATATTCCTAAGTATTTTATTTGTTTTTGCTGTTATTGTAAAAGCAGTTCAGTTATTAATCTGATTCTCAGCTTAGTCGCTGTTGGTGTATAGTGGAGTTGCTGATTTGTGTACATTAATTTTGTATTCTGAAACTTTGCTGAATTCATTTACCTGTTCTAGGAGCTTTTTGAATGAGTCTTTAGGGTTTCCTAGGTATACAATCATATCATCAGCAAACAGTGACAGTTTGACTTCCTGTTTACTGATATGGATGCCCTTGATTTCTTTCTCTTGCTTGACTGCTCTGGCTAGGACATCCAGTACTAGGTTGAATAAGTGGTGAAAGTGGACATCCTTGTCTTTTTCCCATTCTCAGGGGGAATGCTTTCAACTTTTCCCCATTCAGTATAATGTTGGCTGTGGGTTTGTTATAGATGGCTTTTATTACCTTAAGGTAGGTCCTTTCTATGTTGATTTTGCTGGGAGTTTTAATTATAAAGGGATGCTGGATTTTGTCAAATGCAGCTATTGAGATGATGATGTGATTTTCGTTTTTAATTCTGTTTATGTGATGTATCACCTTTGTTGACCTGCATATGTTAAACCACCCCTGCATGCCTGGTATGAAACCCTCTTGATAATAGTGGATTATCTTTGTGTTATGCTGTTGGATTCAGTTAGCTAGTATTTTGTTGAGGATATTTGCATTTACGTTCATCAGTGATATTGCTCTGCAGTTTTATTTTATTTTTATGCCCTTTCTTGGTTTTGGTATTAGGGCGATACTGGCTTCATGGAATGATTTAGGGAAGATCCCCTCTTTCTCTACCCTGGGGAATAATGTCAACAGAATTAGAACCAATTCTTCTTTGAATGTCTGATAGAATTCAGCTGTGAATTCATCTGGTCGTGGTCTTTTTTGTCATTGTGTTGGCAGTTTTTTTTTTATTACCATTTCAATCTCACTGCTTGTTATTTGTCTGTTTAGAGTTTTCTTTTCTTTTCCTTTCTTTTCTTTCTTTTTATTTTTCGAGACAGAGTCTTACTTTGTCTCCCAGGCTGGAGTGCAGTGGCATGACCTTGGCTTACTGCAACCTCCCGGGTTCAGGCTTTGGTATGAACCTAATCATAGTTCTCCTGCTTCAGCCTCTGGAGTAGCTGGGATTACAGACATGCACGCACCATCACTCCTGACTAATTTTTGTAGTTTTGGTAGAGATTGGGTTTCACCATGTTGCCCAGGCTGGTCTCAAACTCCTGACATCAGGTGATCTGTCCACCTCGGCTTTCCAAAGTGCTGGGATCACAGGCGTGAGCCGCTGTGCCAGGCCTGTTCAGAGTTTCTATGTCTTCCTGGTTTAATTTAGAAGGGTCATATATTTCCAGGAATTTATTCATCTCCCCTAAGGTTTTCTAGTTTATATGTGTAAAGGTGTTCATATTAGCCTTGAATAATATTTTGTATTTCTGTGGTCTCAGTAGTAATATCTCCCATTTTGTTTCTAATTGTGCTTATATGGATCTTCTCTCTTCTTTTCTTGGTTAATCTCACTAATGGTTTCTCAATTTTACTTGTCTTTTCAAAAAACCAGCATTCATTTCATTTATCTTGTGTACTTTTGTTGTTGTTGTTGGTTTCAATTTCCTTTAGTTCTGCTCTTCACTATTTTCTTCTGCTGGTTTTGGGTTTGGATTGTTCTTGTTTCTCTAGTTCTGTGAGGTATGGCCTTAGATTGTCTCTTTATGCACTTTCATACTTTTTGATGTAGGCATTTAATGCTATGAACTTTCCTCTTAGCACCGCTTTTGTTGTATCCCAGAGGTTTTGATAGGTTGCGCCATAATTATCATTTAGTTCAAAGAATTTATTAATTTCCATCTTGATTTCATTGTTGATTCAGTGATCATTCTGGAGCTGTTTATTTAATTTCCACGTATTTGCATGGTTTTGGGTTTCCTTTTTGAGTTGATTTCCAATTTTACTCCACTGTGGTATGAGAGAGTACATGGTATAATTTCGATTTTCTTGAATTTACTGAGACTTGTTTTGTGGCCTATCATATGGTCTGCTTGGATAATGTTCCATGTGCTGAGAAATAGAATGTATATTCTGAAGTTGCTGGGTAGAATGTTCTACAAATATCTGTGAAGTCCATTTGTTCTAGGGTATAGTTGAAGTTCATTGTTTATTTGTTGACTTTCTGTCTTGATTACCTATCTAGTATAGTCAGTAGAGTATTAAAGGCCCCCTATTATTGCATTGCTGTCTATCTCATTTCTTAGTTGTAGTAGTAATTGTTTATTAATTTGGGAGCTCCAGTGTTAGGTGCATATATATTTAGGATTGTGATATTTTTCTGTTGGACTAGTCCTTTTATCCTTATATAATGTCCAGCTTTGTCTTTTTTTTATTGTTGTTGCTTTGAAGTTTATTTAGTCTAGTATAAGAATAGCTACTCCTGCTCACTTTTGGTGTCCATTTGCATGGAATACCTTTTTCCACTTCTTTTGCTTAAGTCTATGCGAGTCCTTATGTGTTAGGCAAGTCTCCTGAAAATAGCAGAAACTTGGTTGATGAATTCTTATCCATTCTGCCATCCTGTATCTTTTAATTGGAGCATTTAGGCCACTTATATTCAACATTAGTATTGAGATGTGAGGTATTATTCTACTCATCATGCTGTTTGTTGCCAAATACCTTGGTTTTTTAAAGAAAATATTGTGTTATTGTTATATAGATTCTTTAAGATTTATGCTTTAAGGAGGTTCTATTTTGGTGTATTTCAAGAATTTGGTTTTTATTTCTTTAAGCTAGACTTCACCTTTCTCTGTTGCCTCCTTGATTAGCTTAATAATTGACCTTCTGAATTCTTTTTCTGGTCATTTGGAGATGTCATCTTGGTTTGGATCCATTGCTGTTGAGTGGTGTGATCTTTTGGGGGTAAGATCCCTGTTTTGTCAAGGTACCAGAATTGTTTTTCTGGTTCCTTCTCATTTGGGTAGACTTTGTCAGAGGGAAGATCTGGGACTCAAGGGCTGCTGTTTAGATTATTTTGTCCCACAGGGTGCTACCTTGATGTGGTGTTCTCCCATTTCCACTAGGAATGGGGCTTCCTGAGAGCCAAACTGCAGTAATTGGGTTTGCTCTTCTGGGTCTAGCCACCCAGTGGAGCTACCTGACTCCAAGCTGATACTGGGGAGTTTCTGCAATGAGTCCTGTGATGTGATCCATCTTCAGGTTGTTCAGCCATGAATACCAGCACATACTCTGGTGGAGGTAGCAGGAGAGTGAAGTGTATTCTGTGAGGGCCCTTGGTTACATTTTTGTTTAGTGCACTGGTTTTATATCAGTTGGCCTGTAATCAGGAGGTGGCGTTTTCAAAAGCACATCAGCTGTGGTACTACCGGGAGGATACAAACTTGCTCTAGAGTTGCCTGGTTAAGTATTCAGATTTCTCAGGCAGTGGTCAGGGCCATAGAGCTTCCAAGATATTATGTCATTTGTGTTCAGCAACAGGGTGGGTAGGGAAAGACCACCAGGTGGGGGCAGGAATAGGCAGGTCTGAGGTCAGCCTCTCCTTGGGAGAGGCTTGCTGTGGCTGCTGTGGGGAATGGTGGTGTGGTTCCCAGGCCAATGAAGTTATGTTCCCAGGAGAATTGTGGTTGTCTCTGCTGAGGCATACAGGTCACCAAGGACATCAGGGAAAGCTGGCGGTCACAGGCCTCACCCTGCTCCCACACAACGTGCAGTCCTAAAGGTTAGTCTCACTCCCACTATGCTCCACCAAGAGCACTGAGTCCACTTCCAGGCAGCTGGTGACCAGGGTTGAGAACTTGCCCCAGACCACCAGACTCGCGCCTGAAAAAGGTTTTCTCGGCATCACAGGGAGCCTGCAGCGGCAATCCAGTTCCTTCAAAGGGTCTGCGGATTATCTCAGCTTTCCTGGTATGTTCTTGTGGTAGTTCTTGGAGCAAAAGTCCACCACAATGTTAGTCTCCACACACTGCTCTATCTGTTTGAGCAGGAGCTGCAAGTTAGTCCTGACTCCTATTCCCATCTTCCCTTGCCTCATGAAATTTTAAATGTTTTCTATTTCAATGATTAATTCTCACTTGTCATTTTTTTGGTATTGTGCTATCAACTTTTTATTAAAGTTACATAGTGATTTCTTTATTTTAAACAAAATAGCATTTTAGATATTAATTATATCTACTGTTTCTATACTCTATTGTCTGTTTTTATATTTATTACATCCTTGTAGAGATTTCTTAACTTTGTTCTATCTCTACTTTTTCAAAGTGGGAAATTCATTTATTTTATTCTTTAATTTTTATTGGTAAAGGCATCTCTTATCATTCTTAAACAGTATGCCATAGATTCTGATGTGTAGACTTTCATTATCATAGTTATTTTCCGAAAAGTACTGTTATTTAAATTGTATTTCTTCTTGTCACCCAAGAGTCATTTAATAGGGCATTCCAGGTGGAAGGACTGTTTTTTCTTATTTTATTCATAATCTCCACTTCCCTTGCATTGTGATTAAAGATTGTTATTCACGATATTTATACCTTACAGAACTTGTGACCTATAAACATTTGTTTAGAATATTCAATAAACTGAAAACAAGAAGTATTCTCTACTATTAGGGTATAAAGTTTGATGTATATTCATAAGAACCACCTTGTTAATTGTGTTTAGTTCTTATATATCATTACTTATATTTTGTTTACTGGATCTGTCTTCTACTATGAGCTTGTTAAAGGACATATTATTAATATTTTTCTATGTATGTCTCATTGCATATTGTAACGTTTTTGCCTCACAAAAACTGCTGCTGTGTTATTTGAAGCATAGATATATAACTTATTTTTCATTGTGAATTGTAGCATTTACAAATAAAAATTTCCCTTACAGGCATATTTCTTTTATATTTTTATTTTTGTAGGTTTCTTGCCTTCACTCAATGAACACTATTAAATGTTTACTTGAATATGTTCTCACTTGGACATCTTATGGAATCAACATTTAGTTTGATTCCACATCTTTGCTATTGTGAATTGTGCTGCAATAAATATACAAGTGCAGGTGTATTTGTATGTATAGGTGTATTTTTGATGTAGTGATATACTTTCCTTTGAGTAGATACCCAGTAGTGGGATTGTTGAATCAAATGATAATTCTATTTTTAGTTCCTTGAGATATCTCCATATGGTTTTCCATAGAACTTGTACTATATAATTTGCGTTCCCACCCACAGTATATAAGTGTTCTGTTTTCTATGCATCCTCACCAATATTGGTCAGTCTTCATCTCTAAAAAGTTTAGTTTTTTCCTCCATTTCTTTTCAAGTTCTATCCAATCTTATTACATTTTTTCCCTTTTTATTTTCTATTTTTGTTTCTTAGAACAAAAAATATTCTGTTAGATTTTACATTTATGCTTCAAAAGGGTTTTCTATACAATTTATACTATTAAAATTAATATTCCCACCAACAGTATATAAGTGTTCCCTTTTCTATGCATCTTCACCAACATCTGTTGTTTTTTTGTTTTTTCGTAATGGCCATTTTTGACTGGTAATAGATGGTATCTCATTGTGGTTTTAATCTTCATTTATCTAATGATTAGTGATGTTGAGCTTCCTTTTTATTACGTTTGTTGGCCACTTGTATGTCTTCTTTTGAAAATTGTTTGTTCGTGGCCTTTGTCGAATTTATAATGGGTGATTATTATTTTTTTTCCTTGTTGAGTTCCCTGTAGATTCTGGATATTAGTCCTTTGTCAGATGCATAGTTTGAAAATATTTTCTCTCATTCTGTAGGTTATATGTTTACTACATTGATTATTTATTTTGCTGTGTAGAGGCTTTTCAGTTTAATTTAGTCCCATTTGTCTATTTTTGCTTTTGTCATGTTTCCTTTTGAGGACTTAGTCATACATTATTTGCCTATACCAATATCCAGAAGAGTTCTTCCTAGATTTCCTAGGATTTTCACAGTTTCTTGTTTTGCATTTAAGTTCTTAATCTATCCTGGTTAAATTTTGTGTGTAGTGAGAGATGTGTGACCAGTTTCATTCTTCTGCATATTGCGCTTCAATTTTCTCACCACTATTTATTGAATGTAGTGTTCTTTCCTCAGTGAATATTTTTTTCTACTTTGTCAAAATTCAGTTGGTTGTAAGTATGTGGCTTTATTTCTGGGTTCTCTATTCTGTTCCATTGCTCTATGTGTCTATTTTTATGCTGAAACCATACTGTTTCGGTTTCTATACACTTGTAGTATAATTCCAGGTCAGTTAATATGATTTCTTCAGCTTTGTTCTTTTCCTTTAGGATTGCTTTGGCTATTTGGGCTTTTTGGTTCTGTTTGAATTTAAGGATGGTTTTTTCTAATTCTGTGAAGAATGACATTGGTAATTTGATAGAAATTGCATTGAATTTATAGATTGCTTTGGGCAATATTGTCATTTTAATGATATTGATTCTTCTGATCCATGAGCATGGTATATTTTTCCATTTGTATATGTCATCTATGATTTATTTCATCAATGTTTTGTCGTTCTTCTTGTAGACATCTTTCACCTCGTTGTTAGCTATTGTTAATGGGATTGAGTTCTTGATTTGATTCTCAGCTTGATTGTTACTGGTACATAGAAATGCTACCAAGTTTTATATGTTGATTTTGTATTCTGAAACTTTACTGAAATCATTTATCAAATGTAAGGGGTTTTAAGGGAGTAAAATTTTCTAAATATAAGATTATATATTCACTGAACAGAGATAATTTGAATTTCTGTTTTCCAATTTGGATGTCTTTTATTTCTTTATCTTAATCTAGATAGGACTTTCAGTACTATGTTAAATATGAGTGGTGAAAGTAGGCATCCTTTTCTTGTTCCAGTTAATACAGGGAATGCTGTCAACTTTTTCCTGTTCAGTATGATGTTGGCTATGGGTTGTCATATATGGTTTTTATTATTTTGAGGTATGTTTCTTCTATGCCTAATTTGTAAGGATTTTTTTTTTCATGAACTGATTCTGGATTTTATCTAACACTTTTTTTTTTTGCATCTATTGAGGTGACCTTTTTTTGTTTTTATCTTGTTTATATGGTGGCTTATATTTGTTGATTTGCATATGTTGAACCATCCTTGCATCTCGGGAGTAAAACTCACTTGAATGTGATGTATTAACTTTTTGACATGCTGTTGGATTTGGTTTGCTAGTATTTTTTTCTCACCAGAATCACATAGTATTTATTTATTAATGTTTTTTCCACATGAAATACTTCATTATTATTATTATACTTTAAGTTCTAGTGTACATGTGCACAACCTGCAGGTTTGTTACATATGTATACATGTGCCATGTTTGTGTACTGCACCCATTAACTCATCATTTACATTAGGTATATCTCCTAATGCTGTCACTTCCCCCTCCCCCCACCCCATGACAGGCCCCAGTGTGTGATGTTCCCCTTCCTGTGTTCAAGTGTTCTCATTGTTCAATTCCCACCTATGAGTGAGAACATGTGGTGTTTGGTTTTCTATCCTTGCGATAGTTTGCTAAGAATGATGGTTTCCAGCTTCATCCATGTCCCTACAAAAGACATGAACTCATCCTTTTTTATGGCTGCATAGTATTCCATGGTATATATGTGTCACATTTTCTTAATCCAGTCTATCATTGATGAGCATTTGGATTGGTTCCAAGTCTTCGCTATAGTTGAGCATTTTTGCATCTATGTTCATCAGGAATATTGGCCTGCAGTTTTAAAGTGAATGTAGCCCCACCACTAATTTCCCTTTTCTTTCTTACCTGAAGTATTTTGTTTGTTCTTTGTCCTTGCTAGCTGCAAAAGCTTATGATGAATGTTCAGGAGATCACTCATGAGATTTGCTATTTTGTTGTTGTTGTTGTGTACAATTGTTTAGAAAATTCTTTACATTAATCTTCTATTGATGACCAGGAATATTTTTGGGTAGTTTCATTTGTTCTTACTATTGTTCTGTATTGTTTGGGATGTATACAAAAAGGGCAGAATTAAGGACCTACCATTATATTTTCCCACATGGAAGTCCAAATATAACATGGAAGTCCAAATATAAAATTTAACAACATTTAACAAATGTAAAAAAATTTAACAGCTGTGCATTGCAAAATACTATAAATTATTAAGAGAAATGAGAGACTGAGAGAAAATGCTTGTAAGTTATACCAACGATACATATAGCACAGTCTTAATAGCCACGACATTCAAATATTATTGCAAATCAATAGGAAAAATGCTAACTACAAAATTAAATGTCAAATGATATGAATGTATTTCACAAATGGAGAAAAACAAATAGCTGAAAAATATCAGAAAACCATTCAACTTCGTAATTGGTCAGGGAAAAGTAAATTAAAATAATGAGATACCTGTTTTCAAACTCCCTACAAAATATCAATAATATTGGTCATGTCTATTGCTGACCTGTGTGAAGAAAAAGAGCCTTTATGGGTATAACTTTTACAGATGACATTTGACATATCTATCAAAATCAAGTAGTGCGTACCTTTTTACTATGTAACCTAGGGATTCCATTTTTAGGAATATATCCTGCAGAATTATCAACCCAAGTATTAAGAGGCATATGTACAGAGATGTTTGCTGCAGTATTATCATTATTATTCTAAGACAAATAAATAGAGCAAATTTTAGTACATTTTTTATTTGTGTAAGTAAATGAAAATATGCATATGTCCATGCTATTGCTCATACATATACAGAGAAAGCTCTAGAGTTTCAAATAACAAATTATTAGGAGGTTTTACCTCTTTAGTGACTGGGGTTACATGTGTTAGGAGAGTGAAAGAAATGAGGATTTTCCATTTTTGTTCTACAGATTTCTGACTGTATTTTTTATTTACATCGAGTCATGTTTACCACTGTAGTTTTATTAAGTTTTATATTGCTTTTATAATGACAAATTAAAGTTTTTGTTTATTATGTCTTTCTAATTATTCATTTTTTCCCTTATTTTTGCTTATGACAAACGCTTCAGGTTTTTTCCAAATATTCTCTCACTCCCTGCATATTTACAGAAAGTACAAGTTCTAGTTGTTGGCATAGTGATCAGAAATAAAGGCTACTTGCAGCCCTTTGTGGTTATGCATCTAAGTGAATGGTTACAAACAGAAAGGAGGCATGTAAATTTTATGTCTGATGTACATAGTTGTTGGACATCACACCTCTTCCCTCTTCTTCTCTCCTTTTCTTTCCCATTGGTTAGGATGTGGTAATCATCTTAGACCAAGCAAATAAGCGAAACACCCTAGTATGGTTGGAAAATGAGACAGAAAAAGAATGGGCTCCTGACCTTTAATAGCAGAGCCACCATACTTTCTCAAACATGCGTATATATGCATAAAACTGCATAGTTATTTACATAAATACACTTACAGTTACAAAATATAACAATCAATTATATTAGGCAATACTGAAGGTAAAATGACTTAAGAAAGACTCCTCTGTATTGATGTTTTCTCTGTACTTCATTGTAAGATTTATTTCTTGATGTGTATTCTATGTTGATAAAGATTGTTTAGGATTTTAACCCAGATGTTTTAAATAATAAAGATATAAAGACGAAGGTTTCAAGGACTTCTAGATGTCCTAATATCTCAAAAAAGATATGTAATATCTTTTGTATATATGCATTGTACAAACTTGAAATGTAAATTTATTATTCTGTGGAGATACATTCTTTTTAATTGTATTATTAAAGGTTGTCCTTTTTTTTTTTTTTAGAAATACAGCTTTCATTCTCATTTTTTCTGGTTTATTTTCACTAAAATATGGTCCTGTCATTTGCATGCTAATTTTTACATGTGTTGAACGTTATATTTTGCTCTTACTTTTATGCTGCTTCAGGTACCCAATTCACAGAAATGTATTAGTGTCTCAGAAATGGTTCAGTGAAACATAGAGTTAGCAATGAAAAGCACTGCATGAATTACATAACTCGAGAGAATATCTCAAATTATGTATATTTTGATATTATATATCTTTTTTTGAGAAATGTCTATTCAGATCTTTTGCCCATTATTAAAGCACACTAAACTCAGATCAAGTTGCTACCATCTGGTGGGGGCCTTCTTGCTGTGTCATAACATGATAGAGGGGATAATATGGGTGAAAGAGACAAAAAGCAAGGCTGATCTCCTCCTTTTATAAGGAACCCAATCCTGTGATAATGGCATTATTCCATTCATGAGGGTAGTGCCCTCGTGACCCAAAAATTGGATGACATAATCAATGAACCATAGCTCTCTATCAATCAAAAGCATTCTAATCAACGCTGATTAGATTTTAGAAACAAAAATATAAATAGGTATAAAATAATTGAGAAAAAAGTGTAGTAAAGTTAAGGAATTATAAAGTTATTTCTCTTGAGAGTCATTTTAGAAGGTTTAAAACATGTGAAGAGTGACTATCTTTAATTTTCCCATTCAGCCGGCTTATATTTTCTACTTAGTGTTCACCAAAATGAAAGCCATTTACCAAACCCTCAGCTCCAAATATATACTAATCAATAGATAATTCTCTCTGACTGAGGCTAGGGTAGAAATAATGCAAGGAATAAACTATTATATTTCTCTTTATTCCATTCTTCACTTTATCTGCACTCTCTCCTGATATAATCATTCTAAGTACTTGGTGATTTTTTTTGAAAAATAATCACGTACAATTACATACAAATTTATTTTCTCAAAGTATTTTACAACAAAAACTCATTTTTCTATTATGGCCAGCCCATAAACTCAAACCAGTACAATAAGGAATTTAGATAAACAATGAAACTAATATTTATTATGCAGTTATATTGATATTCATGCTTGATGTTATACCATTTTTGTAACACAAATTTACCTATGCATTTTTATTCCTATTTTACAGGTGATAAAACTGAATTTCCAAGAAATTAAATGTTATCCAAGGTCACATAGTGAATTAGCTAGTAAGTGATTCATTCAGCATTTTTAAAGAAGCCTTTAAAACATTAACCATCCACTTATTCTTCTATCAATAAGATGATGTAGAAGTATTTCAAAAAATCTTTGGCAGGCCATATTTGTCTCAAATGATCTAAAATTTGTATTAAAGTAATTACAATTAAAAAATTAAAGTTATATATATGCATTATAGAAACTTGAAATGTAAATTTATTCTTCTGTGGAGATACATTCTTTTTAATTATATTATTAATGGTTGTCCTTTTTTTTTTTTTAGAAAGATAGCTTTCATTCTCAAATTTTCTGGTTCACCTTCACTAAAATATGGTCCTGTCACTTGCATGCTAATTTTTACATGTGTTGAACTTTATATTTTGCGCTTACTTTTATGCTGCTTCAGATACCCAATTCACAAAAATGTATTAGCGTCTCAGAAAGTGTTCAGTAAAACATAAAGTTAGTAATGAAAAGTACTGCATGAATTATATAACTCAGGAGAATATCTCAAATTATATACAGTGTGAGAGTCTGTCACGAAAAATATAAAATCTGCTAATGTAGTGATTAATATTCATAAATGTGTGAATATTTGAATAAGAACCTAAGATGAAGATTACAAATAGGATACATGATAGTAAATATCTGAACACTGGAACTATTAGACTTGGGAGTCATTTGGAGACTGTCATAAAACCAGTGAAGTCTGTATAATTAAAAATTGAAAACATGAATGACCTAAAGATTTCTTTTCTTGAATTAGTAAAAAAAAATATTCCAGTGAAAAAAGATTAATTTTTAAAACAAAGTTAGAGAATATCCTAAAACTACAGTTACATTATTCAAAATTGTAGTCCTAAGAGTTATATCACAGTATGGCAAGGTATTTGCAAAATCAGGTAGAAAATTAAGGATTAATGTTTGATTTAAAGAGAAATCAGAATAAGTTAATGAAAAAATATGTAAAAATTTCCTTATTAAATGATGTTTGTTACCACATAGTGGTGATACATACAATATAGAATGCAGTTCATATCAGATGATCATGCCAGCAGATATGTTGGTTTAAACCTATGCAGTCCTTGTGGTACAGAATTTGACCCTCTGCTTGGTACAGATGTGGTAACTATGTCAAGGAGAAAGTCTTGGTTAATATTTGATCTGTTACTAAAAACACAAACCCCTGGAAAAGAGATGTTTCATTTAGTTTACTAGTATTTTGTGTACTGGAGACAGGGGCTTTAATATCAGAAGCAATGTAGGATCAACAACATGAGTAGCAATGAAGGGCACTGCAATCTAAAGAGACGTTGACTCTGAATACCAATCCACAATGAGCTTTATTCAGACGATTCTTGGTGGTTGAAATGAGATTTCTGAATCATGTTCCAGTAATGAAACAGTAACTATCTTAAATATACTCAAAGCATATTCTCTTGGTCTACATCTCTTCTGCCTGTTGAGTGAAAAAACAGGCAGTACAGACCTAATTTCCCATATGGATTCTGCTGCAATTCGAAGGTAAAGATGCCACTCAAAATTAAGTAATGAAATATGAGATAAAACTATTTCTTAATACTTCTAATATTGAAAGTTTGAATATGCCTATGATTTTATGTGTCTTGCTCAAGTGATGTAGATTAGTGATATAATCAGCATGTTGCAGAGGCTAAATCTATCATTACAGAACAAAATACTATTTTAATTTTAGAGATACGAAGACTTTTTTTCTTAATAGGAATGGATATGAAAATAAAGTCCATTTCAGGATAAATAACTAGATTGTTGAAAATTTTGGTTCCCCCCCACCTTAAGACTGTATTGCTTTTTCCATTCACTAAAGAAACAAACAGATGATAAATAATTGGGCTTATGTTAAAATCACACCCAATGATATTACAGAGCATGAGAAATCCTGTTGAGTGCTGAATCCACCCATAGAGTGGATTGGGAATTCATTTGATATTTCCCTTTCAGCTGAACTAGTTAATTTAGCAGCTATTTATTGAAACATACCTACCTACTTGTCATCCAGGTGGGAGCCCTGAAGGGGGTTGAGTTCATTTCAATTCAATTCTCCAGAGCTGTCTGACAGAGCTGCCATATTTTGGCTGCCTTTCCCAGTGATCGCTAATTGTAACTTAAGACTTTTCACTTAATGGAAGTAAGGAATAAGAAATACAAAAAGAACCTGATTCATTACTCAAACTCTCTAACATGAAAAAGGATAAAATGTGTTTATTTTTCTGTTTACTCTTAAGAAATAATTATAGCTATTAGAAATATATACTTATATTTAATAATATTGTACTAAAACATACTTATAAATATACCTAAAACTGATGGTCAGTGTATACAAACACACACACACACACATATATATATATCAGAGTGTGTGTGTGTATATATATATATATACATCCTGATGTCTGAAGAGACCAAGTGTTTGAATGCATGAATGTAGAGCATGAGTTCTTTGTATTATACAATATGGCTCTCTCTTTCCTTCCTTTTCTCTCTTGACCCAGAGAACGTGTACAGTAGGGAAAGATTCCCTGTAGCTAAGTCATGCATTCACTTTGTAATTTCAGATCAACCAATTCAAAAGAGAAACTACTCTAGCTTCAGGGCTTTCCCATATAAATGGCCAATGTCTTCCTAAAAAGGACTTTAGAAGGATAGGTGAAAAGTACAAAAAGTACTCAAAGTATCATATGATAAAGAAATAATATAAATGGCAAAACTTGTCCAAATCCTTGTGCTAGAAGGGTGCTCATGTATCATCTATTGACTATTTTAGAGGCTCAGAGAGTTCAATCTCTTACTCTTCTGAAACACACAATCAGATAAAGGCAAATCAGAGACTGTAACTCAGTTCTTTGGTCTTTCTCAAATTTCAGTGCTTATTCTACTTCACTCTGCACTGTTCTTTGTTTTGCTTTCGTCTAGATTACTCATCAAAGGTACAACAAATACTTTTCTGAAGATACTGTGTAAATCTACTTAATATAATACTAATCCCATTGCAAATGTATGAGACTAACCCTTACATTAAACTGTCTTGAATGTTTGTGTTATCAAGAAGTTGAAGGTGGTAGGAATAGCCATGTAACCTATTTGGATTACGAATTTGAGTTTTCATATATTGGTACAATCTGTATTTCAAGGGTTATTGAATCTGCTGAGGTTCCTTGTCCTCCTTGTACCACAGTCCCCTGAAAAGTTTCTGAGAGTCTCAAGGGAGCATTTCACATTTTTTTAAATAGACTCAGTGCTACTGCTGCTGTGTTCTGCTCACGAAGTGCCATAGCTTCCACTGTAGTCCATGGCACCTGCGCCAAGTGTCTTGGAAATTAGAATCACCTGCAGAAGTATCACATCTCTTGATGCCCAGGATGCACTCATTATTAATTAAGTCAGACTATCTAGGGGATAAAAACCAGGCATGGCCACTTTATTAAAGATCTCAGGTGATTCAAAGGGCAGCATAGTTTAAAGCCAGCTGACCTATGTCTAGGAACTGCCAGCTATCCAAACTTTGTAGTAGCCTAAGGGGTAAATGGAGTAGAATTGTTTTACCTGCCCTTCCTATTATAATCTGTTCTTGGGTGAACCTGTTAGTTTCCTCTTGGCTCTCAGCCTCACATATGCCTTTTTCATTTTACCCTCTATTCTGTCAAGAGCTGGAAGTTTCCAGACTAAATAGTCTGGACCCTTTTGCTCACGGGGTTTGATTAAATTCTGCCAGTGGGCAGCCTTGGCAGCTGATTAGAAGTCAGGAAGAGATAGGTTATTTTTTTCTACTCTGGCTCTGGCAGGATCTGTGATATCATCACTGATTTAAGCAGCCACCGAGGGACTGCAGGCTCCTGGATTCTCACTCAGTACTTGCAGTGAAAGTTCCAGTTGCCGTGGTGTTTTAGCTCTTATGGTTTGGGGCCCTGCCACTTTCCTCTCTTTCTTCTCAGCCTGAGCAGTTTTAGCAGCTTCTTGCATTTACCTGCATTTCTTTTCCCTATGGCTTCGCCTTCTAACAATTTAGAAACATTTAACTTTATTAAATCCCTCTGAAATATTTAGAGTGCTTTTTGATTGGATAATTAGATACCAATGGATAAAGCAGGGTGCTAAAGCTGTGCTTATTCTCTATGTCTCAATTATGAGTTATTAGTGAGACAGCTTTTCCTGGTTTTTATTTGCAGCCCCCTCTCTCTCTCTCTTCATTGTCCAGGGTACTCTACTCTTTTTAGGGACACAGCCCTATTGATAGACTTACTCAGATCCTTCCTCTGACAGTGGATAGTTTCTCTACATCAAGCTTGTCATGCCACTTTCCCTTTACGCGAAACCTCAATTTTTTTCTCGAGAAAATCCTCAGGGCCTCTGCCTCAGATTCTGCGCTTCTGGTAATCTTTTTTTTTTTTTTTTTTTTGGAAAATAATATTCATTTATTGGTTGAAAAATTACGAACTAGAAACACGCTCAGTTTACTAACACATCTGAGCCTCATTGTTGGATACAAAACATAGGCTGAAGTTGGGACACTGACTATATTGTTTTGTTTCTAAATTTCAATCTAATTTATTTAAGTTCCTGTGAAAGCATTCATTCACAAATTTTATTGTATAAGAGAATGACATTGAGAGCTCATTCAAACGCAGATTCCCTGGCCACCCTCTCCCACAGCCAGACAGTCATTCAGTAAGTCTTGCACTGCTTAGGAACGTGTGCTTTTAACAAGCACTCAAGAGGATCCTGAAAGAAGGAGCCGAGTGATAACATACTAAGAATGATTGACCTACTGCCTATTTTTACCTTATTTCCTTTCTACACACCTTATTTTAAGTATTTGATTGTCATTTTATACAAAAATCTAAACTGAAACTTCTGTTGCTTACCAGGTATCACACATTTTAGAAAAATCATTGTAGTAGCAAAGAGCAAGGCACACTGAGTTGAATTTGGAAGCAAAGACACCTGAAATGGTGAAGGTGGGGTATGTAAAGCCAGTGCAGCTCATACAATGTCTTTAGGTGAATTAGAAAGAAAAAAGCACTTTCCCTGGGCTATTGAATTTAAAAAAAGAAAAAGAAATAAAGAATGAAAGTACACTCTCCAGGGGATACTGCTCATAGGCACGTGACTTATGAAAGGGACATTCTCTTTGAAGGAAGAAAGAGGTATTCCTTCCCTCAGTAGGACATGATCCCACATGAAGACATATGCTTGACAAATGGAGCGAGTTTCTACTACTGCTCACGGCCTCTGCCAGGCATCTTCATTCTTCACTGTCGTACCCTGGGAACATCGAGGGAGGAGTATAACGTCCTGAATCAGGATGGAGGAATTCAAGGGAAAGGGTTGTATGCACATGACCGACATGCTTTAAGGAGTAGAAAGGGTAGTTGTATTTATGGAAAAATATGGAAGGAATAGTGAGTGTGTAACAGAGAGAAACAGTGCCACAAAATGTCACTGTAGGATCTCAGGGAGAAGTTGCCACAGTGTTGATTGTGCAAAGACGATCAATAGATTCAAACCATTATTGAACTAGTATGTGATTCTATTGGACACCATAGTTGCTTCCATTTCTCTCTGGTCCAAGTTACAATAACTATGAAAATCTCACAATAGAAACCTGGTAAGAGCATATTTTAATTGTAGAAAATGCACCTATAAAGTAATTACTTCCTTTTCAGCTCTGACTTTGAAAACACAAAAGTATGAATTAAATTCATTTAGCTTTTGTTAATTTGTAGAAATGTTTCTGGCTTTATAAAATACATTTTTCCTACCTCTTTTCACAATCTTAGAAATGAATGTGTCCCTCACCTAATATTCACTCACTTCAATATGTTCTGTGTATAGCCAGTTGGACTTGTTCATATTTTCCATTTTTCAATATGCTCATAAATTTAAATATATCATTGAAATAAAAACATTTAAAATAGTTTTTATATGAAAAAATTATATTTCATGCCATGTTATCTTTTTTTCATTTTTGCTACCTTCTTAAGGATTAAGTGCCTTATTGAATAAAATTTGTTTGGGGCACTTTATAAAAATAAATCAAAATAGTATGTATACCCTAGTAGATCATAAACTTTTACTTTTGAATTAGAAATGATTTTTCGCCGGGCGCGGTGGCTCAAGCCTGTAATCCCAGCACTTTGGGAGGCCGAGACGGGCGGATCACAAGGTCAGGAGATCAAGACCATCCTGGCTAATCTGGTGAAACCCCGTCTCTACTAAAAAATACAAAAAACTAGCCGGGCGAAGTGGCGGGCGCCTGTAGTCCCAGTTACTCGGGAGGCTGAGGCAGGAGAATGGCGTAAACCCGGGAGGTGGAGCTTGCAGTGAGCTGAGATGTGGCCACTGCACTCCAGCCTGGGCGGCAGAGCGAGACTCCATCTCAAAAAAAAAAAAAGAAATGATTTTTCTTTCCCAATACAAAGGTGGTACATGCTCATCATAAAAATTCAGATACTTTAAGTTTTTTTTTCTGCCATAAAGAAACTTGACTGGGACTAAAACATTCCCCGATGCAAAGTAAATTAATTAGATATAAATGCTAGTTAATTTTTTTGTAATAAATAGAATTGAAAGCATAAGCACATAACACTGTTTGGTTTTTGTTTTTAGAGCATTTAACAGTTTACAAACACTTTAACAAACTTTAACATACAGAGTTAGGTGCTATACTCCTACTCCTATTGCTATGTTCTGAGCACTTATTTTCTGCTTCCTAAATTATTACTTATCTGTAATCAAGTGTGTTCTGACCTGCAATTCATAGAACACGTTTTGTTTGTTTGTTTTTTGTTTTTGAGAAAGAGCACACTTTATCGGGAAGCAGACTGCTGCACAGTGACCAACAGACAAAGGCCACCCAATGGGCACTTACACGCTAATTGTACTCCAAAAGACACAGAATTTTTGCTGATAAAAATCAACAAGAACAGGGGTTCCTCTGAGCAACTTCCCCAACCTCATCCCTTTCAGGGTTGGACAAATCTCCCAACCATTTTCCTGATGGCAGCTGTGGTTCACTAGAGATGGAACCCCTCAGGGGTGCCTTCTTGTTTCTTATAAAGAACATTTTCTTTAGATGTTTTGAAGTCTTCATTTTTCACTTTCATTCTATGTTCTCTTAAGGCCATCAGAGCAGCTTCTGTACAGATTGCCTTGATGTCAGCAGCAGAGAGGTCATCTCTAGCTACGATCAAGTCGTCCAGGGTTACATCATCGGCCAGCATCATCCTGCTTGTGTGAATCTGAAAGATGCTCTTCTTATTCTTTTCATCAGATAGGGGGAACTCAATCTTTCCGTCAATGCAGCCTGGTCTGGTAAGTGCTGGATCCAAAGTTTCTATTTGGTTTGTGGCCATGATAACTTTCACATCTCCCCTAGAATCAAATCCATCTGACTGGTTCAACAGTTCCAATGTTGTTCGCTGAATTTCTCTCTCACCACCAGAATTTGAGTCGTATCTTTTTGTCCCAATGGCATCAATTTCATCAATAAACATGATGGATGGTGCGTGTTCTTCAGCAACTCGAAACAATTCCTGTACGAGTTTGGGCCCATCACCTAGGTACTTCTGAATGAGTTCAGAGCCAACCACTCTCAAGAAACTGACTGAGGTTTGGTTTGTTACTGCTTTGGCTAACAAGGTTTTACCTGTGCCAGGTGGACCATAGTGAATGACCCCCTTAGGAGGCTTTATACCCATCTCTTTATAATACTCAAGATGGGTGAGACGAAGTTCCACAGATGCCTTAATTTCCTGAATTTGGTTGTCCAACCCCCCGATATCGGCATAGGTCTCCCGGGGGACCTTTTCCACCTTCATCACTGTGACCAGGGGATCCGTGTTATCTATCAGCACCCCTATCACGGCTTGCACCTTGTGGTTGAGCAGAACCAAGCAGCCAGGTTCCAGCAGATCTTTGTCTACAAGTGAAAGAACGCCAACATAGTGTTCTGAGCCCACAGATGTAGACATAATGGCATGATTTTCATCGATGATCTCTTCCAAGTTTCCTACTGACATCAGGGTCCCTCTCAGATCATCCACTTTTGATCTTTCCTCCTCTTGCTTTTCTTCTAATGGTTTCATTTGTTTCTGATTTCTAATGAACTCTTCCTCCATGAGAAGACAGTCTTTAATTCTAACTTCCGTAATTTTAACCAGCACTGAGTGTGAGGTGTCACCAGTGGCAGTTTGCTGGCAGCATATGATCCCTTTGTTTTCTCCTTCTTTTTCCCCACTCTAGTTGGTACGGGAAGTTCGTATGTCTTTTTCTTGTCCTTGTCATCCTTCTTTCCACCTCCAGGACCATGACCACCACTCTGACTTTGAACCATCTTGCCTTGGCCACTTGAGCTTCTGCTGCCGGAAGTTCGTCCACCCAGAACATGTTATTATGATCTTACAGAACACAGTTTATCTTATAACTTATGTTTTTCTTCTCATAGAGTCTACTTCCAAATTCTTGAAACCTACGTTTGATTGTATGTTCAAAACAAAGTTAGTGCAGTCCATGGTCATCCTTCTTTTTTTTTTTTTTTTTTTTTTTTTTTTTTTTTTTTTTTTTAGCTTCATTTACCACTTCTGTTAGGTTTCTAGGGTTGCTGTAACAACAGTGGCTTACAACAACAGCAATCTATTTTCTCACAGTTCCGGAGGCTGAAAATTCAAAAATCAAGGTATTTACAAGGCTACACTTCCACTTCCTCTGAAGCGCCCATGGTGAAAATCTGATCCATGCTCTTTCCTGGCTTCTGGTGTCACCAGCAATCCTTGACATTCCTCAGCTTGCAGCTACACCACTCCACTTTCACCTGGCAATATCCTCTCTAGGTGTGTCTGTATCTCCATATTTCTGTGTCTCCATTTCCTTATGCGTATATGGACGCCAGTCATTGGATTTAGGGCCCAGCCTAATCCAGTATGACCTCATCTTAACTACAGGCATGGGGGCTAGGATTTCAACATATTTCTTTGCAGAACTCAGTTCAACAAATTATTTTTGTGATGTTTGCTATTGTCTACGTCTTCCCTCTAGAATATTTCTTGACTAATACCCCTGTCTTTTCAAATGTCCCTCTCTTGGTCTTCTCCCTAATGGGAAAAGAAAATAGGATAGAAGTGGGGACAATGGTTCTCAACCAGTGGTGATTTTGTTCCACAGGAAATATTTGGCAATGACTGGAGAAATTTTTGTTTGTCACAACTTAAAGATGAAGGAGTTGCTGTTGGAATTCCCTGGGCAGGAACACTGCTAAACATCCTGCAATGCACAGGACATTCTACCTCCTAAATCCCCCAAGAAAGAATTATCTGGTCTCAAATGTCAATAGCGCTGAGGTTGAAAAACCTTGATCCAGAAGTTTACAGCACTATTAGAACATACATTCTCTCAGGATGGCTATCTCACATCTTTATCAGAGTGCACATTACTAGCTGAGAGTGGTGATAAGGAGTTTGGAGGTATAGACCTGGGACTGGTTCTATACCAAACACCTCACCTCACAGCTTGGTCTTTCTATAGTATTGGTTGTCAAGTACAGTTGAAAAAACCGTCTGGGGAACTTAGAAAAATGACAGAAACTCAGGCCCCACTCTGTTCTATTGAACCAAAATTGATGGTGGATTGCAGAAATCTATCCTTTTGATGTTTACAGTCTAAAGAGCAAGTGGGAGAGTAACGAAACATACAAACAAAACATTGTTAACTTTTCTAGGAAAGGAGGTAGCCTAGGGGGAAACCAGTGGAAAAGAACAATAGAAATATAGTCTTTACATAACTAAAAAAAAAAAAAAAAAAAAAAAAGCGTTAAGCAAACAAAAAACTTCTCTCTTCATTTTTTTAAATTGCAGATTAAGTTAGAAATAGATAAGTCTCCATTTTTAGAGAGGTTCAAAGATTAGAGTAGCTGTGTGAAAAGTATACATACCCCCAGGTACCCATCAGCTTAGCATAATTCCCCACTAAGGCCACCTCGAGCATGGAACTCCTGGCACCACATTTACTAGAGTACTTCCTGAGTGCCCATGGCCTTGATACAGGGTCCCTTGAGCCCAGAAATCTGCCTCCATTCATAGTGTGATTTGACTAACACCTCAAACCAAGACTACTAAAAACAGTGCCTGACAAAGATTATGCACTCAACATATATGTGTTAAATAGATAAATAAATCAATACTCTAAAATGCAAGGGAAATCTTAATCCTAAGAGCCCACCTGACCACTGGAACACAGAATGTTCCAAGTTAACAAAAGTGCTGTGTTTCCCTCAATCCTGAGGGATCACTCTAGAATGAAGAGTAATCTGTCACAGAGAGCATTATTACTGACATGTTCAGCAAGCAAGATGAGTGGGATATCATAAAGTGGAAATGTGTTTTGGTCTTCCACTGTCTTTATAAATGAATTAACGTATTCTTAGTTGCAATGCACAGTCTCTATTTGCTAATGAGAAAGGCTGGTCCTCTATTTTGTCAGATGACTGAACCTGGTCAACTCAGGGAGTACTGCTGGCTGGACTCTTCCTTTTCCTGTTTACTTTCCCTTTGCTGCAAATCAGGGCTTTTGGTCCATCTTGGATTGAGCCAAGCAAGGAGAGGATAAACTTTTCTTGATTAAGAGAACTATTAACTAACTAGTTCTGCTCAGCCTTCCTAATATTGAAACCTTCTTTTCCCAGACACTTGTCTTGGTCCTTCAGATGCTCCCGTTGCACCTCCACTGGGCCAATCCAGTTGGGCTGTTCACATCTCTCACATCAGGCATCTGCCCCCAACCTAGACTCTTGTTTTCTCCTGAATCCATTCCACACAGAACTCTCCCTGTTGAAATTCCCACCACTACTCCAAACATGATAATGGACAAGGTTTCAAAGAACTCCAAGTAAGCTTGCCCCCTCCACTCTGGATCTTGGGAAAATTCATGGGGGAAAACTTATCCGTTCTTTAAGATGCTGTCTTTGGGTCTTTGGTGATAGTGAAGGTTGTATTGACATTCCAGTTCTCTCTTTTTCTGTCTCTCTCCCTTCCTCCTCCTCCCACTCCTCCTACTCCTTCTCCTCCTCCTTCTCTGTCTCTCCCTCTCCCTCTCTCCCTCTCTCCCCCTCCCTCTCAATGCTTCATGCTACTAGCTATCATCTCAAGGCTGCCTGTCAATCAGCTTTGGCATGGAAAGAGGTACTCCCTCCTCATTCCTAGTAGGATGGACCTAAGGGCATAGACAGCAACTCTTCACAATCCACAGTTTAACTTAATCTGTTCTACCTTCCTTGTGAATTTGAGAGGCCTCTCACCATCCTAGGACACCTCCTGAGAAGTATTCACTCAGCAGTCTGGCACATAACTTTGAAATTCCACATCTTTTGAGTCCTGCTGACTAAACTGAAACTGAGAAACAAATAGCCCAATTGTATGAGCATTAACTCAGTAATTAAGAGTCTTCTTATTTTGACAATACATAGTGATTCAGTAATTGTTAAATGGCTACCCTCAGGTTATTTTTCCATTTTTATGTTTAATTTAGAGTAATAATTAAACTAAAATGTGTATTGATTTTCAATCATAACTATGGAAGTTTTGCATGGCCAGGACACTATAACTTAAGGCCTACCCAGATTTATTATATAATCTCTTGCGTGAAATAGCCTCGAGAGTGCTCAAGTCTAAATCCATATCCATAAAACTAAAATAAACATTATTACCAAAATAACTAAAATAAGTGGAACTCAAGTAGCCAATCCACTAATCCAAATAAGTTTATAAAATGAAGCATTGGCAGCATTCCATATAGCAGCCAGAGGTAAGGCAAACTATATTAAGATTTACCTTACCTAATCCTCCAATGTCTTCCAGCTGGACCTAGAAAAATCCTAGGTCCTTAGCATAGCCTGCAAGGCTTAATGTGATTTGGCTCCTCCCTACATCCAGATCTTTTTTCCTGCTACTTTCTCCTTAAGCCACTTTATTCCAGATATACTAGCTTTTCATACACCTCTTTGGCTTGTTACTCTTAAGGCCTCTGCAGTTTATGATGCTTCCACCACAGTGGTTCTTAACTGAAAGCAATTTCCCTCCTCCCTTATGAGATACTTATCAAGGCCTGGAGACAATTTGGTTGTAACAACTGGATTGGGGAATGGAGGTGCTATCAGCATCTACTGGGTATATACTAAGAATGCTGCTAAACATCCTGCAATCACAGTACAGCCCTCCAACAAATTATCAGCTGGCCTCAGGTGTCAATAGTGCTGAGCTGGAAAACTCCTCTCTCTCTGCAGTAATCTGCCTGCTTATCTTCGTATGCCTGCAATTTCTCTTTCTAGTCTCAACTCAAGGCTTCAGCGAAATGTTCTTCCAACCACCCAGGCTGACATAGCCCAGATCCCACCCCACTCCTGCTTAGTCATCACTGTATTATTTTCCTTAAAGTTTATTGTTTTATTGTCTCGTAGTTTCTAGCTCTAGAAGGGGGTTCCTTATTCTTCCTGTCCACTGACACATACCCAGCATCTGAGCAGAGCAGGGCACACAATGACATCTATTAGACAGGAGGTGGACTGGTACATTCCAAAGGGAAGGGCACTTAAGAATGAGTTAATAAGTAACTGAGACCCTTTTAAGTTTTTTTTTTCCAGAAACACTTTTCTTAGCTAAAGAGGAGGGAGAAAGAGTTCAATAATTGATTTACAAAAACAACAGGGAGTTTCAGAGGTAATGGATTAGGAGATCAAGCTTTGCAATGGCATCACTGATGTTCTAAAGCTCAGGAAACTTGGAAGAACACTAGAGTACAACCCAAAATAATATTACAGTAAAAATAACATGTTCACAAAATTGGCAACTCATGCCTCTGTGACATAACTGAGCACTATTGTGAACAAATCTTACTGAATGAGCAGCAAAAAGGGGAAAGCCCATTAGGTTCCTCCTGAAGATAGGAGGAAAACCACTTAAAGACCAATGCAGGAGCTGCGAAATTTACTTGCATTTTACTTGGGCTTTAGTCAGTCCCTTTGCTGTAAATCAACATCAAATCAGTTGTTTATGAGTGTCAGCTTTCTAGATCAATTTCTTTCCGATTTGGTACCTGAATAGTAAAGATGGCATCCTTATTCCTCACTGGTTTGATGGCTCAGTCTTCAACCTCTGTTGACTGTTCAACTCAGAGAAGCAAAGACATTATGCAATCAGAATGCTGCTGAAATGTTGTCAATTTTCTCATTTTTAACCACTATCCACTCAGGTCTAACTTTTAAGGAATCAAGATTTTTCCATTTTCCAAAACACTGGGTATGCAGGAGTGTGGGGTGGAGGTGGGGAGAAGACACAAGAAGGAGTCGAAAAACTAAATCTATATCTCATGAAAGATTCTGATTCACCCCAGTTTTATCTTTAGCCAAGGAGTAGAAGCTCTATGGGTTGATGTGGGGAGTCTGTAAACTTCTCAAAATTAAAGTCAGAATAATGTTTATGTCTTGTTCTGAGAAGCGTCTCTACCGTTCTGCTGGAAACTCTAACATTTATGCTCCTTAGGTACTCTGAAAATTTTCCCTATTTGGTGACATAGCAGTCAGTTATAAAATTAGTATAAACTGCAGACAATTTTGATGTACTTAGTAGAATTTGGCGATACGTTATTCACGTGTTTCCGTTTCAGAACGTACAGAGATTTAGCAAAGAAGGCTGTGACTCACCAAGAGCCACAAGGAATCTTCGAGCTGGTGACGAACTATTCCTGGGTATCCTATGATTTCCTCCAAGTAGAGAAGTGAGGTGAAGAGAAGAGGACAGGGGTTTTCTCCCTAGGGCAAGAGTTCCAGAAAGTAAAATAGAACAAGTTCAAAAGATTAGGCTCCTTCACTTTTATCCAACCCAATTTTTTTTTTTTCCAAATATGATGTTACTTTACAAAATAAAGGAATTTATTTGGTGAAGATACTTGCAATTAAAGTTCATGTGAAGGAGTGAGGAGAAATTTGGGAAACGAGGACTGCTTCAGAAGAGAACGATGAATGGTGGGAAAGCGGAGCAAACACAGGAAATTCTGCATTTTTTTTAAAACAATTAAGCAGTTAACAAATTGCAGCATCTGGATTTGGAGAAATAAAGAGCAACCAATGCAAGCCTTGCACCCGCTGTTTTCTCATCATAAGTCCATCAGTCATACTTAACAGAGAAGCTTAGGTTCCATCTTCTTAAATCTGCTAGAATCCTGTGCCAGGTGCACAGGAACAGCAATGGTCAGAATGCTGCCAGGTAAACTTGCAGTATGTGGCAAGCCCACAAATTAAAAAAAAAAAAAAATGCTGGAACGTTTTTGAACAGGAGAATCTGCACCTACCTAAACAAAGGCTTACTTATATACTTTTGTCTTTTGCTTTACTTTACATAGAAATATGTAATACCTTTGTATAATTATCCCCTGCCTGGAATAGAGGTGATGCAGAGATGAAGATACTCATCATTTAACAATCTTGATCTCTAAGAATCAAGTGAATTTTCTTTGAGGCTTAGATTTCCAGCTCTATGACAAAGGTTTTAGAGATAGCCATATTACTTTAGTGACTACCTCTTGACTTTCCACATCAAAAGTAAATAGTCTCATTTGACAGAAAGATGTGCGAGTAGATCATATTTCCCCCTTTGATGCTGTAAATAGGATATGAAGGTGATAAAAATACTAGATTGTGCATATCTCAGTTGATATGAAAAGATAAAGTAAGAGTGTACAAAGAAGAAAACCAATGACCACCAAGGCTAGATTTTTACATCAAGAAAAACAAGAGATCCAAATGTGACTTTTGTCTCTAAGGAGGGGCAACCACCCTCACATTTTGAAAAATAACTATTGGGTTGTAAGAAATATGGTTAGAAAAAAAACATTCAATAACCAAGTCTTGGGTTATGTGAAAATATAAAAAGCGTGAATAATTCTTTGTGAAAACTCTATAAGCAATTCTGGAGCGCCTGTCAGAAGAAGAACAGATGAGGACATAAAATCAGCCTGGTTAGTCGGTCTCCTTGAATGCAGAAGAAATGTCTCCCCACACTGTGTTTATAGTGCTTGAGGGCACAGCAAATAAATGTGTTCTTTTCCTTTGATGTTCACATCTGTAGCTGTGGGATTCCACTCCAACCTTGGGACAGATGGCCAAGAAGCTATGCTAGGCATTAATAGGGATTCCTTTGAGAGCCTGGCATAACTTTCTGTAAGAATAGCTGTCAGTCTACATATATTTATAGCAGGTAGTCACCCATAATCACAATTTGGGAAGGACTCAAAACCCTCTCTATTTTTTTTTTTCTTCTTCTTATCACCATAGTGCTGAGAAGCTTGAAAATACCACTAGCCAATTCTTTCTGTACAGGCTTTCTAATGGTTCTTAATGTGTACGTTAATTACGCTAGTACCAAGCTGGTCCCAGTACCTTGTTACCTAGCTAGCTAGCTGGTAGCAGGGTGGGTTTCTTTTTTTCTTCCTATTTTTCTAATTCCATGTCACATAGCAAAAGGTAATGAGCACAGACAACTTCTGATGCAGAGTGAAATAACAGTGAAGAGGTAGGGAAATACACTGTTCCTCAGGTTCTGACAAGGATGGTAGAAACCCAAATCATTAAACTCAAACAACGTGTTTAGGGAAGATCAAAAGATATTAAGGATGATAATTCAAAATATTTGCCCTGGGTATATTATCAGGTAAGTCTTGAGATTCTATACTTCTCTGAGTCTTTCTTGTGCCTCAGTGATTCTATCAAATTCATCTTTTATTTATAGACAGCAGCACTAAAATTGCGTAGTTCAATCTGAAGCGGTTTTCCTCTAGGGCAATTGCACAGCTGTCAATCTGGGATCTTTCTTCACCTTCGTCATGAAAAGCCCCTTCTTCTGTCTTCTGTGTTAAAGAAGAATCCTACTTCCTGACACCTCCCTCTATCCATTGCTTCCTGGGAAAGAACACTGAGGAAGTAAATTTTTTTAATTTTGCAATTGACTCATATCTTGACAAAATCTTAGGTAGGATGAATTTGTCTTTTAAATTTGAAAGCATTGTTTCATTTTAGTCTAGCTTTTAGTGCTGTGGAAACATTCATTCTTTTATTCTTGTTTTCTATGTCATGAAGTGTTTTGTTTTGTTTTTTCCTTTTGTGAAAACTTTGAAAATCTTCTCTTGATCTCTTGTTTTTAAAATTTTACAAAATGTGTGTTGGTATGAGTTTGTTTTTATGTTATGAACTTGGGCACCGTGCTTTTAATCAGGAAATTGCTTTCGATTTTCAGTACTTCTTTTGAATTAAATTTTCATGGATAATTTCTTACCATCTATTTTCTCTGTTCTCTTCAACAGAAACTCCCTATAGGTGAGTATTTAAAATTTGGGGCTGATTCTCTAACTTCTTTTTTTTACTTTGATTTCTCTCTGTTTTCATGTTATAGATTTGGTTTAAATATCTGCTAATTATAAACTGTATGTCTGTATTTGATTGAAGTACCAGAACCCTATTTGAAAGCATTTCTCAATGCTTGGTTTTATTGCAGTATGATCTCTATTGACCATTTATTTGGGTAAGTCCCAATTACTAGATTTATTATTATTATTCTCTTAGGATTGTCAGTTTTCCCATGAAAAAATTCATTTTTTTTTTTTTTTTTAGCTGAGAGTAATAAGCCCAGCTACCAGAGTTTTCCTGAATCCAAATATGAAAGAAAGTAGTGAGGTGTATATCTTCTCAGGAGACTGTTATTTAAACTCTGTTTCCAATATATTACCTGGCCTCACATGGTACTTAATGCACACAGATATGATTCCCTCTCATTCAGCTTTTAGTATTCTAATAGTTTAATAATGGAACTATTTCCCAGTTGCACTTTTTATACAACTATTCAAGTAATTCTACTGTCTCAAACTCTCAAGCTCTATCCTGCACCTTCACTCCTCACTTTTAGATCAATTCAGGCCTTCTAATTCCCGAGGTTTTCTAAAGTTCTTTGCCACAGATCAGCATGGTGCAGGTTTTGAGTTATGCCTTTATGAATTCTTCCCCTCTCTCTCCCTCTTCTTCCCTCCCTCCACCTCTCCTGTCAATCATGTCATTGGTTTGTCTGTTGTTGGGATATTTGGCAGGGAACAATTACCTGCAGTCCTTTTCCTTGCCAGAGTTCTAAACCACTTCAAAAATAAGACAAAAGGAATAAGAGAGGTAGAAAACAGAATGAACATTTTGGAATGTTGATGCTGGTATTAAGTGTTTCTGTTATCTACAAGAAAGTGGACTTTGTAGTAGTGAACACTTGAATGAGAACATTTGTCCCACTCAGTAGCACTGGACTGGAGCAGACCTCCAGTCCTAAGGCAGAGCTACTCCTAGAGATCCAAAACACAATGTACATTATCTGCAGTCTGCTGGCTCGTTAGAAGAAAAGGAAAGTGCTGGCCACTCATGCCCTCTTTCTCCTTCCAATCAGATAGAGCATTTCATCTTCCCTTGGACAGAGTGAATAATAGGTAGCAAGCGGCCAAGAGAATCGTGCCAAAGTGTTTCTTTTCACATGGAGGTAATTATCAGGGGAAAAGAAGAAGCATTAGCACCCCCAATATTGCCCAGGTTTTGTTATCTTAATTCATTGGCTTGACTATTACAGTTATGGTCAGTTGAGATGTGCTAACTCCTTTCTGGGAAATGATTAGCTGTCCCTCAGAATAATCCTTCATGATGCCACTCTACATTTAACAACTGCTTGTCTGGCTTTCTTCTCGGATATGGGTCAGAAGAGTGCATTAATTAAATCATCTCCAAGGCCACTCTGTACTCAAGGCTGAAAAGTCACTCTTTATTCTATTTCCATCCTCAAATTATGTTTAGCCACTTTTTCAGAGGTCCTCGATGAGCTCAAATGACATCATAACTATGTTTTAATAATAAACTACATAAAGACACTGTAACAATAAAATTCCAGTAGCACAGAGATGCTTTAGATACAAATATAAATCTCCTGCCATCATCAGATTCTCCTGGGGAAAAAAACCAACAAAACAGAGCCAACTATCAAATCCCCTTGTAAGTCAAAGCCAAAAGATCAAAAGTTGTATAGATCCAAAATAAATTATATTTCCCTTCTGTGTTACTAGTCCCAAGGAATTTAAGTCTACCTCAACTTCTTATTTCAGCTCTATTTCAAAGCTTAGTTGTATTTGTCTAGGTGTTTGAATGTAATGGATAAAAGCACAGAGTCTAAATCAGATTTCCTTCATTTGAATCCTATGGAGATTACTTAATAGTTGTGTGACCATGGAGAAGTTTTTTAACCTCTTTGTCTCTCAGATACCTAATCTGTAAAATGGAAATATTATTAGCCATCTCAAAAAGACGATGTGAGTTTTACCTAAAGTAAGTTAACTCCTTAAAAGATTTCTTGGCAAATAATTAACTCTCAATAAGGAATTAATTTACTTTCTTCAGTGGCTTCAGCCTGAACCACCTTTCACAGAAATGGGTAGGACTCCTCTGAGTCTTTGGAAATTAAATTAATCAATACCAAGTTTCTGGGATTGCTCATTTTTAAAATCATTTTTAAAATCCAATTCATTAACAGGACATCCTAGAGTATGACCACTCTGACCGCACACCCACAAGATAATACAGCGTCCTCAGAGTGCAGAGCAGTTATCCCAGGCAAAATTATGTTCCCAGAAGTCAGTGTTTGGAGATGTCAAAGATCATATTGCATTCTCAATGGTAACTGATTGAGAGAACATAAATAGAGAAAATCCTTATTTAGCCATGCCATCATTCAAGTAATTCAGAATCCATGACCTATGAATTTAAACTGCCCATCAAGATGTTAATTTGGGCATGTGCATTTTCAGTAAATAGTGGAGGGTGGAGGGGCTCCACACACACTGACCATCTTTTCTATGGAGCCGCATTTGTGCAACAGCAGCCCTGCTTACCAAATATTTTAAACTTGGTTATTTTATTTTTCCAGAATCTTCACAACGTCGTAGTTTTCTTTCTTACTTTGAATTCCACGTGTCTATGTGTCTAGGGCAAAATAGAGAAAGAGACAGAGACAGAGTGACACTGGCTAATTGTGGCCAGCTACTCTTTCCAAACATACGAAATATCTCCATCTTTCTAAGGGCAAAGATGTGAGGGGTGGAGTGAGATTCTGCTAACAGATCGCCCTCCACACAGTAGAGAATACCTCAAGAATGGGATGAATTCCACCATTTTTTTCTTTTATTTTCTTTCATAGAAGTTACATTTGGTTTTGTGGATTTTAAAAAAAAATTTTGCTTTGATTTTTCTCTCTCCAATTTGTCTTCTTGTACTTACTAATGTTCTTCCTCCTAATTTCATTGGATTAATTCTGTTTTTCTTTTTGTGACTTTTGGATTGGACAATTAGCTCATTATTTTTACCCCAGATATATTTTCTGCCCCTATAATTTGCCTTTCCTAGAATGCCATCTAAATGGAACTAAACATCATATTGCCTTTAAATCTATATTCTTCATTTAACCCAATGCATTTGAGATTCACCCATGCATGCATCAGCACTTGGTATCTTTTTGTAACTGAGAAATATTTCATTATATGTAATCATCACAGTTATATATTTACCTGTTGATGGATATTTGGATTGCTTTTAAATGTTATTAATTATGAATAAAGTCATTATAAATATTTGCATACAAGATCAGAATTAAATGCATTTATAGAAGAGATTTAATGGAACATAACACAGCTACCAAAAAAAAGAAAGAAAGAAAGAAATTATCCACTCGCATTCACACATGCACCTGGTGGTAGAGCTTGTACAAAGCCCAATTTGGTATTAGGTAAAATGTGTAAGGTGTTTCAATAGATATGACCTCATCTCCCAGGATCTGCAGCAAAAGTGATCAATTCTTACTCAGTTTTCTGCCTTCCTCACCTCCCTTATCCATTTTATAACCCCAGGCTACTCATTAATATAGATGTGAAGGGTCTAACTGTGTAATACTTGTTATGGTATTAAACCAAAAAAAGCTTTTGCAAACATTTCTTGCTGGTTTTGCATTTTAAAGATTGCAAATATAAATCCTGTTACAGTGCAATAACAAATGTTCATTTATATACATTGCAATACCACATTCATCTGGAATACAGTAATTTGTAACTTATCATTTAGGATGAGTTGGGCAGAAACTTACTGGTATTCTATTTGTGAAAAAATACATCTCTGAGCAAATGAATGGTATTATACAAACTTTAGGAAATATGATTAACCACTTTAAGAGAAGAAATTACTTTCAATTAACATAACGCATCTGCTTTCAATAGCTGACATGTTCATTACCAATCTCGTCTTTTCAATAAAGGAAGTCATGGATATTCACTAGGCAAACCTTTGTAAAAGTGGTTGAGACTTCATGGTAGCAGAATTTTATTTAATTAGAAATATAAAAAATTAGACAATACAAATTCAGAACTCACTCCACTATTTCAATGAATTGAAGAGAAATAGGTGGTTGGGCTAAGATTTTGACAAATTATATTGTGAATTCAGCCAGTCTTACAAAATGAAAAGAGCAAAAGTAGTAATAAATACTTTGTACATGTATTTAAAGAGGCAGGTTTCAAAAAAAAAAGAAAACAGATTAAATTAAACATAACCCTGTAAATGATAAAGGAAAGAACCTTGAGGTTCATCCAATTGCTTACTTCCCCTTCTCTTTCTCTTTTCTATGGAGGCAACTACTACTGTTGGTTCTTCAAATCTCCTTTTGTATGCCAACTTCTTTAGGAAAACTTTCCTGACGCAAGGTCTCAGTAAGATACCATTATTTTGTTTTTCCAAAACACTTGCATAGTCTCAATTATAGCCCTTGTCCCATGGCAATGCAATAGTTGGTTTACATGTCTAGACATTATAGCCCTAAACCTCATACTGAGGTCATTAGACCTTAATCTGCTTACAGATAGAAACTATACCTTTCCTGTCTACATTCTGACCCAAGCACATAATCTGGCACTGAGTAGGCACCTGATAACATTGTGGGGCATATAACCAGCTAGCATTTAAAGCCCTGGTCCCAGAAATAAACTTTAAATCTAGAAATGTTTTATATATTGAACAAATATTTTATCAGCAGAATTTTTATTATTTGTACATTTTATTTTACATTGTGGTCCTTCAGAAAAAGAGAGAGAGAGAGAGAGAACTAAAAGAGAACTTATATCCAAGAGTATTTTTAAAAAACTTATAGTCATTTCATTTCAATGTCTTTGATGTTTTCCTTAAACTTGGCTGAAAACTGTACAAACTTCAAACAATTAAGTAGTTCTAACCCATGGCGTCAGGAAAAGAAGATTATGTATGAATAAAAAGTAAGAGAAGAAAGCCAATTAAGAATAGATTAAATGAGATAGGGATATAAAGTATTCTTTAAGATTTTAAGAATAGTCAATATCAACATATTTTTATTAAGTACCTATTATAAATTATATACTAGATTTGATCCCAAATGGAATTTGAAATGGTTCCTAAATCTAAAAGGTTAGAGACCTAACTTGAAAATAAAAGATGAAAAGAATTTCGTTTACACTAACCTGCTACTAAAGCCTAGAAATGGAAGAAAGCTACAGGAAATCGACTTCTGTGCCCATTTAACTCCTAGCTTAATAGATGATTACTGATAGAAAGGTTATAGCTACTATTCTTGCTCTACCATTTAACGGGTGTATAGTCTAATTCAGGTCACTTAACTAACCTGACTTTCAGCAGCAATATCACTACGCAGAATGGTTGAAAAGTCTGAATATTGAGAATTGTATAAAAATGCCTGGTACATGGTAGCCACTAATTTAGCTTTTTATACAGTACTGTTCTCTATCTTTTCTTCTGGATATTTCTAAACTTTAAAAAGTTATTAGAAACACAATTTTTAAGAATTTAAATATTCTTCTGTGCTCTTGCATAATGAAAAATAGTTTTGATGTGTCCGACCTATATCAGTAATGTCACGAAACAACAGAAGGAAGTGGAGGGAGTTGCCTTTCACTCAGAAAACTTGGATTGGAACAATTACTTCTCAAGGTCCAGCTCACCCCAGAGTATGTGACACTTGGTTTCATGGTGGTGGTAATAAATGGTTATTTTTCTTTTCGTTTCTATCATTTTAATACTATAATTGGTACATCTGTGACATACAGGACTCCTGCTGTCCTGAAAGCAGTTACTGAAATAAAAATTTGGGCAATGTTTTTCCTAAATGTGTGATAGCTCTTCTCATTGCCTGCTTTGTTAAGCGGGCAGATAAGAAAAAGCAGGAGGGAGGAAGTTTCTTGTTCTAAACTCTACAGACAGGGAACTACACAACCCTAATCCTGCGGAGAGAATGCTCTTCTACCTGATGTGGAAGAGCGCCAAAGACCTATGGTTAAGTGAAGGAAGTGAGTTGAGATTCGAGTGGCTGCCCAACTTTAGGCTTTTCCTGAAGTCTACTTACATATATGTAAACATACACAAATGTACATAAACCCACAGGGATACCCTAACACACATGCTGATGAACTTACGGATACCCACATTTATTCAAAGACATGAATTGAGTAGCTAAAGATATGAGTGTGTGAGTAAGAAACTTAGTAGGCAAGCAAGAGGGAGTAGAGGTGATACAAGTAGGTTGTAGACAGAAAAACAGAACGTGACCAAAGGACATCAGTGTGCCATATGTGTCAGTTCAGAATACAAGCACAACCAGGCCTAAGAGCCAGAGGGATCCCACCCCGTTTGGTGAGTGAAGATTCTAAATTTATCTGTGCTATTTGGAGCCATCATATGCATTCACGTTTGGCCTTCCCCAGGTGCTGGCTGTCTGATGCCAATGGAGACATTTAATTTGAAAAGACTACATCTGGTGATTATTTTCTTTTTAAAAAAATGAAGAAATCTTTCTTTTTCACGGAAGACAATTCTGTGCCTAATACCAAATGCTTCATCTTTAAATGGCAGTGTCTTGAAAGCAATAATCACATTCATCTTCCAAGTGCTTCCCATGCCTCCTGTTACTCGTTAGGCTTAACACTTGACACCTTGTACTCAATGCCTCTGCAGATCTTGTCACTGAGATTTTAATGCCCATTTGAAATAAATCAGGAGTTATTATCTGCCAGTGAAAAGTTCACTAGAACTCCATATATGGTATTTTACCATCTCACCATTGGAGACAATTTCTCTAGTGAATTTTTTACTGTTTCTGGAATTAAATGATTTGACCAAATTAAAGAATAAATGTTTAAAGGCAATCGATATACATATGTATGAAAGGCAGGCTTTTAAATTGTTCTCAATTTAAAAGAATATTTCTTTTTGCAAAAAAGAAGGCCTTTCCCATATAAACACATCCACCTCCTCAAACACACACACACTCATATACCCAGAGGAGGTGATATTTAATCTAGGCAACCCAGAATGTAAAGCTGTACTCTCCTCTGCAGAACATCATTCTGACAGCTCATATGTTGCTGGGGCTGTGGACTCCCTCCAAATCAGCATGCTTTCAGGGGTTTTCTTAAGGCAAATACAGTGGCCTGATAGCCCAGGGAGCTTTGCCAAGTGATCTTGTATCATGATAACTAATCATGCCTACGTGGAGAATTTTTCAATGAGACTGTAAGTGTTAAAAAGAGGCAGAGTAGCTGAAGCAGCATGCTGAATTGTCCTTATCTCTGAGGTTGAGTTTATGTATCCCCAAGGCTCTGGTTGTTCCTCTGAGTTGGCAGAGAGAAGGCCAGGGGAGATTATGTTTTCCAACTGCTTCCTGTTCTCCTAGACTCTGAAGGATTGTAGCAGTGATGCTTCCCTTGAATATACTTGATCCTTCCTGACACTGGCATTCACAGAATGCCTCGGGGAAAATAACATTTAATGAGTATGAATTTGTTAGGTAAGGTGCTACTCACTTCACCTACAGCATATCATGGAGCTCTACAACTGTTCTAACGAATTGGCAGTCTGATATTGACTTCACATGCAAGCAAACTGAGGCTTAAGAATGGCTAAATAATAGACAAATCCAGTTCTTGATATTAAGTGACAAGACCAGGATTCAAACTTGGTCAAGGTGACTGAGAGTCTTCTTGGGAGTTCATCATACCAGGCTTTGACTCTTAAATTCATGTCAAACGCAATCTCAGTGCAGCCAAGGACAGCAAACTGCAGTGCACTCCAGCCTGGTACCCATCTGAGGGCAAATCTGAGAAGAGCCGGTTTCTGTGTAAACACAGGGCATTGGTTTCCCTGACAGATGGCTGCCTTTATGAATCTTCCTTCCAAGGGTGCAACTCCACTGACAGGGATGTGGATTTTCATCAGGCAGGAAAAGTCATGGCATAATCTGAGGAGGTGTCTGTGTTCTGGCAAATCTCCTTTCTCGCCAAGTATAGTTTCAGAGGCTGAAGATGAAGGTGGGAATGTTCTCTCATTTCTGTTCCCAGGAAGATCGAGGGCCAACTTCCTGGCTTGCAAGCAAGGCGGCTTTTCTCTACAACCCCACTCCTGCCTCCACAAACCCCAATGTGTCTGTTTAACACGTATTTCTTTCTTCTAAGTGGTATAATTTAAGAAGAAAGCAAGTAGACAATTTCTGAAGTCAGAGAAGCACTTTCAGAATTAACACTACTTTAAATTTCCAATATTTTTTAAATAGTTCACCAAGAAACAACTGAGAAGCAACTGAGAAAAGGGCATTAGATGCTAGTTTTAATCATGTTTTCAGCATGGTGATACTGAAAATCTTCAGTGCTTTAGGTTTCACTCACTGGCATTAGAGGTAAAATGTAGTCAAGGCTCCCACTTCCCTGGGCACAGTGGCCAATGGTTTGCCTCTGCAAATGATGACAAAACCGGTGACCAAGGACACGTGCTTTTCCCAGGCATGCGGATGAGTTTGAGGCAGACCACACATTTATTCACATGGAACCTCCGTATAATCAATAGCACAGGTGTCTAGGTAGCAGTACGAGGGCTATCACGGCTGTTTTCTTTATACGGTTATCAACTCTTTTTTTTTTTTTTTTTTTTTTTTTTTGAGACGGAGTCTCGCTCTGTCGCCCAGGCTGGAGTGCAGTGGCGCAATCTCGGCTCACTGCAAGCTCCGCCTCCCGGGTTCACGCCATTCTCCTGCCTCAGCCTCCCGAGTAGCTGGGACTACAGGCGCCCGCCACTGCGCCCGGCTAATTTTTTCTATTTTTTTAGAAGAGACGAGGTTTCACCATGGTCTCGATCTCCTGACCTTGTGATCCGCCCGCCTCGGCCTCCCAAAGTGCTGGGATTACAGGCATGAGCCACCGCGCCCGGCCTATACGGTTATCAACTCTTATACAACCTTTGAATTCTCCAATAACACCAGAAAAACTCTAATGAATAAAAACAGATAGAAAACACACTTCAAGAATGATATAAAAATGAATTAACATGCAGAATACCCGCTTTTTTTCTTTAAATTTTCTCTTTTAAATTAAAGAATGAGTTGAAGATGCCAGAAGGGATCTTTAAGATAATCATTTCAACCATCACAAGAAGAGGAGGGGGCGTCAGCGTATCCAAAACTGCTTCTCCTTATTACGAATTGCCCTCTATATTGTACTAAGGATTTAATGGCAAAATGCGTAGGAATATTTAAAGCACTATTGCCATGTAGGCATTATTAGTTTTTTCACTTTTATTAAGGTATGGTGGACAAATAAATACTGTATAAGGTGTACAACATGTTTTAATATACATATACATTATAAAATGGTTACCACTATCAATCTAATTAAAATATTCATCACCTCACATAATTTATCTTTTTTATTTTTTGGAATTAGAACATTTAAGATAACTTCTCTTAGCAAATTTCAACTATACAATACAGTATTATTAACTGGAGTCACCATGCTGTACATGAAATCTTGAGAACTTGTTCATTCTATTTAACAATTTCATACCCTTTCACCAACATTTCCCCCATTTCCCTCACCCCGTCTACCCCGACAAACATCTATGAGTTCAACATTTTTAGATTCCACATATAAGTAAGTTCATGAAGTATTTATTTTCTGTGCCTGTATATGTGTGTGTGTGTGTGTGTGTGTGTGTGTGTGTATGATACATAAAATGCAGTATGTATGCCCATTTATCTGTTGCTGGATATTTTAGTTGATTATCATGAATGATGCTGCAATTATAGTAGGAGTGTAGATATCCCTTCAAGATACTGATTTCATTTGCTTTGGATATATAACCATATATATATCCCAAAGTGGTATTGCTGGGTCTGGGCCACATGGTAATTCTTTTTATTATTTTTGAGGAACTCTCCTAAATTTTTCCATTATGGTGTTACCAATTTACATCTCCATCAACACCCCCATCAACAGAAAAGAGTTCCCCTTTTCTCCAAACCCTTGCCAGTACTTACCTTTTGTCTTCGTGATAATAGCATTTGAACAGCTATGAGCTGATATTTCATTGTGGTTTTGATTTGCATTTCCTTGCTGATTAGTGATGTTGAGCTTTTAAGAATACACGTGTTGGCCAGTTGTAAGTCTTCTTTTGAGAAATGTCTGTTCAGGTCCTTTGTCCGCTTTTTCTTTAGCTATTTGTTTTCTTGCTGCTGAGTTGTTTGAGTTCCTTATATATTTTGGATATTAAGCCCTTATCTGATGTGTGGCTGGCAAGTATTTTCTCCCATCCCATAGATGCTCTCTTTAGTTTGATTGCTTCATTTGCTGTGCAGATTTCTAGTTTGATTCAACCTCATTTGTCTATTTTTGCTTTTGTTGCCTGTGCTTTCAGAAACATATCCAAAATATCTTTCCCCTGATCAATTTCATGGAGCTTTTCTCCTATGTTTTCTTTTAGCTGTTTTACAGCTTTCGGTTTTGCATTTAGATCTTTAATTCATTTTGAATGGTTTGTATATTTTATGAGACGTGGGTGCGTTAAGGCCGGCCTATGGCCTGCTTACACTGAGATTGGCTTGGTTCCCGCATCTGTAGGGTTGGGACTGGTTCTGAGTCCATGGGAGCTGGCCTGGAACCAGGGTCTACTGGGATGGGCATGTTGTATGGGTCCATGGAGGCAAGCCTGGTGTTTGGGACCGAGGGAGCAGGTCTAGAGTATGGGTCTACAGGGCCAATTTTTGTGCTGGGGTGGGCCTGGAGCTTGAGTCTGTAAGAGTGGGCTTGAAAGCCGGGCATGGTGGCTCATGCCTATAATCCCAGCACTTTGGGAGGCCAGGGTGGGCAGATCACCTGTGGTCGGGAGTTCAAGACCAGCCTGACCACCATGGAGAAACCCCATCTCTACTAAAAATACAAAAAATTAGGCAGGCATGGTGCTGCATGCCTATAATCCCAGCTACTTGGGAGGCTGAGGTAATAGAATTGCTTGAACCTGGGAGGCAGAGGTTGCAGTGAGCTGAGATCTCACCATTGCACTCCAGCCTGGGCAATAAAAATGAAACTCCATCTCAAAAAAAAAAAAAAAAAAGAATAGGCTTGGAGCCTGGGTCCTCTGGGCCTTGGTCCATGAGGGGAGGCCTGGCACAAGGGTGGGCCTGGAGCCTGGGTCTGTAGGGGCAAGTATTATCTTTTTTCTTCTTCTTTTTGCAGGTAGGATCTTGCTCTGTCACCCAGCTGGATTTTGGTGGTGTTATCATAGCTCACTGCAGCCTCAACCTCCTGGGCTCAAATGATCCACCCACCTCAGCTTCCCTAAGTGCTGGGATTAAAGTTGTGAGCCACTGCACGTGGACAAGTATTATCATTTTTAATGCCGTCTTCACTGATAGGGTTCTGGGCATAACTATGATTAAGTAAGATGTGTCAAAGTTCATTTGGCCTTCTTATTTCACCTCATAGCCAATACTTGAAAATTTACTCTCTGGAATTTTCAGAATATCACAGAAGCTTGAAGTAAATACTACAGACCAAATTAGAGAGTTATGTAAAGAAACTGAACACAGACTGTCACAGACATAAAGGGAACAATTTTATAGAGAAAGCAAGACAATAGCATCAAATTTGGAAGAGAGGTGAGGATTGCAATTGAGATGAAACTACTGGATTGATAAGAATAGTGCCAGATAATCTAAAGAGGAAGATGAATGCGGGAAGCTGAGTAGAGGGGTTAGGGGCTCAATAATAAAATACATTAGACTTAGTCTTAGGGATAACTCAAACACTTTTAAATTATATTTGAGGAAATAGAGAGCAGAGTCAAATACACAAATCAGCAAGACAGGCAGTGGTAGAACTAGGACTGGAGCCATGTTTGTTTTAGCACATATTTGTTGTGCACTCACTTGAAAGTGGGTAGCAATTCAAGGACAAAGATATGCAGCCAGACGATAAAGGTTTCTGGGCTCAGAAGAGAAGGACAAAGAGCGGAAGCAGTTGACTCTGGATATCTGTTGTTCAGTAAGAAAGGACAGCAGGAATGAATAAACATAACTGAAGTAGCTAAGGATTGCTGAAAAGTTCTGTCTTTCTCTACTGTTTTTTTGTTTTTGTTTTTTGATAAATTGTTTGAGATCTTTGTGATGCTCACTTAATAGAAGTTTGGTGGTGTTTTCTTTTTTTCTTTTCTTTTTTTTCTGTTCCTAAACCAGCCTCTAATTCTTCAGACTTAACTGAAACTAAAAGCTTTCTTGAGATGACTACATGGTATAATTGAGTGAGGGTGGCGCCATGGCACAGCTTTATGGGCAACCATCCAGTGTTCTAGGGGATGAGATGAGAGACCTGAAAGTAAAGTATTTTTGTCTGTGAAAAAATTAGATTATGGTCTGGCAAATCAGTGACTAAGTCCCATCTTTGAAAGGTAGTCAGATTCCCAACTGTGAAGAGAAATAACAATGATGCTGGTGCCTCTGGTTTGTAACTGTACGATTATATAACAAGGTGCATTTGTGTGTATAGTGTGGGATCTTTGCCCTCTTATGCACACTCATATGTGGGTAAGAGTCATAGGTAAATTATAAGCAGTTTTTTATAACCCACTTGATGTTAAAAATCTTATTAATGCTATTTACATAGGCAGCATGACTGCAATCAGCTTTAGAACTACTAAGATCACAGATAGAGCTGGATTTGAACTCACTACTTTATGTTTCAGTTTTCTTATCTACAGAATGAAGATATTTATAATAATGTTTACCTCATGGTGTTTTGGGGAAAATAATATATATAAAAAGCACTAGCACAGGATGGGTTTATAATAAGCAATTTTGTTGTTATTGGAACACATGTCTGTGTTTTCTACTGGTGGTAAGAACGGAATAGAAAAGGAGACGAGGATAACTACCACTTATTAAGTACCCACTGTGAGGCATATGAATTATTATAGATTATCTTATTTAACCATTTTGATGGTACATGAGATAGGTATTATTATTCTTATATAACAGATGGAGAAAGTGAGGTTCAGAATGCTGTATTTAACTTTCATAAAGTTACAGAACTTATAAGTGGCGGATACAAGATTGGAAACCAAATGTTTATTTTGAATTAATTGCGTGAATTATTCTTCTCATTTGGAAATCAGTTTATGGGAATAAAAGCTGAAAGGTCATATGTTTCTATATTGATTTAACAAGGTTTCACTAACCATCTATTTCAGTTGCCAGAAACATTACCAAAAAGTCCCGTCATCATAGCTTGATCTCTGGCCTCTAGGTCTTCACAGACTAAGGAAGAAATATTGTTATTTTTTGCTGCCACAGAGAGACTTCTCCTTCCTCTAAAGGAGGGAATTACTTAAACAAGCCCAAGCAAATGGAAACTGTCACCTGCACAGCCAAATCCGCCTGTCAGCCAGCCAGAGTCAGCCACTGATTGCACAGCTGACATCTGTATCTCATATTAATCACAGTGTCCCAACTTGGCCAGAGACACACAGACTCAGACAAGGAAGCAACAAATAATTCCAGCTCCTCTGTGGTTCTTTCAACTGTCTATCAGAAATTCATTAGCATGAGTATTACTAAACTGATATATTCGAGAAGAAAAAGACCACCAGCAGAAGAGCCAAGAACAATCTTCTAATACATGTCAGATGCGGTCACCCTTCTTGTTGAAGACTTTGTTCTTAAATTTTCATACATGTCTGTACTGAAAAGTTGTGTATGTGCTGTAGTTGTGAAATATTGTCTCTGATTTCCTCAACTCACATAAGCAATTCCTTCTTTGTTTTTGGAGTACCTCAAGTGGGTATATCAAACTCTTGAATATGTTAATAGCACGGACGATCAAGTTGAAAATAGACTCCGCTTTGAACAAAAATGAGCTGGCTGGGCGTGATGGCTCACGCCTGTAATCCCAGCACTTTGGGAGGCTGAGGCGGGTGGATCATGAGGTCATCAGGAGATCAAGACCATCCTGGCTAACACATGGTGAAACCCCATCTCTACTAAAAATACAAAAAAAGAAAGAAAAAATACTAGCCAGGTGTGGTGGCGGGTGCCTGTAGTCTCAGCTTCTCTGGAGGCTGAGGCAGGAGAATTGCTTGAACCCGGGAGGTGGAGCTTGCAGTGAGCTGAGATCATGCCACTGCACTCCAGCTTGGGCAACAGAGTGAGACTCTGTCTCAAAAAAAAAAGCCATTTCTTAGAGTTCTCCTCGTTTCATCGTTTCGTTTTTGACACTCTTGATTCCTAGACAGGGCTTCTGTCCTGAGACATATGTTTACGTCCCATTCCTTTACATCCTATTCCTGAATTTTTCTATTACATTCTAAGCATCCAGATCCTGTCTTTCTCCTCCAAGTGCTATCCTACCTGCTCTATTTAAATCTAAGGTTTTCAAGCATGAATGACAGAATCTAGTGAGGTATTAGTAAAAATATTTTTAATAGAATAAGAAGGTCATTAATTTTTATAAATATTATATATGTATATATATCTGTGTCAATCTATATTGTATGTGTATGTCTACTTATCTATGTATTTATTTCTCGGGAGACAGAGATGGTACCATCCCTTGCAACATGGGTCATATAGTCACCTCGCTACAGAAAGTGAAGCATCTTCAGGGAAGCTGACATCAACAACAAGCAGACATTGAGAGCGGTATGCTCACTTGCTGTCACTGTATTGAGACACTGAATGTCTAAGTGGATTTACGTATCATATCATCTAGTGGACTTTAATTAGCCCTTGTAAAATCAGAAGGGTGCTAAAAAAGTTTCTGTAAGGAATCTGTGGTTTGACCATAATTTAATAATGCTAGAACAAACAAACAAGGAAATGGCTGAGCAGATACATCCCTGCAGCATCTCTATCAACAACCGTAGAGGCAAAAATAATTACTGCCAGTAGTATCCTATCAGACAGATATTAGAAAAATTAAGCATACCTTCCACCCCGTAAAGGAGAGATTTTAATTATAGTTAATAGAGTAACTGATTTTCAATAGACACTTGTGCTATGCAGAGAACATTTTTTAAATTCGATATTCTGAAATGTGACCATAGGTATGTGATTTTGTTGAATTTATACTAATCAAATAAAGCTCTATTTGTATACTTTAATAACTTGGAAGCAAAACACAAAACAAACTTAAAAACATTATTTTGTGTCAAATGTAAAAATATTGTATATACAGATTTGATTTATTTGTTTAAAATATCAAAGTTCAATTTATTTCTTCCAATTTACAGGAAGAGTTATTGACATCAGGGAAGATAAAGAACAATAAATAACTTCAGTGCCTTACATCCATATAAGAATACAGATGTTCATAAAGTACAGTGAAGACATAGAAGAACTGATCAGTTCTGTCACAGGAGCATATGGGTGGAGAATTAAAATGAAATTTTCATATTCTTAAGTTGACTCTTTAAGGATGCATCAAGGAGATGGTGGAGAAACTATTTCAGAGACAAAAATACTTGGTGATCAGCCTTTGAAACACACTGATGCATTCAGTAGGGTAACTGCAAGAGTGAAGCTGACAAAGATTCTCTCCTTGACCGGACTCTACTCAAGCTCCCTGAATGTTTCAACTAGGCCTCAACTTTTAGACTCCTATGTTTTTGTCTGTATTGTCTAATTTTGGCAAAAATTCTGCTAAGCCAATTCAACCAGAGCACCCCATCCTTCATATCCGATCACCCTCAATACCTAATCAGGTTTCTCATCTTCTACCATCCCTCAGGTGATGTCTGATCACCTTGGCCTGCCTTCAGCAAGAGTCTTGTTAGATCAGTTTAGCCAGAATCTCTATTATGTTGTTGATGTTTTTGATGTTTTCTCTTAGTAATTTTTCATCCACTCAGCCCCACAATGCTCCTGGGCTATAAATCCCCACTTGCTCATTTGTGTTCTAAATTGAGCTCAATTCTATACTCTTCTCCCCTGTTGTAATACTCTTGAAAAAAAAAATTGTTTTTACCACTTTAATGACTTTCCAGTTCTGGTTTTCTTTCACGAACACTGCTGAAATGATGCTTGCTAGGTGTAGGCAATGGTTAGAGCTGAAGCTGGAGAATTAGATTGGTTAATCGGTTTCACTGTTCTAAAGAATATGGCCCTTTGGCTGGGCGCAGTAGCTCATACCTGTAATCCCAGCATTTTGGGAGGCCGAGGCGGGCAAATCATGAGGTCAGGAGTTCGAGACCAGCATGGCCAACATGGTGAAACCCCATTTCTACTGAGAATACAAAAAATTAGCTGGGCATAGTGGCAGGTGCCTATAATCCCCACTACTTGGGAGGCTGAGGCAGGAGAATTGCTTGAATCCAGGAGGCGGAGGTTGAATTGAGCCGAGATTACGCCACTGCACTCCAGCTTGGGTGACAGTGCGGGACTCTGTCTCAAAATAAAAAAAGAAAAGAAAAAGGAATATGTCCCCTCAAGGTTTTAGGACACTGCCATGGTTAGGTTCACTCTGTGGAAAGACCACCCCGGCATAAAAATAGATAATTGTATAGGAGTAGCCAGTTAGTTTGGAAGTAGAAAGCCCAGTAAGAAGATACTTGAAATATTACAAGTTAACAGATACTGAATTGCTGAAAAGAACTTGAAGCAATGGTGACAGAGATAAGGGGTGAAATGGAAAATAGCAAACAAATAATTTTTGATGTAGCCCACACTTGGCTGGGCCAGAGGAGAAAAGTTATGCTATGAAAGTTATGCAGAAGAATCCGAGTCACTCAGTTTAGGTGTCTACGTTAAAGATGCAGGGGTCAAGGCATTTGGTTCTAGTTATATTATTCAAAGACACTCTCAGAGATCACAGCTCATCTAATCACTCCTCAGAATTACTTTTTCTGCTTTCCAAATATGAATGCTAAAATTCATCCCATGATTCCTGATAATATCATGATCATTAAAGATACAGAAACAATGGCACTAGGCAACACAGAATATTGCTAAAGCTTGCATGCAGGGAAATCTGAAGATGTGTAAGCAATAGAACTGTTCTAAATACTTTTTGAATGATCATGTTTATGTAAAGACATTCCATGGTAAGCAGTGGAAGCACCATCTGTAATAACATTTCACCTTTGATAACAGTGGCATGTGGCAGACTGTGAGTGACCAGGTGCTAATGTTGCGTTGGTCCAATCTGTGCAGCATGAGCAGGCAACTCACTGTGACCCAGGATAAAAAAATATTATCAAAGGTTAGATTGTGTTGAAAGAATTCCATAACTTTTATGAAATGAAGATCACTTCTTACAAATGGGAAATACTCAATATATACAGGATGGTAAAAAAAAAAAAAAAAAAAAAGGAAATCTAAGGTATAACAGAAGCAAGGAGAAGATGTAGATTATCTGTTCAGAAGAACTACTACATCATTCTCAACTTAAGTTGTTCTAGTTGTGCCAAAATCCACATGCCTGGCTGAAGTTCAACCTAGGTTTCCTGATAAATTATTTTCTATCAAATTATAACATTGTCAATTTGCAGAAGTGTGTTAAAAATTCTGATTTTCAGCACAAGAGTTAGGAAAATGCCTGTGTTATGCTTAAGTCACTAGAAATTTTGAGTTGTATGTAATATTTTTCTATTTTCATGTGAATTAATTGTTTTTATCCTTATGAAGTCATGACTATATGTATGACATTCTTCAACTGCATTCACATGATATATTTATACTCTACAAAGGGCTTTCCAAGATACATGTTCTAAAAAAAAAAACTAATTTATTTTGTTATTTCTATCTTATAGGCCCAACTTTTTAAAACGGTTGTGCTATTTTGAATGAAAGATGTCTAAACTCCGGAAAAATCTTTAAGATAGCGTCTGAAGATTCTGGATAAAATGAACTTTAAGATGATTTTGATGGGTTGTTTGTTGCAATTTATGTCCACCCCACCAGGGGGCAAGAGACAATATAGGAAGGAAGAGATGCAGTTCTGGATTTTACAGGCTCAAGGAGTAGACTAACGTTTGGAAAGTCACATGGTGGGTGATCCAACACCATGTGCCTTAAGAGTGGAGAGTAAAAAAGGGCTAGCTGGGGAGGCAGTGTCTGGGAAGGCCCTTAGGAAAAGTGAACATTTGATATGGTCTTGAAAGATGAGGAGAACCTGTCAGTCAGAAAGAGAGGAGGAGAATTCCAGGTCAATGAAATACTTCAACCAAAACTAGAGATGAGATCTCGGATTCTAGCCTGAATCAGCCAAAGTGAAAGCTCAATTTGACTATTTATGGCCCTTGGTGAGGCAGCAAGGAAGGAAAAAGCCAGGTTATCATGTAAGGACATGCAAGACAGGAAAGAGGAACTCCAGTTGGATCAGGACAGATTTTGTATGCCAGGCTGAACAACTGGAGACTGATTTCCTTGGCAAAGAGGAATAATTAAAAGTTTTAAGCTAAGAAGTAGTATAATCGTAATGACCATTCTGACCTCAATGAATAAAATAGAAGAGATACTGGTAATATGGAGCCTCTTGAGAAGGTTAACCCATTCATGCCTGGGGTTGCAATTTTTTAAATTTTTGCATGAGTGTATATATGTAACAAACTTGCACGTTGTGCATATCTGCCCTAGAACTTAAAGTATAATAATAATTAAAAAAAAAAAATCAGACGTTGGCAATGACCTTGAGCAGCAGAATACAAATAACTCCCACACGCTTAGCATTCCAATAATAGAACACTAGGCATAAATTGGTTTTAATAACATAGCTGAGGGTACTTCATGAGTTCATATATTATTGTATGTTCATACTTGTGAAGTAAGTATCATTTACCCTTTTTGCAAATGGAGAGGCTAATAGTGAGTTGATGTAAACTGTCTATGACCACTAAGAAACTGAAGATCCCTCAAGGATCGACCACTAGAACCTCCTGTTATTTATTTATTTTTTCCAACAACTCTGACTTCTTTATTTTTCTCTTAGCAGAAAGCAAAATCATGAGAAATAAAAGTATTTATTGGCAAATTTTTTCTTCAAAAATGCTAACAATTGTTATTTAAAAATATTTATTATGGTATCTCATAGACTTTATGCTTCCAATAATATACTTAAAAGTTCAACAAAGATTAACTTCTAACAGATTATAACTGTGCAAATGTATCTAACAATAAGACCTGTCACCTTCTCTGTTAATGTATAAGTAGCATTCCAAATTGAGACATTCACAGAAAAAATAAAAGCTATTTTCTTTTTACATAAAACTCCAAAGGAAATTATAAAATTGCCTCTAAATTTCCAAGGAGACTATGCTCAATTTCATTTTGTTGAGGGAGGAGGGAGACACTTGATAGCAGACATTCAGGTAAAAACTTCAATCCTGTGGAAATTCTAAATGCAGGGAATTCTAGGACAACCTGGGTCCCTTGAAGCCTAGTCCTACAGGGTTTTATTTTTAAATCACCTGCATATTAATGCTCTAACTCTCATATCAAATAGAAATAGGCTTGAATATCACCTGTCTCCATACTAACTGGAACCCTGAAGAAGTCACATAGCATTCTTTTTCTCCTTTTGTTCATCTCCACTGATGAACAAATGATATCATTTAGTTCATCAAAGGTCTGTTTTGAGGAGTAAATATTTTAATCCATATAAAAGACCTTGTCTAATGTCTAGTCCAAAGTGTATGTTCAATGCATTGTAGCTGTTATTGTAATCACTCATTTAGAAATCACAGAATCAGAGCTAAAATGCACTTCAGCAATAATCTGAGCAACCACCTGATTTGGGTATTTTTAAAAATCTGAGGTCTAGACATAAAGTGTTTGCCCAAGGTGACACAACTAATCCATCACAGAGCCGGGACTGTAACCCAGATAATTTAGATTCTGGTCCGGTGTCGTTTCTGCTATTACACACCAACTTCAGTGCTGCAAGATATTACAGCAGATGTGTGGCAGTTCTGTCTGGCATAACTGTGTGTAACTGAAACTCAAGCAATTTGGATGTGCCCAGGGGAATGGGTGAAATCAATGAGTGAGACTCTTACTCTGGCATAGATTGAAGAATGAAGTACATGTATAATGTGTACTGCTCTCTTTCACCTTTGTATTCTTTGGGATTTATGGATCTTCTTTCCACGTAGGAAGATGACTTCTTTGAAAGACAGGTAATGTGAGACACATGCCCTGAACTCCGGAGTGAATAGCAGCTGAAACAGCTGCTGGAGCCCCTATCCTGCCAGTGAGTACCCCCTTCATCTTCAGGCTGACAGAGAGCTGCTGGCTGCAACTGATCTGTCAGCTGCTTCACTCCTCCAGAATGAGCAAACAGTCTGTGCCCTGATCTAAGGTAAGAAAAAACAACAGCATAATCACTAAAACCTCTGCCACCGATGCACATGAAAATAGCAGTTTATAACAACAAAAAAGAGGCATATATGTAGCTGGTCCATAATTATTATATTAAACAATTTTATGGATAAGTGCCTGGCTCCTCTTTGGGAGAGAAAAAAAAAATCTACCACCAGGATCTTCCTACAGAAATATCAGCACTGTTTCAGCACTAATAATTCTCAGTGGGGGAATGCTTAGCTTTTTCAACATTTGCGATACTAAAAATAAAAAGTAATAATAATGCTCTAAATCGAAGTGGTACTGTAACAATTCAGTTGATATTTTCTGCCCAAAGTCTTTACGATTGACAGGTCACCTCTGACACCATATTTTATTTTTATGTGTGAAGTGAGACTACTGACTTAGATAATCTCTGAAGTCCCTTTCATTGTATAATATTGTAACTCTGAGCTTAATTCTTCTATATATCTGACAGAATTTCTCTATGATCATTGTGCTAGTGTATAATAGGTAGGGATCCCACTGATTGAGGAAGAGTATCTTAAAAAATATTTAACATTCTCAGGCAATTTTTCAGAACTGTTAAAAACTATTTAGCCTTCTGACACATGGAAAAAAACAATAGTTGTATCTAAGGATAAAAAGATGATAAGAAATAGAATAATAACCAAAGGACGACTTTAGATTAAAATATTTCATAGCTTCTCAAACAATTCTGTATGCCATATTTTACATAAATGTTACAAAATTCAAGGAAGTAGGTATTTTCTTTATTATTTTTTTTTAATCTGCAGAGTGGTAGTGGAACTTAGCAAGGACATACAGTTTTAGCCACAATTTAACACTGGACCTTCTGGTTTCCAGTCCAAACCTCTAGCACCAGTCTATGGCTGTTTCTTGATGACAGGGCTGGTATTCTTCACTAAATTAATACTTTTTCATGAAAAAATAATAATGTCAAGTTCTCTACATTAGGAACTGCTATGGGCTGAATGTTTGTTTCCCCCCAAAATCCATATGTCAAAGTTAAAACCTCCAAGATGATGGTATTAGAAAGTGGGGCCTTTGGTAAGTTATTTGGTCATTATGTCATTTATAAGAGTTTAGTGCCTTGCCCCGTCTTCCATGTAAGGACACAGCAAAAAGACAGAGGTCTATGAACAAGGAAGTGGGACTTCACCAGGCACCGAACTGCCAGCACCTTTATTTCACACCTCCCAGCCTTCAGAACTGTAAGACATAAATTGCTATTGTTTGTAAGCCACCTGTCTATAATACTTTGTTAGAGCAGCCTGAAAGGGACACAACTTTGACTCATTTAAAACACGTAAGTGCAAACACAAATTAAATATAAGCTTTGTATTGATATAAACATATGTAGCAAAAGAATACAAATAGGTCTGGAATTAAAAAATGACAATTCTAGCAAGGATACTTTTGGGGATGGAGAGATGGAAATGAGATTGGGGTGGGAATCATCTGGGAGTTAAATTATACTTATATTTTTTAAAAGAATATATATATTTTATATATTTTTGTATTTTTAAAAGAATATATATTCTTAACACTATATAGAGTGTTATCAAAATATATCATATATGTGATATATCACATATATGATATATCATATATATCACATATCACATAGAATATATAATCTATAGTGTTAACAGAATATATTCTTTTAAAAAATACAAATTTATATATATGATATATAGATATACATATATATATATAAAAAATATATTAAGAATTAGCCAAGCTGGCAATTGGGTACCTAGTGTTTATTATATTATTCCATTTGTTTTTTCTATAGGTTTAATTTAAATTACTTTTTTAAAGTAATACATGATAAGTGCCCACCTGTTTTCCTGCAACCTAGCATCAGTATCTATGCTTTCAGGAGGAGATACAGAAGTGCCAGTCCCAACCACTTCCATATAACAATATCTGGATCTTTTTGTGTGACTTTGTTAGGCTCTATAGTTTGTGAGTTCAGATGGCTTAAGAGCATAATGCTTAAGATTATTAGAAGATAAAATCACCAAGCGATCATAATCATGAAAGATTAAGGTAAATGGAGCATAAAACATTTAGTTATTCAATAATTTAGCTATTTTCTCACTAAGCAGTGCAATTGGAGTAGGATAAATATCTCCCCCTGCAAGTAACTGTTATTGGGCAGAGAATACATGAATATTTAATAAACTATTATTTATAATTGTGTATTTACTTGCTTTTAATGAAGTGTTAAGCTCTTTTTCATGCACAATGTGGGAAAATTAGGGGATTTTCCTTTGCAGCTATTTAAAATTTAGATTGGGGGAACTTAGGATTTTTGAAGAAGAAAAAAATTGGAAAAACATTGCCCAATGAGAAATATCTTTAGCAAAATGAGTCTTTCTGAGAATAGAGGAAGTATTTATCAGACTAAGATAAATCTTAAGCATTGACAACTAGATCTAGGTAAGTGTAAATTAATGTGATATGATACTGATTTTCAGTCATAAATAAGTATTTATAACATGGGAATGAAAAGATACTAGGAATATTTTAATATTTTTTTTTCTTTCTGCTATTGTTTCTGGTGCCTAGAGTGTTAACAAAGGCAGAGGCAACTTGCTTCAGTTTACAAGGTATTTGAATTTGGATTTGTAGTGTGTTCACTCCCCTTACTGCTAAGAAGATTTCTCAATGTAAATATCTATTTTGTTTCATTCCAATAATTTATGCCTATAACTCTTGCTTGTAATCATGATTCTTCTCACCACACCACACAGTGATATTGCTGTATTCTGTTAGTCTGTCCATTCACAGAATGTACAATTTTTACTGGCTTAAAAGAATTTGAAAACTGATAATTACAACTGGGACAGTTACCATTGCTGCAAAGAAAGTTTTTTGTTTTTGTTTTTGTTTTTTCTATTCCTTTTGACAGTGGCAGCTTGACATTTAAATTTAACTAAAAATCTTAGGTACTACCAGCCTTTTAAAAAATACTTTTTTAAGAGCAATTTTAGGTTCACAGCAAAAATTAAGTAGAAGATACAGAGATTTCCCATATACCGCCCAGTCCCCACACATGCACAGCTCCCCCCGTTATCAATGCCATCCGAGTGGTACATTTGTTACAATTAATGAATCCACACCAACCCATCATTATTACCCAAAGTCAGTGGTTTACATTAAGATTCACTTAATGTTGCACTTTCACTTAGCTTTGTACATCCTGTGAACTCAAATAAATTTTTATAATAGCATGTACCTACCGTTATAGTGTCATGCAAAGTATTTTCACTGCCCTAAAAATCCTCTGTGGTGTGCTTACTCATCCCTTTGTCTCCCCTAACTTTTAGTAACACTGAACTTTTTACTGTCTCTATAGTTTTGACTTTTTCAGAACATCATATGGTTGGAATTACACCCTATGTAGCCTTTTCAGTTTGGCATCTTTCACTTAGTAGCATACGTTTAAGCTCTCTTTATATCTGTTTATGGCTTAATGGCTAATTTCTTTTTAGCAATGAATAATATTCAACTGTCTGGTTGTACCCATTTACCCACTGAAGGATATCTTGGTTGACTGCAAGTTTTGGCAGTTATGAATAAAGATTCTAGAAACATCCATGTGCAGGTTTTTCTGTGGGCCTAAGTTTTCAACTCCTTGGGTAAATACCGAGGAACACAATTGTTGCATTATGTGGCAAGAGTGAGTTTAGTTTTGTAAGAAATTGCCAAACTCTCTTCCACCATAGCTGTATTATTTTGTGTTTCCACCAGCAATGAATGAGCGTTCCTGTTGCTCCACATTCTTACCAACATTTAGTATTCTCAGTGTCCTGGATTTTGTATCAGCTCTTTGTCTTATTACATTTCCATCAAATTTTTTGTTATTCTATGACATACAGCCTTAGAATATTTTTCAAATCTATGCTTTTCAGCCTATTCCATATGAAATATCCCATATCTGCCAAACTAGCAATCCTTCCAGTTCTACTTAGAAAACATAACTCTGTAATTGTTGAGAGGAAAGAAAACCAGCCCTTGGCCATCTCCTTGGTAACTCATGTTTGAGTTACTCATAATCATGGATGTGATCACAGGAGCAACTGAGAAGATTCCTGAGAGAGGTTCCCTGTTGGCTCAACCCTGAGAAAGAAGAAAGCAACTGTAAAAAGGGCAAGAAATATAACTGGACCCTACTGACCTATTTTTCCTATGAAATGAAAGCCTAATATCCAAAAAAAAAAGAACATTAAAAACTGTCTTCCATAGGTCACTAGTGAAAAGCCATTGCATCTAAAACAAAAATTACAGAAAATGACATATTCTACTCCCTGTAAAGGGGAGAAAATAAACACTGGACCCAGAACAACAGCTTCAGTAGTAATAGAAGTACCTGTGCAGTTTTTAACCTGGAAGACTCAAAGACACACTATATGATTAAGACTGAGGCTTAAATAGAACATTAAATAACACGTTCCTGTATCTCCTATCATCAGCCTAGCAGTGATTGAGTAAAAGTAATTCTTTAATACTGCTGAAGGAGCTGAAACACACACACACATACACACACATACACACACATACACACACACACTCTCTCTTTCTCTCTCTCTCTCTCTTTGGGTATAGTGTAAAGAAGAGACCTAAATCTGACCATGGAGATGAGATTGAGACAAACCCTTTAGCAAAGCAGATCTCCCAACTTCTCAATCCCCTGCTAAACACAAATTATCACTAGAAGAATTTCAAGACTATGGTAGGTTGAGGGTCATCATAGTGACAACAGGCCTCAAGCCCAGAACACCTCCCTACTGTCCCAGTAGGGGAAAACCATGCCAATTTGAAGAATAAAAAGTATTTATGTCATTCCATACTACCCTACATAAGATGTGTGTCTTTTAACAAAAAATAATAAGGCATACCAAAAGGAGAGAAAAACAACACATTCCCAATAGATAAAAAGCCAACAGAAGTAGATTTAGATATCATATTTGTCAAAACTCTGATGGGGAATTTAAAATAACTATAATTAATATGTTAAATGTTCTAATGAAATAGGTAGACAGTATACAAGTATGGATGAATAATTTTAGCAGAGAAGTAAAAACCATGGAAATCGTAAGATGGAAATTATGGAAATTAAAATCTTATGAGAGATGATGTGTGCCCTTGGCAGTCCCTACAGTAGACTAAACACAGACAATGAAAAAATTAATGAAATTGAATATAGGCCAAAAATTACACAAAATGAAATACAAAGAAAAAATACATGTATATAAAAGAAAAAATAAAAAAAAACCCACAAGAATCAAGAGCTGTGAAAGAGCAAATGGTGTATATAGATGTTATCAAAATCCCAGAAGGAGGCCAGGCTCAGTGGCTGTAATTCCAGCACTTTGGAAGACCAAGGCAGATGTAGCGTTTGATCCTAGGAGTTTGAGACCAGCCAGGGCAACACAGCAAAACCCTGTCTCTATAAAAAAAAAATACAAAAAATAAGTGAATGTGATGACACACACCTAGAGTCCCAGCTACTCAGGAGGCTGAGGTAGGAGGAGTGCTTGAGCCCAGGAGGTGGAGGTTGCGGTCAGCCTAGACTGTGCTGCTGCATTTCAGCCTGGGTGACAGAGACTTATGGTATATCTATACATACATATATATACACACATACACACACACACACACACACAAAGGAGAGGTATATACTTTAAGTTTATGTGAGTCCTTATGTGTCAGGTGAGTCCTTGAAGACAACAGACTCTTGGTTAGTGAATTCTTATCCAGTCTGCAATTCTGTATCTTTTAAGGGGAGCATTTAGGCCATTTACTTCAGCATCAATATTGAGATGCGAGGTGCTGTTCTATTCATCGTTCTATTTGTTGCTTGAATACCTTGTTGTTGCTGCTGCTTTTATTGTGTTTTTGTTTTATAGGTCCTGTCAAATTTATGCTTTAAAGAGATTCTATTTTGGTGTATTTTGAGAATTTCTTTCAACATTTAGAGCTCCCTTTAGCTGTTCTTCTAGTGCTGGCTTGGTAGTGGCAAATTCTCTCAGAATTTGTTTGTTTGAAAAAGTCTGTATCTTTACTTTGTTAATGAAGCTTAGTTTTGCTGGATACAAAATTATTGGCTGATAATTATTTTGTTTAAGGAGGCTAAATATAGGACCCCAATCCCTTCTAACTTGTATAGTTTATGCTGAGAAATCTGCTGTTAATGTGATACATTTTCCTTTACAGTTTACCTGATGTTTTTGCCTCACAGTTGTTAAGATTCTTCCTTTTGTCTTAACTTTAGAAACCCTGATGACTAAGTGCCTAGGTGATTATCTTTTTGTGATGAATTTCCCTGGTGTTCTTTGGGCTTCTTGTATTTGGATGTCTAGATCTCTAGCAATGTCAGGGAAGACTTCCTTGATTATTTGCTCAAATATATTTTTCAAACTTTTAGATCTCTCTTCTTCCTCAGGAATGCCAGTTATTCTTAAGTTTGGTCATTTAACATAATCCCAAACTTCTTGGAGGCTTTGTTCAGTTTTCTAAAAATTTTGTTTCTTTGTCTTTCTCAGGATGGGTTAATTTGAAAGCCTTGTCTTCAGGCTCTGAAGTTGTTTCTGGTACTTGTTCAATTCTATTGCTGAGACTTTCCAGTGAATTTTGCATTTCTCTAAGTATGTCCTTGATTTCCAGAAGTTTTGATTATTTTTTATCTATGCTATCTATTTCACAAATATTTTTCTATTCATATTATGTATACATATTTTTTAATTTCTTTAAGTTGGACTTCACCTTTCTCTGGTGCCTCCTTGATTAGCTTAATAATAGACTTAATTTTTTCTCTGGCAATTCAGAGATTTCGTCTTTGTTTGGATCCATTGCTTGTGAGCTGCTGTAATCTTTTGGGGGTGTTAAAGAACCTTGCTTTGTCATATTACCAGAATTGTTTTTCTTGTTCCTTCTCATTTGGGTAGACCATGTCAGAGGAAAGATCTGGGACTCAAGGGCTGCTCTTTAGATTCTTTTGTCCCATGGGGTGATCCCTCTATGTGGTGCTCTACCCCTGCTCCTAGGGATGGAGCTTCCTGAGAGCCAGAATGCAGTAATGGTTATCGCTCTTTTGGGTCTAGCCATCCACCAGAACTACCAGGCTTTGGAATGATAATGGGAAATGTCTGCAATGAGACCTGTGATGTGAACTGTCTTCAGGTTTTTTAGCTGAGGATACCAGCACCTGCTCCAGTAGAGGTAGAAGGGGAGTGAAGTGGACTCTGTGAGGGTCCTTGATTGTAGTTTTGTTTAGTGCCCTAATTTTCTCAAATTCTGGTTGTGCTAGCAATGAAGTTGTCATGTGGACAGACTCAGCACCTCTGGCTAGACAGGATGTTACAAGTGGTGGAATTAGCTATTGTTTTCCCCTTTCTTGGAGCAGGGTTGTTCTTTTATGAGTTGCTGTAATGGTTTGAGTTGATTGGCCTGCAGCCAAGATGTGATGTTTTCAGGAGAGCATTAGCTGTGGTAGTATGGGGTGGACACAGCCTTGTCATAGATCGCCTGGATAAATATTCGAGTTTCTCAGGTGATTCGTGGGGCCACAGAGCTCTTAAGAGTTTATGTCTTTTGTCTTTGGCTACCAGGGCAGGTAAAGAAAGGTCATCTGGTGGGGGCAGGGTTAGGCATGTCAGAGGCCATAGTGTCCTTGGGTGGGGATTGCTGCAGCCACTGTGGGGACTGGGGGTGTGGGTCTGGGGCCAATGGAGTCATGTTCCCAGGGGGATTATGGCTGCCTCTGCTGTGTCATACAGATCACCAGCAAAGTAGGGGAAAGTCAGCAGTGAAAGGCCTCACCCAGCTCACAAAGCAGCCAGCAAGGCCAGTCACACTCCCACCATGTCCCATTAACAGCACTGAGTCTATATCCACACAGCTGGTAAGCAGGACTGAGATCTTGCCACAGGCTACAAGCCTCATCACTGAGAAAGTAAGCCGGGTTTTCAGATCCTGTCCCTCCCTGCTTGCTGTGGCTGCTGTGCATGTATCTGCACTTCCTATTTTCTACCCCCAAACCCCTGATTCTGCCCAGAAAAATTCATGCTCTGATGAAATTATTACAAAGTTCAGCTGGAAGTTTCCTTCTCCCTTTGGTCCTTCCCCAATTCCACTGGCAGCCCTCCCCAAGGACCCCTGCGCAAGTAATGTCAGAAATGACTTCCCTGGGTTTCCTGGGGACTGGGAGTGCCTACCAGGCCCTTTCAACTGTTTCTACTTTTATATTTCACTCAGCTCTCTAAATTCATTTCAGCTCTAGGCAAGGTTAAATCCTCCTGTGATCTGGATTTTCAGGTTCCTCATTGAGGATGTGTGTTTGGAGGCAGACTTTCCCTCTCTCACACTTTGGACACTCACAGTTTTTTGGCTGTCTCATGGAGTTTGCAGCATGTTCCCGCAGTAGTTCTTGTAGCAAAAGTTCACAATGTGAGTTTCCACATGCTGCTTTGTCCATTTGAGTGGGAGCTGCAAGTTAGTCCTGCCTCCTATCTAGCTTTTTTTTCTGCCAGCCATTAATTCTTCAAATACTGTTTTTATCTTGTTATCTTTCTCTTTTCCTTCACACACACACACAAAGGAAATGTGTGTGTGTGTATATATATATGAAGTGTGTATATATATATGAAATATATATATAAGGTATATATATAAATACATGTGTATATATCTCTATATATGGAAATGTATACATACTCAACTCAAGGAATTCAAATCAGCAAAACAAAAACAAACAGTCTCATCATAAAGAAGGCTAAGGACACAAATACACAATTCTCAAAAGAAGATATATAAATGGCTGACAAACATATGAAAAAATGGTCAACATCATTAATTATCAGGGAGTTGCAAATTAAAACCACAATGCAATACCAGCTTACCACTTCGAGAATGGTCACAAATAAAAAATAAAAAAATAACGTATGTAGGCATGGATGTGGTGAAAACTGAACACTTTTACACTGCTGGTGGGAATGTCGACTAGTACAAACACTATGGAAAACACTATGGAGATTTCGTAAAGAACTCAAATTAGAGCTACCATTTGATCCAGCAATCCCACTACTGGGTATATACCCAGAGGAAAAGAAGTCATTATATGAAAAGACACTTGCCCACACGTGTTTATAGCAGCACAATTTGCAGTCACAAAAACAAGGAACCAGCCCAAATGCCCATCAATCAACCAGCAGATAAAGAAAATGTGGAAGGAGACATATATATCTACCTGTAAATAAAATGTGGTTTTATATATATATATATATAAAATCCATATTTATATATTTATATCTATATTTATATAGATATCCATATTTATATATTTATATAAATACAGTTTTATATATGTATATATAACCATAAAGTAAATGTGAGATTGCTGGATCAAATGGTACTTCTAATTTTAGTTATTTAAGCAATCTTCATAGTGTTTTCCATATTGATTTGTACTTGTTCACATTCCCATCAGCCTTGTAAAAGTGTTTCCTTTTACCACATCCATGCCAATATATGTTATTTATATATATATATGGTTTCTCATATGTTATTTATGTGTATATATATGGTTTCTTTATGGTTATATACATACATATAACTATATAAATATATATGTATACACACACACACCATAAAATACTACTCAGCCATAAAAATAAAGGAAATAATGGCATTCATAGCAACCTGGTTGGAGTTGGAGATCATTATTCTAAGTGAAGTAACTCAGGAATGAAAAACTAAACATCATATATTATCACTTATAAATGGAAGCTATGGTATTGGGATGCAAAGGCAGGGAAATCATACAATGGACTTTGGGGACTCAAGAGGAAGGGTGAGAGGGAGGTGAGGATTAAAAAGCTACACATTGGTTACAGCGTACACTGCTCGGGTGATGGTTACACCAAAATCTCAGAAATCACCACTAAACAGCTTATCCATTTAACAAAACGCCACCTATTCCCCAAAAACCAAAAGAAACAAGCAAAAAAAAAAAAAAAAAAAAAAGAGAGAGAGAGAGAGAGAGAGATACCTTAAGCATATCATATTTAAACAGCTGAAAATAAGAACATTTGAAAGACATCCAGAGAAAAAAGACACATCACAAACATTGTTACAAAGATAACAGCACACTTCTCATGGGATGGTATGCAAAAAGGCTAGACACTGGAATTATATAGTTAAAGTGAAAAAAGCAAGTGGAAAAGAAAGCCAGGTGGCAACCCTGAATTCTCTATCCAGTGAAAATAGCCCAATTAAGGCGGCATATAAACCCTTTTAGTGAAGAAAAACCGAATTTATGGGCAAAAATTCTATACTATAGAACCGTTAAACAAAATTCTTCAGATGCAAACTTAGATCTGAACAAATAATTGAGTGGCACTAGAAATTGACTACATACCATAATATTTTTCTATTTTAAAAAATTTATAAGATAACTGATTGCCTAAAGCAAGAATAGCAGTAATATTCTGTGTATTCATTGTACACGTAAAAGTAATATACTATATAGCAAAAGCACAAAGGATGAGAGGGAGCAATTAGGAGTATAATGTTGTAAGATCCTAATATTACAAGGGAAGTGGTATATTATTTTACTAAAATTATAAAATAAATACACATGAGTTTTTAATGATATAAATAAATGCAAATAAATAAATGATAGAATATTTTAAACTGAGGAGAAGGCACAGCTGTTTCTTACAGAAAATTCCAATCAATCAATATAGAAGAAATTAGGGAAATAAAAAATGACCATTAGACCATAACAATAACATTGTTGCTGGAAACATAGTCTAATGATTTTTTAAATTAATACACAAAGGTTTAAGAAGAAATCAAATATTTGAATAGTCTCACAGTATATTTGATAATATATTCATCAACTTTAAAGGAAAAACGTAGTAAATTTGCAACACAAAAATTAGAATTCACTATCTTAATCACATTATCAAGGACCAGTGCTACCAAAAAATAAGATATTTTGTCCTCCTATACACCTAGTATAAATCATTATGAAAAGCATAACATTTTTATGCCAAAAAATGGACAGAAACAGAAAGATTTGAATTAAAATTACTTCAGTTGAAGAACAGTTTACTAAATGACTAGTACCTCAAGAGTCAAGATCATGAAAGACAAAAGATAACTAAGGAGTTGTCACAGATAAGAAGACTACAAGGGAGCATGATAAGTAAATGCAGTTTGGAATACCAGACTGAATCCTAGAACAGAAAAAGGGCATTAATGCAAAAACTGGTGAAATTCAAATTACATCTGTAGAGAAGTTGATAACATTATATAAATTTTAATTTATTAGTTTCATTACTTTACTATACTAATACAAGACATTAGCATTAAAGAAGCCAAGTGAAGAACGTACTTAATCTCTGTACTATTATTGCAACTTCTCTTTAAATCTAAAATTATTTCAAAATAAAAAGTAAGAACATAACCATTTTCAATTACATAATTTTAAAATACCTGGAAATATATTTTATAATCTATGTGCAAAACCTTATAATGAAAACAACAAAACTTTGTAAAGAGAAATAAAAACACTGTAGTTGGAGGCCATTATATTAAGCAAATTAATGGAGAAATAGAAAACCAAATACACATCTTCTCACTTATAAGTGGAAGCTAAAAATTGGGAACACATTGACATAAAGATGGGAGCAATAGACATTGGGGACTACTAGAGGCAGGGACAGCAAAGCAGGCAAGGGCTGAAAAACTACCAGTTGGGTATTATGCTCACTACCTTGTTGATGGAATAATTAATACCCCACACGTCAGCATTGCACAATATACCCATGTAACAAACCTGCACATACACCCCTGAATCTAAAGCAAAGGTTAAAATTATTTTTTAAAAAGCACTAATAAATTGATGTATATACCATGTAGATACATGTGAAGATTTAATGCTTTGAAAATGGAAAATCTTCTCAAATTGATACGCAGAATGAATGTAATATCAAAGAAAATTTGACAAACATTTTTGAAAAAAATGATAAAATGGGAGACACATCATCAAGATGAGTGATTAGAGGTGCCCAATGTTTGTCTTATCCACAAGGAAGGAGCAAAACAACAAATAAATAACTACACTGTAACTTAAGTGTTTAAAAGTAAATACTGAAATTCTTTATGAAAGTAACAAAACCTCCCTGCAGCACTGGTTCCCTTTGGTGCTGAGGACTAGCCTGTCCACCAGACCTCTGCCCCAAGCAAAACTGAACAATTGCCTCCACAAACACCCACAGTCTAGGCCAATGAGGCACTTGCAGATATGATTGATGTTAGTAATAGCCAAAAAAAAATACACAGAGACTCATTATTGTGCCCACTCAGAACCAAAACCAAAGCACACTATGCAAACACTAGAGGACACATTTACAGGGAAAAATCTTTCCCTAGGAAAGCTAGTCCATAAAATTGGAAGAGGCAAGTGTTCCCACAGATGTGCAAATATCAACAAAAGGACACAAGAAACAAGAGAAAGCAAGGAAACATTACACCTCCAAAGGAACACAACCATTTTCCAGTAAAAGACCACAAAAAAAAAGGAAATTCACTGACTACTAAAAAGTAATTCAAAATAATTATCTTAAGGAAATTCAGCAAGACACAAGAGATACAGATAGACAATTTAAGAAATCAGGAAAATAATGTATAATCTAAGTGAGAAATTCAACAGAGATAGATATTAAAAAAATAGAAATCTCAGAGCAGAAGAATTCAAGGAATGAAATAAAAAATACAATCGAGAGCTTCAGCAATAGATTTGATCAAGCAAAATAAAGTTTCTGAACTAGAAGAAATAAAACAGGCAAAAATCCATGCATACATGCGAACATACATACACAAGAAAAAAGACAACCCTACAGAACTTATAGGACACATTAAGTGAACAAATATTTGTATCATAGGATTTTAAGATAGAGAAGAGATGAGAAAGTCATAGAAAACCTATTGAATAAAATAACAGCTGAAAACTTTTGTAGTCTTGGAAAGGTATGGACATCTAGATTCGGGAAGTTCAAAAGTTACCAAATTAATTTAACCAAAAAAGGTCCTCTTCAGGCACATTATAATCAAATTGTCAAAATTCAAAGACAAAGAGTGAATTCTAAAAGCAGCAAGAAGCTGGGTGCAGTGGCTCAAGACTGTAATCCCAGCACTTTGGGAGGCTGAGACGGGTGGATCACGAGGTCAGGAGATCGAGACCATCCTGGCTAACATGGTGAAACCCTGTCTCTACTAAAAAATACAAAAAATAAAATACAAAAAAAAAAAAAGAAAAATAAAAAATAAATAAAAGCAGCAAGAAAAAAGCATCAAGTCACAAATAAAAGAAACTCCATTAGACTAACAGCATATTTCTCAGCAGAAACCTTACAAGCCAGGAGAGCTTGGGATGATATATTCAAAGTGCTGAAAGAAAACAAACAAACAAACAAAACAACTGCTAGCCAAGAATACTATAGCCAGCAAAGCTATCCTTCACAACTGAAGGACAAATAAAGTCTTTCCCAGACAAGCAAACACTGGGGGAATTCATTACTAGTAGACTGACTTAGCAAGAATTGCTTAAGGAAGTTGCACATGTGGAAGTGAAAAAGATGATAATTAGCACTATGAAAACACACAAAAGTGTAAAACTCACTGATAGAGCAGCTATACAATGAGAAAGAGAAAGGAGTCAAAGCTTATCACCATGGAAAACTACTAAACCACAAATAAAAATAATAGAGGAAGAAGGGAACAAAGGAAATACAAAGCAACCAGAAAATGATTAGAAAATAATAGGAGTAATTCCTCACCTATTAATAATAACTTTGTAAATTGATTACATTTCCAATTAAAAATGTAGACTGGCTGAATGTATAAGACAACAACACACAATTATATGCTTCCTACAAGAAAATAAATTCACCTATAAAAAACACACATAGGGCCAGGCATGGTGGTACATGTCTGTTCCTAGCACTTTACATTAAATAAAGGTAGACTGAAAGTAGAGGGATTGAAAAGATAGTCCCCACAAATGGAAACCAGAAATGTGCATGAGAGGCTATACTTAGATAAAATAGACTATAATCCAAAAACTATAAAAAGAGACAAATAAGTACATTATATAATGTTAAAGGGATCAATTCAGCCAGAGGATATAAGAATTGTAAATATGTATGCATCCACCACCCAAGCACTCAGATATATGAGGCAAATATTCTATATTTAAGAGAGAAATAGATTCCACTACAATAATAATTGAGAACTTCAACAGTTCACTCTTAGCATTGGACAGATTATCCAGATATAAGTCAACAAAGAAACATTGAATTTCAACTGCATTCTAGATGAAATGAATCCAAAGGACATTTACAGAACATTTCATTTAACAAATGAAGAATACACATTCTTTTCATCAGCACAGGGAACATTCTCTATTATAGACCATATGTTAAACAAAAAAAAACTCAACAAATTTTTAAAAGTCAAAATCACATCAAGTATCTTTTCTGGCCACACTAAAATGACACTAGAAATTAAGAACAAGGTGAAATTTGGACACTGTAAAAATACATGAAAATTAAACATCCTCCTGAAAAATGAGGCAGTTTTAGAAAATTAAACATTTTATTGAAACAAATGAAAATACAAATGCAATGTACCAAATCACATGGGAGAGAACAAAATCAATACTAGGACACAATTTTATAGCAATAAATTCCTACGTCACATAAGAAAGATTTCAAATGAACAACCTAATGGTGAACATCACGAAAATACAAAAGGAAGAAAAAAAATCAAAATTAATAAAGTAAACAATATAATGAAAATCAGAGCTAACATAAAGAAATTGAGACTAAAGAAGTATAATATCAATAAAATGAAAACTTGGTTTTACAAAATGTAAATTAAGTCAATAATCATTAACAAAACTAAAAAAAGAGAGAAAGACCCAAATAAATAAAACCTCAAACAAAAATGAGACATTAACTGATATCTCAGAAACACAAAGGGTCACTGGAGATTATTATGAGCAACTGTGTCCCAAAACATTGGAAAATCTAGAGGAAATGGAGAAATTCCTGGACACATACAACCTAACGTGATTGAAACAGAAAGAAATACAAAACCTGAAGAAACCAATAATGATTAACGAGATTTAATCTTTAATAAAATATCTCCCAATAAAGGAAACCCAAGGACTAGATGGCTTCATTGTTGGATGTTACTAGCCTTTTAAAAACTGACACCAATTCTTTTCAAATTATTCCAAAAAATTGAAGGGCAAGAAAAATCTCCAAATTAATTCTACAAGGCCGGCATTACCCTTGTACCAAAACTAGACAAGGACGCAACAAAAAAAGAAAATTACATCCCTAATGGACATAGATTTTAAACAATTCTCAATTCTCACTAGCAAACAAATTCCAACGGCATATCAAAAAGGTTATATATTATTGTCAAGTGGTATTTATTCGGAAATAAAAGGACGGTTCAAAATATGCAAATCAATAAGTGTGATACATCACATCAACAGAGTGAAAGCCAAAAACCATTTGATTATCTCAATGGACATATAAAAACTCTTTGATAAAATTCAATATCTCTGCATAATAAAAACTCTCAGCAAATTAGTACAGAGGAGTGTACCTGACCACAATAAAGTCCCACACATGGCAAACCCACAGCTAACATTATACTGAATGAGGAAAAGCTTTTTCTTTAAGAACTGGAACAAGACAAGGATGCCCTATATCTAAGGATGCACCTTAAATATAAGGTGTAGAACATGATGTTTCATATATGTATACATTGTGAAAAAAATACCACAATCAAGTTAATTAATATATCCATTACCTCACATAGTTACCTTTTTCTTTTTGTTGTGTGGTGAGAATAATAAGATATATTACTCTCAAGAAATTTCTATGATACATTACATTATTTTTAAACTATGGCTGCACTTCCCTGATGATTAGTGGTGTTGAACATCTTTTTATTTACCTATTGGGCAGTTTAGAAAAATTTCTATTTAGGTCTTTTGCCCATTTTTAAATTGACCTATTTGTTTTTGTTGTTTGTTCTTTACTATTGAGTTGTATGAATTCCTTCTACATTTTGGATATTGATGACAAAGGGACATGAAGATGATTTTTGGGGAAAAGGGACTTATTTTTTAATCTTTAGAGTGGTAATAGCTACATGACTGCTAACAATTACCAAAATTCATCAGGTAAGCACTGAAAATAGGTACATTTTATTACATGTAAATTATCCTTCAGGTAATCATCCTGATCAAAAAAACATAAACAAAGATGAGCCACTTAAGAAAGGAGAATAGAAGTAGGAAACTCTGCCAATTGGTGGAGAAATAAAGAATGTTGGAGTGCATGTTTACTGTAATATTAACAGATAACATTTTATTGCTTGTCACGAACTCTTCCAGATGCTACATATGTGTTGACTCAATTAATCTTTAGCAGAATCCTGTGAGAGAGACACTATTCTTAGCTCGTTTTCACAGATGCTGAAACTGAAGTTTAGAACAATGAACTAATTTGCCCAAAGTCATGTAGTTAGTAAGTACCATTTTATCTGACAATATCTTTATTTCCTCTTTCTTCTTAACAGGTACTTTCACCAGATGTACAATCTAGCTAGTCACTTCTGTTTTCTCAACATTTTGACAACATTCTCACATTGTATTCTGGCTTCGTGACTGAGGATTTATGTGTTTCTGGCCAGTGCTCAGAGATTTTAGAAACCCACTGCCTTTTAAAAATGAATTTATTTGCGGTGGAGGGGGCTTACAATTATAACACTTTGGGCCTTCAAACTTCAAAATATATAGAACATCTATTGCTTGTAAATAATCAGGAAAAATTTTTGTTTGCTTGCTTGGTTTTGTATTTTTTTTGACTTTTTAAATGTCATTTTTAAATCTACCCAGAGATATATAATGGGAATGGATGTAGTATTTAACTGAGGAACGGCATTCTTGGGCTTAGAATTGTACTCATGGCTTCCTATTACTACATAAACGAAGGTTTTTAAAATATGCTGTGATCCATTAAAAGCTAAGATTTTCAACTGTGAGACAGTGGCAAATGACTCTGTACTGCCCTAACCTTTCTCTTCACTTACCAGCCTGGAATTTACTCTTGGACTCTAAAGATTGACCATCTTTTTTTTACCAGGCCAGCAATGCATTTAAAAGTGTATTTTACAGCCTTTAATTAGGCATTTATGATATTTTATGACATGACAAGAGTGTTTTCAGGACATCTAATTAGCCATGTTGCTGGAAATTGAAATCTCCTTTTTTAGTGCATTTAAAAAATATTTTACAATAAGCAGTAACTGCTATTGTGCACCAAAATTAGTTTTGTGTTCTGTGCTCCGATACTTATATTAAAATGCTGGTAAATTGAAACAAGTGCAATTAAATTTTAATGTGAGAAAATGGGCACAATATTTATAATAGAAGAATACCAAATTGTCCCTAAAATCACTCAAATTTTAAAATATATGTATCTTTGTAAATAGGGAGACTAAGAGAAAATAAAAAAGAAAGCCTATGAGAATCTGAATACTAACATATTTATTATTAAATGATAGTATAGATTATTCTTAGTCTTTAAACACTTTTATACTTCCAAAATTCTATGTAATGAATATGTATTAGATGAGAAAATTTTTAAGAATCCCTCTCAGAGGTAGCCACAGAACCTGTTATATATTAATAGAATATTTACAGATAATTTCAAATTAACTCTGCTTAACAAAATTGTCTGCACCTTGGTTTGCCACATAGCAAAAAAGATAGAAAAAAAAACCATTTACTTTATTTTACTTCACTCTAGTAATACAATTGTCAACACTCACACATCTATATGAGTATCTAGATATGTAAGCAAAAAGAAGGAAGTAGAGGAAGCAGACAACATTATAATAAGAAATAAATGATAAAGCATAGATTATGGGATAGGGAAGAGAAGAAGCTGAGAGCTAAGTGTGATGGCATTGGTAAAATCATAACTGTCATAAACTGTGTAGAGTAAAAATTAGAAAAATTTTTCTAATAGTTTTCTACATAATCTGTACCTTAAAGGAACAAAAAGTACCTTTAGGGAGAGGTTAGAAACTGACTTATTTAGCCCTCAGAAAAAGTCCTGGATGTAACTTTCTTTATGCATAAGTGTAGGAAGCTGTTTGAGTGAAGGCATGTGTCTAATTTTGTGCCCGTTGGTAAGTATAGTCTGTATATGTATGAACTCTCAGGACAGTAAGCTTTATTAAAGAATGCTTAATATTCAGGTCAGGCACAGTGGTTCACTTCTGTAATCCTAGCACTTCGGGAGACTGAGGCAGGTGGATCACTTGAGTTCAGGAATTTGAGACCTACCTGGGCAACATGGCAAAACCTTGTCTCTACAAAAAATACAAAAAATCAGCTGGGCATGGTGGTCTGTGCCTGCAGTCCTAGCTACTTGGGAGGCTGAGGTGGGAGGATCACTTGAGCTTGGGAGAATGAAGCTGCAGTGAGTTATAATCGTGCCACTGCACTCCAGCCTGGGTGACAGAGTGAGAGAGACCCTGTCTCAAAACAAACAAACAAACCAAAAAGAATGCTAAATATTCATCAATCTGCCTATCTTATTTTTCTTCTTTTGTCTTGGAGAGTTTTCCTCTTGGCAATTGAAATATTTTACAGGAATTTGGCATTTTCCATGTATGACCTCATTTGACAAGGGTTGAGTTGATGATCTTTCGATCACAGTTTAAAATATTCCTTTTCAGGTGGTATTTCTTGTTTATAAGAGCTATTTTAAATTACATTTATAATATTGATAACTTTAAAATTTTGAATGATTCAGAATATTTTACTAAGTTCTTTTATCCCAAGGAAATTATTGTATGCATACTTTTATGCAAATCGAAATAATAAATGTATTAACTCTGTCATGTAAAAAACCATGACTTCTTTTTCTCTATATCTGAGAAAACACTGAGAGGAAATTTACTTAAATTTAGGCAAGAGAAAATTTGAAACAACCATATTTTGGCTAGAAACATTGTGAAAACCTGTAATCAACTTTTGAAAAAGTCTATGGAGACAAATGGATTTATTTGCTCAGTAATGCCTGTTACAGCACACTGTAGCTTTGGGAATTGAATAATCATTTAACTGAGAAATAACTGCTTACTCATACTGAAATTTTATTATATTTGAAAGGTTAAAAGTATGCAGACTTTCCAATAAAATTACGAGTTCATTATTCTGTAATCTTATAAATTATCAACACCTTCAAGAAAATAATATTGTTAGTTACATGTTTGGCCGTTTCCAATGTATCATAGAAAAATATGTTTATCCAAATGTGGCCATTGATGTTGCTAGTAATATTACTGCAGCAAATTTCCATGGTGATATTAACTTTGACTTTGTTTAGCACTGTAGAATATACTGAAAATACCTCTGCAACCTGTTAGTTCCAGGTAGCTATAGTTAACGCCTTAAAATGCCCACAGACAATAGCCATTTTGGACTAGAGAAACAGCCCGTCAAATTCATCAGAAAACAGACTGCCATTAGGCCTTACAGTTTGGGGCTAAAACCAAAATGATTGTGAGATTATAATAGGAGGAAGAAATAAGTAAATAAGGACAACACAATTCAACAAGAATACTGATAAAGCTCACAGGTGAGTGGATGTGGAAAAGATCACAAAATCTAGACTAATACAATCAGAAGGGGATTGATGACACTGCAGTATAGTAAGTAGATAAAAATCCTTAGTTATTAAACATTGGAGGAAATATTTTTGGAAGGTATTATGAAATCTAGACGTTTATGTCTTCCTTTTATATACTCAGAGTCCTCTACGACCTCCTTTTAAATGCATACCTAGAGAGAAGTCACTCAGGCATCAAAAAGGAGATACGTGGAGCTTGCCTACTATATCTGGCTATGATAAAATAACTGACTCTGGCCTAATTTGTTCTCTATGTCACCAGACAAAGCCAACATTACTTTTACCATGTAAATTTTCAACCACTCATCACAGTACTTTAATGGGGTTTCTGGCAACACTGATGACCACATTTTGATGACCAACTATAAAACTGTACAGACATATGAAGCAATTATTTGTAGACTTTGCTCAAGAGGTAGAAAAAAATTATGATCTAAGAGAGAAGGAAAATGCCCCAGGCAAGTCCTATAATTGATCTAGCTTTCTGCCTTGGATAAAACTCTCCAACATCAGCAAAAGAAACACTAGAAACCAATAGACAAACTACTCCCAGAGCTCAGACAGATTTGAGTAGAAGTTGTGTTTGTAAGAGAGGAGAATTAGTACTAATGGGGCTTTTATAGATTGCCTAAGAGAACATTGGGTTAGCAGTGAGAATAAGTGACCCTTAGAATAAAAGCTTCTTTTGGAACCACCATGATAAATCTTAAAAGCAAAATGAAAAGAGGTACCTGATATAAAATAAACTAATTGTGCACAAGATCAAATTCCAAAAACTCTGTAGAAATATTTAATTTTCAAAAATGTAAAACTTATAATATCCAACACCCAATCAAAAATTACCAGACATCCAAATGAGCTGGATAAAATTAACCATATCTAAAGAAAAATTAATCAACAGAAACAGACTAAACAACAAAAGACATAAGAAATTTAGAAGAGGAAGATCTATAAATATGTTAAAGGATGTGAAGGAAAGCACAAATGAAATAAAAAGAAAAATGAGGACCAAAAACCACAAATTGAACTTCTAGAAATAGACATATAAAAATACATGGGATGAAATTAACTGCAGTTTATATACCACAGCAGAACAGGTCATTGCACATGAAAACATAGACTTAGAAATGTCCTAGATGAAGCATACCAAAAATAACAAAGAAAGAAAAAAATACATCATAGCCCAAGTAATCCACGGGATAATATCAAACAGACCAACATATATGTAATCGGAGTACCATGATAAAAAGGACAAGGGTATTGAAATGTTTTTAAAATATAACTCTCAGGATTTTCCAAAATTGATGAAAATTTTAATCCCACAGATCCAAAAAACTCAAAAGACTCTAAGAAAATAAACTGCTTTTTTACACAAAAGAAGGCAAAACCTAACCAAATGTCTGAACCTAGTGACAGAGAAAAATCTTGAAATATCTAGAGAGAAAAGACATATGCAGATAAAAATCACAGCAGAATTCTCAGAAATAATGAAGGCCAGAAGACAACAGAGCAGTATTCTCAGTTTACTAAAATGAAAATATTGTTAATCTAGAATTTTCTATCTCATTAAAATATCTATTCAAAGTTAAGGTGAAAAACAGATATTCCAACAAACAAAAGCTATGAGAATTAAAACTAGCAGGTTATTCCAAGAAATATTAAAAAAAAAAAATCCTTTAGCCAGAAAGGAAATGACACCAGAAACAAATTTGGACCTACATTAAAAATGACAGCAGCATTACATATGTCCCAGAGATTCTGGTATGTTGTATCTTTGTTCTCATTGGTTTCAAAGAACATCTTTATTTCTGCCTTCATTTCGTTATGTACCCAGTAGTCATTCAGGAGCAGGTTGTTCAGTTTCCATGTAGTTGAGCGGTTTTGATTGAGTTTCTTAGTCCTGAGTTCTAGTTTGATTGCACTGTGGTCTGAGAGACAGTTTGTTATAATTTCTGTTCTTGTACATTTGCTGAGGAGTGCTTTACTTCCAATTACGTGGTCAATTTTGGAGTAAGTACGATGTGGTGCTGAGAAGAATGTATATTCTGTTGATTTGGGGTGGAGAGTTCTATAGATGTCTATTAGGTCTGCTTGCTGCAGAGATGAGTTCAATTCCTGGATATCCTTGTTAACTTTCTGTCTCGTTGATCTGTCTAATGTTGACAGTGGAGTGTTGAAGTCTCCCATTATTATTGTATGGGAGTCTAAGTCTCTTTGTAAGTCTCTAAGGACTTGCTTTATGAATCTGGGTGCTCCTGTATTGGGTGCATATATATTTAGGATAGTTAGCTCTTCCTGTTGAATTGATCCCTTTACCATTATGTAATGGCCTTCTTTGTCTCTTTTGATCTTTGATGGTTTAAAGTCTGTTTTATCAGAGACTAGTATTGCAACCCCCGCTTTTTTTTGTTCTCCATTTGCTTGGTAAATCTTCCTCCATCCCTTTATTTTGAGCCTATGTATGTCTCTGCATGTGAGATGGGTCTCCTGAATACAGCAGACTGATGGGTCTTGACTCTTTATCCAGTTTGCCAGTCTGTGTCTTTTAATTGGAGCATTTAGTCTATTTACATTTAAGGTTAATATTGTTATGTGTGAACTTGATCCTGCCATTATGATATTAACTAGTTTTTTGCTCGTTGGTTGATGCAGTTTCTTCCTAGCCTTGATGGTCTTTACATTTTGGCATGTTTTTGCAACGGCTGGTACCGGTTGTTCCTTTCCATGTTTAGTGCTTCCTTCAGGGTCTCTTGTAAGGCAGGCCTAGTGGTGACAAAATCTCTAAGCATTTGCTTATCTGTAAAGGATTTTATTTCTCCTTCACTTATGAAACTTAGTTTGGCTGGATATGAAATTCTGGGTTTAAAATTCTTTTCTTTAAGAATGTTGAACATTGGCCCCCACTCTCTTCTGGCTTGGAGAGTTTCTGCCGAGAGATCTGCTGTTAGTCTGATGGGCTTCCCTTTGTGGGTAACCCGACCTTTCTCTCTGGCTGCCCTTAAGATTTTTTCCTTCATTTCAACTTTGGTGAATGTGGCAATTATGTGTCTTGGAGTTGCTCTTCTCGAGGAGTATCTTTGTGGCGTTCTCTGTATTTCCTGGATTTGAATGTTGGCCTGCCCTACTAGGTTGGGGAAGTTCTCCTGGATGATATCCTGAAGAGTGTTTTCCAACTTGGTTCCATTTTCCCCCTGAGAAAATTTTTGCAATCTACTCATCTGACAAAGGGCTAATATCCAGAACCTACAAAGAACTCAAATAAATTTACAAGAAAAAAACAAACAACCCCATCAAAAAGTGGGCAAAGGATATGAACAGACAGTTCTCAAAAGAAGACATTCATACAGCCAACAGACACATGAAAAAATGCTCATCATCACTGGCCATCAGAGAAATGCAAATCAAAACCACAATGAGATACCATCTCACACCAGTTAGAATGGCGATCATTAAAAAGTCAGGAAACAACAGGTGCTGGAGAGGATGTGGAGAAATAAGAACACTTTTACACTGTTGGTGGGATTGTAAACTAGTTCAACCATTATGGAAAACAGTATGGCAATTCCTCAAGGATCTAGAACTAGATGTACCGTATGACCCAGCCATCCCATTACTGGGTATATACCCAAAGGATTATAAATTATGCTGCTATAAAGACACATGCACACGTATGTTTATTGCAGCACTATTCACAATAGCAAAGACTTGGAATCAACCCAAATGTCCATCAGTGACAGATTGGATTAAGAAAATGTGACACATATACACCATGGAATACTATGCAGCCATAAAAAAGGATGAGTTTGTGTCCTTTGTAGGGACATGGATGCAGCTGGAAACCATCATTCTTAGCAAACTATCACAAGAACAGAAAACCAAACACCGCATGTTCTCACTCATAGGTGGGAACTGAACAATGAGATCACTTGGACTCAGGAAGGGGAACATCACACACCGGGGCCTATCATGGGGAGGGGGGAAGGGGGAGGGATTGCATTGGGAGTTATACCTGATGTAAATGACGAGTTGATGGGTGCAGCACACCAACATGGCACAAGTATACATATGTAACAAACCTGCACGTTATGCACATGTACCCTACAACTTAAAGTATAATAATAATAAATAAATTATAAAAAAAAATGACAGCAGCAGATGAACAACCAAAATGATAAATATGTGCATTAATATTTATAATTTTCTCATTATATAATCTCTTTAACAGATCACTACATTTTAATGACACAGACTAATGTACATGGCATTTGTAACGAATAAAAACAATGTGTATTACAACAATCGAAGAGAGGATGGGAGAAGTAAATTTATTATACAATGTGTAGTTTTTTTACACTATATGGGAAGTGGTATAATATTTGAACGTAGACTGCAATAAGTTAAAAATTTATATTTTATACTCTAGAGCAAGTATTAGCAAACTACATCCCACAGCCAAATCTGGACTCTTGTGGCCCTAATTTGGTCATGTCTATTTGTTTATGTATTTATAGCTGCTTTTGTTCCACAAAGGCAAAAACTTACTGGTTGTAAAAGAAACGATGTAGCCCACAAAGCTGAAAATACTTATCTTGTTACAGAAAATATTTGTAAAGCAGTCACTGAAAAAAAAAGAAAAAGAAAAAAAAAAGAACAATATATGAATAATAAATAAAAATGTAGTTATAAGAAATACTCAGTACTGTGCAAAAGAGGTCCCAAAAGCAGGGGGTTAGGTGGGTGAAGGAGAAAAAAAAACAGATTGAACCAATAGAAAACAAATAGTAGATAATAATTTTAAATATAATTATATAAATAATTATGTTAATACTCTAAGAACTCCAATTAAAAGTCAACAGTTATCAGACTAAATAAAAATGTAAAAGAAAAAAATTGCTAGAGAAATAAAAACATATGACCACACAAAAACATATGCATAAATATTTTTAGCAAGAAGCTAAAAATGCTAAATGCCCGTTAAATAATGAATGTACAAGCAGATCGTAGTATTGCTATTCAATGGAATATTACTCAACAATTAAAAAAAAAAAAAAAAGAAGAACTGACATGTGCACTAACATATATAATCTCACCAATGTTATGCTAAGTGAAAGAAGCTGATGGCTGGGCACAGTGCCTCATACCTGTAATCTCAGCACTTTGGGAGGCTGAGGTGGGCAGATCATGAGGTCAGGAGTTCGAGACCAGCCTGGCCAAAATAGTGAAACCCCATCTCTACTAAAAATACAAAAAAGATTAACTGGGCATGGTGGCGGGTACCTATAATCCCGGCTACTCTGGAAGTTGAGGCAGGAGAATCGCTTGAACCCAGGAGGCAGAGTTTGCAGTGAGCCAAGATTGCGCCATTGTACTCCAGCTTTAGCAACAGTATGAGATTCTGTTTCATAAAAGAAGAAGAAGAAGAAGAAGAAGAAGAAGAAGAAGAAGAAGAAGAAGAAGAAGAAGAAGCTGCTGCTGCTGCTGCTGATAAGCTGATACCAAAGATTGCAAACTTTTATGCATGATTCAATTTATATAAATGCTAAAACTGGCTAAGTTACACTGATGGAATAGAGAATAATGGTTGTGCTTGTGGTAGTGGGAGAAGTTGACTGTAAATGTTGACAAGAGAATGTTTTGGAGTAATGGAAATATTTCATATGCTGGTTGAGGTGGTCATTGCACAAATGCATATTTTTGACAAAATTTATAAAAATTTACAATTGAATTTAATGACTTTTGTTTGACGTAAAATATATTACTCAACATTGTATTTAGTAAAGAGTATTATTATTATCCAAGAGTAATATTACTCAATAAATACTAGTATATTCAATAAATATACAAGAATACTCAGTATTAGTATTCAATAAAGAGTAATGTTATTTTCAATAAAACATACTATTACAATTGATTTTATTATTGTAAGTCAATAAAGCTGACTTAAATATATGTATATAGTGAGTGGGTAAGTTAATATTTTTAAAAGTCAAAACTTCTACATAGTATTAGAAGTCAGGGTGGTAGGTAGTGACAGGAAGTATAAGAGGGTATTCTGAGATGTTGGCAGTATGTTGTTTCTTTTTTTAATTATTATTATACTTTAAGTTCTAGGGTACATGTGCACAATGTGCAGGTTTGTTACATATATATACATGTGCCATGTTGGTGTGCTGCACCCATTAACTCATTTACATTAGGTATATCTCCTAATGCTATTCTCCTCCCTTCTCCCTCCTCCCCACAATAGGACCCAGTGTGTGATGTTTACCCTTCCTGTGTCCAAGTGATCTCATTCTTCAATTCCTACCTATGAGTGAGAACATGCGGTATTTGGTTTTCTGTTCTTGCAATAGTTTGCTGAGAATGATGGTTTCCAGTTGCATCCATGTCCCTACAAAGGACACGAACTCATCCTTTTTTATGGCTGCATAGTATTCCATGGTGTATATGTGTCACATTTTCTTAATCCAGTCTGTCACTGATGGACATTTGGGTTGATTCCAAGTCTTTGCTATTGTGAATAGTGCTGCAATAAACATACGTGTGCATGTGTCTTTATAGCAGCATGACTTATAATCCTTTGGGTATATCCCCAGTAATGGGATGGCTGGGTCAAATGGTATTTTTAGTTCTATATCCTTGAGGAATCGCCACACTGTTTTCCACAAAGGTTGAACCAGTTTACAGTCCTACCAACAGTGTAAAAGTGTTCCTATTTCTCCACATCCTCTCCAGCACCTGTTGTTTCCTGATTTTTTAATGATCGCCATTCTAACTGGTGTGAGATGGTATCTCATTGTGGTTTTGATTTGTATTTCTCTGATGGCTAGTGATGATGAGCATTTTTTCACGTGTCTGTTGGCTGTATGAATGTCTTCTTTCCAAAGTGTCTGTTCATATCCTTTGCCCACTTTTTGATGGGGTTGTTTGTTCTTTTCTTGCAAATTTGATTGAGTTCTATATAGGTTCTGGATATTAGCCCTTTGTCAGATGAGTAGATTGCAAAAATTTTCTCCCATTCTGTAGGTTGCCTGTTCACTCTGATGGTAGTTTCTTTTGCTGTGCAGAAGTTCTTTAGTTTAATTAGGTCCCATTTGTCGATTTTGGCTTTTGTTGCCATTGCTTTGGGTGTTTTAGACATGAAGTCCTTGCTCATGCCTATGTCCTGAATGGTACTACCTAGGTTTCCTTCTGGGTTTTTATGGTTTTAGATCTAACATTTAAGTCTCTAATCAATCTTGAATTAATTTTCATATAAAGAGTAAGGAAAGGATCCAGTTTCAGCTTTCTACATATGGCTAGCCAATTTTCCCAGCACCATTTATTAAATAGGGAATCCTTTCCCCATTTCTTGTTTCTCTCAGGTTTGTCAAAGATCAGATGGCTGTAGATAGGTGGTATTATTTCTGAGGGCTCTGTTCTGTTCCATTGGTCTATATATCTGTTTTGGTACCAGTACCCTGCTATTTTGGTTACTGTAGCCTTGTAGTATAGTTTGAAGTCAGGTAGCATGATGCCTCCAGCTTTGTTCTTTTGGCTTAGGATTGTCTTGGCAATGTGAGGTCTTTTTGGTTCCATGTGAATTTTAAAGAAGTTTTTTCCAATTCTGTGAAGAAAGTCATTGGTAGCTTAATGGGGATGGCATTGAATCTATAAATTACCTTGGACAGTATGGCCATTTTCGCAATATTGATTCTTCCTATCCATGAGCATGGTATGTTCTTCCATTTGTTTGTGTCCTCTTTTATTTCACTGAGCAGTGGTTTGTAGTTCTTCTTGAAGAGGTCCTTTACATCCCTAGGAAGTTGGATTCCTAGGTATTTCATTCTCTTTGAAGCTATTGTGAATGGGAGTTCATTCATGATTTGGCTCTCTGTTTGTCTGTTACTGGTGTATAAGAATGCTTGTGATTTTTGCACATTGATTTTGTATCCTGCGACTTTACTGAAGTTGCTTATCAGCCTAAGGAGATTTTGGGCTGAGACAAAGGGGTTTTCTAAATATACAATCCTGTCATCTGCAAACAGGGACAATTTGACTTCTTCTTTTCCTAACTGAATACCCTTGATTTCTTTCTCTTGCCTGATTGCCCTAGCCAGAACTTCCAACACTATGCTGAACAGGAGTGGTGGGAGAGGGCATCCCTGTCTTGTGCCAGTTTTCAAAGGGAATGCTTCCAGTTTTTGCCCATTGAGTATGATATTGTCTGTGGGCTTGTCATAAATAGCTCTTATTATTTTGAGATACGTTCCATCAATACCGAATTTATTGAGAGTTTTTAGCATGAAGGGCTGTTGAATTTTGTCAAAGGCCTTTTCTGCATCTATTGAGATAATCATGTGGTTCTTGTCTTTGGTTCTGTTTATATGCTGGATTACGTTTGTTGATTTGCATATGTTGAACCAACCTTGCATCACAGGGATGAAGCCCACTTGATCATGGTGGATGAGCTTTTTGACGTGCTGCTGGATTCGGTTTGCCAGTATTTTATTGAGGATTTTTGCATCGATGTTCATCAAGGATATTGGTCTAAAATTCCCTTTTTTTGTTGTATCTCTGTCAGGCTTTGGTATCAGGATGATGTTGGCATCGTAAAATGAGTTAGGGAGGATTCCCTCTTTTTCTATCGATTGAAATAGTTTCAGAAGTAATGGTACCAACTCCTCCTTGTACCTCTGGTAGAATTCGACTGTGAATCCATCTGGTCCTGGACTGTTTTTGGTTGGTAGGCTATTAATTATGCCTCAATTTCAGAGCCTGCTATTGGTCTATTCAGGGATTCAACTTCTTCCTGGTTTAGTCTTGGGAGAGTGTAAGTGTCCAGGAAATTATCCATTTCTTCTAAGTTTTCTAGTTTATTTGCATAGAGGTGTTTATAGTATTCTCTGATGGTAGTTTGTGTTTCTGTGAGGCCGGTGGTGATATCCCCTTTATCATTTTTCATTGCACCTATTTGATTCTTCTCTCTTTTCTTCTTTATTAGTCTTGCTAGTGGTCTATCAATTTTGTTGATCTTTTCAAAAAACCGGCTCCTGGATTCATTGATTTTTTGGAGGGTTTTTTGTGTTTCTATCTCCTTCAGTTCTGCTCTGATCTTAGTTATTTCTTGCCTTCTGCTAGCTTTTGGTTTTGTTTGCTCTTTCTTCTCTAGTTCTTTTAATTGTGATGTTAGGGTGTCAATTTTAGATCTTTCCTGCTTTCTCTTGTGGGCATTTAGTGCTATAAACTTCCCTCTACACACTGCTTTAAATGTGTCCCAGAGATTCTGGTATGTTGTATCTTTGTTCTCATTGGTTTCAAAGAACACTGCTGAATGACTGCTGGGTACATAACGAAATATGCTGTTTCTTGATTTGAGCAGCAATCACATGGATGTTTGGAGTGTGAAAATGTCTGTATATTTTTCTAAGTGTATATTATACATCAGTAAATTTCCAAGCAGAATAGAAGCATCAGCAAGAGAAAACTAAAACATTGGAGTTTCTTAATGGGCATAAGTTTTCTGAATATCTGTCACAATCTTTAGTCTTTGAAGGGGGGGCAGTTGAGAGAGAATGATAAATATTTATCTATATGAATTTGCTATTAGCTATTCTAAAGTTTCTCTAATAATCTTGGTAAAGGTAAGTTTGTACCAGATGAACCATAATAGTTTCATTCATGATTCTGGCTACTCCAGTAACAACAGTTAACAACAGTATTTCCTGCTGAAGGAATGTGTAATCATCTCAGACATGCTTCAGTAATTTTAAGCAGTAAGTGAACATAGCATTAAATAGCATGGTACCACACGTTACAAAAGCTTTCTCGTACACTAAGTACAATATTTCTGATTAAATGAAGACAAAAATTATGTTTGGTGTACTTAACGGCTAGTATTCCTTTTTATCGGGGGAAAGCAAGCATTGGGTCCTGCTCCTGGAATTAAATGTTTCTATTTTGCTTTGTTTACACAGTAACCTTCTATATATGATATCTGATAATAGTTTTTCTACCACAAATATCATTGTAAAATTTCCTTTTGAAATTTTAAAAATAGTTGGGAACTTCAAAGATAAATATGAAATAATAATGATATAGTAGCATTGTTTGTGTTACATATGTCACTTAAAGCTGTGAATAAGGAGAAATCAACAAAAGGAAAAGAATTGGGACAGAAAGGGTTTGATCAATAATCCTTTCTAGCATACTGAGTGAGCACTGTAATAATAGTGCTTCAGGTTTGGGGAAGATGGGGCAACAAAAATTTCTTCTGTTCTATATTTTAACTGGCAATTAAATAGATACATAGATAAATAGATAAATGAATCACATGACATGCTCTCATAACCTTTCATAAAATCTAACTTTTCATGCTTCAAAATAGGCCTTGTCATTACATTTGTTGCTATAAAAAACATTCATATTTCTCCAGGAAAAATAAAAAAGAACTACTGTAGGTCAAAGTCTATTATTTCCTGAATACTGCAGGGACCACAGAGTTGACTGACCCTTAGAAATGAGACTAAATCTTTTGCGATCAGATGGGCCTTAACGAATCCCCTGTCACGCGGGAAGGAGTGAAGAATCTAATATTCCCAACTGTAACTCCCTGACTTTGAGGCTACAGAAACCTATTTTAATCAATAAAGGAAGTATATTTTCCCTTGAAGATACCAGCTCTATAACAATACAGTGCTAAGGGTGACAGTGTTTTCTGCTTGGTCATGTTCTGAATGTAGCACCACTGGGAGGATAACCATTGAACTCTTTTGCTATTTATTTAAGCAATAAATCAAGAGATGAGCACACTGACTTCCTGAAAACTTTAAATTGACCTCCTAGTGGCTCCATAAGCAAAAGAAATAGAACGAACAATAATCAGAAGACTGAGTCATCCTGTAGAGAAAGCTTTCAAATACAGTGTCTTGGCCTTATTTTCCACCGTAGAGCTATGTGGTCTGATGAAAAACAGACAGGTGAATTTATCAATAGAAGCTGTCTAAAATTTTTCTTCACGGTTGTGATTTTTACTACTTACATGCAAGAGGAAGACATCTAAATCGCATATTTATATGTTTAAGATAACATCCCTACTTGGGCATTAAAATCAGCAGATTAATATATCATGCTTTTGCTTGCATTTCTATTCTCAAATGTAATGGCTCATCTAAGTGCCTTCTGTTTTTATTAATGTTTTCACAATATAAAAGTGATGACTGGGTTTGTCTTGGATGGTATGCAAATTTTATGAAATCCAAACATATTTGAGAAATGTAAACACACTTGTATTGACTGAGGACTATAACTGAGGATTGAGCTCTGGTTTGAAATTTTTTACAAAGTACTTTGTAGTTTCAAAATCCGTTCATGTGCAACATTTCATTTAATCATCACAACCCTGTGAGGTAGATATTGTTATAATTCCTGATAAATGGAAAACCTGTAACATAGAGAGGCAGTTATTTTGCATAGTTTTAACACAGGGTAGAGCTACCTATATGCCTCAGATCTGTTTATGTGGAAGACAATTTATGAATACCTATTTTGTACCAGATACAATGTTGTGTGATAGAAGAGAAAGAAAACTAATGCACAGTGCCAGTATCAAGGAGACACAGTACAGTGGAGACAGAAACTAATTTCTCAAAGTACAATATTGTTGTCAGCCAGAAAGTAAGTCTAGAATGTTATGAAAATATATAAAATATAGGCAGCTGATGCAGTTTAGCAGTGTGTGTTAGGAAGGACTACTAAAAGTTAATTAAATTCTAATGACCAATGAGGCTTAATTAAGTAAAGAATTGCACAGGGCATTCCAGGCAGTAACATCAGTATTTAATAAGAAACAGATTTCTACATGATCATGGGATGAAGAATTCACCATTGGTGCAGGATAGCTGGACTACAGGGTCCAACAGTAGAATGATAACAGATGAAACTGCAGATGTGAGCAGCCAAATTATGAGAGATCTTTATATATTACACTGAGGAGGTTAGATAGCAGCCTGAAGGCAAAGGAAAACCATGGAGACCCTTTACTAGGAAAATATCATTATTATTATTATATTTGTTTTTACGGAAAAAAAAAAAAAACCTCTGGCAGCATTTGTGAAAATAGTTTAGTAAAGGGACAGGCCTGGAGGTGTGTAGATTAGGTAGGAGAGTGAAACAATTCAAGGCCTCCATTAAGGGCAGTGGATACACTGAGAAGAAAAGGGGGATGAAGATATTGAGGTGAATACAAAACAATAGGACAACTAGTTTTCAGACTTGGCCAAGTAAGTGAATACTAAGCATGAAGTGTTGATGGAGTTCAACTTCAAATGCATGTTCAATGGGATGGACATTCAAGTGGATTTGAATACACAAATCTAGAAGCCCAGACTAAAATTACATTTTGGATCCATCAGTATTTACATAACCAAGGAGAGAGGATTAAATTAATCAGAGTGTTTAAAAAAAAAACAACAACAAAAAACAAAAAACAAAAAAAAACCCAGAAAATAACTGAAGGCAACACTCCAGGCAAGCATATGCAAAGAAACTTGAGGGAGAGGGAAATCTGTGAAAAAGGCAAAACAAGCAAGGAAACAAATCTGAAGGGTTTTAAGTAGGGTGGAGTGGTCATAGGGATCAGGCATTGCAGTAAAATTAAGTTACTCTACATAAAGGACACAGTGGAGACTCTGGTGAGAGCCCCTCCAGTGAGGAGGTATGGATGATGATGCCATGGCCAACCAGACGGATTTCTGTGTGAACCACAGGTGACAAAGTGAAGACTGCAAATGCAAACAATTCCTTCTGGAAACTTGGGTGTGAAGGAATGAATGGATTTGTCTACTATATAAAAGAAACATAGAGATAAAACCTGGACTCAAGCAGTCTAACTCCAAATTCATATGTTCCACTTTTTCTTTCTGTATTTTTTTAATGGTGATTTATAAACTATTAAGATAGTTCTCTTCTAAGCCGATTAGTTTAGCTGGTTAGAATTTGTAGCTAATGAGGTGAAAGTTCGTTCTATGATAGCTCATACTCTTGACCCTGGGTGATGGCCTTACAAATGTGTACCTTTTGACTGAACAGAGGAAATGAGGAACTGTGGGTGGCTCAGAAACCTCATTATCATCCTGTGCAAACTATAGGTCACCCATCAGTAGTATCCTTTTTGCATAACAGGATGGGGTTCTTAATGATAGTAGAAAATAGATTAAGCCCTCAGAGACTCTAAATGCAAAGACAAAAATTATGCTATATTCCTATGTTCCTAACCAGACTTGAATAACAGCAACCTCCTCCATACCCCAATTTTCATAATGGCAGGGCTAGTCTTAAGTAACAGCATAAAGTAGTGAATGTTACTCTCTTCTTATTCCATTGCCCTTCAGTTACCCAAATTCCACATGCTATTCTGGCTATACTTATCCTAAAAATCTCCTTCAGATATTACAGATTGATTTAATCTGTCCTTTATACTTTATACCCGGCATAAAAGTACTTTGATCAGCACCATTCCTGCCTTGAAGGCACCTGCAGTTTCATAACAGAGAGAGGAAATGTGATATACTCTACTTGACATACCTTTCTCTCTCGGCTGTTTTGAAACTCCCACACATCCTTACACTTTGTGTTTGGACATCACTTCTTCCTGAGGCCTTTAATAATATGCACAATAGTGGGACCCACCCCTTCTTCTGCTCTCCTCTACCACCCTTGACACATCGCCTCCAGTGGAGCCCCAGCCCTGTGACTAAGGCTAGTTAATTGTCCACCCACTCTTCTAAGCCATGATCTCCTTGGGACAGGTATTTTGACTTGATGTTTCTTCTTCAGAGACTAACCTTATGCAATGCAATTCCTGACACATAATTACTGAAAGCTTGTCATAAATATAAGTAACTTTAATACAATAAAAAATGTGCCACAAGAAAATATGAAGTGCTTTGAGAGGTCAGAGAGGAGAGTATGAGGTAACATTTGTGCTGGGTTTAAAAAAAATCATTAAAATGTGAATGTGCAGAAATGGAGTAAGAGAGGTATTTGAATGTAGAGGGAGCTCATAGGAGTTCTCAGGCATGATGTGAGAAGAAAAGTCAAGGATATTAGTCACCTCTGGCTGCTGGGTGGCTTAAACAACAGACATTTATTTTCTCTTGGTTCTGGAGGCTTAAAGTCTAAGATCAGGATACCAGCATGATCAGGTTATGGTGAGGGATCTTTTCCTGGCTTGCAGACAGCTGCCTTATTGCTATATCCTCAGGTGGCAGAGAGGAAGGGAAAGCTATCTAGGGTCTCTTTTTTTAACTGTTATTTTACATTCAGGAGTACAAGTTTGTTACATAGGTAAACTTGTGACATGGGGGTTTGTTGTACAGATTATTTCATCACCCATATATTAAACCTAGTTCCCATTAGTTGTTTTTCCTGATCCTCTTTCTCCTCCCAGCCTGTACGCTCCAATAGGCCCCAGTATGTATTGCTCCCCTCTATGGGTCCATGTGTTCTCATCATTTAGCTCTCATGTATAAGTGAGAATAAAAAGATGCTAATCCTATTATAAGGGGCTCATCCTCATGACCTCATATAAGCCTAATTATCTGGAAAAATTCCTATCTTCAAATACCATAAAATTAGGGCTCAGGGCTTCAACATATAAATTTTGGGGAACACAATTCAGTCCAGGGCAGTCAATGAATAAGACTGGGAAGAGAAGTCGGGAATTTTGTGTATAAATCAAGGATTTTGCTCATCCATGACCATTGTCACATTCAGGATCTCATCCCTACAGCTGTGAGAATAGGAAAGTCTTCACATTATTGTAAGAGAATTATAAAATTAACACAAGGCCAGGCTTTGATCCTAGTAGAAAATCATTTTAAATTGAGCATTTTAGGAACTCATAATTCAACATATGGGACTTTGGTTCAGAGATGACCCACTTATGGATGAGGATTTTAAGTCAGGAAATAATGACTTTTCCATTGGTGAGACTAGTATATGACTTCAGGAGAGGTTAGCATCATGGTCCAAAGGCTGTATACTGGTCATCAGTGGGTGGAAATCCTCCAATTCAAAAATTCATGGGCAAGTGGTATTGACAGAATCTCACTGGCAAGAGCACCAGTCATCTTTAAGACTATACACAGACAACAATGATAACACTGACTCCAAATGCATAGGGCATGTCTGATGCCTGAAACCTTTTCAAGAGTTTCTGTTTTGAGTCCTGTTTGAACTTAAGTGACTTGTCTGGTCACTTGACTATCATAAAACCCTTAAACCTGGAATAAGATGCCTCCAATAGCTATGGAAACCAAGCAGGTATTTAACCACTTTTGTTTTAGGTGGTGGCTCCAAGGCCCATAGTTCACTAAAATAGGCTGGAGAAAGTCACTTTGGGCTGTTGCCCATACAGCGTTAAGAAGGCTTTGGATTTTTATCCTCACATTACTCCATCTTTAGCTCACTGCCTTTAGATGACATGCAAAGCAATGCAAGCTATTTCCTTAGTGGAGCTACTCTAAAAATACCATGAATATTCATCTGAAATTCTTTCAAGATACTGCCAGGGGGAAAAAATATGGGGAGTGTAAATGAAACAAAAATGTCAGAATGTTGATAAGTGTTAATATTAAAAATGTGCATGTTGATACTATAGGATGTACATATGATGGTTTAATATACAATCTTTCTATTTTGTGTATAGTTAAAATTTTTAAACCAAGAATGTTTTTAATGACATGTTTGGACTCCAATGGGTGATTCATATTATGCTAGGGTTTTCCTAACCACTGATGATATACCGCTAGCTGAGGATTCAGGACAGTGCTTTCGCACTGGATGCCTTAGTAGGGAATGGCAAACTTATCTTAAGCCTCTTTGTGAAGGATTATGGGGGTTGGGGGAAAGGTGATGCGAAGCTGCATACCAGTGCCAGTAACAGATGCACCTGTTAAATCACCTTTATGATATATGTCAGTATGGGACAGAGGGCACTTCTCTGTTTAGTTTTGACAATCCAAAGTAAAGTGCAAATTACTAGTTACTTTTTTAAAATGTTTCAGTCAGATAAAGTCGTTAAACTGGGAAATCACATTGCATAATATCTCTGCCTGCATTAAATCTTTTACATGGAGACTAATTCATTTGTCTACTCCTGGAAAGCAGGATTGTTTCCATTGCATGACTGTAGCAAGTTTTAGGGTTACATTTCATTTCTTAGCAATGCCTCTGGTCAAATGTAAAAGGAGCCATCAGGGGAGTGATAATGATTTCATTCAACCACCATGTCCTCTCACTGGAGCTGAATTTAAGGAACTCAGAAAGTCCAAAATGAGTATACAGTCTAACAAAAGAACAGCAAGTGAGTCCAGACAAAAAGCCAGCAAAGTAGAAGCTGCAATATACAGTAAGGCCTTATATGAGTCTCCCTTCACTCTTTCTTACAGCCCTTCAGTGGGGAATGCGTAGTAGAGTATGGCATAAGAACCCGGCCCTAGCTCTTCTCAAATTTCTTGCTGAGCTTCTCCCCATATCTCTCTAAATCTGTTCGGCGTCTCTGCAGAGGTTGACTTTCTCTGTGTCCCCATATACCTTCCTGGTTTGTAAGCAGCTGCCACAGAATAAGTGTCTGGGTGTAAACATTGACCCTGCATGCAAGTGCCATTCTTGGATTTTTGCTGAGACAGGTCTCTTTTCCCTGGCTACTAGCATCCTTTTATTGTTTGCAATATGGTTTGGCTGTGTCCCCACCAAAATCTCATCTTGAATTGTACTCCCATAATTCCCACATGTTGTGGGAGGGACCTTGTGGTAGATAATTTAATCACAGGGGTGGTTTCCCCCATACTGTTCTCATGGTAGTGAGTAAGTCTCACAAGATCTCATGGTTTTATCAGGGGTTTCCACTTTTATGTCTTCCTTATTCTCTTTTTGCCTGCTGCCATCCATGTAAGATGGGACTTGCTCCTCCTTGCCTTTTACCATGATTATGAAGCTTCCCCAGACACGTGGAACTGTAAGTCCAATTAAACCTCCTTGCCCAGTCTCGGGTATGTCTTTATCAGCAGTGTGAAACAGACTAATACAATTTGTTTGTTTGATTTTACCCTGAGGCTAATCTACTGTTTTGGAATTTCCAAATGATCCTTTTTATTTCTGGGTTTCAGTGGTCTGGGAAATCCATAAATATAATAACTCATGAATACAACTACTGAGGTTTAAGGGCATTTTAGAATAACCAGTGACCTAGTCGCTCTAAGTCTGTTGTTCTTCACAGGCAATATAGTTATCTATTCACCAGCCTTCTTGGTAATCTGCAATCATCCAATCATTTCTGGGAAGATATTTCACCACCAGCATAGAGCATTAGAACTCTCTCGTCTATTCTTTAAAACCATAGCCCCATAAAGTGTTGTATGCCCATTGTGGTCAGCAATGGCTGTACTAGGGTACAGGAATACACACTACCAGCAAGACACTCAGCAAAATTGATTAGGGAAATTTACAGGCAGATAAACAACTGAATATATGTAATCCTAATCCTCCATCTCTCACTCTCCTACAGGGAGGAGTGCTTCAATCAAGCACAGCTGGACTCACATGGAAAATACTCTTCCTATACAACTCTCCATATTTATAAGGTAGCTGGTAGGTAGTCCCTAGTTGACTATGTAGCAGTGAGAACTACCTGGCTGGGAATAAGGCCTTCTTATTCACTGGATTAATTTGCATAATAACGATCGTGGTGTCAGCAAAGGGCCTTGGGTGCCCATAAACTAACTCAGTTCCGCTGAAAGAGTTTACCAGCTTCCAGAATGGGAGTGAGAAAGCCCAATAGGACCATAAGAGAAAAAATATTTGTCTATCTTCACTATGTTTTTGCCATCTTGTTTTTTTCTGCCTGTTGACTCATTATATCCATGTTTCTTAGAGGATCTTTTTCATACCCCTTGTATAAGAGTAACATTGGGGGCTTGTTAAAAATTTCAATGTCCGGGACCCATCTGAATCCTACTAAATCTGAGTTTGAGAAGATAGAGCCTAGAAGTCTGCTATTTTAACAGGATTTTCAAGTGATACTTAGGAACACTGAAGTTTAAGAACTACTATTCTAGACCAGTGTTTCTCAAATCTACCTAGTTACTTTGGATCCTTGTTAAAAAGACAGATTCTCAGATCTCATTTTAGATCTAATGAATCAGATCCTCCAGGGAAGCTTTCAACAATCAGGGACTATTTCTAACTCATCTTAACATTCCTAATTCTAGGCCAGTGCTCAAGAACAGTAAATATTTTTTTTTTAATTAACTAAATTGCAGCCGGAAGTACAGTCACCCTTTCTTATAAACACAGGTTCCACATCCTTGGATTAATCCAACTGTGGATTGAAAATATAGTATTCCAAGTACATGAAACCTGCTGCAAAACAATGTTTCAATCAATGATGGACCATGTATACTATGGTGTGGTCTCATAAGAGTATAATGAAGCTGAAAAATTCCTATCACCTACTGAGTTGTACTCCTTCTGATGTTATAGCACAATGTATTACTCATGTTTGTGATAATGCTGGTGTACACAAACCTACTGTGAGCTGCCAGTCATATAAAAGTTTAGCACATACAATTGCATACAGTACATAATATGTGGTAATAACATAAACATAACATAAACAACTATGTTACTGGTTTATGTATTTACTATACTTTTTAACTTCATTTTAGAGTATACTAAATATATGCTAACTGTAAAACAGCCTCAGGCATGTCCTTTGGGAGATATTCCAGAAGGCATTGTTATCACAGGAGATGACAGCTCCAGGCATGTTTTTGTCCCTGAAAACCCTCCAGTGGGACAAGATGTGGAGGCGGAAGACAGTGATATTGGTGATTCTGACCCTGTGTAGGCCTAGGCTAATGCGTTTGTGTCTTAATTTTTAACAAAAAAAAAAAAAGTTTAAAAAGTAAAAAAAAAAAAATGTAAAAATAAAAAAAGCTTAGAGAATAGAGATATAAAAGAAGAAAACATTTGTGTATAGCTATACAATGTGTGTTTTAAGCTATTATTGTAAGAGTCAAAAAGTTAAAAAACTTAAAAGTTTATAAAATTAAAATGTTATTTAAGTAAAGGTTAATTTACTGTTGAAGAAAAAATATTTTCAAATAAATGTAGTGTAGCCTAGGTGCACAGTGTTTACAAAGTTTATAGTAGAGTACAATAATGTTATAGGCCTTCGCCTTCACTCACTGACTCACCCAGAGCAACTTACAGTCCTTCAAGCTCCATTCATGGTAAGTGCCCTGCACAAGTATATTATTTTTTAATCTTTTCTACATCATTTTTACTCTACCTTTCCTATCTTTAGATATGTTTAGATATGTTACTATTGCTACAGTGTTGCCTACACTAACATGCTGTACAGGTTTGCAGCATAGGAGCAATAGGCTCTATCATCTAACCTAGGTACATAGTAGGCTACACCATCTGGGTTTGTGTGAGTGCACTCTATGATGTTCACACCAGAACACAATTTCTCAGACTGTATCACAATCATTAAGTGACATATAACTGTACTACAGAGAAATCACAGAAGGGAGTGCATGCTACTATCTTTGGATAACAGGGAGTTTCCTGACCACTGAGAGTCCGTTGGAATAACAAACTAAGGTAGAGTCAAATCACTCTAATCAAATCATTCACTCTAGGTTGAACGAGTGAGGATAATTGGTATAGTTTATTCTATCAATAGGTGTAGTAACAAGAGGAAGGAGATGAGAGAATAACTTGAACAGTAACAAACTAAATGATTCAATTATGATGAGTGTACTCATGGGTGAAAGAGAAAAAAATCAATGAAGAAAAAAAATGGAGACATAAGTTAAATGGAGTTGAGAGAGAGGACTAGATTAAGGCAACCAAACATTTCTTTAAGACTAAAATAATATCCAAAAATAATATTCATTTTTTATTATTACAAGACCTTAGCCATCATTTTCTTTGTGGATGGAATCCTGAGCATGGGCCTTTTGGTGAACCTTATCAGGCCAAGACCTTCACTTACAAAATTGAAGTGAGCCTTCATGATCTTTATTTCTATAGGTCAATAGCTTCAGGTGACATTTGCAATCCTACTAATATACAATATTAGGAAAGATGAAATCAAGTTTCTCTCTAAATTCTAGAGCATCCCTTGCCTTTGGTCTTCACATGTCTAGGTTTTTATAGGAGAGTAGTCAGGATGGGAGAAATAAAACCTTCCATGTACAAGATGGTGCCAGGATTGCTTTTGCCATAATGTTTTCAAAGAGCAGTTCATCAATTTTTCCAGTGGAAAGGGCACTTAAATTTAAAACCTGAAGCATTGGTAGGTACTAGTCAGTGAAGAAAAGGAAGATCATTCCATAAAGTGGAATGGAAAGTGCAATTGCCTAGAGGCAATAAGGAATATACTGCTTTTGAATGACTCAGAGAGATTCAGGGTGGTAGTGACAAATCATGAGTAGCGGTGCAGGATGAGGCAAGAATAGAGGAAGAACCAGACATCGCAAAATCATATAGGTCCTAATAGGGAATTTTGTACCTTATCTTAGGGCCGTGAGAAAAACTTTAACATAGTAAAGTTTCATACTAGCATACGCTTCCCAGTTCTCAGATCACTACAGAAGTGAGAGGGGACATGATGAATTCCCTCCTTGGCCTTTAAAGGATCCATCTGGAAATGATACATGTCACGTCTCTTCACATTTCATTGTCCAAAGAAAGACTTAACTTCAAAGTATGACATGGAAGTCATGAGGCTGGAGAGTGAAAAGCTATACATTTGGGGTGAATGCCACTAATAACTACATGTGGTATCTTGTTTCTCATTGGCTACTGCTTCTTCTGTACATGCTCACATGACTGAGAAACTTGGAGCAGAAAAAAAAGAGTGGGTTTCAGTGAATAGAATCCCACCACACTCCTGTAAATACTTGAGTGGTATAATCAAACATAGTTGATGATTGTTTGGAGGTCAGAAGGAGGGAGAATAAGTAATCCAGGAAAATAGTTTCTGTTTTGGAGAATCTAGCAAGCGGTGGTGCCATCTTAAACATGTTAGTCTTTCTAAATTCTGTTTCTTGTGTTATACTACACTTCCAAATATTGTCATATACCATTGCAAATCCTAGAATGGGGGAAATATGTATGACTTTTGGAATTGTGAGACATAATACTTGATAATATATAAAATAAGCTTGATGAAATACTTGATAATACATAAAATACTTGATAATACCAAAAGCAAAACAAATATCTTTGAAATATTTCATAACTTTTTTTCAACAGATATAAGAAAATGACAGTACCTTTTCATGGAAAGATCTACCATGGCCATGTGAGATCACACTATTCCTCCTATCTTACCAACACAGTCTGTCCCAGCATTGCCCACCTCATTTTAGACACTTTTTCCTTTGGAGACTTTCATAGAGATAGAAAACCCAAGATGAAGAGAAGGTTTAGAGGAGGAAACAAGTTCCAGTTTTGCACAGCTCAATGTAGTTGCCTGTGAAGCATCTGGGCAGAAATAAAAATAGGCAATGGGACATGTTGGTCCAAATCTCAGGGGAGTGATCTGGGTTTGAGATACAAATTTGAGCATCACCAAGATATAGATAGTAATTGAACTATGGAAGTTAATATTTTTACTTCTTCCTCCACAGTTAGACATCTGAGTGCCTCCATTTCTCCTGGGGCCTCTTAATAGACTCAAAAAATTCTTTCTTAAAGGAACAACTTCAGTTTTATATTCCAAGTCATAAAACAAGATTCTTTCTGTTTCTTAGGCATGAATGAGCAGTCAGAGAGTGAAATGTTATTATTTTGAGGTGACAGTGAAGCCCTAGGTGAAATCAGATGGCAAGAGAAAGTATTATCTAACTTCCCAATCAAGAAAAGTTCCAGGATAAATTTTTACTTGAACAATATTTGTTAAGTATTTAAGTAATATTGAGGATAAATATGAATAAAATTCAAATTAGGCTCCTTTAATAAGACTACTGTTTAAGAATCATTAATATACAGATACTAATAAGGATATTTATAACCCTCAAATATTTGACTCCATTTGTCATGGAAGCAGTGTAATCCTCACCACTTCTAGAAGTCTCCATTGAAATACTCACAATGTACTTGTTTTCAGGTCTTGCCTACATATGTAGGCTTCTTTGGGGAACAGCAGCACTTGTGGGCTGTGTGTGTGTGTGTGTGTGTGTGAGAGAGACAGAGAGAGAGATACTAGATCTCCCACCTTTAATATTTCACTAATAAATACTCTATAAATCAGTGAAATAAGTTATTGAAGAAAAAGGAGTAAAACTTAGACAAAGATGAAGCAATCGTAATGCCTTGAACTTCATCAACTTGTAATCATGTCTACTATTTGGGGGAGGAGAGAGAAATAATCTCTGTTTGACTATTCTTTCTGCAACCTGTCTTCTCTAGTAATATTATCTTACCAGTTTATATTCCTCTCTCTTAAATATTTAAAAGCCTTCTAATGTTTTATCCAGTGTGTACCTAGGCAGTTTCAGCGTGTTTAATTAAAGGATTTGCCTTTACCTAGAGTTTATAATAGGTTTATTAACCACTTCAGAAAAATCTAGCAAAAACAAGTTATTATAAAACACTAAATGGAGTTTCAAATTTAAACTACATCTTCGGTGTTCCATGGATTTACTGTGAGAATGCAGTTGCCGGGATTAACTGTGGTCTTACCTTGCCACTTAAAAGTAGCTGAATGACAAAAAGAGATTTGTGACTATATGAAAATTTAGAGAAAGATTATGGAAACTGTAAAAATGTGTAGAGATTTTTAAAATCCAAATACTACACATTCCCCTCTGCCAAAAAGAAAAACCCTATAAAATTACAGGGAAATAGACTAACATAAGGAAAGACATAAATCATTGAAAGGCAGAGTCTGTATACTTTAATCAATGATTTTTTCATAATATTACTCAGCATAAAATTTATCTTAATTAGAAACAAAATATTTTTCTATTATAAAGGAATATTAGCATCTAAGACAAACTTTCCTTTCAATAATTGAAAACGCTTATCAAAAAATTCTGTTTATTAATTTTTCCTGTTTTTCTGTTACTAATACTTTTAGAGTACAATCCTTAATTGACTAAGAATATACTCAAGTGTATAGTCATCATACACAAATGTTTCTGACTTGACCACAGGTGTCACAAGGGAATTTGTTTGGTTGAGTTTAGAAATACGATATACTGGTGGATGTTGTTATTTTGTCTCTATCGTAAACCAATAGAGAAAGGAAGGAAGTCTTTTGGCCTGTCTTTGCACTTTCTAAGTTTTTACTGGCTACTGATAATGACACATTCTCTTGTACATGCTGGTCATCTGGCTAAAAGATCCTGTCTAAAACTTGTAATTTTTTCCATGATCCCCATGAATCTTTCATACTTTTCTGGGATCCACATTTTCTTCCCTAAAACATAAAACAAAACAAAACAAAAAAGCAAAACTAAACAACACTTCAGGCATATTTACATCTTTTGAGTAATTTTTAAGTGAGCCGTGATGTTTCCTGGCAAAAATTTCTCTCAGGTTTTATGTGTCTGACAAAGTATCTTTTTTTTTTTTTTTTTGAAGGATATTTTTGCTTCCTGTAGCATTTTCAATTGACAGGATTTTTTGTTTTTTGTAGTTTATTTAATCCTTTTAAAGATGTTGTTCCATTGTCTAATGGCTTGGATTTCTGATGGGAAATTTGTGGCAATTCTTTGTCTCTCTTTTTCTCTGGCATTTTCAGGAATTTTATTACAGTTTATCATAGTGCAATTTTGCATCTATTCTGTTGGAGTTTCTTCCACATTCTTGGATCTCTGTGTTTAGAGTTTCCATCATATTTGGGAAAGTCCTAGTCATTAATTCTTCAAATAATTTTCCTTCGTCTTCCCAATTCCAGCTTCTTTGTTGGCTGCTATTTTCCCATTGATAATTGAGTCTCTGTTCAGCTTTTTTTCCACTTTATTTTTACTCTCACAGCTTCATTTTGGTAGTTTCTATTGCTATGTTTTTGGATTTACTGATGTTTTCTCATGCAGATTTCTTTACATTAAATGCTATATTTTTGATCCCCAGAAGTAGTGTGTGCCTCTTTTTACATCTTCTATTTATCTTTGTATGGTCATGTCTTCTCAAGTTTTAATCACATTTATTTTAAGTTCCTTTCTGCTAATTGCTTATTTCTGTCCATTCGGAGTCTATTTTCATTGACCAAATTTTCTTCTGGTTATGGGTCACATTTTCCTGTTTATTTATGTGTCTGATGATTTTTTTTAATGTGATGTTTGACTTTGTAGATGCTCTCTTACTGCGTAACTGGATTTTATTGTTTTTTTTTTTTTTTTTAATAGTGTATGAAATTTCGTTTTGCCTGGCAATTATTTTACTTGTAAATTATCTGGGTATTTTTAAGATTTGTTTGATAAGGTCTCTAAGAGCTTTTATTACAGGGCTATTTTAGCCATACTCTAAGATTTTACTCTTCTGGGATTTTTATTGAATGCCCTGGTATTCCAAGGGGATTTTCTACTCTGGATAAACTTAAATGTATCCCAGTCTTATGTAAGCTTCAGAAATTGACAATCTTTAAGTTCCTCTTTTTTATTTTATTTTATTTTTTGCCTAGATTCATGAACTTTCACCCTATATAAAGAGAACTTATTATTCAGCAACAGACTCAAGGGGACCCCGGGCAGATTTTCAGAACTATTTTTCTGTATAGCTGCCTCTTTTGCAGTAATGAGCTTTGGAAAGTCTCACTGACTTATTTTTCTGAAATCAGATCTTTGATATCTCTTTTTTTCTCCTTTCTTAAGGACCATAGACCTGTGTTGCTAGTTATCCAATATCTTAAAATAGTAAAAATTTGTAGTTGTATATGGTAGAAAGCAAGACGAGTACTGCTTTTTCCATTGTGACCTCAGTGTCACCAATATCTTCCTATTTCATGCAACATCAACTTATGTGCTAACCAGAGCTTGCACAATGTAGTATTTATTTTTAAAATGTTTTATATTATTTATAAATTTTTCAGCCAACCTATTGGCCCTTATTATGTACAATTTTATGTTTAAGATATTTTTTGTTCTTACTCGAAGGTATCAATGGACAATTTTCAAACAACAAACAAGACCTATACTCTGCCCTCAAATGGATCACAATTAACTTATTGGTTTCTATGTTGACTAGATATAGTTGTCAAGCCATGCCACCAAGAAAACAAACACAAGTTTGAAGGTTTAAGGAAATGACAACTGTATCAACAGGAGACCTACAGATATTTTAAAATACTTTCAATAAGTTGTAACCTCATTTTCTGAGGTAAAAGTGTTAAATATGAATAATTAATAAATTATTAGAATTGATGAAACATTGTATTTTCTCAGCAAAAGCAACTTTATGTAATATTGTTAAATTTCCAGAACACCATGGGCTGGTCCAAATGAGCTGAGATTTAGTAGCCTTATTATATGTCCTCTGAAAAAGAGCCTCTTCCTGCTTTGAAATGAGGAACTGATTCTTCATTTTTTAATTTTAGTAGAGTGTACAGTGTTGGACAGGAAACAGAAATGAAATAAAAGCTGGTAGTCCTTTGGGTATATACCCAGTAATGGGATGGCTGGGTCATATGGTACTTCTAGTTCTAGATCTTGAGGAATCGCCACACTGTTTTCCACAATGGTTGAACTAGTTTACTATCCCACCAACAGTGTAAAAGTATTCCTATTTCTCCACATCCTCTCCAGCACCTGTTGTTTCCTGACTTTTTAATGATTGCCATTCTAACTGGTGTGAGATGGTATCTCATTGTGGTTTTGATTTGCATTTCTCTGATGTCCAGTGATGATGAGCATTTTTTCATGTGTCTGTTGGCTGTATGAATGTCTTCTTTTGAGAAATGTCTGTTCATATCCTTTGCCCACTTTTTGATAAATTATGCTGCTATAAAGACACATGCACACATATGTTTATTGTGGCACTATTCACAATAGCAAAGACTTGGAATCAACCCAAATGTCCATCAGTGACAGACTGGATTAAGAAAATATGGCACATATACACCATGGAATACTATACAGCCATAAAAAAGGATGAGTTTGTGTCTTTTGTAGGGACATGGATACAGCTGGAAACCATCATTCTCAGCAAACTATCACAAGAACAGAAAACTAAACACCGCATGTTCTCACTCATAGGTGGGAACTGAACAATGAGATCACTTGGACTCGGGAAGGGGAACATCACACACTGGGGCCTATCACGGGGAGGGGGGAGTGGGGAGGGATTGCATTGGGAGTTATACCTGATGTAAATGACGAGTTGATGGGTGCTGACGAGTTGATGGGTGCAGCACACCAACATGGCACAAGTATACATATGTAACAAACCTGCACGTTATGCACATGTACTCTAGAACTTAAAGTATAGTAACAAAAAAAAAATAAAAAAATTTTAAAAAGTGAAAAAAAAAAAAAGCTGGTAGTAACCCACATTAAAAGAGACCTTCTTTTCTAATGCTGTTTTGCACAACCCTCTTTAATGACCGTGAAATGTCAGAAAAATGTCACAAGTTCCCACAATAATTGACACAAATTAGGTCCATGTACACAGCCGTCAAAGGAGTATTGTGGCAGTCCTAACTTCCACTAGTAGAAGTGTAGGTGTCTGAAAACCAAGACCTTCCTATCTTGGTTCCTTCCTCTAGTCATTTACCTAGTGTTCATCTTTTCCTAAAGGAGTCTTTCTTGCTACCTATCCTATTTCTTTTACTGCGAATTCTAATATAATTTCCATATTGTGGATGTCCTGAGTTTATATTCAATAATACCAAGTACTATAAAGAAAAATAAAGGGAAAATATTAACAAAACCATTTCCTAAATTATCTAGATTCCTTTCTTTCTGAAACTCTTGCTAAGGATCATGAACTCATTTTAGTTTTTGTTGCATTTAGATATAGAAAAATGACACAAAAACTGAGTTGAATATATAATTATATTCAATATCTATTGATATTGATAGAAATATATATTATTCTTTCGACTCAAACAATTAATGCAAACCTGTATCTTGAAGCATTAAAGAAGATACTGTTTTTCTTTTTTCTTTCTTTTTTTTTTTTTGAGATGGAGTTTTCCTCTTTTGCCCAGGCTGTAGTGCAGTTGTGTGATCTCAGCTCACTGCGACCTCCGCCTCCTGGGTTCAAGTGATTCTCCTTCCTCAGCCTCCCGAGTATCTGGGATTACAGGCACCTGCTACCATGCCTTGCTAATTTTTGTATTTTTAGTAGAGACAGCCTCCCAAAGTGCTGGGATTAAAGGCCTGATAATGTGGGACCAAATGAAGTGCTGGGCAAACTATCTCTTTATTTATTTATTTATTTATTTATTTATTTATTTATTTATTATTATTATTATACTTTAAGTTCTAGGGTACATGTGCACAACATGCAGGTTTGTTACATATGTATACTTGTGCCATGTTGGTGTGCTGCACCCATCAACTCGTCAGCACCCATCAACTCGTCATTTACATCAGGAATAACTCCCAATGCAATCCCTCCTCCTTCCCCCCTCCCCATCATAGGCTCTGGTGTGTGATGTTCCTCTTCCCGAGTCCAAGTGATCTCATTGTTCAGTTCCCACCTATGAGTGAGAACATGCAGTGTTTGGTTTTCTGTTCTTGTCATAGTTTGCTGAGAATGATGGTTTCCAGCTGTATCCATGTCCCTACAAAGGACACAAACTCATCCTTTTTTATGGCTGCATAGTATTCCATGGTGTATATGTGTCATATTTTCTTAATCCAGTCTGTCACTGATGGACATCTGGGTTGATTCCAAGTCTTTGCTATGGTGAATACTGCCGCAGTGAACAGACGTGTGCATGTGTCTTTACAGCAGCATGATTTATAAATCATGGGCAAACTATCTCTTAACTTTTGTGTTGAAATTTTTGGGAAACTCTAGAAATACATGCTCTTTTCTTTCCTATCCACAATTCTCCTTTCTATTCTCCAATCTATGATATTCATCTTATTTTAAATAACATACTTACAGTGTTATAGAAGCCTTGTAAGTCTAAATATTAATACTATGAAATACTGTTTAGATGATGAATGTAGGACTGAAGAGACAAGAGAAAACTAGGGGGCACTAAATAAAGGGAAGCAGAGAGAGAAAACTAAAGACATTTCTAGGTCGAAATATAGAGTATCTCTGGAAACCAGTGTAAGAGAAACTTCAAAAGAAGAGAATATGCATTTTTTCCAAATATTCAGTTTTGCGAAAGTCACCATCAAAGACTTAAGATATAATATTTGATATGCTTTCAAAAATGATCAGTTTTTGAAATTACTGAGTTTCTCATGTCCATGAATATCACCCAGTGTTTTGGTAATGACTCCATTGATTTAAACAACTGCCATGACAGACAGATTGTAGCTAGTACAATTTATCATTACTTCATATCACTTGTTCAGCAGTCATATTGGTCAATCATTAGATTAGTAATATAAACAATACAAGTGTCTGATAAAGAGAATGTCATTAGATTTGCAGCATTTGGGGCAAATGTAAGGAGAAATGCTGAGAAATATTATCTTACTTTGACAAAGCAAAAGGAAAGACAATGTAGGGGAAAATTACAGCTGAATATGGTTTCTGCTTCCATGAAATGAGCTACTAGATATAAAAGAAGTCACCATATCGAACCTGTCTTGAAAGGCCTTATGAAAACAGCAATGAGAACAAAATAAAAATTACAAACAGTAACAAGAATAAAACATACATCTAATCAATATCTAGCAATATATATATATCATGGCTGAAGGCCACATTTCAGCTGTTGTCTCTTATTGGCTTGCTTTCAAGAACTGATCATTTTTGAAAGCATTGGACCTTTGATCATCCAGATTCATTCTCTGTCATTTCCAGCCTTGCTTTTGCAGGGCTCTCTTTGCTGGGCTGACATCTGGTAGGAATTGACCACAGAGTGGCATTGGAAGATCACAGAGTAGGAGGGGACAGCAAATAAGCAAAGCAGTTCTCTTTGCTTCATTCCTGGTGACGCAGGGCAGTAGCTGTTAACTTCCCTGTCCACAGAGGAGTCCACAGCTCCTCGGGATTTCATGGTTTCCTGGAATATTGATCTCTCACTGATCCCTTCATCCTTAGAAGCAATAATAGCTTCCAACTACTGCTGGCTTCAGAATTTTCCCTGGTTACCTTAATGCAATTCTGTAAGCAGTCCCTTCATTAAAGTCTCTTAATTTGAACCATCTGGAGGGAGTTATGTTTCCTACCAAGAACCTGATTTATAGAATAGGTGTTTGTTATGTCCACTAGCAAGGCTTCCATTTATGTTTTCCATTGTGAGCAATATATAAATATAATTATGTGTATAAACACAAACACCTAGTTGTAGCCCTCCTGAAGGAATACAGACATTCACTAAACCTGAGAAATTAAGACACTCAGGTTGATGTGAAACACTGGTATCAAAATCTGCATGTAGTTCCTAAAGATGCTGAGTTACTGTTTCTGGAATGGAGGTTGAAAGGGCCAACCAGGGTCTTGTTCTATTTCTAGTGCTCAACTAGCCAGAATGATCTTAAGAGTTCCACAAAGTGATAGCAGACTGAGTTTTGTTATGTGAGGGTTTATTAAGAACTTTATAGTTTTGAATCTGTTAGACTCTTGAATTCTCTCCTTTGATATAGTTTGGATATCTGTCTCCTCCAAAATCTCATGTTGAAATGTGATTCCCCAGTGTTAGAGGTGGGACCTATTGGGAGGTATTTGGGTGATGGGTGTAGATTCCTCATGAAGGGCTTGGTGCCATCCTGGCAGTATTGAGTGAGTTCTCACTCTACTAGTTACCACAGGATCTGATTGTTAACAAGACCATGGCATCTCCTCCTCTGTGTCTTGCTCTGTCTCTCACCATGTGACACACTGCTTCCCCTTGCCTTCCTTCGTAAGTGAAAGCTTCCTGAAGCCCTCACCAGAAGTGCAGCAGATGTTGGTGCCATGCTTCTTGCACAGCCTGCAGAGCCACGAGTCAAACAAACCTCTTTTCTTTAGAATATTGCCCAGTCTTAGGTATTGCTTTATAGCCATGCAGATGGACTAATGCATCCTTATGCTGCTTTCATTATGACATTAAGCCTATATTTGAACGCCATCTGTGATAAGAGTAAACTACTTGTTTCTAAAGCTATTACTATTTTGAACAGTTTTGGCTCTTGGAAACTTTTTCCTCATGTTCACATAAATATGTTTTCATGTAACTTGCCCCACTGGTCCTAGTTCTTTCAGTGACCTCTAGATGTCTATTCCCAATACCAAATGATCATCTTTCAGATATTCAACTATACTTATTCTAATATTATTAATTTTTTTCAACTTTTTCCAACAGCTTTACAATTGTTTCCATAGCTATATAGACAACACTTAAAAGTAATGTATTTCTATTTCCTCCGCTCTTTTCTGTCTCTCTGAGAAAATTCCCCTCATCAGCAGAATTAACTTTATAGTTTCCCAACTTATGTCAAACCACCTTGACCTCTGATATGCTTTCAAAACTTGCCTGTATGTCTGTATAAGCTCCTCATTCACCTCACATATTAGAGCAATTAGTCTGCAAAAACTCACCATGGCTAGAAATGAAATCTTGCTTAATTTGCCATGAATGTACCTACTCTTGACTATGATTACCCTTTTTCATCCAGACAGGATTATATTCAGGTTCATATAGAAATGAGGAAGAAGTGTTTGGTCTTGTACATTTTTATTTCATCCTAGCATTACAGGGAATACTTTTTCCAATTAATAATATTGTTTCTCTCCCACATACAACTCCCAGTTTCAGAGGTGGGATTCCCACTCTTCAGATATCAGGTTCTGATCATGCTCTGATGTACGGTTAACTTAACGGGCTTTGTGACTTCTTTCCATATTATTGCTAAACACTCTAATAATACCTGCATCAATTACTTTGTTCTAATATACAAAACCTGAAATAAAACAGGTCTTTATCATAGGAAATATCATTCAAAGATTCATATACTTCCTACATGCTAGGGCCTCTGTTAAATTTGGGCATATGGGGAAATGGGAACTTTCTGCTTGGTCTGGCTATTAGACTTTTCCCTTAAGTCCCTGGGCTTTGACTGTAAGACACTTAGTCCTATTCCAGTAGAAATATTTTTAATATTAAGACAAAATATCCCTGTAGCTCCCATAATGTCTCTATCACTATAAGCAAAAAAAAAAAAAAAAAAAAAAAAAAAAAAAAAAAAAAAAAAAAAAACTAAAGAAGAAATGAAGATGAAATAGATGTGGAAATACACAGAGTACCAGTCATAGGGATCATAGCATTGAGTATATGTTTCAAGTTGTGTTTTTACAGCTACAGCCATCATTTATTTGTTTGTCTGTTTATTTTTCTGACATTTTTTATAGTCCTATGCAGCAAAAAGGTGGCCTCTCACCTACTCCTAGCTTTACTGAATATACATGTTAAAGCATGAGAGCTCACAGTGGCTACAACCGAAATCAGACATCCTAATATCTTAGAGCACTGGCCTGGGAGCCAGAATATAGGGCTTCTCACTCTAGCTCTGCCTATAAGAACCATATGAAATTGAATGATTTCCATCATGTTCCAGCTCCTCCATTTCTCTTCTGTAAGTGAGACACTGGAATTTGAGCATCTCAGGACTCTTTATAGCTCTAATTTTCTGATATATCATTTTGCTTGAAAAGCTGGTGTAGGAAATAGAAGGTGCCAGCTTTGCAAAGGGAGTTGAATGCTGGCACAGGAATTCAGGACTGCATGTGGGAATATGTGATTATAGTACAATCATGATTCATCAAAAGAATAAATTCCCTTGTTGGTTACACATACACACTCCCCACCCCTTCCCACTCACAACGTTTACTTCCTGGTTCAGGAATAGTCTAAAAGTAGGGGGAGAATGTGGGTGGTGGGAAGAGGGGAGAGAAGGGAGCGGGATGCGTTCTCTATTTGGAAGAGATTTTTTCTCATGCTCATTTATACCACCTACGGTGCTTTGATTCTTCTTTGCTAAATGTTTGATTATCCTAACCAGACAGAAAGTAATAAGTCAAAATAGTTATTGTCACTTCTTTTCAAGCATAATAAGCTCAGTTAAAACATCTTTATACATACACAAATGATGGCTTAATTCTCTGAATAAAACTAAAAGAAATCAAAATTAAGAGGCTCAGGCCTGCCAAGGAGAGAGAGGAAAATTCCATAGTAAGACAATTCAGAACACATTTTCATGCCAGTGAGACTAAAATGACCAATATTAACCCTTTAAAGCAATTTTCCACTTTTTGTTCTCTGATACAGTGAGTTCACTCTCACAGTAATCAAATAGCTTAAGAACAGAACTTATAAGTTGGTTTTATTAACAGAATATTTGGCTCAGGGACTCCCTAGGCAAAGGTAGTTAGTTTTGGCTATTGACATCACAGCAGGAAAACCACTGGACTTGAAGTTGTTGAATAATTGTGGGAAGCTCATGGCAATAAGACATTGAGATTTGGCTGAGCTTTCTGTGGACTTCAAAATTAAATGCACTTTCCGGTGAGAACAAGTCAGCATAGACTCATTTCTCCCTGCTCATTCTTATTAAGTACAACTAAAAATTCTGGGAATAATGCAAGAGGCAATCAAAAGAGAACACTGAAAAAGAAATGGGAGGAGGAAGGAAAACTGATTAAAGACCCAAGGACTAAAGGAATGACATAGTATCAAAGCTTCATAGGACCTCCCACCCAAAGAAAAGTGACCCAGGCCCAGCATCTCTAGACACTCCAGCTGCCCAAGCTGGCAGCAGAAGGTGGCTATTATGGAATGAATGTTTGTATTCCCCCAAATTCATATATTGGGTCCCTAATCTCCAGTGTGATGGTATTTGGAAGTAGGTGATTAGGTTTAAATGAAGTCACAGGGCAGAACCCTCATGATGGAAACAGTTCTAAGAGGAGAAAGACAGATTGGACACTCTTCTCTCCCTCTCTCTCTCTCCCTCTCTCCCCTTACCTCTCTTCTCTCTTCTCTCCTCTCTCTCTCTCTTTCTCTCCCTCTCTCCCTCTCTCCCTTTGCCCCTCTTCTCTCTTCTCTCCTCTCACCTTTCTTCTCTCTCCTCTCTCTTCTCTCTCTCTCTCTCATTTGCATGCCCCGTGGAAAGGCCATTTGAAAACACAGTGAGAGGGCAACCACATGTGAGCCAGGAAAAGAGCGTTGAGCAGAACCTGACCATGGCACTGGCATCCTGATTTCAGACTTCCAGAATCTAGAGCTGGAAGAAAATAAATGTTGGTTGTTTAAACTACACAGTCTATTATATTTTGTTACAGCAGCTGAAACTGACTAAAACATTGGCCCAGTAGGTCAGTCTTCCTCCAAATTAAACAGGGACTCTGCTGACAACAACAGGAAAACCTAGTGGTCCAACAAGAGAGAATTATCAGGTGTTCCAATAATAAAAATTGGCTAGAGACACACTTTCCTTCTCTGCTGCCTCTGAGACTCCCTGCTCCCACTGAGAGACATCAGGAGCCAGTGGCACCAGTAGGAGGTATCATTCATTTTGTTCTTCACCAAATATTTACTTAGCATTTATTTTGTGGCAGACATTGTTCTAGGTGCTGTGATATGTCCATGAACAACAAAATATCTATCCATAGTTACATTTGATCTTATTATTCAATTGAGAATGTTTAAAAGGCAACAGAATGGGAACAACATAAAGCTTATCATAGCTAAACACAAATATTCATACATAAATTAAAGTTTAGGTACTCATTTTGAATTTAGTATTTTTCCAAGAAACTGGTAGAAACCTGAAGCTGAGATTACTCATGTAATTTTCTCCATTCCTTCCACTTTTTCACTCAGGCTTTGCAGATTGTCTTCCTTCTGTCCCATGGTGTTGCAAACCTGGCAAGAAGTGCAGAGTTAGCACTTCTCATTATCAGAATTCTTGCTCTCTGTATCAACAGTTATTCACACTTTAGATTTGAAATGTGGTTTTCTACATGACTGCTAGGAAGATTGTTTCTCCCCAATATAGAATGCCGGCTGCCTGCTTTAATAAAAAAAAAATAAAAATTAAAAAAAAAAGGCATCTGTTCATGCAATGTGGCACTCTGCTCTATGATTATTCTCTAGGATCTGCCCAATACTGTGGCAGTGACAATAGTTTAACAGCCCCAACCTGCTGGAATAAAAAGTAATTTCCTAACTGAAAACAAGCTTAAAAGATATTCCGCATGGAACAAAATTATGAAATCTCTGTGTTATGTTGTTAAACAGCCCAGTGACTGCACTTTTTGAGGATTAATTATTTAAATATTTAAGACTAACTAGCTAATATATTCTCAGTCAAAATAAGACAGCATTCTCTCTTCTTCTTTCATGTTTGCTTCAAGTATAAAATACTGTTAATTCAACTTTACAGTAATGGGATGTTGTTTACCTAAGCTTAAAACAGTTTATTTTTTAAAAATTGTTTTATGTTTTAAATGAAGTGTCTTTTAGAATAGTTTTAGATTTATAAAATAGTTATAAATATAATATGAAGAAATCTTGCATATGCCTTATGTAATTCCCTTATTGTTAGTATCTTACCTTATTTTGTTATATTTGTCAAAACTAAGAAATTGATATTGGTGTGTTACTATTAACTAAATTCCAGCCTATTTATGTTTCATCAGTTTTACCATTAGTTAATACCCTTTTTCTGTTCCAGGATCTAATCCAGGGTACCACATTATTTTTAGTTTTCATGTTTCTCCATTTTCCCATAGCCTATGATACTTTTATCAGTCTTCACTTGTTTTTCATGATCTTGGCAGTCTTGAGGAGTATTGGCCAGGTATCTTACAGAATGTCCCTAATCTGAGTGTATTTAATGGTTTTCTTATCAATAGATTAAGGTTATGGGTTTTTAGGTCCTCTTGAATATCCAGAAAGCCTTCCCAAGAAGGATGGGTACAAACAAGCCCAGACTGCGAAGACTACAATAAATATCTAACTTTTCAATGCACAAATACAGACAAGCATCAAAACAATCCATGAAAACATGAACCCACCAAATAAAGGAAATAAAGAACCAGGAGTCAATCCAGGAGAAACAGAGATATGAGATCTTTCAGACAGACAAGTCAAAGTAGCTGTATTGAGGAAACTCAAAGAAATTCAGGACAACACAGAGAAGGAAATCAGAATTCTATCAGATAAATTTTACAAACAGATTGAAGTAATTTGAAAGAATCAAGTAAATATTCTGGAACTGAAAAATGTAATTGGCATACTGAAGAATGCATTAGTGTCTTCAACAGCAGGATTGATCAAGCAGAATTAGAGAGTTGGAAGTCAGGCTATTTGAAAATACACAGTCAAAGGAGATGAAAGAATAAATAATAAAAAGCAACAAAGCATGCCAACAGGATCTACAAAATAGCCTCAAAATGGCAAATCTAAGAGTTATTGTTCTTTAAAGAGGAGGTAGGGATAGAGACAGAGGAAGAAAATTTATTTAAAGGGATAATAACAGAGAACTTCCCAAAGCTAGAGAAAGATATCAATATCCAAATACAAGAAGGTTGTAGAATACCAAGCAGAATTGATCCAAAAAAGGCTACCTCAAGGCATTTAATAATCAAATTCCCTAAGATCAAGGATTAAAAAATGATTCCATAAACAGCAAGAAAATAAATAAAGAAAATAAAATGGAGCTCCAATATGTCTGACAACAGACTTTTCAGTGGAAATCTTACAGGCCAGGAGGGAGGACATGACATATGTAAAGTGCTTAAGGAAAAAAACAAAACAAAACAAACAAAAAAACCCATTTACTCTAGAATACTACATCCAGTGAAAATATCCTTTAAACATCAAAGAGAAATAAAAACTTTCCCAGAGAAACAAAAGCTGAGGGATTTCATCATTACCAGATCTGTCCTACAAGTAATGATAAAGGAAGGGCCTTAGGGGAAATAAATAATCACCTGAAGATACAAAACTCATTAGTCATAGTAAGTTCACAGAAAAAACACACAATATTATAACACTGTAACTGTGGCATGTGAACTACTCTTATCCTAGGTAGGAAAAAATAAACAATATACTGATCAAATATAATAACTGCAACAACTTTTCAAAACATGGACAGTACAATAAGATACAGACACAACAAAAAGTTAAAAAGCAGTGAAACAAAGTTGAAGTATAGAATTTTTATTTGTTTTCTTTTTGCTTGTTTGTTTATGCAGAGTATTAAGTTGTTATTAGCTTAAAATAAAAGGTTATAAGATAGTATTTGCAAGCCTCATGGTAATCTCAAACTGAAAAATATACAATGGATAAATAAAAAATCAAAAACAAGAAACTAAATCATATCACCAGAGAAAATCACCTTCAATAAAAGAAGACAGGAAGGAAAGAAAGAAGGAAGAGAAGATCACAAAACAACCAGGAAACATATAACAAAATGGCAGAATTAAGTTCTTACTTATCAATAATAACATTGAATGTAAACTCAAATTGATTGGATTAAACTTGCCAGTCAAAAGACATACAGGGGCCAAATGTTTAGAAAAGCAAGATGCATTAATCTGTTGTCTACAAGAAACACTTTTTTTCTTCTAAAGACACACATAGACTGAAAATAAAGGTTTGGAGAAAGATACTCCATGCCAAAAAAGAGTAGGAGTAGCTCAACTTATATCAGACAAAATAGACTTCAAGACAAAAGTTTGTGAAAAGACAAAGAAAGTCACTATATAATAATACAGGGGTCAATTGAACAAGAAGATATAACTATTTTAAATGTATATACACCCAGCACTGGAGCACCCAGATGTACAAGCAAATATAAAAGTTAGAGAGATTCCAATGCAATCATAGCTGAAGACTTCAACACCTCACTTTCAGCATTGGACAGATCTTCCAGACAGAAAATCAATAAAGAAGCATCGGACTTAATCTGAACTATAGACCAAATGGATCTAATAAATATTTACAGACCATTTCATCACATGGATGCAGAATGCACATTTTTTCCTCAGCACAGAGATCATTCTCAAGGATAGACTGTATGTTAGGTCACAAAACAAGTTTTGAAACATTCAAAAAATTGAAATAATATCAAGCTTCTTCTCTGACACAATGGAATAAAACTACAAATCAATAACAAAATGAATTTTAGAAACTATACAAATACATGGAAATTAAACAATATTCTCCAGAATGACCAGAAAGTCAATTAGGAAATGAAGAAGGAAATTGAAAAATTCCTTGAAACATAATAGAAACACAATATATCAAAACCTCTGGTATATAGCAAAAGCAGTACTAAGAGGAAGCTTATAGCTATAAGTGTCTAAATCAGAAAAGAAGAAAAACTTCAAATAACCTAATGATGCATCTTAAAGAACTAGAAAAGCAGGAGCAAACCAAACCCAAAGTTAATAGGAAAAAAGTAATAAAGATCAGGGCAGAAAAAAATGAAAGTGAAGTTAAAAAATACAAAAGATCAAGGAAGCAAAGTGTTTTGTTTTCTTTTTTTTGAAAGGTTGAACAAAATGGACAAACCTTTAGCCTGGCTAATTAAGAATAAAGTGGAGAAAATCCAAATCAATAAAATCAAAGATAAAAAGGAAACATTACAACTGATAACTGCAGAAATTCTTAGATAACTAAGGTCCTTATTGGCTACTCTGAACAACTATATGGCAACAAATTGAAAAATCTAGAAGAAATGGACAAATTCCTAGACACACACAACCTATAAAAATGGAACCATGAAGAAATCAAAACCTGAACAGACCAATAAAAAGTAACAATGTTAAACCCATAATAGTCTCCCAGTCAAAAAAAGCCTGAGACCTGATGGCTTTACTGCTGAATTCTATCAAACATTTAAAGAAGAATGAATATCAATGCCACTCAAACTATTTCAAAAGGGGGAAGTAACACTTCCAAACTTATTCTATGAGGCAGTAATACCCTGTACCAAAACCAAACTAAGACAAATCACCAAACAAAAACTAGTGACCAATATATCTGATGAATATTGATGCAAAAATCCTCAACAAAATGCCAGTAAATCAAATTCAACAACACGTTGAAAATATCATTTGTCATGACCAAGTAGGATTTACCCTTGGGATGCAAGGATGGTTCAACGTAAGCAAATCAATCGATGTGCTACATCATATCGACAGAATGAAGAACTAAAACCATATGATCATTTCAATTGATGGTAAAAAAGTGTTTGATAAAAGTCAACATTCTTGTATGATTAAAACTCTCAAAAAACTGGGTGTAGAAAGAACACAAGGAATTTAATATTCTCATGCTTGCTAATACAATATACCTTCTGTATCCCATGTTTTATGGAGTTATTTCAAGTTTCAAGTCTTTTGCAGTAACGTGGGTTAAATTGGAGGCCATTATCTTAAGTGAAACAAGTCAGTCACAGAAAGACTATTCTCACTTATAAGTGGGAGCTAAATATGGCATAGATGTATGCATGGATATAAAATAGACAGTTGAAATTTGGAAGGTTTGCAGGGGTAGGGAGCTGATGATGAGAAATTCTTTAATAAGTACAATATACATTAGTTGAGTAATGGATATCCTAAAAACCCTGACTTCACCAAGATACTATCTAGTCACATAACAAAATTACACTTGTAACCCATGCAGATATACAAATAAAAATTTTTAAATCAAATGTTATTTATTGCTTAAGAAAAACATTTCATAAGGCTATAGTTGCCATGGATAGTGATCCCTCTGATGGATCTGGACAAAGTAAATTGAAAACCTTCTGAAAATAATTCAGTATTTCACTTGCCATTAAGAACATTCATTATTAATGGGAAGAGGTCAAAATATCAACATTAACAGTTTGGAAGAAGTTATTCCAACTGTCATGATGATTTTGAGAGTATAAGACTTCAGTGGAAAGAGTAACTGCAGATGTGGTGGAAATAGCAAGAGAACTAGAACTAGAAGTGAAGTTTGAAAATGTGACTAAATTGCTGCAATCTCATGGTCAAATATGAATGGATGAGGAGTTGCTTATGGATGATGAAAGAATATGGTTTCCTTAGATAGAAACCATTCCTGGTAAAGGTGTTGTGAACATTGTTGAAATGATTTTTAAAAGATTTAAAATATTATAAACATAGTTAATAAAGGCAGTAGCAGGTTTTAAGAAGATTGACTCCACATTTGAAAAAAAGTTCTATTATGGGTAAAATGCTACCAAATAGCATTGCATGCTACAGATAATTATTTTGTGAAAGGAAGACTACGTTGATGTGGTAATCTTCATTATTTTATCTTTTAAAATGTTCACAACTACCCTACCCTTTATGAGCCTGATCCATCAGCAGCCATCAACATCAAGGTAAGACCCTCCACCAGAAAAAAAAGATAACAACTCACTGAAAGCTTACATGATGCTCAGTATTTTTATCGACAAAGTATTTTTAAGTTAATGTATGTTAAATTGATGTAATGGATGTTCTTTCAGTAGAAAGAACACTTCTTCATCAGCACTTGTTGTTTCACTTTGCAATTTTATGTTATAGAAACAGCTTCTTACCTTAGCCTCATAAACCAACTTCTGTTGGTTAACTTTTCTCCTACTGCTTGCTCATGTTCATAGAATTGAAGAGAGCTAGTGTGTCTGCAATTGGTTCCTTCCGGTGGGTTCTTGGTCTCGCTGACTTCAAGAATGAAGCCGCGGACCTTTGCAGTGAATGTTACAACTCTTAAAGATGGCGTATCCAGAGTTTGTTCCTTTAGAGGTGTCCAGAGTTTCTTCCTTCCAGTGGGTTCGTGGTCTCCTTGACTTCAAGAACGAAACCACAGACCTTGGCAGCGAGTGTTACAGCTCTTAAAGGTGGTGCGGACCCAAAGAGTAAGCAGCAGCAAGATTTATTGTGAAGAGCAAAAGAACAAAAGCTTCCACAGCATGGAAGGAAACCCAAGTGGGTTGCTGCTGCTGGCTGGGGTGGCCAGCTTTTATTCCTTTATTTGTCCCTTCCCACATCCTGCTCTTTGGTCTATTTTACAGAGCACTGATTGATGCATTTTACAGAGGGCTGATGGGTCCATTTTACAGAGTACTGATTGGTGTATTTACAATCCTTTAGCTAGACACAGAGTGCTGATTTGGTGCATTTTTACAGAGTGCTGATTGGTGCATTTACAATCCTTTAGCTAGACACAGAGTGCTGATTTGGTGCGTTTTTACGGAGTGCTGATTGGTGAGTTTACAATCCTTTAGCTAAACACAGAGAGCTCATTGATGCATTTACAATCCTTCAGCTAGACACAGAGCACTGATGGGTGCGTTTACAATCCTCTGGCTAGACAGAAAAGTTTCCAAGTCCCCATTTGACCCAGGAAGTCCAGCTGGCTTCACCTCTCATTAGGACCTTGCTCTGGATTTACTTTGTCTTAAGGGGATGTTGTGGTTGGTTTGATCATCTATTTAGACTATTAAAGCTTTCTCCACATGAGCAATAAAGCTGTTTCATTTTCTCATCATTTGTGTGTTCACTGGAGTATCACTTTTAATTTTCTCCAAGAACACTTCCTTTGGATTCACAACTTGGCTAGCTTTTTGGTATTAGAGCCTAACTTTTGGCTTATCTCGGCTTTTGTCATGCCCTCCTCACTAAGCATAATCATATTACCTTTTGATCTAAAGTGGGAGATATGTGACTCTGTTTAGGGTTATTATTTGGCCTAATTTTAATATTGTTGCGTCTCAGGGAATAGGGACATCTGAGGAGAGGGAGACAGATGGTGGAACAGATTGTTAGTAGAGTAGACAGAATACACAAAACATTTATTGGTTAAGTTCACCATCTTGCATGGGCACAGTTTGTGGTACCTCAAAACAATTACAATAATAATATCAAAAATCACTGACTAGAAAGCATCATAAGAGATATAATATTAATATTAATAAAAGTTTAAAATACTATGAGAATTTCCAAAATGTGACACACAGACCCTAAGTGAGCCAATGCTCTTGGAAGAATAGCATCAAACGAATTTCTTAATGTGGGATTTCCACAAACCTTCAATTTATAAAAAATGCAATATCTGCAAAGTGCAATAAAACAAGCCACAATAAAACAAGTTTTAAAAAGTACTTGGAATATATTTGACTAAGGAAATGAAAGATCTCTATACTGAAAACTATAAAACATTGATGTAAGGAATTGAATAAGACAGAAATGAATGAAAAGATATACAGTCTTCATGTATTTGAAGAATAGATATTGCTAAAATGTTCATACTACCCAAAGTGATCTGGATGTTCAAGGTAATCCCTACCAAAACATCATGACATAGAAATAGAAAACATATTCCTAAAATTTATATGGAACCACAAAAGACCCTGAAAAGGGAAAGAAATCCTGACCACAAAGAACAAAGCTGAAGGCATTACACCAGCTGACTTCAAAATCTATTACAAAGCAAAAGTAACCCATATAGCATGGTACCAGCATAAAAACAGACACATAGACCAATGAATAGAATACAGTGCCCAGAAAAATACCTACTCGTTTATGGCCAACTGATTTTTGACAAAGGTGCTGAGAACTCACAATGGAAAAAGAGGTCTCTTTAATAAGTGGTGCTGGGAAAACTGCAAAAAGAATCTTTCTCACCACATAAAAAAATTAACTTAAAGTGGATTAAACACCTGAAACTATGAATCTACTAGAAGTAAATCCAGGTGAAATTTTTCCATGACATTGGTATGGCAGGGATTTTTGAAAGATGAGACCTCAAAAGCACAAGCAACAAAAGCAAAAATAAACAAATGGGATTGTATCAAACTAAAAACTTCTGTACAGCAAAGAAAGAAAATCAACAGAGTGAAGAGACAGCCTATAGAATGGAAGAGCACATGTGCACAGTATGCATCTGATAAAGAGTTAATATTCAAAATACATAGAGAACTCAAATAACTCAAAAGGAAAAAAAAGTAAATAACCTAATTTTAAAATGAACAGAAGACCTAAATAGATATTTCTCAAAAGAAGACATACAAAATGGCCAATGGGTATATGGAAAAAAAAAAAAAAAAGATCAACATCACTAATTACCAGGGAAATGCAAGTCAAAATCACAATAATTTATCACTTCACTACAGTTAGAATTGCTATTACCAAATAGACAAAAGATAACAGGTGCTGGCAAGGATGTGGAGAAAGGGGAATCCTTGCACTCTATTGGTGGGAATGTAAATTAGTCATTAAGAAAAACAGTATGGAGCCTCCTCAAACAATGAAAAACAGAACTACCATACGTTTTAGCAATTCCACTACTGGGTATTTATTTACAGAAAATTAAACCAGTATGCAGAAAATATATCTGTATTCCCATGTTTTTTCCAGCACTATTCACAATAGCCAAGGTTATGGAATCAACCTGTGTACATGAATGAATTAATAAAGAAAATATGGTATGTATACACAACTGAATACTAGTGAGCCATAAAATTGAAAAAAGTCCTGTTATTCATGACAACATGGATGAACCTGGAGGACATTTTGTTAAGTGAAAAAAGCCAGACACAGAAAGACAAATACCACATGATCTCACTTACATGTGGAATCTAATAAAATTGATCGCATAGATATAGAGAATAGAACAGGAGTTAGCAGTAACTGATTTACCAGTGGCTATGAAATACATAAAATTATCCCAAATTTTGCAAACAAGAAAAATTAAGGCATAGAGATATTAAAAGTCTAGCTCGAATTTACATAGTCAAATGCTGGAGCTTTCATTTAAATTTTGGCACTCTGGCATCATTCTATCTGAGGCCTTTAATCACTAGTCTATACTGCTTAAACTGTTATGCAATATTGCCTAATAACATTTTTCTGTTTATGTGCTGTGAGTATCTGTATGATATCTCCAGTTATATATCAAGCATCTAGAAAGTGGGAATGATATTTTTGGTCACCAATGTTTTCATATTTCCATAGCTAAAAATAAATGGAAATGATGTTCAGGTATTTTCACTTAATATGGCAGGCTATGATGACATGACAGAACCATTCTAATCTCTCTTCTATAAACACTTAGAAATTCTGGATAAAATGTATTCAAAATTACTACTCAGGTTGAAAACTTTGAATAAGAAAGTTTCAATTACTCATAAAGGGGAGGAGAATGTACCAGAAGAGAGCCAGCTTAGGTCCAAACATTCAGGAAAGCATCAAAATCATATAAGCCTTAATAGCTAGGAATAAGGCTTCAAACGCCTTCTAGAAATAAAAACATTTGGTCCAGAAGCATAGCTGAACCTGATCAATCACCACAAATCCAGATTTCACAAAGGACACTTTGTCCTACAATTGGAAATTAGATAGTTCTGTCTACCAGTTGAGGAAATGTTTCAATGGATTGGGGTCATAGTTTGAAAGAGAGTCACCACCAAAGCATAAATCTTCAAAGGATCAATGGAGGAAGCTGACTCCAGACTAATGTAAATAAAGTTAAATCACATTTAGAAATAGCCCAATGAACATGAAATAGAACATGAAACAAAATAGTGAAAGTAAACAGAAGAAAAGGGTGGTTGACCGTCAAAGGAATTACTAATTAGACTGATGACAGCATTCTATTCATAATAACAGATCCTAGAAAACAATAAAATTTTTACCTTCACCTTCTGACAGGAAAAAACTTTCACCCTAAAATTCTATACCCAGCTAAAATATGATTCAATAATTAGGGTAAAATAAAGATAATTTTCAACATCGAGAAACTGAGAGTTTAGCAACTCTCAAACTCTTGTGCTAAAGGAACATTCCTAAATGATAACTTAAGAATCTAATTCAAACAAAAGAAGAGAATTTGATAGCAAAGATGAGGGGAAAAACAAATATGTTTGATTCAATGACTTTGAGACTATGTACATAGAAATTCCTAAAATTTATAGTATTGTTTTGTAATTTTTTAATTTATATAAATGTCCCTCATTGCACCATTGGTAACTTTTAAGGTATATTTTGATTTCCTCATTTTTATGTGATCTATCTCTCAAATAAACTAAATCATTTGTTCTATAGTGTCCACATTATTGGTTTGGCAGGTTGTATATGGGTTGTGTTTTTAACATGTTCCTCTATCATTTTTAAAACTGGAGGAGTGATTAAATTCAGATTCAATGATGATCATATCCTATGGATTTTTTTGTGTGTGTTTCTTATTGCACTACATCAGGACACACGAAATGTCTGATTATTTCACTTAGTAATGCTAAGATTAATCGGTAGGCTTGAGTGATGTCAGCCTAATGCGCTTACTACAAAGTCGTCATCAGTATTTTACCCGTTAGTTTCAGAACCTAATGGTTTCCTAGAGCCATTATTTTATCAGAATTTTAAAAACTGGTAACTTTCTAACCATGTGATTCCCTTTTTTATTTAAACTCCGAAATGTTTTTGTAAGGAAAAAGTTTTTCTCATCAACTATTTGGTTACTTTGAAGTGCAGTCTGTATTGGAAAAGCAGGTACATTCTTTGCTTCTTCCCTTTGTTTATCATGTTTCAAAAATGAGTGGATATTGCTCCAAAGATAAGCAATACATTTGTGGTTTCGTTTTTATGATATTAATGGACTTACAAAAATTCATATTTTTAAGCTGTTTTAATTAATAGTCATTACTCTGTCATGCTCAAACAGTCACATTTTTGAACTGCTACTGGAGGTCTCTTCAGGTAGAATTTTTTTTGTCCTTGTGAGACAAGTGAGATAGCTTTTTTCTTTTTTCTTTTCTTTTCTTTCTTTTTTTCTTTTCTTTTCTTTTTTTTTTTTTTTTTCTGATGGAGTCTTGCTTTGTTGCTCAGGCTGGAGTGCAGCGGCCTGATCTCAGCTCACTGCAAACTCGGCCTCCCAGGTTCAAGTGATTCTCTTGCCTCAGCCTCCTGAGTAGCTGGGATTACAGGCACCTGCCACCACACCCATCTATTTTTTGTATTTTTAGTAGAGACGGAGTTTTAACATGTTGGCCAGGCTGGTCTGGCCTGGCTGGGAGTTAGTGGGCAACTCCCGACTTGCCCACCTTGGTCTCCCAACTATTGGGATTACAGGTGTGAAGCACTGTGCCTGGCTGGGATAGCTTTTTAAATTTGCTTTTCTATTTTTGTATATGACAAAATACAGTCATGTGCCAATAATGACATTTTAGTCAACTGTGAACTGCATATGATAGTGGTTGCATAAGATTATAAGATAATTTTACTGTACTTTTTCTATGTTTAGCTATGTTTACATACACATATATTTACCATTGCATTACAATTGCCTACATTATTCAGTACAGTAACATTCTGTGCAGATTGGTAGCCTAGGAGCAATAGGTTACACCATAAAGCTTAGGTGTGTAGCAGGCTATACCATCTAGGTTTATGTAAGTATATGGTGTGATATTCCCACATGATGAAATTGCCTAACAAAGCTTTTCTCAGAATGCATCCCCAACATTAAGTGATACATGACTGTATCCCAAATTCAGCTTGCATATTTATCACCCTAAACTAGAATCAGCATTTTCTTCAAAGGGTCCTGATTCATTTTAGTAAGAAATCATGTTTATAGACTGTAGTCTGGTTATAGGAATGCTCATTTTTACTGGAATACTGTTGGTTCTAAGTTTTCTCAATGTACAGAACAGAAAATATATGTTTTTAGAGTGAAATAAAGAACAGTATATTTTATATTCAAATTTAAACAATAGGTTCATATTTGAATTATTTGATTATCTTAAACAAAAAAGGTTCTCAAGACAACACAATTGCTTATTTGTTTTATCTACCTCAAAATAATAATACTAATATTATTATTTAGAAGAAATACTGAGATAAGCCAAATATTTCTTTGTGGTTATATTTTTTCCCCTAAGAGATATATCATCAGGGATATAGGGTCAAAATAGTTATTTTGGAATAAATTGAAATAATTATCTAATAAGTTTATATTATCAATTTCTTACAGAGTTAGGTTTATTTTACTTTCTATTTTATTGTTAAAATTTATAAACATTGTTCTTAGAGAGCCATATTAGACTAAAATTGTAGACTGTTGTTAAATTAAATCTTCTACAAGGTTTGATTGCCACTAGTCTTCTATGTATTTGTTATTCACATGCACACCCCACATAATTATGGGTACAATATTTTCTGAACCAAAAACTGGGACTAGGAGTCTGACCATATGATCACCTATTTTAAATGGGCATTGCCTTCCAAAATTAAGAATATGTCATTATTGAACATTAATTCTCTTTGTATTTTCTACCAGGTTATTTTCTAGGAGATGATGTCAAAGTTTTCCGGACTCAAGGACTAAAAGTTTTCAGGGGCATCATAAATCATATGATCACAATCCTAAGGTAAGATTGGTGGTTTAGTCTTTACATCTCAGAAGAACTTAAGGCTCTTAATAGATTCATTTCAGCCATGTTTTTGTTTTCTCAGACATTTGGGTATTTGAAATACTGGGGTAGGAACAAGTATATCATTTTAACATTGTCAAATGCAATGAGCTCCAAATAGATTTTGAAAATATGCTTTCCTACAAAAAAGAGCATGCTGTGCTCTCTTTTCCTTCCTTGAATACTTTTTTCTTTTCAATTCCTCCACTTTGAGAAACTTTTTTTTTTTTAATCCCAGAGTTTCACATATTCTAGTAAGTAGTCAAAAGCAGAGGTTTTCAAACAGTTTTCAGGCAAAGCTGTAGAGTTCCATGAGCTTCTTAGTGTTCCCGTCCCATCACAAGACTCCGAGTGGGCAGGAATCTGGACTCCAGCCCATTTTAGCCAAAATACATTTTTGATAGATTTTATATAAAATTTGATTTTTGGAGCCTTTATCTGAAAAAAAGTGCCCTCTGCTTAAAAAGTATTCCAAATCCTCCAGTGTATTCCAAATCCACCCAGAGTATATAAAAACTTATATACTCTGCTATTTCTCTACTCACAAACTGACATGAGCACATCAAATATAGCTCTAGAGGAAGCAGAATGAAATTTGCACACTTTTCTCAGTGAAAAAGTCACACAGTACAAATCAGTTGCATTTTGAGTTCAGAACTCCCTGCCTACCACAAAGACACATATATATCTTAAATCCAATGGCAACCCAAAATTTGAATCCAATTCAGTTGTTCCTAAAATACAGCTTCATTATTGTTATCATCAGGCTTTTCTCCACCAAGACAAATAAGATGTACTAGAGAAGAAAAGAAAAATTTTGCACATGGGCGTGAAGTGCTATGGGAAATGCCCTGAAGTACTCAATTGGTTCTTTTCAAAAAGTTTTTTTTTTTTTAATGGAAAAGATTGCCCAATCATTTATAGTAAAAAACTAGACTCTCCATCTTTGAATTTACTTCCTAATTGTGTTTAGTTCTTTAAATAGAAAAATAACATACACTATGTGAGAAACATAATAAAGAAATGTTAAACAGAAAAGCTTTGTAAATTTCAAACAAATGCCTCCCAGGGGACACTTCAGGTATTTCATATTTACCAAAAAATAAAAAAAGTTGTCATTATGGTCTATCTTAAGACAATGTTATTTAAAGAGCTTCAGGAAATTTGTGTCAAATGTAAAAATACACACATCATACATGATCTTCTATTACATGTATTCAAATTCGTCTAAGGCTCAATCACGTTCACATGATTTACATCATTTAGATTTTATCTAGTTTAATAACATCTTAATTTAAAAGTCAAATATTAAGAAAGAACACTTACAGTTTGTTAACTAAACTGAAAAGGGAGGATTTTGATTAGGAGATAATACTCTATAACTGGAGTGGCAATTTTGGCACATGAAATACAATGTCAGAATTTTCAAAATTTTCATCTTCTGTTTCATGGTTTTTTAAAGTATATTTGAATTTCCCAGGCCAATTTTTTTTGTTTTTTATTTGATTTTGTGTGTGTGTGTGTATGTGTGGTTGAAGAAGTAAAGTGAAAATAAACATTGAGCTCTCTGAACAAGTTAAGGCCTGGGTAGTGTCAATAAGAGGGAATACAGGAAGAGGGGTACCATAGCAGAGATGGGAGTGAGACTCCGAGCTTCTGGCTGTGCTCAGGTTTATTTCATTGGCCATTCTTCCTGGACACCAACATAAATGTATCAGGTTACAAATGGCCCACTGAAAGCATGCCATATTGAACTGGGCTGGACTTCCCCTTTCCTGTTTCTGTGTCCTGCTTAAAGTTCCTTACTTTTCAGTATTTGTGCTTCATTATGGATCAGGAGATCCTTACGAAAACTCATTGTTCACTGCAATAGCTATTTCATCTCAATTTCTCTAGCAAGGTCCATCACCCCATTCACTAGGTGTTTATACATGGTCTGGATTGCTACTTTATTCTTAAAAACTGTTTTAGTTTAAGATAGTTGTTAAGAGTAAAAACTCTGGAATTAGGTGACCCTGGGTTCAAAGTCAGCTTCTGCCATTTATTAGCACTCTATGAGCTTGGACAAATTATTTGAACTCCCTGCTGTTGAGTTACCTCATGTGTAAAACTGAAATAGCAGTTCTGTTGAGATTTTGTGCCCTGTAGGGCAATTAAGATGGCATTCTGACATTTGACCAAAGCCACATGTCCCAATTTTGCCTTACCATAGTCACCTCTGCCCAAGAAGTCCTTGAAGCTAGCACAGAGCAAGTGGAGTTTTCTGAGCTCAAACTCTAGTGCAGACGTGTATAAAACAGGCTGGAAAACTTTGCTGTTTTCTCTTTTCCCTTTTGACCTCAAACCAAAGTAGGTAAGCCTGTTCCATTTATATGTTCCAAAGTCTGAATTTTATTTCAATTCAGCATTTCGATGCTGAGATGGTTTGGCTGTGTCCTCACCCAAATCTCATCTTGAATTGTAGCTCCCATAATCCCCACATGTTGTGGGAGGGACCCAGTGGGATGTAACTGAATTGTGGGAGTGGTTTTTTTCCCCCATGCTATTTTGGTGACGGTGAATAAGTCTCATGAGATCTGATTGTTTTATAAAGGGCAGTTCCTGTGCATGCTCTCTTGCCTGCCACCATGAAGATGTGCCTTTGCTCCTCCTTTGCCTTCTGCCATGATTGTGAGGCCTCCCCTAGCCACGTGTAATTGTGAGTCAAATAAACTTCTTTTTCTTTATGAATTACCCAGTCTGGGGTATTTCTTCATAGCAGTATGAAAACAGACTAATACAAATTATGAAAAAATAAATAAACATAAAATGATACCTCTTAGTGACAAAGGAAAAGGAGTGAGTGATAGGGTCCATTATCCCAAAGCTTACAGTGTAGCCACCTCATGCCACTGTTCAAAGTCTGGTTACCAAATGAGAGTGAGCGAAGAACATTTCTAGCTATTACTATTTCTGTATTTTGTGCAAATTATTATACTTTAGGACTAAGGTCCAGTATGAAACCTGAAGTTTGAGGGATCTAGATATGGATACCTCCTTTTTGAGGTGAGGCAACTTTATCTTGATCTCAACTCATTTTTAGCGAATGACTGAAGAGAGGATTGGGAAAAGGTCCAAGAAGAACTTTGCATACTTTTCTTGGGAAACAAACAAATATGTTCATCACTGGTTCATTACCAAGACTAAATAAAATAAAGTATAGATAGCACAGAGAATAGTGCTGCAAATACACTAGGCTATTATAAGCAGGAGACAGCAGAAGTATTTGTTGAATTCACTATATCATTTTGTTGAATTGTCTACCCTGCTTGCTTTCCTTTGTCTTCCCTGTAGGAGGCTGGATTTTAGGCTACATCATGACTTTACAAGAGATCACTGCATTTTAACCCCTTTAGAAGAATTTCCCTTTGAGTTTTGTGCAATCAGGACATCAAGATAAGACAACCTGTACCATTGCTTTGAAAAGCTCCAGACCATTCTAATTGCCTGGTAGGAGAGAGGGACTGTGCAGAGGGATTAAGCACTAAGAGGAGCTGTTACAAAAAGGGTTACATGTGTCTTATCTCTGTTGGTTCTTTGAAAATCAAAAAGTCTAACAATGCACCCTAGGGAAACAGCTGTGCTTGTGCTTTACAGGCAGATGAGCTTAATACTTGCCATAGCTGTGATTTCAAACACACTGCCTTTTTGGAAATGAGATTGTATTTCAAAGAACAGCCTGTTGTTCTCTATCTCTTTTCTTCCAAAGAATAGCAAGAAAAAGATTGTCTTTGAAAGGAAATTTTGATGTTTATTGTCACTTAACGTGTTTGGAAATGTAGGACTAACTCCACTGATACTAATCATTTTCCTCCTAAATACTGAGCCTGCAGTACTGGAAGCTACCAACTAAAATCCAAATTTCTCCACAGCAGGGGTTTTTCCTAGACATAAGCCACTGGAAATGTGAGGAATAATAAACAATTTCCTTTCAGATGCTTTTCTCTTTAAAACACAACTTCTTGTTAAGTTGGTATCTTACATATTTATCAGATACTTGTAATGACCTTTAAGAAAGCTTAAGATGTAATTTAAAGCAAGAGCAGGAAAAGCATAAAATTTAAGAATAAACTGATATCTTTGACAGTAAATTCTCTTGTCACTTATAAATAATCTCTTAACCGAACTTTTGTTTCTATTTCTGGAAAAACATATGCCTGGCCACAGTTAGTCACTGGTTCTTTGTGTTTTAAAAGTCTCATCATGCTTATTTCAGCTTCTTGTCTTAAAAGAAATTCATTAATGTCAGGGCTTCTGACTGGTTTTCATGATCACTTAATTAACCTCCCCTATTATGTAAGAGGAGTTACTGTTATTTCACTCTTTATACTCCTTATTTCTAGATTTTTCTAAGGCAGAAAATATATGCCATATATTTTCTTGATATATATATACAGTCTATATTTAATTATATGATTATGTATAGCCCATAAGAAAGAACTTAACTTAGCAACCAAATTGGTTTTTAACTCAACAAAGTACCTCTATCCTTTAACTAAAATTTCATCACCACTTCTTGGCCAGGGCCTACAATTGAACACTCTGCTCAGACTAACCTATTCTCAAGGAAGCAATTATGTGTATCTAAATATTTTCAATACCTTTGTATAAAACATCTCCTGGCCACTTGTGATTGTCAAAGAGAAACACTGAGCATGTTGAAGAAAAAGGAAATGGCTTTTGAGAATAGAAACCGAGAAGATAGAGATTTGGTGTTCTATGTTTGCCATACCTATGCAATATTTGCTTAAATTCCCTTTTGATTAGGACCTGTAAGTGCATCACTCTTTTTCTATCAGGCTCTATTTTTTTCTTTTTAGCTTATGAAAATGTGTAAAGATCAGCTGGGCTCTGAGGAGACATCCCAAGGAACAGTATTGCTGCAGACTGTCTAAAAACAGAAAAAATCATGTAACATCAATGTCTTTAATAGGATTCCTAAAGATTAAATAAATAAACTTCAAAAATCTTTGAACAAGATTACAACTGAATTGCTTAAGATAGCTCAGGTACTTAATGTAATTTTTGTGTATCTTATTTTATCATCTGTTGTCAGTCTTCTATCCATACTTAAAAGGTGACTTAGATAAGCATTAGTCTGTTAGTCTGTGAGCTGAGCAAATGGCTATGAAGATCTGAACCCCTTAAACAAGTTACTCACAATAGTATCCTGTGTCTTAAAATACAGCAAAAAAGTATTTTCTTCCAATTGTGATACAGTCAAAGTATTTAAATTGCTAGCACTAAAAGAAATGAATAATTTTTATAGAAGAATCCAAAATGATATCTCGTTTAAAATATTACATAACCATTGGTGAAATGCATTAGCTGTTCAAAAGTCCATGTTTGGGGGTAATAAAAAAGGAAAATTGGATGAGTAAAGGAAAGAGAAAGCTGTGGTGGGAGGTTATACAGAGAGAGAGAAAGTGAGAACTGTTTTCACACTATTCCCTATGATGTTTCTGTGTCCCTGAAAGCAGCTATATTTAGCTTACAACATTTGAAACAAAGAGAAAACATCCTATTTGGTTATAATCAGATAATGTTTTATTTAAGATTTGATTATAACCAGATGAGTGGTTATGTACTCTAAAGAAAAATGAGTCTGGTTTCAATCCTAAGAGGCTATTTAATCTCTCACACCTAAATTTATTTTGTGTAAAATCAGGATCATAATTTCTAATTCATTGTCTGCTATAAGATTAAATGAAATTATTAAAAGTGCTTAACATAGATACAAGTACTGGTAGTTATTTTATTTATATATTATAATTAAGTGCCTACTATAAGATAAGCCTGAAGTCTTAATGGCCATTCTTGGCCTTGTAAATATGAATAAGCAAACTAGAAGAGTTACATAAGAATAAAACAATATACATGTACTAGAATAATTGACTATATGCATATCAACATAGATACAGATGATGATTATACAATGAGGCAAAGTATGAATAGAGAGAGTTGCATTCTGGAATGGCAGTGTGAAGATCTTCATGGACCATCTCTGCAATGAAACAACATAACTGGTGAACAATTCTTTAAAAAATAACAGTTTACAATCTCCAGAAATTGTCCTAACAACATACAACAATTAAAGACACATATATTCAAAAAACAACTTCTCAATATTGATAAAAGAGCAAGAGTCAGTGACATTTGAACCATGACCTTTTATCTTCCTTCTCTAAGATTAACATTATGAAAGTAGTTGATTAATGGGTACAAATATACATTTAGATAAAAGAAATAAGACCTGGTGTTTGATAGATCAGTAGGGTGACTATAGTAAACATTAATTGATTGTATATTTTAAAATAGCTAGATGGAATCATTAGAATGTTCTTAGCATAAAGAAAAGATAAATATTTAAGGTGATAGATGTTTCAGTTACTCTGATGTGATTATATGAATGTGTCAAATTATCACATGTACCTCCAAAATATGTACATCTAATATGTAACAAGAAAAAATAAAGTAAAAGGAAAGTTGTACTTTGGTTAAGTACAGCTAAGAACACAGGGCTCCCTCTTCCTCTAGATACACCAGCATTTTCTTTCCTTTCTCAGCTCTGTGTTGCAGAAACTATACTCCAGGAAAGAGTTTCTGAGAATTTTGAGCCTCAGTTCTTCAACTCGCCTCTCATTCATAGAGTGGAGGCCCTACTTCCTGAGCAGAAGGTTGAGGATAATAGGCTCTGGACGAAACCGACACAAGTTCAGTCATAAGGAGGAGATGCCATGCTGGAAAAGAGAAGCCAAGAGGACCAGAGTCTACCAGCCCAGCTCAATGCCCTGATCATGAAGAAGAGGTCTCTGAGAGACACAGGCCACTCTCCCTGCCTCTGGCTGTAGAACAGGGGTAAAGATGTTTAGCCCGGAAGGAAAAGACAGTAAGAACAGAGAACAGTGCAACTCTCCCCAAGAGAGATATGTAACAGAGTGATATGAACAGACGCTTCTCAAAAGAAGACATTTACACGGCCAACAAACATATGAAAGAAAGTCCACCATCACTTATTATCAGAGAAATGCAAATCAAAACCACAATGAGATAGCATCTCATGCCAGTCTGAATGACAATTATTAAAAAGTCAGGAAACAATAGATGCTCGCGAGGCTATGGAGAAATAGGAACACTTTTACACTGTTGATGGGAATTTAAATTAGTTCAACCATTGTGGAAGACAGTATGGCAATTCCTCAAGGATCTAGAACCAGAAATACTATTTGACCCAGCAATCCCATTACTATCATTTTGCTGTAAAGACATATGCACTTGTATGTTTATTGCAGCACTGTTTACAATAGCAAAGACATGGAACCAACCCAAATGCCCATCAGTGATAGACTGGATAAAGAAAATGTTGTACTTATATACCATGGAATACTATGCAGCTATAAAAATGAATATCATGTCCTTTGCAGGGACATGGATGAAGCTGGAAGCCATTGTCTTCAGCAAACTAATACAGGAACAGAAAACCAAACACCACATGTTCTCACTCATAAGTGGGAGTCGAACACTGAGAACACATGGACATAGAGAGGGGAACAACATACACCAAAGCCTCTTGGGGGATGGGGGTGAGGGGAGAGAACTTAGAGAATGGGTCAATAGGTGCAGCAAACCACCATGGCACACATAAACCTATGTAACGAACCTGCACATTTGGAACATGTATCCCATTTTTTTAAAAGAATAAATAAAGTGAAGAACACAAAATTTGCAAAATGTAATAAAAGAGTAAATAAATTTTTAATAGTGAAAAATCTGGAATAAAGATGGGACCTCTATGAACAATCATATGTTGACAAATTAGATAACTTTGAAAAAATAGATTTCTAGAAAGACACAACTGACAAAAGTAACTCGAGAAGAAATAGACCATCTGAATAGATTTATATCAAGTAAAGATATTAAATTGAGAATTCAAAACATTCTGATAAACTCTATAGGAATCATAAATCTATGATTAAAAGAAGAGATAATATTCACAAAGTCTTCTGACAAATGAAGTAGGGGAACACTTCCCAATTCATACAATGAGACCAGTATTACCCTAACCCTAAATATGAAAAAATATATTTCAAGAAGAAAACTGCACACAAATATCTATTATAAATATGGCACAAAATTCCTCAACCTAATACTAGCAAAGTATATCCTACAGCATACAAAAAAAAAAAAAAAATACACCACAATTAAGTAGGATTCATCTGAGGAATGAAAGGTAGGTTCAACTTCTAATAACCAATCAGTGTAATGCCCTATATCAATAGAAGAAAGACAAAGCATATTATCATCTCAACACATAAAAAAACAATTAACAAGGTTTGACAATTTTAGTGTTTAAAATAACCCAACAATTGGAACTTCCTTGATCTAACAGTATTTACAAAAGAGCCACAGATAATATGATACTTAATGGTGAAATGCTTTCCATTTAAGATTCGGAACAAGACAATGATGTCTGCTCTTCTCATTCCTATTCAACATTGTGCTGGAGGTTCTAGTCAGGGCAATTAGGGAAGATAGTAAAATAAAAGGTATTCGGAATGCAAAAAAAAAAAAAAAAAAGTAACGTCTCTCTGTAGTTGACATGATCTTGTACATAAGAAATTCTTCTGAATCCACTAAAAACCCATTAGAACAAAATAATTACTTCAGCAATGTTGTACGCTGCAGATCAATATAGAAAAATCTATCGTAATTCTATGTATTCATACTAACGATAAATACTCTAAAAATAAAGTTAAGAGAATATTCTATTTATAATAGTATCAAATAGATTAAAATAGGAATAAAGTTAACAAAAGATGGGTGAAATTTATACTTAAAAACTATAAAACATGCTGACAGAAATTAAAGAATTAAAGCAATCAAAGAAATTAAAATGAATAGAAAAAACCCCATGTTCATGGATTGAAAAACTTAATATCATGAAAAGGATAATATTTTCTAAAAGGATCAATGGCTTTGACACAATGTCTATGAAAATCACAACTGGCTTTTCTTGTAGAAATTAACAAGCTTATTTTAAGTTTATATGGAAATATAAGGGACCTAGAATAGCCAAAATCATCTCAAAAATCAAAACTAAGTTGGAGAACTTACATATTTTACCTCAAAATATACTTCAAACACAAAGCTATAGTAAATAAGACAGTATGATTTGCATAAGGATAGGCATATAAGTCAATGAAAAATAATCAATGAAATAAATTGTGAATTTAGATATAAACTCTTACATTATGGTCAACTGATTTTTGACAAAGGTTTCAAGAAAGGGAAATAGAGAAAAAACAGTCTTTTGAGCAAATGGTTTTAAAACTGAATATCTACATTTAAAAAGACTGAGGTTGAACTCTTCTTTCACTTCATCTACAAAAATAACTCAAAATGAATCACAGAACAAAATAAAAGAGTGAAAATTATAAAACTCAAGAGAAAATACAAAAATAATTGTATTTTATTTTATTTTAAGTTTGGGGGTACAAGTGCAGGTTTGTAACATAGAGAATATACAAATTATTTCATCACTCAGGTATTAAGCCTAGTACCTATTAGTTATTTTTTTTTCTGACCTCTCCCTCCTCCCACCCTCTACCCTCTGAAAGGCCCAAGTGTGTGTTGTTCCTCCTGTGTGTCCATGTGTTCTCATCACTTAGCTCCCACCTGTAAGTGAGAATATGTGGTATTTGCTTTTCTGTTCCTGTATTATTTTGCTAAGGATAATGGCCTCCAGCTTCATCCATGTCCCTACAAAGGACATGCTCACATATACACTGTTGGTGGAATTGTAAATTTAGTTCAGCCATTGTGGAAGACAGTGTGGTGATTCCTGAAAGACCTAAAGACAGGAATACCATTCTAACTGGTAATTCCATTTCTGGGTATATACCCAAATAAATACAAATCATTCTATTATGAAGACACATGCACGTATATGTTCATTGCAGCACTATTGACAATAGCAAAGATATAGAATCAACCTAAGTGCCCATTAATGATAGACTGGGTAAAGAAAGTGTGGTACATATAAACCATGGAATACCATACAGCCATAAAAAGGAACAAGATCATGTCTTTTGCAGGGACATGGGTGGAGTTGAAAGCCATTATCCTCAGCAAACTAACACAGAAACAGAAAACCAAGCACTGCATGATCTCACTTATGAGTGGGATCTAAATGATGAGAACACATAGAGGGAAACAACACACACTGGGGCCTTTTAGAGGGTGGTGGCAGGGAGGAGGGAGAAGATCAGGAAAAATAACTAATGGGTACTAGCCTTAATACCTGGATGATGAAATAATCAGTACAACAAACACCCATGAAACAAGTTCACCTATGCAAAATACCTGCACTTGTACCTCTGAACTTAAAATAAAAGTTAAAACAACAAAAAGAAAAATATAAGGTCTTAAAATCACAGTGCCTTAAAGTCTCTCCAGGAATTATCTTGACAACTTCTTTTTTTTTTTTTTTTTTTTTTTTTTTTTTTTTTTTTTTTTTTTGAGACGGAGTCTTGCTCTGTCGCCCAGGCTGGAATGCAGTGGCCGGATCTCAGCTCACTGCAAGCTCCGCCTCCCGGGTTCACGCCATTCTCCTGCCTCAGCCTCCCGAGTAGCTGGGACTACAGGCGCCCGCCACCACGCCCAGCTAATTTTTTTATATTTTTAGTAGAGACAGGGTTTCACTGTGTTAGCCGGGATGGTCTCGATCTCCTGACCTCGTGATCCGCCCGTCTCGGCCTCCCAAAGTGCTGGGATTACAGGCATGAGCCACCGCGCCCGGCCTTGACAACTTCTTTATCTGTATGTTGGTATTTTACCTTCTATTTCATTGTCATAGATAAAAATATTGTTATTTGTTCTAACAATCGTATGAATGAGATATTCAGGTGCAAATCATCATTCCGTTTTCAAGAGCAAAGAAGATTGGTATTAGGGTTATTCTAGAGAAGCAGAGGCAGAGATTGAGACAGACAGAGAGGTTACAGGAATTGGCCCATGTGCTTACGGAGACTAAGTCTCATGATCTGCTGTCTGCAAGTTGGAGAAACAGGAAAGCTGGTGATATAATTCAATCTGAATCCAAAGGTCTGAGAACCAGGAGTACAGATGTCCAAGGGCAGGAGAAAAATAGATGCACCAGCTCAGAGATTGCAAATTCACCCTTCCTCTACCTTTTTGATTCATGTGGGCCTTCAATGGATTGGGTGATGCCCACTGCATTGGTGAGGACCATATTCTTTATTCAGTCTACAGATTCAAATCCTAATCTCTTTAGAAATGCCCTCACAGATACACTCAGATATAATGTTTTACCAGCTATCTGGGCATACCTTAGCCCAATCAAGTTGGCACATAAAATTACCTGTCACAATGGCTATCTCCATTCTTTTAATATTCTTTCATATATGTGAATTTTTAAAAATTTTTTATTTCTACAGGTTTTGGGGGAACAAGTGGGATTTGGTTACATGAGTGAGTTCTTTAGTGGCAATTTGTGGGATTTTGGTGAATGTGTTTATCACAACCTCCAAGACACCTGTTTACTACAATAAATAACCCTCACTTCCTTTTACTTGTCATTCAAAAAGACAAAATGGAACAAACAAAAATTGGTACAAATCTGTCCTCACATGTATAAAATTAAATTAGGTAACCACTTCATGCAATGTAATATTAAAAATAAGAGCTAGCATTTACTGTTCTAAGAAATTTATATATTCTGTATCATTTAATAGTCATAGCAGTATTTTAAGGAAGTCTATTATCTCCATTTTACAATGAAGGAAACTTGGGGGCACTGGGCTGTTATTTGCTCCAAGTCACAATTAAGCACATGTAAAATATTTTAAGATATTTAAAAGTAGAACATGTAGATCAAGAAAGAGAATTGAAAACACAAACTTATTGAAAAAGAAATCAAACAGCTGATATCATTCCTGCTGATTATTTTAGGTATAAATACATTTTCAAATACGCACAAAAGTAGAGACCAGTCCAATTAATGCTCATTAATTTTTAATTCACCATCTACCTTGATTCATTTATACCATCTTTGATCCACATCCCTTTGAATACTTTAAAGCAAATCTCAGACTTGATGATATCCCATAATTTTTCCATAAATATTTGTTATGTATCTCTCAAGGATGGAGTCCCATTTAACATAATGACAATACTCTTATAATACCTAAAATGAAGAGCATTCTTTTAATATCATTAAATGTAAAATTAGTTTTCATGCTTTCCCATTAAGCTTTTTATGATAGCTTGTTTGAATTGAAATTCAAATAAGGTTAATACATTGCAATTGGCTAATATGTCTCTTAATCTATAGGCTTCCCTTCTATCATCTTTTTTTGAAATTTATTTGTTCAAGAAACCACTCCCAGTGGATATGAAGCTTTATCCACAATCTATATTTTTCAGATTACATCACAGTGGCATATTTCATCAGGCCCCTCTGCACCCTGTTCTTTTTGTACTCTTTGTAGTTAATTCCAAAACCTTGATAGTCTCAGAGTTTGAAGTTTTAGCAAGAATACTTCATAGGAAGCATGGATTTTTTTTTTTTTAAAGAAATGTTGCTCTTTCTGAAGAATTGAGAATGCAAACAGGAAAAAGTCTACTGTCCATATCAATTCAGTTAAGATTAAACATAAAAATGGATAGAGCAAAATATTTTGTCTGCAATTTAACATCCAAGACAGACTCTAGACTGGAGGAGCAGACTTAAAAAAAACAATAATAAAAGTTTGTCTCTGAAGCTTAGTCAGCATTTGCTGGATCAATCAAAATGGATAAATCACTTTCTAAGCCTTTAATTTGAAATCTTTCAAACTGACTCAAAAGTTACCAACAGGTAGCCTTGGCTCTTTGTTCTTTCATGGTTTGTTTTTCAGCATTCACTACGAGAGTTAAGACCAGGTTCATCTGTCACACATTTCTCGGTGACACTGTTTAATTTTCATAAAAGAGAGCATGAAATTGACTTTGAAAAGTAGTGAAGGGAATTGGCAATAGGAGCAATTCCAAGCTTTCCTGAGGAAAAAAATAAAAATAAAAAGGCTAGAGAAAGGATTTGTTGACAGTGTCACAAAACAGTTTTTTTAATTTTGAAAAATAATAGAATAAAAGAAGCTTATTGCCATTTACTCTAAATCCAATTGTGTAGAATGGATTGTGAGAGGGAAAATCATTAGTCATAAATATTGTACTTTCTCATCTTCATGCCATGAAAATATGCAGAAATAGCACAGATATTTATCTTACTAATAGATGTGATAGAAATAGTACATAGAGCCCTGATTTAAGTCAGATCTATCACTTTACCAGCCTCATAATTTTGGCATGTCTCTTACCCTAAAAGTGCTTTCCTAAAAGCAAAATATAAAAATAAAACATATTGCTTTTTAGAAGGACATCATTATTGCTATTCTTATCAGAATCTGTGAGAGCGTGGCCTAAATATATATCTACTGATTTTCATAGGTGATTCTGATGCATATCCAGATATGATAAATACTGCTTCATAGCACTATTTTATCCTTTTAAAAATATGCATGCCTTAGATAACTAAACATAGCTTATATAACTTCATTGACCATTAATTTTTCATTTCTTTGTGAGTTATCTAGTTATGTGCTTTTACTCATTTTTCTGCTTGGTTGTTTTATATATCTCATTGAGTTCTCACTGCTCATTAAGCATATTAACCCATGGCATATGATTTGAGAAATTTTTCCATTTTTATGCTTTTTCCAATATATTGTGTTGAAGCCTTTTGAAATAATGTTCATAAATATTTAGTAATAAATATTTATGTAATGGTTTGTTCTTATTTGTATGAAAAGAATCCCTCCAAACCCTAAGATCACATTAATATTTATATGTAGTATATACATGCTGTATTTGTCCATTTTCATACTGCTGTGAAGAAATACCCAAGACTGGGTAATTTATTTTAAAAAACAGGTTTAATGGACTCACAGTTAGACATGGTTGGTGAGGTCTCACAATCATGGTGAAAGGCAAACGAGGAACAAAGGCACATCTTACATGATGGCAGGCAAGAGAGCATGCGCAGCGGAACCGCCCTTTATAAAACTATCAGATCTCATGAGAATTATTCACTGTTATGAGAACAGCACAGAAAAACCTACACCCATTGCCCAATTATGTCCCACTGTGTCCCTCCCACAACACATATGGATTATAGGAGCTACGATTCAAGATGAGACTTTGGTAGGGACACAGCCAAACTGTATCATTCCACCCCAGACCCTCCCAAATCTTGTGTCCTCACATTTCAAAATAAAATCATGCCCTTCCAACAGTTCCCCAAAGTCTTATCTCATTTCAGCATTAACTCAAAAGTCCACAGCTCATCTGAGACAAGGCAAGTCCCTTCTGCCTATGAGCCTGTAAAATCAAAAGTAAGTAAATTACTTCCTAAATACAATAGGGGTACAGGCATTGGGTAAATACACACATTCCAAATAAAATGGCCAAAACCAAGGGGCTACAGATCCCATGCAAGTCTGAAATCTAGTAGGGCAGTCAAATCTTTCTCTTTTTTAATTAATTAATTTATTATTATTACTATACTTTCAGTTCTAGGGTACATGTGCATAATGTGCAGGTTTGTTACATATGTATACTTGTGCCATGTTGGTGTGCTGCACCCATCAACTCGTCAGCACCCATCAACTCGTCATTTACATCAGGTTTAACTCCCAATGCAATCCCTCCTCCCTCCCCCCTCCCTATGATAGGCCCTGGTGTGTGATGTTCCCCTTCCCGAGTCCAAGTGATCTCATTGTTCAGTTCCCACCTATGAGTGAGAACATGCGGTGTTTGGTTTTCTGTTCTTGCGATAGCTTGCTGAGAATGATGGTTTCCAGCTGCATCCATGTCCCTACAAAGGAAACTATCTCATCCTTTTTTATGGCTGCATAGTATTCCATGGTGTATATGTGCCACATTTTCTTAATCCAGTCTGTCACTGATGGACATTTGGGTTGATTCCAAGTCTTTGCTATTGTGAATAGTGCCTCAATGAACGTATGTGTGCATGTGTCTTTATAGCAGCATGATTTATAATCCTTTGGGTATATACCCAGTAATGGGATGGCTGGGTCATATGGTACATCTAGTTCTAGATCCTTGAGGAATCGCCATACTGTTTTCCATAATGGTTGAACTAGTTTACAATCCCACCAACAGTGTAAAAGTGTTCCTATTTCTCCACATCCTCTCCAGCACTTGTTGTTTCCTTTTTAATGATTGCCATTCTAACTGGTGTGAGATGGTATCTCATTGTGGTTTTGATTTGCATTTCTCTGATGGCCAGTGATGATGAGCATTTTTTCATGTGTCTGTTGGCTGTATGAATGTCTTCTTTTGAGAAATGTCTGTTCATATCCTTTGCCCACTTTTTGATGGGGTTGTTTTTTTCTTGTAAATTTGTTTGAGTTCTTTGTAGGTTCTGGATATTAGCCCTTTGTCAGATGAGTAGATTGCAAAAATTTTCTCCCATTCTGTAGGTTGCCTGTTCACTCTGATGGTAGTTTCTTTTGCTGTGCAGAAGCTCTTTAGTTTAATGAGATCCCATTTGTCAATTTTGGCTTTTGCTGCCGTTGTTTTTGGTGTTTTAGACATGAAGTCTTAGGGCAGTCAAATCTTAAAGTTCCAAAATGTTTTCCTTTGACTTCATGTCTCACATCCAGGTTACAATGATGCAACAGGTGGGTTTTCATAGTCCTGGGCAGCTCTGTCGGTGTCACTTTGTGGGGTACAACCCCCCTCCTGGCTACTTTCTTTCATGGGCTGGTGTTGAGGGTCTGAGGCTTTTCCAGGCATACAGGGCAAGCTGTCAGTGGACCTACCATTCTGGGGTCTGGAAGACAGTGGCCCTCTTCTCACAGCACCACTAGGCAGTGCCCTAGTAGGGACTCTGTATGGGGACTCCCATCCCATATTTCCCTTCCACACTGCTCTAGCAAAGGTTCTCCATGAGGGCTCCACTCCTAGAGTAAACTTTGGCCTGGATATCCAGGTGTTTCCATACATCCTCTGAAATCTAGGTGGAGGTTCGCAAACCTCAATTCTTGACTTCTGTGTACCCTCAGGCTCAACACCACATGTAAGCTGCCAAGGTTTGGGGCTTGCACCCTCTGAAGCAATGGCCTGAGCTGTACATTGGCCCATGTTAGCCATGGCTGGGACACAGGGCACCAAATCCCAAGACTGCACAAAGCAGCAAGGTCCTGAGCCTGGCCTATGAAATTACGTTTTTCTCCTAGGCCTCCTGGCTTGTGATGGAAGGGGCTGCCATGAAGACCTCTGACACGGCCTAGAGACATTTTCCCCAGTGTTTTGGTGATTAACACTTGGTTCCTCATTACTTAAGTAAGTTTCTACAGCAGACTTGAATTTCTCCTCAGAAAATAGGTTTTTCTTTTCTATTGCTTTGTCAGGATGCAAATTTTCCAAGCACTTCTGCTCTGCTTCCCTTTCAAACACAAGTTCCAATTCTTTGTGACTGAATAAAACTGAATGATTTTAAGAGTACCCAAGTCATCTCTTGAATGTTTTGCTGCTTAAAAATTTCTTCCACCAGATACCCTAAATCATCTCTCTCAAGTTCAAAGTTCCACAGATCTTTAAGGCAGGGGCAGAATGCTGCCAGTCTCTTGGTTAAAGCATAGCAAGAATCACCTTTTCTTCATTCCCAATAAATTCCTCATCTCCATATGAGACCACTCAGCTTGGACTTTTTGGTCTCTAGGAAGCTCCAAACTTTGCCATATCTCTCTGTCTTCTTCTGAGTCCTCCATACTGTTTCACCCTCTGTTACCCAGTTCCAAAGTCACTTCCACATTTTTGGGTATCTTAGTAGCATTATCCTACTCTACTGGTACCAATTTACTATATTAGCCCATTTTCATACTGCTATGAAGAAATACCGGATATTGGGTAATTTATAAAGACAAAAAGGTTTAATGGACTCACAGTTCCACATGGCTGGGAAGCCTTCACAATCACTGCAGAAGGAGAAAGAGGAACAAAGCCACATCTTAAATGGTGGCAGGTAAGAGAGCATGTGTAGGGGAACTGCCCTTTATAAAACCATCAGATATTGTGAGACTTATTTACTATCATAAGAACAGTATGGAAAACCCACCCCCATGGTCCAGTTACCATTGGGTCTCTCCCAGGACACGTGGGGATTATGGGAGCTACAGTTCAAGGTGAGACTTGGGTGGGGACATAGCCAAACCATATCATATGCAATATATAATATAAATTATAATGTATATATACAGATAGTTCTTGCTTTGCATTGTAGTGCAGCACATAAAATGACTGTTTTAGCTGAAACAGAGAAAATGATAATCTATGGAGAAAATTAAAAGAGATACTGTTGACATTTTTTGACAAAATATTACAAACTCCCTTATTTTTGTCATAAATATGTAGGAGAATTTACAAATAGTAAAACTAATATTTTCTAAGCACACTGAAATTTAAATATTAGGGGCTTTAAGATTTGAAATATTTCATATTTTTGCTGAAAGCAAATGTACGAAGAGTAGCTTGAAGAATGCTTTCCTTCACATATAACATAGGACACAGAGCGAACCACTTTCCTACAACTTGCTGAATTGTCATTTTCTTTCTATGTTTTGGATCAGCTTCCACCATTTTATCCTTTGCACATTCAATGTGTGTAAGATATCTCCAAGAGTCCCTTTAATGTAAAAGTTTTGCCAATATCAGTTTCTCTGGGGTATTTACATCCTCTTTCATTCCAACTGCTTTCCAAGTTTACATCCAGCATTATTACTTTCTATTTCTAGGCTATTCTTCTTGGCTAATTCCCTCTTTTGACTATTCATTTTTGTAAAATGTCACGTGAGTTCATCACTGGCTGTATAAACTGACAGATGTACAGGGAACAGTCGCCCATAAACTTTGAAATAAATGATGTGCTTGGTAACTGATTATTTATCTAGTGATTTGCTGAATTGGGGATGAAAAGCCAGCAGCAAAGTCTATACTTTATGCAATTACTGACAGTTAATATACTGTGGTAACTGACATTTAAACTGGTTGTTCAGGGACCAATACTTTTTAACAAAACTGTGATAATAAAAATTCATGAAAAAATTCATGAATGTCAGACCACGTAAAGTGAGGACTGTCTGTCTATAATATAACAACCAATATTTTATTCCATTTATTTTGGATTATTATATATTATATGTAACCTTATTAACTAGGCCAAAAATTTAAAAAATTCATTTGCCTTCAGAGACCAGGTTGATAGCTTAAGAGCACAAAGAACAAATTATACAACAGATGGCTCATAGTTTACATAACAACAAAAATAATTTAAATCCAAAAATATTTTTTGCAAATTTTGTTGCTAAACACACTTTTAATTCTCCTACTGATTGTACATTCTACTTATTCCACTACTTACTCTAAATAATCCATATTTTTGTTATATTTATGAGGATAAAAATAATCAATATTTTTACAAAGTTGCACCTGCAAAAAAAAGTCCTTGATAAAAATTATATATTTACTGGCTCATGCCTGTAATCCCAGACCTCTGGGATGCTGAGGCCGGTGGATCACAAGGTCGGGAGTTCGAGACAAGCCTGGTCAACATAGCAAAACCCCATCTCTACAAAAAATAAAACAATTAGCCAGACTTGGTGGTATACACCTGTAATCCCAGCTTCTCAGGAGGCAGAGGCAGGAGAATCGCCTGAACCCAGGAGGCACAGTGAGCTAAGATCACTCCATTGCACTCCAGCTGGGGAGACAGTGCAAGATTCTGTTTAAAAAGAAAAAAAAAATTATACATTTATATAATTTTAGTCATAGGAACCTAAATACTTATTAAAATTTAATTATAATTTTAAAAATATGTTTATTTTCCTATGTATAATTTCTTATTACTGTTGATATGTAAGAACTGTTTGTTTTTTTTTTAGTTTTCTACTGCTATTTAACTCTCTTGCAGTGAAAATAAATTTCAGTCTATGTAAGTTAATGGTGAGTTTTCCAGGCAGAAAAATATATGAATATACATATTGAATGATATTAAATGTTATTTTCCTCTGACATACCTTTATCTAATATTTTGTCTAATTTCATTTGGCACAATTTACAATCTTGTCTTATTCATAACTATCCCAGGAATGCCTTTAATGTTTTTGCCTTAGATAGGATGCCAGTATCTCGTATCTTAAAATAATTCATAAGTTATTATTAGTGCATTTTATCCATTGATCTTGGGGTATTTGGTAAATGTAAGTATGCTGGGGTAAACAAATGAATCTCCTAATATTAAACTATCCTTGCATTCTTGGAATAAATCTTACTTGTACATATTATATTTTTATTGTGCAGAGCATTTGATTTGTCTCATGTTAGCTGCATGTTAACATCTGCCTTCCAAAGTGGTGGTTATGCAGATATTGGCAGCTATAGTTTTGGAATAATATTACTAAAATGATGGTACATAATAAAATAGATAAGAATCTGATGTTCTTTATCATATCCCTGGCAGCATTTAATAGTAAGAAAAGTATGTATTCCCTGATAATATTAAATAATTATTTAGCAAATATCCTTGAATCTTTTAAAGTTATCATTGTACAGAATATTTTAAATTCATACCACCTCCTCTGTTCTTTTCAAATATCTCTATCTCATCAGATCTCTGTTTCAAGTGATAGCTATGTATTTTATCTTGGATTTCCATATTTGCTAAGAGTTTTGTAACTTTAAAAATTTCATCTAAATAATCTATTTTAACACCTGAATCCCAGTTTTGTATATTTTACTTCTTTTTTATTTATCATAGTAATCAGAATTGTCCTAGTAACCCTATCAAAGGACCAATGCTTACAATTCATTGCCAATTTTAGTGCTTTCGCTTTTCTTATTTTTTATTCTGTAACTATAAAATTATGTGGCACATTTTAGAAAAATATTTGAAAAATATACATCTAATAAAAGGTGTATACTTTGAATAGACAAATTATACCATCTCATAAATAAGAAGACAATCCAATAACAACAAAAAGGGTAAAAAGGTTTAGACAGACACTTTTCTAAAAGAAGATGTGAAAGTAGTAGATAAGTACATGGAAAGATACTTAACATCATTAATCACCAGGAAAATACAAACTAAAACTACGATAAAATACCACTATATACCTAATAGAATAGCCTAACTTCAAAAGCTTGACAATGCCAAGGGTTAGAGAAGATACAGGTAGTGAATCAACTGAAATTCTAACACATCGCTAGTGGGAATGCAAAATGGTACAAATGCTCTGGAAAACTATTTAACGGTTTCTTAAAAAACTGAACATACACTGGTCATGTAACCCAGCAATCCTACTCCTGATTATTGACCTAAGAGAAATAATTATATATATCCATAAAAAGATTCACAGTAATGTTCACGGCAGCTTTATTCATAATAACTAAGAACAGAAATACTCCAATTTTTCACTAATAAATGGATAAATTGTAATAATGGCACATGCATACAAGTAAATACTACTGAGCAATAAAAAGAATAAATATTCACCCATGGATCAATCTCTGAAGCATTACATTAAATGAAAACACTACACAATTATTTATGATTCTATTTACCTGAAACTTAAAAAAACACAATTCTAATTGATGGTAATAGACTATAAATCAGTGACTGTCAAGGGGTATGGATAGAGGTGATGATACAAGGGGATTGATCACAAAGTGGCAAGAAGTTCTTTTTTTTGGTGGATGGAAATATTCTATATCAAAATTGTGGTGGTGGCTGCATAAATGCAAATTTTTATCAAAACTCATTCAATTGTACATTTAAAACAAATGAATTATCTGTGTGTAAATTATACCTGGATAATGACTTTTAAAGGTTAGGCTTTTAAAAGACAAATTTTGTAAAAAGAAAATAATTTTTATTATTAAAAATAAAAATTTATTAGAGAAAATAAAATAAAAAGAAGAAATACCTAACAACACTACAGATTTAAAATTTTTTGAAAGGGATACTTGCCAATACACTTAAAATCTTACCTAAAATTTGTTTCAAAATCTAAAATGATTAAAATTTATGGAAGGAGAAATAAATACAACCATTATAACTATTTATAAAATTATGCTGTTATCAGTGAAAGAAATTGTCATTCAACACACTCAAACTTGCCAAAAACCCTAGCCCTAAGTATTTGACAAACAAGCCTTTTTTAACTTTTAATAGAAAAACAATTTCTACAAATTAATAATATTTTATGGACTAGAATAGTTGCAATAGTGTATCAATAATGTTATAAGTTTATTGTAAACCTCACAACAAATCTTGAAAATCATGGTAGCAGAAGAGGTCATTAGACATCACTTTTCTTATTAATATAGATGTAAATTCCTAATCAATTTGTTTGTGAGATACATCCTTATTATTGTGTGTAGCTAGATATTTTTATTTCTATGACTTTGTGGTATACTTTTGTGGAAATAGAATCCAATATAATTACCAATTCTTTTGTTGATGGGAACTTGGGTAGTTTTCAACCATAGAGTATTACAAATATTACTGCTATAAACAATTATGCACATAACTTGCCATGAACACTTCTATACATTTCTGATAGGTATACACATAGAAGTGGAACTACAGGACACAGGATGTACACAGAGTTAGTTTCAGTAGGTACTTCCAGTTATCAGAGTGGTTGTACCATCTTCAAAATATAAGAGTTTCACTGTTCCATATTCTCATTAATTATGTTATTGTTAGTCATTTCTACTTTAGCTAATCTTGAAGGCATATAGATGTATCAAATTGTGGTTTTAATTTAAATGTCCTGTATATAGGACATACATATTTTTTGCGACTCTCACTCTGTTGCCCAGGCTGGAATGTAGTGGCAAAATTATGGCTCACTGCAGTTTCAACATCCAGGGCCTAAGCATAGGACATGTGTTATGTGTTTATTGTTACTCAGATATCTTCATTTGTGAAGTGTCCATTCAGGTGTTTTTTTCCGCCCCCCCCCCAATTGTTTTTATGTCTTTTTCTTATCTATTTGTAGGAGGTTTTTTTTTTCCCAGAAAAACTTTATTAAGATGTAATTTATGTATAATAAATTCCATACATTTTAAGGGTAGTAATCAATGAATTTCAATAAATGTAGTTCTTCCTTGATCTGCGTATGTTATTGGTTTAGTATGAGTATTACAAGTATCTCCTGCCATCCTGAGGCTTTCTTTTACACACTTTGCGGTATATTTTAATGAATAGAAGATTTAATTTTAATATAACTCAATTTATCAAAATATTTTCCAGAAAATTTTACTAAAAGTAATTTTCTGATTGCATTCATTAAAAAAAATAAAATTTAATCAGAAAAAAATTATTTTCCTTAGGATTAGTGCCTATTATGTTCTCTTTAAGAAAATTTTCTACTCAAAGGTCATGAAGACAATCTCCTGATTCCTTCTGAAAGTTTTGAATTTTACCTTTCACATTTAAATTAGAATTCCACAAACAATTTACCTGTATGTATGAAACAAGGTAGAGATAAGTCCTCATTTTTTGTATGGCGATGAAGTTGATTGAGTGAAAACATTAGAAAAAATATTTCTCCACTGAAATTGAGTGTTATCTTTGTCAAAAATTAGATCACTTAATATGTATGAGTATGGTTTGGGATCTATCATGTATTCTATTAGCCTATTATTCTATCACTGTGCTAATATTACTGTTCCAGTTGTCTAATAACTGTGAATAAACCACCTCAATATTTAATGGCTTAAAACAACAATTTTTTTTTCTCAGAATTACCTGACTTGACCTGACTCAAGTGATTATCACCTAGAATTTTGCCAAAGATATGAGGGTAGCTGGAATTGAAGTTATCTGAAGGTTTGAGGAGGCTGACGTTAGGGATAACTTCTTCAATCACATATCTGGCACTTGAGCTGGAATGTTTAGAATTCATTGGGTCTAGGTAAATACCTCTCTCTCCCTTCACATTGGTCTCTATACATGGCTAACCACGGGCTTCATCATGACTGTCAATATTAAGATAGTGTAATTTTTTATGTGGTGGCTTCACATTTTCTATAGAATAAGTGATCTGGGGCAAATACATTTAACATGTCCAAAGGAGAAGGGAAAGTCTTCCTAAGATCTAACTTCATGTATCTAATGTCATTTCTGCCATATTCCTTTGGTTAAGCAATTCATTAAGGGTGGCCCTCAGATCCAAAGGAAATTGAGGAATGGATTTTATTTCTCAACGGGGAATGAAATGCGTGTATAGAAAATAAAAGTATAATGGTGGCCATTTCTGAGACAAACTATGATAGTATCAACTATGGTCCCAACTGTGTATGTCTTTCTGCTGTTCACAGTCTGTAAAACCCCTTAAAAATCTCATATCATTATAGAGTCTCAAATGCCAAGGTCTCATCATCTAAATGAAGTCCAGGCACCATATGAGATCCTCACATAAAGTACTTTGGATACAACTCTTCAAGAACAATTCCTCTCAATCCAAAAGCCAGAAAAACTAAAGAAAAATTTACCTCCCCTGTCATACAACATTCAGTAGTGAAACAGGCTTAGGATTGTTTCAAAGAAAATCTCATTTCTTTGAAAAGACATGGGACAAAACAATACGATAAGCATTGGTCTGTAGCAATGTTGAAATTAAGGCATATATATCACTAGTTCCTTGATGAAGAAGCATTTATACTCCCTGGGAATAAATTTCTGTAACTTTTGGCACTGTGCCCTGTATTCTGAATTCTGTCCTCTGAGTCATTCTAACTTTTCCACAAGAGATGGCTCATATTTGCAGCTGGTGGACTTCTTGGTCTTTCTGCCTTTAGAGTTCTTAGAAGATTTCATCTAGTTGAAAGTGTCTACCAGGTATGTCTATAAAACTCTTGGAAGTGATCTGATCCAGCAGAGAATGGTTAAGTAATAAATTTATTAATATTAGTATCATAATATTATCTATCTTGATAAATGCACCATGTGCGCCTAAAAAGAATGTGTGCTCCGCTATTGTTCATTGGATTGTTCTGTAAATGTCAATTACAGTAAGTGGACTGATAGTTTTGTTCTGGTCATTCATGTGTTTATCAATGTTCTATCTACTTGTTCTATCAATTACTGAGATAGGAGGTTAGAGTCTAAAACTGTAGTAGTAAATCTGCCTATTTCTATTTTATGTTTTTCTATATCTATTTTGTATTTTTCTTTGTATATTTTTCTTCATGTATATTGAAGCCCTGTTGTTGATAAAGATACATGAGTGTTATGTCTCTTTGGAGAAGTGACCATTTCATTTTGTATAGTGTCCATCTTTATCATAACTTGATATATCCCTACTCTTAAAACTACTACTTTGAAATCAGGATAGCTACTATAGTTCTATTTTGATTGGTGTTTGTATGGTATATCTTTCTCAACGTTTTTCTCTTTAACACAAATATTTGTTTATATTGGAAGTGTATTTTTTGTAGACAGCACATAGATGCATCTTACATTTTTGTCAAATTTGATGAATTCTGTCTTTTAACTTGTATGTTTAGATCATTCTCAATCACTATTTCTTGAAGTATTTCTTCTTCCTATTCTTGTTTCCCTTTTGGCATTCCCATTACTTATATTTCAATAACTCAATTACATATTAGATGGTTAAGTATTATCACAGATAAAGACATTTCATTCCCTGTCAAACTCTGTTTCTCAAACTCTCTCTCCCTCTCCCTCCCTTCCTCTTTCTCTCTCTCTCCTACTGTCTCTCTCTGTCTCACTGTGTCTCTCAGACATATACATACATTTCAGTTTGGGTAAATTCTATTGACCTATCCTCAAGTTCAGTGATTTTTTTCCTCAGATCTGTCAAGTCTCCTCATGAACCTGTTTCAAGCATTCTTTACTTCTTTTACTTTGATTTTGAAATCTAGTACAGATGCTCCTTGATTTACAATGGGGTTACATACTGAAAAAGCCATTATAAGTTGAAAATATCATGTTGTAAGACATCTAATACTCGGATAAACCCATCATAAAGTCAAAAAGTTATAAATTGAATCATCATATATCCAGATTTTCCTCAACATACTGTGGGGCCACGTCCTAATAAACCCAGTATACAGTCAAAAATCTTAAGTCAAACCCTTGTAAGTTGGAGACTGTCTGTATTTTTATTTGGTTCTTTTTAAAAATTTCCAATTTCTCTGTTTAAATTACCTGTATGACCTTCCATGTTGTCTACCTTTTTCATTAGAGACTTTAATATATTAATTGCAATTATTTTTAAGTCTCTGTTTGATAGTATGACACTTCCAATGTCTATGACATATATACATCTTGTTTGGGTGATTGTTTTGTCTTTTCTGTGTTTCATTGCCTTTTTAGTATGTTTTCAAATTTTTTGTTAAAAGTCTAGTATGTTATATACAACAGCAGACACTAAAGTAAATAATCTTGGAGTAATTAATTTTGGAGATAAACATCCTTCTACTAGATCCGTAATGTGGGAGTTTTATTAATTCAAAAATTGAAAAATTATTGTGGCTATGGTCAGCCTCAGTTCACCATAAGCTTCAAATTTCTCAAGTAATATCTTGTGCTTAGTGTGTGGACTAATTAGCTAAAGGATATATTTTCCCTCAATGTCTGCTCCTGGCTTGGCAATGAGCCTCTTCTCTTGGCTTTTAATCTTCCCTTTGAGTTAGTGCCCAGAGATAATCTGTCCTTTTCAGCTCTATCAGATGTTTAGACTATTATTTTTACTCAATATTGGTTAGTGTGGTGGTGCTGACTGGGTAGGGAAGTGAAAGAAAATTTTTTCTATAATTTTCATTAAGCTCAAGTCTTAGGCAGGCATCTGTGTACTTGGTTCTCAGAGGCTTGTTATTCACAAGTGTTTCTGCCCTTCCTTGACTTCTGGCCAACGTGTATTTCTGATCTTCCACCAGGCATAGAACTGATTTTGTGGGGTTTTTTTATTTCCTTTTTTCTGTTCCTTTCCCCTGTCTACAATTGGTTTCCATCGGTTCCCTCTGGCCACAGTTTTTGTTTTCCTTCCATTTCAGATTAAGCCTTTATTCTTTGAGGGAGATAAAGAAGGTGAATTTGGTTGAATTCTGGTAGTGGCTGCTGTTATCCCCCAACCAGCCCCACTGGATGAGTTATCTCAATATTCCCCCAGTCTTCTCTGTGAATAACTGATATGGTTCCCAAAAGAAAAGTCTGAAAAAGCATGTGAAGCCCCCTATGTCTGTGTCCCCCAGGGCCTCCTCACTTTCCCGCTTGCCCGGTACCAGTTGTTCCTTTGCATGTTTAGTGCTTCCTTCAGGAGCTCTTGTAAGGCAGGCTTGGTGGTGACAAAATCTCTCAGCATTTGCTTGTCTGTAAAGGATTTTATTTCTCCTTCGCTTATGAAGCTTAGTTTGGCTGGGTATGAAATTCTGAGTTGAAAATTCTTTTAAGAATGTTGAGTATTAGCCACCACTCTCTTCTGACTTGTAGGGTTTCTGCCGAGACATCCACGTTAGTCTGATGGGCTTCCCTTTGTGGGTAACCCAACCTTTCTCTCTGGCTGCCCTTAACATTTTTTCCTTCATTTCAACCTTGGTTAATCTGATGATTATGTGCCTTGTGGCTGCTCTTCTCAAGGAGTATCTTTGTGGTGTTCTCTGTATTTCCTGAATTTGAATGTTGGCCTGTCTTGCTTGGTTGGGGAAGTTCTCCTGGATAATATCCTGAAGAGTATTTTCCAACTTGGTTCCATTCTCCCCATCACATTCATGTACAATAATCAAAATGTATGTGAAGTAGGAACACTTTTACACAGTTGGTGGGAGTGTAAATTAGTTTAACCATTGTGGAAGACAGTAAGGTGATTCCTCAAGGATCTAGAACTAGAAATATCATTTGACCCAGCAATCCCATTACTGGATATATATGCAAAGGATTATAAATCATTGTACTATAAAGACACATGCACACTTATGTTTATTGCACTACTGTTCACAATAACAAAGACTTGGAACCAACCCAAATGCCATTAATGATAGTGGATAAAGAAAATGTGGCACATATATTCTATGGAATACTATGCAGTCATAAAAAAGGATGAGTTCTTATCCTTTGCAGGGGCATGGATGAAACTGGAAACCATCATTCTCAGCAAACTAACACGGGAACAGAAAACCAAACACCACATATTCTCCCTCATGAGTAGGAACTGAACAATGAGAACACAGGGACACAGAAAGGGGCCATCACACATGGGGGCCTACCGGGGGTTGGAGGCTAGGGGAGGGATAGCATTAGGAGAAACACCTAATGTACATGACGGGTTGATGGGTGCAGCAAACCACCACGGCGTGTGTATACCTATGTAACAAACCTGCACATTCTGCACATGTACCCCAGAACTTAAAGTATAATAAAATAAAATAAAGCATTTGAAATATGCATTGAAATAGATGTATATATACAAAGCAACATTAGAGACCTATTTTTTTCTCATGTAGATACCTGTATAGATACCTATATAGTAGTAAGAATCTTAAGAACTGGGAGGTTAAATGCAATTTATTAATTTTTTAAAATTAATTTGTGGAATTTCATTTATCTTTCAAGACTAATTTCCAAGAGATAGAATACCAAGGAAGAGATGAGATTGACTAGTCCCTTTACAGCCATTCTCCAAATGTCCAGAGTCCATATTTTCCTTTTTTGATGTCTTGGTTTAACTTGGAAGCCTCCATGATCTCTCACTATCCTTTGTCTACACTTAACCAAAACCACTGATCCTTGTTACTAATATCTCTACAGGAGTCCCACAGGTAACCTTCATTATCTCCACCCAAACCTGTGACTTCTTGTGCCAGTCCTTCTGACTGGAGCACATTCCTTCCCATATCTGACAATTGACTTCTTTGTCTTCATCCGTCATGTCACATTCCTTATACTTAATATATTTTTTTAAAATCATTTTTCCATTAATTATGATATTTCCTTCCTTTCAAACATTAGTAGTAATTTGTTCATGCCTTCTACTTCGTTCTTCTTCGTTTGGTAATGCATTTCCTATTTCTTGTCCTTGATGAATCCTGATACTAAGTTACATACTATGGAAAAGCTGCCCATGTGGATAGCCCCATCCTTCCTGTTTTCTCACCTCAGGCCCTAATGAAACTCCCTGTTCAATGCTCAGTGAGGATCCCTGTCATCCTTTTAGGCCTCCACTATTTGACATTGAATATTGAGAAAAAACTTAAACAAAATGAACTCAATGCTGGACTAGGGTTTGTCATGATGCTACATTATACCACGAGTTAAAATAATCAATTTTTTAAAATTTTATAAAATGGCAGAATTGACAACTTTGACATTTTATGGAAAACATTTATACATAGAAATAAATACATGTAAAAGTTTAAATTTTGAAGTCCAGATCATATAATCTTCTCACTTTGATTTGAGAACATTTCATTTGCTACATTTCATCACAGTCCATTTACATGATATTGTCAGCATAGAATGGAATATTTTTTAAAAAGTATAATGTAATACTGGAAGCATTTCCTTCTGGGTTTATATTTAATAATATTTTAAGTATAAAGGAAAAGGCAGTTTTAACTACTTTCCCTCACACTCACATATCCCAAACTGTATTTTCAACTAGGGTTCAAGCTATAACTCCAAGCTGATGTTGAAGCCTTTGGTCCATTGCAATACTTTTTCCATCCAATTTGCAGAAACATTCATGCCTCAGGCCCTTGGCTTGCAAAAGCTAATTAAAGATGATGTGACAGGAAGTTCGAGCTTTTGCTGAGAATATAAGAAACAATGTAATCGAAGCAAAAAATGGAAAAGAATAAATATATACTGTCTTTCCCTATACTGTCTCCATATAATATCTAATTTTCTTATTTTCTTGTATTTTGCTTTTGTTTATTATCAATAAATTTTATTTTTATTATGTGTGTGTTTTTTTAATATTTATTTTTGCCAGTTGCAATCAACTGCAAAAATATGAAAATACTAAAGTGGCAATGTGACACAATAATTAGCATTGGCTTTTGAGTAAGGAACACAAATGTCAGGAAATGGTCTGAGTTCCACTAGATCTGTGACCTAGGGAAAATTGGTTAAACAATCCTACACTCAGGTTCTGTGTCTGTATCATGGAAAATATAGTAACACCTACATAATAACATCAATGTCTCCATTTGTGCTGCATATTTTCCCCTTGCTTGGCTCCCTTTTCCTCACTGGAACAACTTTCAGTCTTCTCAGTTCTGTTCTATAAACCAGGAGGGTTGATCCCCAAGTGCTTGATTATGTAGGATTCTTGGCTTTCTTTAATGGGTTTGCATTAATGAGAGAAACCAGCAAGAAATCTGAAAATGGAAAGAGATAATTCTGGGTACCTTTTCCTCTCCGTCTTTAATACAGCATTGTGGTTGTGGCAGGGGGAATGTCCCTTGACTTCTCAGGTTCCTGTTGGTGGCACTTCCCTTTGTAGCTCCAGGTCTTCCTATATTCCAGTAACATGCATGACTTCCCTCCTTGCCCTCTTAGGTTTAAGGGTAGTAATGACTTTCTACTAATGCTAAACTCTGGATACCTGAATATTGCTCATCCATTCCCTAACTCTGCCAACAGTGTTGAAAATAGTATCTTCATCCAAAAATAGCCCTATTAAAAGCAATGTCCAGTTAATTCTGTTATTTGGGGGTTTGATAGAAATGGACTTCATAATTTTATGAATAACAAGCATATTTCTTTTCAACTTTCATCTAATTTTACTTTCATTTGGGTTTTTGTATCTCTCAGGTTATTTACATTCTTTCTGTATGATATTTTTCTATTTCAGTTATTTTTTCTTTTGAGGTGCAGGGAATTAGAAATGCACATAGACCTTTAGGTACAGAAACATCATGGGTTTGAAGATGAAAGGTTAAACTTTTAAAATAATTTCGCATACCTTACTTAATATGAATATTTAATTATTCTTCTTGGGCCTAGAAAATACGTTGAGAAACATTGTTTAGGGGACAGTCTAGGATCACACATACACACATGTTCACACGTGCTCTGGGTCACAGTTTAGAAAAATAGTCCCACTGACTTTTACTAATCATTAGCAATATTTTCCGGTCTTCTTCACATTCCTATTATAAGTCACAGGGCAGGCTCTTCTAATAGCCATAGGTACCCTTGGCTCCTATGAAACTATCCAAGGTTTCATCCAGCTCCCCTGGCTCTACAGACAAAGGCAGAAGGAATTATTTCTTTGACATCTTAAGAACTGTGAACTTTGCCCTCTTCCTATACTCTTATGACTAAAAATAAAAGCAGCAAAAAAGAATTCTGTGTTTGAACTGCAAGCTTTCAGAGCAGCACTGCTGTTTTAGCAGACGCCACTGCCTTATATTAATTGTGACAGAAGTTACATGTCCTGAGCCAAAGGAGAAAATAAATGTTTATTATCAGATTGCAGAGCTAAAAGCCAAAGGCAGGGGATGGGAGACAAATGGACAGAAAACTACAGATGAAGGAAGTGCCATGGAGACCAGCTTACTAAATCTGTGCACATCCACACTTGTATAAATCAAAGTAATTCCATCAGGCAGATTCCAGATATGTTCCTATTGGGTGCCAGAATTTTATCTGAGGAAATAAACAGAAACTAGCGTAATCTTTATCAAAGTGACTAATTTTCCAAAGTATATCCTGGTTCCTCAATACTTCCTGGTTTAAAGTTCTAAGCTCCCTCTGAAGAGACTGGAATTACTCTGGAAATACTAATATGATACTAAGGAATCCCTGAACCACTGAACACATTTATCAAATGAGGTGTACTTTGAAAAATTGGTATGATGCTTCCATGGTTTTGGATCTTAATGGAACAGCCTGAGAAGGGGTCTACTATAGTCCTAAATTTACAACTACATTAAATCCAGAGTGTTTCTAGCATTATCCCCCAAAAAAGCACAGTGTTGAAACTTCCCCAGTGGAATCAACAGAAGTGCTCTAGGGAGTATCTAAACCAACCAGGCTTCCACGATTCATCTAGGTTTGGACAACTTTTGGGAAACATAATACTCCCAGAAACTTTGAGCCAACTCAATCTTTGGGTTGCACATGGGAAGACCTAAAGGTTTAACATATACCCAAATATTTGTCACACATAGAACTTGAACAATAATTTTTCAAAATTTACCAAAACATGAACAAACCAATACCCATTCAATGAGTGTATGAATTAGGAAAATCATATACCTAATCCAAACCAATACACTTATAAAAATGAGAGCAGTGGTTTTAATACTGTGCTAAGACAGCAGTTATAAGCCATGCCCAAACTGGGCAAACCAGGGTGTACAATCTTTCAAACATAATTCAACATGGCTAGACTGTTTGGTATGGAGGAAGAAGTCATGGAGTTGAGACTAAAAGTCAGTCAGTGACAAAGTATTCTGGAGGATTTTGAATTCCAGCCAAAGATACTTTGACTTTCTTTATAGATACGAGGAAACCATCTATAAATCTATCAGTTGCAGAGATTAGGTGCCATATCAATGTGTTTATTTTTATAAATCTAAAAATAAAGGGCAAATATATTCTTTATCATTCATTTTACAAAGTGTCTTACTCCTATCAGATGAAGTCTTCTAAGTGTTTTATGTTCCAACCATTTATTTACCACTTGCTCCACACAAGGTATGGTATTTGGATGGGGAGATACACAAATGATGTAGGCCCTGACCTCTAAGGAAAATATAATGATTTACATACACTAGTTAGATTTACCATGGAGCAGAATAAAGTTAGATGGGATAGTACAAGCAGTGTCTCTGTTTCCTATTCCCTTTGTTTTCTGCATAATATGCAATACAGTACTCTCTGACCAAGGGCTCGATAAATTGTTTAGTTTATAAATTATGGAAATATTCATTTTCATAAACACAGGTATTCCCAATAAGATGGATATTAGAATGAAATGCCTTTATTGGACCAATTATTTGCAACCCAGGGCACTTAGTAAAATATAGCATGTAGAGAGTTGATGGAGAAATTGTATTAGCACAGTCAATTTTGCCAAAATGCATTTGCTTTTTGGTTTTTATTATCCTGCAAAACCTAGCCTGCAGGATCAACCCTTTCCACGCGCACAGGATTAATCCATTTTCTAATGCATAGTAATTTAATGTGGGGGAGTTCCTTATACAAGCAATTCTCTGAGAAATTTAATAGGCTTCAAAGAAAGTAGAGTTGATTATTATTAAGCAGTGTAAACAAGACATGAGATTGTTGTACGTTTAGGAACAACCAGATAAATATACATCTCATTTCAAATCATACCTATCACAGTCTAATGAAACAGCACACATGGATTTTTTTTCTCTAGGACTATGATACTTAGCTTCTGTAATCCTTTGTAAATACTGCTCTAACCCCTTGATTTAAAATCTGAGCATCTGAATATTAGAGTTTAGTCATGTTACTAGTTACTGAGAAACAAAATAATAAAAATGAGGGAAAAGTCATTATTGTTATACATTAAACATAATGGGTGTATTACAAATACAACCAAGTTATTTTCATAAATTTGAGTACATAAAAGCTTGAGAGAGTATATGGCTATATCCTAGATATGTTTCAAGGTAGACCTTAGCCTTATCCTTCCAAAATACAGATATTAATCAAATGTTTTCTGATGCTTATAAAACATTGAATTTGGTGTCATCTTCAATTCAGCTTATCATAAATAGGAACTGAATAAACCAGAAATTTAAAGTTCTTAATTGGACATTGGACATCCTTTAAGCTTCACAAATCTATTTATGATGGATTTCATGCAGTAAGGGATAATATGGCAGCCTAAGAAGATTAACGCAGTGACAAAGTTTATACTACTAAAGGCTATTTTAGGACTTAGAAGAATTTGGTTTGTTTTTTTTTTTAATGTAGTGATATGTGAGGTTTTGAAAAGAGAAGCAAATTCTTTAGAAGATTAATACATTTAACATACTATTATTTTAATATACGGACTTTCTCTTCCATGAATTCCATAGGAAGTAATACACACCAAGAAACTGAAGCTAGAGAGGCATTCACCAGCAAGTTAATGAGTGATAAAAAATGAGACTAACTCATGGGTCTCTTGAATCTTGATTTAAGATTCCTTCAAATAAGGGTGTGTGTGTGTGTAAGAGAGAGTGAGAGAAAGAAAAGATGGGGAAAGAGAGAGCAAGAGAAAGAGAAAGACTTCAAATTAAATATTAAATGCTACTTTATCACTTATGAACTATAACTTTATTTTCATTCTTATGGCTAATCAGCTTCATTTGGTTGTTTTTAGTTGTCAAGGAAAAGCACCTGAAACTATTATAAGAGCATTACTCTTCAAAATGAAATCCAACAATAGTTTCCATTTTACTTAACTCTAGTGGCTATAATCAAGGCAGTATTTACCACTTAAAACAATATTCAATGTAGAGAATATGTATATAAATTAAAATATTATTACATATTTATTACAATACAATTATCCCTTGTATTGATGCACACACAAACAGATGCACCATTGTTCTCCATTCTAATATAGGAAAAGTGAGCCCCAAACAAAATACCTTTGAAAAGTTTAAGCACATAGTTGATGAATTATTAATTGTTACTTCTTTTTATCAAACTGAGGGAAATGAGTTAGTAGTCTTATATGGTAAACGTCAAAACTTCTAGAAACACTTCTCACACACTAGCAACAAGAGGCAACTCAAAATAAACTGTCTAAACAGTATATTAATTAATTCTGTAGCAGATTGATCAGTTCTCAGTGGAATTTTTTCCCATAACTTATCAGACAAGTGGGAGTTACCCAAAAGCTATGATTTTAGTACATTCTGCATCAGCTGAATCTGCCTTAGTGAACTTGGTCTGAATTCCCCATCTCCTTCAAGGGAGGGCAAATTCCTGCCACAGATGACTTTTTACCATTCCCAGTGAAGAAAAGGGCCAATTCCATATAACGTTTATAAAACTGTATAAACATAGCTTATTAATCCTTTGGGTTGAAACGTAGTATATAAATGTAAGATATTAAAGTGCTTAATCAAAAGCACCTTTTTTATGTCCTCCGTCAAGCTGAATAAACAAAAATGAAAAAGGACATAATATATAACTGCTGGCATATCCATCAGAAATAGCCACAGCTATTCCATTTTTGGTCAATTATTTTTGTACAGCCTTAAGTTCCAAAGATTTCAAAATCCTTGTTGAAATGTAACTCTACATTTTCACCTACCTCTTCCATCACTGCCTAAATAACTTTCTAAGTGCTAGCATAAACAAAACTGCATATCCTTGCTTTATAAGGTTGATACCAAAACCTTCAGCTGATAAGAGAATTGTTTTATAGTATAAATATCCTCTCTGGATATCAAGCCATTAAAGGTAATAGTTAAATTTTAAAAGAACTCAAAGTCAGGGAGATATTACTCAAATGAAATTAATTTCCATTTTCCTCAGGACTAGCTGAAGCATGGTCATGTTCTTCATTTTTCCTGTAGACTCTATGGTCCAACTGAAGTGGATTTGGAGACAACCTGAGACCATCAGTGAGAGCTCCTATCTCTTTTTAGCAAGTAACTTACTTGTTTCTTACTTGATTTCTGATTTCATTTCAAAAATCCCCTGGCACTCCCTAAGTATGGGATAAGGCATATTTTAGTGTGAGAAATAGGGGACCTATTCCAATATATTGCTGAGGGGTACAGGAGTGGGGTTAGCATGAATTGAAGTTATTGGCAATATACGACTAAGAATAAATGGGTTCCTGACATCATCATGGTCATCATTATCAGAGTCTGAACTTATTCACTATTCAATATGTTCTATTCACTGTGCTAAGCATTTTGCATCCACGCTTTAATTATCCTAATAACCTTACAAGGGAGATATTAATTTTTTATTTTTATTTATTTATTTTTTTGAGATAGAGTTTCACTCTTGCTTCCCAGGCTAGAGTACAGTGGCGCAACCTTAGCTCACTGCAACCTCTGCCTTCTGGTTTCAAGCAATTCTCCTGCCTCAGCCTCCCAAGTAGCTGGGATTATAGGTGCCTGCCACCACGCTCAATTAATTGTTGTATTTTTAGTAGAGACAGGGTTTCACCATGTTGGTCAGGCTGGTCTTGAACTGCTGAACTCGTGATCCACCCACCTCACCCTCCCAAAGTGCTGGAATTACAGGTGTGAGCCACCGCACCCAGCCAGGAGATGTTAATACTATAGATTACATTTCAGAGACTAAGTAACTGAGATTACACTCTTAAAGATGAAAGTTTTATAAGGGCATGGAGCTAATCTAGGGTTGACTTCAGAACACATTGCTCTGGAAGACCTATCAATGTCCACACTCAGGCCAAAGGCAATGATAAGAAACATATAAGCAGCTTTTGGGCTTAATTTCTAAGGTCAATGGTAAAGTTAGTATTTCTACATGATGTGGTATAAGGTAAGGAATCTTTTTGGGATGGGGAGGGGCTTCAGCTAAAAGATTTGTCTTTCACTGTGCAAAGTATATAACATAAGAAAGAGAAAATGTCATTTGCTCACCTGTAAGAAGTATGGGTGTGGAGTGAGGAGGAAAAACATTGATAGATATTGGAAGGAAGGAGGAAGAGTTTCAATGGCCAGCCATTGGCAGCCAAATGTCTAAAGCACTGCCACAACTGTAGGCAAAAGGTCTGAGCTTTCAATCATAGCTTGACCTGTGAGTGCACTAGGCTGATCTTACAGTAGAATCACCCATCAGGTATCCCAGGAAGACCCTTATCCTAATATTAGCACTAATATTTGTGCTGTTCTGTAATTTTCTTAGGTTCCTTCCATTATTCCACTCTTTATGTCCTGTGGAAATTTGGAGATCAAATCAAAAAATCCTACTTTCATATCAAAGCAAACTAAGATTCAGAATGAGTCCCAGCTTGACACTTGACAACTGTGTTGAATTTAAGGAGAACTCTGTCATATATGGTTTAAAAACATAGTCTTGGAGGCTGAACTGGCTTTAGTCATTTTTCCAGAAGTAGAATAATGTACATAGTGTGGAAGAGCAGAGGGAAGTTGCTTCAAAGTTCCATTCATGAAAGATTTTGTTGATGTCATACAAAAGTATTGTTATATTCTCAAACCATCAAATTAATAATAGCACACAAGCAACTGTTACATAATTTAGAATAAGAAAAGTTTCCATTAGAGGGTAACAAAGAGCTATGTGAGATTCTATGGGGAAGAATTAAAATGAAAAACAGGAATTCCCCTTGAAAGATATGGCAGCAGAGAAGAACGTCAAAATCTTATGCCACTTTGTTTGTTAGGCCATTATTGAAGGAGGTTTGACGATAGATTAAACAACAAAAGCATACAATGTTGGGCTAGAATTTAAAGATATCTAGGATATCAGATGTTAAAAACACCACCATGGGGGAAAAAAAGAAAAGGCATTGGGTTAGAAAAGTTGTAGACCATGGAATATCTGTGGAGGAAACCTGACTTCTCAGACAAACACAAAAGTAGTATAAGATAGTCCTTGATTTGAAGCGAATAGGAGCACAGAGCATAGAGTTCCTCATACTCTATGCTCTTTTCTCACTAAAGCTCTTTAAGGTTATGGGTTTATTTTCATCATTATAGTCTTAGCACAAAAATAGAGCTGGGTGTAGAACTATCACTCAATAAATATTGGATGAATGGATGAGTAAAAGAAGTGTTATGCACATGAATGGTAAAAAGGCTACAGGAATTAGGAATCACTGGGAATTAAGGTGAAATAGGGAATTATGGATTCATGTTTACTCTGAGTTTAAGACTTGCTCTTCTCTAGCCCTAGATTTGGTGCTATTGAACCTCCAAAGTCTACACCTATCTTCCATGTTGGAGCAAATTGCAGCGTCTCTAGGACTGGGAATAACAAAAGAGAATGAATTTGGCATGCAGCTTTGGGCATGATACATAAAAATATCTCACATCCTTCATATAATGGCCTTAACTCTCCAGTATCTTTCCTGATCATTTCACTGGAGAGCTCCAGAGACAAATTACAGGTTAAGGGAGGTTGCTGGAGAGTGCAATTCAAGCACAGATATGAAGAGTTTGCCCAAAATGTATTGTAGACTTAAAAGAATAAATAAGTGAAGGGACAGGTGTTACTAACAGTAAGAGAGAACAGAACTTAATGGCTCTATGTTCTTTATCTTCATGGTCAGGAAGAGTAAATATTTGTCAGAAAGTGTGTGCATGAAAGAATTAAGGCAGAGGACACCTGTTTGTCTAAGGTGGTAGCATTGCACATTATATGTACCAATACTGTTCTTAGCTTAAAACGCTTTTTAATCAATGTTTATGGTAGATGCTTGTTTTCATCATTTCCAGGTATCAATAAACAGGGATCACTTGGATTACATACTCACGAAGATTTACAATTTTGTCTATTTATGGACACTTGGTATTTTTGAGGTCTCTGACAAAGCCATCTCTCTCACGCACTTTTTAAATTTAGGCCAGATTTAATTTAAGCTCTACTGCTTTATACCTCAGGCATTTATTATCTTTTTGTCATGTAAAATGTTAAGTTGGAAAAGTAGTTAGGCAATTTTTTTCCTGTATTCCAACGGTCTATTATTACAAATATTTATATGTAAAAATATAATAATTATTTTTAAAAGATGAATGGAACTATAATTTGAAAGTAAGAAAACAAGAGCATGATTTGGATGACGTGATTAGCAGTACCACAGCAACAAATATATTTCTAGAACACTGTATATAACGTAGCCTTTCTGACCCAGTCATCAGCAGGGAATTCTATTTTGAGTTGGTTTCCTAAGAGGAAAATGAGTCATTCGGAAACATTTACCTTTATTCGCCCTACCCTTTATATCCAATGGCATTATTTAGAAATAGGTAGCCACAGTTGGAAATTAAAGGGGTTTGTGGTTATGGAAAAGTTCCTACTATAAATCTACTATGACTACCACCTGACAAGATATAAAATGGTTAAATTTTGAGCTGAGATTTTTAGATTTACTCATTAACATTTAATGCTTTCTCTATGACAGCTACTTCTCGAATTAGGTTTCTGACATACACACACACCCCCCACACACACACACATACACACATCCATAGACACACACGATAGGCAGAGACACAGAGCAGGTATATCTCCTCCACTGGAATTTTTATATGAGGACAGAAGAATAAATCCCACGTTCTGACTACAAAAGCACGTATTTTTATTACGATAGATGCAAACTTAAAATGAATCCATGTGAAAACAGAAAGACAATATTCTTAGAGGCAAAGATTCAGGAAACTGGACATACTGAATTCAGGTTTCTAATTAATAACAACATACCTAGAGTGCAAATATTGACGGATTTTGTGAATTGCAAGTCTATTTTCAGCTTTTTTTCTGTGCTACTGTCTTTCATATCATTTGTTCACAAATCTCCACATTGACATTGACTCTCTGTCTCTTCTGGAATCATAAACCATGATAACATTTTTAGGATGTCATAACATTCATATTGCCAACCGCATGGCATGTATTTACCTCATCTTCTGAGAATCTAAAGCATTTGGCACTATTGACCACTTCCTCTTGTACAATTTTCTCCTTTTGATAATACTCCTGTCTCCTGAAGCTTCTTTCTCTTTTCCCATTATTTGTCTTGTTTTTGGACCACTTTCATTCTGACTTGCTTCTAGATACTGGTACATTACTCATCTCTGTTCTCAGTAGTATTTTTTGTTGTTTTAGGTGAAATAATCAAATTACAAGGTTTAAGTTATCCCTCTATGTTATGCTTCTCCAACTTGAATCTCCATCTGGACCTTCCCCTGGAGTTTACATTTATATATTTGATCCTGTTAATCAATTCAACAGAGAGATTGCAAAATATCACTTTGTTTAAACCAAAGTTATCACGTACCTCTTCAGACATGTCTACATCTTCTATTTTCTATTTTAGGTGATGACTCCCAGGGTTATTCCCTCACCCTTATCTGATATTCAACCATAATATGCATATCTTACCTTCTACTTCATATGTGTTCCCTCAGTAAAAGTCTCAGTTCATGTTTTCATTGTATCTTATCTAGGTCATAAAATTAACTCTTAACTGTCTCCCTTCAATATATCGTCTCTGACACAATATTTCCAAAATTTTCCTTTATATGAATAGGAATTAAATAATTTTATTAATAAGGTAATATATCTGCTTAATACCTTCAAGAGGCTATCCCCAACATTTATAATGAATTTCAATATTTTTTACATAGGACATAAGCTCCTGTATAATTTCCTGCTTCCTACTTCTTTATCTCTTGCTATTTCTCTACCTATATGCTTTCTCCTTCCTCCCTTTTTGTTTACTAACTTCCCACATTCTGAATCATTACCTTTCCTTTTTTTACCTAACAAAGATCTACTCGTGTTACTAAAAGTCAGTTGAAATATCTTTTCTAGGTAGTCTTCCCTGACACTATAACTCATTTCAATAAGGCAACACTAGGCTCCTTGTTAACCTCGTTGGTACCTTTATAATAGCACTACATGGTGCTTTAAGTGATTTTCTTCATCATTTCTTTAAGTAAACTATGAAACCTTAGACTCATCCTTTGAGTATAAGGATAAGTCTATGTCTCCTTTCTTTCATAACCTGCACACATTTTATCAGAAAAATCCTCTTGATTCTACCTTCGAAATACATGTGGAATCTTGCTGTTTCACACTTCTCTCTCTGCCTCCCTAGTCCAACATACCAACATAAGCCAGAATTTCTATGATAACTTTTTAACTGGCCTCCGATGACTTCCCTTGACTCCAAACAGTTCATTATAAACACAGCAGCCAGAGTGATCGTTTTTAAATGTAAGTCAGTTCATGTCATTTATCTGCTCAAAACTCCAGCATGGTTCCTCATTTCACATAGAGAAAAAGCCAAACTCTGCAAGGGCCTACATAATCAGGTTCTCTAGACCCTCTCTGACCTCAACTCCTCCCCACTCCACCTGCCATCACACTTGGCTTCTCTACCACTGGATCGTATCATCTCAGGGCTTTTGTGTTGGCTGTTCTTGCCTCATAGAGTCACGTGGGTAACCTCTTACCTATATGAAATTTGTGTCCAAGTGTTACTTTCTCACTGAGGCTTAACTATAGCACCATACTTAGAACTGCAGCCTGCAATTCCTATTATCCTCTTCTTGTCACTTTACTCATTTATCCCATAGTACTTATTCCCTTCTAATGTATTACTAATTGTGTTATTTATTTATTTTCTGCTTCAGTGTTCTAGAATATGTTTCACAGGAGCAGAGTTTTCTGTTTTGTTCACTTACATATTCCCATCAAGAACCCCAAGTTTGGCTGACTGTGAAGGTCTTTTCCTGACAAAGTGAACCTGTAAAGACTGGAAAAGGTGACTGCATTTTAAATGTGCAGAAACAATGCAAGAATAGAAAGATCACGGAGAATTAAAGCAACATGATACCTTCAAGGAAACTAACAAAGCTCCAATAACTGATGACATGGTATGGCTGTGTCCCTACTCAAATCTCATCTTAAATAAGGAAGAAAAAATAAAGGACTTCGGAGCAGTCAGAAAACAATTAACAAAATAGCAAGTTCTTACTTATCAATAATTAGTTTAGATGTAAATGTACTGTTTTTTAATCAAAAGACAGAGTGACTGTATAGATTTGGAAACAATCTAAAAACAAAGTACAGTGGGCTGGGTGCGGTGGCTCACACCTGTAATCCCAGCACTTTGGGAAACCAAAGTGGGTGGATCACAAGGTCAGAAGTTTGAGACCAGCCTGACCAACATGGTGAAACCCTATCTCTACTAAAAATATAAAAATTAGCCAGGTGTGGTGGCATGTGCCTGTAATTCTAGCTACTCAGGAGGCTGAGGCAGGAGAATCGTTTGAACCCAGGAGGCAGAGGTTGCAGTGAGCCGAGATCAGCCTGGGCAACAGGAGGCAATTAGAAACAAAGAAGGAGGGGGAAGGCTATAGGTATTACCCTTAAATCTGGAACCATTGTGGTTTCCAGTGGCCTCCTCTGCAGAGGACCGTGGTATTTTCTTCTCCTGAGGTAATGAACAGCCCTTCATGCTGAGGAAATCCACAGAAGGAGATAATGGCACACCCCTCTTTCTGCCAGTAAATGGCAGTGGAGGCACCTGCACCCCAAGCATCAGCTCAGCCACTAAAGAGAGTGATCCCATCCTGACTCCAGAGCTGCTATAACTCTGTACAAGCCTGTGTTTCTATTTTCAGCTCCCTAGCTGCTTCACAAGCATCTACTTGCATATTGCTACCAAAACAGAAGTAGAGGTACCTGTGTTCTGGGCACCAGTGCTCTTACCATCCCAAATCCCAGAACTATAGTCCTTTACATATGCTAATATGTCAGGTCTCAGGTAAGTGGCCACTGTATGGGTGCTACACAATAGACAGCAGTACCACCATCACCATGAATTGGCCTGCAAGCCAGACCCAGGCCAGGAGTGATCCCCTCAACCAAAACGTCTCCAGTAGGAGAAAAAGAGATTGAGAGGACCATAGCAGCCATCAGCTCTGAAGACCTCAATAACCATTGCCACCACTGAGGACCCCTGCAATCTTTGTCAACACCAATCTCAGCTGACAAAGCTGTACAGAGACTACAGAGCTAACCCTCCCTTGTATCAGAGCCACTGCACCTCATCCAGAGGCACCCTCACAAACCCTGTAGGGGAATATCTTCTAGAAAAACTAGCTCTACAATCTGGAAGAGGAGATAGCTCCACCAAATGTATAGACATCAATATAATACAATAAGAAACATTAAAAACAGAGGAGATATAACACCGCCAAAAGAACACAATAATTTCACAGTAGCTAACCCAAAGAAACGAAGATTTAAAAAACTGCTAGACAAAGAATTCAAAATGTTCTAAGGAAACATAGTAAACTTTATTTAAGAAAATATAGAGCAACGATTTAACAAAATCAGAAAACAATAACAATCAAAACAAGCAATGTAACAGAGAGGTAGAAATAATTTTTTAAATATAAATTTTATGGCCAAAATATACAATGAATGAAATTTAAAATGCAATAGAGTATTGAAGCAGCATTGATCAGGCAAAAGACAAAATCTGTTAACTGGAAGACAGGTTACTGGAAAGTGTACAATCAAAAGAAAAGAAAAAGAATGAAAAGTGTGATGGTTAATAATGAGTGTCAACTTGATTGGATTGAAGGATACAAAGTATTGGTCCTGGGTGTGTATGTGAGGGTATTGCCAAAAGAGATTAAAATCTGAGTCAGTGGGCTGGGAAAGGCAGACCCACCCTTAATCTGAGTGGGCACAATCTAATCAGCTGCCAGGATGGCTAGAATATAAGCAGGCAAAAAAAAAAAAAAAAAAAAGTGAAAAGAGAGACTGGTCTAGCCTCCCAGCCTACATCTTTCTTCTGTGCTGGATGCTCCCTGCCCTTGAACATCAGACTCCAAGTTCTTCAGTTTTGGAACTTGAATTGGCTGTCCTCGCTCCTCAACCTGCAGATAGCCTATTGTGGGACCTTGTGATCATATGAGTTAATACTTAATAAACTCATATATATATAGGCGCACACACACACACACACACACACTATATATATATATATTTTCCATTAGTTCTGTCACTCTAGAGAACCCTGACTAATACAGATTTTGGTACCAGGAGTGGTTCTAGAGGAGCAGAATATTAAGGATGGAGTTCTTTCATTGGTTTTAGGTTTCTGGAGATAGATGCTTAATATGATTAGACCATAAAATGCTAAGGACTCTACTTATAATAGTATGGAGAATACTGATAGTCATTGGAGTGAACTCTTTAGAGAGTAGTGCAAAACAAATGGCTTTGACACCCCTCATTCACTGCTCATGAGAGGCAAGGAGCTTAGTGACTCTATACATAGAAACCTTGACTATTTGTGGAGAACCAAGAACACAATGAAGTTGGTTGGTTGCTCCCAAATTCAGTGAACAAAGTGATGAAAGAAAATGATGCACTCAGGGATTCTGTCTCCCAGCTCTAGAAGCCAATACTGAACCTCGAATTTTCTAAGATTGCCATGAGTGAGAGTCTTGTCTCCTGTAGAGAAAGAGCTGAAACTGTAGAAAAACAGAAAACGGTCTTATGTGACTGGCTGACCTGCAACAAAAGGTGCATGCACAGCCTCATCAGGTATCTACTGTTAAAGTGAGGGCATTTATTGGAAAATAATGGGACCCTGCAACTTGGAATGGGGACGTGTGGGAGGAGGCTGATGAAGCTGGGGATGCTGAGTTGGAAACTCTGATGAAACTTTTGTCAGAAGAGATGGCTTCCCCATCCCCAGTAGTGGCAACATCCCCTCCTCGACCCATGCTGCTCTCCGCCTTTCTACTTTTGAGGAGATAAACCCTACACTGCCTAACAGTGATGGCCTCCCCTGAGGCAGTTGCTAGGAAAGATAGCATTGATTTTTCTCAGGAGCCATCCCCATGTGTGACCCATGAGGAGTTGCACTATGCTTGAAAAGAACTGCTTGAGTTTTCTAATTTATATAAACAGAAATCTGGAGAACAGGCATTGGAATGGATTTAAAGGGTGTGGGATAATGGTAGAAGGAACATAGAGTTGGATCAGGCTGAATTTATTGATTTGGGCCCACTAAGCAGGGACTCTGCATTTAATGTTGCAGCTCGGTGAGTTCTAAAAGGTTCTAACAGTTTATTTGCTTGGTTTGCTGAAATATGGATTCAAAGATGGCCCACTGTGAATGAGCTGGGAATGCCTGATCTCCCTTGGTTTAATGTAGAGAAAGGGATCCAAAGGCGTAGGCATATTGGAATGGTGGAGTCGATTAGTCACTTTAGACCTACTCATCCAAGCTGGGAGGGTCCAGAAGATATACACTTGATCAATGCCTCGCAAAATAGATTTGTGAAGGCAGCACCTGCATCTCTGAAAAGCCCTGCAATTACTCTTCTCTGTATGTCAGGTCTAATGGTGGGAACCACAGTCACTGCACTACAAAATGTAAATACAAAGGGAATAATTGGATCTTGAGGTGGCAGGGGCCAAGTGGCAGCACTCAACTGTCAAAGGCAAGGTGAGCATAGCTACCATAATGGACAGCAGAGACAAAGCAGCAATCAAAATAGTCTGATTCATGTAGAGCTCTGGCATTGGCTAATTAATCACAGTGTTCCTAGAAGTGAAATTGATAGGAAGCTTACTGCATTCCTAATTTATACAAGCAGAAAACTTCTAGGTCAAATGAACAAAAGACTAATTTGAATTATAAAAACAGAGAATCATGGCCCCTCAATTTCCAGACTTGAGCCAGTTTACAGACCCGGAATCCCTTGAATGAAGGGGAGGCCAGGTCCCCTTGAGGAAGGACCCCACTCCATTACTGACAATTTATGCAGTGAATCTCTCTCCCATCCTTCCTCAAGGTGACCTCTAGCCTATTACTAGGGTAACTGCATCAGAGAAAGGGAAATGATCAGACATTCCTGGGACAACTGGACACTGGCTCTGAGCTGACATTGATTCCAGGGGACCCAAAACATCATTATGGTCCTACAGTTAAAGTAGGAGCTTATGGAGGTCAGGTAATTAATGGCGTTTTAGCTCAGGTCTGACTTACAGTGGGTCCAGGGGGTCCCCAAACTCATCCTGTGGTCATTTTCCAAGTGCCAGAATGCATAATTGGCATAATTAGCAGCTGGCAGAACCCCAACATTGGTGCCCTGACTGGTAGGGTGAGGGTTATTATGGTGGGAAAGGCCAAATGGAAGCCATTAGAGCTGCCTTTGTCTAGAAAAATAGTAAATCAAAAACAACATCACATTCCTGAAGGGACTGCAGAGATTACTGCCACCATCAAAGACTTGAAAGATGCAGGGGTGGTGATTCCCACCACATCCCCAATCAACTCTCCCATCTGGCCTGTGCAGAAGACAGCTGGATCTTGGAGAATGACAGTGGATTATTGTAAACTTAACCAAGTGGTGACTTCAACTGCAGCTGCTGTACCAGATGTGGTTTCATTTCTTGAGCAAATTAACACATTCCTGGTACCTGGTATGCAGCCATTGACTTGGCAAATGCCTTTTTCTCCATTCCTGTCCATAAGGCCTGTCAGAAGCCATTTTGCCTTCAGCTGGCAAGGCCACAATATACCTTTACTGTACTACCTCAGGAGTATATCACCTCTCCAGCTTTGTGACATAATGTTATTTGGAGAGACCGTGATTACTTTTTGTTTCAGCAAGATATCACACTAGCCCATTACATTAATGACATTATGCTGATTGGATCCAATGAGTAAGAAGTAGCAAACACACAGGACTTACTGGTGAGACATTTGCATGCCAGAGGTTGTGCAATAAATCCAACTACAATTCAGGGACCTTCTACCTCAGTAAAATTTCTAGGGGTCCAATGGTGTGGAGCCTGCCGAGATATTTCTTCTAAGGTGAAGGATAAGCTGCAGCATTTGGCCCTTCCTACAATCAAAAAAGGGGCATAACGCCTAGTAGGCCTATTTGGATTTTGTAGGCAACACGTTTCTCATTTAGCTGTATTACTCCAGTCCATTTATTGAGTGACCTGAAAGGCTGCCAGTTTTGAGTGGGGTACAGAACAGGAGAAGGCTCTGCAACAGGTCCAGGCTGCTGTGCAAGCTGCTCTGCCACGGGGGTCATATGACCCAGTAGATCCAATGGTGCTTGAGGTGTCAGTGGCAGATAGGGATGCTGTTTGGAGCATTTGGCAGGCCCCCATAGGTGAATCACAGGGGAGGCCTCTAGGGTTTTCGAGAAAGGCCCTCCCATCTTCTGCAGATAACTACTCTCCTTTTGAGAGACAGCTCTTGTCCTATTACTGGGCTTTTGTGGAAACTGAACGTTTGACTATGGGTCATCAACTCGCCATGGGACCTGAACTGCCTATCATGAACTGAGTTCTATCTGACCCATTTAGCCATAACGTGGGTGGTGTAAAGCAGCATTCCATCATCAAATAAAAGTGGTATATTCATGATCAGGCTCAAACAGGTCCTGAAGGCACAAGTAAGTTTCCTGAAGTGGCTCAAATACCCATTGGTCTCCACTCCTGCCACCCTATCTTCTCTCCCCTAGGCTGCACCAATGGCCTCATGGGGAGTTCCCTATGATCAGTTGACAGAGGAAGAGAGATTAGGGCCTTGTTCACAGATGGTTCTGCACGATATGCAGGCACCAACTGAAAGTGGACAGCTGCAGCACTATAGCCCCTTTCTAGGACATCCCTCAAAGACAGCAGTGAAGGAAAGACTTCCCAGTGGGCAGAACTTTGAGCAGAGCACCTGGTCATGCACTTTGCATGGAAGGAGAAATGGCGAGGTGTGTGATTACATACTGTAGCCACTGGTTTGGCTGGATGTTCAGGGACTTGGAAGAAGCATGATAGCAAAATTGGTCGCAAAGAAATTTGGGGAAGAGGTATGTGGATGGACCTTTCTGAGTGGTCAAAAACTGTGAAGATATTTGTATCCCATGTGAGTGCTCACCAATCAGTGATCTCAGCAGAGAAGGATTTTAATAATCAAGTGAATAGGATCACCCGTTCTCTGGACACCACTTAGCCTCTTTCCCCAGCCACCTCTGTCATTGCCCAGTGGGCCCATGAATAAAGCGGCCCTGGTAGCAGGAATGGAGGTTACGCATGGGCTCAGCAACATGGACTTCTACTCACCAAGGCTGATCTGGTGACAACCACTGCTGAGTGCCCAATTTGCCAACAGCAGAGACCAACTGTGAGCCCTTGATATGGCACCATTCCTTGGAGTGATCAGCCAGCTACCTGGTGGCAGACTGATTGTACTGGACCTCTTCCATCATGGAAAAGGCAAAAGTTTGTCCTCACTGCAATAGACACTTACTCGGGATGTGTTTGCCTATCCTGGACACAATGCTTCTGCCAAGACTACACCAATGGACTCACAGAATATCTCATCCACTGTTATGGTATTCCACACAGCATTGCCTCTGACCAAGGCACTCACTTCACAGCTAAAGAAGTGTGGCAGTGGGCTCATGCTCATGGAATTCACTGGTTTTACCATGTTCCCTATCATCCTGAAGCAGCTGGATTGATAGAACAGTGGAATGGCCTTTTGAAGTCACAATTACAAGGCCAACTAGGTGACAATACTTCGCAGGGCTGGGGCAAAACTCTCCAGAAGGCCATGTATGCTCTGAATCAGCATCCAATATATGGTACTGTTTCTCCCACAGCCAGGATTCACAGGTCCAGGAATCAAGGGGTGGAAGTGGAAGTGGCACCACTCACCATCACCCTGAGTGATCCACTAGCAAAATTTTAGTTTCCTGTTTCTGCAGCATTATGTTCTGCTAGCCTAGAGGCCATAGTTCCAAAGGGAGGAATGCTGCCACCAGGAGACACAACAATGATTCCATTAAACTGGAAGTTAAGATTGCCACCTGGACACTTTGGGGTCCTTCGACCTTTAAGTCAACAGGCTAACAAGAGAGTTACAGGGTTGGCTGGGGTGGCTGACCTGGACTATCAAGATGAAATCAGTCTAGTACTCCCACAGCAGAGGTAAGGAAGAATATGCATGGAATATAGGAGATCCATTAGGGCATCTCTTACTATTACCATGCCCTGTGATTAAGGTCAATGAGAAACTACAACAACTCAATCTAGGCAGGACTAGAAATGACCCAGACCCTTTAGGAACAAGGGTTTGGGTCACTCCACCAGGAAAAAACCCACGACCTATGGAGGTGCTTGCTGAAAGCAAAGGGAATACAGAATGGGTAGTAGAAGAAGGTAGTCATCAATACCAGCTACGAACACGAGACCACCTGTAGAAAAGAGGACTGTAATTGTCATGAGTATTTCCTCCTTCTTTTGTTAAACACATGTTTGTGCATGTATACACTTGAAGTAATAAAATATCTTTATTATTTCCTTTCTCCTTTATCATGTGACATAAGATTTATTGACTTCACATCAGCATTTAAGTATTGTTAACTTTATGTAATAGTATTTGGGTTGGGGATTCGTGTGTTTCCCGTTGTACAAAGGATAGTTGTATTATGTTAGGTGTAATTATGATCTTATTAGTGTCTTTATTTGAAAATTACGTATGATCTCAGGGGATGTGTAATGGTTCAAGTTGATTTAAATCTTATTGAGTATATTTTCTGACCACAATGGTAAGAAACTAGAAATCAATTGTAGAAATAATGTCAGAAAATTTACAAATATGGAGAGATTAAATAGCACATTGTAGAACATGCAGTGTATCAAAGAATAAACTAAAGGAGAAGTTAAAAAAGATCTTAGACAGAAATGGAAACACAACATACTAAAAATTATGGGATACAGCAAAGGCAATTCTCAGAGTAAAGTTTATATTAATAAATGGCTACATTATAAAGAAGAAACATTCCAAGTGAACAGCCTAACTTTACACCACAAGGAAATAAAAATGAACTAAGCCCAAAGTTAGTACAAAAAAGGAATAATTAAGCAGAGAGCAGAAATAAAAGTAGAGACTGGGAAAAACAATAGAAAAGATAAATAAAACAGTGTTTTTTAAAAGATAAAAATCAATATATCTTTAGCTACATGAATTAACAAAGTAAGAGAAGACTCAAATACATAAAATAAAAAACGAAAGAGGAGACATTAAAAGTGATACTACAGAGATGTAAAGGATCATAAGAGACTATTATGAATAATTATACACCATAAAATTGGAAAATCTAAAAAATGGATAAATTCTTAGACATATGCTACCTATTAAGATTGAATTAGAAAAGTATTGAAAGCCTGAGCACCCCTATAACTAATATGGAGATTGATGCAGTAATAAAAAAGTCTCCCATCAGAGAAAAGCTTAGGATCTAATGGCTTCACAGCTGAATTCCACCAAATATTTAAAAAGCCAATATCAATCCTTCCTACACTCTTCCAGAAACATTTTAGGGTAGGAAATAGTTCCAAACTCATTTGATGAAGCCAGTATTATTCTTGACTAAACCCAGACAAGAGCACTGTAAGAAAAGAAAATTATAGGCCTATAGCCATGTTGAATATAGATGCAACAATTCTCAAGAAAATGCTAGCTGACTGAATTCAAAAACACATTAAAATTATCATATAACATCATTAAATGGGATTTATCACTGAGATGCAAGAATGGTTCAATACAATGAATGTGACACAATATACTAACAGAATGAAGAACAACAAAAAACCCTATATGACCATCCCAGTAGATGCAAAAAAAGCGTTCAAAAAAATTCAACATTTTTTCATAATCCAAACGCTCAACAAATTAAAAGTAGAAGGAATGTACCTTTATATAACAACTGGATTAAGAAAATGTGGCACATATATACCATGGAATACTATGCAGCCATAAAAAAGGATGAGTTTCTGTCCTTTGTAGGGACATGGATGCAGCTGGAAACCATCATTCTTAGCAAATTATCACAAGAATAGAAAACCAAACACCGCATGTTCTCACTCATAGGTGGGAACTGAACAATGAGATCACTTGGACTCGGGAAGGGGAACATCACACACCGGGGCCTACCATGGGGAGGGGGAAGGAGGGAGGGATTGCATTGGGAGTTATACCTGATGTAAATGACGAGTTGATGGGTGCTGACAAGTTGATGGGTGCAGCACAGCAACATGGCACAAGTATACATATGTAACAAACCTGCACATTATGCACATGTACCCTAGAACTTAAAGTATAATAATAATAAAAAATAAATTAAAAAAAAACCAAAAAACAATAAAGGTCATATACAACAAGCTCACATGTAACATTACACTCAACACTGAAAAGCTGAACACTTCTAACTGATGATCAGGAACAAAAAAAGCATTCTCACTCTATTCAGCATAGTGGTAGAAGTCCTCACCGAGGGCAACTAGACAAGAAAAAATATATAAAAGCCATTCAAATCATAATGAAAGAAGTTACATTTTCTCTGTTTTCAGATAACTTGATTGTTTATATATGTATTAAAAAAAAAAAAAAAAACTGGGGGCACAAGAGCTCATGCCTGTAATCCCAGTGCTTTGTGACGCCAAGTAGGAAAGATCACTGGAGCCAGGAGTTCAAGGTTACAGTAATCTATAATAGTACCACTTCAGTCCAACCTGGGCAACAGAACAAGACCCTCAAAAGAACAACAAAAAACAAAAACAAAAAACCTAGAGACTCCATGAAAAACCTGTTAAAACTAATAAACAAATTCAGTAAAGTCTTGCCAAAGCAAGACTAAGCAAAAGATCAAATCTGGAGGCAACACACTAGCAGGAGTTGCAACCCTAGTCTCTGACAAAACAGACTTTAAACCAACCAAGATCAAAAAAGACAAAGAAGGGCATTACATAATGATAAACGGATCAGGTCAACAAGAAGAGCTAACTATCCTAAATATATATACACCCAATACAGGAGCACCCATATTCATAAAAGAAGTTCTCACAGACCTACAAAAAGACTTAGACTCCCAAACAATAATAGTGGGAGACTTTAACACCCTACTTTCAATAGTAGATCAACAAGACAGAAAATTAAGAAGGATATTCAGGACTGAAACTCAGCTTTGGATCAAGTGGACCTAATAGACATCTACATAACTCTCCACCCCAAATCAACAGAATATACATTCTCCTCAGTGCCACATGATACTTGTTCTAAAATCAATCATATAATTGGAAGTAAAACACTTCCTAGTAAATGCCAAAAAACCTGAAATTATAACAAACAGTTCCTCAGACCACAGTGCAATCAAATTAGAACTCAAGATTAAGAAACTCACTCAAAACCGCACAACCACATGAGAATTGAACAAACTGCTCCTGAGTGACTCCTGGGTAAATAATGAAATTAAGGCAGAAATCAAGAAATTCTTCAAAACCAATGAGAACAAAGAGACAACATACCAGAATGTCTGGGACACAGCTAAAACAGTGTTAAGAGGGAAATTGATAGCAGTAAATGCCCACATCAGAAAGCTAGGAAGATCTCAAATTGACACTCTAACATCACAATTAAAAGAGCTAGAGAAGCAAGAGCAAACAAAACCAAAAGCTAGCAGAAGACAAGAAATAACTAAGATCAGAATGGAACTGAAGGAGGTAGAGACATGAAAAACCCCTCAAAAATGTCAATGAATCCAGGAGATTTTTTTTGAAAAAATTAACAAAATAGATCACAAGCTAGGCTAATAAAGAATAAAAGAGATAAAACTCAAATAGACTCAATAATAAATGATAAAGAGGATATCATCACTGACCCCAGAGAAACACAAACTACTATCAGAGAATATTATAAACAACTAGATACAAGTAAACTGGAAAATGTAGAAGAAACGGATAAATTTGGGGACACATACACCCTTCCAAGACTAAACCAGGAAAAAGTCAAATCTCTGAATAGGCCAATAACAAGTTCTGAAATTGAGGCAGTAATTGATAGCCTACCAACCAACAGAAGCCCAGGACCCAACAGATTCACAGCTGAATTCTATCAGAGATACAAAGAGGAGCTGGTACCATTCCTTCGGAAACTATTGCAAACAATTGAAAAACAGGGACCCCTCTCTAACTCATTTTATGAGGCCAGCATCATCCTGATACCAAAACTTGGCAGAGACACAACAAAAGAAGAAAACTTCAGGCCAATATGCCTGATGAACATTGATGTGAAAATCCTCAGTAAGATACTGGCAAACTGAATCCAGCAGCGCATCAAAAAGTGTATCCACCACAAACAAGTCAGTTTCATACGTGTGATACAAGGCTGGTTCAACATATGCAAATCAATAAACATAATTCATCAGATAAACAGAACCAATGACAAAAACCACATGATCTAAAATTCATATGAAACCAAAAAAGAGTCTGCATAGCCAAAGCAAGACTAAGCAAAAAGAATAAATCTGAAGGCATCACACTACCTGATTTCTTTATTATTATTATTATTATTATTATTATTATTATTATTATACTTTAAGTTCTAGGGTACATGTGCATAACGTGCAGGTTTGTTACATATGTATACTTGTGCCATGTTGCTGTGCTGCACCCATCAACTCGTCAGCACCCATCAACTCGTCATTTACATCAGGTATAACTCCCAATGCAATCCCTCCCCCCTCCCCCCTCCCCATGATAGGCCCCGGTGTGTGATGTTCCCCTTCCCGAGTCCAAGTGATCTCATTGTTCAGTTCCCACCTATGAGTGAGAACATGTGGTGTTTGGTTTTCTATTCTTGTGATAGTTTGCTAAGAATGATGGTTTCCAGCTGCATCCATGTCCCTACAAAGGACACAAACTCATCCTTTTTTATGGCTGCATAGTATTCCATGGTGTATATGTGCCACATTTTCTTAATCCAGTCTGTCACTGATGGACATTTGGGTTGATTCCAAGTCTTTGCTATTGTGAATAGTGCCACAATAAACATACGTGTGCATGTGTCTTTATAGCAGCATGATTTATAATCCTTTGGGTATATACCCAGTAATGGAATGGCTGGGTCATATGGTACTTCTAGTTCTAGATCCTTGAGGAATCACCATACTGTTTTCCATAATGGTTGAACTAGTTTACAATCCCACCAACAGTGTAAAAGTGTTCCTATTTCTCCACATCCTTTCCAGCACCTGTTGTTTCCTGACTTTTTAATGATTGCCATTCTAACCGGTGTGAGATGGTATCTCATTGTGGTTTTGATTTGCATTTCTCTGATGGCCAGTGATGATGAGCATTTTTTCATGTGTCTGTTGGCTGTATGAATGTCTTCTTTTGAGAAATGTCTGTTCATATCCTTTGCCCGCTTTTTAATGGGGTTGTTTGTTTTTTTCTTGTAAATTTGTTTGAGTTCTTTGTAGGTTCTGGATATTAGCCCTTTGTCAGATGAGTAGATTGCAAAAATTTTCTCCCATTCTGTAGGGTGCCTGTTCCCTCTGATGGTAGTTTCTTTTGCTGTGCAGAAGCTCTTTAGTTTAATTAGATCCCATTTGTCAATTTTGGCTTTTGCTGCCGTTGCTTTTGGTGTTTTAGACATGAAGTCTTTGCCCATGCCTATGTCCTGAATGGTACTACCTAGGTTTTCCTCTAGGGTTTTTATGGTATTAGGTCTAACATTTAAGTCTCTAATCCATCTTGAATTAATTTTTGTATAAGGAGTAAGGAAAGGATCCAGTTTCAGCTTTCTGCTTATGGCTAGCCAATTTTCCCAGCACCATTTATTAAATAGGGAATCCTTTCCCCATTTCTTGTTTCTCTCAGGTTTGTCAAAGATCAGCTGGTACCATTCCTTCTGAAACTATTCCAATCAATAGAAAAAGAGGGAATCCTCCCTAACTCATTTTATGAGGCCAATATCATCCTGATACCAAAGCCTGGCAGAGACGCAACAAAAAAAGAGAATTTTAGACCAATATCCCTGATGAACATCGATGCAAAAATCCTCAATAAAATACTGGCAAACCGGATTCAGCAGCACATCAAAAAGCTTATCCACCATGATCAAGTGGGCTTCATCCCTGGGATGCAAGGCTGGTTCAACATTCGCAAATCAATAAACATAATCCAGCATATAAACAGAACCAAAGACAAGAACCACATCATTATCTCAATAGATGCAGAAAAGGCTTTTGACAAAATTCAACAGCCCTTCATGCTAAAAGCGCTCAATAAATTCGGTATTGATGGAACGTACCTCAAAATAATAAGAGCTATTTATGACAAACCCACAGCCAATATCACACTGAATGGGCAAAAACTGGAAAAATTCCCTTTGAAAACTGGCACAAGACAGGGATGCCCTCTCTCACCACTCCTATTCAACATAGTGTTGGAAGTTCTGGCTAGGACAATCAGGCAAGAGAAAGAAATCAAGGGGATTCAGTTAGGAAAAGAAGAAGTCAAATTGTCCCTATTTGCAGATGACATGATTGTATATTTAGAAAACCCCATTGTCTCAGCCCAAAATCTCCTTAAGCTGATAAGCAACTTCAGCAAAGTCTCAGGATACAAAATTAATGTGCAAAAATCACAAGCATTCTTATACACCAGTAACAGACAAACAGAGAGCCAAATCATGAATGAACTTCCATTCACAATTGCTTCAAAGAGAATAAAATACCTAGGAATCCAACTTACAAGGGATGTAAAGGACCTCTTCAAGAAGAACTACAAATCACTGCTCAGGGAAATAAAAGAGGACACAAACAAATGGAAGAACATATCATGCTCATGGATAGGAAGAATCAATATCGTGAAAATGGCCATACTGCCCAAGGTAATTTATAGATTCAATGCCATTGCCATCAAGCTACCAACGAGTTTCTTCACAGAATTGGAAAAAACTGCTTTAAGGTTCATATGGAACCAAAAAAGAGCCTGCATCTCCAAGACAATGCTAAGTCAAAGAACAAAGCTGGAGGCATCATGCTACCTGACTTCAAACTATACTACAAGGCTACAGTAACCAAAACAGCATGGTACTGGTACCAAAACAGAGATATAGACCAATGGAACAGAATAGAGTCCTCAGAAATAATACCACACATCTACAGCCACACTACCTGATTTCAAACTATACTATAAGGCCATGGTCACAAAAACAGTGTGGTACTGGTATAAAAATAGGCACATAGACCAATGGGACAGAATCAAGAACCCAGAAATAAATCCAAATACTGAGCACCAACTGATCTTTGACAAAGCAAACAAAAACATAAAATGGTGCGAGAATAATTGGCTAGTTACATGTAGGGGAATGAAACCGGATCCTCTCACTCATCTTTCTACAAAAATCCACTCAAGACGGGTTAAGGACTTAAACCTAAGACCTGAAACTATAAAAATTCTAGATGATAATATCAGAGAAACTCTTCCAGACATTCGCTTAGGCGAGTATTTCATGAGCAAGAACCCAAAAACAAATGCAATAAAAACAAAGATAAATAGCTGGGACCTAATTAAACTAAAGAGATTTTGTATGGCAAAAGGAACAATTAGCAGAAAAAACAGACAACCGACAGAGTGGAAGAAAATCTTCACAATCTATAGATCTGACAAAGGACTAATATCTAGAATCTACAACGAACTCAAATAAATCAAAGAAAAAAACAATCCCATCAAAAATTGGGCTAAGGACATGAATAGACAATTATCAAAAGAAGATATACAAACGGCCAACAGACATACGAAAGAATGCTCGACATCAGTAATGATCAGGGAAATGCAAATCTAAACCACAATGAGATACCACCTTACTCCTGCAAGAATGGCCATAATCAAAAAATCAAATTGGATACATTGTATACTGCTCAGGTGATGGGTGCACCAAAATCTCACAAATCACCACTCAAGAACTTACTCATGTAAATAAACACGACCTGTTCCTTAATAATCTATGGAAATAAAAAAATACAAAAAATAAAAATTAAAAACTGAAAACAGGCCAGGTGCGATGGCTCTTGCCTGTAATCTCAGCACTTTAGGAGGCCAAGGCGGGCAGATCATGAGGTCAGGACACGGAGTCCAACCTGGGTAACACAGTGAAACCCCATCTCTACTAAAAATACAAAAAATTAATGGGCGCGGTGGCATGCACCTGTAGTCCCAGCTGCTCGGGAGGCTGAGGCAAGAGAATCGCTTGAACCCAGGAGGCGGAGGTTGCCAAGATCTGCCACTGCACTCCAGCCTGCAGAGCAAGACCCCATCTCAAAAAAATAAAATAAAATAAGAAACAAAGAATAAAAAGAAAAAAGAAAAGAAAAAGAAAACGCTGTCATTTGAGAAAACATAGATGAACCTGGAGGACATTATGCAAATGAAATAAGCCAGGCAAAGATAGAAAAATGCCACATGATTTCACTTATATGTGGAATCTGAAACAGTTTAACTCCTAGAAACAGAGACTTAAATGATGGTTACTGTAGACTGGAGGTGGAATAATTAAACAGTTGTTGGTCAAAGAACACGAAATTTCAATTAGACAAGAATAAGCTCAAGTGATTTATTGTGCATCATAATGAGTATAGTTAATAACAATATTTCATCTATTTGAAGGTTGGTAAGAGAGTATGTATTAAGACTTCTCATCACAAAAATATTAAGTATATGAAGTAACGTATATCTTAAATAGCCTGATTTAGCCATAATACGATGTAATACAGATGTCAAAACATCTTGTTGTATATCATAAACTTACACATTTTTACTTATCAATTAAAAATAAATAATAATAAAATTTAAAATAGAGTTCACAATATCAGATTTTATTATTTATTTATTTATTTTGGGACAGAGTCTTGCTCTGTTGTTCAGGCTGGAGTGCAGTGGTGCCATCTCTGCTTGCCGAAAACTCTGCCTCCTGGGTTCAAGCGATACTCCAGCCTCACTCTCCCGAGTAGCTGGGATTATAGGCACCTGCCACCATGTAGAGATGGGGTTTCGCCATCTTGGCCAGGCCAGTCTTGAACTCCTGACCTCAAGTGATCTGCCCACCTGGGCCTCCCAAAGTGCTGGAATTACAGGCACGAGCCTCCACACCTGACCCACAACATCAGCTTTTATGATAAGTTGACAATACAAAGTAAACATAAATTATAATTATTGTACCTGGCACAGAATTAGTACTTGATATGTCATAGTTATAGGTGAGATAATGATGATGATTAACTGTTTTAAATATATTTCCATGACAATATAATTTATTAGATTATCATTTAATGTACCCATGTGTATTAATCTATGTAAGACCACTGCCACCTCACCCTCCACCCTCCACACATCTCTGGCAGGTAAAATGTGATCCCAAACACTGTATGCTACTGAAAATATGCCTACTCCTCCGTTTTCACCAACCCAGCCCCAACTGCCTTGAAACCAACAGCATTACGATCCATTGTCCTCATTTTACCTTTTTTTTCTTTTTTTTTTTTTCTGTCACCATAAGAAACCCACAACTCTTACCATCAGAGTGAACAGGCAACCTACAGAATGGGAGAAAATTTTTGCAATCTACTCATCTGACAAAGGGCTAATATCCAGAACCTACAAAGAACTCAAACAAATTTACAAGAAAAAAACAAACAACCCCATCAAAAAGTGGGCAAAGGATATGAACAGACACTTCTCAAAAGAAGACATGCATACAGTCTACAAACACATGAAAAAACGCTCATCATCACTGGCCATCAGAGACATGCAAATCAAAACCACAATGAGATACCATCTTAACCAGTCAGAATGGCAATCATTAAAAAGTCAGGAAACAACAGGTGCTGGAGAGGATGTGGAGAAATAGGAACACTTTTACACTGTTGGTGGGATTGTAAACTAGTTCAACCATTATGGAAAACAGTATGGTGATTCCTCAAGGATCTAAAACTAGAAGTACCATATGATCCAGCCATCCCATTACTGGGTATATACCCAAAGGATTATAAATCATGCTGCTATAAAGACACATGCACACGTATGTTTATTGCGGCACTATTCACAATAGCAAAGACTTGGAATCAACCCAAATGTCCATCAGTGACAGACTGGATTAAGAAAATGTGGCACATATACACCATGGAATACTATGCAGCCATAAAAAAGGATGAGTTTGTGTCCTTTGTAGGGACATGGATGCAGCTGGAAACCATCATTCTCAGCAAACTATCGCAAGAACAGAAAACCAAACACCGCATGTTCTCACTCATAGGTGGGAACTGAACAATGAGATCACTTGGACTCGGGAAGGGGAACATCACACACCGGGGCCTATCACAGGGAGGAGGGAGGGGGGAGGGATTGCACTGAGAGTTATACCTGATGTAAATGACGAGTTGATGGGTGCTGATGAGTTGATGGGTGGAGCACACCAACATGGCACAAGTATACATATGTAACAAACCTGCACGTGGTGCACATGTACCCTAGAACTTAAAGTATAATAATAATAATAATAAGTACCCCACTCCCTATCCACCACCTCCTATCTTTCTAGTTTCTTCTATTTAGTACCTCAACTTCTACAATTCAACACCATCAGTTCCTATAATCCATGTATCTTGCCCTCATTTTGCTGCCCTTTATTTTCCTCAACTTTTATTTCCTCCTCTAACCAGTTTAGAGAAAGTGGTCCAAATTAAAATCCCTCATTGCATTCACCTCACATATTTTGTCACTTTCTTGCATCCATTTAATTGGTAAAATCCAGTGCTTTTCTACTCTGCAGGTGAGAAGTAGCTGGAGAAAAGTTAGGCATGCTGGCTGGTCTCATATTCAGTTGATAGTCACCCACAAATCTCCAGTAGGCCCTTCATAGCTACCTTTCATCATTTCCGCACAAACAACTATTTCCTATGTTATCCTTTCCTCAAACACCAATGCTCCTGCCTTAATATTTATGTTCAGTTGATGACCTTGCTTCCTTTTGACCAAGAAGACAGAAGAAATCAAAAGGATTTCTTGTAAGTTCTCACAACACATCTATTTACACACTGGTATCTGTGCCTTGCTTTCCTTTCTTTTATGATGGCTGAAGTATCAACCTCAGCTGAGGATGATAACACTGGGATATAGGACTTGAAAAGGATGTTAGTAAAATGATTACAGAAAGCTTCTCATATTGACCAAGTAAAAACTATTATGGCCATTAACTCTACAATCATAGATATAAATGTTTTAAAAAGTATAAATTTGTCCTCATTTATGTAATAATCATCAGAGCATGCACTCTACTAATGATGAAATAGGAGAAACATTATTGACCACATTTCAAGACAATGAATTATCAACCAGTCTCCGATATCTGACACTCCTTTTTGTTCATAATCTCATCAATTAATTCTACTACTTGCCATTCCTGTGAAGCAACAGTCTCCTGGCCTTCTCTGCTTACGTTTTCTTTTCTTCCTCTGGATGATTCTGACTTCTTTCCAGTAATATAAGAAGTTGTAATTGTCAGTTTTAGCAGAAAACAGATGACAAACCAAAGCTAGACAATTTAAAGTGACATTAATAAAGGCCCATTTTCAAAGACACAGTCAAGGATTTTGGCAGAAAATGCAATGATGCAGCATGCCAGGCTTATTCAGATCAGGAGGCTACCCTAAGGCCTGAAAAAGACAAGGGACAGGAACAATAACTCAGAGAGAGTCCTCAATGGAAAGGGCCACCTAAGAGGAACTGTGGAGTTTGGTAGAAGACAAGGAACCCACAGTCACTCTTCTCACAGCCTCCAGACCTCTTGTTGGTGCCTCCCATTGAGAAAATCCAACCAGAAGCCACAGGACTAGGGATATAGTCCTGTGGAGTCTGTACGGGTCATTGTCTCAGGGTATAGAATGAGAAAGAGAAGAGTGGAGAATGGATCTGGAGCACTAAACATCATCATTGGCCAATTGTAATCTCTAAGTCAATTAAGTACTTTTCACAGGCATTTCTTAGCTCAATCAAAATACTCAGCTCATGGAGATAGAATTAGCATATTTTTTAAAAACAGCATACAGCTTTCGGTTCATATTGCATAAGACATTTAATATGTGGGATCAGATTCTCATTCCAGGTAAATTCCTGGGAGGATTTTCTTTTTAATTTTTTCAGGTTAAAAGTTAATAATGACTATGTTCCTAAATTTGTCAGACAGCATGACTAACAGGGCTTAAGAATCTGTGTTAAATAAAACTCATTTTTTTGCATCTAAAACATAAACTCAGAGGGGTTTTGAACTGGAATGACAGCTCCCTCTGCTTCTTTGCTCCTTCCAAACTTGCTCTGTCCCTGCTCCTGTTCCAGGTCACTGCTCAGCATACTAATGCCAAGCCTGCTTTTACCCTAAGTGCCTGTTTCGTATGCTGTCATATAGATACTGCTGGTTGGATCTCAGCCAGTGGAATTAAATGAAATGGTTTTCTGTCAGACTGAATACTAATTATGTCTTCGTGCCAAAGCTAGGTCTGCATAATGACATCATTTGCAAGTAGGTTGGAGGTTGAAGCTCAAATAGAGTTTGCTCTGATATTTATATTTATGGACACAAGCAAAATGGTGCTATGCCATTTAGTGTACCTGCCTTTTTTCTCTTTTTTTTTTTTTTTTTTTTCCGAGAGAGATCTGGCTTTGAAAATCCGAAGTGGGCAAGATATTGTGGATTAAGTAAATTTTTCATTGCCTAAATCAGTTTTCTGACCATTTCAAGCCCTCAGAACCATGAGTCACTTCCGTAGGGCAGCCTTTGGGACACAAATTTTTTGTAGTGTCAAGGGCCTGAGAGCCCCTCATACCTGCCTAGCATGACAATATATCTCTTTTATGAGGCAGTATAGTTCATACCTGTTATGCTAATATCCCCTTTTATCTCAAACGTATCTCATTTTGTGCATAAATTATTTTATTACCCCACCTAAACCCCAACCATTTCTATAAATGGTCCACTCTTCTACTGCCTGCATGCACCTTGACCTAAACCATCTGTCAGAAATAATAATGTATTTTAGTCTTCACATAAGGCTTATATATCTTGCAACATTTATTGTGCTCCATTAACTAAATGACTAATAAATCCATGTTTTAATAATAATGAGAAGAATCCCTCATAGGGCTTCATTGTACTCTCTGTTGGGATTTTAACAATGCCTTTCTATAAGGCTAACTATACTCATGGGAACAAACAGCCAAAGAAGAGAGTGAAGTTAAGGGAGGCCCATTGGAAAGAAAAAGCTTAGGTCAGGGGAAAGTGTGTGACGTCTATTCAATTCAACACATACATATCACAGTCTTTTAGAGTTTAAGGCATCCTGCTAGATATATAAGGCATAGAAAGATTAGCATATGAATCCTCCACTCTAGCATCTCATAATTATATGGAATTATGGAAGAAGATTCAGGCTAGCTGCATGAAGGTGTCATTTTTAAGTCAATCTGTATTAATAATTAGTTGTTGACCTTGGCAAACAAGTTAACATACTGGACCTTGAGTGATGGGAATATAATAAATGATCAGAGGTAACTACAGCCTCTACAATTATCTTATCTTCTTAGGCCATAATATATTACTATTGAAACAATTAAGTTCTAGAAATATTCAGTTATACAAGCATAATTGCTTCAAGTTCTGTCAGAGAAGAGCCACTATTCCTGAACATTATCTCATGTTCCATTGATTTTTAGAGTGGCAGTAGAAGTTAGGAACTCAAGATACTGGTGACTTTTTAAATCTGAATATATGGCCTATAACTCGAGAGTAAGAGATATGTACTGCTTAATCTCTCACTCATTTTCCAAATGAGTGATCTGTACTGCTTAATGTCCTTCATATGGCTTATATCTATGTTTAACTAAAAGGAAGTTTACCTTCCTTTCCATGTTATTATGTAGTACAGTGGAAGCAAGCAAGAAGCAACAAGCAAATAGTCAAACAAGCAAATGTCAACAAGGTTCAAGGCTATGAAAAATACAATCTGAGGATACTGGGGTCAAATCTCCAGACCAGTGTTCCAGGCAGGCTAATGGCAATCCATCACTGACTCTTTGAACAAAAACGTACTTCTTATATTTGCTTTTGGCACTCTAGTTGTAAGACATGACTATAGGTGACCCCCTGGGAGCTGAAAAGACTAACCTTTTTAAGTTCATATTCTGATTCACCTAGGGAAAAAGCTCATTTTCACCTGCCCAAGACTTGTGTAGCTGTGTTAGATTAAAAAAAACTCATGGAACATAATCATAAGGAAGTCTGTAAACATACCAGACAGTATTGTGTAGTTGATTTGGTGTAATTGATTTTTTCTTATACTTCGGAGTTTTAACCCCTTAGGTTTCCTAGTTTTCCTGAAAGGCAAGACACTGACCAGAGCTAATTAGCTCACTGACTTCTCCATGAAGATGGTATGCACAAGCATTTCATTCTTGTGTCCGTGCCATAAAAGGAGTTTATATTTTAATTAAAGTATCACCAGAGAGGGTTGGCCAACAAATAGGAAGCCAGGTCAAATGAGAAATGCTTCATTATCAAAAACTATACAAAAACACGATCATCAGCTTTAAATATTTTAAAATCCAACAAATAGAAAAAAAGAAGTTCAATGTAAGAAAAATTTATCTCATCCTTTGGGCTGTCTCATAATGACACAAACTCTTTGGGGAAACATGTTTTCCTACTGCTTCAAAATGAATTTAAGTTTTATTCAAAGACTAATAAAATATTGGAAAGTTATATAATTTAAGTGTAGACAAGAGTATCCAAGAAATAGTAGGTGTCTCATTATGTGAACTGTGATAAGTCTAGTGGCTCCAGGATCACATGCCAGAGTGGTGTGGAAGGGAATTCCAAGTGGAAGATTCAACTAAATAATGAAAAACTGTCACTAAAAGTTAACGTTATGAGTGAGTTAACAACGAAACCAAATATCTCACCCAAATGCAGAAAATCCTTTTTCAGTGATAATCAATACTGTTTTTAGTTGTCATTATCCTTTTTGGTCAGCACCTCCTGCCTGGGGCAGTCTATTGTGTTGAAGGATAACACAATTCAGTCTATTGTGTTGAAGGATAACCAATTCAGATAAAGTTATTTAAAATGAGCTAAAATCTACCTGTGTTTAACAACTTTATTCTAAGCTATATAACCTCTAGAATGGCCCAGATGAAACCTGTTCCTTTTGGAGATCAGCTCTTTTTGTAACTGAAGATAGCTATTTTCCTGTGAATCTTCTCTTCTACAGTGGTTAAGAGATTGGGCTTCAAAGTGAAATAAAGTTGGGTTTGAATCCTATATTCACAACATAACAGTTTTTTCTTCTAGAATAGTTATTTAAATGCTCTGAGTCTGTTTCCTCAGTTTTAAATGTGGAAATAACATCTACCTAAACAGGTTATTGTGAACATTAAAGTAAGTAATGCAAATTAAGGACAGTAAATAAGTATGGTATTTGGTCCATAATATATATTCAATAAATTTTTCTTTCTCATTCTCTTCATGCCCAGATAGCTGGCATTTTTCTAAATACCCTGTATTCTGGATTCCTTATTATCATATCACATGCCATTAGGTCCATTAGAATTCTAAATTCTAGAGGAAATTAAATACTTTGTAAGTGAGATGCATATATTTATGGCAATATTTTTCAAATCTATGTGACATGACACCTTTTTTATAATAAATATTTTGCTATGCTGTCTTTAGTATCTTCAAGATACATTAGTAGAAATTTACCCTACCTAATAAAATAATTTCAAAAAATCAATATAATATCCCACATGTAATATAAATGAGACATTTTTAAAAGGTAACATGTAACACGTACTTCAATATATAAATGTTTGCACAAGAGTACAATGGTGTGCATAATACATAAAATAGATGATTATACTTATACATAAAATTTCCGTTAATGCATCAACCTCAAACATAGGCTGATAAAGGTATAAATGATATAGCAGTAACATAATTTTCTGAAATTATAAATAGCTCCTGGTAAAGTCCTAAATAAAACCTAAAGTATAATCTACCATTTTATACATAGTTGTGTCCCTGGGAAATTTAACACACTAATATCTTGCAAAAATACCTCGAGATTTTATGATTTTACATGAAGTCACATGTTAAACTCACATGATCATAAACAATTTTTACCTATAATAATATTCTTCAGGACATTTCAAGTTCATAAATATTATAGAAGGGTTCTCTGGAATTTGACCTAGTTTGTGCAATGTTTAGCACTGCTAGCCAGTAATACTCACCGTACAAAAAGCATTAAGACAATTTAAAAAATACACCCACAAATTTTCAAAACATCTCCACTGAGAAGCACTGTTATAAGGATTCCAGATATATTTGTTCTCCTATTCTTTATCTGAGCCAGTTTTTAGGAACTACTATAGAATCATTTTGATGGTATACCTGGCAAGTTGTGAATTTTGAAGAAATGCTACTTACTTCTGAAATGCCCTCATTTTTGTCCTTTTAAATAAGTTGTATCTGTCTTAGAACGGTAATTTACATTAAAACTAAATTTAGTGTCCTATGTTTGTTTTTGCTAAATTTCATTTTCATTGCTTCAGCCCCTCTTTTCAGTCTTTTTTTGAATCCTGATTCTGGCATATCATATAATCTCTCTCTGGTTTTCATCACCTATAAATTAGATAATGACATTTCTCATCTATCTTTAAGCTACTACTGAAAATGAGGAATCACATATTGTGAATAACGGAGCTTTATGGAATTTTACTAACATTTCCTTTCATGTTGACACAGTCCATTACACATCACCCTTATAATAATAAGTATAGAGTTTAAAGGAATCTGTGAGAGACATGGCCAATTTCTTTGCTGAAACTAAGATAAACTGGAATATAAGTTATTTCTCTTATGTCCCAAGTTATTGATGTTATCATCTGCATCTAATTTTAGGGCAAAATGTTCAGCAAATATATGTTGGCCCTTAGTGGCAAAAATGCTCTTTTCTAAATTATTTAACATGCCCAATTTTTATTATAGCTTTAAGAATTCTGACACAGTTTTAGGTCTAACATTTAAGTCTCTAATCCATCTTGAGTTAATTTTTGTGTAAGGTGTAAGGAAGGGATCCAGTTTCAGCTTTCTACATATGGCTAGCCAGTTTTCCACATATGGCTAGCCAGTTTTCCCAGCGCCATTTATTAAAAAGAGAATCCTTTCCCCATTTCTTGTTTTCTTGTTTTTGTCAGGTTTGTCAAAGATCAGATGGTTGTAGATGTGTGGTATTATTTCTGAGGGCTCCATTCTGCTACATTGGTCTATATCTCTGTTTTGGTACCAGTACCATGCTGTTTTGGTTACTGTAGCCTAACCATAAAAACCCTAGAAGAAAACTTAAGCAATACCATTCAGGACATAGGCATGGGCAAGGACTTCATGACTAAAACACCAAAAGCAATGGCAACAAAAGCCAAAATTGACAAATGGGATCTAATTAAACTAAAGAGCTTCTGCACAGCAAAAGAAACTACCATCAGAGTGAACAGGCAACCTACAGAATGGGAGAAAATTTTTGCAATCTACTCATCTGACAAAGGGCTAATATCCAGAACCTACAAAGAACTCAAACAAATTTACAAGAAAAAAAACAAACAACCCCACAAAAAGTGGGCAAAGGATATGAACAGACACTTCTGAAAAGAAGACATTCATACAGCCAACAGACACATGGAAAAATGCTCATCATCACTAGCCATCAGAGAAATGCAAATCAAAACCACAATGAGATACCATCTCACACCAGTTAGAATGGTGATCATTAAAAAGTCAGGAAACAACAGGTTCTGGAGAGAATGTGGAGAAATAGGAACACTTTTACACTGCTGGTGGGACTGTAAACTAGTTCAACCATTGTGGAAAACAGTGTGGCGATTCCTCAAGGATCTAGAACTAGAAATACCATTTGAGCCAGCCATCCCATTACTGGGTGTATACCCAAAGGATTATAAATCATGCTGTTATAAAGACACATGTATACGTATGTTTACTGTGGCACTATTCACAATAGCAAAGACTTGGAACCGACCCAAATGTCTATCAATGACAGACTGGATTGAGAAAATGTGGCACATATACACCATGGAATACTACGCAGCTATAAAAAAAGGATGAGTTCATGTCCTTTGTAGGGACATGGATGCAACTGGAAAACATCATTCTCAGCAAACTATCACAAGAACATAAAACCAAACACCGCATGTTCTCACTCATAGGTGGGAATTGAACAATGAGAACACCTGTACACAGGAAGGGGAACATCACACACCGGGGCCTGTCGTGGGGTGGGGGGAGGGAGGAGAGAGGAGGGATAGCATTAGGAGACATACCTAATGTGAATGATGAGTTAATGAGTGCAGCACACCAACATGGCACACGTATACATATGTAACAAACCTACACGTTGTGCACATGTACCCTAGAACTTAAAGTATAATAATAATAATAAAAAGAAGATCCACAAACTCCAAAAAAAAAAAAAAAAAAGAATTCTGACATAAATAAAAAACTACAAATTGGGTTCAGTGTAAACTGCTTGGGTGATGGGTGCGCCAAAAATCTCACAAAAAACCACTAAAGAACTTACCCATGTATCTACCTGTTCCCCAAAATCCTGTGGAAATAAAAAAGAAAAAGAAAAAGAAAAAGAAACATAACTGAAAAAAAGAATTCTGACAGAAATATACAGTCTTAAAATTCTAATGTATTAGTTTAGCTTGTATAACAGTGAGGGCCTGAAATCTCAGTGGTCTAAGGCAATAGAAGTGCATTCATTACTCAATCTATGGTGAGGAGGAAGGACTCTGGGGTGGAAATAATATCTCTAGTACATAGACAGGCTATCCTGTCCAATAAAGCAAGGAAAAGAGAGGAGAAGGTTATATAGGAAGTGTTTATGAGTTAGGTTGGGAAAACGACATAAATCACTTCTGTCCACATTTTACTAGCTAGAACTTAACTTCAAGGAAGTCTTGAAAATATGATTTGACTGTCTGACTTGAAGAAAGGGAAATAGGTTTGGGTAAACTAATAGCAGTCTCTATCAGCATCATCCTTAGACCTGAGCTAGGGTCCCCCTGCTCTGAGCCCCCATGCTTCAGATGTCCACACATTTTGAAATGCCTTCCTGAAAATGTTCTAAGGTACTCTCCTGGGCCTGGGACTAACCAGGGACAGCAGCGTCCTCTTGGAGGCACACTTAGACCCCATACCTGGACCATTGACAGTCTCCATCACTGAAAGCATCAAGCTTGACATTTCCTTGGTTCCACTCAAGTAACTGGAACCTGCTAAAGCTAGTAGTCCTTGCCAGGTGGGGTACCATGAGTCCACAGCAGGAGTTATGTGAGCTGCAATCTCTTTTTTCTCCCCTTCTGGATATTCTTTGACCCTCTACCCAGTTTTTGGTATTGACCAGATGCCGTCATGACCTCCAAGATTGTTTCATGGAAAGTTTCATTCTGCCGTACTTGGTTTTTTATCTTTATGTTTACATTTCAAGAATTTGGTAGCATGTGCCTAGTTACAGGTCTTCTTTTTACTGATATTGCCTGATCATGTTCATTCCTCATTCTCTATTCTCAGAATTTAAAATACATGTAACTGTATCTTTGGTTAATGATTTTATTATAATTGTTTTAGCTTCTTCCTCAATATATATATAACTGGATCATAAGTCCAATTTTCTTTTGTTAGTGTAAATTCTGTAATTACACTATTATACATCTATATATACACTAATAATTGTACATCCTTTGTAATTATTTTCAAAATTTTGTCAATTCTGTTATATAATATACGAATTTATTTGTTCAGTGCCTTTCTAACTGCCTATACTGATATTCTGATTCTGCTATTGTAGTTACAATTTTCTTGAAATTCTTATAATTTCACATCAACTTCCTTTTCATTTTATTCTGTAGATTTTCATACATTCTGTTTACTTTTTGTTTAACTTAGTGTCTTTTGCAAGGGTAGGGAGAGCACAGGAAAGGATTCCACATTTTGTTGCATTTTATCAGCAATTCTACATGCTGTTTCGTACGATTTTACCCAGACTCAAGTATATATTGTTTTCAGTGTTTTATCTCCCTATGAATATTATAAATGTCTTTTGCTTAATATGAATTTTATTGAGACATATCTTCAAATGAGAAAAGACTTGTCCAGATTCACAATTTTCCAGTTCCATAACTAATTATCTGTCTTGTACAGTAGTTGGACCCTCTTCTCAGACAAACTTCTGAAGGACAAATTGCAACTCGCAAATAGCTCAACATCCAGCAGGCATTCATATAGTGTGAGCCCACTTGACTAAGGAGAAAATCTCTACAATGGTCATTGTCTGGCTGTCAGGAACTCCCAAAAGATGGAATATTACAATGAAACGAAACCACCATATATACTATGCTCTGGGAACATTTTTTCTTTAACCTGTAAAATTTATCTTTCCAGTATGCAATGAAGCCTATGTACCTTACTTCTAATATTGTTTCTTTCTAGAAGATTAGATGTTCTATTTCTTAAAAGTGCTTAAAGCACAATGATGTGGGAAAGGCAGAAAGAGTCTGTTGGCTACTTTAGAAGGTCTGTACATTATAAAATAGACATTTAAGTAGCCATCAAACTTTATGGCCAGTAAGGCCCCTGTAATTCTGAGATAGGAATTAGAAAGAGAATAAAAGGATTAATTATTTAGCAACCTCCATGCAATGGTTGAGATTGCTGCTTTGGACAGGAGAGCACAAGTGAATCTTCAACTATAATTTTTCAACCCGGTCCTAGTGCTCTTGGATTTACTGGTAATCTTCCTGCTGTGTGGCCACAACTTGACTGTCATTCTGAGTTTCTGTGAGTGGTGTGAGGTTTTCTTTCTTCTCTATATATTTAGCTATTAGAGTCAGGAGTTCAGAGAGTCCCCTTCAGACTCCTCAACTCAGATGCCATTTTAATCCACATTTCTATGATTTGGAGTTAATCAACATTTTTCTAATATTCTTTTTTTTTTCTGCTAGGGAAGACTGAATCAGACAAAAAAGTACATTCTTTCCATTGGAAGTTATATCCTCTCAAGCAGCTGTTATGTGCATTTCCTAGTTGGAGTTTACAAGCCAGCATCTGGCTAACACTCGAGCATTTGCTGAGATATTCACTGAGCACCTCTAAGATATCAAGGACTTGTATCTAAGTTTGGAGGTGGAAAAAAATCACATAGTACCTTCTCTCATGGAATTGACAATAAATTATGGAAGACAATGGTTAAATAAATACAGTGAACACCCACACACCAATATGCATGCAGAGATATAAGAAGGGCCAATCTTGAGTAAAATCATTGTCTTCTGATTTGGGGCAAAACAAAAAATAGAGTATGGCTTAGCATGCAATGTCTGCGTCACTCTCCTTCTGTTCCCTATTGAACCTCCTCCTGATGTCTCAAGAAAACCATTTCTCCATAGTAACATCCCTTCCTTTGTCTTTTCTTTTCAGATTCTTCTGGTGAAGAATGGCAGAGACTGCCTCTGTGACAACCATTTATTTCTTCTGCCAATATTCCTTTCTGTATTCGTCACAACTGGCTTAATGCATTCTCACTTATGCTTTCCCTGCAAGTAGGTCTCTATCGAATTTAACTTTCCCTGACCTGGAAAAGAGAGGGCAACTGCTCCTGTTCTTATACTTGTCACCTCTTTGAAGATCTTATCACCTACCAGGTAACCATTTCTCACATGGAATGGGTTTGTCATGTATTATAATAGTTCTTCCCCTTTTTTCAAACTTAAGTTTAGAATCACCATATGATATATTTAAAAACCATTTACTTTTAAATTTTGTCTTCCTGACACTAACACATGATTAAAACTATATGTGTACAAATAGGTGGGTTTTTAAGATTTTCTTTATCGATTTTTCCAACTTTCATTCACATATTTTATAAATCTGATATAATTGGAAAATGCCTTATATAAATCCACTAACTTGTTAGATCACTCCAGTTTTTTCATCACTATGACTGTACAAAGATTTTTATCTTATAGAATCTATATACACTCCTTAATTATGTTCTCTTAGCGTTTCTGGCCTTAAGATCATGCCTATGTTTTTCTCTAAAATTTTATGTCATTCTCTAAAATTTTATGTCAAACCTGCTCAAAGCTATCATCTTAAGCCTAAATAATATTTACTATTGAAGTTCAGAAATGTCTGAATATATCTGCTGAATTACTGAAGGCAGACAGCCAGGAATTCATTTGAATGAAAATGGAGTCAGACAAACTTTACCTGGCTATAAAATCCTAGTTGTCGCAAGATAGAAACACTGTGGAATGTGGCTGGATAATTACCACGAAGTTGTTGCCTTGTTGCCTCATGATTTCGTCCTTGTGGGAGAGAAAGAGCTGCAGGTAAATCATGGAAGGAAAGATCGAGTAATTTTCCTGAGATGAAAAAACAAAATGGGTACAAAGGATTATGAGGTCATTGTTTTAGTTAACGAAAAGTGGAAAGGGAAGAGAAAGAGAGATTTCTTCCATTTTTATCACTGAATACTTTTGGTATCTCAAGGGCCTGTTGGCAGTGCAGAAGCAGAAGCAGAATCAGATGCATAAGAGCAGTATCAGGTTAAAAAATGGAAACCTAGCTTGACAGGGTCTGCTCTATATTACTCAGGTGATAAGATGATATCTTCCAGAAGTAACAGCAGTACCCAGTAGACACCATATTGTGAAAGACTGGATTTGTTTCTGAAAACATGTGAATATAACATAGAACATCAAAAAGTAGCTGCATGTATGGTGGGGATTCAGTAATAAGGTTCCATTAATCAGGATAGGTTAAGTTACACAGAACTATCATAACAACTATAAATGTTCAGTGGTTTAACCCAGCAAATGGATGTTTCTCACTCACAGGAAATGTGTAGTGGATCTAGACAGGTTCTCCAGGCAAGTCAGTGATTGGACTAATGCAGTCTCCAGCTTCCTTTAGTTACAACCTCAGTTAATGCAGCTGAAAAAGAGAACCTGAAAACTATACATTGATAATGAAAGTCTTCAGCCTGGCAGTGACAAACATCTCTGGATAGGACTCATCATATGGCCCCAACCAATCACAGTTGTCCCCTTCTTAAACTAGAAAGTAAGGAGCACTAATAATGTCTAAAACAGAGGTCTGGATCTTATATGAGTAGATAGTTAAAGATTTACTGAAATGTGGGTTATTAAACTTAGCATTATACAATTTGTACCCACAGGCTGGTAAGGTCTGGAGAAGCTCTGTGCGTGCATGTAAGTAATTTCTGCTTGTAAAAGTGCCAGATGTAATTATAAACTCTACATCAGTGTTTCTCAATCACAGGCAGTTTTGCCCTCGTAGGGATATTTGGCAATGCTTGGCGATATTTTTGATTATACTACTGGCACCTAATGGATGAAGGTCAGAAATGTTGATAAACATTCTACAATGCACAGAACAGTCCCATAACTATATATATACACACACACACACACACGTGTGTATATATATAGTGTGTATGCATGTATATACATATATATGTGTATATATATGTATGTGTGTGTATATATAGTGTGTATGTGTGCATATATGTATATACATATATGTGTATGTGTGTGTGTATATGTGTGTGTATGTGTGTGCATATATATATATATGCCAAAATGTCAATAGTGCTGAGGTTAAGAAACACGGTTATACAACAATGAAACTGCACAATGAAGTTGTAGCTGAGGCACAAGTTTGGAGAACTTACCCTTTGAGAATAGAAAACTAACTTCCAAGATCATTTAGTCAATTATTGTCATACAGTGCTGTGTCCCCAATAAGCAGCATGCATAGGTTCAGAAACAAAGAGCAGAAGTAGATGTGGCTGTACTAACTTCCCAGTAATCTACTTAGAAAACCTGTATTTCCTTTTTCCATAACTCTAAGCTGTGTGGGTCTATTAGTCCTGATTCCCAGAAGGGAACATTTTTTACTAGACGGCATAGCAAGAGTCCCATTAAATTTTAAGCTATGGCTGCACTGTGACCAAAAGATCCTTGTGTCAAGAGATCAGCATGTAAGGAAAGGAATTTTCACACTGGCAGAGGTAATTGATTTGATCATCAGGAGTAGTTAGAGCTGTTATTACACAATAGGGAAAGTGAAGAATATGTCTGGCACCCAGGTAACCCACAGGGATATTTTCAGTGTTCAACTGTCTAATTGTGAAGGCAATTGACAAGTGCAGTAACCACTAAGCAAGAAGGGCATGGTAACCAGATTCAGACCCCTCAAGATGTCACCACCAGGGAAGCCACCAAGACCAGTAGCGGCATTTTCTCAGGATGATGGCAATCCAGAGTGAGTAGTATAGGAGGGAAATGGTGAACATCAGTTACTTTCGGAAACCAGTTACAGTAGTTGTGGCTTTTCCAACTAGTCTTCTTCGTTTACATTTCCCTAGGAAAATAGACTAACAAACCTTCACTACAACATGCTTTCATTTCTCTAGGATATATGCTTAGAAGTAGAATGGCTGAGTCATTGGTAAAGAGAGGTTTATATTTCCGAAAAACTGCCCAACTATTCTCAAAGAAGCTACAGCATTTTACATTCCTACTTGGAACATATGAAGGATCTAATTACTTACCAAAACATTATTGTCCATCTTGATATAGCCATCATATTAGCTACGAATTAGTATCTTATGCTTTATATTTCCCAGGTATTGATTTGAGCATCTTTTTATGTATTTCTTGAATACATAAAATTTCAATAGTCTTGAAATATTAGCTTATATACTTTGTCCTTTTTTTTTTTAATCATTGAGTTGTAAGAGTCTCTATATATTCAGGATACAAGTATATTGTCAGATTACACAATTTTTCAAATATTTTCTCCCATTCTTTGCCTGTCTATACTCAAAAAATTTGACCATATTCAAAAATTAATTAAAAATAAATAATATACCTATATAGGAGCTAAATATATAAAGAGCAATCAAATTAAATCCTTATTAATTTAGGGTTATAATTTCTTAAGTATGACAATAAAACACAAATGACAAAATAAAAAAATGGATTGAACATTAACAATAAAACTTTTGTTATGCAAATGATACTATCAAGAAAGTAAAAAGGCAGGCCACACAATGGGAGAAAGTATTTGCAAATCATATATTTGATAGTGTACTTATATATCCAAAGTATATAAGGACTTCCATAATTCAATAATAAAAAGGTAAATAACCAATTTTAAAAACTGGAAAAGTATTAATATTTGAATCAATATTGCTCCAAAGAAGATATGCAAATGACCAACGAATACATTCAAAGATGTTTATCTACTAAGTCAATCAAAGGTACAATGAGATAGCACTTCACACCCATCCAATAAGATGGCTATAATCAAAATGCCAGACAATAAGAAGTGTTGACAAAGATGTGAAGAAATTGGAAGCCTCCTACACTACTGTGGGCAAAGTAATGTTGCATCTGTTTTGTAAGTAATGCTAGCAAATGCTCAAAGTGTTAAACATACAGATACCTGTGGCCCGAAAATTCTACTTCTAGGCTTGTATCCATTCAAGAGAATGGAAAAATGCATTCACACAAAAATGTAAGTGAATGGTCATAGAAGCATTATTTATAATAGTAAATGAAGTGGAAATAATCCAAATGTCCATAATCTGATGGATGAATAAAGAATGTGATCAATCCACACCACAAAATATGTTTAGCAACATAAAGGAATGAAGTATGATACATGTTATAACATGATGAACCTTTAAAACATTATAGTAAGTAAAAGATAATAGTCACAAAAGAACGTATAGTATATGATTTGATTTCTATGAAATTTCAGAATAAGCAAATATATAGTGACAGAAATTAGATTAGCAATTGTTTAGTGCTTGGTAGGGAAGAGATGGGAAGGGGTGATAAGGAGAAAGGAAGAGGAGTGACTGCTAATGACTGCTAAGGGATTTCTTTTGGGTAGGGGCAATAATGTTTAAAATTCATGTGATGATTGTCATGCAGCCCTGTGACTATACTTATAACAATTTAATTGCACACTTTAAATAATGGCATGTATGTTACATGATTTATATCTTAATAAAGCTCTAAAAAACCTTTACTGCCCCTCTCTATGTCCTGTTCTTCATGAAAAATATTCATACATCACCATTACCACAAATTATCTCACCATTATTCAAAATGCTTCTTTCTCTAAATTTCAAGTGCTGAGAATTATCTCCAAATGGACAATGTTTCCACCTCTGCCACTCTATATCTTGTTTTAAAATTTCCTTTTAGCTTCATGATTGTTTCTAGTTCTTAACACTCTTCACATCTATTGCAAGACTTCACGTTGGCCATATCAAATCTCCCTAGAGGTCAGGAATTTCTCTTTTTATATATCCCACCATATTTTCTTCATCAATTACATTTCAATGAAAACAAGCATTTTACATTCTTCAGCTTTTAATCCAAAGCAATAAGGAAAAAAAATATATAGCACATATAATATATACTTAATATACATTATATATGGTATGTATATGTATATGTGTGTAGACACACGCACTGCAATTATTGGCAGCTCTAAAAACTCATGGTATCTCCTATATTAAATGCAACTGTAATATAACTCATTAGTCTTTCTTAATTTGTCTGTTTTCTTACATAGAGTTGCTGTCTGATGAATGGAATATCTGCTTCTTCACACCAGTGGTTGATATCTTTTTTGATGAAAAATGAATTCATCTTGTATTAACCAGCTCAGCTTACCCGCCAACAAGTTCACATCATTTGTGTATCTGCCCATTATGTTGTCATTCTCTATTTTGTCAGAGGACCAAATATTCTTGTTATTTTTCTTTTTAAGTTCTGGGATACAAATGCAGAATGCATAGGTTTGTTACATAGGTATATGTATGCCGTGGTGGTTTGCTGCACCTATCATCCAGTTATTTAGGTTTAAAGCCCCACATGCATCAGCTATTTGTCCTAATGCTCTTCCTCCCCTTGCCCTCCCACCCCCCAACTGGCCTCAGTGTGTGTTGTTCCCCTCCCCATGTCCATGTGTTCTCATTGTTCAACTCCCACTTATGAGTGAGAACACGTGGCGTTTGGTTTTCTGTTCCTATGTTAGTTTGCTCAGGATGATGGCTTCCAGTTTCACCCATGTCCCTGCAAAGGACATGATCTCATTTATTTTTATGGCTGCATGGTATTCCATGGCGTATATGTACCACATTTTCTTTATCCAGTCTGTCACTGATGGGCATTTTGGTTGGTTCCATGTCTTTGCTATTGCAATTAGTGCTGCAATAAACATACATGTGCATGTGTCTTTATAGAATGATTTATAATCCTTTGAGTATATACTCAGCAATTCCATTGCTGGGTCAAACGGTACTTCTTGTTGTAGATCCTTGAGGAATTGCCACACTGTCTTCCACAATAATTGAACTAATTTACATTCCCACCAACAGTGTAAAAGCATTTCTATTTCTCCACAGCCTTGCCAGCATCTGTTGTTTCTTGACTTTTTTTTTTCTTTTTTTAGATGGAGCCTTGCACTTGTCACCCAGGCTGGAGTGCGAGGGCATGATTTCACCTCACTGCAACCTCCATCTCCTGGGTTCAAGCGATTCTCCTGCCTCAGCCTCCCGAGTAGCTGGGACTACAGGCACCAGCCACCATGCCCAGGTAACTTTTGTATTTTTTAGTAGAGACAGGGTTTCACCATGTTGGCCAGGCTGGTCTCAAACTCCTGACCTCAGGTGATCCACCTGCCTTGGCCTCCCAAAGTGCTGGGATGTTTCTTGACTTTAATAATCACCATTCTGACTGGCATACGATGGTATCTCATTGTGGTTTTGATTTACACTTTTGTAATGATCAGTGATGTTGAGCTTTTTTTCATATGTTTCTTGGCCACATAAGTGTCTTCTTTTGAGAAGTGTCTGTTCATATCCTTTGCCCACTTTTTGATGGAATTGTTTTTTTCTTGTAGATTTAAGTTCCTTGTAGATTCTGAATATTAGACCAGCATATAATACCACAGTTTCTTTATCCACTCATTGATTGATAGGCATTTTGGTTGGTTCCACGAGTTTGCTATTGTAAATTGTGCTGCTATAAACATGTGTGTGCAAGTATATTTTTTGAATAATGACTTCTTTTCCTCTGCATAGACATCCAGTGGTGGGATTTCTGGATCAAATGGTAGTTCTACTTTTACTTCTTTAAGGAATCTCCACACTGTTTTCCATAGTGGCTGTACTAGTTTACATTTGCACCAGCAGTGTAGAAGTGTTCCCTGATCACTGCATCTATGCCAACGTCTACTTGTTTTTTTTTTTTTTTTGTTTCATTTTGTTTTTTGTTTGTTTGTTTGTTTGATTACGGCTATTCTTGCAGGAGTAAGGTGGCGTCACATTGTGGTTTTGACTTGCAGTTCCCTGAACATTAGTAATGTTGCGCATTTTTTCATGTTTGTTGGCCATTTGTATATCTTCTTTTGAGAATTGTCTATTCATGTCCTTAGCCCACTTTTTTTTTTTTTTTTTTTTTTTTTTTTTTTTTTTTTTTTACAGAATTGTTTGGTTTTTTTCTTGCTGATCTGAGTTCGTTGTAGATCCAGGATATTAGTACTTTGTCAGATGTATAAATTGTGAAGATATTCTCCCACTCTGTGAGTTGTCTGTTTAGTCTGCTGACTGTTCCTTTTGGAACGCAAAAGTTCCTTAGTTTAATTAGATCCCAGCTATTTATCTTTGTTTTCATTGCATTTGCTTTTGGGTTCCTGGTCATGAAATCCTCGCCTAAGCCAATGTCTAGAAGGGTTTTTCCAATGTTATCTTCTAGAATTTTTATAGTTTCAGGTCCCAGATTTAAGTCCTTAAACCATCCTGAGCTGATTTTTGAATAAGGTGAGAGATGAGGATTCAGTTTCATTCTCCTATATGTAGCGAACCAATCATTCCAGCACCATTTGTTGAAAAAAAGTATCCTTTCCCCACTTTATATTTTTGCTTGCTTTGTTGAAGATCGGTTGGCTGTAAGTATTTCTATTTATTTCTGGGTTCTCTATTCTGTTCCATTGGTCTATGTGCCTATTTTTGTACAAACACCCACTATTTTGATGACTGTGACCTTACAGTATAGATTGAAATCAGGTAGTGTGATGCCTCCAGATTTGTTCATTTTGATTAGTCTTGCTTTGGCTATGGGGGCTCTTTTTGGTTCCATATGAATTTTAGATCATGTGGTTTTTGTCATTAGTTTTGCTTATGTGATGAATTACATTGATTGATTTTCATATATTGAACCAGCCTTGTATCTTAGGGATGAAACTGACTTGTTCGTTGTGGATAAACGTTTTGATTGCTGTTGGATTCAGTTTGCCAGTATCCTGCCGAGGATTTTCACATCAACGTTCATCAGAGATATTGGTCTGAAGTTTTCTTCTTTTGTTGTGTCTCTGCCAGGTTTTGGTATCAGGATGATACTGGCCTCATAAAATGGGTTAGGGAGGGGTCCCTCCTTTTCAATTGTTTGGACTAGCTTCAGAAGGAATGGTACCAGCTTTTCTTTGTATTTCTGGTAGTATTCAGCTGTGAATCCGTCTTGTCCTGGGCTTTTTTTGGTTGGTAGGCTCTTAATTACTGCATCAATTTCAGAATTTGTTATTGGTCTATTCAGGAATTTGACTTCTTCTGGTTAAGTCTTGGGAGCACGTGTGTGTCCAGGAATTTATCCATTTCTTCTAGATTTTCTATTTTATTTGCATAAAATTGTTTATAGTATTCACTGATAGTCTGTATTTCTGTGGGGTCAGTGGTGATATGGTGATATCCCCTTTATCATTTTATACTGTGTCTATTTGATTCTCTCTCCTTTATTAATTGAGTTAGTGGTCTATTTTGTTAATTTTTTCAACAAGTAATCTCCTGGATTCGTCGACTTTTTTGAGGGGTTTTCGTGTCTCTACCTCCTTCAATTCTACTCTGATCTTAGTTGTTCTTGTCTTCTGCTAGCTTTGGGTTTTGTTTGCTCTTACTTCTCTAGCTCTTTTAATTGTATGTTAGGCTGTTGTTTTAAGATCTTTCTAGCTTTCTGATGTGGACATTTAGTGCTATAAGTTTCCCTCTTAACGCTGTTTTAGCTGTGTCTCAGCGATTCTGGCACATTGTCTCTTTGCTCTCAATTGTTTCAAATAACTTCTTGATTCCTACCTTAATTTCATTATTTACCCAGGAGTCTCTCAGGAGCAGGTAGTTCAATTTCCATGTAGTTGTGTGGTTTTCAGTGAGTTTCTTAATCTTGAGTTCTAATTTGATTACACTGTGGCTTGAGTGGCTGTTATAATTTCAGTTCTTTTGCATTTGCTGAGGAGTCTTTTATTTCCAATTATATGGTTGATTTTAGAATAAGTGTCATGTGGCACTGAGAAGAATGTATATTCTGTTGATTTGGGGTGGAGAGTGCTGTAGATGTGTATTAGGTCCTCTTGATCCATAGCTGAGTTTCAGTTGTGAATATCTTTGTTAATTTTCTGTCACATCGATCTGTCTAATACTGACGGTAGGATGTTACAATCTCCCATTATTAATGTGTGGGAATCTAAGTCTCTTTGTAGGCGTCTAAGAACTTGCTTTATGAATCTGGGTGCTCCTGTGTTGGGTGCATGTATATTTAGGATAGTTAACTCTTCTTATTGAACTGATCCATTTACCATTATGTAATGTCCTTTTTCATCTTTTTTTATCTTTGTTGGTTTAAAGTCTGTTTTGTAAGAGACTAGGATTGCAACCCCTGCCTTTTTTTTTTTTTTTTTCTTTTTCTTTTTCTTTTTCTTTTTTTGCTTTCCATTTGCTTGGTAAATTTTCCTCCATCCTTTTACCTTGAACCTATGTATGTCTTTGCACATGAGCTGGGTCTTCTGAATACAGCACACTGATGGGTCGTGACTATCTAATTTGCCATTCTGTGTCTTTTAATTGGGACATTTAGCCCATTTACATTTAAGGTTAATATTGTTATGTGTGAATTTGATCCTGTCATCATGATTCTATCTGGTTATTTTGCACACTAGTTGCAGTTTCATCATTGTGTCATTGGTCTTTATATTTTGGTGTGTTTTTGCAGTGGCTGGTACCAGTTTTTTCTTTCCATATTTAGTGCTTCCTTCAGGAGCTCTTGCAAGGCAGGCCTGGGTTACAAAATCCCTCATCATTCGCTTCTCTGGAAAGGATGTTATTTCTCCTTCACTTATGAAGTTTAGTTTGGCTGGATATAAAACTCTGGATTGAAAATTCTTTTCTTTAAGAAAGTTGAATATTGGCCTCCAGTCTCTTCTGACTTGTAGAATTTCTGCTGAGAGGTCTGCCGTTAGTCTGATGGGCTTCCCTTTGTGAGTAACACAACCTTTCTCTCTGGCTGTCCTTAACATTTTTTCCTTCATTTCAACCTTGGTGAATCTGATGATTGTGTGTCTTGGGGTTGCTCCTCTCAAGGAGCAGGTGATCTGGCCTTCCTCTCTTGTTGCCCTTAACATTTTTTCCTTCATTTTGACTTTGGAGAATATGATGATTATGTTTCTTAGGGTTGATTTTCTCATGGAGTATCTTAGTGATGTTCTCTTTATTTCCTGAATTTAAATGTTGGCCTTTCTTGCTAAATTGGGGAAGTTCCCCAGGATAATATCCTCAAGTATGTTTTCCAACTTGGTTCCATTCTTCCCGTCTCTTTCAGGACTCCAATCATTCATAGGTGCGGTCTTTTTACATAGTCTCATGTTTCTAGGAGGTTTTGTTTGTTTATTTTTATTCTTTTTTCTCTAATCTTGTCTGCATGTCTTTATTATCAAGATGGTCTTCAAACTCTGATATCCTTTCTCTCACTTGGTCGATTCAGCTATTGATACTCGTGTATGCTTCACAAAGTTCTAGTGCTGTGTTTTTCAGCTCCATCAGGTCATTTATGTTCCTCTCTATACCGGTTATTCTAGTTAACAGTCCTGTAACCTTTTATCAAGGTTCTTACTTTCTTTGCATTGGGTTAGAACATGCTCCTTTAGCTCAGCAGAGTTTGTTATTTCCCTCCTTCTGAAGCCTACTTCTGTCAATTTGCCCATCTTGTCCTCTGTCCGGTTCTCCACTCTTGCTGGAGAGGCATTGCAATCATTTGGAGAAGAAGCACTCTGGCCTTTTGGGTTTTCAGTACTTTTTGTTGTTGTTTTTGATTCTTTCTCATCTTGATGAGTTTGTCTACTGTCGATCTTTGGGGTTACTGTCCCTTGGATAGGGTTTTTGTAGGACTTTTTTTGTTGATACTGTTGTTGTTGCTTTCTGTTTGATTTTCTTGCAATGGGCAGGTCCCTCTTCTGTAGGACTGCTGTGGTTTGCTGGGGGTTCACTTCAGGCCCTGTTCATCTGGTTCACTCCTGCACGTGGAGTTGTCACTCGAGGAGGCTGGAGAACAGCAAAGATGGTTGCCTGTTCTTTCCTCTGGGATCTCTGACATCAAGGGACACCAACCTGATGCCAATAGGAATGCTCCTGTTTAGGCTGTCTGACAGCCCCTATTGGAGGTTCTCACCCAATTGGTTGGCACAGGGAGCAGGACCCATTTAATGAAGCACTTTGTTCTTTGGTAGAGGGGATGTGCTTCACTGGGGGAAACCCACTCATCTGGGCTGCCTGGATTCCTCAGAACTAGCAGGAGGAAATACTATGTCTGCTGGTCTGTGGAGACTGTGGCCATCCCTCCTGCTAGAGTCTCAGGCCCAGGGAGATCAGAGTTCTGTCCCTGAGCCCTTGGCTGGAGTTGTCAGAGTTCCTGCAGGGAGGCCCCACCCAGTGAGGAGGAATGGATCAAGGTCAGGCCTGAAGAGGCACTCTACCCACAGTCTGTCACAGCCAGTGTGTTGGGCTATGGGTGATACCTCTTGGGACCAAGCCATCCAGCTTCCCTGGCTCCAGCATGGGAAAAGCACCACCTGGAGCTATAGAGATGACTGCTGCCCTTCCCTGGTCCTGGGAGCTTAATGTGTTAGGTGGGTATCAGTTCCAGTGTTGGCTATCACTCCTTCCCCAGGGAGCTCAAACTGCTTAGACAGTAGGCAGCCACAGCTGTGGTGCTGGTTGCTCCTCCCCTCCGGGAATTTGGAAGGCTTAAGCAGATTCTAGCTTAGTAGCTGTAGAGAATCTGCACAGCTTGGTGGTTGGGACCATGAGCCCCAGTGGCATGAGCTAACAAGTGGGATATTCCAATCCATGGGTTGTACAGTTCTGTGGGAGAAGCACGTTTTCCCAGGCTAGGTAGGACGCTCACTCACCACCTCTCTTGGCTGGGGGTGGGGGCTCCCCTGCCCCATGTGGCTCTCATGTGGGCCACCTCACCACACTGCCCTTCCTTCCTCTCTATGGGTCACACCAGCAGCCTGGTCAATTCTGATGACAGAACATGGATAACTCGGTTGCTGGTGCGGGAGTTGCATGCTGTTATGGTTCTTTTTGATGGGAGCCTCAGATTGCCTGCTTCTAGTCGGCCATCTTGGCCCCACCCTATTCTTGTTATTTTTCAGAGTAAATCCTTCAGACTTTACACCTGATGTTACCCTATGTCATGTTCTACAAAAGCTTCCCCTGGGGTCTTTACATATCTTCAATTCGTTTTTCACCTGTGGACGATTCCTCATAAATACTGACATTCTCTATAAAAATAAACCTGACCTGAATGCTACGTGCCCTCATTATACCATCTTTTGCACGAAACTATGGAAACTAAAATGTTGGTTACATCTGCTTCTAATCTTCTAGTCATTCCACAATTTAAGATAAATTGTATTCAATCTCAGTATTTTTAAAAAGTAATTGCCGTCCTAAAAGTCAGCAACATAAATCCAGTAGGCACTTCCTAGTGTTTTTCCCTTTCTGCAGCAGCAGAACATTACACAGGGTCTTTTTGTGGAAATCATGTCATCACTTCCTTGCTATACACATAGTTGATGGACTTTTTTGCAATTTTCACTCATTTGCTATCTTCTCTTTCCTCATCTTTTTCTATTTTGCAGATCTTCCTACAATGTCCTTTCACAGATATGATTTTTAATTCCACAGATGACTCTTGGGCTTGTTTTCTAATTCCAGATTCCCTCTTTATCTTTAAATCTTTCCAGCTACCTTCAAACGATCTCCCACAAATTGTACAATATGAAACTCCTCAAGCATATTCGCAAACTGTGTCTTGACTCTTGCACCCTATGTCAAGCAATGTCTTCACCATTCTCTTAGTCATTCATGCTTTGAGGATCAGGGTTATTGTCTACACTTCCTTTATGAACTCTCCACATCTAATCAGTGGCCAAATTCTATGGGTTCTGACTCTTATTTCTTCTCTTAATTATCCAGTTTAGTAACTTTTCACCTCTCTCTTGGTATTTTGTAATACCTACCAATTTGTTTCCAATTTCTACATCTTGAAAAATATGACCTACATTTGTCATCAGTTATTATCCTAAAACCCAATTTTATCAAGCCATGGATATAAAACTTGAATGTGAAAATGATATCCTTACTCCATACCACACATTAGCTAAACAATTCACATACAATATTTAAGCTACACTCAAGTAAATCTTTGAGGGAAATAGTTTTACCATTAGCAGACAGATTAATGAACTTGCCTCAAATCATACAGTTAGTGAGTGCTAGAGGTGAGAAGTGGAATTTAAATCCTGGTCTGAGTCCAGAGACCAGCACAGACTGCCAAGCATACTTAAAGAAAAAACTTCATTGGCTCTTCACTGAAATATAAATTCCCAAATTGAACATTCAATTATTACATAAGATGTAATTTCATCTATAAAATAAATAATTATTTCATCTATAAGATGAATGTAATTTTTCTTTTTCAAGTTAATGTTTCTCTTGCAACCTTCTTTCTTTCTGCAATAAGCACTCATACAAATAAAATATATGCAAGATATTTATTTGGGATTTGACTTCTACATCACTGAAAACTCTGTAGAGTAAACAATCTCTGTGGACTGATCCAAATCTAATATTATATGATTCTATGCTACCTTCACGCTATACAAATTTCAAACTGACTCCCTCTCTTACTAAAATAAACAATTTAGAAACAAGCCTGGCCTTTCTTTTCTGTGACGTAGACATTTTCCTCTACCCTGAAACCGCATCTCTATGACTCTACTTGTCCAAGCCTTTCACAAATCTTCAAAGGCATGCTCAATTGTCACCTTTTCCATAAAACTATCTGATGCTGTAAGAATAATTATAAATTTATCCTTCTGAGCCTGCTGTTCAATTTGTACTAGTAGTATAGCACAATACCCACTACCTTACATTTTAATTAGCTTCGTTCTTTCTTATCTAATTTGCTAGATGAAAAGTTTACTTAACTAAGCAACTATATTTTACCTGGATTAGTATCTAGCCTACCTTGCTACTATAATTATGCTACAAACATTAGCCACCCAGTAAGTTTTTAATACATGTATTGATTCCCAACCTACAAGCTTAATTAGCTTTTTTAGGTTTTTAGTTAAGTGAAAAAAGAATTTAGCAGAGTTGTTAATAGCTCAGATGATATATATTTAAATTTCGACTCCATTATCTACTCAAATTCTTCAAACCTTACTTTCTTCACCTGTAAAATAGTGATAATAACAGTACCTAGTTTTTAGGGTTTTGTGAGATTTTAATCAAGTCATATAAAGAACTGGAAGAGTATATGTAATGTTGTAAGGATTCAATAAATGTTAGCTATCATTATTGTATATTTTAAAACAAACAAAGGTTTTAAAGAGAGATCTAAAATAGTTTCCAACAAATGGGCTTTTATGTGCCTTGTACAGGACTTCCTGGCAGGTGAAAAATCACAATAAACTTAATTAAAGGGTGACTTTTCTGGTCAGTATAAAGAACAGAGCAGTTTTAATCCTGGCAAGAAACAGGGTCTGGAAGCTTTTCATATTCAATCATTTTCTTTAACATGAATAAGTCAAGTGCTCCATTAGTTCTGGAAAGGAGAGTATAATAGAATCAGTTCTATAATAGGGGCATTAAGCCCTCTTGCATTATATAAAATTATAGTAAAAGACTGCCAGGCTCTGGTTTCCTTGCCAAAATATGGCTATGAATGTTCAACAGTGACATCAAGCCTGATAAAAACTTTTACTTTAAATGGCTAGAAACTCAAAAGGCAGCATAGAATGACCGTCTTGAGCAGGAATAGGAACGGAAGGAAATAGGCACAACCCTGTGTCTTAAAGCAGGTGCTCATTTAGTCCCATCATTCTAAGATGGCTTAATTAAAATGAAATGGTGTGTACATTGCTTCTTTCGAACTTGCATTGCAAATGTATGTTAGAATTAAAATTTGAGCTGACATCAGAAGTCCAAGTAAAATAGTGACATTTTAAACCTTTTGAATGTTGACATTAGAGAAGGTCAGCTCGATCATAGTAAATAAGGGAAAATTTAGCTTTCTCTTTATTTTTATTACCTTTCTTGAGAATTGAGCTTATTTTCCTTCTATTACATTCTTTATTACCACATTTCTGGAAGGCGCTAATTTGTCTATCCATTACACACTTGTTTTCTGAGTTGAGAAGGGAAATATAGAGTCAACCTCACACCCATTAGGAAAATTCTATTCAGGCATTTACAGGGCTTGCTCCAGTCCTTTGTAATCAGTGATACTTTGTATGGGGCTTATGACATAAGAATAAGACAAATAACTATTCAGAAGCAGAGACACCTCTTTGCAATAGTATCAGAAACCTCCAGAGAAGCACTCTGAGGCACAGAGCATGAAGTAGGGTGACATCAATATACCAAACTGAGAGATAAGATAATATAAAACTCATTGCCAGAGCACACAGACATTCCTTTAATACATACAAATTAGTAAAACAGACCTCATGCCCATCTTTTCCTCATAAAGCCTGCCCTAACTACTTTATAGCCTCACTTCTCACAGGCTGGACTGAAATACAAACTTCAGAATAATTCCCCCACTGGCTTTTCCTTCTGCTTCTTATTTAGAACTCCATGAATCCATATGGATTCATATCACCAATGAACTCAGATAACTAATAGCAGCTCTCTCTTCCACATTATAAATAAAAGAGTTATTTCCTCTCCCTCTAGCCTCAGTGTTATCAGCCCAAATATCTCATTATTCAGAAAGACATTTTAAAATAAAGAATTCAAAAGTGAAGATAAAATTATTCAATGACACTACAAATGCATATCTTCCCAACAGTTTAAACCCAACAGATTTTCTATTTAACCTTCTACTTCATTTAACAATCTAACAAAGATTTTAATAACAGCTTCTCATTTTTTGTGTGTCTTTTAAATGAGAACCATTAGTGCTTTTTCAGATTTATTCTTTACTAACCATTATCAGATCTTAATAATTTAAAAACAGAGAACAATAAAAAAAAAAACCCCAGAGAGGTGCTTAGAGATACAATTAAGCTAAAATAAAGATGGATAAAAGTTTTATCACCACATTATTTTGAGACATGCATTCCCAGTATTTGCCAGGAATCTAAGAAGTAATTTCAACAGTGTCAATATACACTAAAAGTACAGATTTTTCTATACTGCTGCTTCTCAACACCTGCCCTCCCACCTTCATATCCTTGGCTATGGTAAAGAAATGTCTTCTTTATTCTTACCAACAAAAGAACTTTAATTTAAGACACTGACTGGGAAGATAAAGAAGTAACAATTTAAAGGTCACAATTTGAAGCCCCACCTCCAAGAACCCAGATTCTATATTTTATAGTATGCCAAGGAATTGTTTATAGTAAGTAGTAAAATACATGAAAACTGAATGTAAGTGGAAAGTAGTTAAAATTTAGTTTGTGACTTTCATGCCTATATGTGCTATTACTCTCTTTTGAAAGGAATAGGGGACTAGTGGAAGACCCTGGAGGAAACAAGGCACAGTAGAATGCAAGGACATCCAAATACTATAGATTTAAAGTTATCAGATAAAGATACTACATAGAAAAAGAAATCACTACCTGATATAGTTTGGATATTGGTCCTCTTCAAATCTCTTATTGAAATGTGATCCCCAATATTGGAGTTGGGGCTTGGTGGGAGGTGTTTGGATTACGGGGTCAGATCCCTCATGAATGGCTTAGTGCAGTCCTCACAGTAATGAGTGAGTCCATTTGAAAGCTGATTATGTAAAGACCTGGCACCTCCCCTCTCTTTCTGGTACCCTTCACTTACCAAGTGATACACCTGTTCTCTTTTGCCTTCCCCCACAATTGGAAGCTTTCTGAGGCCTCATCAGAAGCAGATGCCAGCCCCATGCTTCTTATACAGTCTACAGAACCATAATCCAAATAAACTTCTTTTCTACAAATTACCCAGCCTCAGATATCCTTTATAGCAATGCAAAATGGACTAACCCACAGTCTTTCTAATGAAAAGCCAGATCCACCACATTGGAAACAGAGGGAAATCCTCCACATGAGAAACATGATCTATACCAGAATCACCATATATTCCTCATGAATCATCCTCTCTATGAATAGTGACTCACTCTACTATTGCTCTGGGGAGGAGGAGGAGCTAGGCTGCTTTAAAACACTCTTAAGCTGATTCATAAGACCCTTTTCATAACGGTCTCCAGCTTCACTGAGACAAGGCTGAAATACTAAATCAAGTACAGCAAGTAGGAGTGTCAGTCTACAAAATATCTTCCCTCCCTCCCTTCCTTTCCTCTTTCCTTCCGTCCTTCCTTCCATTTGTTTCTATTTAGGACCTTTGTTCAGCTGTAGATATGTTTCTGCCATGGGAGGTTTATGTAAATACCAGATATCAGAACTTCTATGGGTATATTAGAGAGTGGGTCTGTAACGGAGAAGCAACACCAGACAGTCAGCATAAATTGACCAAACATGAACCCCTTAAGGCACCCGTCATTGATGGCAGTAGTGGCCCATCTGGTGCAGCTGCTGTAAAGATGCCAACTGCAGTAGGGGAGTTGTAGCTGGGGATGAACACTCCATGGATCTGGCAGGAGATGGCAATAGGCAGGAGCCCAGCCCCCTTCTGAGTTGAAAGGGTAGGAGCCCCACCCTTCTGGGCACAGTTGCAGCTGTAGACCCGAGCATCCCTGTGCTCTTGGGGACCCAGGAAGTCCCGCTCCTCACATAGGCTCAGAAATGTCTGCTCCTGCTCCCAGGCCTGGCCTCTCCTCACTCCTGGCAACTGCTCCAGTTCTGGAGCAAAGTTGAGGCCAAGCCCAAGTGCTGTCATGACTCAGCCAGGTATGTACATGCTTGGGGTGGTGCTGACGCAGCAGCCCCCTGCCACTTCAGGCCCCTGTGGACTACTGCTGCCAATAAGCAGGAGGGAGCCTGAGGTAGGGCTGAGGGCAGCTTAGCACAGTGCTGCAGGTGCCCTTCAGCAGGAACGTCCTAATTGCCATGGATGATATGATTGATAGTGGCAGGAGACAGACAGGCTCCTGGGCAGAAAGAAGCAGGTCCCCAGTGAAGTTCCACCTTGAAGCCAGGTACAGCCTAAAGCAGGGGGACTGGGCTGTCAGTTCTGAGTGGAGTTCACAGGCCCCAAGTGAGAATTTACAATGGTTTTCCTGGGCCCACCCATGGCTACCCATGGACCAATCAGCACACGCTTTCTTTCTTCTGAAGTCCATAAAACCCCTGGACTCAGCCAGACTCAGAGAGACCTCAGGATGACCTGCCTGTGGAAAGAAGCTACCCACTCTGGGTCTCCCCTGAATTGAAAGATGGACACCTAATGGGAGGATCTTCCTGCAGAAAGGAGCTACCCACTCTGGGTCTCCTAGGAACTGTTCTGTTGCTCAGTGAAGCTCCTCTCTGCCTTACTCACCTCTAGTTGGCCACATACCTCATTCTTCCTGGACATGAGACAAGAACTCAGGACCTACTGAATGGTGAGATTAAAAGAGCTGTAACACAGACAGGGCTGAAACGTGCCCCCTGCTCACCACATTGCAGGTGACAAGGAGAGAAGAGCTGTAGCTTTTCAGGGAGCCCAGATCTAGGGGCTCCCCAGGACAGGGTAATGGCCCACCCTCTTTGGGGCTCTGCAGTTCCTGACATCTCCAAGCTCCCAGGTGCCACTGTATTCCCTGGTGCCCACAGGGAAAGAAAAAAGAAAAAGTAATAAGTAACAATTTAAAGGTCACAATTTGAAGCCCCACTTCCCAGGACCCAGATTCTATATTTTATAGTATGCCAAGGATATGTTTATAATAAGTAGTAAAATACATGAAAACTGAATGTAAGTGAAAAGTAGTTTAAATTTAGTTTGTGACTTTTATGCCTATATGTGCTATTACTCTCTTTTAAAAGGAATAAGGGACTAGTGGAAGACTCTGGAGAGGAAACAAGGCACAGTAGAATGCAATGATATTCAAACACTATTGATTTAAAGTTATCAGATAAAGATACTGCATAGAAAAAGAAATCATTACCTGATATAGTTTTGATATTGCAGTACACCTAGTCCAGCCACAGCCTTGCAGAGATGGCACCTGTGCTGATGCCTGGAGTTGCCTACTCCACTGCAGGTGACATGCCTGGCTGTGCACAGTTACTGGACCCCACACTCGCTCACTCACCCCTCACCACTCTATGCCTGACTCATCCTTGGCAGCTGTGGGATCCGGGCCAGAAGCATGAGCCAAGTGGAGTCTGCTGGGCTGAGTGGGCGGAATGAGCCCAGCAAGCACTAACAATACTCAGGCAGAAGGTGCTTCCAGCCACAGAGGTTTCCAGCTGGTGAAGTGACACCCCAAGGATCCCATGACATCATTACTCCAGGGCTTTGTAGACCTGACCACACAGGCTGCCACAGATATGAAACTCATTTCTGTTCACATGGCACCTTTGGGTCTGACAGCTCTATTATGCTTCCACCATCTGAACTGCAGAGCAACCATTTTGTTGCTTTGACAATATACTAGGGCTTGGGAAACTGAGATTACCTAAGACTACCTCTGCCCAGATGCATCATTCAGCCATTTCTTTTCCAGCGCCTTACCATCTTACATGGGAGCTCTACCTCAGAATAGATTCAAATAATCTTCTTCTTAGATCCCAAAAACCTATCTGGGAGTTCTTTCTTCACCCCAGTATTTATCCAGGGGGTAAAATTGAGAAATTGAGTCATCAAATTGAGAAATTGATGACTCTGCTCCAGTTGCTTTCACTGAACTCTCTGAATCTTGCTACCTTTGTTGTAAGTTATTTTATTTTACTTCTTATTTTATGTCTCATTGTGTTGCCCAGGCTGGTCTCAAATTCCTGAGCTCAAGAGATCCTCCTGCCTCAGCCTCTAGAATAACTGGGACTACAGGTGCCACTATGCCCAGTTTTGTTGTGATTTTATTTTTCCTCAGGATCTAAGCTTTTCAAACATACCTCAGAGAGACACTTCTTTTTTTATTTTGAGTTATATTGTTTTATCTATCCCTGGAGACAAGGATCATGGGATGATCAAGCTACTTTAACAGAAGAAGGGCAGTATGTTCATTAGAAACCTAGAAAAGAATAAGTAGTTTGAGATGAGACTTTAGAAAAGGCTAAAGGATAGCAAAATTGAAATAAGCATGTAATATTAGATGGAAGTCAGATTACATTTCATACAAAGAAAAGTCAACTCATTAGCATGGGTCTGCTATGGAAATGTCTCCTGGTCAAGTTCAAGTTCCTCTTTTAAAATATACATAATTTTAATTGACAAATGATAATTGTGTTGTGCTTATTTGTGGGGTACAATGTGGTGTTTTAAGATGTAAATATTATAAAATATTCAAATCAGGCTAATTGACACATGCATCACCTTAAATATTTATTTTCTTGTGATGAAAACATTTGAGGCCGGGCGCGGTGGCTCAAGCCTGTAATCCCAGCACTTTGGGAGGCCGAGACGGGCGGATCACGAGGTCAGGAGATCGAGACCATCCTGGCTAACACAGTGAAACCCTGTCTCTACTAAAAAAATACAAAAAAAAAAATAGCCGGGCGAGGTGGCGGGCGCCTGTAGTCCCAGCTACTCAGGAGGCTGAGGCAGGAGAATAGCGAAAACCCAGGAGGCGGAGCTTGCAGTGAGCTGAGATCCGGCCACTGCATTCCAGCCTGGGCGACAGAGCAAGACTCAGTCTCAAAAAAAAAAAAAAAAAAAAAAAAAAAAAGAAAACATTTGAAATCCTCTCTTTCAGCTGTTTTGAAATATACAATATATTAACTGTAGTAACCATGCTGTGCAATGTATCACCAGAATTTATTCCTATCAATTTGAAACTTTGTACCCTTTGACCAATGTCTCCCTTTCCTCATTCAACACCCTTCCCCCAGCCTCTGGAAACCACCATTTTATGCTCTACTTCTGTAAGTTCAACTTTTTTAGATCCTACATATAAGTGAGATCATGTGGTATTTGTTTCTCTGTTCCTGGCTTATTTCACTTAATAGAATATCTTCCAGGTTAATGCATGTTGTCACAAATGACAGGATTTTATCTTTTTATTTCCGAAGCATTCCATTATGTGTATTTACCACATTTAAAAAAACTATTCATCTGTTGATGCATACTTGAGTTTTTTCATATCCTGGGTCAAGTTCCTTTTACAACTTCCTATACAGAAGCCTTCTTCTGCACCTGTCACCTAAATATAACCACTCTAACCTCTGCATGTCCTTAACACAAATACAAGAGAGCAAGGACCAGAAATACAAAGGATCTGGCATATAAATGCCAGAGCATTTCTTTTCAATCCTGTGCCCTTCCTAGACTGTAATTAAACACCAGGACACATGTTCCACGAGGTTAACGACTTTGTCTCTCTTGCTCGTTGCTGATTGCCAGAACTTAAAACAGGGCCTGCCCATAGTAGCTGCTCAAAAAACTTTTATTGAATAAACAAATCCTGTACAATCCCTTTTCAGCATTTATATATACGAAGACACATTTTATCCATCCCTGTTGCTAAATATTATTCATTTTTTCATTATTCCCTAAGGAACCAGGTAAAAAGATAAATAAACACCAAAAAATGGTAATGGTTGGAATGGGAGTAGAGACAAGATGGCCTAAAGACAGGCACCCGCAGTACAGTCCAGAGACATACAGATTTCTCCAAACTTTCAGGTGAAAATTAGGTGAATTATTTTGTATATTAGGATGCTGTAATTGTATAAGAGAGAAGTTGGAGGAAAAAATGTTTTTCAGAGATCTTAAATTAAAACAATAGCAACAGATCCTGTTCTCCCTCCAACATATTCTGAATCATAAAGGCTAAATGGATTTTCTGTGAGGAGGGTTCAGTGGGCTGATCATACAAAGTTGGCTTCCAGACCTGTTCCATTATTCACACTCCGTATTATGCTCTAGAAATAGAGCACAGAAGTAGAGTTAGGGCCAAAGTACACCCGAGACAAATTCCTGATTTGAATCTGAGGCTCATGAGTTTTCTTATTCAGCCAATAGATTAGATCTTCTTTGTGACAGCTAGGGCTGTCTGAAAACTGAATGCCTGATTAAGAGTTCCTAATCCTAGCCCTGAATTATCTCTCCTCTAGCCTTTTTCTCAAAGATCTAGGTGGTGTAACTCAACAAAATATCCTTTCAGTCACCAAGTTAAATTTATTTCTGTAAACTTAAATTGCCAGAGGGGTGTTTTATTTTTCCACTATAAACTATAAATGGGATATTAAAAATATCTCTTGAGTGTGGCTAGAGTGTTATAACTAGAATGCCTTGCCAGTGAAGAATGAAACACACTTCCATTATTAGTTCCACAATAATGTGGATAATGTGAACCAAATTCAATAAGCCTAACTAAATGCAGATCTACAGAGTAATCTCCCGGATATGGAATAAGTGCTACACACAATGATTCATTTTAACACGCACCAGTGCAGAACAATCCCATGTGATGAGGTAGTTACATTCTTAGAATACTGAAGCTTTTATTAAGATGTTTTGCATAAAATGAACACATTCAAGATTTGAAGCTACATCTCTCATGACTGGAGACAATCCAAATCTATATGATGTTAGAAAATAGATGGAAGATTAGAGCCCATTACAGATCCCTGAATTAATCACAGCATTTTCTAGAAGCTCTGTTACCGGATGCACTTCCTAAAAGCAGCCTGCTCTCTTGTCGTCTCAAGGCTCTGATGATTTTGTTTCTTTTTCTTGGAGCAGCTTTCTCATCATTCATCAAGTAGACAGCTTCTTGTCTGTTAGAGTTCAGCTGATACACCATGTTTCACAGGAAGACTTCCCTAAACCTCAGTCCGCTAGCCATGCCAGGTGCCTTTCGTCCAAGTTCCTAATCACCGAGTACACCTCTTTTGTAGAATTGATCACAATACTACTAGCGTGTATTGATTTATTTTGATGCCTCACTATGTTATAAACTGCTTCAATACAATACCTTTGACCTTTCTCTCTCTAGTTTCTGACCTTATATTTCCCTTAGTATATACAGCAGGAGCTCAATAATTATACATTGATGTCTCTTTCTTTGGCCAAATCTTTCTCATAGGTGAGACCTGGATTTATATATGATTTTCACCTAGAGTCCTTCCTTGACATCTCCAGTTACTTTGATATCTTTTCATGGGTTCTCACAATAGCTTTATATCAACTGCAATTATGTGACTATTTGTTTAAAATCTTCCCTCACTAGATTTCAAGCTGTATGAGGACAGGCATCATGTTCCCCCATTTGTAGTTATATTCCTAGTTACAGAGCATGGTATACAAATCACACTCAAAAATAGTTGTTGAATGAATTATTGGTCCATGCTACACTATGGATGAACCTTGAAATTTTTATGCTAAGTGAAAGAAGCTAGTCACTAAAGAGTTGTATTATATGACTCCATAAACATCAAATATCCATAGTTAACGAACCTATAGAGATCCAAAGAAGATAAGTGATGCCTAGGGCTGCAGCAGGGGAGAGTAGGGGAACAGTGAGGAATGGAGAGACTGCTAATAGATATGGGGTTTTGTGATAATGAAAATACTCAAAAATTAGACTGTGGTGGTGATAGTGCAACTCTGTAAATACAATACTCCCACTGTCTACTACAGTATGAAAATATTAAATGAAAATCTCTGGAAATACACAATTCATAAATTTTAAATCAAACATCATCCTGAGCAGTGTGAAGTATCATACTTCACCCTGCATGGAATGTGAATCATTCCTTTGTCCAGACCCCCCAACCACCCACCCAGTCTATGCTACCTGCTCCTTAGTTACTTAGCAGCACAGAGAGAGACCACATTACGTATATTTTATTACACCATATTGTCATAATTGTTTTATTTTATAAGTAGTTGTTGTTAATCTCTTACTGTGCCTAATTTATAAATTAAACTTTATCATAGGTTTGTATCTATAGAAAAAAACATAGTATAGTTAAGGTTCAATAATATCCAGAGTTTCAGGCATCTACTGAAGGGTCTTGAAATGCATCCCTTGCAGGTGAGGGGGAACTACTGTATACTAAAACCCACTGAACTATACAATTTAAATGGATGAATACTATGGTAGGTGAATTATATCTTAACGAAGCTATTAAAATAATTGTTGAATGAATGAAATGAAAGATCAACTTGAAGTTAAGGTGTCCCCTCATTTAGTAAGGGAGAGATATTTCTGAGAAGGGGAACCCTGTTACACACAATTCTTTCATTATAATCTCTTCAAATATGCATTTTAGCATAAAATATTATCAATTATTCTTCATTTCTTTTAATATCTTCTGAATCCACGGGATGATGCTTGCTGTAGTTAACAGGATCCAGTCACACAATCGAGCTCCAGTTCTCCTAGGCTGCAGTGATATTTATAAGAATTTCTGCTGACCCAAATTGCCATCTGATTCCTCTGCCTATTCCTTAAAGGTCTTATGGACCCCTAAAATAATCAGCTTTAAACAACAGCGAGGAGTGGTTACATAATTTCAATCAAGTTCTGCCTTTCCCACCTCCTCTATCATTCTGCTTGTTAACATGAGTGATGGCTGTAGACCTAGCAGTCATTTTGGATAATGAGGATCAATTCCATATCTTAGTGTCAGGATCAAGTGGAAAGAAAATTATGAATCTTTTTCAGATTAGTTGTACAAGACATAAATTTCAAACTACTAAATTCTAAAACAAGGGTACATCTTGTCTAAACTTTGAGGAAATAACTTTCAAGCCATGGAAAGCATATCGTACAGAAATAATGATGGCAGAAACATCAGCACCTTGAAGGAGAAAGCATGAGTTTTGGAGTTAAAGAGATGTACTTAATTATTAACTTCATCCTTTATTAGCTGCAAGACCTTGGGAGTTAATTCCTTATTGGGCCAGTATTTTAATCTACAGAATGTTGTCAACAACACTAAGTTATCAAAGGATAAAAGATATGCAATGGGTTTGATAGTGCCCATCAAATACTAGGACATAAGGAAATATTGGGACATTGTTGATGCCCTAAATATATTTGTTCCCTTCCAATCTAATTGCTTGAATCAAAAAGATTGTTGAACCTTATCTTTCCAAAAGATAACAGTTAAGGCAATAAGCCAATCAAAAATCATTACTTGTTTATTTAAATTATGCTCTACAATGTGCTTGGAGTCATGGAAGAAACAGAAGTAAAAGGTACTATCCTTATCATGGAGCTGGAAAGTCATGACTGACCCAAGAGAAACTAAGGAGAAAATTACATGACCGTAGTGTGTGTGTGTGTGTGTGTATTTTTTTTTTCTTTTGAGATGGAATCTCACTCTGTCGCCAGGCTGCAGTACGGTGGTGCCATCTCGGTTCACTGCAACCTCTGCCCCTGGGGTTCAAGCAATTCTCCTGCCTCAGCCTCCCGAGTATCTGGGACTACAGGCATGCACCACCATGCCTGGATAATTTTTGTATTGTCAGTAGAGACAGGGTTTCACCATGTTGGCCAGAATGGTCTCAATCTCTTGACCTCATGATCCACCTGCCTCAGACTCCCAAAGTGCTGGGATTACAGGTGTGAGCCACCGCACCCAGCCAACAGTAGTATATATTTACCATAGCATCACATGTTAACAGGAAACTTCATAAGAATACAAAAATGGAAAATATTATTGTGATGTGGGGTAGTAGAAAGAGGTTTAATGAAAGGATATGTTTTATCTGAGCTTAACAAGTTTTAAGAGAAAATTATATGTAATAATGCATTAATCATCTATTTATTATGTCAAAATACTACTGTAGTTTCTTAGTTCCCTTGGCCGGGGTAATTAATGGCTTCTCCAGACAGATAAAAAATAATCAGAGATAGGATTGAGGGAGACAATTTAAATGATAAGATTAACAAAGAGGAAAGTCCAGAAAAAGTTGCTTTCAAAATCTGGGGGCAAATAGTAGCCTGGGAATGAATTTGCTGTCATTAATATACAGCAATAAGCAGAACAGGAAATAAAATAAGGAAAGGGACAAGTGCAATATAGACGAAAAATTCTTTGGGAAATGTATCCAAAGGAAACAGAAGAAAATGTGAAAAATTTCTCTGTATTCTTAAGGAATTTAAAGACAACATAGAGTCTGTGAATGAACTGATGAAAGACACCAAAACTAATGCAAGATATCAAAAGAGATTCAAAAATAGAATACAATGGAAAGGTAGCTGACAAACCTAAGAAAGAAACTGAAGAGGAAATTAAAATCTTTAAAGTATTTGAAACCCTGCAAAAAGTGGAAATAACTGAATTAAAGTAGAGTAAGCCTATCCAGTGATAAGAAGGTAATGTTTGGGGGTGGGGGAAATCACATGAAATTCAGAATAAAAAGATAAAGAGATTGCAATGATGACATAGAAAACAATACCATGAAGAAAAGGCAATGAAAACAAATTTATGGACAATTGCTCTTGGGGAAGACAAGGAAGAAAATTCCTCTTGCGGAACACATGGAAGAAAAAATTTCCAAATATATAATATGGGGAAAAATTCCTGAAATAAAAGACCTTGAAAAGTAAGATTTAAAGGAAAGATGATTAAAAGGAATTTGCACTAGGGCGTATTCCAGTAGATTTACAGAAACTCAAAAATAAAGTAATTTCCTAATTATCTGGGCCAAATGTGCATGTCATTCAGAAAGAAAAATAAATAGAGCCAGCCTCTGACTCCTCTCCTAAGCAACATTAGATGCCAGGAAGTTAATCTACAATGTCTCAGAAACAAAGATGTAACTCAAAAACTGCACACACCTAAGTTTTTATTCCAGTTTGAAGACAGTTTCCTAAACAAACAAACAACAAATCAGGAAATAGAGCCTCAATGTTTTCTTCTTTTCACAGTCATTTGAAGATGAAAAATCCTAGGAACCAAAAGCTGAATTAGAATTTTAAAAACTCTATTTCAGTGGTTTAATTGTAGAAAGACCAGGCAGAAAGCATGAAATCTGAATGTAGAAGAAGGTCAATAACATTACTCATAATGAAGACAAACAGATGTATATTTTATAAGTCCTGAAATAAACCTATAGTAGTCATAGTGAATTGTTAATAGTGGACTAGGACGAAGATCATAAATATGCCAACGAAAGAGAAGTAGAAAAGGAAGAGAAAGGAGATAATATAAATTAACTAATTTCACAATGTGTTATGAAGGGAGTCAACACATTCACTTTTATATTGGACATTTTATATGTGTATATATATTTATTTATCTACATATATATGCACACAAACACATTTATATTTGACATATAGCTTTTAATCCAACACTTTTTTAAGTTATAAGGTAATTATTGTTAGAATTATGTAGCTTCCAAATAAAAAGGTTACATAAAAGCAAAAATCAAGTATCAAAAGATAGAAAACTAAAGAAAGTGGTAAGGAAGAATAAAAAGAAGCAATCATTCACTAATTCAAACTATTGAAATCCTACTAAGTGTCAAGTAAACTGTGTGAAACTCTGGGTAATATATAATTAAAAAATAGAAAAGACATGTTCCCTGGCCAGGCATAGTGGCTCATGCCTGTAATCCCAACACTTTGGGAAGCCAAGACAAAAGGATTGCATGAGGCATAAACTAGATTAGATGGTATAAACTAGATTAGAATTGACTGCAAATTTTTTAATCCTGTACCCAAATTTTCTACCCTGAAACTTGGCTGGAAAAAAATCAGAATCTCTAAAAGTGGCACTCAGTTATCAACATATCAAGTTCAAGACCAGCCCTGGCAACATAGTGAGACTCTATCTCAACAAAAAAATTTTAAAAATTAGCTGGGTATGGTGGCACATGCTTGTAATCCCGGCTACTCAAGAGGATGAAGTGGGAGGATTGCTTGCGCCTGAGAGGTCTATACTACAGTGAGCTAGGATTGCACCACTGATCTCCAGCCTTGGTGACAGAGGAGAAACTGCCTTCTCCACCCCCATCCTCTCCCCCCGCCAAAAAAAAAAAAAAAGAAAGAAAAGGAAGGGAAGGGAAAGGAAAACGAGACACGTTCTACATCCCCAGGGAATTCATAGTCCAAGAGCTGCATACCACACACACACACACTACAGATTAAAATTCTCAAGCTTCAAAACCTCTGCCTTCTTCACCTCTACTTCAGCTCAAGAGAAGACCTCATGTCAGCTTGATATTTATGTGGAACACATGGTCATCTTTTCCATGGGACATACCCATCACCTGTACTAATCACTCAGATGCTTCATTCCTGAATAGGAAGTAACAATAATGTTTCACCCAAGACAGATTTGAGGCAATATTGTACCCCTTAACAAGACAAAATATAACAATTCTTGGTAAATGAATGTATGATATATAAAGGAGGAAAGGGACAGAGAGGAGGAAGGGAAGAGAAGGGAAAGGAGAGAAAGGAGAGAAGAGGGGTGGGAGGAAATACAGAGAGTGTAAAATGCACAAAAACTTAAAAATTACAACAATGCAAAATGTCTCAATAAATTTCATATTATCTACAGGTTTAAATAATAAATTTTATATAAAATTAAATAAAGTTTAAATTATTTTTACGTATTAGATTTAAATGTATTTGAACTATTTTCAGTGGTTACTTTTTAGTTTTTAAATGTGGCTATAAGAAAATTTAAAAGTACATAAATTATCTTTCATTACATGTTTATTAGACATTGCTGTAACGAAGTTTCAGAAATAGAGAACAGATGGAGAAAAGGGGGTCTAGAGATTAGCAAAAAAATCAGAAGATATTTTCCAGAGCTAATATAGGATAATAATAGTATTCATATTGAAAGAAGCTACTTAGTGCTAAGAATAATAAATATCTACAGCAAGACACACTGTTGAACTTTAGAACTCCAAGAATTAAGACAAAATATTAAAAATTTAAGAAACTGACATAAACAAATACACATAATTTAAAAAGTAAACTGACATCACACTTCTCAGCATCACTGGATGTTGAAATACAATTTCTTTGAATGTATGATCTTGGCTCACTGCAGCCTCCACCTCCCAGGTTCAAGCAATTCTCCTGTCTCAGCCTTTGGAGCAGCTGGGATTACCAGTACCCGCTCCCACGCTCGACTAATTTTTATATTTTTAGTAGAGACAGGGTTTCACCACGTTGGCCAGACTGGTCTCGAACTCCTGACCTCAGGTGATCCACAAGCCTCAGCCTCCCAAAGTACTGGGATTACAGGTGTGAACCACCTTAAAGTGGTAAAAATGTAAATGTTTACTGCAGTTAAATATTCACTCAACCTTTAAAGAAAGCTCAGTAGGCTTCAATACAATTAAAACAGAAAATGTTGTTATAATACTTGACAACATAAATGTAGTAATCTAATAAATATCAGGGTTCAGAGAAGGAAAAGTGACAAGGAATGTAACTGCAATTGCACAAAATCCTGTAGTTTTTACCATAGGAGTCAAAAGATACCATATAAATTTAATAAACAAAAAGCGTATTTTATCACTTGATTTGTGATATTTCATATATTTAAAAATGACATAACATATATATATATAAAGTATGCACAAAATATCTCAAAGATTATATTCTGTATATATAAATGATAATGAAATTATGGTCAGACATGTACCCATTACCCAACTTAATAAATAGAACATGACCTATTCCATTAAATTTCCCCATGCTTTCCCCACAATTTCTCTCCCTCCCACTCTCGATGTAGGTATTACCCTGAATTTTATGTTTAACATTTCTTACCTTTATAATTTTATTACATTTGAATATTTCCTTATGTTTTAGGTTTATCTGTTTTGACCTTTATAAAAATAATGTAGGAAATAGCATTCTATGTCTTCTCCAACCTATTTATTTTTGTTTAAATACTATGTGATACATTCAAATAGTGCCAGTTCTACATACTTCGTAGCTCTATAATATCAAATTATATTAATGTACTACAATTTATTCATTCCCCTATTGATGGATATTTGGCTTGCATATTATATTTTGCTAGCACACGCAATTCTAATAGACACGCTTTCAGTTTTCTAGTAAATATCTGCAAGCATTTCTGTATCTACAAGTCTGATTGCTAGATACAAAGCTTTGCCCAAGTTTAATAGGCAGTTTCAATTTCATCATATGAATTTTGGAGGAACGCACACATTTAAACCATAGCATCCCACTAATCCATAATAATACATTGATCAAAGATAAAGTTTTTGTCAATATTCATAGATCTGTTCCCCAGGCTCTCTCTCTCCCTGTGGTATATTTGTCTAACTCTCTAGCAATAGGATGGTCTTAATTACCAAGGCCTAATCATAAGCCCTACAACATAGTAAAGCAAGGCTGCTTGCCTTCTTCTGTACATGTGTCTTCATCATTCTTCTACCTTTTCTTATGACAAAGATTTTGTGAACTGAGTTTGATTTTTTTATTAGAATTACACTGAATTAATAGATTTATTAAAGGCCAATAATTTTTTATAACACTAAATCTTCCAAATAATTTATTTTAATCTTTTCAATATTTTTCTTTGAAGTCATATCGCTTTCTAAATAAAGGCAATGCATTACTTTTGTGAGATGTATTTAGGTACTTACATTAGTTTTCTTTGGCTACCATAACAAAATACCTTGGATTGATTGGTTTAAACAACAGAAATTTATTTTGTTACAGTTCTGAATTCTGAGAAATCCACAACCAAGGTACTGACCAGTTCAGTTTCTGGTGAAGTCTCTCTTGCTTCCTTGGAATAAGAAACACCACAAATGGGTGCCTTCCTGCTGTGTTCCCCCATGATGGAGAGAGAGCGAATTTCTAATGCCTCTCATAAGAACACTAATCCTATTAGATCAGGGCTCACCTTTACAACCTCATTTAATCTTATCCACCTTCATATTCATCCTACACAGATACACACACACACACACACACACAAATATACACCTTATTTCCAAATACAGTCACGTGGGGGGTTGGGTCTTTAACATAATAATTTTAAAGGGATGCAGTTTCATCCATAATAGTTTAATTTTTGTTGCTATTAGAAATGGTAATTTAAATGGTAGGCATGAAAACTCATTTTTTCCTAAGTCTTTTCTGATGATAAAATGAAATTCAACTGGACTAGCTCCTATCTTTGAGCTATAAAAGCCTTGGAACTTTAAGCATGACTGCGTAAGGAGACAGTAGCTCAGGCCACCTCATAGGGCTGCCCCGTGATCCAGACATTCCACTTAAGGCATTTACCCAAAAGAAATAATTGTAAATGTCCATACAAAGGCTTGTATTCAAATGTTCTTGGAGGGCCTTATCCTTTTAGAGAGAAGATCTCACTCTGTAGCCTAGGCTGGAGTACAGTGGCGCAATCATAGCTTACTACAGCCTCAAGCTCCACCTCAAGTGATCCTTCCACCTCAGCCTCCCAAGTATCTGCAACTATAGGCATGCACCACCACGCCTGGCTAATATTTTTATTTTTATGTTTTGTAAAGACAGGATCTTGCTATGTTGTCCAGGCTGGTCTCGAACTCCTGGCTTCAAGCAAACCTCCTGCCTTAGCCTCCCAAAGTATTGGGAGTATAGGAGTGTGCCCCAATGCCTGGCCAAGGGTTGATTTTTAATAGACAAAAACTTAAAACAACCAACAGGTCAATTAACAGGTAAATGAGTAAACAAATCTTGGTATATCCATACAACAAAAGAGTACTCAGTAATAGAAAGGATGAGCTACTGATATATGTAAGAAAATGAATTAATCTCAAAATAATTATGCTGAGTGAACGAAACCAGACAAAAAGATTATGTACTATTTATATAATCCTATTTGTGTAAAACTATAGGAAATGCAAACTAATCTATTTAACAGAAAACCAAAGACTGGTTGGGAATGCTAAAGAAAGGGGATGGGAATCGAAGGAAGAAATTACATAGGGTCATGAGGAAACATTTGAAGTTGATGGCTATGTTTAGTATTTTGATTTTATTAGTTTCATGAGAATGTGCATATGCCAAAATTAATGTTTACACTTTAAATATGTATATGTTATTTTACATCAATTCAATAAAGCATCCATCTTTCGTGGTATTTTATTTGCCATGAGCATTATAAACTTAGGTAAAGACCAAACTGAGCTTCTGAAAGATTGCAAATGGATCATATGTTAATTTCTCACTATCCTAAGACTACCAATACATTGACAGTAAAGGAATAAAAATGTGTAGTCATATAACAAGCAATTAAAAAAAAACTGAGCTATCTAAAAATGAGAGACTTTATCCAATAACAAACTGTGGAATGGTGACAGAGATGTAATAATTGACACAACAGGCTAGAGGAAGTACTGACCTACATATGTACGGAGGCATACATGACTGAGGAGAGACTTGATTTGCTTGGAAGAATGCCAGAGATACTGGAATAAGAAACACCAAGTGAAATGGAGAGATGGTGGAAGTGAGTTTATGATGCTAACGTTGAGCTGGCACGTCAGGTCAAAACTTCTGTGTATGACATTTAGAAATCCAGTATGTATTATCTTTATGACTCCAATTATAGCTCAACATGAAAGAAACTTTGCATGAGTACGTAGATATCTCAAATAGGTGTCCATTTCCTCATGGCTCCACAAGAACAAATATTGTTTGAGGAAATCCTGAAAACCAAAAGAGACTAATATAAATGATATGGGTGTGGAGGAAGGGAGTCACAAAGAAAAATGAAAAATTGGGGTGAGACCTCTTATTAGTGTTTTCAGGTGGTTTTAAAAGTTAGTTCATCAAGAAGCTATGAAAAATATCAGACAATACTCATGAAATATTAAATATAATTGGTATCAAAAATAGAAGTTTTAGACAATGTTGAAGGAATCATCCATAATATAAAAAGAAAACATGAAAAAACAGAAAACAAGGGGAAAGATAAAACAGTATGAATACAGGAGAACATCTACCTAATAGGGAAAAAAAGAAAGAAAAATTCCAAGAAAAGTATCAAAGGACAAATAGCTCACGTTTTTTTTTCCTGAAAGAGATCAAATCTACAACTCATTGGCACTCCTCAGAGAGAAGGAGAAAGAATAAGCAGCTTGGAAAATACATTTGAGGACATAATACACAAAAGTCTCCCTAATCTTACTGGAGAGGTCAACATGAAAATTCAAAAAATAGAACCCCAGCCAGATACTATACATGGTGATCATCCCCAAAGCACATAGTCATCAGCTTCACCAAGGTCCATGCAAAAGAAAAAATGTTGAAAACATCTAGAGAAAATGGGCAGAGTGAATCTCATCAGAGTAGCAGCAGACCTCTCAGCAGAAACCTTACGAGCCAGAAGAGATGGGGGACCTATTTTTAGTGTTTCTAAAGAAAAGAAATTCCAACCAAGAATTTCATATCCTGCCAAACTAAGCTTCATAAATGAAGGAGAAATAATTTTTTTTCTCTGACAAGCAAATGCTTAGGGATTATGTTTCAACTAGGTGAGCCTTACCAAAGGTCTTCAAGGGAGTGCTAAACATTGATTCAAAAGAGCAACATCTGCTACCACAAAAACACACTTAAGCACATAGCCCACAGGCACTGGAAAGTAACTATGCAATGAAGTCTAATAACCTGCTAACAACACCATGATAGGATCAATATCACATATATGGGTACTGACCTTGAATGTAAATGGGCCAAATGCCCCACTAGAAGACACAGAATGGCAGGCTGGATAAAATGATAAGACCCAACCATCTGTTGTCTTCAAGAGACTCCTTTCATGTAAGGATGCCCACAAGCTCAAAATGAAAGGGTAGAGTAAGAGCTACCATGCAAACAAAAAACAGAAAAGAACAGCAGTCACTACTATTATACCAGAAAATCAGACCTTAAACCTATAAAAATTCAGAAGGACAATGAGGGGCACTGTAGAATGATAAAGAGTACAATCCAACAAGAAACCTTGCCTATCTTAAATATATACACATCCAACACTGGACCATCCAGAATCATGAAACAAGTTCTTCTTGCCATATGAAAAGACTTAGACAACCACACAACAATAGTGGAAGACTTCAGCAACCCACTGACAGCATTAGACAAGATCATCAGGACAAAAATTAACAAAGAAACTCTGGACTTAAACTTGACATGTGACCAGTTGGACCTGATAGACATCTACAGAACACTCCGCCAAACAACCACAGAATATACACTCTTCTAATATGTACAATGGAACATATTCTAAGATCAACCACATGCTTGGCCATAAAGTAAGCTTCAGTAAATTAAAAAAATATAAATCTCCAGATTAAAAAGGATGTCTCAAATGAATAAAGGATGACCTAGCTCTAGAAATACTATTGTGATGTTTCATGACATCACAGATAAAGATATTAAAGATGTCCACAGAGAAAAATAGTTACCCAAAAAGAAGCAATAATCAAATGGATGTCATACTCCTATCAGTCACACTGAATCCTAGGAAACAATGCAGGCATGCCTTCAAACTTCTTTGGATAAATGATTTTCACCAAGAATTTAATATTCTACCTGAATATCAAGCAAGTACCATGGTAGAATAAAAAGAGTTTCAGATATGTAAGAACTTCATTTGACCCAGCAATTCCATTACTGGGCATATACCCAAAGGAATATGTGTTGTTCTACCATAAAGACACATGCACACATTATTTTCACTGTAGCACTATTTACAATAGCAAAGATATAGCATCAACTTAGATACCCATCAATAATAGATTGGACAAAGAAAATGTGGTATATGTAGAAAATGGACTACTACACAGACATAAAAAAGAATAAGACCATGTCCTTTGTGCCAACATGGATGAACCTGGAGGCCATTATCCTAAGGAAACTAATGCAGGAACAGAAAACCAAATACCACATATTCTGACATATAAGTGGGGGTAAAATATTAAGTACACATGGACATAAAGAGGGGACAATTAGACACTGAGGCCTACTAGAGGGTGAAGGTAAAAGAAGAATGAGGATCAAAAAACTACCTGTTGGGTACTATGCTCACTACCTAGGTGACAGAATCATTTGTATACACACTCCAGTGAAATGTAATTTATCCTTGTAACAACCTGCACATGTACACTCTGAATCTAAAAGTTGGAGGGGAAAAAAAATAAAAATAAATGAAAAACATGATTAACAATAAAAAAAAATCTCTCACACTCTATTTAGTGAAGAAAGTACTTAACAAAACCATTAAGTAATCTAAGAGATAAGAAACATGAAATAAAAGAAGTCAAGAAACTGACCTAAGGAACAGAGTAGGAATGTCAAGGTGACAGCTCTTTGGAAGTTTTAAAGAACAGCTTCTGCATTTGGCACGGAGTTGCCAAAAGTGAGAGGCCTCTGGGGCAAAGGAGACTCAATAGATGGTGAGACTGGATGCAGGACAGAGAGGGAAAAATTTAGAAGATCATAAAGACAAAGAGTAAAGAGCAACATTAAAAGACATCATAAATTATGTGAGGGATAGTAAATACAAAAATTGTAAACATAGTACCAGTATAATTCTTGGCTATGTAGTGACTAATAGTTTTTCAGGTATCATGATGTAAATACTGTTTATCTTTTTTAGAAATTCTAGAATAAACCTATAGACAAACCACATACCAAAAACTTTCTTCCTTATGGTTATACAATAAAGTTTCACTTAATATTAAAATGAAAGTACATCTGACAGAATTTAGGAGGTGGAACTAGGGAAGGAAAACCAGAGGAAAGACAGGGTTACTAATATCCACATCTTATACAAATTATTTATCCCATAATAAAATTATAAATCTGTCCCAGTTACCTTTAGCAAGCCTTTTGTTTCCCAGAAAAGAAAAAAAGAAAAAAGAAAAGAGCAGAGGATATCCTGCAACATGGAAAGATGGGCTAAGATAAACAGAAAAAACAACCTGAATGAGTGCTATTAGCATTTGAAGGAATATATTAATGACAATTGCACAGATTATATTAATATGATACAACCACACCCAAGTTTAATAAAGTCCTGAGGCGACTGAAGGCGTCTGGCTGAGGTCACTCCTCCTTAGTGTGCTGGGAATACCGCTAGACTGGATCCTGTCCCCAGCCGCCCGTTAGGGTGTCATCTTCCCTTTCTGCTTTCACAGTTTGAAATGGCTTGTATCTCTTCTTTTATTTGTTTTTCTTAAATTTTTCTGTAAATTTTATTTCTAATTTTTTAAAATTTGGGTTGATTTTTAATTTTTTTCTTTTTTTATTATACTTTAAGTTCTAGGGTACATGTGCACAACGTGCAGGTTATATATGTATACATGTGCCATGTTGGTGTGCTGTACCCATTTACTCGTCATTTACATTAGGTATATCTCCTAATGCTATCCCTCCCCCTTCCCCCCTCCCCACAATAGGACCCAGTGTGTGATGTTCCCCTTCCTGTGTCCAAGTGATCTCATTGTTCAATTCCCACCTATGAGTGAGAACATGCGGTGTTTGGTTTTCTGTTCTTGTGATAGTTTGCTGAGAATGATGGTTTCCAGCTGTATCCATGTCCCTACAAAGGACACAAACTCATCCTTTTTTATGGCTGCATAGTATTCCATGGTATATATGTGTCACATTTTCTTAATCCAGTCTGTCACTGATGGACATTTGGGTTGATTCCAAGTCTTTGCTATTGTGAATAGTGCCACAATAAACATACGTGTGCATGTGTCTTTATAGCAGCATGACTTATAATCCTTTAGGTATATCTCCAGTAATGGGATGGCTGGCTCAAATGGTATTTCTAGTTCTAGATCCTTGAGGAATCGCTGCACTGTTTTCCACAATGGTTCAACTAGTTTACAGTCCCACCAACAGTGTAAAAGTGTTCCTATTTCTCCACATCCTCTCCAGCATCTGTTGTTTCCTGACTTTTTAATGATTGCCATTCTAACTGGTGTGAGATGGTATCTCATTGTGGTTTTGATTTGCATTTCTCTGATGGCCAGTGATGATGAGCATTTTTTCATGTGTCTGTTGGCTGTATGAATGTCTTCTTTTGAGAAGTGTCTGTTCATATCCTTTGCCCACTTTTTGATGGGGTTGTTTTTTTCTTGCAAATTTGTTTGAGTTTGTTATAGGTTCTGGATATTAGCCCTTTGTCAGATGAGTAGATTGCAAAAATTTTCTCCCATTCTGTAGGTTGCTTGTTCATTCTGATGGTAGTTTCTTTTGCTGTGCAGAAGCTCTTTAGTTTAATGAGATCCCATTTGTCAATTTTGGCTTTTGTTGCTGTTGCTTTTGGTGTTTTAGACATGAAGTCCTTGCCCATGCCTATGTCCTGAATGGTATTACCTAGGTTTCCTTCTAAGGTTTTTATGGTTTTAGGTCTAACATTTAAGTCTCTAATCCATCTTGAATTAATTTTCGTATAAGGAGTAAGGAAAGGATCCAGTTTCAGCTTTCTACTTATGGCTAGCCACTTTTCCCAGCACCATTTATTAAATAGGGAATCTTTTCCCCATTTCTTGTTTTTGTCAGGTTTGTCAAAGATCAGATGGCTGTAGATGTGTGGTATTATTTCTGAGGGCTCTGTTCTGTTCCATTGGTCTATATCTCTGTTTTGGTACCAGTATCATGCTGTTTTGGTTACTGTAGCCTTGTAGTACAGTTTGAAGTCAGGTAGTGTTATGCCTCCAGCTTTGTTCTTTTGGTTTAGGATTGTCTTGGCAATGAGGGGCCTTTTTTGGTTCCATATGAACTTTAAAGCAGTTTTTTCCAATTCTGTGAAGAAAGTCATTGGTAGCCTGATGGGGATGGCATTGAATCTATAAATTACCTTGGGCAGTATGGCCATTTTCACAATATTGATTCTTCCTATCCATGAGCATGGTATGTTCTTCCATTTGTTTGTGTCCTCTTTGATTTCACTGAGCAGTGGTTTGTAGTTCTCCTTGAAGAGGTCCTTTACATACTTTGTAAGTTGGATTCCTAGCTATTTTATTCTCTTTGAAGCTATTGTGAATGGGAGTTCATTCATGATTTGGCTCTCTGTCTGTTACTGGTGTAGAAGAATGCTTGTGATTTTTGCACATTGATGTTGTATCCTGAGACTTTGTTGCTTATCAGCTTAAAGAGATTTTGGACTGAGACAATGGGGTTTCCTAAATATACAATCATGTCATCTGCAAATAGGGACAATTTGGCTTCTTTTCCTAACTGAATACCCTTGATTTCTTTCTCTCGCCTGATTGCCCTAGCCAGAACTTCCAACACTATGCTGAATAGGAGTGGTGAGAGAGGGCATCCCTGTCTTGTGCCAGTTTTCAAAGGGAATGCTTCCAATTTTTGCCCATTCAGTATGATATTGGCTGTGGGTTTGTCATAAATAGCTCTTATGATTTTGAGATACATTCCATCAATACTGAATTTATTGAGAGTTTTTAGCATGAAGTGCTGTTGAATTTTGTCAAAGGCCTTTTCTGCATCTATTGAGATAATCATGTGGTTTTTGTCTTTGGTTCTGTTCATATACTGGATTATGTTTATTGATTTTCATATGTTGAACCAGCCTTGCATCCCAGGGATGAAGCCCGCTTGATCATGGTGGTCAAGCTTTTTGATGTGCTGCTGGATTCGGTTTGCCAGTATTTTATTGAGGATTTTTGCATCGATGTTCATCACAGATATTGGTCTAAAATTCTCTTTGTTGTATCTCTGTCAGGCTTTGATATGAGGATGATGTTGGCCTCATAAAATGAGTTAGAGAGGATTCCCTCTTTTTCTATTGATTGTAATAATTTCAGAAGGAATGGTATCAACTCCACCTTGTACCTCTTGTAGAATTCGGCTGTGAATCCGTCTGGTCCTGGACTTTTTTTGGTTGGTAGGCTATTAATTGTTGCCTCAATTTCAGAGCCTGCTATTGGCGTATTCAAGGATTCCACTTCTTCCTGGTTTAGTCTTAGGAGAGTGTAAGTGTCCAGGAAATTATCCATTTCTTCTAGGTTTTCTAGTTTATTTGTGTAGAGGTGTTTAAGGGTTTTGCTACAAACTGCAGAAATGTTACTAGGTAGAATGAGCGTTTAAACCAGCCACCAGATAAGGAATTGAGAACAAGGTGGGTACCACCCCTACCCCCACCCCAACAGCGGCAGGCACACAGAGACTCCCCTCCTCACCGGCTCCCCTCCTGGTTGGGGAATTTGGGCATGTTGGCCACACTGGGCGGGAGTGAACTGCAGCTGCCGCCAAGGGCCCAGGGTTGTCTCGTGGGCAGGAGTCACATACAGCCAGTTGGCTGGTGTTTCCCACTCGCCATCCCCTCACGCCACATGACCACAGAGTTGTTCCTCCCCTGGCTGAGGGGTCCAGCTGGGTCTGAACCAGTGGAACAATACAATGATTAAAGGAACCCATTTGCATAGAGAGAGAAGTTCTTCCCCCAGTCACCCCTTAATCTTAAGCTGTTTTTTCCTTTTCTGTGTGATAAGGTTTTTCTTCTCCTACCCTTAGCACTCTGCTTATGATAGTAAAGCAGCAGAGAAGTGACCTCACTGGCTGATAATTGCATATTTGGCAAGGCCCATCTGGGACTTAATCTAAATGAATCCATACACCCCCTGAGACAACTTTTTGTCCCAAACTCAATTCTAAACTTCAGGTTGAAGCTTTAGAAAGGAAAACCAGGTCTGAGGGATCCAAAGCCAAGCAACAGGTACAGTATAAATGGGCAGGACAAATTCCTGTTGATTAAGCTCCTGCTTCATGGAAGGAGGCCATGCTCCATGGCATAGATGAGGCCCAGGAAACCCAAAGGTTGCTGACAGTAGGGGGCATGGAGGTATTGGTGAGTGCAAATAATATAGATAGATAGATAGATAGACAGATAGATAGATAGAGAGATAGATAGATAGATACAGATATATATATATATTTTTTTTTTTTTGAGATGGACTCTAGCTCTATCACCCAGACTGGAGTGCAGTGACACGGTCTCAGCTCACTGCAACCTCTGCCTCCTGGGTTCACGCCGTTCTCCTGCCTCAGCCTCCCAAGTAGCTGGGACTATAGGTGCCCGCCACCACGCCCAGCTAATTTTTTTTGTATTTTTAGTAGAGACGGGTTTCACCGTGTTAGCCAGGATGGTCTCGATCTCCTGATCTCGTGATCCACCTGCCTAGCCTCAGAAAGTGCTGGGATTACAGGTGTGAGCCACCGTGCCCGGCCAACTATATATTTGTTAAGTGTTAATGCCACTGGTTTGTTGATCTGGAAGGTTTTTTCCCCATCTTTTAAATTAAAATCCATTAAGTTTCTAAGATGTAGATTTTATCCAATTAAAACTACATGCAACTCAATTAGAGTCATAATTGTATTCTGTGAGAAGGAATGTGTATCCTTTCTGAGCTTTGTCTTATCCAAATCAGTGTTATGTCTGTTGATCTGTACCAGACAATAAGAATGCTGAAAGTTTTCAACAAATAGGTTCCTGATATTGCTCCTAATAGGTTTTTACATCATATTTTGAATGCCGACACAGAAGTTAAAATTTTATTATACTTTTATTGCATGACTTTCTCATTTTTTTTACTTTTGTCCTATATTGCCTGAATAACAATATTGAAACTCCTTTTCCTTTTTACATTATTGAATCTTTAAGCTCTTTTCTATATTTGTGTTATATATCTTGAAAGTGGCAAGTAGTGGTATTGGTTTTAACAGAATCTCAAACAATTTGCTTTTATAATAAAGTAGCTTCTACCACTTAAATATATTGTCAAACCAGCTATACTTGCCATATTTTCTACTTCTTTGATTTTTCATTTATCATCTATGTTGCTTTTTTATTGATAAAATAGAAATTTTATCAATTACCAACTTCATGATTTTTAAATATAAATTTGAGCTTCCCTTAACTGTATGTGAATACAAAGAATATACATCATAATTTCTTGCTTGCTTTGTAGAAATGTATTTCAAAAAGGTATAATTTTTTCCCAACTCTTCAAATGACTATTCCTTATATTAGTTGAAAAACTTCATATACCCCCCATTCATCTGTCATTAAGTCTTGCTGTTACTTAACTACACAAAGAATTTTTATTTTATAGAAATTTAAGTAGTTATAGTTCTTCTTGACTATATATAGTATACTTCTTTCAACAAGTTCTTTATTCACATCTCCTCCCATTCTCTGACACCTCTCCAAGGTTTCTATGGAGAGACTACATCACTGAGTATGGTTCCTAACCACTCATTTCCCCTCACACGTTACCTATTTTGTACCAGGAATTATATTGTCTAAATTCAGAAATAGTGCTTTCAATGTGGTGTAAAGGATGTATGTGGTATAAAAACATGTAATATAAAGAGAAAACTTAACCTGAAGAAGCTAAGTAGACAATTTCTAAATTTCTACCAAGGTATTGGAGTTTAGATTTTAAGACAGGTATAAACAACATTTTGTTGAATAAAAATGATGATTAATCAAGAGTGATTTTTTTTTTTGCTCCAAATTTATCCATATAAAAAGTAGAAATTTTTCCTGCACTAAATTTTTTAGCTGTTAAAGTTTCCAAACTTAATGGGATATCTTTATTTGTCATTATTTTAATGAGAAGATAGAAGAGAATATAGTGGAGATTGCTCATCTAACTTCATCATGGTCCAGATGGGCAGAGGCTCTTATGTACCCAAGTCTAATTATATGATTCTTATTTACAGTGGACATTGGGTGAAATACTAGCTCTGTGAAATCTACTGTAGCATATAGAAAGACCTCGAGCAAAGAGGAACTCATTCACCTAAAAATAAAACTGGAAAGACAACAAAGAAAAATGACAAGAAAAATATATGTAAATTAATCAGAGAAATTGAAAGTTTCTTAAAACTGTCACTGAGGGATGGAGGCTTATTTCCTCCTCAATATTCTTTGATGTTCCTTGAGGATGCTTTAGGCCTGAAATGCTTCAACATTTAAGAGTGACAGCTGTTAGAAAGGTAAAGAAGAGTGATGATTTATTGACCCCAATCAATCAACAAGTGTCAACTGTTAGCCAAAAAGGTGGATACACTGTAATCCTCTGGGGTCTTAGTGTTTCTGAAATTACCAGGGTTCAAATAAGATAACCCAATATCAAAACCTTACTAAACGTAGCCATCAAAGCAACTAATGAGTAGGACACCTTTACCATTACAAATCTCCCAGCCGGTACATTTGAAAATTAAAGCTGTATCAAAGTATTTTGTAGACAAAGACCATTAATATTTAGATACTTAGAGGTAGCATGTAGACATTACGCCTTTTAGTTAAAGAAAGCCAATCATCTACTTAACAAAAAATTCTTTGATCAGCAATTTTTTTTTTTTTTTTTTTTTTTGGAGACAGTCTCTCTATTGCTCAGACTAGAGTGCAGTGACATGATCTTGGCTCACTGCAAGCTCCGCCTCCCAGGTTCAAGCAATTCTCCTGCCTCAGCCTCCCAAGTAGCTGAGATTACAGGCGTGTACACTACCACACCCTGCTAATTTTTATATGTTTAGTAGAGACAGGGTTTTACCATGTTGACCAGGCTGGTCTCAAACTCCTGACCTAATGCGATCTGCCTGCCTTGGCCTCCCAAAGTGCTAGGATTACAGGCGTGAGCCATTGTGGCTGGGCTAGCAATTCCTTTTGAAAGAAAGACTTATAAAGCGGAGATTTTCATATCACCTGTTGTTTAGTGGATAGTAACAGAAAAGCAAGATGAGCTGACCTCTTGTATGGCTTAGTGACACTAAGCCATAGACATTCTTGCACTCAACCCATGGAATTTAATATCATTTCTGGCAATTTTTCAGAAGTAAATGACATTCTAATTGTTAAAAAAATACATTGATGGTCACACACATGGCAGGTTGAGATGCAGTAATGGAGGAAAGCATAGTCCAGTTAATATTAAATACATCAACCATGAGTACTAACAGGGTAAATGATGCTCTCAGATCCCTAAACCCTGGCCTGAACGCTGGTTCTGGTTGGCTCTTCTACATTGTTCTTCTTCCTTTCTTGCAATAGGTTTCTGATGAAGACATTTAAACATGTATTTTTCCCTAGAAAATAAATCACTTGAATAAAAATATATTGTAAGAACAGTGGAATCATCTCTCATAAAACACTGACAAACCTAAACGTAATTTTATTTCTGATAAACAACGAGCACTTGCTTTATACTCACAAGTACTGTGCTAACACCTGGGGTAGAAAGAAAGTAAGTTATTCATTCCTGGCTCCTTCAGACTGGGCCAGGTGTTCTCCTCCTTCTCTATTCCCATGTTATGCTACACATATCTCCACCATTGAACTTACTGTGTTGTGATTGTCTTTGTGCACCTTCTTTCTCCTCCTACTGCCATTACACCAGACTTCCCTTTGAGCAGACACAGTGTATATTCCTCTTCATGTCCTCAACATAGTGCATTGTCTAGTGTTGTGCCTCACACATAGCCTGTACTCTTATTCCATAATTATTTGGTTGAGGATATGTAATCACAATCTCATGCTGGAGACAGACAAACATGCAACTATAGTAAACATAATAGAAAATCAGGTGGTAATTAGTGCTTAATCTAACTACAAATTGCTCTTTGGTGTTTCTTCAGCTCTAAAGTGAAGTTCTCTGAAAACAACTCTCAGAAAGATGTTCCTTTATTTCTCAGATATGTCACTAAAGTAGTTAGAAATATTAAGCACTCCAACTTCCCAGTGAATTAAAAAAATAGTAAAGACAAAAAATAAGATAAGGGTGATATAAGGGGGGACATTAAACCTTGGAAAAGCAATAGGTTAGTGTATTTGGTGATTTGACTGTGTTGCCATCCATCATGGCAAAAAAATCCTTGGTGTATCCAACTACATTCATTAAGTATGAATACTATAAAAGATGATATAACTGTATACTAGAAGAAAAGTTGCTATTTCTGTAGTCCAGACTTTACATTTTACAATCCTAACTTTGTTTTTTCAGTAGTGTTACACCAAGACTACCAGAAAGAAGTCAGAAGGCCTCTGTCTACTATTTCTCATATGCCATCACTATTTAAATCACAGAGAAGCAACATCCAAGATTTCCCCAGAAAGCAACAATGTGCTAGCATAGTCTATGAGTTAATTCTTCCCCTTCAATATCTGTCATAAAGATTGTAATTACATAGAGATAATGTATGTTAAAGCACCATGGGAAGTTCAAATGTTATATAAATATGACATGATCTGTTTAGCATAGTTTGCATGCAGACTTGTCTCTGATTACATGATTTTGGCACTATTATGAACTTTGGAGAACCATAAAAAAAAATGTTTACTCTAAAAGCATTATTGTGTGTGACTGGAATTCCATGTTATTATTACTATTATTATTGCCATTATCATTATGTTTCTTAGTGGTACAACCTATTCTATTACCCCAGAAAAGTCTATCAAGACAATTCCATGCCTCATCTTTGAATGTGAAACCAAGTATTCAACTGTAGCTCTATTTCTTGGATTTTAGAAAGCAAAATTGTTACTTCATTTGGTCATGAAAGTGCTTCCTCTTGTTCCCTCAAGAAAGGTACTCTGAGGCGGGGCACGGTGGCTCATGCCTATAATCCCATCACTTTGGGAGGCCAGGCGGGCGGATCACGAGGTCAGCAGATCGAGACCATCCTGGCTAACACGGTGAAACCCGTCTCTACTAAAAATGCAAAAACAATTGGCCCGGCGTGGTGGTGGCGCCTGTAGTCCCAGCTACTGGTAAGGCTGAGGCAGGAGAATGGCGTGAACCCGGGAGGCGGAGCTTGCAGTGAGCCGAGATGGAACCACTGCACTCCAGCCTGGGCGACAGAGCGAGACTCCGTCTCAAAAAAAAAAAGAAAGGTACTCTGGTTGACTCTGCTGTATCTATTCGCCCCTAGGTTTACAACTTCTTCACCATTGTTGGTATAAAAATGACTCTGGGATGTCAGCATCAATGAGATTATCAGAGTCTAGTAGAGTCATAGACAGGACTGAGGAGCCAGGCAAAATGGCTACTTGCCCAAGAAGGGACATATTTAGGCACCAGTAAAATTAGTAAGAATGGACAGAAACACATTAAATAGGTTGACATAATGATTCTAAATACAGCATACACACTCCATTGGTCACCTTTGGGAGATACTAGTGAATTCTCATTATTATTAAAAGATGTATAATAGGAAGGTGAGCTTTCATTCTTATTTTCTTATATCTTCACTTCATAGTAACTCAATAGTTGAAGAAGGTGTATTTCTTTTTAGGTAAGTATTCTAGCTAATAAATAGAAAATCAATGATAAAATATGAACATCATACAATGCCTACATTAATGAATCTATGCAATGATCATCGATGGCTGCAAATATCACGGAAAGAGAATCAACCAAACATCATATTACATGTATTCTTACTTTGATACGTGGCCTCCTTTTGTTTATGTCCAGTTTCCGAACCTTCTAGGTTCAGAAATTTAAGTGTTCCAGGAGGAGTTTGAGTGCTCCAGTGTTCATCTACAAGTTATGTATAAATTTTGTTGTGCCTAAGAACACTGACTTATTCCTTTAAGGTGGCAATGGAAGAGTTAATGGTTAATTTCAAAGACATCTGAAAAAGCACTTCTTGCATTCACAGCTCTGACTTGGTACAGGCTTGTCCTTCTAATGGAAGAACACAGCAGAGTATCATCTATGAAGTAGTCTTGCAAAAGTAAATTAATAGAACCCAAATTTCATCAAGTGTCTAGATCTAACTAATGCATTCTAGAAAATTTAAAGGACAGAAACACACAAAACATATTAGGTGATACCATGTGGATGCAATTAGAAAAATCCAGACTATGGGAAACTCTACCAGTCAAAAAGAAACATACATGATTCCTTCCAAAACAATATACATTAAAACAAGAAAAGAAAAAAACTCAAAATTATAGAGATTAAAAGAACCTTGAGAGACAAGAGGTATACAAACCAGTTGCAATATATACACTTTATATGCACCCTGATTGAAAAAAAAAAAAAAAAAACAACAAAAAACAACAAAAAAACCAGAAGATTAGAAAAAATAAAATGAGATAAATTAATCAGTATAAAAGACAATCCAGGAAATGTAAACACTAACTGGATATCTGATAATACTAAGGAAGTAAAGGAAGTATTGTTATTGTTTTTTAGTTGTGAAAGTGATATTGTGGTTTTGCTAAAAGAAAGACATTTTATTTGTTTACATATATAATGATATAGAGAAAACATTTATGAGATTGCTTTAAAAATAACACAAGCAAAGCAGGTAGGGATATAGATTAAACAAGATTGTCCATGTATTGATAATTATTGAATTCACATATATTATAGAAGACATATTGGATTTATTATACTATTTGTTTATTTTGTATACATTTAAAATGTCTAAAGTAAAATATGTTTTTAAAACTCCTTGTATGACTCTCCAAATGTATGATAAATAGATTTGATGATCCTAAGTGACTCACAAATCATGACACTCAGTAAAATATCCTATTTCTGGCACATTGATGAAAACCAGAAGAAATCAACATCCTCTTCCTAAATGGCCACAAGAATCCAGATGGTCAGGATAACTGCTGCTTAGTATCCCCTTCATGATCTGGGAGTATTCAATATTCATTTTTTGATTCAAAAATATCTTTACAATAAAAATTAATGGAAATCAGTGTAATATAATTTACATTGCTGCAATTATTAGTCAAAATAATGGATTTTGGAAATAACACATGAATATGAGGTAATTAGTAGGCAGGAAGCTCAATGAAAGTTAAACAAATAATGTGGTCACAAGAAAAGGTGAATATTTCAGTGAATTCATAGCCATGTACCAGGGCAAAGTAGGGGTCAGTCCCAATTTTCTCTCTGTCACTTAAAACATGCCTACTACATCATACCCATTAAAGGTAGCTGGTTATAGTGGAAAGGTTATGGAATTAAACTGGATGGTTAGAAAATCTAAAGATCTGCCACATCAAGAATGTTTGCAGTAAAATGTGTTTATCTTAGTTAATAAAAGGTCTGGTGACTCCAGCGAGCTGGCAGCAAGTGAGATCAGAGTGGTGGCCTGCTAGCCTGAGAGGCCTATGCAGAGAATAGGAGGGCGACCATATAAAATGAGTAGCTCTTCTCTACCGGGCCCAATAGGGAGCAATTATAGGGAGATCAAAGCCAGAGACGTAAAAAACTTTCAACTGTAGATAAGGTATCCTAAAAAGGCAGAGGTCCTCCCTTATTGATGGTGTGCATATACACACCAGATAACCTTTACCCCCTAAAAAGGATGCTTTTCAGTTCAGGAAACCCTGAGAGTTTGAAATCAGAACTGTACTTTATCATGACCCTCTGCTTGTTTGCCTTTTTTGTTCTTATTCTAAATGGTGGTACTTTAAGGGATTATTACCAACCTATTTGTGTCCAAATCACAGCTGCTATTCTTCAAAATTAGCCACCTTTTCCTCCTCCTGCCTAGCATGTTCACTGTTGTCATGATATGTGGCTTGAAGTATAGCATTTGATCACAGATAGGCGGTTGTTACCTACTTTGAGCTCAGCAAGAAGCAGATGGGTGACTAGAAGGGAAAAAGCTTCTATATATACACACACCTAAGTATAAATGATGGGGAAAGGAAGAATCAAGATAAAGAACATGGCAAGTAAATTGTAGTCATTATATTAAAAGTTTTTGAGTAGAAATAAAAGGCTTACATAGCTGTATGTCTAAGTGGAAACTCTGCTCTGTAGATTTAGATTTCTAATTTACAGAAGAATATCAGAAACTTTGAGCCCATCGGAATACTTTACCTATAACTGGTACACTATTCTACATTATTCCCTTGTCACTCCTTGACCTAAAGGTGAGACTACTGCCAGCACTTGAAAATCAAAGAAATACAAAGAATAATATTAGCATTCTGAGATGATTGAGTTCTTGCCCTAGCAAGTCCTTTAAATTTTATTTTGAAATGTGTAGCATCACAATTAATAATTCTTTTCCCTTTTGGCCCCAACATGTTAAATTAGCAATTTGTTGAAATGAAAAATATAGAGAACTTCCCTCCCAATCAGGATAGATTCTGTTTTTATATTACCCTAGATATTTTTGCCAGATTTTTCAAGTGCATGACATGATTAAGTTACTAATGTAATTCAGTCCAATGTACACTGGACACAAAATAGTAGAATTCTATTTACATATTCTAATGTAAACTTATTGAATCATGTCATGCCACCACTAAAGCTAAAATAACCCAAGATGACAAATACAAACAAGGTTTGTGTTTCATACCTGTGTTCATACCTGTGTTTATAATTTCACAGCAGAAATTAATTTCATATATGACATCAGAATCCAAGCTCTAGTTCCGTGCTTTACAAACTATGTGACATTTGTGAAGTCTCAGTTTTCATTAGTGAAAGAAAACAGAGAATGAGATAATCATTGGTTCCTTCCAGTTTCAAGAGGCTTTAAGTCTGAATTCAGAAATTGGAGTTAAATTATATATATTATGTTTTTTAAAAAGCAATTCATAGAAAGACAATATGTGGAAAGATATAAGAAAATTTACCCAAAAGATAACATGCTATTTTGGAGGAATAGGGTCAGAAGTAGTTTAAGGATAATGTATTTCTCTACCAGTTATGCTTTTGTTTTATTTTTCAAAGTTTTTTAAATCACTGTGGTGGATGTGTAATTAGGAAAAATAGAGCCTTTTTGGCATTTAAAATAGCAACACTTATTTCAGACCACTACTTTTTCTAAGGATATAAGGCATCTAATATTGTCAGCACGGAAAATAAGATTTGTTTTGCATGTGTTTCTTGTTTAGGATAAGTTTCCAAAGCAAGGTAGCTTCAGTTGAGTAAAGTTCATGATATTGGCAGTGTTATTGGGCTAGTTATAAATGGAAGATAAGAATCAGAGACTGAAATGAGCAAATGTGCAGTTTAGGTAACACAGTATTTTACATTGTGTTGCAATCATTTAAGTTCCAGTTTAAGATATTTTGCTAGACTAAAAATGCTAAACCAAAGGCTGTAACATAACTGTCTATATTCCACACACCACTGAATTTTATCGTGGTAACTGGATGAGCATAGTTACATTCATTTCAAATATTTAGTTGGAATCTCAAAATTGTTAACGTCCATATCTGAGGTCTGAGACCCGGCTGAAGTCTTTGCATTAAACAATGCAAATTTGCTTACAGATGAGGGAAAAGCCTAGTCATGCATCCTATATTCACATTGCTTTAGCAGAAAGGAAACAATAGTCAATTCTCTGGCAGAGAAGGGGGCCATAAGAAAAGTAGAGAGTGTGGCGCTTAGACTGAATTCTGGCAGATGAGTGGGTGCTGCCTGCTACATTAGAAAGTATGGAGGAGAGGCATGGGAGAGATGGAGAGGCCATTCTAAAGAGAGGAAGGTAAAACAATTCTGGTCACATTATGAAGAGTTTGCATCACTTGTATAAAGTGTGAACTTCGACATTTAGGCAATGAACCAGAGAAGGAATATTTCACAGCAATGACAGACTAAGATTCACATTTTACAGAGATTAGTGTGAAAAATCAGTGTAGAAATAGGATTCGAGGATGGGAGACGAAAGAAAAAATAACAGAAAATAAATTTCTTTTAAAAACTAAGTGGGATACAAGGCTGGTTCAACATATGCAAGTCAATAAACGTAATCCAGCATATAAGCAGAACCAAAGACAAAACCACATGATTATCTCAATAGATGCAGAAAAGGCCTTTGACAAATTTCAACAGCCCTTCATGCTAAAAACGCTCAATAAATTCAGTATTGATGGAACGTATCTCAAAATCATAAGAGCTATTTATGACAAACCCACAGCCAATATCATACTGAATGGGCAAAAACTGGAAAAATTCCCTTTGAAAACTGGCACAAGACAGGGATGCCCTCTCTCACCACTCCTGTTCAACATAGTGTTGGAAGTTCTGGCTAGGGCAATCAGGCAAGAGAAAGAAATCAAGGGGATTCAGTTAGGAAAAGAAGAAGTCAAATTGTCCCTCTTTGCAGATGACATGATTGTATATTTAGAAAATCCCATTGTCTCAGCCCAAAATCTCCTTAAGCTGATAAGCAACTTCAGCAAAGTCTCAGGATACAAAATTAATGTGCAAAAATCACAAGCATTCTTCTACACCAGTAACAGACAAACAGAGAGCCAAATCATGAATGAACTTCCATTCACAATTGCTTCAAAGAGAATGAAATACCTAGGAATCCAACTTCCTAGGGATGTAAAGGACCTCTTCAAGGAGAACTACAAATCACTGCTCAGGGAAATAAAAGAGGACACAAACAAATGGAAGAACATACCATGCTCATGGATAGGAAGAATCAATATCATGAAAATGGCCATACTGCCCAAGGTAATTTATAGATTCAATGCCATCCCCATCAAGCTACCAATGAGTTTCTTCACAGAATTGGAAAAAACTGCTTTAAAGTTCATATGGAACCAAAAAAGAGCCCGCATCTCCAAGACAATCCTAAGTCAAAAGAACAAAGCTGGAGGCATCACGCTACCTGACTTCAAACTATACTACAAGGCTACAGTAACCAAAACAGCATGGTACTGGTACCAAAACAGAGATATAGACCAATGGAACAGAACAGAGTCCTCACAAATAACACCACACATCTACAGCCATCTGATCTTTGACAAACCTGAGAGAAATAAGAAATGGGGAAAGGATTCCCTATTTAATAAATGGTGCTGGGAAAATTGGCTAGCCATAAGTAGAAAGCTGAAACTGGATCCTTTCCTTACTCCTTATACGAAAATTAATTCAAGATGGATTAGAGACTTAAATGTTAGACCTAATACCATAAAAACCCTAGAAGAAAACCTAGGTAATACCATTCAGGACATAGGCATGGGCAAGGACTTCATGTCTAAAACACCAAAAGCAATGGCAACAAAAGCCAAAATTGACAAATGGGATCTCATTAAACTAAAGAGCTTCTGCACAGCAAAAGAAACTACCATCAGAGTGAACAGGCAACCTACAGAATGGGAGAAAATTTTTGCCATCTACTCATCTGACAAAGGGCTAATATCCAGAACCTACAAAGAACTCAGACAAATTTACAAGGAAAAAACAAACAACCCCATCAAAAAGTGGGCAAAGGATATGAACAGACAGTTTTCAAAAGAAGACATTCATACAGCCAACAGACACATGAAAAAATGCTCATCATCACTGGCCATCAGAGAAATGCAAATCAAAACCACAATGAGATACCATCTCACACCAGTTAGAATGGCAATCATTAAAAAGTCAGGAAACAACAGATGCTGGAGAGGATGTGGAGAAATAGGAACACTTTTACACTGTTGGTGGGATTGTAAACTAGTTCAACCATTATGGAAAACAGTATGGCGATTACTCAAGGATCTAGAACTAGAAGTACCATATGAACCAGCCATCCCATTACTGGGTATATACCCAAATGATTATAAATCATACTGCTATAAAGACACATGCACACGTATGTTTATTGCGGCACTATTCACAATAGCAAAGACTTGGAATCAACCCAAATGTCCATCAGTGACAGACTGGATTAAGAAAATGTGGCACATATACACCATGGAATACTATGCAGCCATAAAAAAGGATGAGTTTGTGCCCTTTGTAGGGACATGGATACAGCTGGAAACCATCATTCTCAGCAAACTATTGCAAGAACAGAAAACCGAATACCAAATGTTCTCACTCATAGGTGGGAACTGAACAATGAGATCACTTGGACTTGGGAAGGGGAATATCACACACTGGGGCCTATCATGGGGAGGGGGGAGGGGGGAGGGATTGCATTGGGAGTTATACCTGATGTAAATGACGAGTTGATGGGTGCTGACAAGTTGATGGGTGCAGCACACCAACATGGCACAGGTATACATATGTAACAAACCTGCACGTTATCCACATGTACCCTAGAACTTAAAGTATAATAAAACAAAAAACAAAAAACAAAAACAAAACAAAACAAAACAAAACAAAAAACTAAGTTATTTTTTTAAAAATAGCAAGTCTGGGTTTGAATTTTGTATATTTTTCATGGTATACATTTATAACTGAAAGAGCATATTAATAAGAAATGTATAATAAATGTTTTCATATATTTTGTTTGACTTCTAGGATGTCTGCGAATGATGTCATCATTCTCTGCTGGGATTGACTTTTATTAAGCATGAATTTTCAAAATAAAAAATTGTAACATTAACAAAACTCATTGAGGAAAGATCTCTTGCTCTTCTGTTCCCTTAAAACCCAGGAATGGGCAATTCCTATCAAAATCTTAATGATGTTTTTTCAAAAATAGAAAAAACCCATCCTAAAGTTTTAAAGAAATCTCAAGGGATTCTAAATAGCCAAGATAATCTTGAAAAAGAAGACAGAAGCTGGAGGACCGACATTTTTAGAAAGCTATAGTAATAAAAATAATGTGGTACTGGCATGAAATCATATAGACCAATGAACTAGAATAGAAAGCCAAGAAGTAAATCCACAGATACATAGTCAAATGATTTTTGACAAGGGTGTCAAGATCATTTAATAGGGAAAAGACAGTATTTTCAATAAATGGTGCTGTGAAAACTGGATTTACACATGCAAAAGAGTGACGCTCAACCCTTACCTAACTCTGTATGCAAAAGTTAACTCAAAATGGACAAAGATCTCTGTGTAAGTCCTAAAACTATGAAATTCTAAGAAAACAAGGCAAGTCTTCATGGCATTGGATTTGACAGTGATGTTGAATGTGACGTTAGCAGGATAGGCAACCAAAGAAAAAAATAGACAAATTAGACTTAATACCAGCTTTTTAAAAATTTTTAAAATTTTTTTTTTTTTTTTTTTTTTTTTTTTGCCATTTACAAACTCTTATTTGCCTTATTTCTTTTCTTAAACTTTTAAGTTTGGGGCTACAGGTAAACATGTGTCACAGGGAGGATTATTGTACAGATTATTTCATCACCTGTGTATTAAGCCCAGTACCCAACAGTTATTTTTTCTGGTCCTCTCCCTCCTCCCACCCTACCTCTTTAAATAGACCCCAGTGTCTGACTTCCTTCTTTGTGCTCATAAGTTCTTATAATTTAGTTCCCACTTATAATTGGGAACATACAGTATTTGGTTTTCTGTTCTTGTATTCGTTTGCTAAGGGTCACAGCCTCCAGCTCTATCCATGTTCCCACAAAAGGCATGATCTCATTCATTCTTATGGCTGGATAGTATTCCATGGTGTCCATGTACTGCATTTTCTTTATCCAATCTGTCATTGATGGGCATTTAGGTTTATTCCATGTCTTCGCTATCGTGAATAGTGCTGCAGTGAACATTTGTGTGCATGTGTCTTTATGGCAGAATGATTCCTTTGGGTATATACCAAGTAATGAGATTGCTGGGTTGAATGCTAGTTCTCTTTTAGCTCTTTGAAGAATCGCCACATTGCTTTCCAGAATGGATTTAATACTCCCACCAAAAGTACATAAATTTTCCTTTTTTTCCACAACTTTGCCAGTATCTGTTGTTTTTTGAATTTTTAATAGCCATTCTGACAAGTGTGAGATGGTATCTCGTTGTGGTTTTGATGGGCATTTCTCTAATGATCAGTGATATTGAGTTTTTTTATATATGCTTGTAGGCCACATGTATGTCTTTTGAGAAGTGTCTGTTCATGTTCTTTGATCACTTTCTAATGGGTTGTTTTTCTCTTATAAATTTAAGTTCCTTATGGATGCTGGATATTAAATCTTTGTCAGATGCATAGTTTGCAAATATTTTCTTCCATTCTGTAGGTTGTCTGTTTACCATTGATAAGAGCTTCTACCGAGCAAAAGAAACTAAGTTTAACTAGGTCTCACTTGCCAATTTTTTTCTTTTGTTGTGATTGCATTTGGTTTCTTTGTCATGAAACCTTTGCTCATGCCTGTGTCCAGGATACTACTACCTAGGTTGTCTTCCAAGGTTTTTATGGTTTTTGGTTTTATATTTAGGTCTTTAACCCATCTTAATTTTTCTATATAGTATAAGGAAGGGGTCCAGCTTCAATCCTCTGCATATGGCTAGCCAGTTATCCCAGCACCAGTTATTAAATACAGAGTATTTTTCCCATTTCTTGTTCTTGTCAACTTTGTCAAAAATCAAAATGATCATAAATGTGTGGCCTTATTTCTGGGCTCTCTATTCTGTTTTGTTGGTCTATGTTCCTGTTTTTCTACCAGTACTATGCTGTTTTGGTTACTGTGGCTTTGTAGCATAGGTTGGAGTCAGGTAGTGTGATGCCTCCAGCTTCGTTCCTTTTGCTTAGGATTAGCTTGGCTATTTGGGCTCTTTTTGGTTTCCATATGAATTTTAAAATACTTTTTTCTAGTTCTGTGAAGAATGTTGTTAGTAGTTTGATAGGAATGGCATTGAATCTCTATATTGCTTTGGACAGTATAGCCATTTTAATAATATTGATTTTTCCTGTCCAGGAGCATGGAATATTTCTCCATTTGTCTGTATCCTCTGATTTCCTTGAGCAGCGTTTGTAGTTCTCTTTGAAGAGGTCCTTCACTTTCCTTGTTAGCTGTATTCCTAGGTATTTGATCTTTTTGTAGCAATTGTGAACAGGAGTTCATTCATGATTTGGCTCTCTGCTTGCCTGTTGTTGGTGTGTAGGAATGCTAGCGATTTTTGCACATTGACTTCATATCCTGAGACATTGCTGAAGTTGCTTATCAGCTTAAGAAGCTTTTGGGCTGAGATGATGGGATTTTCTAGATACAGGATCATGTCATCTGAAAACAAAGATAATTTTCCTTCCTCTCTTCCTATTTAAATAACTTTATTTCTTTCTCTTGCCTGATTACCCCGACCAGAACTTCCAATACTATGTTGAATAGGAGTGGTGAGAGAGGGCATCCTTGTCTTGTGCGGGTTTTCAATGGGAATGTTTTTAGCTTTTGCCCATTCAGTATGATATTGATTGGAGGTTTGTCATATATGGTTACTATTACTTTTGTGGTATGTTCCTTCAATACCTAATTTATTGAGAGTTTTTTATGTGAAGGGATGTTGACTTTTATCAAAGGCCTTTTCTGCATCTTTTGAGATAATCATGTGATTTTTGTGTTTAGTTTTGTTTATGTGATGAGTTACATTTATTGATTTGTGTATGTTGAACCAATCTTGCATCCCAAGGATGAAGCCCACTTGGTCATGGTGGATTAACTTTTTGATGTGGTTTGCAAGTATCTTGTTGAGGATTTTTGCATTGATGTTCATCAAGGATATTGGCCTGAAGTTTTCTTTTTTTGTTGTGTCTCTGCCAGGTTTGGGTATCAAGATGCTGGCCTCACAGAATAATTTGAGGAGAAGTTCCTCCTCAGAATTTTGAAATAGTTTCTGTAGGAAAGGTACCAACTCAAAACCATGCAATTATATGGAAATTAAATAACATGCTCTTGAATGACTATTGGGTAAATAATGAAATTAAGGCAGAAATCAAGAAGTTATTTGAAAATAATGAGAAAGATACAACATACTAGAATCTCTGGGACATAGCTAAGACAGTGTTAAGAGGGAAATCATAGCACGAAATGCCCACATCAAGAAGTTAGAAAGATCTCAGATTAACAACCCAACTTCACAACCAAAAGAATTAGAGAAGCAAGAACAAATCAACCCCAGAGTTAGCAAAAGATGAGAAATAACAACAATCAGAGCTGAACTGAAGGAAATCAAGACATGAAAAAACATTCAAAACATCAAATCCGGGAATTGGTTTTATGAAAAAATTAATAAAACAGGCCCCTAGCTAGACTAATGAAGGAAAGAGAGAAGACCCAAATAAACACAGAAATGACAGAATAAAAACATCCATCAGAAACACCTCCGCACACACAAACTAGAGAAGCTAGAAGAAGTAGATAAATTCCGGGACACATACATCCTCGCAAAATGGAGCCAGGAAGGAATTATGGGTCTGCTCCCTGAACAGACCCATAATGAGCCCTGAAATTGAATCAGTAGTAAATAGCCTACCAACAAAAAAAAGCCCAGGACCTAATGGATTCACAAACAAATACAATATTTTTTTCTACTTTGTACATGAAAAGGCAATATCAACAGAGTGAGAAGGAAACCAATAGAATGGGAGAAATATTTGCAAATCATATATCTGATAGGGAATTTTTATCTAGAATATATTATATAGAGAACTCCTAAAATTCAACCAAAAAACAACCTAAAAATGGGCAAAGGATTTAAAGAAATACTTATCTAAAGAAGATATACAAATGTCCAATAAGCACATGAAAAAATGCTCACCATCACTAATCATTAGGGGAATGTAGAACTACAATAAGATCACCACACAGCTGTTAGGAGGACTACTAGCAAAAAATAAATAAATAAAGCCACAGAAAATAACAAGTGTTTGCCAGGATATGAACAAATCAGAGCCCTGTGCTCTGCTGGTGGTAGTTGTGAAACACAGTATTGTAGTTTCTCAAGAAAAAAATTAAAATAGAATTAACATGTGATTCATAAATTGCACTTCTGAGTATATATGCAAAATAATTGAAAGCAGAATCTCAAAATGCATTTGTATGCCCATGTTCATAGCAACATGAGTCACAATAGCTAAAATATGGAAGCAACCCAAGTGTCCATTCATGAATGAATGGATAAGTAAGATGTGGTATATGCATACAATGGGATATTACTCAGCCTTGACAGGGAAGAAAATGCTGACATATGCTACAACATAAACCTTGAAAACTTTCTGCTAAGTGAAATCAGCCAGTCACAAATAGACAAATACTGCATGATTTCATTTCTATGAGACACTTAGAGTAGCCAAAATCAGGGAGACAGAAAGTGGGAGGCTGGACGTCAGGGGCTGAGGTGGATGAGGAGCTATTGTTTAATGAGTACAGAGTTTCAGTTTTGCAAGGTGAAAAAAATTATGGAAATGGATACTGACAATGATTGCATGACACTGTAAATTTATTTAATAACACTGAAATATAAATTTTTAAAAGGTTAAGATGGTAAATCTTATGTGTATTTTACCACAATAAAAAAATGAAAACAAAAGCCCCTGGAATGACTATAACTTACAGGAGAGTGGAATAACCTGTTGGAATGAAGATCATTCTGAGGTTCAGGCAAAGTCTTTTACTTTGTGTGGTTGAGATAGGACAGTCAACATTAAGTAAGAAGTCTGGAAGACAGGAAATGTACAAGAGTTTATGTAGAAATGTAAATCATAAAAGAGGTAATCATGGAATCTATCAAAGGCAAGAAGAAAAAGTGGAGGAAAAGCACATAAAACTCATAAAATATAAGTTAAGTCCAACAACAGTAAAATAACAAAGATACCAGAGAAAATAAGAGCAGAGACAATAAATGCTACATTGAGTTAATCTGGTAATACCTTAGACTGTCAGCAAAGATGGGGCACTGAGGGCTCAGATTTGTATTGTGATACAAAAGGGATATCTATGCCTATTTGAATGTATCTAGAAATCCCCCTGGAAATAATTTAATAAAAAGTATAAGAATCAGTATAGAGTTTGGGGTCACATCAGGAGAAAAGATCCAAAATTTTGCAGGAAGAATTGGTGAATACCAACAGGAAATTCATTAACAAGTGGTGGGATGGTAGAAATTATGAAGAGACAACTGGGATCACAAAAAAGCAGAAAACATTTGCATATTTGATAAAAAGAAATAGCACCACATGATGCCTTGGTTTTGGAATACCTGAGAGCTCCCTACATGAACTTGGACAAATTCCTTTACCTAGTTGTTTGCTTCTGTACAAAAGAAAGAGCATAATTTTATCTTCTACAACAGGGCTGTTGAGTTACCACAATTAGAACACTCTCGAAAGGCATTGAGATGATAGCTAAAAAGGTCTACAGCAGTACAACTTATAATATCAGGAAAAATATCCCCCAGCTGCAGCCAGTAAACAAACCCTGTCCCCAGCCCTGCACTGAGGTCAGTGTATGAAGCTGGTACACAAAGAAGTACTTTGGCAGCAGCAGGAGCTGCATGAATCAATGTCGTGAAACAAAATGACTGTCAGCTGCATTCAAGCCCCATTGTGGAAGGGAATCAATATTTGACAAGCATTTTGTAAAAGGACACAAACTAGAAAGACAAAACATTTAAAAATATTTCATAGGAGCCAGACAAAGAGCAGGAAGTCAAATCCTGGACCATAAGAATAGGCATGCTTTATTAGTGAAAATATAAACCATGCTGTGAGAGTGCACTGGTATTTATGATAGGCTCTGGATCATTTAAATCAATAAATACTCTACCATACTGAAAAGCTGACTGTATCCAATCCATGGGTCAGGCAAATTCCCATGGTTGCCGACACTTATTCAATAAACAGGTTTAATAAGTGATTTTAATCAATACGAAGCAACTACATGTAAGAATTTAATAATTCTAGGATGAACTGAAGGACAGCAGGAATAAATAGGACTCTAACTCATTGAAGAATAAAAATAACTCTTTCTTGGTAGATTAATGGATGCTGTATATAATGCTGTATATAATGATGTATAAAGCATGGTATAATGGATTTTATTCTTATAGCAGGGGGTCAGCAAACTTTTTCTATAAAGCACTAGAGAGATATTTTAGACTTGCAGATCATACAACCTCAGCCTCGTCTACTCAATCTACAGTTGTTTCATGAAAGCAGCCATAGACAATATATTAACAAATGTAGCTGTATTCAAATAAAACTTTATTTACACTAACAGATGGCAGATTCAATTCGACTTACTATCCTTAAGGCCTCAACATATTGAATGAATATTGACAGTAAATAGCTCTGTCTTCTCCTTTGTAGCTTGCCTCACACACTCCAGGTGAATCATCTGGTCACCTAGTAGATCTGGTTTTAACTCTGCACAGTTAACATGAATGTGAACCTGCTATATTTTTATTTTCTTCACTGTCTATTTCCCCTAACTTTCCTCCACTCTCCAAGACAAAGGTGAGTTCAGTGAAAGCAAAGACCTTGTTTGTGATCTTGAGTACTGCAAACAGTATCTGGCACATATAGAACCAGTAAATGATGTAGGTTGAATAAACGTATACTAGGATATTGAGTGGGTTTTTACTGGTATTCAGATTTTCAGCTAAAGCTTTGAGCAAAAGACAATTGATATCCCCTTATTAGAAAGAAAAATTAGTAGACACATCCACACAGATGGATTAACCTCATCCCCCCAACTACCTTCAGCCTTATGCAGAGAGCACACTAAATATTTAACTGAAAGTCATGGAAAATACAGGTCTGGGGGAGAATGCTTGTGCTACGTTTGTTCCTACTTTCTTTCAAACCAAGGGACAGTGGCTCCAAGAGACCACTCTTCAAGATAATGGGGAGGTGGGGGTGGCAGGGGTGGTCTGGAAGAAAAGGGAAGCGACACCTCATTTCCCCAAGGCAGCTTGAACTTCAGAAACTCACAGGCCTAAGTTCATACACTGGGAGCACTGTATATCTGATACTGAAACTTGGGGACAAACAGTATCATAAATACTGGTGGCAATTTCTAGCATGGAGTGTTCTGAGTGGAGGAGGTCTCTGGAGCAGCCTGATGGCAAGGTAGGAAGAGACTGCATTTGAAGGGCATTTCTGCTGCTTGAAATAGCAAAATGTATGAAGTCAGGCTCAGAATATCTTACACACAACTTTTGAGGATGTTGATTGGCAATGGTGAAGTCTCGGCGGGTACAGGCTGGATGGCTTTGCTTGGGTAGGACCTGGGGGGTAGACGCTTGTCAGAAAGTATATTGTCTATGTCACAAAACTGTTTAAGGGAAATATTGAAAATGGATGGCCACAGAACCACTCAAAAATGTGTTCAGAAGACAGCCACCTTGTGGGGGCAGGTGTCTACTATACACAAAACTACATAAAACACCAGCCTAGAAAACATTAGCTTCTTTTTATATTACCCATCTATTGTGTTACTTATGAATTCTCCTTCCCCAACAATGGATTATCTCACAGACTAGGAAACCAGGCAGAGAGAGGAAGAGTAAAAAAAAGATGAGAAAATGTTAGCGTATTCTCCTTTTCCACATACCCCTGAGAGTCAGAAGAGGCAAGATCTGAATATGAGATTCAACTTGTAAAGCACAGGGTCTTACTTTAGTATCTAAAAGAGTTTTAATGACAAAAATGAGACTGTTCTGATAACCAAATGATTAGAAAATATAAAACCATAAAAAGATGTCATCAAAGGTCACGGAAATTAGATCCAGAGAATGTTTAAACATGGTGATTAGAAAAAATAAAACCATTTTAATTTATGCCAAAGTTCAATCATTGAAATACACTCATTAAAAGCCTTTGATCTTTCTCTCCAAGTCCTACTGGTCATTCAAAAATAAAGTGTTTGTTGTGTGCCAGGCACAAAATTCAGAATAAAACTTGCTCTCCAGGTGTAACCTCCTTCCACATAGCCTGGGAGGCACATGGCTTGCTCACCTTGGTATTGCTAGTATGTATGTAATAATGCTTCAAACCAAACTTTTTTCTCTCCTCAATGAAATGTCTGTTCCAATTCATTTAATAGTCTTCTATTGCCCTTGAAACGGAAGGTTTAGAGATTTGAGTCATGGGTGTTTTTTTTTTTTTTTTTTTTTTTTTTTAATGCCTTTCACCTTTGCTTCCCACAGTCACTGTCTTTCCATTTTCATTCTTTCAGGTATTCCCTGTTTTCTGTCACCTCGGTTGCCATCCTATTTCAGGTGATCTGGACTACTGACCTGAACCACAATGTTTTATCTTACCAGCCGCCATCCATTTGAAGAAATGATATACACAGCTACTGAATAATCACCCCAAATTAGTGAATACTATTCAAACCTTCACCAGTACTCCATTTCCTAGGCTAAAACCTCAGCCTCACATTGAAAGCTCTCTACAAACAATAAATTGGTACATTGGCTACCTGAACACCACTCACTACTTTCTGTCAATTCTACCTCAGTTACCTGTTCACTTATCCCTAAATGTGCCTTTTCTTCCCACTTTCTAACTTTTCTATCTCCCTCTGCTTCTAGGGGTCTTTTGAGAAGGACATAGAGCTGTGAGATTGGGGGAAAATAATCCAAGCATCATCCAGATTGGGATTCCCATAAAAAGGGGTCATGTGAGATTATATACTCCCAAGGATCTGTCCATAGAATCATGGACAAAAGAACTATTGTATCAGAGAAAAAAGAATCATAGAATCACAGAAAAAAATAAGCTAAATTTTAAGAATAATTCCTCAAGCTAGTTCCCCAGCATCCTGCGAGTCTGATTTAGTATCTCTAAGGTTGAATTTATAAATTTGTAATTTAACAAGATTACTAATTCATTTTGTTGATTAGACAGGTGTGGGAACGGTGATCCTCTGCCCAAAAGTATTTGGCCTGGGAGCCTAAGAGTCAATGATGAGAAAACCTAAACCACCATCACTGGTATTGTACCTAATTGTTATAACACGGGAAAAATCATACTGTTTTCCCAGAGTCCATACACTATACCTTTGGAGAACCACATAGCACCGACTGGCATATGTTCCAGGCTTTCTTTAAAAATCAGATCACTTGTCCTTAGCTCTGCAAAGCACAACCACCTAAAGGAAATGAGTTCATTAGCATGGCCTCAAAGTCTTAATTTGAATAAATTGTCATTCACCTATCTGCAGAGAAAGAAATGGACATCCCAAAGTTTCACCTCACTCTCACACACAATACCTTCTGCATATAACTTCTAAACCTGAAAGACCAGTGAGAAAAATTTCAGGCTCTATGTCAAAGTAGAAGAATGAAATTTAAGGGCCTAATAAGAATAAACGTTTCACCCACCTGGGGAATAGTCTTTGGCTAGAGAAAGTCTACCCTTCATCCAAAAAAGTTGACCAAAATACTAAGTCACAGGCTATTTGAGCAACAGCCTCTTTGAAAGGGCTCTGGAGAGAGCTAACACGTGTCCCAACACCATAGCGAACATATTGACGATCTGGAACAAACTAGCATGCTGAACGCCACTGGACCTCCTCATCCCCCAGGGAAGGCAAGTAGGACAGAAAGTTCAGATCCAGCTCAACCAAAAGCCTCTCTCCTCTCCTGAGAGTGCTTTGCATTTCAACCAGGCTACATTGTATCAGCACTGTCATAACATTATGGTAATTGCCATAGCACTTTGCAATTTAAAAAATTAGGCAGTTTTGCTGGCGGCTGTGAACCAGGTGAGACTAATTAGAGCTTAAGAAAGCCAAACTGTTTTCACTATCCTTGGTGAGTTCTGTCCAAGAGTCATTCATCAGTTTCCCTATCAAAGCATAAGGGTTAGTTTGACTCCTTTGGGGAAGTAGACTCAACTCTCCAAAACAAGCCCAGAAAATAAATAACCAGGGCTTTTGGTATTTGACAAAGACCTGACATACTTTTCATTAGTGATCAGTTAGAACTCATTTAAATTATATTATTCAAAGAAAAAAAACTTAATGACTGAAGTAAATTACATGTTCTCAAAAAGATGTCAAATTTAGACAGTTGATGATTCAGCAGTTCAGCAAAGTTGGGGTTTTGAGTGAGCATTTCCAGAATTACCTCTTCTTTCCCTCATAGTCACAAGATGGCTACCGTGGTTGCAAGCATCACATCTTCATACAGCAGTGTTTTAGTCCATTTTATCACTCCCATAAAGACAGACCAGAGACTGGATACTTTATAAAGGAAAGAGGTTTAATTGACTCACGGTTCTGCGTAGCTGAGGAAGCCTCGGGAAACTTACAATCATGGTGGAAGGCAAAGCAGGCAAATCTCACATGGCAGCAGGCCAGAGAGAGCAAAAAGTGAAGGGGGAAGAGCCCCTTATAAAACCATCAGATCTCGTGAGAATTTACTCACTATCAGAGAACAGCATGGAAGAAACAGCCCCCATGTTCCAATCACCTTCCTCCCTCCACACGTGGGAATTACAATTCGAGATGAGATTTGGGTGGGGACACAGAGCCAAACCATATCAGGCAGTATCCAAAATAGAAATATAGAAGATGGAGAGAAAAGAGTTGTGTTTACATTCTTTTCTGAGGGAGAGAAATAATTCCCAGAAACCTCAAATTTCCTTCTGTCATTAATGAAAGTTAGTCACATGTTTTCCTCTAGACAAATCACTGGTAAATAATTTTATTCCCATGGTTGACTTAAGTAAGTCATATTTCATCCTCTGTGCTTTGCCATCTTACTGCTAGAACAAAGACTAATTGGGTGGTGGGTCCCCCTGCAGGTAAATGGTACCTATATAATTACCATGGTAATGCCCTTTACTTGATATGATAGGAAAGGGATGGGGAATGCTCAATGTACAGTTCAGTTGTCATAAGTAGTTGTGTTGTGTCATCAATAATTGTGCTGTAATCAACAGTTAAGTGTTAGGTTTTAGGGTATTTAAAGTAAATAAGTGATGCAGCTCTGGGATTTTGAAGTGAAGTTGCCAATAAACATGTCTAGATACTACTGTGTTAGGAATGCAGAGAGCAGGATGGCAAAGATTGCACTTAGAAGTCACTAAGTAACTCACAGAACACACACCTTGGAAAATGTAGGGTGTCAGAGCTTTAAGGGGATGAAAAGGTATTTTATTGAAGATATCATCATGAGGTTACAAAATAGGAAAAATCTATGGAGACATGCTCGCTTGCTTCAATAGAGAAGGCACCACAGAGCCTAAGTATTGTTATATTCAAAAGGTACCAGGATGGGAAAGAAGAGTCAAATTTAGAACTTTTGTATGAAAATAAGAACTGGAAATGGGAAGTTACTTCTATTAATATATCTCACATCCCACCTCCACATCAACGACTAAAAGAATTTTGAGCTACAGTTAAAGGGAAAAATGTGTCTTCTTTACAAGATGAATAGAAAGGATGTGTTGTTGCAGTAATTCCTACACAGCAATAATTGTCATTAGAAAATTTTAGCAAACACTGTGTTCAACAGGTGTGACCTATGTTCTTATTAGGATCAGGCTCCCCCCACCAACACAGCTGTAGCTCTTTAAAGCTGTGGTTCTCCCAGTGTAATCACAGTAACAGCAACATGAACATCATCTGGGAACTTCTTAGAACTGAAGTTCACAGGCTGCACCCCATATTTTAAATGAGCACCTCTGGGGACGGGACCTAATGACCTGAGTTTCAGCAGCCCTCCACATGATTTTTTCAATGTGAGCTAATGTTTGAGAGCCATCTCCAATGTTTCTGGATTCTTAATCTTTTCCTAATACTTAAGCCAGAATCAGATAGAAGCTGAAAGGAGTTGTTTGGTCTCAGTTCTTCTTTTTTTCCTTTCTTTCTTTTTTTTTTTTTTTTTTTTTTGTTGTTGTTGTTGTTGTTGTTGTTGTTGTTTGTCTTCATTTCTGGTCACATTACTCATTCTCTAATGGATATTTCTAGCAACTAAACAGCTTTTGCTTGTGACCTACCACTATAATTGTGGGCTGAATCTAGAAATGAACTGTGGCTTTGTTTGAAAAAGTAATGCTGTCTGCATTAAAATGAGTTCATTGTTCAGGTCTGAGAAATCATTGAGGTGTCAAATCTAGAAAAGGCCAATGAAAATTACATAACACACAGAGTGTTACCATTTAGAAGCCACCTTCCTATTCAGCAGAGACAAATGAAGTTGCCTTTCCCGCATTTTCTTTACAGAATTGTTTAAGAAAACTTATGTCCAGCTATCCTGTCTCTTCCAAGAATTTCTGTGTGAGTTCTGGCTATGCTGTAGAAGGGACACTGGCTTATCACCTTTCCGCAGGAGAGCATAAACCAAGACTATCGCCAGAACCAGATTCATGCTGTTCTGCAAAAGAGCCATAGTTAAGAAAATCCAATTCTCTTCTCTCCCAATATTGAGGCTTAAAGGTAAGGTAGTTAACTAATGTAAGTATTTGTGGATTACAGAGCTCAATGTTTCCTTCTCAATGCTAGGATTTTAAAAGGCAATGAAGATTTTCATATAACTCAATTTAAAAATGCATCTCTAAACATGAGAAAAATATCAGCATTGTTTATTTTTGCCTTTGGTCAAATTGTTTATTGTTTATTTAATTATCTTTGTTTGAGAGACAGTTCCAGGCATGTGTGGCAGATGGAGATGTTATTTGGAAAAAGTTCTTCAGATGATTCTTATGTCCTGCTTTCTGTCATTTCCCATTCCTTCCTCTTCTCAACACTTAAGATGTCATGGCTAGGGAGACAACAATCTCTGAGCCAATACATGGTATTCAGAGAAATAAAGGCCCTAGTACTGAGCTGTAAATCAATACAGAGGAGTCTCGATGAATCCCATCCAAACTGAAATAACTAGAAAATAAATATCATGTCTCTCCCAGTCTAAGGAAATCAGAAACAATGTATTGTCTATAACCTGTATCCTTACATGCTTATACCCACAAAACACCAACTGAGGCTTACATAGTCCTACATCTCCGGGAGGCAGTGAATTAGAACTAAAGAACCTAAGACTTGGAGGGTAAGTGGGGTAGGGAGAACACTAAGACCCAGAAGGTTCCACTGAAAACAAGTTTACTGGAGGCAAAAACTGACTAAGGGCAATAGGAGGAGTTAAAATACCAGGAGGGAAAAACTTATTGTGAACTGCTGACCCTTCAGTGAGAGTTGTAGCATCAGTGCAGATGAATTTCCATGTAGTCCAGAATTCTTGTAATCCTTTATGGTTTCGTTTCTCTTCTAGTTTTAAAAAGTCTCAAAGCAGTGAAACACAGAACTGCCACTGATCATGTACCTCAATTTCTTATGATGGTGATAAATCTATTTCAACTTTCTTCAGTTTTCTGTATATTAATGCTGTAGAGAAAATAGCAATATTTATAGTTCCAGCTCCAAAAGTCAATAACAACAGGGTTTATGGTTTCTTCTTCTTACTTAGGGTAAAAAAAAAATAGGATATTAATGCCAGATGCTTAGAATCTGTGTTATCTACATATAATGGTCAGTTATATCTTGGGACAAAGCTAGTTCCATTTGGCCATCAATATTGTTGATGTCTTGAGCCAAATCAGTGATGAAGAGTGATCCAACTAACACAATCACCTCCATCTCTCTTCTAAAGCTTCCTGAATTTTGTGATAAGACACATCAGATGATCCCTTTAACAGACTATAGCTCTAGCCATCCTCAGCTTAGAGCATGAATTTTCAATAGATGCAATATTATGACCAAACTTGGTTCGGGGGAAAAAGTCTTAGATATTATAATGATTGTAACCCTCCAAGGACCATACCTGACAATATCCGATTCCTTGGTGTTTAACTTTTCTTCTTAGGGAGAGTTTGATGTGTCTTGGTAAGGGAATGATCATGAAAAAAAAATTTGAGAGACACTGGCATATGAGTTCCCACATCTTTGCTGATTGACATAAGATCCCTAACCTGCCTGGCCACTCACCTTTCTCCCAGTGACCTCAGGCCAGATTTGGAGAGAAATATAACTTTCCATAGTATGGGTCTCACAGCAATTACAGATGTCAATGTTACCTTCTAGAAGAGACCACCTACAAAATGACAGCAAAAGGTTCTAATCCTTAATAGACTTCCAGCAGATAGTCTACTATGACAATACTCATCTAGTATGTTCAGTGAAGTGACAGAAAATTGTAATGACAAAATTGGAATATGGGAGTGATGTTAGTCATTTGACTGGTTTTTTTATATTTTATGAAATCAAATTCCTAAGCAAGCAGTTTCTATATGCAAGTTTTAAGAAACTAGCCTCACATTATGGTCAATTTGATTCAATTAATAGTTTCTTAAAGGAGCAAATAAACTAAATTTATATGAAATGTTTAGGTCAGGGTAAAAATAAATGAAAGTATGGGATAAGAGGGGAGAGAAGAAATTTAGTATTAAAAACCACTATTCCCCATCTTAACAAAATAAAAGGAGCATCGTGATATTTGAATAAACATGGAGTTATATTTATCTCAAAAGGCAAGAATGATCAACAAGATACATTAAAGAGAGCTCTAAAGCGTTCCCAATGTTACTTAGAAGAGCTGTACCATATGACCCAGCCATCCCATTACTGGGTATATACCCAAAGGATTATAAATTATGCTGCTATAAAGACACATGCACACGTATGTTTATTGCAGCACTATTCACAATAGCAAAGACTTGGAATCAACCCAAATGTCCATCAGTGACAGATTGGATTAAGAAAATGTGGCACATATACACCATGGAATACTATGCAGCCATAAAAAAGGATGAGTTTGTGTCCTTTGTAGGGACATGGATGCAGCTGGAAACCATCATTCTTAGCAAACTATCACAAGAACAGAAAACCAAACACCGCATGTTCTCACTCATAGGTGGGAATTGAACAATGAGATCACTTGGACTCGGGAAGGGGAACATCACACACCGGGGCCTATCATGGGGAGGGGGGAGGGGGGAGGGATTGCATTGGGAGTTATACCTGATGTAAATGACCAGTTGATGGGTGCAGCACACCAACATGGCACAAGTATACATATGTAACAAACCTGCACGTTATGCACATGTACCCTACAACTTAAAGTATAATAATAATAAATAAATTATAAAAAAAAAAAAAAAAAGAAGAGGAGCATCAAGTTCCTCTGAATTAAATTAAATCCCTAGTTGTATTGTATTCTTGGTGAACACAAGACAATCACTTGATTGCATGGTTCAGTACATAATCAGGGGAAGGGCAGCAAACTAAGTTCAAACTGGAAATGTAGGGGTTTAGCTCTGCATAAGCCATAGCAGGTAAATAAGAGTCCTTCAAAGTAAGTTGGAGAAAGCAGTCTGAGATTCTACTCGTATTCATATTCTGCTCCTATTAGAGCTAACACACTCTAATCTTCTACTGAATTGGTGTTTTTACACCTTGATGGTAACCTTTTTGGAGTAATTACTGAAGCCTCACTTTGAGCACGAAAGAAACAAAGTTTCTGATAACTTTTAAGTAACTTGTAATAAAGTTAAACTGGAGTGGCCGGGCGCGGTGGCTCACGCTTGTAATCCCAGCACTTTGGGAGGCCGAGGCGGGTGGATCACAAGTCAGCAGATCGAGGCCATCCTGGCTAACACGGTGAAACCCCGTCTCTACTAAAAATACAAAAAATTAGCCGGGCGTGGTGGCGGGTGCCTGTAGTCCCAGCTACTCGGGAGACTGAGGCAGGAGAATGGCGTGAACCCGGGAGGCGGAACTTGCAGTGTGCCGAGATCGCGCCACTGCACTACAGCCTCGGCGACAAAGCGAGACTCCGCCTCAAAAAAAAAAAAAAAAAAGTTAAACTGGAGCTGTCCAAGTTACTCATGTCACCTGTAACACAGGTGTCAGATGTCGCCTGTAATATGGCAGATTGCTGATACATTGAGATAGTATACTAACTACCATTGATTATTTTTTCAAAGCTTCATACTAGTGAGTAAGGTGTTATTTAATGGACAAAGTAGTAGATACTAATTTAACCTTTCCTTGAACTGTTAATAGTATTTATTTCAGATCAGTTTCCCAACCATAGACGCACATTGGAATCACCTGGGAAGTTTCAGTGTTACTGATATCTGAGTTCTGTACTATCTAGTTCATGATTTAATTGTTCTAGGTTAGTGCCTGGATATCAGAATTTTTAAAAGCCTCCCAGGTAATCTAACTTGCAGCTAAGTTTGAGAACTCCCCTAGATTTTTTAATTAGGAAAGAATATGGTTTTGGACCTGATTGAAATCCTAATTTGCCGACTCTCTCTGCCCTTTTTAATGACTTCTGATTACTTTACCTGTATATAGAAAAAAGACTACCTCTTAAATTAAAACCACAGTAAAATGTTTAGTTCCTTGATACAGCTGTTAAAAAATTAACTTAACTGTATGGTCACAAACTATGGCTTTATTCTTTCTCTGCCTGCCCTAATACCTGGGAATAACCGAACTTATTCTGTGCAGCCTCAAAAGGCTACTGCCCCTCTCTAAACTCAGCATTTTTGGGTGAATTTGCCTCTACCTGGTCATAGTAGTTTATACCTAACACCACTGGCATTCACATCAAAATCTGTGAATGCTTCTACCGCTATACTGGCAAATTGTTTCATCCATTAAAAGAGTAGGTCATGTTTGAAGAATCTGGCTTAGCTGATGCTTCAGTAGCCTTCAGTAGCCTTCAGATGGCATGAATAGAGATCTAGAAAAGAATTCAGAGTTGAAACTTAGATTCGACTCTTATGTTTAGCATACTAATGTTAGTCAGAGAGGAGCAAAAATAGTAACTTACCAGATTGTGACTGTAACCAGAAAAATCTAAAAGCATCAACTCTGAACTGAAGGATGTCTGTCTGATTTGAGCCTTGGTGATATGAAGGCAGACACAGCAACTTCTGATGACCATTCAGCAAGTAACTAGGTATTTAAAGAGCACTGGTTAGTGAGTTGCTTTGTAGTTGGGAATTGACATGTGAACGTCATGTAACTTACTCATTGAAATCAATAAGGACATGTCAAGGAGTAGATTCTGCATTTGGAGTTAGTGTGGCTACACAAGTATCAATGAAGAAAAGCCTTAGAACAATATGACACCCAGTGTAGACATCTGCTTGAATGGAAATACATCTGTAAGTGGGAATCGAGAATCCATCTCAGCACTATAAGAATCTCTATGGAGATATCACCCATACAGCAACAGGCATAATAGGTAGCTTCTAATTTACTTGTGCTTCCACCTACCTGTCATCAGGCTCATGGTGAACTCCAGTCTCTGCTGAAAGAAAAAAGTAAAACTAATTTGGTAGGTTGGGCAGCTTTGCTGCTCATGTTGCTTCTCCTAACGGAGGCATTAATAATAAACCAGTTGAGGATGGTAAAGTTTGGTGGCATGGTAGGGCAGTAGCAGCCATGAGACACCTTACCTGGAATAAGAACATTTCTTTGGAATGACAGGCGGATTAGTTCTCAGGATCCTAAAGTTGTCGGCAGGCAATGGGTTATAGTATAGAATTGTGGCATACCGCAATGTGTCGGGAGTCATCTAGATGCAGTCAGATAAATATTTCTCACTTTTCTAGGATGACTTCTAGAAAAAAGAGCTAGCACACTGTGGCAATAATTTTTGTGGCATTTTCCACCATCCCTTAAGACTTAAGAAGCCTTACACGTAACTGAGATTGACATGTTAATGCTATATGAAATTTGTATTCTAGACTGGTTTCTCCAAAGACCCATGGAAAACAACTGTGGCATAGATCCCAAGTTAACAATATGCATTAAGATAAATCTGCATTTTACTCTTAATATTGCTAGTTAGTTGTATGGCCTCAAACTACTCAAACTCTCTACACCTATTCTCTCACCTATAAAATGGTGAATGATAGGATTTATCTTAAAAAGCTGAGAGAAATTAATGGTTAGCACATTGCATCCCACACTTTATCCTGTTGGCAGTTTGCCTTCATAATTATATTAAGCTTATAGAAATGATTACTTTTGATAGCTTGACCTAGCTTAATAAGATAATTGACTCTTTTTCAAGGTAGAAAACATTAAAATGAAGCAATTTGAATGTTATCCACAACATTCTGCACCATTTAAAGAAAAATTATAGGAGCTAGACTATAGTCAGACCACCCAAAATGATGCTGACAGAGGCAGGAGAAGAATTCACATCTTCTACTTTGGTTAAAATATTATTATTATAGGTCTCCATGGGATGACTTGTATTTCCAAACACACAAAAGAAAAAATGGCTTAGTATGCTTGGCAAATCTAGTCTCAATTCTTAAGTAAGGTCTATCTGCTTCCTTTGCAGCAAAAGAGAATCCCAGAAGCCCATGAAGTCACTTCATTTTTGTTACTTGTTTCGACAGCATAAGCCGTCTTGCCTAGAAACATCCCAAGAATGAGAGTCGATGAGTGTCAACCATGCATTTTATGTTAGCGTTTGCAGAAAGACCCCTAAAGAAGTTGATTTGATAGGTGATGAGAGTAAGGTGGAGTGAAATAAAAATAAAATCCTACCCCCTATAACTGACTGAGCAGACCCCTTTTGGCCAAGAAGACTCCAAAAAAACTTTAAAAACTGTTTCCCAGCCATGATAAGGGAGACTGATCACATCTCAGCACATCCTCTTCCTCACCAACCACTACTAGACCTTTTTCCAAAGAATTAACAGAAACCAGCCCTAGAAAACAAAGAAAGAAAGACAGACACTTCCACTGATTTCAACCAACCACCTCATGCTGTGGCCAGATTCCCCTCCTTTTTCATGGTTTCAACATGACAACTCAGCACAAAGCATTCCTTCCTGATAAATGACCACCCACCAGGGATTGGTTCTGACCAGTTTACAGAGGTGGCTTACTAAGCACCCTTGCATCCTATGTTTCACTTTTTGATGTATAGGGCCCAATTTTACTGCATTTTAATGTTAAGTCTCCACCCCAAAGTGAACATGGGACATACATGTTTCCTTACCATGTGATACGGTTTGGCTGTGTCCCTACCCAAATCTCATCTTGAATTGTAGCTCCCACAATTCTCATGTGTTTTTGGAGGGACCTAGTGGGAGATCACTGAATCATGGGGGCAGTATTCCCCATACTCTTCTCATGGTAGTGAATAAGTCTCATAAGATCTAATGGTTTTGTAAGAGAAAACCCCTTGTGCTTGTCTCTCCTTCTCTCTCTGGCCTGCCACCATGTAAGATATGCTTTTTACCTTCCATCATGATTGTGAGGCCTCTCTAGCCACGTGGAACTGTGAGTCCATTAAATCTCTTTTTCTTTATGAATTACCCAGTCTCGGGTATGTCTTTATCAGCAGCGTGAAAAATGGGCTAATACACTATGCATGTGTGCAACGCCCCCCCCCAACCCTGAATATTCACAGGTTCTGCTATAACCTGTTAAATATGTATGTTTAGCCAAGCTACTTAGCATAAGCCTCCTGTCCCACTCCTCCGTTTGTGAAGCAACTGCTCCATGTCCCAGCCTTCAGGTTGCAACCCATTATAAGAAATAGGATTCTCCTTTCCAAATGTATAGATCTCATGATTTTAAGTTGACAGTGGTTGGGTATTTTGATCGACCTCTCAAAATGAATTTTAGAAGCAACTAGAAAAGTCAGTCTGAAAAAAAAAAAAAAGACCTCTACTCTCCTACTCAAACTGTGGCATCTTAAAAGCACCTAATGAGAAGTCTCACCTGTCTTATACAGCCATATTCATGAAGCCCAACCTCATGAATGCGTTGCTTACTGAGTCTAAATAGTTGTATTGGCAGCCAGCTGGGCAGACACTCAAATGGGAATTATTCACCAACTGCCCTTTCCTAAATAACTCGCTCTGAACAGTTACTACCTTCTTGCCTTTCCAACAGTACACCTTAACAGGGAATTATGAAGAGGAAGCCCTAGAAAGTGGAGTCCCCCAAGGGTCACAAGAAAGAGAAGAAGCAGGAGAAGAGCCGTAGTGGTCTTACTGTCTCTAACCACATATTTGGAGGGAGCAGAACCCAAGACATGAAAAGACCAAAGAGCAGCAGACTCCAAATCACTCACTGCCTGCAAGACTGATAGAAGCCCCACCTGGTGCCACTGGCCCATCTTACCTGCTTCCTACACCTAACTTCCTAGCCACTTGGATGTGGCCTTTATAGCCATCCTCAAACCACTAGGCAGCTATTCTAGGCTCTGAGGTCAGGTTAAAAATAATGGAAGCAAGAATGGTAATCTACACCTGGGATTCAGCCAGCCTCTCTCTGATTTAAGAAAGATCCTCAAAGAGGAAGGAATCAAATGTTGAAATATTTTCAACTTTTCTTAAGAAGGCACGTGTTGTATTCGTTTTGGGTGGTTGATGAGGCCCTGAATAGGGTTGTAACTAACAAAGATGCAAGGTATACTTTCCTTGTAATCAACAACTGCCTTAAGTTGGTGAATAATTTGGTTAAATGGAATTTTAAATCAAAGACATAGGAGTTTAATTAGGAACTATTCTTACCCTACCGAAGTTCACAGGCAGCTGTGCTGATTTCTTTTTCCTGCCAGAATTTTGACAAACTGACAGGGAGAGGAATTTTAAAACAAGTAGCACAACAATACAATAGGTAGCACAACAACACAATAGGCCATTAGATGCTTTCTACACCAGCCAGGAGGATTGATTAAGTGAAGTAGCCCAACAGAAGACAGTGTGAGCCCTGGAAGGCGATAAAATTGTCCCAAATAAGCAGAGCCTAGAGGCCCAAAAGCTGTGCTTGCTTTATTTTTAATACTCCATTTTATCCTCTTTGGCAATTTTTTTCTTGCTTCCCAATGTTTGAATTCTATGATTTGTACACTCTTACATGATAATTCTCAAAGATCAATGTGCTTAAGATACATTTTGCAAATTTGTTTAAAATGCGGATTGCTCCCACTCTACCCCCAACTTGGTTTTGAAAGATCTGGGTTGGAAAGCAGCAGATAGTTTGGTACAGTTGAGACATTTGCTAAACCCATTATGTCTGTTCTTTCAGCTCTTCACCCTCTACCATCACTATTTCCTATGCCTTATATACCTCAATCCATGTATTATCTGCCTTTCCAATTCCCCTTATTCGAGGGCCACCTGATAAACTCAAAATCTTAAGTTAAAAAAACAAAAACAAAAATATTCTGGGGCATAACAATATACAAGGCAGAAGACAAAACCTATACAGCCGTGGTATTCCCTAAAAGGAAATTAGCATTTTTACCACGGATGGTAAGCTCCAAATCATTCTAGATTCTGGGGAAGCCACCAAATTTTGAGGACTCTTGAAATTCTCTCTAGGAGGTTCTGGATGGTCCCAAGAAGTTAAAACAGAGGTGGCAATGCAAGAATAAACCTTTGAGCACAAAACTGGAAGGAACTTTAGAGATAATTTAGAATGTATAGGTCAGAAAAGCAAACTTCAGAGAGATTAGGTAATAGATTAATGGCAAATTCATTGGTGAGTGGTTAGTGACATTTCTGAGAAGGTCGTCTATATGGCTGATCACTTTCTGCTGGGCCCACTCCAATCCCAACCACCATATAAGTCGAAAGCCAAACGGGGAGTTCTGAAGAACGTTACTCCTATCAAATCCATTGGCTGCGGTTTTGCCTGAAAGGGGATATATTTCTATATAACATAAAAAGTTGAGGTCCAGAGTTAGGATGGGAGTACTCAAAATTACCCCAGGAGTGCAGCATCGGAATTACACGGAAGCCCCCACCTAGTTGCAAACACCTTGCTGATTGAGTGCTGCTACCTCTCCTGTCAAGCATAGTTATGTTTACTCTTCATGAGCGTTTATGACAGACATAAGTCTAATGTTTTATGTATTTTCAGGAGGCATATCTCTAAAACTACATAAGAATGAAAAACTTAACTTAAAAATAACTAGTACTACTTAAAACTGTATGCCTTAACTGTGAAATCCCATTCTGACTTCTGCTTTCCTGGTTCTTCAGGCAAACTCTTAAAAGTAGCCCACCCAGTTCCAACCTCCTCCCTAACCAGGCCAATGTTCTTGAAAAAAAAAAAAAAAAGTGCAGACTCTGATAAGAACTATGTCAACGATAAGCAGTAAATCCAGACAGACTTTGTGTCATATATCTGTGGTGCGCGTATATAACTTTATGTGTGGGAGGGGGTGGTGTATGTGTGTAAGAAAGAGAGAGAGATTGATTTAGATTTGATTTGAAAGTTCTTTTGAAATTAAGAGACATTTTAAGAGTGGATAATACTAATTACTTAGAGTAATATATTTAAAAAGACATGTAAGGTAATGTATTATTATTAATGACATTATGATTATCAAAATAGATTAATCATAGTAAAAAGCCAAATCACTGACAAAACCAAGGATGTTTTACATAGAATGTCTTGGAGTTATTTCTCCACTCTTCACTCCTGTGAGGTGTAAATTGTTCGAACTCCAATCTTGGTCTCTTTTACTCACTCCAAGCAAAGTGGAAAGACTTATCGGATTACTAAACCTGAGAAAGGAACCTGAGCAAATGTAGCGGCCCCCACCCTTTGCTACAAGGGAGAGTCTGTCCTGAGAGATGTCCCTGTTTCTACATGGTGAAAGTCCTCCTGGCTATCTGGTGGATCATTCTGTTTAATTCTAGATTCTCGTGTTAGTAAGCCCTTGAGGTAACAGATCTCAGTTGCTGTGTGACAACAAATATGGCACGTTGGCCACATCGACTTGTTTGCATTTTATGTCTGTCTTATTCAGAAAGCTGGTCAGAGATGCAGGACACTTCATCTTCATCTCGTTCCCCTATAGCTTCCCTCCCCTTCTTGTGTCTTATTCCTGTGTCTGCATGCAGAGGTTCCCTTTTCTTTGGTAGCAGACTTTGGAGACATGCTGTTTCACTGTATGTGTTAACTTGACCATGCCGTGGGATGCACAGCTATTTGATCAAACATTATTCTGGGTGTTTCTCCAAATATGTTTTAGATGAGATTAACATTTAAATTGGTAGAGTGAGTAAAGCACATTGCTTTCCCTAATGTGGGTGGGTCTCATCCAGTCAGTTGACAGCCTGAATGGAACACGAAGACTGATCCTCCTCTGAGTAAAAGAGGATTGATTCTTCTTGCCTGACTCCCTTAAGACTGGGACATCAGCTTTCTTCCTGTCTTTGGATGCAAACCAAAGCACCAGCCATGCCTCAGCCTTGAGTCTACTGGCCTTTAGACAGAAATTAAGCCCTTGGACTTCATGTATCTCTAGCTTGCCAACTCAAGGCCTTATGGTTTTTAGTATTAAATATACCAAGCAAGAAAGCCTAACATCTCTTTTCACAGGTCAGTATAATTCAAACAATCCTATCCTGGACATTCTAAATTTGGTAGGTCCTGGGTACAGCCAAGAATTTGAAGTTTTAGTAAATACTGTTAGGCTTATAAATCCTGGAATTTTGGTAAAAACAGCCGCTAAGTGGGGGCATTATAAAAGATTGTAAAGATGATCTTTACAATCCCAATTGTAAAGATAATTTATACCTTAACTAAGCAGTTGTATGTCTTCTCAATGGAGCATCCATTTTAATGCAGATTCAAATCATAAATGGATCATCAGATAATACCATATGGTCATTTTATTTAAACAACAGAATGAAGCCTAAATTTGGATCTCAGATTACCAACCTAGTTTATTTTTTTCAGTTCCAATAATACTGACACTTTAATAAACGATCTCAGGTGCTAAACAAGGAAGCACACTAAAGACTGGTGAGTCCACATTAAAAAATATGATGGGCTAGCTGGGTGCAGTGGCTCACGCCTGTAATCCCAGCACTTTGGGAGGCCGATACGGGTGGATCACGAGGTCAGGAGTTGGAGACCATCCTGGCTAACATGGTGAAAACCTGTGTCTACTAAAAATACAAAGAATTAGCCAGACATGGTGGGGGCGTCTGTAGTCCCAGCTACTAGGGAGGCTGAGGCAGGGGAATGGCGTGAATCTGGGAGGCGGAGCTTGCAGGGAGCCGGATCAGGCCACTGCACTCCAGCCTGGGTGACAGAGCGAGACTCCGTCTCACAAAAAAATAAAATAAATAAAAAAAGATGGGTTGAGAGGAAGGGCACCAGACTCTGCGATTTGTTAAATGACCAAACAAAACAGCCCCCTGAAAAGTGGCCTTTTGGAGTTCAGCAACCCTACTCTGAATCCCAGAAATTCTTTTTGCCACCTTTGAGTTTTACAACCAGGAAAAAAATAATTAACATTTAATAAGGATCACATACACCATTCATCGAATAGGCTATTAAGATTTATCTTGTGAGATTTTAAGGATTAGGTTAGTAGTTTAGGTGCTAACAGGTATCCAATAAATTATGGATGTTACTTTTTATTTGTTACCATTTTCATGTTTCTAGTTATATCGGTCTTCTTTGAGATAACTTTATATGGAGGAAGGAAAACCTCACAGGAGTCCATGGAAGAGAAGGATGCAGTGACCTAGGTTCATCTGGGTGGGGAAGAGCACCCCCGGCACATGGGTTAGTGGACTCTGCTCCAAAGCGTTTCTCCAAGGTTAGTTCCTGGGCCACCTGCAGTAGGATCTCCTGTGCACTTCTAAGGCAAATTCTGGAGCCTACCCCAGGATCTCTTCAATCAGTCAGTGTTGGTGCTGGAGCCCAGGAATCTACATTTTTAAACAAGTGTCTTGGTTTCTTTTATATATAAAAGTTTGAGAACTACTAAAATAGAAGTACTCCCCTTATCTACAATACTGTCTAGCACTGTCCTCAAATAAGAATATTTGAGATCTCTCAAGGGAGTTTCAAAAGCCTCAAATACATACCCTTTCTATCAAACATTTGCTGATTTTATAAATTCCCATTTTTCATCCCAGCACTTTCTTAGCTGGAAGTCCACTTGTAGGGTAATAGGGGTCTGTGAAACCTCCAAAGTTCATTAGATTTTGTATGCATGTGCATTTTTTCTAGATAAAGTGTCCTGGTTCATAGATTTCAAGATTCCTACAGGATTTTACAACGGAGTTGCAAAATTTAAAGATAGAGTCCACCCAGAAAGATTTGAGAACAGATTTGTTCTCAACATCTGTTTTGGGTGCCTAAAACATAACAAAGTACAAGGCTTAACAGTTAAATATTTGTTAAATGCCCTTATTTGTCTGCATGTCAGTTCCTTTAAGCATGCTTTGACTCATTTGAATTAAGTGTGCCTGCATTCTGAACTCTCCATTTGCCTTACACAAACAGAGAACAAAAGAACAGGCCTGTCTGTGCTCCTTTTTCAGTAATGTTACCTCTAAGGAGCATAGGGTGTCTTTGCTTTTCTGTGGAATAAATTAACTTTAACATTTCTCTGATGAGAGTTGCAGATTCATCTGATACCAGGTGCAGAAACAAATCTTTGAAACTCTAGACATTAAGGATAAAGGAGGACCCCAAGGCACAAAGCAGATGTTGAAAGTAATAATTGAGACAGAAATTTTAATCAGTTCTTCTGTTTTTCAGAGACAATTCTGTTTCCTGGATTAATAGCGAGCTGCTGAGATGTTGAATTGCCCAGGTGTAGCAAGATGCTGTCCTACCCTTCTAACCTTGGGAAGCAGAGAGCCCAGGGTGTATTTCTTTTTAAAGATTTAAAGTCATCTAGAAAAAACTGCCTGTTGATTCTTAAAATAATAATCCCGTTGATTTATAACCTGCTAGGCTTTGGAGTCAAAACAGGAGGTAGGTTGTTTGAATTTTTTGTTGTTGTTTCGGGGAGGGACATTACTAAGATCTTTCAAATTCTTCCATAATCTTCACTGTGATAAAACGTCACACACTGGGCCTGTCTGGGGGTGGGGAGCAGGGGGAGGGATAGCATTAGGAGAAATACCTAATGTAGATGACCGGTTGATGAGTGCAGCAAACTAACATGGCACGTGTATACCTACGTAACAAACCTGCATGTTCTGCACTTATATCCCAGAACTTAAAATATAATAATAAAAATAAATAAATAAAATATTTAATTCATGAAGTTGATGAATATTATGTGAAAACATGTAAATTATTTTCCATTTGGTATGTACATCCCCTTACCAAACTACGATGGAAGACTAAACATTTTGAATGTTCAAATTTTCATTCCTGGCCTGACGCGGTGGCTCACGCCTGTAATCCCAGCACTTTGGGAGGCGGAGGCGGTCGGATCACGAGGTCAAAGAGATCAAGACCATCCTGGCTAACACGGTGAAACCCCGTCTCTACTAAAAATACAAAAAAAAATTAGCCGGGTGTGGTGGCGGGTGCCTATAGTCCAAGCTACTCGGGAGAATGGCGTGAACCCAGGTGAACCCAGGAGGCGGAGCTTGCAGTGAGATCACACCACTGCACTCTAGCCTGGCTGACAGAGCAGGACTCTGTCTCAAAAAAAAAAAAAAAAAATTCATTCCAGTGATGTGGTAGGCAGTTTCTAAGATGGACCTCAGTGATCCTCACCTCCTGGTTTCCATTCCCTTGTGTAATCTCTATCCTTTGAGTATGGCTGAAACTAGTGACTACTTTCTAATGAATTGAACATAGTAAAAGTGATGGGATGTCATTTCTAAAATTAGGTACCCAAAGACTGTGGCTTCTATACCCTGCCCGTCCTCCATCTCTCTCTCTCTTTATCTCTCTGCCCTTGCTCTGGGGGAAGCAAACTGCCACGTTGTGAAGTACCCCTATGGAGAGGCCCACAAACCTAGAAACTAATGTCTCTGATTAAACATCAGTCACAACCTGAAACCAGTCAAGCAGACATGTTATAAGCTCAGATGCGAGCTCTATCCCTTATTGACTGTGGAAATGACTCTAGTGTAAGCCGACAGTTTTTGTGATTGCAGCCTTAGGAGAGACCCAAAGACATAGGATTCAGCTAAGCAGAGCACTGATTCCTGGTGGCAGAAACTGTGAGATAAAAACTATTTGTTGCTTTAGGCCACTAAGTTTTGAAATATTTTGTTACAGAGCAGTAGAGAGCTAAAATAACCAGAAAGAAATCATAATTTACCCTCATGAGAAAAAGATGTATCTCTGGACAGTAGTGACCCATTCAACTTATCCTATAAATCTGTGGTTTTCACATTAAAAACTATTAAGATTTGAAGTTAAAAGAATGAGATGTGTGCATAAAGCCAGTTAAGTAGCTTTTTAAACATCACAAGCATTACAGTACTAACTAGGCTTCTAGGAAATGAAACAATGAGAGTTTAGTATTTATTAAACTGTGAGTATGTACCTGATTCTGCATAAAGGCTTTGTATGGACCATTCCACTGAATCCTCACAATTATCCAAGTGTTATTAAGATGGACATTTTACCACTGAGAAAATTAAGTTAAAGAGATGTTGAATACATGTAAGTACAGAGACCAGTGACACTGTAAAGCAACCACACAAACAAGACTGCAAAATAACGAACTAACAACATGACAGGATCAAATCCATACATGTCAATACTAACCTTGAATGGAAATAACCTTAAATGCCCCAATTATAAGGCACAGAGTGTCAAGCTGGATAAAGAAGCAAGACTCAAAGGCATGCTGCTTCAAGAGATTCATCTTACCTGCTGTGACAACCATAGGCTGAAAGATACATCTCAATAGATGCAGAAAAGCTTTTGATAAAATTCGTGTTATGAACTCTCAACAAATTAAGCATTGAAGGAACATACTTCAAAATAGTAAGAGCCATCTATGACAAAATCATAGACAACACCATACTGAATGGGCAAAAGCTGGAAGCATTCCACTCTAAAACCAGCACAGGATAAAGTTTTCTCACCGTTCCTATTCAACATGGTACTAGAAGTTCTGGCCAGGGCAATCAGGCAAGAGAAAGAAATAAAAGGTATACAAATAGGAAGAAGGAAAGTCAATTGATCCCTGTTTGCAGACAACATAATCCTATGTCTAGAAACTTCATACTCTCTACCCAAAAGCTCTTTTTCTTATAAATAATTTCAGCAAAGTTTCAGGATACGAAATCGATGTACAAAACCCAGTAACATTCCTATATACCAACAACAATATCCACGGTGAGAGTCAAATCAAGAATGCAATTCCATTCACAACAGCCACGAAAAGAATAAAATGCATAGGAATACATGTAATCAGGGAAGTGAAAGATCTCTACAACCAGAATTACAAAACACTGCTGAGAGAAATCAGAGATGACACAAACAAATGAAAAAATAGTCCTTGCTCATGGATTTGAAGAATCAATATTGTTAAAATGGCCATATTGCCCAAGGCAATTTACAGATTCAATTCTATTTCTATCAAACTACCAATGATATTCTTGGCACAATTAAAAATACTATTTTAAAATATATGTGGAACTCAAAAAGAGCCCAAATAGCCAAGGCTTTCCTAAGCAAAAAGAACAAAGCTGGAGGCATCATGTTTCCTGACTTCAAACTATATTATAGGTCTACAGTAACCAAAACAGCATGGTACTGGTAAAAAAAACAGACACATCATCCAGTGGAACAGAATAGAGAGCCCAGAAATAAGGCTACACACCTACAACCATCTGATCTTCAACAAAGTTGACAAAAATAAGCAATGGAGAAAGGACTGCGTATAAAATAGTGCTGGAAGGCTCGCCACATGGAGAAGATTGAAACTGGACTGCTTCCTTACACCATATACAAAAATTAACTCAAAATGGATTAAACACTCAAATGTAAAACCTAAAACTATAAAAACCCTAGAAAGTAACCTAGGAAATACTACTCTGGACATAGGACCCGGCAAAGTTTCCATGACAAAGATGCCAAAAGCACTCGCAACAAAAGCAAAAATTGACAAATAGAATCCTATTAACCTAAAGAGCTTCTACACAGCAAAATAAACTATCAACAGAGTAAACAGACAACCTTCAGAATGGAGGAAAATATTTGCAAGCTATATATCCAACAAAGGTCTAAAATCCAGAATCTATAAGGTACTTAAACAAAATAACAAGGAAAAAACAAACAACCCCATTAAAAAGTGTGCATAGGATATCAACAGATATTTTCAAAAGAAGACATACATGTGGCTAACAAGCATATAAAAAAATGCTCAATGCCACTAATAATTAGAGAAATGCAAATCAAAACCACAATGAGATACCATCACATACCAGATGACTATTATTAGAAAGTCAAAAAATAATAGATGCTGGTGAGGTTGCAGAAAGAAAGAAAAAACAGCATACTTATTCACTGCTGGGGGAATATAAACTAGTTCAGTCACTGTGCAAAACAGTTTGGCAATTTCTCGAATAACTCAAAGTAGAATTTCCACTTGATCCAGCAATCCTAATATTGGGTATAGGCCCAAAGGATTACAAATCAGTCTGCGCTAAAGACATATCCACAGGTATGTTCATCACATTATTCACAACAGCAAAAACGTGGAATCAACCTAAGTGCTCATCACTGGTTGACTGGATAAAGAAAATGTGGTAAATATACATCATGGAATACTATGGCTGTAAAAAAGAATGAGATCATATCCTGTGCAGTAACGTGGATGGATCTGGAGGACACTTTCCCAAGTGAACTAACACAGGAACAGAAAACCAAATACTGTACATTCTCACTTATAAGTGGGAGCTAAACATTGAGTATATATGGACACAAAGAAGGGAACAACAGACACTGAGGCCTACTTAAGGATGGAAGGAGAGTGAGGATTGAAAAACTACATATTGGGTACTAGGTTTATTACCTGAGTGGTAAAATAATCTGTACACCAAATCCCTGTTACATCCAATTTACCTATATAACAAACCCGCATACATACCCCTGAACCTAAGATTAAAAAAAAAAAGAGAAATAGTAAATAACTTTTCCAATTCACCTAGTTAGAATTTAAATCCAGATCCTTCTGACACTACAACCTGTTTATTTGAAAGCGTGGCACTCTGGAGAAACCTAACAAGGAAGACATTAAGTAGTTTACATAATGACTTTCTTTACTAAGTCCATTCATTGTTAATAGGGAGTCATTTTCCAAAGTACAAAAAGTCCTAACTATTAAATTAACCTGTGATTCTTTCAATGAATTCATAAAAATACATAAAACATTACAAAATATATATTTTGTATATATACTGTATTATATATATATGTAATATATATATATACACACACACTGTATTAGTCCATTTTCATGCTGCTGATAAAGACACATCCAAGACTGGGTAGTTTATAAAGGAAAAGAGGCTTAATGGACTCACAGTTCCATGTAGCTGGGGAGGCCTCACAATCATGGCAGAAGGTGAAAGGCACATCTTACATAGTGGAAGACAAGAAAGAATAAGAGCCAAGTGAAAGGGGGAACCCCTTATAAAATCATCAGATCTTGTGAGACTTATTCACTACCATAGGAACAGTGTGAGGGAAACTGCCCCTATGATTCAATTATCTCCCACCAGGCCTTCCCACAACACATGGAAATTACAGGAGCTATAATTCAAAATGAGATTAGGGTAGGAACACAGCCAAACTATATCATATACCATTTGATAGCAATCATTTTATGTACCTCTGAAGACAGTTAAATACAACCAAGATATTTTAGAATTGCATGAACCTACACAAAAGACGTATATATGATAATAACATTTAAAATTTTTCTTTCCATTCTTTTTTCTTGCTCAGAAGAATCTTGACCAGAATTATAAAATCATATAACCATAAATAGTTGAAAGAGAATGAGGTATTTTTATCTAGTTCTATAATTTCATTTACACATGAGAAAATGAAAGTCTTTATTTGCTTATAGCCACATAACTAGTTAAGCCAAGTAAGAATTAAAACTAGACCTTGAAAATTTTTAAAGAAATCAAGAAAAGCAAAGAACTGGCAAGACAAGTAAAAATACAGAGGTACAGATTTTAACTCAATTATATTAGTAATGTTATTAACATAAGTAGACTAAATATTCCACTTAAAGGACTATACTATTCTGTAAAAAAAATAAAATGAAACTATGTGCTTTTTACAGGAGACACACCTTCAATATAAGAATATTAAAAAATTTAAAAGTCAATAGATAAAAAAACCTATATACTATGTGAATCATAAGCAAAAAAAGGGAATATAAGTATATTAATTTAAAAAGTATACTTCTAGGGAAGAAATATTAACAGAAAAGTGACAGAAGAGAAGCAATAGATAAATCTATACTCATAGTTGCAGATACTACCATATCCCTTTCAGTAACAGGAAAAATAGGTTTTTAAAAAGTAAGGATTAGAATATTTGAACAACTTAATTGCTAAATGTAACCTAATTAACTATAATATTTTATTCAAGAGCTGGAGGGTAATCTATTCCAAAATCTCACAGAACTTATACCAAATTTGTTTAATTTTGTTTGATCTTGTTATTTTGTCATTGAACAAATCAATAAATTTTGAAAAATTGAAATAATAAAATGTGCATTTATTTAACAGTAATCTTAAGCTAGAAATCTATAACATAAAGTTGAATAAAAACTCAAGTATTTAGAAATTAAGCAATATACATCCAAATTACTCATGAGTTAGTGAAATAAACACAATGGAAAGGAAAACATTAATGAAATAATGACATTCTAAAACTTGTAAAATGCAGTTAAAGCAGTTCTTTGCAGAAAATTTATAGCATTAATATATATATTAGAAAAGAAGCTATGAAATCAGTAGCAAACTAGATCTAACAGAGAAGAAAGGAAATAATAAAGACAAAAGCAGAAATCAATGAAATAGAAAGCAGATATAAAATTGAGAAAAATCAACAAAGCCAAAAGTCAATTTTTTAAATATCAATTAAAATTTAAACTTCCAATAATACTATATAGATAGAGAGAAGGGATTGGGAGGGAGAAGACAAATTATAAAGATCAGGAATAATAAAGGCACCATTACTTCAGAAGCTACAGATATCAAAAAGATAAGATAGTTTATACTAATAAATACATAAGCATTTTTACTACTAAATGTGGCAATTTGAATGAAATATATAAAGTTTACATAAATTACATTATCACAACTGACAAAAGGTATAATTTAATATTTATTAAGAAATTACTTAAATATTTTTCATAATTTAATAAGCCCAGATGGCTTTAATGGTGAATTCTTTAAAAACACTTAAGTAAGTGTTAATACCACATTTGTTGGCTTGATTTCAAAAAGGCAAGTGTCATTTCACACTTGAAACTTAGTCCATCTAATGAACTTCTTTAATGAAATAAATGGAAAAAGTATATGATTATCTCAATAGGTGCAGAAAAAATGTAGTTTATAAAATTAAATGACATTCATGATATTCTTAGCAAGCTAGAAATAGAAAGCTATGTTTTTAAACAATTTACAAAATACATAAAAATACTTAATGTTGACTTTTTGAAAGCCTAATTTCAGATCTAACATGAAATAAGAATGTCCCATTATCATGACTTCCACTTAACCTTGTGCTGGATACCCTACCCAGTGTTATAAGGCAAAAAATAAAATAAAATATATAACTGGAGAGAAGAAAATAAAAATGTGATTACTTGCAGACAATGAGATTTTTGTACATAGAAAATCTCAAATAACTGACAAACCATTACACTTAAATAATTTTAGCAGAGTTGCTAGGTCACAGAAAGATAAAGTCACCATTAAAATTGTTTCTATAAACTAGCACCTAACAAATGGAAAATTAAAAAGCTAAAAAATCTAAAATAATAATTATATCAAATGTCTATGAATAAATCTAACCAACACACCTCCAGGGAAAACTACAAGATATTACTGATAAAATTTTTTAAACCATAAACATAATATATTAAGCCATGAATTGGTAGACTCAAATTATAAAATTTAAAAATTTAAAACCCTAAGCATATTATATTAAGTCATGAATTGGTAGACTCAAATTATAAAATTTTCAATTATTTTGCCCTAAAATATATTTATAAACTCAATGCAATACCAACCAAAATCCCAGCAGATTTCACTGGGAAAACTGACCCTTTAATTATACTATTTACATGGAAATCCAATCAGTCAAGAACATTGAAGACAATTTGGGAAAAGAATTTTTAAAAAAGAACTTACATTAAAAGATATAAAGACTGTTTTGTACTAGCAAGCATTAAGGTAAAAACCTTAAATGTAAATGGACTAAATGCCCCAATTAAACGACACAGAATGGCAAGCTGGGTAAAGAGCCAAGACCCATTGGTATGCTGTCTTGAAGAGACCTGTCTCATCTGCAGACACAAATAGGCTCAAATAAAGGGATAAAGGAACATTTACCAAGAAAATTTTTTTAAAAATTAGTGACTGCAATGTTAGTTCCTGACAAAACAGACTTTAAACCAACAAAGATCAAAAAAGACAAAGAAGGGCATCACATAATGGTAAAAGGTTCAATTCAACAAGAAGAGCTAACTATCCTAAATATATATACAGCCAATATAGGAGCACCCAGATTCATAAAGCAAATACTTAGAGACCTACAAGGAGACTTAGGCTGCCACACAAGAATAGCGAGAGTCTTTAACACCCCCCTGGCAATGTTGGCAGATCATTGAGACAGAAAATTAACAAAGATATTCAGGATCTGAACTCAGCTCCGGGTCAAATGGACCTGATAGATATCTATAGAACACTCCACCCAAATTCAACAGACTATACATTCTTCTCATCGCCACACAGCTCTTACTCTAAAATTGATCACATAATCCAAAGTAAAACACTCTTCAAGCTATTGCCAAAGAACTGAAATCATAACAGACAGTCTCTGAGACCACAGCATAATCAAATTAGAACTCAAAATTAAGAAATTCACTCAAAACCACACAACTACATGGAAATTAAACAGTCTGCTCCTGAATGACACTTGGATAAACCATAGAATTAAGACAGAAATCTAGAAGTTCTTTGAAACTAATGAGAACAAAGAGATGATATACCAGAACCTCTGAGATGCAGAAACAGTGTTAAGAGGAAAATTTATAGCTCTAAATTCCCACATCAACAAGCTAGAAAGAACTAAAGTTAACATAACATCTCAACGAGAAGAACTAGAGAACCAAGAGAGAGAAAAAAAAGCTGAAGCTAGCAGAAGACAAGAAAAAACCAAGATCAGACTATACTGAAGGAGATAAAGACATGAAAAGCCCATCAAAAAATCAATGAATCCAGGAGCTGTTTTTTTTAAAATTAATAAAATAGATACACTGCTAGCTAGACTAATAAAGAAGAAAAGAGAGAAGAATCAAATAAACACAATCAGAAATGATATGGGGGATATCACCTCTGACCTCACAGAAATACAACCAACTGTCAGAGAATACTATAAACACTTCTATGCACATAAACTAGAAAATCTGCAAGAAATGGATGAATTCCTGGACACATGCATACATCCTCCCAAGTCTGAGCCAGGATGAAACTAAATCTCTGAATAGAACAATACAGAGTCCTGAAATTGAGGCAGTAATAAATAGCCTGCCAAGAAAAAAAGCCCAGGATGAGATGGATTCACAGCTGAATTCTACCAGAGATACAAAGAAGAGCTGGTACCATTTCTACTGAAAGTACCCCAAAAACAATGAAAAGAAGAGACTCCTCCCTAACTCATTCTATGAGGATAACATCATCCTGATACCAAAACCCAGCAGAGATACAACAAAAAAATGAAAACTTCAGGCCAATATCCTTGCTGAATATTGATGCAAAAATTCTCAATAAAATAGTGGCAAACCAAATTCAACAGCACAACAAAAAGCTTAGCCACCACAAGCAAGTTGGCTTCATCCCTGGGATGCAAGGTTGGTTCAATATAGGTAAATAAATCAATGTGATTCATCACATAAACAGAATAAAAACAAAAACCACATGATTGTTTCAATAGATGAAGACCTTTGATAAATCCAACACCTCTTCATGTTAAAAACCCTCAATAAACTAAGTTTGAATAAAACATATCTCACAATAATAAGAGCCATATATGACAAACCCATTGCCAATATCATAGTGAATGGGCAAAACCTGCAAGCATTCCCCTTGAGAACCAGCACAAAACAAGGATGACCTCTCTCACCCCTCCTATTTAACATAGTATTGGGAAGTCAGGCAACAGAAAGAAATAGAGGATATTCAAACAGGAAGAAAGGAGGTCAAAAATTATTTTTGTTTGCAGATGACATGATCCTATATCTAGAAAACACTACTGTCTAAGGCCCAAAGCATCCTAAGCTGATAATCAACTTCAGCAAAGTCTCTGAATATGAAATCAATGTGCAAAAATAGCTAGCATTCCTATAAGCAACAACAGGCAAGCAGAGGGCCAAATCATGAATAAACTCCCATTAACAATTGCTACAAAAAATAATCAAATACCTAGGAATACAGCTTAAAAAGTAAGTAAAGGACCTCTTCAAGGAGAACTAAAAACCACTGCTCAAGGAAATGAGAGAAGATACAAACAAATGGAAAAACATTCCATGTTCATGGATAGGATGAATCAATATCATGAAAATAGGCATATTGTTCAAAGTAATTTACAGATTCAATGCTATTTCCATCAAACTACCATGAACTTTCTTCACAGAATTAGAGAAAGCTATTTTAAAATTTATGTGGGCCAAAAAGAGCCTGAATAACCAAGACAATCCTAAGCAAAAAATAACAAAGCTGGAGGCATCACACTACCCAAATTCAAACTATACTACTAGGCTACAGTAACCAAAACAGTATGATACTGCTACAAAACAGACACATAGATTGATGCAACAGAATAGAGAACTCAGAAATAAGACTACATACCTACAACCATCTGATCTTCAACACACTTGTCAAAAACAAGCAACCCTATTTAATAAATAGTGCTAGGAATGCTGGTTAGCCATATATAAAAAATTGACACTAGATCCCTTTCTTACATCATATACAAAAAATTAACTCAAGATAAATTAAAGACTTGAATGTAAAACCCAAAACTATAAAAAAACCTGGAAGAAAATCTAAACAATACCCTTCAGGACATGGGCACTGGCAACAATTTCATGATGAAACACCCATAGCAATTGCAACAAAAGCAAAAATTGACAAATGGGATCTAATTAAACTAGAGTTTCCACACAGCAAAGAAACTAATATCAGGGTGAACAGACAACCTACAGAATGGGAGAAAAATTTTGCCATCTATCCATCTGACAAAGGTCTAATATCCAGACTCTACAGAAACTTGAACAAATTTAGAAAACCAAATAACCCCAGTAAGAAGTGGACAAAGAACATGAACAGACATTTCTTAGAAGAGGACATAAATGCAGCCAACAAACATTTGGGGAAAAAAAGCTCAACATCACTAATCATTGGAGACATGCAAATCAAAACCACAATGAGATACCATCTCACGCCAGTCAGAAGAGCAATTATTAAAAAGTCAAAGAACAACAGATGCTGGTGAGATTATGGAGAAAAAGAAACATTTTTACACCATTGGTGGGAGTGTAAATTAGTTCAACCATTGTGAAAAACAGTGTGGTGATTCCTGAAAGACCTAGAAACAGAAATATCATTTAACTCAGAAATTCTGTTACTGGGTATATACCCAAAGGAGTATAAATCATTCTATTTTAAAGATACATACACGTGTATGTTCACTGAAGCTCTATTCACAATAGCAAAGACATGGAATCAACCTAAATGCCCATCAATGATAGACTGAATAAAGAAAATGTGGTACCTATATACCATGAAATACCATGAAGCCATGTAAAGGAATGAGATTATGTCTTTTGCAGAGACATGGATGGAGTTGGAAGCCATTATCTTCAGCAAACTAAACCATAAAAAGAAAACCAAACACCGCATGCTCTCACTCATAAGTGGGGCTGGATGATGAGAACACATGGACATGTAGAGTGGAACAACACACACTGGGGCCTGTTGGGGAGTGGGGGCATTGGGAGAAAGAGAGTACCAGGAAGAATAGCTAATGGATGCTGGTCTTAATACATAGGTGACGGGATGATCTGTGCAGCAAACCACCATGCACACATTTACCTATGTAACAAACCTGCACATCCTGCATATGCACCCCTGAACTTAAAAGTTGAAGAAAAAAATAAATGTTTAAATATCAAAAAAAATTAAGTTAAAACTAATATAATTAAGACCATATGGCATTGACACAATATAGACAAATAGAGCTATGCAGAGTCCTAAAATGCATCCCCACAAATGCTATAAAGGTGCCACTAAAATAGAGTAAGAAAAGAATTACTTTTACAATAAATAGTGTTGGAATAACTTTTATTCACATGGGGAAAAACCATACACAAGAATAAACTACACATAACATACTTAACTGTGATAGGCAAAACAATAAATACATGCCCTAGAATTTAGGAGAATATCTAAATGTAACATAAAATGTACCAACAATAAAGAAAATATTGATTAGACTACTCTAAAATCAAGATATCTATTTATTAAGACATTGATTGAAAGTGAAAAGATAAACCAGAGTGGAAGAACAATTCTATAATTCATTACATGATAAAGGACTCATATATAGACTCTATAAATAATGCATCCATAAGAAATTGATTGGCCAAAGACCTTAACAGGCACTTGTAACATAATTGGCCAATAAGTATATGAAAAGTTGTTTTACAAAATTGGTCATCATAAAAATGCAGAAGGAAGTTACACTCATTAGAATGACTATAATTGAAAATAATCCTGAGAGTGTCAAATATTGTCAAAGATGAGGAATAAATGAAACTCTTGTTTATTGGTAGTATAAATAGATACCACAATTTTTGAAATTATTTGACATTACCTACCAATGTTTAGAAGTTCATGCATACTCTATATATATTAGTTTTTATTGTCAAAAACTTAGTATTAATAACAAATTACCACAAACTTAGCAGCTTGAAACACACATTTATTATTTTACACTTTCCAGGTCAGGAGTTGTGGGCACAGATTAGATGGGTCTTCTGTTCAGGATCTCACACGATGCATCAAGGTGTCGGTTTCACTGTGTGCTCATCCAGAAGTTCAGGTGGGGAAGGATATGCTTCCAAGCTTAGCTTATTCAGGTTGTTGGAAGAACTTATTTTCTTTGGACTGTATGACTGAGGGTCTCAGCTTTATTTGGTTTACTAGAAAGAGGCTGGCCTCAAGTCTTAGAGGCCACCCACAGTTCCTGGCCAAGTGGGCTCTCTCAACATAACTGTTCACTTCAACAAACCAGCAAGTAGCACCTCTTGCTCCAATTACTATGCCATATTCCTATGTAGCATAACATAATTACAGGAGTGCTATCTCATTTCCTGTGCCACATAGTGGAACCTCAGAAAAGGAGTGGTATCTTATCACCTTTGCCATATTTTGTGGGTTAAAAGCAAGTTGTAGGTCCTGTCCTCACTTTGTGGGGTAGGGAAGTACACAAAGGTTTGGATACCAGGAAGGTAAAGATCACTGAGGGTCACCTTAGGGTCTATCTGCCACATTGTGGCCCAATAATTTGACTACCAGACTTTTTACAAGAATATTCACAGCAGTACAATTTTTAAATGTCAAAAACTGTAAATGACCCAAGTGTTCATCAACAGTGGAATGAATAAATAAATTATAGTATATTCTATGAATAGAAACTATAAAACAATGAGAAAATAAACTATTGCTTCACTCAAAAATATGACTAACTCTGTTAGACACATGATGGGCAAAAACAGCAGACACAAAAGAACCTGTGGTAAAATTCCAATTAATTCAAATTCAATTCAAAAAAGGCAAAAGTGGTTACAGAAATAAAATCAATGGTTTCCTTTTGAGGAGAATGACTGGCAGGTGCCACAAAGGAGGCTTCTGAGGTAAGATAAATGTTTATATTTTGATCTGAGTGTTGGTAATGTGGGTGTGTACACCTTGTAAAAATCCATCAAGCTGTACAGTTAGATTTGTGCATTTTACTGTAGGTATGTTCTGCTTCAAAACAAAATGTATCCACATTTTTTTGAATGATTTTCATTCCCTACACAAAACATCAACTATTTCTGATTCTATACTTCTTAGTTATCTAAGACTTTCCCTTCTTAGATTTTCCTGAGAAAAACAGATGATAGACTTTGTGATTGGCTGATACAAGGTTAGAGAGGAAGAGAAGAGGGTAACTGGCTAACAGCTTCTGTTCTACGTGGCATTTGGTCCCTTGTGTTCAGGCGTCCTGTTCTGTCTTGTTTCACAACCATCATTCTCATCTTCTATGAGGACCATGACCCAATGGTGAGGGTTTCCCAGTTGGTTGTTTAACAAAGTATTCATTAACCAATATTTTTAAGCACTGTGGCTAGGCTTCTAGAGGAGCCATATTACCAAATAATAACAACAAAATCTTCTCTTTAGAGGCTCATAGATGACTGAGAGAGAACTACTAAGTATTACCATGGAAACATGAATTAAATACTATAAGTGATCAAAGAAAGAGACTAACTGATCAAAGACAGAAACACTTTACATAGAGAATACAGACCTGGCTCTTCAAAAGAAGTGTTATCCAAACTGGTGTTCAAAGATGAGTGGGAGATTCCCTGAAAAATAAAATGGTTCCACAGCAGCTAATATGTAAATGTTTATTACTTACTGGGTTCTATTCCAAAGGCACTCTCTCTCTCTCTCTCCATATATATATATATGGAGAGAAAGAGAGAATTACTTTTACAATAAATAGTGTTGGAATAACTTTTATTCACATGGGGAGAAACCATACACAAGAATACACTACACCTAACACACTTAACTGTGATAGGTAAAACAATAAATACATGTCCTAGAATTTAGGAGAATACCTAAATGTAACATAAAATGTACCAACAATAAAGAAAATATTGATTAATTAGACTACTCTAAAATCAAGATACCTATTTATTAAGACATTGATTGAGAATGAAAAGATAAAGAAATAACAAAGAGGCAAAGTAAATTGCCCAAGCCTATAAGCTAGAAGCAGAAATGGAAAAGTCTAAATGGGAGCTCTGGAAGTCTGTCCTCCTCCCTGCTTTGCAGCAACAATAATAAATGCACTATTATCTGGGAGAATTTGGTCTGCTCTGAAGACAAGCATCACAGCATGGCTGAGCAGTGGGAGATGAGGCTGGTGTGACAGCAGGGACCAAAGAGTTCTGTAAAGTTTTACTTAATTAAGTGAGGAGTCATGAAAACACTTTAAGGTATTGAGATATTGTATGGAAAAAAAAAACACAGATTGTTTTTTCTCTGCTCTCACACCACAACAATCAGCACAGAAAAGTTCCATGATCAAATCTGTGGGGGATTTCTCCCCATCAACAAGCAAGCAATATGGTTTGACTGTGTCCCTACCAAAATCTTAACTTGAATTGTGTCTCCCAGAATTCCCATGTGTTGTGGGAGGGACCGAGGGGGAGGTAATTGAATCATGGGGGCCTGTCTTTCCCATGCTATTCTCATGGTAGTGAATAAGTCTCAGGAGATCTGATGGGTTTATCAGGAGTTTCCACTTTTGCCTCCTTATTTTCTCTTGTTGCTGCCATGTAAGAAGAGCCTTCCCCTCTCGCCATGATTCTGAGGCCTCCCCAGCCAAGTGGAACTTTAAGTTCAATTAAACTTCTTTTCCCCTAGTTTTGGGTATGTCTTTATCAGTTGCATGAAAACAAACTAATATACAAGTAATCAGTTCTGCAGTGGACACCAGCTGTATGTCCTCCAATCCAATTCAACTCTGACACTATCTACCTGGAGATGGTATCAGATCCATCAGGTTGAGGGCTTAAGACTGCCCCTACTTCAGACACCATTTGCAAGTCCAAGCCTCTGGAACTTCTGACTGTTTGGCTTCAAGTTGGAGTTCCCAGGACCCCCTCTTTAGGCTCAATTAATTTGCTAGAGCAGCTCACAAAACTCAGGGAAACACTTATTTACATTTATGAATTTATCATAAAGAATATTTAAAGGATACAAATAAACAGCCATATGAAAAGATATCCAAGGCGATGTCTGGAAGGGTCCTGAGCACAGGAGCTTCTGTCTCTGTGGAGTTGGGTTGCACTACCCTTTTGGCGCATGATGAGTTATTGTTCTCCTTCCTGCAAGCCTCCATGAATTCCGCTGTCCAGAAGCTCTTCACACCCCTTCTTCTTAAGCCTTCTCTGGAGACTGCATTTGATAGGCATGATTGATAACTGAGTAGATGTGACTGGACAAAAGGGGTATTATCTAAAACTGATGGACTAAGTGAGGAAACCCAGCGAGGCCTGTCCTGATTTTTCTTGGCATCTCTGTGCAGTATTTCTTCTTCCCAGGCATCAGGCAGGACCCCTTCTGAAATGGGGGTCTTATGACCTAAAATCAGACAAGGTAAGTCAGAGAATTTCTTTATGGCTAGCTCCAAGACAGAAGGGTGGGGGAAAGCCTGCCTTGGGGAGAAAAAAAGAACAGGTGAGAGGAGGGCAGGAAAAGGTAAGAGAGAGAGACAGAGAGAGACTGTTTTCTGAGGCCTAAAGTGTTCAAACACTATATTAAAGAACACTATATAAAAAGAAAGTAACAAGGGCTATGGGAGTTACAAGCCAGGAACCATGAATGAAACTAATAGATAGATAGATAGATGATAGGTAGGTAGATAGATAAACTTTTTATTTTAGAAAGATCACTCTAGCAACAGATTAAGTGGAAGGTAATGACACAAGATGAAAATCTATAGTAATAGTCCAGGCAAGAAACTATATCTCCTGAATTAAAGCAGTGAGGGTAGAGATTAAGAAGGGGACAGCCTAAAGAAGTGATTCTCAAAGTGTGGGCATCAGCATCACCTGGGAACCTGTTAGAAATACATATTTTCACTTTGTATTCTTAAAATCTATGAATCAGGAACTCTGGACAGGGGACCAAGAAATCTGAATTTTACCAAGCCTTGAAGCCACTTCATTCATGAAAAAATTTAAGAACCACAGGCCTAGAGCATTAGTTATTAACCCAGGGTATACATCAGACTCACCCAGAAAGTTTTCATGATTCACTAGCCCTCCACTCATCCATTCTAATTTAGTAGGTCTGGTGTAGTGCTCCTGCATGTGTATTTTTCAAAAACTCCCTGGGTAATATGTATGCATTCTCTGATTAAGAACAACTGGAACAGAATATGGAATCTGATCTGGTTCTCTACTCCTTCATGAATAAATGCATGCTCCCCTTGCACACAGGGTATTCCCTACTTTAGAGTACACTCCACACTCTGAAAGAACAATATGTTAATGTCCACACCTGAGACTGTCTCTAAGTAAGTCTTTACCTGGGATGTTCTTCCGTGTCTTTTTAGGCACACAAGAATGATCCAGCCCTCTTATCTACACCCCATAAGGTCTTTTGATGTTTGTATTCCATCCAGCAAGTAGAAATAGAAGAAATGGCACATCTACTAAACGTTTATCTCTGAAATGTATCAGCTGATGATTTCAGAGTGAGTGATTCAGTCCCTAATAATAACACTGCATTAGCTAGAGAATCCAATTTAATATGAATTCGTGGGAATATTCGAACGATTTTATACTTCTCAGTACTGAAATTTTAAAAGCAAACAAACCAGCAACAGAAAAGAGGAAGGCATACGTTCAAAGCCTATCTCCAGAGTGGCCTCATTTCATACCTGTCTCCTTCCATCGCCAGATTCCTCATTCACTGCTCCCTTAGACCATTTGATTCTCTTCTTTTACTGCTGGGATTACACCATCCTCTATTCTTTAAACATGCCACTTAACTACTCAGGTGGGCATCCTCTGTGGTTGGTGAAAATTTTGGAAACATACGACTTCTGGGGCACAGTCTTCTCTCTCAGGATCTCTCCACAGGTTTTGGCATAAAGTTCAAACTCATTAGCATGACTTATGATAGAGTAACCATATAATTTATCATTCAGTTCAAGTGATGTGAAAATGAAAAAGGGTGTTAGTAGCAATTACAGTGGGATAATTGGGTAAACAGGGATAGCCATCATCCTCCATATGTGGCAGTTCAGGATCTCCCTTCTACTTATGTAGCCAGCACTTTATTAATGTCTGCTTTGTAACAAACTTGATACTTATGTTATTGCTAATCAGTACAAGTCTTTATTTTAAAGAGGAGGAAACACAAAGAAATTGAATTCTTTGCAGGACCTTTTACAGACAGGAAGAGGCAGAACTGAAAGTCAAATCCTGACCTGTTTGATTCCCATATCCAAACTTTTCCACAGGCGAGTGCTTTTCTTAACTAGTGACTTCATAAAACAGAACGAGGAGCAATTCAAATCTCCACGCATACCAAAACCTGTTTTTGAAGGTCCTGAAGAACAAATCACTTAAGCAACAAATCACATGATAGCTCAACAAAAATTTAGATCCAAGTATATAAAGTCAAAAATATATGTTCCTCTCTTCCCCTACTCTCAGCTAACTCAGCCCACTTCGCAGAGATAAGCAATGTTCACAAAATCTGGTTGATGTTTGCAAAACCTTTAAAGATGGGAACATAAATGTGTTTCTCTTTTTTTTCCACTTAACTTGGAATATATTATATGAATAACTTTCTTAACACTTGATTAAGAAATCCAGCCAAGTTTTAAGCCAAAGATATACAGTGCTTTCCCATATAAATCTGCAGACAAACACAAAAACTTCACATTAATTCTTTAATTAAGGCTAAGGGACACTTAGTAATAAACTCATGAGAGTGGAAAGAACAAAATGTATCTCATGCTTAGTAAATTTTGCTCCTGTGGTTGGCAGGTTCAAAGAGTTCAAAAGATAATCATTGAAGACTGAGCCTGTTATGTAGAATTGGAGTCCACATCTTTGACTCCTAGCAGTGGGATACCATGAAGAACAACCTGGGTCACCATACTGTTACTCACCTCTCTGGGCCTCAGCTCTCAGTACAAAATCAAAGAGCTAGACCTCATGAGTCCCAGCCCTTCCTCACACTCCTTTCTTCTCTGCAGGAGGACAAAAAAAAAAAAATCACTACCCTTTCTCATCTACCAACTGGTCCCTTTTCTCCAGGGCAGAACACACGAACCAACATCCAAGAGTGAAACTTGCTGCAGAATTACTGAACTGCCGAAGGAAATCATTGTTCCCCTCACCCATCTACAACTTGCTCCCACAGAGATTCACAATGAGAGGGAGAAGAGAAAAATAATTTTGATAATGTGCACATCTTTTCCATTCCCAAAGTTTTCTTCTTGTGAAGAGAGGTCAAAATAATACGATGCCTGGTTATTCTCCACCTGCTTGCTCATTAAGGAGGTCCCTATATTGTTGGTCAGTCTTGGAAGAATCAGTGGGTGTGTGTATTATTCTGCCTAGGCTTCTATAACAAAATACCGAAGCCTGGGTGGCTTAAACAACCGACAATTATTTGTCACAAGTCTGGGGGCTGAAAGTCCAAGATCTAGGTACCAGAGGATTCAGTTCCTGATGAGGGCTCTCTTCCTGGCTTGCAGAAAGTCATCTTCTCCCTGTGTCCTCACATGGTGGAGATCGAGAAGAAACAAGCTCTATGGTGTCTCTTCTTACAGGGAAACTAATTCTACCATGAGGATGCCACCCTCATGACCTCATCTAAAACTAATGATCTCCCAAAAGGCCCATCTTCAAATCCCGAATATCACAATGGGAATGGGAGTTCCCACATAGGAATTTAAGGGAACACAACCCAGTTCATAGCACTATGCTCAGCTCAACCCTTTTTCAGATCCTGGAAGTGAATATGCCCACCAAAATTATGAGTTTACTTTTGTTCTCACACGTTGGAAGCCTCACTGGACTGATGGCGATAAAGTGCCTGATTCTTGGGTTTGGTATTAACAGTTCCATTTGGCTCACAACCTAAATCCAGGCCTTCCACCCCAGTCTTCACTGCAATAAAAATGATATTCTGGGCATATCGTATTTTTTGTGGTCCTATTAATGACTACCACCAATTTCACCTTCAATACATACAGGACTGTGAATGTTATTAGCCACATAGTCCAATTGATCAAAGCATTTAGGTACTTTGAAGGTATACTTCCCTCCCTATCAGTGTGTGTGTGTGTGTGTGTGTGTGTGTGCGCGCGCGCGCGTATGTGTGCATATATGTGTACTGGAAGGAGAATTGGTAGTAGTGGCTGGTATTCTACACACACCCCATAGCACTCTTGGGCAGCAATCCCACAGTGTGGCACAAGCCTGACTTTCCTATAACACATTCTCCACAACACATGCTTCTTTGGAAATGAGAGACTCTGCATGACTCATTAATATTCAAAGGTAAGGTTACTGGTAGAAAACCAAGTAAATAAATCATGTGTCCTTCAAAGAAAAGTATACAGCCACCAGGTGGGATTCTAAAGGATTAATTGTATCAGTAAAGAGGCATTTAATCCAAAGTCACAAAAAACCTAAACTCAATATGTTAAGAAACCAGAAAAGTTTTGCTGTTGTTGTTGTTGTTTTTTGTTTGTTTGTTTTTTGCTATAACCCAGGCTGGAGTGCAGTGGCATGATCACGGCTAACTGCAGCGTCAACCTCTCGGGCTTAAGCCATCCTCCCACCTCACCCTCCCAAGTAGCTGGGACCACAGGCACATGCCATCATGCTTGGCTTTTGTTTGTTTGTTTGTTTGTTTGTTTGTTTGTTTTTGAGAGATGGGTTTTCACCATGTTTCCCAATCTCCTGAACTCCTGAATTCAAGCAATCTGCCTGCCTTGGCCTCCCAAAATGCTGGGATTACAGGAGTGAGCCACTGTGCCCGGCCAAGAAAACAGTTTTACCTCAAACATGAGACAGAAAGGGCAGTTTTAGGGCCGATTTATTCAATTGGTCATTTATATATCAATAACTCAGAACCTCTTTTCTCTAACATTAACACTGTGCCCGTTACTCAAGGAAGCTTTTTCTCCGTGGTCACTAGGTGATTATCACTGCTCCAAACATCTCATTTATGGAGACATGATGAGATCCAGTGGAAAAAGAAGGGAGCATCTCTTCTTCTGGGTCTTTTTGGAAGAACAAGAAATCCTTCCCCTAAAGTCCTTCAGCAGACTTCTTACATTTCGGGAGCCAGGACTGGGTCATATTTCCCTCCCTAAACCTATCTGTGAAAAAGGTAATGGTATTAGCGTGATTCACTTAGGCTGATAGGGTTTTATACCTGACTTACAATGGAAGATGAGGACTCAACCAGCAAGGGAGGGGAAAAAACCTGCTGGGATGGTGACCAGGAGTGCCTTTTCCACCTACCAGCAGAATTGATGGATAATACAAGAATATGCTCTTTGTTGTAGAATGCAGGCTCACTTTTCATATCCATCCAACTAAAGTCTCCTCTTCCCTGATGTGTGACTGAAGACTTTAAGGTGTAGAGAGGAAACAGTAAGTGTGATCTGGATGTTATCCACCGCATCAGTACATTGGGATAGGAAAGCAGTGATCACATTTAATTAAATTATGTAAATCCTCTCCCAAATGACTAGTGCTCTTTTTACCTTTCATAAATAGATGAAATGAACAAATAAATTATAGGACTACTCAGATTATGTTCCTTGAGAAGTGTCGCATGCTCCTTGCCACTGAAGGCTGAGGCACACATAGCGAGCATTGACTTTAATAGAATTCCAGCCAGACGGTAGACTGACAAGCCTATATGGAGGTTTAAATTAGATGTACTTCTTCTGACATGAGAGAGCCATTTTGCTATTCTGACAACGCCTTTGCTGCAATTACTTATGTAGAATATACACAATTATTCAAGGAATGTTAGCAGTGATGTTATTCATATTAGATAAGAATCATCTGAGAATGGTAAAATATATCCTATTTTCAGCTGTCAATTAAAGACTTGCATAAGAATTATGTTCTTGAAACACTTAAAACATTTTAATTTCCATTGATCATATTAATTAATTTTAAGTTTTAATAAAAATAGTTGATATTCTTGCTCTTTTTTTAGTTATGGTGTTAAGGCCAGCTTGTGGATTGCCTAGACAAAGAAAGGAGTATGAATTTCCAGATAATGTTCATGCTATATGGAAGGTAGAGTAATGTAGTATGAAAGCATGAGATTTTTTTTTTTTTTTTCACGTCAAAGCTGTTTTATTATCATTCATATTATTTCATAGAAAAAGGAATGCAGCAAACGATCAGGGTCAGGGTTGTACATTAAAAAATCCAGGTTTGTAGAGGTCGCATTATTTACATCTGGGAGCAGGGCTGTCCCAGCATCAGGCGCAGCAGTTGCACTTGTCCGACGCCCCTTTGCAGATGCAGCCCTGGGCACACTTGGCACAGCCCACAGGGCAGCAGGAGCAGCAGCTTTTCTTGCAGGAGGTGCATTTGCACTCTTTGCACTTGCAAGAGCCGGCGCAGGTGCAGGAGTCACCGGCGACGCAAGAGCAGTTGGGATCCATGGCGAGTTGAAGAGGCGGCTGGAGTCGGGACAGGTTGCACACGGGATCGCTGGGACTTGGAGGAGGCGTGGTCGAAAGCATGAGATTTAATGATAGAAGAGTTGACTTTCACTTTCATCTCTGCCACTTAACTATCTCTTAAGCAGGTCAATCAATTATTTTCAAACTGCTTACTCATCTATGAAATGAAGATAATATTATCTACTGTGTAGGATTATTGTATAAAACACTCAGTGCAGGGCCTGACACATAGTAGGTACTTGGGGATAATAGATATGATTATTTATTAATGGATTGGAAATAACTCATACATGCTTGCTACACAGGACTAAGTGATCTAAACCTAGACACATAGGTAGTATTAACATTATTTTTATGGCCATGTAAATAAAAATTTTCTAATGAGTAAGAATTTAGATCAGAGACCAAAAGACAAAATTTTAAATCTCCTGTGATAGTTAACTTATATATTGATATAAAAGGCTAATTTATATGTGTTCAGGCCACAGTGCCTAAGACATGTAGTCAAACATTATTAATTTTTTGTAAGGACATTTTTGGATGAGATTAACACTTAATAGATGATCTTTGTATAAAGTAGTTAGCCCTCCATGATGCAGGTGGGCCTTCTCTAATCATCTGAATGCCTGACTAGAACAAAAGACGTACCTCTCCTGAGCAAAAGGAAACGCTGCCATCGATTGCTTTCAGACTTGAGCTGCAGCACTGGCTCTTCCCTGAGTCCCCAGCCTAAAAGTCTTTCGACTTGAACTGCAGCTTTGACTGTTTGATGGATCTCCAGTCTACTGGCCCACTCTGCACATTTTTGGACTTATCAGGCTTCATAATCTCATGGACAACTTTCCTAAAATAAATCTCTATTTATATACACATGATATTGGTGCTATTTTTCTGGAAAATCCTGACTAACACACCTTCTCAAGTCACAGAAGTATGCCATTTGTTACACCACGATAGCAGTTGGCAGATGTGATATCAGCATCACACCCCTTCATAGTAATAGGTGCTGTTGCCACCTGGGACGCAGGTGCACCACTTGCCATTGGGTAAAGGGAAAAGCAAACTCTGTGTATCTTCCTGAAGAACCACAGTCATAATCTGTAATTTATGACTGTAGTAATTATGATTATTAATGTGAATCTCATTCTCTGAAGAAAGACAAATTGGTTTAGCAATGACAGAGGTTGAGTAATTTCCCCAGAATCTTGTATCTCCATTCAGGGATTTATTCTTCCTTTCTTGTCAACATGCATCATCTAATCTAATCTTTCTAGGTTCTCCATTGCCTCCTGAATCTCTCTCTCTCTCTCTCTCTCTCTCTCTCTCCCCCCCCCCCCCACGTCTGTCTCTCTCTCTCTCCCCTCTCTCTCTCTCTCTCCTTCTGTGTTTGTGTGTGTTGGGGGGTGTTCTATTTTATTGGCAGATGTTGTCACCTGATTTAAATTGTTTTCATAAGGAAGAGATCAACTTGTTAGAGGCTGGGACCTATAATTTCTAAAGTAAAATTGTGCCTACATTTTGGCTAATTTGTGGGAATATATCACTTTTGAAAGTGGTTATGGCAGGTGAGGAAAAAGTTTATGAAGTCAAATTAAATTACTTTATTGAAAAGAATAACAAAAGAGAGGAATTTGTTTTTACATCTTACTTAAGAAGGAGACTGAGGAACTTATAGTTTATCTAGTCCTGGGAGTTTATTTTTTACACCTAGCCTATGTCCAAAAAAAAAGTACTCATAGAAATACTCATAGTAAAACTGCATATCCTATCCCAGAATGATGGTAATGAACACAATTTAGACAAAACAAATGCATTGCACTACTAAGACATTGTCACTTAGCTGTACCTTTAAATGGGAAACCATACTGGGAAATGTAAACGCTGTATAATAACCAGGTCACTGTTGTCCTGTAACCTTAGAATTTATCTCTGAGTCTACTACAAGCTAAACTCTCAGAAAAACAGTATGCCATATTATTTGGAAATAGACTACTTGTGTTCCATTTTACCTGAAAAGGTGGAAATAGATACTTCATGTGAGACTTCAAAATTTCACTTTGATGCTAAATGCCTACCTCAAAAAGAAAGATCTCAAATTGACTATTTAATGTCACACCTAGAGGAACTAGAAAAACAAGAACAAACTAACTCCAAAGCCATCAGAATAAAAGAAATAACCAAAATTCCAGCAGAACTGAACTAAATTGAGACACAAAAATCCATATAAAGAATCAATAAAACCAAAGTTGGTTTTTTGAAAAAAGTAAACAAGATCAATAGACTGCTAAATTAACAAAGAAAAAGAGAAGATCCAGAAAAGCAAAGTCAGAAATGACAAAGGTGACATTACAGCCAATCCCACAGAAATACAATAGATCCTCAGAGACTATTATGAACACCTCTACACACACAAACTAGAAAATCTAGAAGAAATGGATACATTCTTAGAAACATGAACCTCCCCTGCAGATTGATTCAGGAAGAAATTAAAGACCTGAATAGACCTGTATTTAGTTCCAAAATTGAATCAGTAATAAAACATCTACCAACCATAAAAAGCCCCAGGCCAGATGGATTCACAGACAAATTCTACTAGATGTGCAAAGAAGATATGCTAACAATTCTGCTGAAACTATATTCAAAAAAAAAATCAAGGAGAAGGGACTCCTCTCTAACTCATTTTACAAAGCCAGCATCACCCTCATACCAAGACCTGAGGAGATACAATGAAAAAAGAAAACTACAGGCCAATATCCCTGATGAACACAGATGTAAAAATCCTCAACAAAATACTAGGAAACTGAATCCAGCAGCACATCAAAAAGTTAATTCACCATAATCCAGTAGGCTTCATTCCTGTGATGCAAGGTTGGTTCAACATATGCAAATCAATAAATGTGATCCACCACATAAACAGAATTAAAAGCAATTTAAAAACAAAAACCATACGATTATCTCAGTAGACACAGAAAATGTGATTCACCACATATACAGAACTAAAAACAAAAACTGTATGATTATCTCAATAGACATGCAAAAAGTCTTTGATAAAATCCAACATGTCTTCGTGATAAAAATCTCATCAAATTAGGCATCAAAGGAACATATGTTAAAATAATAAGAGTCATTAATGTCAAACCCTCAGCCAACATCATACAGAATGGGCAAAAGCTGGAAGTGTTTCCCTTGAAAACTAGAACAAGACAAGAATGTCCAATCTCACCATTCCCATCCAGCATAGTACTAGAAACCCTAGCCAGAGAAATCAGACAAGACAAGAAATAAAAAGCATCCAAATAGGAAAAAAGAAGTCAACTACCATTTTTTGCTGACAGTGTAATTCTAATACCCAGAAAACCCTAAAGACTCCACCAAAAGGCTCTTGGAACTCATACATGACTTCAGTAGTCTCAGGATACAAAATTAATATACAAACACCAGCAGCATTTCTTTTTTTTTTTTTTTAAGTTCTGGGTATATTTTATTTTTTTTATTTTTATTTTTTTAATTTTTGTCTGTGTATTTATTTTTTATTTTTTATTCTTTATTATTGTACTTTGAGTTCTAGGGTACATGTGCATAACGTGCAGGTTTGTTAGATATGTATACTTGTGCCATGTTGGTGTGCTGCAGCCGTCAACTCGTCAGCACCCATCAACTCGTCATTTACATCAGGTATAACTCCCAGTGCAATCCCTCCCCCCTCCCCCCTCCCCATGATAGGCCCCGGTGTGTGATGTTCCCCTTCCCAAGTCCAAGTGATCTCATTATTCAGTTCCCACCTATGAGTGAGAACATGCGGTGTTTGGTTTTCTGTTCTTGTGATAGTTTGCTAAGAATGATGGTTTCCAGCTGCATCCCTGTCCCTACAAAGGACACAAACTCATCCTTTTTTATGGCTGCATAGTATTCCATGGTGTATATGTGCCACATTTTCTTAATCCAGATGCAGAAAAGGCTTTTGACAAAATTCAACAACCCTTCATGCTAAAAACGCTCAATAAATTCGGTATTGATGGAACATACCTCAAAATAATAAGAGCTATCTATGACAAACCCACAGCCAATATCATACTGAATGGGCAAAAACTGGAAAAATTCCCTTTGAAAACTGGCACAAGACAGGGATGCCCTCTCTCACCACTCCTATTCAACATAGTGTTGGAAGTTCTGGCTAGGGCAATCAGGCAAGAGAAAGAAATCAAGGGGATTCAGTTAGGAAAAGAAGAAGTCAAATTGTCCCTGTTTGCAGATGACATGATTGTATATTTAGAAAACCCCATTGTCTCAGCCCAAAATCTCCTTAAGCTGATAAGCAACTTCAGCAAAGTCTCAGGATACAAAATTAATGTGCAAAAATCACAAGCATTCTTATACACCAGTAACAGACAAACAGAGGCCAAATCATGAATGAACTTCCATTCACAATTGCTTCAAAGAGAATAAAATACCTAGGAATCCAACTTCCTAGGGATGTAAAGGACCTCTTCAAGGAGAACTACAAACCACTTCTCAGGGAAATAAAAGAGGACACAAACAAATGGAAGAACATACCATGCTCATGGATAGGAAGAATCAATATCATGAAAATGGCCATACTGCCCAAGGTAATTTATAGATTCAATGCCATCCCCATCAAGCTACCAATGAGTTTCTTCACAGAATTGGAAAAAACTGCTTTAAAGTTCATATGGAACCAAAAAAGAGCCCGCATCTCCAAGACAATCCTAAGTCAAAAGAACAAAGCTGGAGGCATCACGCTACCTGACCTCAAACTATACTACAAGGCTACAGTAACCAAAACAGCATGGTACTGGTACCAAAACAGAGATATAGACCAATGGAACAGAACAGAGTCCTCAGAAATAATACCACACATCTACAGCCATCTGATCTTTGACAAACCTGAGAAAAACAAGAAATGGGGAAAGGATTCCCTATTTAATAAATGGTGCTGGGAAAATTGGCTAGCCATAAGTAGAAAGCTGAAACTGGATCCTTTCCTTACTCCTTATACGAAAATTAATTCAAGATGGATTAGAGACTTAAATGTTAGACCTAATACCATAAAAATCCTAGAGGAAAACCTAGGTAGTACCATTCAGGACATAGGCATGGGCAAAGACTTCATGTCTAAAACACCAAAAGCAATGGCAACAAAAGCCAAAATTGACAAATGGGATCTCATTAAACTAAAGAGCTTCTGCACAGCAAAAGAAACTACCATCAGAGTGAACAGGCAACCTACAGAATGGGAGAAAATTTTTGCAATCTACTCATCTGACAAAGGGCTAATATCCAGAACCTACAAAGAACTCAAACAAATTTACGAGAAAAAAACAAACAACCCCATCAAAAAGTGGGCAAACGATATGAACAGACATTTCTCAAAAGAAGACATTCATACAGCCAACAGACACATGAAAAAATGCTCATCATCACTGGCCATCAGAGAAATGCAAATCAAAACCACAATGAGATACCGTCTCACAGCAGTTAGAATGGCGATCATTAAAAAGTCAGGAAACAACAGGTGCTGGAGAGGATGTGGAGAAATAGGAACACTTTTACACTGTTGGTGGGATTGTAAACTAGTTCAACCATTATGGAAAACAGTATGGCGATTCCTCAAGGATCTAGAACTAGATGTACCATATGACCCAGCCATCCCATTACTGGGTATATACCCAAAGGATTATAAATCATGCTGCTATAAAGACACATGCACACGTATGTTTATTGCGGCACTATTCACAATAGCAAAGACTTGGAATCAACCCAAATGTCCATCAGTGACAGACTGGATTAAAAACCAGCAGCATTTCTATACACCATTCTATACAGCATTTCTATACACCATTCTATACAGCGTTTCTACACATTTCTATACATTCAAGCAGACAGCCAAATCAAGAATGCAATCTCATTTACAATAACCACACAAAAAAATATCTGGGAATACATCGAACCAAGGAAGTTAAAGATCTCCACAAGGAGAACTACAAAACACTGATTAAAAAAAAAAAAAATAGATGACATAAACAAATAGAAAAATATTCCATGCTCATGGATTGGAAGAATTAATATTGTTAAAATTTTGGTCACACTCCCCAAAGCAATCTACAGATTTAATGCTATTGCCATCAAACTACTGTCATTTTTCACATAAATAGGAAAAAACTATTCAAAAATTAATATGGAACCAAAAAAGAGCCCAAACAGCCAAAGCAATCCTAAGCAAAAAGATAAAAGCTGGAGGCATAAAATTATCTGACTACAAACTACACTATACTACACTCTATACTATACTATACTATACTATACTATACTATACTATACTATACTATACTATACTATAAAGCTACAGTAACCAAAACAGCATGATACTGGTTAAATTAAAAAAAAAGAAGCAGACATACAGTCTGGGAAACTCACTTGCAGAGAATAGAGAGCTCAGAAATAAAGCTGCATACCTACAGCCATCTGATTTTTGACAAAGTAAAAAAAAAAAAGATAAGCAATAAAGAAAGGACTCTTGATTTAATAAATGGTGCTGGGACATATGCAGAAGAATGAAACTAGATCCCTATCTTCTACCACATACAAAAATTAACTCAAGATGGAGTAAAGATTTAAATGTAAGACCTCCAACTATTAATTTAAGAATCCTAGAAGAAAACCTAGGAAATACCTTTCTGGACATAGACCCCGGTAAAGAATTTATGACTAAGTCCTCAAAAGCAATTGCAACAAAAACAAAAATTGACAAGTGAGGCCTAATTAAATTAAAGAGGTTCTGCATATCCAAAGAAACCATCAACAAAATGAACAAATAACCTGCGGAATGGGTGAAAATATTTGCAAACTGCATCCAACAAATATCTAATATCCAGAATCTATAAGAAACTTAACAAGCAAAAAACAACCCCATTAAAAAGTAGACACATGTACATGTATGTTCATTGTGGCACTATTCACAGTAGCGAAGACCTGAAATCAACCCAAATGCCCATCAATGATAAACCAGATAAAGAAAATGTGGTACATGTACACCATAGCATATTATGCAACCATAAAAAAAAGAATGAGATCATGTCATCTGCAGGGACAGGGATGGAGCTGGAGGCTATTATCCTTAGCAAACTAACACAGGAACAGAAAACCCAATACCACATGTTCTTACTTGTAAGTGGGAGCTAAATGATGAGAACACATGGACACATAGAAGGGAACAACACACACTGGGGCCTTTCAGAAGAAGGAGGGTGGGAGGAGGGAGAGGAGCAAGAAAAATAACCAAAGGACACTAGGCTTAATACCTGCGTGATGAAATAATCTGTACAACAAACCTACGTGACACAAGTTTACCTATGTAACAAATGTGAACTTGTACCTCTGAACTTAAAAGTTTGTTTTAAGTGGGCAAAAGGCATGAACAGAAACTTCTCAAAAGAAGACATGTAAGCAGCCAATAAACATATGAAAAAATACTCAACATCACTAATCATTGGAGAAATACAAATCAAAACTACAATGAGATACTATCATATACCAGTCAGAATGATTACTATGAAAAAGTTAAAAAGTAACAGATGCTGGTGTGGCCGTGGAGAAAAGGGAATGCTTATACACTCTTGATAGAAATGTAAATAAGTTCAGCCACTGTGGAAAGCAGTGTGAAAATTTCTCAGACAACTTAGAACTATAGACCTAGCAATTCCATTGCTGGATACATATCCAAAAGAAAATAAATTGTTCTACTAAAAAGATACATGCGGTTTTACATTCATCAAAGCACTAGTCACAATAGAAAAGACGTGGAATCAACCTAGATGCCTATGTATGGCGGACTGGATAAAGAAAATGTGATACATATATCACAGAATACTATGTAGCCATAAAAAAGAACAAAATCACGGCCTTTGCAGCAACATGGATGACGCTTGAGGCCATTATCCTGTGAGTTAATGCAAAAACAGAAAACCAAATACCGCACGCACGTTCCCACTTCCAAAAGAGAGATAAACATTCCAAGTACTCATGGACATAAAAATGGCAACGATAGACACTGGGGATATGAGTCGGGGGAGGGTAAGATGTAGCAAGGGTTGAAAAACTAACTGTTGGGTATTACACTCACTACCTCACTGTGTCATGTATGACAGAATCATTTGTATCCCAAACCTCTGCATCACACAATATACCCATGTAACAACCCTGACAGGTACCCCTGAATCTAAAATAACAGTTGAAACTAGTTTTAAAAATTTGCTTTCTGAAGTATCTACAGACAAAACTTATTCAAGTTGTGGATTTGGGGGGAAATATATTTACGAATATCTGATATGTGTCAGATATTTAGGCATAAGCATTGAAAGTTGAAAAGAGTGTGATTGTTTCTATCCCCAAGTTTTGAGAAAAAGAAAAAAAACTAGTGGTGGCAGAATTCCAAAGATGTTGCCCCAATAGCCTGTCTTCTGGTTATTCAATCAAACACTGTCTAGGTAGGATTGTTAGAGATTTTTTCAGATGTAATTGAGGTTATAGATCGTAAAAGAGGGAGAGCAGCCTGTATTATCCAGGTGAGCGCAATCTAATCACTTGACTCCTTACAGCAAAGAACTTTCTCCAACTGGAGTCAGAGAAGAGATGTGGCAGAAAACAAAAATGAGTCAGAGAGGCTAAAGGGAAATGCAGTCGGCCTCTAAAAGCTGAGAACCGGCCGGGCGGCTCGCGCCTGTAATCCCAGCACTTTGGGAGGCCGAGGCGGGCGGATCACGAGGTCAGGAGATCGAGACCATCTTGGCTACCACAGTGAAACCCTGTCTCTACTAAAAATACATAAAATTAGCCGGGCGTGGTGGCAGACGTCTGTAGTCCCAGCTACTCCGGAGGCTGAGGCGGAGCTTGCAGGGAGCCGAGATCACGCCAATGCGCTCCAGCCTGGGCGATAGAGCAAGACTCCGTCTCAAAAAAAAAAAAAAAAAAAAAATTTGCTGAGAATGACCCCCAGCCATCTTCCAGCAAGACAAGTGGAACTTAAGTCCTATAACCACATAGTAGTAAATTCTGCCAATAGCCTGAATCAGTCTGGAAACAGATTGTCTTCCAAAGCCTCCTGGCAAAAACCCAGGCTGGCCAGAACCTTGATTTTGACCTTGGGGAACACAGAGCAGAGCTCAACTGAGCCACCAGATTCCTGACATACAGCAGTGTGAGGTAATAAATCTGTGTGGTTTTAGGCTGCTAAGTTTGTGATAATTTGTGAAAGCAGCAATATAACATGAATCCAGTACTTTTTAAAAATTCCTTATCTTCTTCTGCTTCCTCTATTCCCACCCCATCTACAGCAGCACAAGCAGTTTTCTGTGGCTCCACAAGAAAGAAAAAAATGCTTTGTAGATGCATCCTACAAATTTAAAGTAGCCAAGAACAAATTCTTCAAATTAGTATTTTTCTTTAAAATCTAATTGATAGGAGAAATGAGAATACTTATGTCAAGAAGGTGAGGCTCCAAATTCTCATTCTGCCATTTATTATTTTATATGATTTGGGACATATCTTTAGCCCCTTATTACATGGTTTCCACATGAGTAAATGAAAAATATATACTTGCATTACAGTGTCATAGAAAAAATTTAAAAATTTTTAAAAGTGTCCCTTCTGAAATATTTTAAAATAATTTTAAGATAGAAAAGATAAGACTTTATTATCTAAATTCATTTTGTTATTAAAAGCAATCGGTATTTACTGTAAAACAAATATTTAAAAAACAGTTAAGACAAATATTTTTTTAAGAAGGGGAAAGAAACAAAAAGCATAACGACATCCTAAACTAATTTTGGTGTATATACCCTTGCAGACATTCAATGTGTGCACATCGTAATCAACATGTTCATATATAATGTGGCAGGAGAACTTAATGACATTTTCTTCTTTACTTTCACCACTATAAAGATATCAGAAAGAATAAAAATTGGTTCAATTTTCCTTTTCCAGGGAAATAGAAATTGAGTCTCACAGACTCAGTTTGCCGTACCTGGAGCTTCTCTTCCCTCTCTTCCCTGTGAAAAGGGAAACTTCCCTTGACTGTGAAAGGGAAGGTCATTTAGATCCCTTTTGATGGGGAACCCCTAGGCAGTAGATGATTAGGCAGAGGAGAATGGCTGCAGTGACCTCTCAGAAGGCCTAAATTCAACCCAACAAAAGTTGATGGCCAAGACAAACCCCAAGGCAATAAGATCAGGCTATGTGCCACTTAAATATATATTGTAGTGAAATTTTAAAAGAGTGGTATTAAAAAATGCATAGATATAAGACTTTTTTGGATGTAAGAATATCCAAAATATGTAGGAAAAACATTTTACTTGTATAATAGTTTTACCAAAATTCTATAACCTGCTTTCTTCACTTGATATCTTCACTTTTTTTTACATCATTAAACCTAGAGCTACAAAATAAATTTAAGAGCTGCATAATATAATTTCAGACAGATGCTCCATAATGTTCTATTAGTAATATATTTTTGGACATATTGGCTAAATCCCAATTTTCATTATTATAGACAATTTTGCTGTCAGGTTCCCTTATCTTTACTATAATGAAAGAATAATTCAAGCAACATGTGCTTTACAAGAATCAAAGTCAGGAAGCTGAGAAGCACAATTGATGAAGTTCAAATCTAGGACACTAATTTGCAACCACTGAAGAAAGGAAAGTTTCTTTACAAAGCCTCCTCAAGCATATGGTCAATATCTCACTCTTTGTTATTTAATTTTTGGTGCCTTATGGTTTGGTTTTCTCAAAGAGAGGTGGCCTCTTGAGAGCAAGGCAACAAATGCATTGCTTTTCATATTCTCAGGCTTTCTTCAATGTCCAGGAAAGAGTTAATGCATATAATTTATAGAACGATTTCCACAATTATACTTGTTTTGTTGGCTAAACACATATGAAGGTGAAAGGAGATTTAACAAAATACTGACTAAACATACCTTTTAAAGCATATTATGACTTGGCTTCTCCAAAGAACAGAAAACTGCGATGGTTCCGTGCTCTTTCTGACATCCAAGATTTGATTTAGGAGCATGTGTTTAGGTGATTGCAGTTTATCAAGCAGCTGGACTAAGAATACATGTTCTAGAACCAACTAAGACAGTTTACTAGGGTCTGCATGTTTGGGTTTTTGCAATTCTTCTTAACGATTCAATAAATTCATGTGATATAATTTGATAGGCTAAACATTTTGTGTTTATTTACTATCAGTTACCCAGAGGTTGAATGTGTTTAAATATATAAAATTAGGTCTCCAAGCAGAAACTTCAAATACATTTAAATAAGTCTAAACATTGAGCAAATATTGTGAGGGGAGAATCTCACATATTGAATCTGGGCAAAAATGTCTTGATAAGCCACCAGGTCAAATCAATGAAGTACTTCATTCAAATTGTCCCACGGTCAGATGTGTTTTATTCTCCACTGGCTTGTGTGCTTTCTAATCCAAGTGGCTTGTTAGTGAGGAAACCTCAGAGGGATAGTTGGTGTGTCCTATAGCCTGGCTTCTGTACTCTGTGGGCAAGCAGCCACAGTGAGTTCCCAGAACTGAAGACTTGTTACTCCTTAGCAGCCAGGAATAAACCTTTAGTGTAGTGTCTAACCTCAACATTATGGAAAGACATGGGATGCTAAAATGTCTTATAAGTTCCATTTAACTAGGAGTAGGCCGAAGTATCCAGGAAAAAAACAAATGCCTTAAAAGCCTAGTCTTGCAAAAACACAGCCCTTTAAAATCATGGCTCCCCAGCAAAACTCTTTACCAAACTTTACCTGTTTTTCATTCTCTTAACAGGAGCTCAAATGTCCATTTTCAACCATTCTTTATGGATGTAGAACAGGGGAAAAATCATGATGTTCTCCCTCCCACCCTCAATAGATTACAGGTGCACTTTCTATTTTCAAACTGAAGGTGGCACCATAAAAAGAAAGCAATCCAAAATCATGTATACTGCAGGGGAGGGATGTTTAACAATTTAAATTCAGTTCTTCTTTCTGGGACACGGAATAGAGAAAGGATCACTGTTCCCTACCCCAACACACAAACACCCACACACATGAAAACACACACACACAAACACACACATTTTTTAAATCTCAAATTTATAAAAACCCCAGAGGATGAAATGAAACTCCTCCTGAGGACACGTCCACAAGTCACTGTGCAGTCGCCAGTAGCTTAGAATTCCCTAAATGTGACCTTTCTGATTTGGCTGTCTCTCAAAGAGGCAAATCCAATGAACATTTGATGGTAACTGTAATTATGTAGAAATCTAAAAACTCAGTCATCATTTTAACTAGCTTATCAGGATTAATGGAGGGAGAGGAAGAAAATATTGCATGTATACCTGGAATGTCATTGTCTTGTGCTCATATTACTTTGACCTCTTATTTTTTTTTTTAAATTTATTTATTATTATTAAACTTCAAGTTGTAGGGTACATGTGCACAACGTGCAGGTTTGCTACATATGTATACTTGTGCCATGTTGGTGTGCTGCACCCATCAACTCGTCATTTACATCAGGTATAACTCCCAATGCAATCCCTCCCCCCTCCCCCCTCCCCATGATAGGCCCCGGTGTGTGATGTTCCCCTTCCCGAGTCCAAGTGATCTCATTGTTCAGTTCCCGCCTATGAGTGAGAACATGCGGTGTTTGGTTTTCTGTTCTTGTGATAGTTTGCTGAGAATGATGGTTTCCAGCTGCATCCATGTCCCTACAAAGGACACAAACTCATCCTTTTTTATGGCTGCATAGTATTCCATGGTGTATATGTGCCACATTTTCTTAATCCAATCTGTCACTGATGGACATTTGGGTTGATTCCAAGTCTTTGCTATTGTGAATAGTGCTGCAATAAACATACATGTGCATGTGTCTTTATAGCAGCATGATTTATAATCCTTTGGGTATATACCCAGTAATGGGATGGCTGGGTCATATGGTACATCTAGTTCTAGATCCTTGAGGAATCGCCATACTGTTTTCCATAATGGTTGAACTAGTTTACACTCCCACCAACAGTGTAAAAGTGTTCCTATTTCTCCACATCCTCTCCAGCACCTGTTGTTTCCTGACTTTTGAATGATCGCCATTCTAACTGGTGTGAGATGGTATCTCATTGTGGTTTTGATTTGCATTTCTCTGATGGCCAGTGATGATGAGCATTTTTTCATGTGTCTGTTGGCTGTATGAATGTCTTCTTTTGAGAAATGTCTGTTCATATCGTTTGCCCACTTTTTGATGGGGTTGTTTGGTTTTTTCTTGTAAATTTGTTTGAGTTCTTTGTAGGTTCTGGATATTAGCCCTTTGTCAGATGAGTAGATTGCAAAAATTTTCTCCCATTCTGTAGGTTGCCTGTTCACTCTGATGATAGTTTCTTTTGCTGTGCAGAAGCTCTTTAGTTTAATTAGATCCCATTTGTCAATTTTGGCTTTTGCTGCCGTTGCTTTTGGTGTTTTAGACATGAAGTCTTCGCCCATGCCTATGTCCTGAATGGTACTATCTAGGTTTTCCTCTAGGATTTTTATGGTATTAGGTCTAACATTTAAGTCTCTAATCCATCTTGAATTAATTTTCGTATAAGGAGTAAGGAAAGGATCCAGTTTCAGCTTTCTACTTATGGCTAGCCAATTTTCCCAGCACCATTTATTAAATAGGGAATCCTTTCCCCATTTCTTGTTTCTCTCAGGTTTGTCAAAGATCAGATGGCTGTAGATGTGTGGTATTATTTCTGAGGACTCTGTTCTGTTCCATTGGTCTATATCTCTGTTTTGGTACAAGTACCATGCTGTTTTGGTTACTGTAGCCTTGTAGTATAGTTTGAAGTCAGGTAGCGTGATGCCTCCAGCTTTGTTCTTTTGACTTAGGATTGTCTTGGAGATGCGGGCTCTTTTTTGGTTCCATATGAACTTTAAAGCAGTTTTTTCCAATTCTGTGAAGAAGCTCATTGGTAGCTTGATGGGGATGGCATTGAATCTATAAATTACCTTGGGCAGTATGGCCATTTTCACGATATTGATTCTTCCTATCCATGAGCATGGTATGTTCTTCCATTTGTTTGTGTCCTCTTTTATTTCACTGAGCAGTGGTTTGTAGTTCTCCTTGAAGAGGTCCTTTACATCCCTTGTAAGTTGGATTCCTAGGTATTTTATTCTCTTTGAAGCAATTGTGAATGGAAGTTCATTCCTGATTTGGCTCTCTGTTTGACTGTCACTGGTGTATAAGAATGCTTGTGATTTTTGCACATTAATTTTGTATCCTGAGACTTTGCTGAAGTTGCTGATCAGCTTAAGGAGATTTTGGGCTGAGACAATGGGGTTTTCTAAATATACAATCATGTCGTCTGCAAACAGGGACAATTTGACTTCTTCTTTTCCTAACTGAATCCCCTTGATTTCTTTCTCTTGCCTGATTGCCCTAGCCAGAACTTCCAACACTATGTTGAATAGGAGTGGTGAGAGAGGGCATCCCTGTCTTGTGCCAGTTTTCAAAGGGAATTTTTCCAGTTTTTGCCCATTCAGTATGATATTGGCTGTGAGTTTGTCATAAATAGCTCTTATTATTTTGAGGTACGTTCCATCAATACCGAATTTATTGAGCGTTTTTAGCATGAAGGGCTGTTGAATTTTGTCAAAAGCCTTTTCTGCATCTATTGAGATAATGATGTGGTTCTTGTCTTTGGTTCTGTTTATATGCTGGATTATGTTTATTGATTTGCGAATGTTGAACCAGCCTTGCATCCCAGGGATGAAGCCCACTTGATCATGGTGGATAAGCTTTTTGATGTGCTGCTGAATCCGGTTTGCCAGTATTTTATTGAGGATTTTTGCATCGATGTTCATCAGGGATATTGGTCTAAAATTCTCTTTTTTTGTTGTGTCTCTGCCAGGCTTTGGTATCAAGATGATGTTGGCCTCATAAAATGAGTTAGGGAGGATTCCCTCTTTTTCTATTGATTGGAATAGTTTCAGAAGGAATGGTACCAGCTCCTCCTTGTACCTCTGGTAGAATTCAGCTGTGAATCCATCTGGTCCTGGACTTTTTTTGGTTGGTAGGCTATTAATTATTGCCTCAATTTCAGAGCCTACTATTGGTCTATTCAGGGATTCAACTTCTTCCTGGTTTAGTCTTGGAAGAGTGTAAGTGTCCAGGAAATTATCCATTTCTTCTAGATTTTCCAGTTTATTTGCGTAGAGGTGTTTATAGTATTCTCTGATGGTAGTGTGTATTTCTGTGGGGTCGGTGGTGATATCCCCTTTATCATTTTTAATTGCGTCAATTTGATTCTTCTCTCTTTTCTTCTTTATTAGTCTTGCTAGTGGTCTGTCAATTTTGTTGATCTTTTCAAAAAACCAACTCCTGGATTCATTGATTTTTTGGAGGGTTTTTTGTGTCTCTATCTCCTTCAGTTCTGCTCTGATCTTAGTTATTTCTTGCCTTCTGCTAGCTTTCGACTGTGTTTGCTCTTGCTTCTCTAGTTCTTTTAATTGCGATGTTAGAGTGTCAATTTTAGATCTTTCCTGCTTTCTCTTGTGGGCATTTAGTGCTATAAATTTCCCTCTACACACTGCTTTAAATGTGTCCCAGAGGTTCTGGTATGTTGTATCTTTGTTCTCATTGGTTTCAAAGAACATCTTTATTTCTGCCTTCATTTCGTTATGTACCCAGTAGTCATTCAGGAGCAGGTTGTTCAGTTTCCATGTAGTTGAGCGGTTTTGATTGAGTTTCTTAGTCCTGAGTTCTAGTTTGATTGCACTGTGGTCTGAGAGACAGTTTGTTATAATTTCTGTTCTTATACATTTGCTGAGGAGTGCTTTACTTCCAATTACGTGGTCAATTTTGGAGTAAGTACGATGTGATGCTGAGAAGAATGTATATTCTGTTGATTTGGGGTGGAGAGTTCTATAGATGTCTATTAGGTCTGCTTGCTGCAGAGATGAGTTCAATTCCTGGATATCCTTGTTAACTTTCTGTCTCATTGATCTGTCTAATGTTGACAGTGGAGTGTTGAAGTCTCCCATTATTATTGTATGGGAGTCTAAGTCTCTTTGTAAGTCTCTAAGGACTTGCTTTATGAATCTGGGTGCTCCTGTATTGGGTGCATATATATTTAGGATAGTTAGCTCTTCCTGTTGAATTGATCCCTTTACCATTATGTAATGGCCTTCTTTGTCTCTTTTGATCTTTGATGGTTTAAAGTCTGTTTTATTAGAGACTAGTATTGCAACCCCCGCTTTTTTTTGTTCTCCATTTGCTTGATAAATCTTCCTCCATCCCTTTATTTTGAGCCTATGTATGTCTCTGCGTGTGAGATGGGTCTCCTGAATACAGCAGACTGATGGGTCTTGACTCTTTATCCAGTTTGCCAGTCTGTGTCTTTTAATTGGAGCATTTAGTCCATTTACATTTAAGGTTAATATTGTTATGTGTGAACTTGATCCTGTCATTGTGATATTCGCTGATTATTTTGCTCGTTAGTTGATGCAGTTTCTTCCTAGCCTTGATGGTCTTTACATTTTGGCATGTTTTTGCAATGGCTGGTACCGGTTGTTCCTTTCCATGTTTAGTGCTTCCTTCAGGGTCTCTTGTAAGGCAGGCCTGGTGGTGACAAAATCTCTAAGCATTTGCTTATCTGTAAAGGATTTTATTTCTCCTTCACTTATGAAACTTAGTTTGGATGGATATAAAATTCTGGGTTTAAAATTCTTTTCTTTAAGAATGTTGAATATTGGCCCCCACTCTCTTCTGGCTTGAAGAGTTTCTGCCGAGAGATCTGCTGTTAGTCTAATGGGCTTCCCTTTGTGGGTAACCCGACCTTTCTCTCTGGCTGCCCTTAAGATTTTTTCCTTCATTTCAACTTTGGTGAATCTGGCAATTATGTGTCTTGGAGTTGCTCTTCTCGAGGAGTATCTTTGTGGCGTTCTCTGTATTTCCTGGATTTGAATGTTGGCCTGCCCTACTAGGTTGGGGAAGTTCTCCTGGATGATATCCTGAAGAGTGTTTTCCAACTTGGTTCCATTTTCCCCCTCACTTTCAGGTACCCCAATCAGACATAGATTTGGTCTTTTTACATAATCCCATACTTCTTGCAGGCTTTGTTCATTTCTTTTTCTTCTTTTTTCTTTTGGTTTCTCTTCTCGCTTCATTTCATTCATTTGATCCTCAATTGCTGACATTCTTTCTTCCAGTTGATCGAGTCGGTTACTGAAGCTTGTGCATTTGTCACGTATTTCTCGTGCCATGGTTTTCGTCTCTTTCATTTCGTTTGTGAGTTTCTCTGCATTAATTACTCTAGCCATCAATTCTTCCACTTTTTTTTCAAGATTTTTAGTTTCTTTGCGCTGGGTACGTAACTCCTCCTTTAGCTCTGAGAAATTTGATGGACTGAAGCCTTCTTCTCTCATCTCGTCGAAGTCATTCTCCGTCCAGCTTTGATCCGTTGCTGGCGATGAGCTGCGCTCCTTTGCCGGGGGAGATGCGCTCTTATTTTTTGAATTTCCAGCTTTTCTGCCCTGCTTTTTCCCCATCTTTGTGGTTTTATCTGCCTCTGGTCTTTGATGATGGTGATGTACTGATGGGGTTTTGGTGTAGGTGTCCTTCCTGTTTGATAGCTTTCCTTCTAACAGTCAGGATCCTCAGCTGTAGGTTGTAGCTGTAGGAGATTGCTTGAGGTCCACTCCAGACCCTGTTTGCCTGGGTATCAGCAGCAGAGGCTGCAGAAGATAGTATATTTCTGAACAGCGAGTGTACCTGTCTGATTCTTGCTTTGGAAGCTTCCTCTCAGGGGTGTACTCCACCCTGTGAGGTGTGGGGTGTCAGACTGCCCCTAGTGGGGGATGTCTCCCAGTTAGGCTACTCAGGGGTCAGGGACCCACTTGAGCAGGGAGTCTGTCCCTTCTCAGATCTCAACCTCCGTGTTGGGAGATCCACTGCTCTCTTCAAAGCTGTCAGACAGAGTCGTTTGCGTCTGCAGAGCTTTCTGCTGCGTTTGTTATTGTTTACTGTGCCCTGTCCCCAGAGGTGGAGTCTACAGAGACAGGCAGGTTTCCTTGAGCTGCTGTGAGCTCCACTCAGTTCGAGCTTCCCAGCAGCTTTGTTTACCTACTTAAGCCTCAGCAATGGCGGGCGCCCCTCCCCCAGCCTCGCTGCTGCCTTGCCGGTAGATCACAGACTGCTGTGCTAGCAATGAGGGAGGCTCCGTGGGTGTGGGACCCTCCCGGCCAGGTGTGGGATATGATCTCCTGGTGTGCCGGTTTGCTTAAAGCGCAGTATTGGGGTGGGAGTTACCCAATTTTCCAGGTGTTGTGTGTCTCAGTTCCCCTGGCTAGGAAAAGGGATTCCCTTCCCCCTTGCGCTTTCCAGGTGAGGCAATGCCTCGCCCTGCTTCAGCTCTCGCTGGTCGGGCTGCAGCAGCTGACCAGCACCGATCGTCTGGCACTCCCCAGTGAGATGAACCCAGTACCTCAGTTGAAAATGCAGAAATCACCGGTCTTCTGTGTCGCTCGCGCTGGGAGTTGGAGACTGGAGCTGTTCCTATTCGGCCATCTTGCTCCGCCCTTTGACCTCTTATTTAATTGCTTTTCACATGTGTATACCTGAATATTCTCTTCTGAATATTCAGAATAAAATATTCTCTTCTGGTTCTAAATTGAATCCTATAATGTGGTTAATTTATAATCTTATGAATCTGCATATTGAATAATTGTGTAATAAATAAATAACAAAAAAAAATCTGGCCTATTTGATTTTCTGGTCTGTTTCAGCATAAATAAAAAGAACATGGAAAAAAATCACTTGACTCGAAACAGAATCTTGGCCTCCTAGAGGAGGAAAGGGCAAAACAGTCGGTGGCCAGAATTAATTTGATGTTAATAAATAACACATATAATGAACTTGAATTCCTATTTTACTTAGAGTAGTTCCAGCTCCATATTAACTCTCAAAAATGAGATATCTTCTAAGCCTTCAGAAAAAAAAAGAGATTTATTATGTGCTAGATTCTGTTTTATAAATCCTTCAGTGCAAGTGTTACTGTGCATGACAAATGGAAAGACACTATCATTCTTTATATTATCTTCTTTGGAGATGAAATCTCTGAGTCAAACAAAAATAAGAGACCTGCCCTTGAGAGTAGAGTCTAAAACATAGTCTTTGGAATCAGTGGAATGCATCACAAATTCTGTGCTGTTCTGATGAAGTTATATATCCAGAACTGCTTCTTCAGGAAGCCAAGGCAGTATTAGGGATGACAATCCTGGTGTATTGGAAGAGTTCGTAATGGAATCATTTTGCCCTAGAGATCACTGGGCAAGAAGAAAGCTCTAATTTCAAACGAATAAACTACAAAATGATTTAACTTATGCTCAGACCATAACTAACACCATCATTCAGAAACCAACAGTACACTCTACCATGCCCTGAATTAAATGATTTGTAGTGTAGATTTAACCACTCAACACAAATTCATTAACAGTTTTGCAAATGCTACATTTCCATTTCACCCAAAGAAGGTAATCCACTTAAGAAATGTTAATGGTAAAGACAAATGTATTTCATTTCTGCTATTCAATATTATTGGTTCAAAATGTAAGATATAGTTCAAAGAGTATTTGTTGTCAGTCATACAATCCAAGTTCTGGTGTCAATGTAGCATTTTTATTTATATACCTGATTTTCTAGCTCACAGGCTAGAGGTCGGGTTGGTTATTCCACAGTGGGTGGGTATATGCAAACCTACCCCTAAAGGCCTTGCCTGAGAGGTGAAAGAAAGAGGCTGACAAATATATTTTTGCAGGAACAGAAACCATTTCTCAGGTGACCAAGAGACACTGGATCCTTGAACCTGCCTTCCAGAAAGTGTCCTTTATATAGCAAAGTTTTGGGGTAAAACATGTGCAGCTGGGCATGCCTCTGACTTTCTTGCAAAACTTGTGGCTACTGGGGAGGTGAGATAAGTATCTTTCTGAGGGGTTATCTATGCTACAGGCATTGTTTCTTAACCTGACTGCAGAATGCCTTGGGATGCAGAGGTCAAGCATCAGTCATTTTGGCAGGTTTGATTGAAGATGACGTTACTCTTGTAATACAACAGGCTATTTTTCTACATCAGTGAGTGAAAATAAAAACCTTTTTGCAGTTTTATATGTAGACATGAGGTTTACCTACCCTACTTCCCAATTCAGGAATCACAGCTATATATAAAACTACCAGAGTGCTTAAGCATATCAGATATTGTGTTATTTCCATGAATTACCACATCTGTGAATTTTCACAGAATTCTCTGAAGTACGCATTAGCATCTGCATTTCGTAGATGAAAAAACTTGGATGTAAAAAATAACAAGTAATTTAAAATAACAAGGAGTTACCACTAACCCTAGTAGAATGGCTAAAATTCAGAACACTGACAACGCGAAATGCTGGTGAAAATGTGGAGCAGCAGGAACTCTCATTCGTTGCTGGTGGGAATGCGAAATGGTACAGCCACTTTGGAAAACAGTGTGGCAGTTTCTTATAAAACTTACCATACTTTTATCACACAATCCAGCAATTTTAGACCTTGCTATTTACCCAGAGGAAAAATTATGGCCACACAAAAACCTGCACACAGAGTTTTATGGCAGTTTTATTCATAATTGCCAAAATTTAGAAGCAACCAAGAGGTCCTTCAGTAAGTAGATAAACTCTGGTACATCTGGAAAATGAAACATTATTCAGTGTTAAAAAGAAATACGCCATCAGCAGTATTTTGTAATTTTTCCTTGTAGAGGTCTTTCACCTTCTTGTTCAGGGATATTCCTAGTTTTTTAAATTTGTTTGTTTGTTTTTTGCAGCTATGGTAAAAGGGGTTTAGCTCTTGATTTGATTCTCAGTTTGGTTACTGCTGGTGTATAGCAGAACTACTGATTTGTGTAATTTTGTATTCTAAAACTTTGCTGAATTCATTTATCAGCTCTAGGAGCTTTTTTGAGGAGTATTTAGGGCTTTCTAGGCATACAATCATATCATCACCAAACAGCAATAGTTGACATCCTATTTACCAACTTGAAAGAGCTTTGTCTCTTGTCTGCCTGCTTTAGCCAGGATGTCCAGTCCTATGTTGAAAATAAGTGGTGAAAGTGGATATCCTTGTGTTGTTCCAGTTCTCAATGGGGAATGCTTTCAACTTTTCTCTGTTCAATATTATGTTGGTTGTGCATTTGTCATAGATGGCTTTTATTACATTAAGGTACGTCTCTTCTATGCGAATTTTGTGAGGGTTTTAAACATTAAAAATATGCTGGATTTTGTCAAATGTTTTTTCTGCATCTATTGAGATCATGTGATTTTTATTTTTAGTTCTGCTTATCTGGTGTGTCACATTTATTGAGTTGCATATGTTAAACCATCCCTGCATCCTTGGTATGAAACCTACTTGATCATGATGGATTATCTTTTTGATATGCTGTTGGATTCAGTTAGCTAATATTTTGTTACAAATTTTTGCATCTATATCCATCAGGGATATTGGTCTGTACTTTTCTTTTCTTGTTATGTCCTTCCCTGATTTTGGTATGAGGGTGATACTGGCTTCATAGATTGATTTAGGGAAAATTGCCTCTTTCTCTATCTTGTGGAATAGTGTAAATAGGATTGGTACCAATTATTCTTTGAATGTCTGATAGAATTCAGCTGTGAACCCATCTTGTTCTGAACTTTTTTTTTCTTTTTGAGACAGTATCACTCTGTCACCCAGGCAGAACTGCAGTGGCACAATCTCAGCTCACTGCAATGCCCATCTCCCGGGTTCAAGAGATTCTCCTGCCTCAGCCTCCTGAGTAGCTGGGATTACAGGTGCGCACCACCGCATCTAGCTAATTTTTGTATGTTTTAGTAGACACAGCGTCTCACCATGTTGGCCAGGCTGGTCTCAAACTCCTGACCTCAGGTGATCCACCCACCTCAGCCTCCCAAACTGTTGGGATTATAGGCGTGAGCTACCACGCCCAGCCTCTGAATTTTGTTGTTGTTGTTGTTGACAATTTTTGTATTACCATTTCAGTCTTGTTGCTTGTTATTGGTCTGTTCAAAATTTGTGTTTCTTCCTGTTTAATCTAGAAGGGTTGTGTATTTCCAGGAATTTATCTATCTCCTCTAGGTTTTCTAGTTTATGCATGTAAAGGTGTTCATAGTAACCTTGCATAAATAAATGGAAACACATCCCATGCTCATGAATGGGTAGAATCAATACTGTGAAAATGACAAACTGCCAAAAGCAATCTACAAATTCAATGCAATTCCCATCAAAATACCACCATCATTCTTCACTAAACTAGAACAAAACAATCCTAAAATTCATATGGAACCAAAAAAGGGACCAGATAACCAAGCAAAAATAACAAATCTGGAAGCATAACATTACCTGATCTCAAATTATACTATAAGGACATAGTCACCAGAACAGCATGGTACTAGTATCAAGATAGGCACATAGACCAATGAAACAGAATAGAGAACCCAGAAATAAAGTTACAGTCAACTGATCGTCAACGAAGCAAATAACACCATAAAGTGCGAAAGGACATCCTATTCAACAAGTGGTGCTGGGACAATTGGCAAGCCATGTGTAGAGGAATGAAACTGGATCCTCATCTCTCACCTTGTATAGTAATCAACTCAAGATGGATCGAATACTTTAAGACATGAAACTATACAAATTCTAGAAGATAATTTTGGAAAAACTCTTCTAAACATTGGCTTAGACAAAGACTTCATGACCAAGAACGCAAAAGCAAATACAACAAAAATAAAGATAAAATATGGGACTGAATTAAACTAAAAAGCTTCTGCAAGAAAAAGAAACAATCAGCAGAGTAAACAGACAACCCACAGAGTGAAAGAAAATCTTTGCAATCTATACATGCAACAAAGGACTAATATCCAGAATCTAAAGGAACTCAAACTAATCAGAAAAAAAAAAACCCATCAAAAAGTGGGCTATGAACATGAATAGACAATTCTCAAAATAAAATATACAAATGGCCAAGAAACATGAAAAAATGCTGAAATCACCAATGATCAGGGAAATGCAAATCAAACCCACAATGTGATATCACCTTAGTCCTGCAAGAATGACCATAATCAAAAAATCAAAAAAAAAAAAAAAAAATGTTGGTGGGGATGTGGTAAAAAGGGAATACTTTTAAACTGCTGGTGGGCATGTAAACTAGTACAGCAACTTTGGTAAACAGTGGAGATTCCTTAAAGAACTAAAAATGGAACTACCATTTGATCCAGCAATCCCACTACAGGGTATCTACCCAGAGGAAAAGAAGTCATTATACAAACAAGATACTTGCACACACATGTTTATATTATAGCAGAACAATTAGCAATTGTAAAAATATGGAACCAGCCCAAATGGCCGTCAATCAATGAGTAGATAAAGGAATTGTGAGATAGATAGATAGATAGATAGATAGATAGATAGATAGATAGATATGGATATGTATACACATATACCATGCGAATACTACTCAGCTATAAGAAGGAAAGAAATAATGGAATTTGCAGCAACCTGGATGGAATTGGAGACCATTATTCCAAGTGAAGTAACTCATGAATTGAAAACCAAACAACATATGTTCTCATTCATAAATGAGAGCTAAGGTGTGAGGATACAAAGGCATAAGAATGACACAACGGACTTTGGGGACTCAGGGGAAATGGTGGGAGAAGGGTGAGGGATAAAAGACTACACACTGGGTACAGTGTACACTGCTCAGGTGATGGGTGCACAAAAATCTCAGAAATCATGGTTAGAAAACTTATTCATGTAACCAAACACCAACTGTTCCCAAAAAACTACTGAAATTAAAAATAAATTTTTTTAAAAAAGGAAGAAAGAAGCTGTTGAACCATGACAAGACATGGAAGAAACTTAAATGCATATTACTAAGTAAAAGAAGACAATCTGAAAAGGCTACACACTGTGTGAATCCAACTATATGACATTATGAAAAAAGCAAAAACACAGAGACAGTAAAAAATCAATGGTTGCCAGGAGACAGGGAAGACGGAGGGATAAATGGGTGGAGTAGGGAGGACTTTTAGGACAGTCACAGGATTCTGTATGATACTATGATGGTGTAATGGTAGATACGTATCATTATATATTTATCCAAACTGATAGAATGTACAATATGAAGGGTGAACCTAATGCCAACAATGGACTTTGGGTGATAATGGTGTATGGGTTCATCTGTTGTAATAAATAGACTGCTTTGATGGGAAATGTTGATAATTGGAGAGGCTATTGATGTGTGCGGTGAGGGAGTATTTGGGAAATCTCTGTGCCTTCCTCTCAATTTTACTGTCAACCTAAAACTACTCTTAAAATTCCTAATTTACAAAAGAATAAAAAAGAAGTAAGTTATTCAAGCGAGTGGCAAACTCGTAAGTGGTAGCCTCAGTTTTTTCTGACTTAAAAGTCATCTTACTTTATTTTCAACATTTTTTATAAAGTGGTGTTATTTTAACTTTTTTCTCTGGTTTAAGCAAGTTTTTGAGAACCTAATAAACTATGAGTAAATTCTTAAAGATCCCAAGTTACAGAAAGAACAGAGCAGAATCAACCCCAAAACACCTAATGTATTGTAATTTTCAAGCACCAACAATAAATTTTTGAAAGGTTGAATATGTTTAAGTAAATGAAATAGGCAGTCAAAAATATGTGTACACCATGGAATACTATGCAGTCATAAAAAGGAATGAGATCATGTCCTTTGCAGGGCCATGAATGGAACTAGACTCCAATATCCTCAGCAAACTAATACAGAAATAGAAAACCAAACACCGCATGTTCTCATTTATATGTGGGAACTGAACAATGAGAACACATGGACACAGGGAAGGGAACAACACATCCTGGGGCCTGTTGGGGGATAGGGTCGGGGGAGGGAGAGCAATAGGAAAAAATAGGTAATGCATGCTGGGCTTAATACCTAGGTGATGGGTTGATAGGTGTAGCAAACCACCATGGCACACATTTACAAATGCAACAACCCTGCACATCCTGCACATGTACCCTGAAACTTAAAATAAAAATTAAAACAAAAATACAAGCCAGTAATAGAGAGCTAAAAGTATAAAAGTTTATGTTTGCTTTTTATTTTTCCACTTTGGTCTACAGTGGTTTTATTTTTATCTCCGTTCAAAGCCTGACATTAAGAAAAACTATTTTCCCCTTCTCAGTTTCACTTTATCAAAAATCAAAATCTTCAAATATATAAGTAAAAAGAATATATAATACATTTTCATTTACCCATCAGCAACATTCAGCAGGGGTCAACTTATAGCTACTCTTGCTTATCAATATCTGCTCTTTCCACTACTTCACTCTCCTTATAGGACTACTTTTATGTAAATTCTAGACATCATTTTAGTTCATGTGCAAATATTTTTGTATTTACCTCTAAAGGCATTCTTTAACAATGTATAACCACAATACCATTACTATACTTAAAAACTATTTCTATTTTCTTCAAATGGCTCATGTTACTTTATAATTTGTTTTCATAAAGATCCAAATAAGATCCATACATTAAAGTTGTTTTCATGTCCCTTAAGTCTGTTTTTATCTATAGATTGTTCCTTTATCTCCCACCCCTGCAATACATACCTTTTGTACTCTATTTATTAGGCAACCGGACCATTTATCTTATGTAGTTTACAATAAACTAAATTTTACTGATTGCCTTTTTATGGTGTCATTCAACATGCTCCTGTATCTCCTGTAAATATTGCAAATTGGTAGCTAGATCTAAAGGCCGGTCTAATTGGTAGTTATATCCAAAGTTTGATTTATTTTTTTCTGGCAGTAATATTTTATAGGTGGTATCATATACTTCTATGAAGTGGCATGTCTGCTTGTCTCTCATTTTTTATGTTAGCAACAATTGATAATAACTGCCTAGATTCATTATTTCATTAGGGGTTGCAAAAATAGTAACATTTCAATTCTATCATTCTTTCTTCATTCTCTGGTTAAAGGTATCTCTAAAAAGAATTTTCTCTCATCAACATCTAGTTATCCTTAGACATAATCTATAAAGGAAAAACAGGATAAATGCTTGGTTCTTCTGTTTCATTCAAAACAGTAAATTCTTATGGATCCCTAACATTCTTCAAAGGTGTCCAGTGACAACATTACTTTTAAATTAACATTATTAGGAACTGATAGAATTAAGCGTATTTGAGGCGTTTTAATCTACTGTCTTTGTTTTTATTATTGATTCTCAAATAGGGTGACTCCTCTGAGTCTCTTTGATGCATCCTAATAGTCTTTCAAATCTGCCTTGCTTTTTAGTAAGAGAAGTTGATATTCCAGGCTCATCTTGTACAATATTCAACCCCAAAGTCAGAATTAGATACTTTTTGCAGTGAACTTCAACTCCTTTTAGGGGAAATGTCTACAGAGCACAATCTGAGTATTACATTTCCTCTTCATATTGGGTTTTATGTTGTTTCTATATACTTATAAGTGATTAGAACTAGGAAACTATTGTTTTTCTTTTTGTTGGGAAAATGATTCATGACTTCATACTGATACTTTAACTTCAAACTCGTGTTATTGGGTTTTCATTTATTTTCTTCTACTATGCTATTATATCTTCTTTACCCCATGGAACAAATTCCATTTTCAATAACGTCAACAAGCTTACTAACTTGATTGATCTTAAAATATGTAGACACCTGTCTCACAATAACAATTTAATTGCTAAAAATGTAATTTTAAACAGCTCAATATATGTTTTTGCATGGGTTTTATTTTTGTCTTTAGGATATCTCACAAAGCTTGTATAGTCAAATATCTGTGTTTGAGTAAATGATATAATTCATCTCTGTGTGATTATAATGCCAACTTAATATATTTATATTTATATTTCACCTCTTTTACCAAAATTTTATGGGTATTGATGTTTTAAAATTAAATTTTAAATTTAATTTTAAATAATGATATAATTATGTAAAATATTAAATGTTACCAGGGTCAAACCTAAAATAGGTATATTCAAATAAAATGTAGCTTTTGTTTCTATAACCTTTTCCCCATTCCATCTCTCCTCCAGGAGCAATTGTTTTCTATTATAGTTTTGTTTTGCTTTTAATTTTTGGTTCATGTTTTCATTTTTTAAAGACAAGTCAATACTTACAGTATATTAAAAATTATCACAAATTACATCATTTGCAGTTCCTCCCATCGAAGGTGAAAAAATCTGTATCTTTACCTCTTTAAATGAAGCTGGCATTGTGGGATTTTTGATCAACAGAATGCAGCAGAAGTAACACTGTGGTATCTCTAAGTCTTTGCCTCAGAGGACCTTGCAGCTTTTGCTTTTATTAGAACCTGAGGCAACAATGAAAAACCGTGTGGAGAGAGATCCAGCTGTCCCATGTCTTCTAGGCATTCCAGCTGGGGCTCAGCCATGTGAGTGAAGCCAGGATGCTGAGTATCAATAGCCATAGGACTCTGCACAGACAAGAACAGGAGACAAACCACCCGGTCAACCCACAATCACATTAAATTAATAAATCATTGTTTTAAGACACGAAATTTGGATGTGTTTATGTTTCATGAAGCAATGTATAATCCTCAATATATTATACTCATTTAACTTCATAATTTTTTAAAAAATTTTACTACTGTCCGAATATTACTTTATAACAATATATAGAAATATGCATCATTCTTTTATAAAGCTGCACAATACGTCATCATGAGCTTCCCACACTAGGAAACTTTCCTCTACTGATGGCACTTGGGTCTGTTTCCATTCTTTCACTAGTACAATAATGCTTCAGAGAAGAGAGTTGTGCATATGTCTTTTTTACATTTTTTAACATGGCTATTTTGATGAAGAATAAAATAGAACTTACAGGAATAAGACACAAACTAATTAAAATTAAAAACTGATATAACGTAAGTAAACATTTTTGAAGACAGACTGGTAAATTGAGATATAAATCTGTAAAATTATCCAGAATGCAGCAAAGAGCCAAAAAAAAAAAAAAAATGGAAAAGAAGAAAGAAAGGACAAAAAATAGGTTAAAAAGTGACACTGGTGATGGGAATTAAAGAAGGAGATAAGAATTGGGGAAAAACAGTATTTGAAGAGTTTATGCCTGAAAATATTTAAAATGATGAAAGATGGAAATTATAGGAGTTAGTTACACAAATACTTGTAGTTAAATTAAAAGAAGTCCTTACTAGGTATGTTATAATAAAATTGTAGACACCAAAAACAAATAAAATCTTTAAAAAGCCTGGAAAAAAAGAAAGATTACCTACAAAAGAACCAAATTTATCCTGACAGCTGCTTTGCCAATAGCAATACTGGAAGCTAGAAGCAAAGTGAATAATATATTCAAAGGGATGGCAAAAAATAACTGTCAAGCTAAAACTGTACACCCAGAAAAAACTGTCCTTCCAAAGTGAAGGCAAAATAAAAATATTTTCAAGTAAAAAAGAAATCCTGAGAAATTTTACCACCAACAGACTCTCATGAATAAAGTCTAAAAAAATGTACTTTAAGAAAAGAGAAAATGATCCAGAGAAAATGTGTAATGTAAAGGGGCAATGGCAAGCAAAAAATTAGTGTAAACATGTAAGTAAATATGTCAATACGAATGTGTATAAAAATAATAGTAACAAAATTTGTAATATTATAAAAATAAAATCATACTAAAATAGCAGAGAAAAATACAATGATATTTGTGAAATTTCTTATTTGAGTTAAAGCCTTCTAAGCTACTTGTTTTGATAAAAAGAAAGGTAAAGATATTGACTAGTTTTAGAATTAACTGTGCATATTAAAAAGAGTAGTAACTAAAAGCATAAAATAAAATATGTAGTATGAAAATGGAATGCATAAGTTTCAAATAGCTAGAAAAATAGGCATCAAAGCAATTATTTAATCTCAAATAATAAAGAGGAAAAATGAAACAGAAAATGTAGTACAAATATCGTCCAAAGAAGATATGATAAAATTAAGAAGCCTAAATAATTCAAATGAATTAAGCCTGCAAATTAAAAGAAAACCATATTCCAAAAAAATAAATAAATTTCTGCCTCTATGTTGCTTAAAAAAAGACACACATACATTATAAAAAAGAGAAAAAGCTAAAAACTAAAGACTGAGAAATTATCTAAGAGGTGAATACTAACTAAAGTGAAGCTATTGTTTCTAGATAAATTAAAACTAGGGCAAAAGGCATTAATGAAGAATGCAATTTACTAAAATGATGTATTAAAATATTTTGGCACAAAATAATATTGCTTCAAGATCCATAATGAGACAGTTGAAAGAAGTATGTAGCGAAATTGATAAATTCACCACCATAATGAATCTCACTAATTAGTACATCAATCAAATAAAAAAGAGATCGGCTAACACAGAAAAGATTTGAACCACAAAATTAACAAGCATGATCAATGGACTTCTATAGAATCATGTATACAACATTAAAAAATATATTCTTCTGCATAACAGGAAAATTTTATATACTTTAAGTTCTGGGATACATGGATAGAACATGCAGGTTTGTTACATAGGTATACATGTGCAATGGTGGTTTGCTGCACCCATTAACCCATCATCTACATTAGGTATTTGTCCTAATGCTATCCCTTCCTTAGCCCTCCAACCCCTGACAGGCCCCGGTGTATGATGTTCCCCTCTCTGTGTCCATGTGTACTCGTTCAACTCCCACTTATGAGTGAGAACATGCGGTGTTTGGTTTTCTGTCCCTGTGTTAGTTTGCTGAGAATGATGATTTCCAGTTTCATCCATGTCCCTGCAAAGGACATGAACTCATCCATTTTTATGACTGCCTCATGTTCCATGGTGAATATGTGCCACATTTTCTTTATCCAGTCTATCATTGATGGACATTTGGGTTGGTTTCAAGTCTTTGCTATTGTGAGTACTGCTGCAATAAACATACGTGTGCATGTGTCTTTATAGTAGAATGGTTTATAATCCTTTGGGTATATAACCAGTAATGGTATTGCTGGGTCAAATTATATTTCTAGTTCTAGATCCTTGAGTAATTGCCACACTGTCTTCCACAATAGTTGAACTAATTTGCACTCCAACCAACAGTGTAAAAGTGTTCCTATTTCTCCACATCCTCTCCAGCATCTGTTGTTTCCTGACTTTTTAATGATCACCATTCTAAATGGCATGAGATGGCATTTCATCGTGGTTTCAATTTCCATTTCTCTAATGACCAGTGATGATGAGCTTTGTTTTTTCATATGCTTGTTGGCCACATAAATGTCTTCTTTGGAAAAATGTCTGTTCATATCCTCTGCCCACTTTTTGATGGGGTTATTTGTTTTCTTCCTGTAAATTTGTTTAAGTTCCTTGTAGATTCTGGATATTAGCCCTTTGTCAGATGGATAGATTGCAAAAATTTTCTCCCATTCTGTAGGTTGCCCGTTCATGCTGATGATAGTTTCTTTTGCTGTGCAGAAGCTCTTTAGTTTAGTTACATCCCATTTGTCAATTTTGGCTTTTGTTGCCATTGCTTTTGGTGTTTTAGTCATGAAGTCTTTGCCCATGCCTATGTCCTGAATGGTATTGCCTAGATTTTCTTCTAGGGTTTTTATGCTTTTAGATCTTATGTTTAAGTCTTTAATCCATCTTGAGTTAATTTATGTATAAGGTGTAAGAAAGGGGTTCAGTTTCAGTTTTCTGCATATGGCTAGCCAGTTTTTCCAACACCATGTATTAAATATGGAATCCTTTCCCCATTGCTTGTTTTTGCCAGGTTTGTCAAAGATCAGATGGTTGTAGATGTGTGGCATTATTTCTGAGGCCTCTGTTCTGTTCCATTGGTCTATATATCTGTTTGGGTACAAGTACCATGCTGTTTTGGTTACTGTAGCCTGCAGTATAGTTTAAAGTCAGGTAGTGTGATGACTCCAGTTTTGTTCTTTTTGCTTAGGATTGTCTTAGCTATACGTGCTCTTTTTTGGTTCCATATAAAGTTTAAAGTAGTTTTTTTCTAATTGTGTGAAAAAAGTCAAAGGTAGCTTTATGGGGATAGTATTGAATCTATAAATTACTTTGGGCAGTAAGGCCATTTTCACAATATTGATTCTTCCTATCCATGAGCATGGAATGTTTTTCCATTTGTTTGTGTCCTCTCTTATTTTCTTGAGCAGTGGTTTGTAGTTCTTCTTGAAGATGTCCTTCTTGTTCCTTGTAAGTTGTATTCTTAGATATTTTGTTATCTTTTTAGCAATTGTGAATGGGAATACTCATGATTTGGCTCTCTGTTTGTCTATTATTGGTGTATAGGAAAGGTTGTGGTTTTTGCACAATGATTTTGTATCCTGAGACTTTGCTGAAGTTGTTTATCAGCTTAAGGAGATTTTGGAATAAGACGATGGGGATTTCTAAATATACTTCATGTCATCTGCAAACAGACAATTTGACTTCCTCTCTTCCTATTTGAATACCCTTTATGTCTTTCTCTTGCCTGATTGCCCTGGCCAGAACATCCAATACTGTTTTGAATAGGAGTGGTGAGAGAAGGCATCCTTGTCTTGTGCCAGTTTTCAAAGAGAATGCTTCCAGCTTTTGCCCATTCAGCATGATATTGGCTGTGTTTTTCATAAATAGTTCTTATTATTTTGAGATACGTTCCATCAATACCTAGTTTATTTAGTGTTTTTGGCATGAAGGGGCATTTCCTGTATTTCCTGAATTTGAATGTTGACCTGGTCTTGCTAGGTTGGGGAAGTTGTTTTCCAACTTGGTTCCATTCTGCCTGTCACTTTCAGGTGCACCAATCAAACATAGGTTTGGTCTTTTCACATAGTCCCATATTTCTTGGAGGCTTTGTTTTTTCCTTTTCATTCTTTCTTCTCTAATCTTGTCTTCATGCTTTATTTCATTAAGTTGATCTTCAATTTCTGATATCAAGTGGAAGCACTTGATCAATTCAGCTATTGATACTTGTGTATGCTTCATGAAGTTCTCATGCTGTGTTTTTCAGCTCTATCAAGTCATTTATATTCTTCTCTAAACTGCTTGTTCTACTTAGCAGTGCCTGTAACCTTTTATCAAGGTTCTTAGCTTCCTTGCATTTGGTTAGAACATGCCCCTTTAGCTCAGAGAAATTTGTTATTACCCACCTTCTGAAGCCTACTTCTGTCAATTCATCAAACTCATTCTCTGTCCAGTTTTGTTCCCTTGTTGGCAAGGAGTTGCAATTTTTGTAGGAGAAGAGATATTCTGGTTTTTGGAATTTTCAGCCTTACTGTTCTGGTTTTTCCTCATCTTCGTGAGATAAATCTACCTTTGGTCTTTAATATTGGTGACCTTCAGATGGGGTTTTTGTGTGGACTTCCTTTTTGTTGATGTTGATGCTATTCCTTTCTGTTTGTTAGTTTTCCTTTTAACAGGCAGGCCTCCCTTCTGCAGGTCTGCTGGAGTTTGCTGGTGGTCCACTCCAGATCCTGTTTGCCTGGGTATCACCAGCAGAGGCTACAGAACAGCAAAGATTGCTTCCTGCTCCTTCCTCTGGAAGTTTCATCCCAGAGGGGTTCACACCAGATGCCCGCTGGAGCTCTCCTGTATGATGTGTCTGTTGACCCTTGCTCAAGGTGTCTCCCAGTCAGGAGGCACTGGGATCCAGGACCCACTTGAAGAGGCAGTCTGTCCCTTAGCAGAGCTCGAGTGCTGTGCTGAGAGATCTGCTGCTCTCTTCAGAGCCGGCAGGCAGGAACATTTAAGTCTGCTGAAGCTGTGCCCACAGCTGCCCATTCCCTCAGGTGCTCTGTCTCAGGGAGATGGGAGTTTTATCTATAAGCCCCTGACTGAGACTGCTGCCTTTCTTTCAGAGATGCCCTGCCCAGAGAGGAGGAATCTAGAGAAGCAGCCTGTCTCACTTCTGCATAAAGGGAAATTTGTGGAAATTGCCCATGTACTAAGCCATGAAACAAATGATACACATACCCACAGCAACAGAATTGAAAAAAAAAAAAAAAAAAAAAAAAAGGCCATGTTTTCTAAGCACAGCGCAACCACTTATTATATAACAACAACAACAACAACAAAAAACCCTAGGTTTCCTAACTTACACTTTAAAAAAAAAAAAAACACTTCAAGGAAGAAATTATAATGAAAATTAGAAAGTACTTAAAAGTGAATAAAAATAAAAATGTTGTATACTAAAAATTCATTAACATAGTTAAACTTGTCTTCTCAGGCTTTTGGCTAAGATCAAGTGTAAAATAAAAATTTAGTTTTCAAGCTTACATTTGAAAACTTAAAAAACTAAAAAATGATGAGCTATGCATCCAATTTAAAAAGTCAAAGTAACAGAATAATCTCCAATTCAGGTGAGAAAAGGGATTTTTTTAAAGAACAAGAATTAATGAAATAGATAAAAATACAAAGGTACAATAGACAGGCTCGATAAAGTGAAAAGTTTGTTCTTTGAAACAAATTATCTCTGGCAAGAAGAACTGGGTGAAAAAAATAATAAAAGGCACAAATAAACAATACTAGAAATTAACAACAAATTAACTAAAGAAACATACAACAGAGATTATAGATGTGTGTGTGTGTGAGTGTGTATATGTATGAAATAAGCAAGTACTTTTGCCAAAAAATTTTAAATGTTAGATAAAATGGGAAAATTCCTAGAAAAATATATAACTTACCAAAGCTGAAGAGAAACTGCAAACCAAAATGGTTCATAAACATCAAAGATATGAATCAGGAATTAATGTTTTCACAAATGAAAGATCAGGTCCAGAGAATTTTATTGAATTACCAAGAAACAGTTGTAATTGTATATAAATCTTTCCAGAAAACAGAAGTAGAGGAGATGCACTCGAAGGAATTTTAGGAAGGAGATATAAAATTGATCTCAAAATTAAATATGGAAAATAGGATATTTACTTATGAACATAGATACAATAGTGTGTGCGTGTGTGTGTGTGTGCGCGCACACACGCATGTGACCAATGGTGTATTTATTTCAGGAATGAAATGTTAATGTGAGAAAAACAGATTAATTTAAATCACCACTTTAGCAAGTTAAAGATAACAAAGTGGTACAGCATAAAGAGTATATTTAATAACATTATATACTGAAAGTTTGCTAAGATAATACATTTTATGTGCTCTTAGCACACACACACAAAGGATAATTATGCAAGGTGATGAATAGGTTAATTTACTTCAATGTAGTGTGGTAATTTCACTGTGTATATGTACATCAAAACATCATGTTGTATGCCTTAAATATATACAAACATAAAGATGACAAGATGATTCATCGAGAAGATGCAGAAAGTGGCCAGCTACGGTGGTGGTTCACGCCTGTAATCCCAGCACTTTGGGAAGCCAAGGTGGGCGGATCATTGAGGTTGAGACAAGCCTGACCAACATGGCAAAACCTCCTCTCTACTAAAAGTACAAAAAAATTAGCTTGGCATGGTGGCAGTTGCCTGTAATCCCAGCTACTTAGGCTGAGGCAGGTAAATCACTTGAACCCAGGAGACAGCGGTTGCAGTGAGCTATCAAGCCACTGTACTCCAGCCTGGGCAAAAGAGTGAGACTCTGTCTCAAAAGGAAAAGAAAAAAGAAAAGATACAGAAAGAGGGTTCAACACTATTTCACACCTATTTATAATTAAATTAAATTATAATATAATTAAATATAATTTCCCACCTATTTCTACTTAAACCTCTTGGTAAACTAATAATAAGAAGAAAATTATTTTCCCTTTTGCAGGTAATCTACCACAGCTTTACAACAGTCATCAAACTTTCTCTAAATCAGGAAGGAGTAAGGACTCCAGCTGTTATAGCCGCTTTTCAACACTGTACCTGAGGCCACAGCCAGAATGGTCAGGATTGAAGAAAAAAAAAAAGAAGCAAAAGCAGCTAATGGTCTCAGATGTCCACTTAGAAAGCAAACAGAATCCAAGTCATTGGAATTAGTAGTAGAGTTTAGCAGAGTTACAAGACAAAAAAATCAATGTACAAATAGTGATTGCAGTTCTGTCATGGTTATCCTAGTCCATTAGTACTGCTATAACAGAATATCTTAGACTGGATAATTTACAAATAACAGGACTTTATTGCTGACAGTTCTGGAAGCCAGGAAGTCTACCATCAAGTTTTTGGCAGACTTTGTGTCTAGTAAGGGCTTGCTCTCTGGTTCCTTCTTGCTGAGTTCTCACATGGCAGAACAGAGGAGGGAGGCAGCTAGCTCTCTGAAACCTTTTATAAGGGCATAAATCCCACTCATAAGAATGGAACCCTGATGGCCTAATCACCTCCCAGAAGTCATACTTTCTAATACCATCACTTGGATTATGAGGTTTCAACATATGAATTTTGAAGGGATGCATACATTCAAACCATAGCAATAGGAATACAGAGTTAGAAAATATTCAAACTAATAACAAAATATAACATTCACAGTATATAGCTAACAAAAAATGACCTTTAAGGAGAAAATGATAAATGTTTTTAAAATATCAAATAACAAAATGAGATACTATGTTCATAGATAGGAATATTCAGTATTGTAATGTTAAGTTTTTCAAATTAATTTTTAAAATCAATGTAATTCTAGTTAAATTACAGTAGAGTATGACATTGACAAGAATGACATTGAAAGTAAACAAAAGAAACAGAACTGAGAACCTAAAAATATGTTGACATACAACAGAGGTGACACTGTAAATCAGTAGAGGAATTAGAGATAATTTAACAAACGATACTGACGCAATTGATTATCCCCACGGAAAAACAAATTGGATCAAATCTTCCATGACACAAAAGTCAATTCCAGAAGGAATAAAAATTTAAATATGAGATGGCATTTTAAATGTTTCATGTGGTTGATTAAAAATGATTATCTGGGGAGTTGAAAATGTGTAAGTTTAACAATTATAATTCTGCTGTTATGGCCTACAGTAATTGTTGCATATGTGTACCAGGAAATACATAAGATAATGTTTATACCAGTATTGTCTATAATTACAAAAAATAAAAACATCCTAAATGTTCTTTACCAGGAGTACAGAAAATTAAATAATGTGTTAATATGTGTTGCAATATAGCCACAAAAATTAAAAGGAAGGTACATGACCTTTGTGCATCAGCATGAAAGAACTCCACAATTCAGGACAGGGGTGACCTGCTGGAGAAGAACTCAGTCAGATAGGGGATGCACAGAGCTTTGAAGGCTAGTTGTGATTTCTCATGTTGAGTAGCATGTAAACAGGGGCTCTGAAAAGTAATTGTGTACCTTCTGTACATGTAATATATTCACTTTTATGTATGAGATGGTTTACAAGTCTAAAATTACAATAATTTTAAAAGAAGAAAAGGATTACAAAGGATATTTACATTATATTTTATATATAATTGGAGGTGGTTTACCAAACCCTCTGTTTTTGTTGTTGTTGTTGTTGTTGCTGCTGGTTTTGTTTTTTGGTTTTTGGTTTTCTTGAGACAGAGTCTCGCTCCGTCACCCAGACTGGAGTGCAGTGGCACGATCTTGGCTCACTGCAACCTCCACCTCCTGGGTTCAAGCAATTATCCCTGCCATAGCCTCCTGAGAACTGGGATTACCGGTGCCCACCACTATGCCCAGCTAATTTTTGTATTTTTAGTAGAGACAGGTTTAGTAGAGACCAGCCATGTTGGCCTGGCTGGTTTCGAACCTCTGACCTCAGGTGATACACCTGCCTCGGCCTCCCAAAGTGCTAGAATTACAGGCATGAACGACCGCACCCGGCCACTGAACCCTCTTAAATTCTATGTTAGGAAACTGCTAGAAAAACTTTAACCTCCTATATTTTTAGAGCCAGAGATGTAATCAAGCCCTCAAAAACCAAAACTTAGGTCAGGACCAACTCCAGAGAGGGAATCAACTTATGCAATCACTGAATCAAGTTCGAGAAAAATCAAGAAAAATAAAAACTAAAAACAATTAGCTCATTTATTTTGCATTGTACAAACCAGAATTCCCAGACATTGGTGATGATAATCCAGTTTTCATCTTCTAGAATTCTTGAGCTCACTGGTAGTGCGAATGCATATTGAGGGTACAGAGGAACATTCAGGAGTGATGCTTCAGTGATCTGCCTAGGGGTAAGGAGCTGTTACAAGCATTACAGTTTGCTGAAACTCACAGTTCCTTTTGGCACTAGGTACTTTGACATATTTAAAGATGAAGCCAGGGCAGTCAGAGATAAGGTCTCTGACTTATCATTGGATTAAAATATGAAAGATCTGAAGGTATGAAATTATATTAGTAGGTTCAGATCTGCTTTTTGAACAATGACCTTTGCTTTCTCATACCCTAAGTATGAGAAAATATCTGCTAATAATATTAGCTTTAGACCATTTCAGTATTGTATATGTATTCCAAAAGTGTCAAAACAAACTAGTATACACACTGAGACAGCTTAGGGTTTTCCATATGGGACATGATGAAAAGAATCAAAAAGAGAGTAATTGGCTTATATTTAAAATATCAATGGGAAAAAATTCCCTGAGAAGCTGAGCTTAGTATATATTTTAATGAATTTGAAGCCTACTAACAAGAGCCTGATATTTGTCTCCCTACTCTTAAATCTGGAAATGTGATCACTTAGTACAGAATCATAGATAAGATACCTCTGGATGTAAATCTCATTTTTGTGGGAACCCTAGGTATCCAAGGGGAAACATTAAGACAAAAGATTTGCAGGCAAGCAGTAGGGCTCCAGATGAGGGGATAAACACCATTGAAGGGAACAGGTGAAAGGCAGACCTTCTGCAAACCCCCATATTGTGCAGTCATGGCCATGTTGCACATAGTGGGTAGATTTCTATTCTGTGTTTTAACATTTTTAGATGTAGGGTGTGATGCCGTAGCTTTTATCTGGTCAGCCATTTTCCTCACTATTTACTCTTCCTCTCTTTCTTCTATGCTCTAATATTGCAAATCCCAAGAAAAATATTTGGCAAGTTGTTCCAAGCTGTTGAAAGAGTTGGCAAAACAAATCTCTAAGAAATTGAAACTTTCTAATCTGATCAAATAAAATGTTGAATATGGCTTACTGTCAAGATGAGTTACAGCCTTTAGAAACTAAAAGAAGAATTCATGAAGAATTGCTGAAAATTTCCTACACAGAACATTGCATTTTATTAACAAGTTTAAACCATAAGCCTAGCAAACCACAGGAGAGATTTTTTTTTCTTAATTCAACTTTATTAACTTCCTTTGATTCAAAGCATCAGTATTTATGGGGCAGAAATTTCCAATTGTCTCATAAAAATTGAGTTTTTTTTGTTATATAAGAGAGATTATGCCATGAAGATAGTTTAGTAAAGAACCATTCTTCACACATTTTCATGCAGCATTTCTTTTTACTCAATAGGTATTATATACACCCAGTAGCATCCCTGGCTTGGAGTTATTGTTTGGGAAAACAAATGGGACTGTTTTCATACTCTCAGAAGATGTGTTTGAGCAGAAATATGCTGAGATGCTTGCAAATTAAAAGGTGGACACCTTGGGTGAACTACAAGGAGAAAACATTCTAATCAAATAAAATAGGGCTTGAGAGAATAATGAGGAGAATAGAAATTTGTTGAAATATAGAAAAGGAGAAAGAGAGTATATGAAGGCCTGAAAAGAGATTTGAACGGACACTTTACCAAAGAAGATATATGGATGATAAAAAAAACCTCAAGAGATGCTCACCATTATTAGTCACCAGGGAAATGCCAATATAAACCACAATGAGTTACTACAATGTATCCACAGAATAGCTAAAAGAAAAAAATTAAATGTTGGTAAGGATGTGGAGCAACTAGATTTCTTATACACTGCTGGTAGGAATATAAAATCATGCAGTCATTAGCTTTAGACTTTGAAAAATACTCTCAAGTTTATTGTGGAATTAGACACTTGAACTCAGTAATTCCACTCATAGGTATGCACTTAAGAAAAATGAAAACATACATCCATAGAAAGAATTGTACACCTTGAATTGTACAATCTCAGAAATATTCATAGCAACTTTATTTAGAATGGGAAACAACCCAAACGGCCATGAGAAAGTCAATGAATAACCTGATTCAGACAATGGAACATGACTAATTAATGAAAAGGAATGAACTACTGGTACATGTAAAATCAATGGATATATCTCAAAACTTTCCAGAAGTCATATACAAAACAGTAGATACTGCATGATTCCATTTATATGAAACTCTAGAAAATGCAAACTAATCTGTAGAGACATAAAGTAGATCAGTGGTTGCCTAGGATTGGGGAAAGGCGTATTGACTGAAAAGGGCATTAGGAAACTTCTGGAGTGACGAAAATATTATGAATCTTGATTGAAGCAGCAGTCACATAAATGTTTACATTTGTTCAAAATCATCCAATGTTATATTTAAAATGGGTGAATTATAGTGAATGTGAATTTTACCTCAGGAAAAAAAAATTAAACACATACACAGACAGGGTACCTGAGAAAAATGAAAAACATGGTAAAGGAATTAAAAGACAACAAGTTTTTTAGTCTTAGAAAATATGTCAAAGTTAGTAGTAGATATAAAAATTGTCATACTGGGCCAGGCGTGGTGGCTTCCGCCTGTAATCCCAGCACTTTGGTAGGCCGAGGTGGGCAGATCACCTGAGGTCAGGAGTTCAAAACCATCCTGGTCAACATGGTGAAATCCCACCTTTATTAAAAATACAAAAAAATTACCCAGGCATGCTGGTGTGTGCCTGTAATCCCAGCTTCTCAGGAGGCTGAGGTAGGAGAATTGCTTGAGCCCAGGAGGTGGAGTTTGCAGTGAGCCAAGATCACACCACTGCACTACAGCCTGGGTGACAGAGTGAGACTGCCTGGAAAAAAAAAAAAAAAAAAAAAGTCATTCTGAAAAACTACCTGTTGGGTCCTATGCTCACTACCTGAACCTCAGTATCATGCAACATACCTTTGCAACTGACCTGAATGTGTACCCCCCGATTTAAAAATAAAAGTTGAAAAAGAAGGAACAAAACAAAATCAGGAGAACTATTACAAGTTCAAAAAATTAAGAGAAATACTAACCAAATGCACTTTTTGGACTTGTTTAGATTTTGTTATGTGTGAAAATGGCATCACAGTAATTTTAAAATACACAAACTTTTTTAAAAGCTACAAAATATAAAAACTAAAAATTGTCATAGCGTTTTAAGGAAGTTGGGAAGGAAAAGAGGAAGCCAAGCCCTTAGCTGTCAATCAACCTGACAGGTCATTGACCATGCAGGTTTGTATCTGTGGTTGTTCTGATCAACAACTTTATCCATGACTTTGGTTCTTTCTGGTCTAATATTTTATGATTATGTGTTCAGTGATAATGTTTTAAATGTGTTTATCAAACCTACAGAAAGCATATAGCTAAAAATGATGGCTAGCTAATACTTTGGATGACAGATTTAGGATTCAGATCATTTTGACGTACAAGAACACTGAACTGAAGCAAACCAGATAAATTTTTAAAGGACAAATCTCTTGAATTTAGGTTTAAAAATTCAACTGGGCAGATGTTGTTGTGGAATAATCTAGTCTTCTTTAAAAAAAAAAAAAAAACACCTTTTTCAGAAGGAGAAAAATTCTTTGTAATAGACTATATATGTGTTTATGATTCCATCTGTATAAAATTTTAGAAAATAAAAACTAATCTACAGTGACATAAAGAAGATCAGTGGTTTTCTGGGGTCAGAGGTGGAGGATCTATTGACTGAAAAGGGGTATTAGAGAACTTTTGCAGTGATATATATACATACACACACATATACATACACACATACATATATATACACACACATACATACACATACACACACACCTTATTGCAAGGTAAATCAGCCAACTGTCAAATGATTATTAAAAATCCCATTCAATATTAGACTACATGAAGAGAAGGAGACATCCAGAACATTGTAAAGAATAGCCTCACCTTGTTCTATACTAGTCAGATGACATGTGAAATATTTTGTTCAATTATGAATAGCAGATTATAAGAAGAATACCTAAAAAGGAGACAGATCTGCTGAAAGATTTTCTAAAACATGTCAGAGATTAGAATACCAAAGTGAAGAAAGTCATAGCAGTTTCCAGATTTTGAAAGCACTGCAACATACAAGAGAAACAGAGAATGCACTGTGTTAAAGACTGGGATTAACGTATATGAACGACAAAGAGGTAGAAATGAAAAATTTGAATGCATCAATCAGTTCATAAGGGTATGAACTATCTCTTGATGTAGAAGGTAGCCTTTCACTGAAAATAACTGAGCAAAAGATGCATGATCAAATTATAGAGATGTCATATGGGAATCCTACCGTTAGATGAGAAGTGGGAATTGATGTCACTAACTACAGAATTGAAAAGGTGGACTTTGACCCAGTCTTAATGGTGGGAAATATTTGGAAAGGCAAAGAAATAGGACAGCGATGGGGTTGATAGGTTGTTGGGAAAAAACAGCATATATAATAACACAATGATGTGAAAATTAGTGCAAAAAAAATCAAGTGTGCCTAGCACATAAGAAACCAACCGGACTAAAATGCAATATGTTAGGGAAGAGCACCCATATTAACCTGGGAACATAAGTAAAGCCTTGTGGCTGGACACAGTGGCTCACGCCTGTAATCCCAACACTGGGAGGCCAAAGCAGGCAGATCACTGGAGGTGAGGAGTTCAAGACCAGCCTGACCAACAAAGTGAAACCCTGTCCTACTAAAAAATACAAAAAATGGGCCGGACATGGTGGTATGCACCTGTAATTTCAGCTACTCGGGAGGCTGAGGTGAGAGAATTGCTTGAACCTGGGAGTTGGAGTTTACAGTGAGCTGAAATGTGCCACTGCATTCCAGCCTGGGAGACAGAGCAAGATTCTGTCCCAGAATAAAAGAAAAAATAAAAGCCTTGATATTAGGATAGGAGGTTTAATGGCTGACTATACCGAGCCCAAAGCTAAAAGCTGATACTTTCAAATACATTTAAAGTAGAAGGCTTTCCTTCCTTGTTCACACCATTAATAAAGGGAGTTCATTAAGGGAAGATATTCTTAGAGTTTGCCCATGAGATTAAGAGAATAAGACAGTTCTTTGAAGAAGAAAGATAAAGTGGGGAGACTGTTGCAGGAGAAAAAAGAAGAATCCTAATTGGTTTTGCATGTGTAAGAGAAAATTAAGAGGCGGAGGTCAGTGACAGCCTACTAAAGAAAAGGACAGTAGAAAATCAACACTGAGCAATAACTGGAAGGAAATAACAAAGGGAAATTATCTCAGTAAAGGCCGATCTTTTGAGTTGATCCCATCCGCCCAACTGGTTCATAAAATGACCTCGGCACACGAGAAACTCCAAGTTGATATTTGCTCTGAGAAAGTCAGTATACAAACATGCCTGAGGTTCTTTTATTTGCTGTATTTGTGTTTCTCTATATTTGTTAAGATGGATGAATTCTCTGCTTCATTGAACACAGTAGTTAAAGCAAGTGAAAATTAAATGTTGACTTGGTCTGATTAAAGTATAAATCTAAATGCAGCTTTAAGAGACAGAATCAGAAAGTGAGAAGAGAGATTCATTATGCATTTATATAGACAGAGAAATTTGGCTTCTAAATATCCTTATAATGGGTTGGAAGTCATAAAGACAATAGATACAACAGCTTTACTTTAACCTACAGATTATATCCTATGCATTTAAAACTCTAGAAGATGAAATTACCTACCAAAGGAAATTAAATATTGAAAGCCTAACACAGGACGCCAAAAAGTCCAAACTTTTTCTTTTGCCTTTTATATAAAGAAAAACATAAGAGTTTTAAACATCTATATATTTAAATGGCCAATGTACACTTGAAAATATGTAAAATTTCAGTACTAGTCAAATAAATCTAAAGTAATGACATATTGTCTATCTAACAAATTGGTAAAAATTAAGAAGATGAATAATATTTATTGGTAATGGGCAGTGACAAATTGAACATTCTGTAGAATAAAGTTTTCAACTTGCCAAAGTACAATCTAATATATTGTGCATATTTTTTGATTCAGTAATTTTACTTCTAGGAAAATATTCTAAGTTAAATGAGGAATTTGTATACAGAAGAAAATACAAATTTTCAAAGGAAGCATTACCTATTACAAAGCTGCAGACTATTTAAATGCCTACTAAGAGGGAATTGGATTGAATAAATTATAACACATTTATAATGTAAAATAGTAGAGAGCTGCTTAAAAGGAAGAATTCATCATTATGTATGATTATGTCATTTTATATTAGATAAAAATGAGATTGAAATATATATACAAAATGTTATGCTACACGACATATTTAGTATGTCTCAATTTAGATAGATAATTAATCTCTTTATGAAAAAGTCTAAATTGGTATGTTTTTAATTGTTATATCTGGCTAGGATTATGTAGATGTTTTTACCTTCTATTCCATAAAGGCAGGCTTTAACTTTGGAATTATAAGCTTGTATTATTTTGTGATCAGCAGAATCAATTGAATGACTCGATCTAATAGATTTCAATATTCCCTAAGTGTAGTTGTAGCTGTATACACAGGTGGCTGAAGTAGAATGTAGGAGAAGGTTGTTGGAGTTGAAGGGTTTAATTATCTTTGAGGCTGGATAATTGGATGTGTCATCCTCATACATAATGATGAGAACAGATTGAATAGAAAAAAAAGATCAAATCCTATTGTAACTTTAACAATTTATAAAGTGATAGACAACAAGAAAAGACACAAGCAGTATTGAGTGGCATGGATCTCAAATGACAAAGGCTTTTGGCATGACTTTAGAAAAGTGACAGTCAGGAAGGAGAAATAGGGAGCTGGGAGACTATCCACACCACTCCAGACCCTGTGGTTTAGGGAACCTGTAGCCTCCAAAGTCAGGGGCACTAGAGAGGTCTTGCTCTCAGGGGAGACACAGGGTTCAGCAAAATCTGGTGGAAGGGCCATGCAGGGGAGATGCTTCAATTTATATAAATCTTTATTTTGAATCTACCACGTGCCAGTGGCTGCACCGATTCTTGAGTAACAATTTAATGCTTACAGAAATCACAAGGGAAAAGGTATGGACTGGATGAAAAAATAAGGAAAGAAGAGAGTAAAATGAGGATAAAAGTTCATGACAAGACAGCTTCTCCATCCTTTATTCTGGAAGGTGACTAAGGATGGTGACGATGACAAGGTTTCTATCAGAAGTGCAGCCTAGCAGGTTACAGGGACAAGTGCAATAATACATGACAGTTTTGAAAATATGCAATATTGAATATAGAAAGATGGAAAGGTCAAGGTATAAATATATCTTAAGAGCTAGAGAGGCCAGATCATGCTTCTGGTTAGACACATCACCATTGAGAGCCTTGTACTCAGAGTGTGGTTCATGGACCATCAGCGTTGGCATTACCTGAGCTTGCGGAAAGTGCAAAATCTTTTAAACTCCATCTCTGACCTACTGAATCAGGATCTGCATTTTAACAAGTCCAGCTGATTCATAATCTTGTTAAAGTTTAAGAAATATTTCTTAAAACATATATTCACAACTACTGAACCACATTCAACTGAATTAGAGGTTGAGTTACAACTAGGATGCCAGGAACTAGGCATAAACCTCTATCCTATTGCATCTATGAAGCAGTCTATATCTTCATAATTCCTGTGTCCCCAGCCTTATACACTGGGAAAACACACACTGGTGGGAGTTCATAGGCTGGGAAACTAATTTCCTCTATCTTTAGGGGGAAAAAAAGTGGTTGAAAACAGGATTCTAGAAAAACTGATCTGCAAAACGGAGACTATTTGCCTGCCACAGGGGATATTTGTGCCTAGGAGGGGTCAGAGGTTCTCAAGACAACCCTGAGAACTTATATCCCATGTTAAGAGAGGATTTTGATTCACAGAGAATCATTAATGGATACCTAGACTATGTGCATGAGTTTAATTGGGCAGGATCTGACACAGCCAGAACCTTTAGAGAACATGAGACTTGAAGCCATGGGAGCAGGGGCATCCCATTCCTGAAAGAGCCCTAGGAAAGAAGGATTGCTGGCCCTGTGATGGACATTATGGTTCTGGCAATCGAAGTCCACTCCAGACTCCCTGGGTGCACTTACAAGACACAATTTGTAAGTGTAGTACTAATACTAAGTAGACTATCAGCCTTGGCAATGAGGTCAGTGAGATGGGTGGTCAGCAGGGAGAGTGTGGGGCTCCAACTCACCTCAGTTTCCAGGAGACCCATGAGAGTCTGTCAGAGATTCAAACTCAGCCCACAAGAACCACCCCAAATGCAGGGTAGGCAGGTGGAAACAGAGAAGCCTGTCCTGGGAGGAGTCAGCCTATGACTAAGCCACACCCCCATGTCTAGGGAGGAGTGGCGGATAAGCCTGTAGGGGAGAAATGGAGCTGCAACCACTTGAAAGTAAGCTCCCCTTCTTCTCACCTCCCATTAAGACATGCCACATATAGAAATGTGTGAAAGAACCTACCTTCTGGGTCATGCCAAACTGAGAGAAAACACATAATACCTTTACCCTTTTAGATAACCCTTTGAGGACACCGTGTAGACCGTCATCAGTGAACTTGCCCTACACTTTCTCCTTCACCACACCACCCCCTTCCAGTACTTACTTCTGGCTAGTTTAGACATAAAATTAATGTGAGCATTCTTTCCTTGGAGATAGATGTGGAAAAGAACTTAGCCTAGGGTGGTAGTTTAACCGGGAGTCAGGTAGGAGCACCACCCCAATTAGAAGTACTGTTTTTTCCTATAGTATTTATCTCTTTTTTTTGTGCACCCTCTCCCAGAGAGACACAGTCTATGTATGTGGACATATTACTTTCCATTTGTCCATTGAAGATACCACTTATCATCCTCATTTGATATCACTTCTTTCTTCAGTCAGTATCTAGCTCAGGTCAGCACAATTAGAAGTTAAAAAGTTAGAAAGAAAAAATATACTTAGATTATCAGTTCCTCATTACATATTCAAAAAGGCAAAAGCAACTCAATAATTTTAGATCAGTTATCTGTCCAACCAAATTGCTCACAAGGATAAGTTTGGCTGCAGAGCACTGAACTGCTTGAAGCCATGAGTCAAGGACATGAATGAGACAGTCTTGCAAAGAATTCTCACTCTGCATCTCCTTTATATTCACTTGGATTCTATCCCTTAATATGGACAGATGTCTTACCATCCCTAACATTCCCAGAATCCTCAGTGAAGCAAGTCAAACTCACTACCCCTTGTGTCCAGCAGGAAGCCAAGTAGCATCAACATGATCCAACATGATCCAAAGTAATTGAAGCAGTAGTGAACTCTTTTTTTCAAATCTTCTGCTTAAATGTAAGATTGTAATCTTACATTTGTCTACTCTTTGATTTTGTGATAATCTGGAGAAACACAGTTATGATAGAATAATGAGTAGAGAGTGACAGTCCTTAGTCATAGTCAATTCATTGTTTAATGAAATAATCACTGACTCCTACAACATCAATTTGATTGAAATATGGGAGGATTTAATTTGTTCTTGGGGGTTATTGAAATAGCCAAGTCATGACATATCTGAGAGAATTATTCCTGTCCGTGTAAAAATAGATTCCAATAAACAGGGCAGTGATCTGTTTGATTATTTGGCCATTGTCCTATTCTTATGTCGGAATTAAAATGTAACAACAGAAAACTTATTTAGGTGTGCCACATACACAAAGCCTGAATGTATCTGCTACAGACGTGTATTTTTTCAATTAACTGGCAAAAGTCTCTGCAGAACTACCATTTCACCAGCTTACCAACCATTTTACCATAAGAGATATAGGAGGAGACAGAGACAGACAGACAGAACAGAGAGATTTTACCCAAGCAGTATTGCCTCACATATGTGTGGGGGGAGAGAGAGAGAGAGAGAGAGGAAGGAAGGAAGGAAGGAAGGAAGGAAGGAAGGAAGGAAGGAAGGAAGGAAGGAAGGAAGGAAGGAAGGAAGGAAGGAAGGAAGGATTCATTTACCAAGGCCCATTTAAAAATACGAAGAAGTGTGCATCATGTTTTTTATAGAAAATATTGAGAAGTGTCCAGACATTAAAATTTTTGTTTTACTATTTTTGCAATGCACTTTACCTCCATCTGGCATTTTGTGCAGTGTGACTAGGATAGCAATAGTCAAAAGACAATAGGATGTCCACCCAACAAACGAACGAATTGTCAAGTTGTAACCTGCAGTCTTCGCTCCCATGTTTCAACCCTGAAAAATGTGTGTCATCATGTCTACCTATGGAGCAATGACCAATTATTGCCCCCCAAGAAAAGACAAAATAAGAATTATCAAATATAAACATTTATGATGATTTAAAAGTCTCATTAAGTCTACTTTATGATTTATATTACCTTCATTATGTAAATGTTAATTCTTCAAATGCCAAACACATATGTTACAGTATTATTACTAAAAGATTGTCAGTTATGCGAAAGATTATGAGGCTACAAATAATAAAATAATAAAAAGGGAATTTAGAGACATTTAAAGATTCAATTAGATAGTCATGTTTATACCTGTTCTTGTCATTTTACAATACTCTCCAAACTTTATTGTTTATATAATTATTTTTACTTCTTCTGTTCCTTTTTGTTAACTTTATTTTTTATTTGACTTAGTTTTTTACTTTTTTATTTTATTTTAATTTCAGTAGTACAGGTGCAGGTTTGTTACATAGGTACACTTGTGTCATGGGGGTTTGTTGTACAGATTATTTGTTTAAGAGTAGAGTTTTTAAACTGCTTTAAACACTCTTAAATTTCTGAGCTTTTCAATTTGTCTAGAAAGAAACATCAATACAATGTCATATGTTAAGCAAAAGATAAGAAACTAGCTAAAAATAATTAAAACTCATGCAGACCTACCCTTAATTGTCAATGGTCAATAAACATAATAAGTAGAAATAGATGGAAAGAAGTGTGAGTGGTTACAAACATTTGGAAAGACAATGGAAATCTTGCAAGCCAATTCACCTACTAACTCACAAAACTGTATGATAGATATAGATAGATAGATGATTGATAGATGATTGATAGATAGATAGATAGATAGATAGATAGATAGATAGATAATAGATAGAAACAAGAATCAGCACAAGGCATTTCAGAACCAATGAAATAATTAATCTGATACTGACATTTGAAGAATAAAAAACCTCCTTATAAAATTACCATGGTTCTAAGGCAAGGGTCTAGCATAGATATTAGGAATCTGTAGGAATTCAAGGTTGGACTGGCAGAAAATGCAGACATGGCAATAGATACAAGTCCATGTTTCCCAGAGCGGGATAAGCTTCTCAAAATGCTTTCAAACAGCATATGGACAATAAATAAATAACATCGATTTACATAGCAACAGTTACTTCGTCTTCAATCAATATGATTAAGTTAAAAATCAAGTCTCATTATAGTGCTGTTGGGTCCTCAAAAATTCTCTAGCATGTGGTAAACTCCCTTTAGTAAACAAACAACCAAAAACAAACAAGCAAAACACATAGGAAGTCTTCTACTTGACAAGCATCCAAATACACCTTTACTTCTTCCTGGGTTGCAAGTCACAAACCAAGGTTTAGGTCACAGTATTTCACCAAGGATTCTCCAAAAGCATATGTCTTCCTCGCTTGGACATGAATAAACAAGCTTTACGTAGTTTCAACACTGAAATGCTTTCTGAATTGACTAACTGACTTAGGGAGTTTTCTTTATTTGCTTGGTTTCACACATCTATGCTCAAGATCCTTATCACAGAAAAACATTAGTTTTGGTGTTTTATCACCACTGAGGATGAAAATAAATCCATGGGATATTTAAGTTTCACTAGGCTTTGTTTCCTTTCATATTTCTAACTTAGGCCAGAGGTTATACAAGGCAGCTATCCAGTATCCATACCACTAAGGTAGACTTCCCCTCACAATTTTAAGGTAGGATTCCTTTCACTTTTGTCAACTGGAAATTGATCTGGATGTCATACCATAGATACAATTACAATGATATATTACTAATCAGATAGAGTGATATCTCCTGATACCTTATAATTACTTACAGTTAAAATAAAAAATAATATTTTAATTAAAATTAACTAATAAATATTTTACCAAAGGGCATATGAAGAAGGTAATGATAAAGAAATTGTGTAACTGCTCAGTCAACTTCCTGAAGTACATAAGTGGTTCTTGGCTAAAAATCCCCCCTTAAGAAACTATAATTCAGCAGACCACACTAATATGATCCATAGTACTACATATGCCAGGATATAGTAAACCCAATACTTTTGATCATGCTGCCCCTTTCTGAGTGACATTTCTGCCTCTTTCATATTTGAATCTCTGTCAGTGCTAGTATTATCTTCTCTAGGAATTTGACTTCAGTTGCCATCTGAATCATTAGGATTTCCCTTGTTCTATTCATGTAGTACTTGGCAAGCATTTCTATTATAGCATAGAGCAAGTCAAGTGCACATTTGTTTACGTGTCAGTTTCCCTGCCTCCCCTCAGTGTGAGGGGATGGAGAACAAGACTTCATCATCTGTGTATCTCCAACCATAAGATCTAGCAAGGTACCTGATCTCTGGGAACTAAGGAAGGAATACATGCTGAGTGAATGTGTTACTGAATAACCTCCCAAACTTGATGCAGACTCCTGCTCTTGTGGAAAGATAAGAAAAATCCCCTCATCATCTTTTATATATGTTGGTGAAGGGGGTGTGCCTCTGGATATGAGTTTAAAAACATAGCTACATGAATCTCCAAGGTGTATTCATGAGGAATCTGAGATGAAATGAAGTCCCAGTTTCCTATACTTTAAAAAAACCCTCCTGATTTAAATTTTTAGCTGAGAAAGCTATACTATTTACAGGGATTGTGCTTCTACTAACAGCCTTGCATTTGTTTTTTAAATAGGACCCTCTATCATTTTCCCTTAGTTAGTTAGTAGCTGTCATGTATAAAATTACCACAAATAAAAGAAGGAGGTGGAATATAAATGTTCAGAGGCAACACAGCATGGTAGGCAGAGGTGAGAAAGGAGGTTGCAAAACACTTGTGTGGTTCCCTGGGGGGTGAGGAATGTAGAGCAAGTCACATCAGGAGCCTAGTGGCTGCTCTGTCCGGAGATATATGTACATTCATGTGTGTATTTTTTTTTTCTTAGAAGCTATAATATTTTAGAATCTTTCTGATTATGTACAGGCTTCTGCTACTCATAACTTAAAATACCATGCATCTTGTTGCCGCATGTAGCTATGGCTGGGGCAATTCCTGCAAAACCTTCCTCAGCTTCTAGCTTCTTTTATCACAGAGAAATTTAATTTCAGCAAGGAAGAAAGGACAAGCTAGACAGGGAGTTTCCTAGGTAAGGAAGCAAATTAGTGGGAAAGGAAAAGGACATATTCTGGCTCCAAAAATGGAGTTGTTCCCCTCCAAAGTGCAATTGAACAGCTATCAGTATGGACAGTGGGGAGCTAACAAAGGATTTTAATCAGAAAAGATGCAAGATTGTATTTGCCTTTGGGGAAGGTCCAGAAAACCACAATATTGGGGATAAATTGGAGGGTGCTGGGCATATCTGGATGAAAAAAGCAAAAGTGATAGAAAAGAGTTGAGGGGAATATATTGAGGGGCTATTTAGACAATACTCAGGGAGGGATTAGAGAGAGATTTGAAGAAAGGAGGTGTCTAGGTGACTCTCAGATTTGAGCAGCCCCTTATATCATGGAGTCAGTACTTATCATATTTGACTACTAGTCTAATGAGCCTTCTATTGCATTATATAATGCCTATTCTGACATCTAATTTCAGAATCTCAGATGAATCACCCAGTCCTTCTGTACTTCTTCATCATCAGACAAGAAAGGACAGCAATCTTAAATTATTCTCCCTACTTCCTACCCGCAATCCCATTTCCCAAACTTTTCTCTCTCCCCCAACTAAAGTAAGGTGGGAATCCTTAATCAGCGTTACTCAATCAGTAGAATTAGGTAACCTCATAACTGTGAGCTCTCCATCTCTGCAAATCTAGGAATGAGGGGGCATGGATCTCTGGGATGCTCACAGGAATTGTGTGCAGGCAGACCTAACTGGCATAAGGATGCAGATCCCCCCAGTCTTCTCTAGTTGTAGACTGACTGATGTGGTACAATAGTATTTCCTGATGGAAATTAAAATATACGTGAACAACATACTTAATCAAGAATCTCTGATCAAACTTTATTAATGTGAGAGTCAGGCCACCAAAGGATTCTGTGGACCAGTGTCCAAAACACTTTCTGGCAGGTTTGTGGATAGGACGGAACCATGCAAAGAGGAGACCGAGGTTCTGGGTCAGCCTCTGATTTAGGTGAGCTGGGTAGTTAAGGGTAAGTCATCCCCTGCTGTCAAACTTGGTTTTATTGTCTATAAAATAAGGAATTTGGACTCTAACGTCTTTCCCAGGTTTGATGTTCTGTGCCTCAGGGAATTTCTATAAAATGTTGTTTCATGCTTTCATTTTCATGAACTCTAGCAAATGGGAACTAATGACTCATTCAAAGTATATTAATTTACCTGGAGTCTGTTAGGGCAACAGAAATAGTATGGTTGAAAAATAGAACTGATATTTTTCTTCCTGCCAACCCAGCAAACATCAGAGACAGGAAAAGGCTTCGCTTAATAGTGAAACACCACGCTCTATGGGGTGCCACAGTTTACAATATACTTCACAGAGGAGGCATCGACAGCAGGGAAAAGTACAACTTTTATTTTTTCCACTTGGAATTAAGAGTGCTTTTCATTGCACTCTATGCCCAGGGCTTTAGCGTTTGAATCAGGTGATGAAAGAGAGCCTGGAGCGATTAATGGCGTTGTCTACTGGGGCTCTACAGCAGAACGGCGAATTCGGAGTTCGGCCCTCTAGTGGAGACATACTCTGATTGCAAGTTTCTTTTACTAGGAAGGAGAACCACGTCTACAACTGCGGGGGATCAATGGGTGTGAGAGAGAGAGACACCGCGTCACATGATTTGTGTCTGTCACGGTCTGATTCTTATCTGTGACAGATATACAGACCGCAAGACGTGGAGCTAAACAGTCCCAAGTCTGAGTGGGTCCTAGGTTGGCCATTAGGGAACTTTGTGAGTCTGGAAATCAATCTCAGAGTTCCAGTGTTTCCATTATGTGAGTGTCTCCCCAAGCCGGGCTTTGTTCTTTAAATGGAGTAATACATCCACATATGCTTTATGAAATGTAAGTGCTTGGTACCTACCAATTTCTATTATTAGTTACATTTTTAAAATACCTATTAGTTTTTTGAATGCCTAAACCATTTTTTTCTTTTTTTCTTTTTCTTTTTTTCTTTTTTTTTAACTTTTAAGTTCAGGGGTGCACGTGCAGATTTGTTATACAGGTAAACTCATGTCATGGGGGTTTGTTGTACAAATTATTTCATCACCCAGGTATTAAACCTAGTACTCATAAATTACTTTCTGTGATCCCTCCCGCTGGATAGTAGACCTTTATTGGATGCATAGTTTGCAAAAATTTTATCCCGTTCTGTAGGTTGTCTGTTTGCTCTGTGGATAGTTTCTTTTGCTGTGTAGAAGCTCTTTAGTTTAATTAAATCGCATTCGCCAATTTTGCTTTTGTCCCAATTGCTTTTGGTGTCTTCATGTAAGTGCATGAGGTGATGAATACACTAACTACCCTTATTTGATCATCATACAACATATATCAAGATATCAAGTTGTACCCCATAAATATGTACAATTACAGTGTGTCCATTAAAATAATTAAAAGTTTTTAAAAATGCAGAAAATAAACTAAAAAATCTCTAAAGAGGTAAAATTTTATATAGTTGAATAGAAAAAAATATTCTTCCACATTTGTCCCCTTCATCAATCACCTCTCATCCTTATCCAGAGTCTTCTCTGAACTCACAACTGCACTATCAAGTGAAAAAAATCTTAGATAAAATTGGAATATTTACTTAATACTTACCTCATATCAACTGAAGAGTTAATAAGAGATCTGCAAAGTTCCTGAACTTAAATAAAAACAAAAGTTAATAGTTAACAGTTAAATAACTTAATAAGAAGATAATGCCACCTACCTATAAGAAATTCATGTTAAATATAAAGATAAAAGTAGGTTAGATGTTAAGGCATGGAAAAGATAGCTATTTTGACAGTAGTCTGATTTAAGATGAAATTATTTCCCAAAGAGCTTCTCTACAAGTTGTTTAATATCTCTATGGTAAAAGTACCTAAAATTTATAACTGACTATTTAAGGATAATGGGATTATCTAGCCTTTTATCTTTTTATTTTTATTGTCCTATATGTTAACAATAAATCACCAAAATTATCCTTATTGAGGTAAAAACATCATCTCAAACTAATTCAAAAGCAATGAGTAATATGTGTGAAATTGACAAGATTAACTACCTCTCTCAAAATATAAATGTACTTGCCTTCTTTCTTCCCAGTACTTTCTCCAAGAAGCACACAAATCTTGCGGCACACAGAGAGCAGCTGACTATTATGGCAAAGCATTCCTCCTGTTTCCCCAGATGTGTTTGTGTCTCATCTTAGTCTACACAATACACCCTCCCCTTTCCTTTTTATCACACGTTTCTGAGAACCTCTTTTAAATTGACAAATATCTCAGTATTTAAGAAATAGAGAATTTTTTTCTGTTTGAAACTATGCAATTAATATTTCAGTATAACGAAAGTAGATGAGCCTTCTGGGTCAGGATCTATGGTAACAGTCAGAAAGAAAAGCCATGCTAAAACTTTAGCAAGGAAAAAGGATGAGGAGGGAGGGCGAGGGGCAGGCAGTGATGGTGCAATGGGAAGGTGGGGGTGTAAAAATGGGTTGATTTGAGAGTCTGAAACAGAGGGCAGAAGAAACTGCATTTGGGTGGGAGTGGGAGAAAGAAGTGGTCAGCCCACCCCCTCCAGGAGCCCCGTATCCTGGCTTATATGTTCTGATGATACCCTAAACCTCCATGAGACACAGAGACTACAGAACTTCTCTACTCTGAGCCACAGGGAAGTTCTAGCTTCCCAGAGACATTGGATTGCCTTCCTGAAATGCCTACCAGCCAAATCAAGACTCCTTCTACTCTTGCATAATACCACGAACTTTCCTTCACAAGCCTTATATTTTAGGTATAAATTTATTTCTTTGATTATTTATTTAATATTTGTATTCTCTAATAGATGATAAGCTGTGTTGTGGGTAAAGTTTTTGCTACTGTATAACCAGTGCCTGGCACTAAATGCTCAGTGAGTGTTTGTTGAATGAAAAAATTAATTAATGATGTGGATGAGAAGGCCACTCTGCACTTCTCCAAGAGAAGTCTTCAGAAAGACTTGGCTCTTTCTTTCCTGGCCTGCTGGCCTCTTATGTGAATAGTAAACCTAGTACAGTCATGTATCACTTTAAAATGGGGATGCGTTCTGCATCGTTATGTGAACCTCATAGAGCATACTTTCGCAAATCATACAGCCTGCTCATGTCTAGGCTATTTGGTATAGCCCATTGCTCCTAGCACCTGTACAGCATTATAATATACTGAGTACTGTGTATGTATACTGAGTACTGTAGGCAATTGTAACACATGAAAAGTATTTGTGTATCTAAACACAGAAAAGGTAAAGTAAAAACACAGTATTAAAAAAAATGGGGGCCGGGCGCGGTGGCTCAAGCCTGTAATCCCAGCACTTTGGGAGGCCGAGATGGGCGGATCACGAGGTCAGGAGATCGAGACCATCCTGGCTAACACGGTGAAACCCCATCTCTACTAAAAAAATACAAAAAAACTAGCCGGGCGAGGTGGCGGGCGCCTGTAGTCCCAGCTACTCGGGAGGCTGAGGCAGGAGAATGGCGGGAACCCGGGGGGCGGAGCTTGCAGTGAGCTGAGATCCGGCCACTGCACTCCAGCCTGGGTGACAGAGCCAGACTCCGTCTCAAAAAAAAAAAAAAAAAAAAAAATGGTACACTTGCATAGGACACTTACCATGAATACAGCTTACAGGACTGGAAGCTGCTCTGGGTGGTGAGTGTTGAGTGAATGTGAAGGCCTAGAACATTACTGTACACTACTGTAGATCCTATAAACACTGTACAAGTAGGCTACATTAAATTTATATAAAAATGTTGTTCTTTCTATAACAAATTAACCATAGGTTGCTGTAATGTTTTTACTTTACGAACTTTTTTTTATTTATCATTTCGACTCTTTTTTAGTAATAGTTGAAAACACAAACACATTGTACAGGCACACAAAAATATTTTTTTCTTTATATCTGTATTCTATAAGCTTTTTTCTATTTTTAAATTTGTTTTTCTTTTAATTATTTTACTCTTAAAACTTTAAAAAAAAAAAAAAAAAAACAGACACAAACACACACATTAGCCTAGGTCTACACAGGGTCAGGATCATCAGTATCACTATCTTCCACCTCCACATTTTGTCCCACTGGAAGGTCTTCAAGGACAATAACACACAGGGAGCTGTCACCTCCTATGATAACAATGCCTTCTTCTGGAATCCCTCCTGAAGGACCCACCTGAGGCTGTTTTACAGTTAACACTTTTTAAATGTAAATAGAAGAAGTACACTATAAAATGACATTTTAAAATGTAGCATAGTAAATACATAAAGCAGCAAAAATTGTTTATCAAGTATTATGTATTGCTGTACATAATTATATTGCTAGACTTTTATATGACTGGCAGTTCAGTAGCTTTGTTTATACCAGCATCACCACAAACACATGAGTAACGTGTTGCACTATGATGTTAGGATGGCTATAACATCACTACGTGATAGAAATTTTTCAGCTCCCTTATAATCTTAGGGCACCTTGTCATAAATGTGGCCCATCACTTACTTCAACACTGTTATGCAGTGCAGGACCACAATTAAACTGATACAGTGGTAGGATGGTCCCAATTTACACAGGATTACACAAAACTCAGAAAGACTCTATGAACAGATGCCCAAAACTGTTAGCCTGGTTAGCATTTTCAAACCTTTCCATAAGGCAGTCCCCACCAGGCATGTATGCACATAATCTCACCAGTTTGAATTATAATCATTCTGGCTGAAAATTACAATGAATTGTCTCAACTGACTGCTTAGAATCTCCTGGGAATCTTTTAAAACTCCCAATCCTCAGACAGTACCTATGTGAAGTTAAATGATAATGTCTTTGGATATGAACCAGATATCAGCAAATACATAGTTGAGAACCACTGCTCTATCTACAACTTTTCCAGTGACTTTCACACCATTCTTCTTTTTCCTTTTGACAACAGGGATCTCTTGATAAACTAATGAGCACACAGCCCAAGAGAAAACAAAGTAGAAGGAAGAGAATGGTGAGAGAGAAAACAGTTGGGCTGATGGGTAGAAAACACAATGGATTGTAGTAGTATGAGCAAAAATCTTGTACACAATAATTTATTATAAAATAGAAGAAGAGACTGCTTTGATTTGAATTCTATTGATCGTAATAGACAAAACTTAACAGGAAAAAAAGCATAGTTCTGTAATTTGGTGAAAAAAAATCAACTTACACATATAGGATGAGGGAGAGGTGACTAAACATGAACCAACATGGTGAAAATAAAGGAGTGTATTAGCTCAGGCTATAGAAGGGATTCTATAGTACCATAGAATGGGTGATTTAAACAACAGAAATGTATTTTGCACAGTTCTGGGGGCCAAAAGTCTAAGATCAGGGTGTCTTCATAGTCAATTTTTGATGAGGGCTCTCTTCCTGGCTTGTAGATGGCTACCTTTTTGCTGTGTGCTCACACAGTCTTTCTCAGTGTCCTTAAAGAGGAGCTTTAGTGTCTTTTCTTGTTCTTATAAAGCCACCGGCCTTCTCTAATTAGGGACCCACTCTTATCACCTCATTTAATCTTCATCACCTCCTCACAGGTTCTGTCTCCCTCTACCTATACTGTCACATTAAGGGTTAAGGTTTCAACATATGAATTTAGTGGGGAAAGGAACAAAATTCAGCCCATAACAAGGTGATTTGGTTGAGTCTGGGCAAACTATAAGTCAATGATGACTGCCAACATTTGTTTGTATGTCGATATAAATAAAAATGATAGTGATTATTTATGGAAATCTACCATGGGGCAGGCACTGTAACACAGTATAACATATAATACATGGGCCTATCTCATTTAATATATGGGGAAAGACTCATAGGATTGTCCAAAGAAAGCCTCTTCAAGGTCATGAGAAAGGGAGTTTCCCATTTCTGGTAAGAGCTGGTTGTATCCAAATTAACCTGTCACGTTACCAGTGTCCCATGTCTTCCAATAACCTGAAATTAATTTCTCAGAAAGTCACCAGGTACCATCAGCTAGATTCAGACAACTCTTTGCAATTGATGTCTAAACCCTGGTAATTGCCTGAGCTCTAGCTTGTATTTGTATTTGAAGAAGGTAGATAAGGAGGCAGGATCCCTCTCTGAGAACATAAACCTGCCCATATCCTGCAACTTTTTCCAAATCCCTGCAGGTGTTCCCATGATATAGGACAGTGTGCCACTTCTGGATGAACTTCGGCTGGTCCATTTCCTCAAAAAATCCTCTTTCCCAAGCAAGTCTATTTTTAAATCCTACGCTTCTCAAATGTTTATGGACATATAAAATACCTGGAGGATTTCTATAAAATGCAGATTCTAATTCAATCTGTTTGCAGTGTGCCTAAGCTCTGCAACTTCTAAAAGCTCTAGGTGATGCCACTGCTGCTGAAACAAGGGTCATGCTTTGAGTAATAAGTATGTTTTGAGTAACATACTTTGAGATATGGTGGTGTACTTACCTTCTCTAGCTTCCTATCACTCCTTTGATCCTGACAACAATCTTCTGAGGATTCTTGTTTCTAATCCTAGTCATCATTTTGTTAGAAAAATTAAGGCCAAAAGAGACTATGGAATCATAGATTAAGAGACAGATACCAAAGCCTCCGTTATGTCTTTTGGAAAAGAGACAATGTACCTCTTTCTTCTTTCTCTTCCTTTACAGTTTCAGTGATATTATTTTGAAGAATTATAACTCACTTTATGATTATCCAAGCTATTTACTTTTGCACCAACCTATTAGCTCTGGGAAAAAATGGAGAAAGATTCTGGATTTTGATATGAGTCACAACTCACCAATCAATTAACTATCTTTCTTAGATCGAATTAGCTATAAGTTTAGTGGGTGGCAGCTAGAACTGACTTCAGAAACAGTTAAGAAGCCACCAGTTGGGCAATGTTGGAAAACTTTATTTTCCTTTATTTTGATTTTTCTTAAACCCATGACACCTAGGACGTAGAAGAATGAATAAAAGAATGAATAAATGTATTGGTAAGTAAATGAGATTCTTATGTTAGGCTCAAAGGTTGAATGGGTTATTCTTCTCTAGGAAAACCAGGAGATGATTAATTAGATAGATAGATAGATAGATAGATAGATCACATACACACATATATATGTGTATATATATATACATGTATGAATTTTTTTACTGTTTGTATATTTTTATTTAAATTTATATAAAATGTGTACAACAGACATGCATGTGTCATATAAAATAAGCATAAAGAAGCACATATTTTTATGCTTTATGCATGTCCTTCAAATGAACTAATCAGCATCACTTCAAAATGATACTAAAACCACGTGATTCAAAAAAGAGATAAACTCATGAGCTGGTCTGTATTCTGCCCATTTAAAATAATTTACATGAGTTTCAAAGTGATAGTGTAACCAGGTTCACTTCACTGAACCTATTTGCATATCTATCTGAATGCAAAGCACAGAAAGAAAGTGAATTGCTGTTTAGCTTTCTTCCCTGGAGTTCTCTGCATGATTCACCTCTTGCTGATGGGCATACCAAAGCCCCTAGGGAGGCATTTACAAAATGGGCTTACAAATTTGTTTATGTGTAATACCCTCTTCACCAAAACAACAAAAATCCCCATGATCGTGCAACTAAAGCAACTCCTTCCATTAAATCTGCTGTTCCTACTCATTTTCCACTCTATTCTTTTTGTACAGTTTTAATTTGAAATTATTATTCTATTTAACCCCTTAAAAGTTATTTTACACGTGTAACAAGACATCAACTATTCATTAAGTAGCTCTTCTAAGCTTGGCTCTATACTAGGCACTGGATAGACCCAGAAACAAGTTTTAATGAGTCATTTTCTCATTATTATAAGAATAAAATATATAATTATATATTACATAATTAATATTTATATATAAAATATAAATATTTATATATAAAATATAAATATACAAAACTGAATCAATATAATATCCTCTAATATTATTTAGAATTTTAATATTAAAATTAAAATTAAATATTAAATATTTAAATATTAATATTAAAATTCTAAATAATATTAGAGGATATGATATTGATTCAGTTCAATGTCATTTCCAACTCCAATGCTTCTAACAGTTTTAGCCATTTGTAATTATTTCTTCCGTATCCTTCCAGAAAGGATACATTTATATGCATGTGGCTGAGCATCTGTAGTATACCCTTAAGTTATATGCATCTGTCTTTCTATATTTTCCAAGTAAACTTAATCTTCCAAAACAAAAAAAATAACTTCTACACTTTTGGTGTTATCCTCAAAATAGTAAATAACATAGATTCTTGAATATCAGTGCCTGGCAATGTATCTGTTAACTCATCAGCCCTTCATATCCTATTCCCATGAATCCATTCTGGTTTGGGTATTTAACTCTATGTATGACTTTTTCTCTCAACTCCTACTACACTAATCAAACTGTAATTTAAACATCTGAATCAACTTGCTTATTTCTGAAGCATTGGGCTCCTTTTGAAAAGGATTATTTTAATTTATCTATTTTATAATTCTGTGTTTTACTGGCTTTACTTGAAAGAAAGGCATTTGATATACAAGTCTATTCGATATTTCACCAATCACACAGTCAGTTACTGTAGGCTTATATAGGAAGTCTTGAATCCAGTTAATATGAGTTTTCCATTTTGTTGCTGTTTCCTAATATTGTTTTGGCTATTCGAAGACTTTTCATTTTCATAAACATTTTAGAATCATCTTGTTAATTTCTAAGTAAAATTCTCCTGGGATTTTTATTGAGATTGCAAAAAATCTATAAATTTGGGGAAATTAAAATCAAAACAATATTGACTTTCCTGACTCATCAACATCATTTTATATCTCCATTTATGTATGTCTTCTTTAATTTCTGTCAATAACAATTTTTCATTTATAATGTAGAGGTTGTATACATATTTTTGCTATTTTATCTCCCAGTTTTTCATATTTCTATGTTGTTGTAAGTGGCACTGAATTGTGTAATACTATTTTCCAATTATTCATCAGTAGTATATAAAATACATTTGGATTTTGACTTTATTTTGCTATTTTGCTAAGCTAACTTATTGGTTCTAGTAGATATTATACAATCTTTAGGATTTTGTACATAAATAATTATGTTTCCTATGAATAAAGACAGTTTCATTTCCTTTCCAATATGTATAATTCTTTTTTATCCTACTTTATTATACTGGTAGAATATCTACAACAATGTTGAATAGAAGTGGTAAGAGCAAACATCCTTCCCCTTTTCCTGATCTTAGGAGTAAAACATTCAATTCTTTATTAAGTGTAATATTAGCTGTAGGTTTTTTTTACAGATGCCTTTTATCAGTTTTAGGAAATTCTCTCCTATTTGTTTTTTGTTTGTTTATTTGTTTTTCGTTTTGAGACGGAGTCTGGCTCTGTCACCCAGTCTGGAGCACAGTGGTGCGATCTCAGCTCACTGCGACCTTTGCCTCCTGGGTTCAAGCGATTCTCCTGCCTCAGACTCCTGAGTAGTTGGGACTACAGGCATGTGCCACCATGCCTGGCTAATTTTTTTGTATTTTTAGTAGAGATGGGGTTTCACTATGTTGGCCAGGCTGGTCTTGAACTCCTGACCTTGTGATCTTCCCACCTCTGCCTCCCAAAGTGCTGGGATTGCAGGCATGAGCCACCACGCCCAGCCTCCTATTTCTGTTTTTTGGAGGGTTTTATTATGAGTGAATGTTGAATTTTGTCTCATGTTATTTCTGTACCTATATTTTTTTAAGTATGATATTATGATGAATTACATGATGTGATTCTTACATATTTATACACGCCTGCATTCTTTGTAATTATTTTCCTATCATTTCCATCTTTCTCTTTGTCTTGGTTTAATTTGTTCTGCTTTTTCAAGCTCCTGCACAGTGAATCTTAAGTTATTTATTTTAGACTTTTATTTGTTTCTAATATAAGCATTTAGCACTATAAATTTCTCTCCAAGCACTTCAGCTTTATCCTATAAATGTTGATATATTTGGTTTTCATTTTCATCTGCACATCTTTTTATTTTCTTTCTGATACCTTGCTTGGTCCATGGGTTATTTCAAAGTGTGTGATTATACTGCAGTTGCCTAGGAATTTTCTATTTATCTGTCTGTTGATTTTTAGTCTTATTCCATTGTGTTCGGAAAACTTTGTCTGATTTCAATTATTTTAAATGTACTGAGTCTCAATTTTTGCCAGTTTATGATCTATCTTGATAAATTTTCCAAGTTTACTTTCAAATAATGTATGTTTGTCTGCTGTTTAGTGAAGTTTTCTGTAAATATCCATTAGATCAGGTTGGCTTTTGTTTACTGGTTCTATCAAATATTAAAATGATGAGGGTTGAAATCTGTAACTCTAATTATAAACTTTTCTATTTCTTTTTTCAGTTCGACTTCTGGCTTATAGATTTTTGAAGCTAGTTTATTAGATGCATGCACCTTAAGTCTGTTTATAATCTCCTGATGAATTTATCCTTTTATCATCATGAAGTAATCCTCTTTAATTCTTTCATATCGCTTGGTTTGGAATCTACTTAGTCTGATATTAATATAGTTACTCCAGCTTCCGCTCATGATTGTTTTAATAGTATATATATTTCCATTATTTCACTTTTAACTTATTTCAACCTTTAATATAGTGTTTCCTTTACACAAAATAAATTATGTCTTGCTTTTTTATGCAATCTGAAAATCTCTGCCTTTTGAGTGTTTACTTCATTTACTTCTTGTTTAACAACCTTATTAAATATGATTTAGATACCATAAATTAACCAATTTTAAATGTACAATTCAATGCGTTTTAGTAAACTCACTAGGTCCATAATCCAGTTTTCAAATGTTTTCATCACATAAAATACTTTGTGCCCATTTACAATTAATTCTTATTTCTGTGCCCAGACCAAGACAACTACCAATACACTTCTGTCCCTTATAGATTCTCCTTTTCTAAGCATTTCAGATAAATTGAAACCTGTGTATTTTGTGAGGTGGTCTCCTTCCTTCCTTCATTCCTTCCTTCCTGCCTGCCTGCCTTCGTGCCTTCCTTTCCTTCTCCTCCTCCTCCTCCTTCTTCTTCACTTAGCTTAATGGTTTTGAAGTTCATCTATGATAAAGCATGTACCAATATTCATTCTTTCTCTTTTTTACTAGTATCCTACTTCATTGATATGCCACATTTGCTTAACCATGTACCAGTTAATGGATGTGTTGGGTCATTTAGATGTAACTATTGTAATATAAACACTCAATTTCAAGTCTCTGTGTAGATATAGATTTTCATTTATCTTGGACAGACTTTGGAGTGGCATTGCTTTGTCCTCTTCTAAAGTGTATTAAACTTTTTTTAAAAACTGCTAAATTATTTTCCAAAGTGGCTGTTTTTACATTCACACCAGCAATTTAGAGTCACATTTCTCTAAATTCTCATCAATATTTGGTATTGTTTGTCTTTGTCATGAAAGTCATTCCGGTGGGTATGAAATGGTATATCATTGTGATTTATTTATTTTTTTTCTAGAGACAGGATCTTGCTGTGTCATCCAGACTGGAGTGCAGTGGCGTGATCATATCTCATGGCAGCCTTGAACTCCTGGGCTCAAGAGATCCTCCCACCTCAGCCTCCCAAGTAGCTGGGACTACTTGGGAATATCTTCTTCGGAGCGTGACACCACACCTAGCTAATTGTTAAAAATTTTTTTTTGGTAGAGACAGGGTCTTACCATCTTGCCCAGTTTGTTCTGGAACTCCTGGGCTCAAGCGATCCTCCAGCCTCAGCCTCCCAAAGTTTTAGGATTACAGGCATGAGCCACCTCACCAGCCTCCTTGCGATTTTAATTTGCATTTCCCTAGTGACTAATGATGTCAGGAATCTTCTCGTATGATTATTAGTCGTATCTTCCTTGGTAAAGTTTCTATTTAAATCTTTATCCATTTTGTTAGTTAGGTTGTCTTCTTATAATAGAATTGTAGGAATTTCCATTTACTTCTAACATCATTATTAATGTAATTGAGTCTGAATCTACTTTCTTGGGATGTTTCTTTTGTTTGCCTCATCTGTTCTTCGTTACTTTTTTTCTATTCTGGCTTTCGTTGCACTGCGTTTTCCTTTCTTTTCTTTTTCTTTTTCTTTTCTTTCTTTTTCTTTTCTTTTTTTTTTCTGAGAGAGAGAGAATCTTGCTCCATTACCCAGGCTGGAGTACAATGGCACAATCTGGGATCACTGCAACCTCCACCTCTGGGTTTCAAGCAATTCTCCTGCCTCTCGAGTAGCTTGGATTACAGGCGCCCGCCACCACACACAGCTAATTTTTGTATTTTTAGTAGAGAAGGGGTTTCACTATTTTGGCCAGGCTGGTCTCGAACTCCTGACCTCAGGTGATTTGCCTGCCTCAGCTTCCCAAAGTGCTGGGATTACAGGCATAAGCCACTGCACCCGGCCGTGTTTTCTTAAGTTCTATCCTATCTCCACCAGTGGTATATTATCTATAACTGTTTTATTTTTATGTGATTGTTCCAGAGTTTAAATCCTATCTGATTACATTTTAACTTTAAATAATATTAGACCGCTTCATATATAGTACAAGAACGCTACACCAGTCTACCTCCATTTTCCCCACCCCGCCTTCGTGCTACTGTCACACATTTTGCATCTATAAACACCCGATATATAGCTATTTTTATTTTTCTTTAAGCAGTCAACTACCTTTTTAATGAATTAAAAATGAAATAAAATCTCTTCTATGTGTGCCTATATATTTATCATTTCTAGTGACCACTGTCCCTTTATGTAAATTCATATTTCCATTTAGTATCATTTTGTTTTCTACCTGAAAACAAAGGAAGAGCCTCCTTTAACATTTCTTTTTTTTTCTTTTATTATTATTATTATTATTATTATTATACTTTAAGTTCTAGGGTACATGTGCATAACGTGCAGGTTTGTTACATATGTATATTTGTGCCATGTTGGCATGCTGCACCCATCAACTCGTCAGCACCCATCAACTCGTCATTTACATCAGGTATAACTCCCAATGCAATCCCTCCCCCCTACCCCCTCCCCATGATAGGCCCCAATGTATAATGTTCCCCTTCCCAAGTCCAAGTGATCTCATTGTTCAGTTCCCACCTATGAGTGAGAACATGCGGTGTTTGCTTTTCTGTTCTTGCGATAGTTTGCTGAGAATGATGGTTTCCAGCTGCATCCATGTCCCTACAAAGGACACAAACTCATCCTTTTTTATGGCTGCATAGTATTCCATGGTGTATATGTGCCACATTTTCATAATCCAATCTGTCACTGATGGACATTTGGGTTGATTCCAAGTCTGCTATTGTGAATAGTGCCGCAATAAACATACGTGTGCATGTGTCTTTATAGCAGCATGATTTATATGTGCTGGCCTACTAGTGATAAATTCTGTCAGCTTTGTGTACCTGAAAAAGTCTTTTGCTTTTTAATTAGAAAAAAACAATTAGTGTTGCAATGAAGAACAAGAAAATAAATGAACTATACAAGAAATAAAATATTGAATTGAGATAAAATTCTATGTTGATAATTTTTTTAAATTTTAGTACTTTAAGAATATCACTCTTTTGTCTTATAGTTACATTTTTAATGATAATTCTATTGTTATTATTATTGTTAACTTTTAAAATGTTCTCTTTCTATTTAATTATTAACAATTTGCTTACAATGTACCTTGATAAGGCTTTCTATATTTCCTCTACTTAAGGTTTACTGACTTTCTTGGATTTGCGGGTTTGTTGTTTTCAGCAAATTTGAAATATTTCTAAATGATTATTTATTATTTTTTTTCTGCTTCTTCCCTCCACTTTCTTATTTCCTTCTGGGATTAATTGTACTTATATTATACTGGATGCTTATTATTTTCCCACAGCTCATTGAGACTATGTTCATTTTTTAAATCATTCTTTATTTGTGCTTCCCTTTGGGCTGTATCATTTGCTATGCCATCAAGTTCACCGATATTTTTTGTAGAATCTAACCTGCTATTAATCCCATCTGACAGTTTTTTTTTTCACTTCATGTACTATACTTTTTAATTCTGAAAGTCCTATTTTGTCTTTTGTAAAATATCCTAATTCTATTCTCAAGATGTTCAATTTTTCTCTATTACATAGCATATTTTAAATCACTGGGTTTTTTAATCCTTGTTGAATAACACCATCATCTCTAGTATTTGGGGTCTGTTTTTATTGAATTTTTTTCTGGTTATTTGTCATATTATCATTCATCTTTGCATGCCTGGTAAATTTTTATTGTTTATCAAACATTGTGAAGATTATGTTTCTTGTATGCTGCTGGGTTTTTCTGTATTTTAAAAAATATGGTTTGACTTTATTCTGGCCATGCAGTTAACTTACTTGTGAGTGAATTTGATCCTTTTAAGTCATGCTTTTACATTTTACTAGGGCAAATCTAGAGCTGCCTGTGGAATATTGCCCAACTACTAAAACCCTTCTGAAAATTCAGCTAGAAGTCCTATGTATTAGAAGATCTTTCCACTCTGATTCCTGGAGACATGAATTATTCCCAGACTTATAATGGCTCCAGGAATTATCTAGCTTATAGATTTCTGGTGGTCATGTCCCTGGCTTGGATGGTTTCCTCATACACACGTGCAGCTCTGTACTCAGCCACAAGGGAACCCTTCTAGAGATATCCAGAGGGTCCACTCTCTATCTCCAGCTCTTTTATCTCTGGTATTCTGCCCCAAAATTTTAGCCATCATGGCTTTCTTGAACTTTGCTCTCTAGTTCACTGACTTAGGAAGAATACAAAGTTGTTTGAATTCCCTCTCCATGCACTCCAGCATAGAAATTGCTTCCAAGATAATAGTTATTGGACTTGCCTGGATTGTTTTTCTTCTCTCAAGTATCCCAGTCCTATGCTGACTGCAGTCCAATGTCTAATCTTTGGTTTTGGGCATATTTTGTCTGGTTTCCTTGTTTAAAGATAGAGTAAATCTGGTTCCTGGCTAGAAACTGAAATCTCCTGTTTTATCTGTCTTTTATCTTTCTTTGCTGATAGATTTTTAAATTAATGCCAGACCTCATTGCATTTTATTTTAACATGTTTCATGTGCATCTTCTTTAAAAATGTCTACAGTTTCTTACATAATCACAATTTCATTTTTATGCTACAGAAATTAACAATAATTCTTTGGTTTATCTACCACTTTGCTATAAGCAACTTACTCCAATTTTGTCCAAAATGTCTGTTTATAATTGGGTTGTTTGAATCCAGACCCAAACAAGATTTACACAATTTACGTTGTCATCTTTTCTTTCTTCTTTTCCACCAGTCATGGACTTGTTTGAAAAAACAATTTTCCATATCCTGGGTGCATCTATTTTCTTTCTTGTGACAGTATTTAACTTATTTATCTAAACGAAAGTTAGCTCTAGAGGTTTGATTAGATAAGGTATATTTATAAATGTTTCATATGTAATATTTTATTTTCTGAAATATATGTACTTTACATTGTATCACAACACAAGGCACATAATATTTGATTATCTTATTTTTATTATACTAATATTAATCAATTGATTTAGATTGTGACAGTATAATTCTGCCATGATATATCTTCCCATCTACCATTTATTTCATGGATTCATCCATTGATAACCATTGCATGAATTAATTCTTCCATTATGAGTTACACAGTGACAATGTTCTAGTTATATTATTTCTTTCACATTTATTAGCTGTAATTCTGCAGATAACTTTCTTTTATTAGCTAGGTAGATTTGGTGTCTCTGACATATAGTTCACAGAGGAAAATCTCAACACATTTTTAAATTTTTCTCTTTAATTGCCAATTTTCAGAGTAAGGATTTACTACCTTATTCACGTTCTATAACATCTAATGAAATCAGTATGCAAAAACAGTATTAACAAAGCAGATCTGAGACTGCTTATCTTTACAAAGTGCTGCTTAAAAGATTGGCTTTTGGCTGGCATCCGGGAACTTAGAAGTCCAAAGGACTCCTAACAATGCCAGAACGGATTAAGGGTGGCTCACTGTACCTGAATTTGTTTGTAGAAACAATGTGGTTTGTGCTGAATACCAGCCTTCCTCTGCCTGGAATTTTGGTGCATGCTAGGCAGATCGTTCCTATGTGACCGGCCTCCAATTAAAACCTTGGGCACTGAGTCTCTAACAAGGTTCCCTGATAGACAACACTTCACGTTTTGTTACAACTCATTGTGGGGAGCACTAAATGCACTGTGTGTGACTCCGCTGAGAAAGAGCTCCTGGAAACTTGGGCTTGGTTTCCCCTGGACTTTACTGCATGTGCCTTTCCTGCTTATTTTGCTTTGTATTCTTTGACTGTAATCAATTTTAGTCACGATTACACTATATGCTGCATCTGGTGAGTCCTCCTAGCGAATCGTTGAACATGGGAATGGTCTCGGGGAGTCCTCACACAGTGAACTTCTTTGGATTTGGGGCTGTTTTGGTCATTTTCTCCTCTTAGTATTGTTATAATTAATAGGCTTTAATATAATAAACATGTTTCAATAAATTGTATTCATTATTCTTTTTTGAAGCAAAATTATCTCAACTTTGGCAAATAGTAGCTCTTTCATGTTGTTTCTCTTGATGCAACACGGTCATCTTTCACAGTTATCTTACTTTCTGGCACAATATGGCCCAGGCTAATCTCAAAAACATTCTATCCCAGATCTGAAATAAGCCATTCCTGCAAGTAAATAATACTTAAAACAATATTTAAGCCACAATCTGAGCACTAAGTATGCCCTTGTTAATTAATTGTTATTTATGTGTTCATCCCTTTAAGTGGACAGAGCTAGGAAATATATGATTTGTGAAATGAAAAAAAAAAAAAAACCGTCCATCTGATAATCTCAATTAAAATTGTATACTATGAAATTTTTACTTATTTGACTTTCTATTTCTATCTCTCTTCTATTACTTTGAAAATTGTGATTACTGATGTTAAAATAACTACATATTTATACCCTACAATAGATACAAAAGAGTTTTGAAATAATACCAATGTTGTTACTAACAACCAAAGAACTGAATAATTTAGTTGCAAAATGTGTTTGCAACTATATTCATCCTTAGAATGCATCACACTAAATATATATAGTCAAAATATTGTTTCTAAAGCAACCAGATATACTTTTTTCTCTCTGTGGTAATGTCATCAACTTGATATGTAGTTAAGTTCACTTATTTTAGTTTTGAATTTGTAGGAGTTACTCTACTGTATTTTTTATTTAATTTTTAAAATGTAAAGCATTCGTTAATTTCAAATGTCAACATTATTTCACAAGGTATTTTCACAGAAATCTTGCCTTTATACCTGCTTTCTTTGCTGAATGTTTTATTATATAAATATACATACATATACACAAGTGACTGTATATTATGTATACCCTTCTGAATCTTACTTTTTTTACTTGCCAATACATCCTGGAAGTTACTCCATATCAGCTTATAATAGAGAGCTTCCTCATTCCTTTTTACAGTGACACAGCATTCCATTGTGTGAATGGATTATTTTGTATTCAACCAAAACCTATTAATGGGCATCTGGAATGTTTCTAAGCTTTTTGCTTAAAACACTATTTTTAATGTGTAAGTTATATGAATGTAATATAAGTGATTTAGCTAACCTCATTCTTACAAACATTTATTTCCCATATTTTATCATTACAATTAAAAAATACTCTAGAGGTACTAGAGGTAATCTTTTCGCAAAAATCTATAAATAAATCCTTAATTATTTTCTTAGAACAAATTTCTAGAAGTGGAATTTCTGGGTCAAAATCTTTGAACTTATTTAATGTTTTATTCCCATTGGTTTGAGGACTATTTAGACAGCCTCTGACATATAGTAATCCTGATAATAATTCCCAATTTGATCATTCAGTAACATAATTCTGTCATCCTAAATGTAGAGTTTTTTCCAAATCTAAAACTTATAGATATCAAAAAGTTGAATTTAAAATAGTAATAGAAATTATTTTAATATATGAATGTATTCTCCACTACGGGAATACCTGGAACATGAAGGTAAGTTTGATCTGTCAAACCTACTGAACAAGGCTTTCATTGAAGGTGGCATACAATGAATTTTATCCACATAGATTGCTCTAATTTAAGTTGTTAGTGGAGTGTAATTTGAATATTTGCTTTGAGTTTTAAGGACAAGTGTTTTTTTTTTCTATTGCTTTATTTTTAAATGTGTCCTTTTGCACATAGTATGCAAATGTAGAAAATTTTGAAGCCATTGCCAAGTTCCTTAGAAACCTACAAATTTGACATTGCTGAAAAGATAATGTGCTCTCCAGTGTTCTCATTGAGAAGCTGCCAACAAGGACAAGGTTACTGACTCTGAGTCAAAAGAAGAAACTCAAGAAGGAAAGGAGTTGGGATCGTCATCCCTCCTCTAGATAAGCACATAGACCTTGAATAATTTTTCCTGAAGAAATACTTTCTGAGAAACATACAACATTGAGGAATTAACTCTAGAAGTTTCCACAGAAAGCCACTTCTACAAGAATCCCTACGGAAAATATATTTGACCAGTTTTGATTCTGACCAAGGAAGCAAATAATGAACCTAGTGCATAGCTAGGGATGTACTTACCATGTAACAGATTATGTTCATGTGAGGACTGCTGGTATAAAGGTAAAATTCCTGCTAAATACCAAATACAGATTCAACAGAACAGAAATCCTCAGCCAATAGAAACCATTAATGCCCAACATTCCAGAAAACTATCTCGATGGACAGAGAGAAAAACAATTCTGATAAGATGAAGATTCTGGAGATAAAATTTCTATGCCATAATCAGTAAAGTAAAATATCTTATAGTACCAGATGTAAATTCAGTGACTGACACTACACAATATCAATTACTGACACCAGTCAGGCTATAGGGAGTGATGGGTAAGATGACACACTACTGAGTGCTCTCCCATCTGAAGCCACTAGTGGCTACTCAGGGGCAGCTAACAGTTGCCACTAAGGAATTTGGGCCCAGTATCACCGCATTGTCTGATTTTATTAAGAAAAGTCAGAAAATTTTTGTATGAAAAAATCAGACAGTTATGTGTACAACAAACTTTTTAATTTAAAAAAATCTATATAGGCCAATCAAAACAGGTCTGCAGGCCCCTAATTTGTTATCTCTGTAATTGTCCTCAGGTAACTGGGCCTTAGGAATATCAATGACTGACACCCATCAGGCTATAGGGAGTGATGGGTAAGATGACACACTAATGAGTGCTCTCTCATCTAAAAATACTAGTGGCTACACAGGGGCAGCTGATAGTTGCCACTGAGGAATTTGGGCACCATATTGTCTGATGATATTAAGACCACTCAGAAAATTTTTGTAAGAAAAAAAAAATTTTTTTTTTTTTTTTTTTTTTTTTTTTGAGACAGAGTCTCACTCTGTCGCCCAGGCTAGAGTGCAGTGGCGCGATCTCGGCTCACTGCAAGCTCCGCCTCCGCCTCCCAGGTTCGCTTCATTCTCCTGCCTCAGCCTCCCGAGTAGCTGGGACTACAGGCGCCCGCTTCCACGCCCGGCTAAGTTTTTGTATTTTTAATAGAGACGGGGTTCCACCGTGTTTGCCAGGATGGTCTCCATCTCCTGACCTCATGATCTGCCAGCCTCGGCCTCCCAAAGTGCTGGGATTACAGGCGTGAGCCACCGCGCCCGGCCAACAAATTTTTTAATTAAAAAAAATCTATATAGGCCAATCAAAACAGGTCTGCAGGCTCCTAATTTGTTATCTCTGTAATTGTCCTCAGGTTACTGGGCCTTAGGAATCTGGTTATTACTACTGGGCCTTCCCACCCGCTTACCCAAGAGCAGTCACAGTTCAAGTACAATGAACTTTACCAGAGAAGTTCATCTGTTTTTTTTAGGGCAGTATCTAGTTCTTACTGACTTTGAATTGCACAAGTTCTGTTACCTCCTAAGTTAACAATGTCACTTCAAAATACCCTTCCAATATCGTTTATTTTATAAAAACTGTAAAGCTAAAATAGGACTATAGCTTGCCAAATTTCAAACTGGTTCACAGTGATGGAATTCAAGCTTTTCTCATCTTGTTAATTAAAATGGCACACTGAGCATTTCATGCCTCAGCATTTTATGCAAAGATGCTGATGTAGCCCCTGGAAATAAAAGACTCATCCCCCAAATAATTAGTTGATTAATCTTCTCACTGAGATGACCAGATATTTTGGTGCTGTACATAACACATTACTTGCAAGATCACAGGCTGGAGTTGATAAAACATCAACTGGTATAGCATTAAATTTATTTCCATTCCTTTTTCAAAGGCAGTAATTTTAATCCTAGAGAACTTTTTCTTCCACACAAAACATCCATGCCCCTTCTTTCATCACTGTGCCTCTCACCACTCCCATTCCACCCACATGATTTTATTAGAATGAGGGAATTCAAAGTTAGAAAACATTGTAGATTATCCTGGTCAAATCTCTCATTCAGTGAAGAATTAATGCTATGGAACCCCCAACAAATGACCATTTAGTCTATGCTTAAATAGCTGGTGAATTTCATCTAGTCCCTAAGAATTCTGGCTAGTATGAAAACTGGAAAAACTGTCTTGGAATTCTCTCACCCACCACCCCAACTCAAGTACACACATAATAAAGTGAAACATACCTGCTATTAACTCTCACCTATCATGTTCTGCTCTCTTGTTAGTAATCCTCAGCACCAACAAACACCCAACAGACTGGCGTCCCAAGCACCAGTCGTGACTCACAAGTATCTGATTATTTAAAGCAGTGAAATATCACATTTGGCACCTCTCCTGAGAGGCAGCTGCTGTGCTTAGCTGGTGTGTGAGCAGTTGGTGGGTCCGGCCCACTGGCAGGCCAAGTCAAAAATAGTGCCCACGTCAACAGTCAAAACCACACATTTCACTGAAATTCCAGAATTTGTGGGGCTAACTTGGCCAAAACGAGGAGACAGAAACCTGTATGAAAGTCAAGGCAAACAACCTTCCTAGATTGCTGGCCTATCTGTCCTCAAAGGACAGTACAAATTACTGACTTTGTGGAATTGGTCTGAATTGCTTGAGTTTGTGATAAAATGCATTACCATTAGAAATCAGATGAGTGAACTATGGTTAATTTCAAAATAAAAACAAAAAATTGTTTCAATTCTTTAAAGGAAAATATATTTTGTTGTGGAATATGGGTGCATTTTGAAATTTGATTTAATGTGGTACAGGATCTCTAATAGTACAGGTAAGTGACTAGGGCTTCTAGAGCTCATAAAACAATGTTCTCAAAGCTGTCTTCATTTCTCCTATTTATGTTCATGGCTCAGTTACTGCTTTGGTCAGTTATATATTTTGAAAATATCTTCCAGTTAATGTCTTTCCACTTTTTTTATCAGTAAATTTACGTGAAAAAGAAGTACTTCATTTAATGCATTTAGTTTTATTAATTTTTTTACACATTTGGTTTCTTGTGTATTTTTAAAACTACTTCCCATCATAAGATTTTTTAAATTTAATTTTAAGTTCTTGGACACATGTGCAGGATGTGCAGGTTTGTTACATAGGTAAACGTGTGCCATGGTGGTTTTCTGTACCTATCAATCTATCACCTAGATATTAAGCCCTGCATGCATTAGCTGTTTTCTCCTAAAAGGCTTATAGCTTTGCCTTTCAGAAATAAGGCTTTAACATGGCCAGAATTATTATATATATATGTGGTGTGAGGTAACAATCTATTATCTTTTTTTTCTAGCATGACAACAGATGGCTGGCATTGATCTTTTCACTTATCTGTAATACTAAGTCTTTTGCAAATCAAGAGTTCACAAAAGTAGATTCTGTTTCAGGGCTCTTGGCCCATCTTCATGAGTCAATTTGTCCACCAAGCATAAATATCACTGCATTAAATACTGTAACTAACTGTAAAGTAAGTCCTGATATCTTTGTAAAGCAAGTTTCTACATTAGATTCTTCTTCAGCAATGTTTTGGTCATATTTTCCCCTTAGATTTTTAAAATCAACTTGTTAAGTTTCTCAAAAATCTCCTAGCTTAATTTGTGGATAACAGGCGTCTTTATGACAGTGAGTTTTCCAATCCACTAGCATGTTACATCCCTTCATTTATTTAATTTTTTTCCTCATGGCTTTCAGACAGTTTTGTAATTTTTTTCTATAAAGGTCTTATGCAGTTTTGTTAGTTTTATTTCTAGGTACCTTTATGCTTTGTGCTATCATGAATATTATCACTTTAAAATTATATTTATGTTTATTGATGGTATATAAAAATTCAATTAAATTCTTTTATATCTTATAGCCACCCACACTGATAAAATCTGTTGTTAATTATAACAATAGGTATGAAGATATTTTAGTTTTCTAATTTAGGTAGTCATTATCTGCAGATAATGATGATTTGCTGCCTCTTTTCTTTGTGGATTTTATTATTTTGCTTTTTTAGTATGCTGGCTGCACTTAATACACTAAAACACAGAAAACAGTGTTAAATAATAGAGGCCATTATGTTGGTCCATACTTATCTTGTTCCCAATTTTACAGAAAATTTTTCAAGAATAGTAATACATTTTAAAAACATTTCCAAAGATACATTATTTCAGGTTAAGAAGGTTTTCTTCTATTCCTACTTCAAAAATATTTATAATAAATGGTAGAGTGTTGAGTTTTATCAAATTTCTTTTCCATGTTTTGAAAAAAGTTGTATCTTAGTTTCTCTTTTAACCTGTAAATATAGTACATCTAATGTATAGACAGCTTAAGACGTAAAATACTCCTGAACTTCTGTAGCGAAAACACAGTTTATAAAAGATGTGATCTTTCTATTCATAGCTATTTGGTTTGCTAATATTTTACTCAGGATTTGCACATCCATGATTTCGAGTAAGATGACCTATGACTTTCTTGTCCAGGTGCCTTTGTGTGGTTTTGTCAGTAAGGTTATATTAACTTCCTAAAGTAAATTGAAGAAATATCATTTTATTTTCTATTTTTAGAAGATATATAATATTAAAACTATTCCTCAAAAGTTTAGTAAAATTTTTTGTGAATCACTCAATAGTTTTTCCTCTTTGTGGAAATAATTTATATTACTCAATTTCTATAATGGTTACAGAAGTAGTCATACTTTCTATTTTCTCTGTAGTCTGTTTGAATACATTATGTTTTTCTAAACATTTCATTAAAGTTTTCAAATCTATTGACACAAACTTATCCATGGTGTTTTCTTACTTCCTTTTGAATCTCTTCTGTATCTGTAATTATAATTTTTATTCTATTCCTAATATTGGATATATAAGCCTTCTGCTTTGTTTTTGATCAGTCTCACCAGTTGTGTATTGTATTAATATTTTCAAAGAAAAACTTTTGGTCTTGTAATTCCAACTACTTTGATTTCTTTTTTATTGATTTTTGTTTCTAATATAATTATAATCTTTCTTTTACATTCTCTTGAGTATATTCTGCTGTTCTTTAACTCTCTTAAGATGAATACTTAGCTCATTTAATTTTAAGATCTTTTTTCACAGTAGTAAAAGAAGGCAAACTAGAATTTGTGACTAATAAGAATTACATATATTTCCTATTATGTTTCTATAGTTGCAGAAGTCTTAAAATATCATTTATATTTATATATTCTTTAAAATTATAGTTATTAGATATTTTTAACATATTAAAATGTTAAAGAAGTACATATATTACAATTTTTAAAATGCTTTGATAACTCTATTCCTATGTCATTGGTTTTATCTGTACTTTCATTTTTTTATTTTATGCATCAAGGATCACTATTATGTGAAGGAACCAATATGATTTGTCAGATTTCCATAAAAGAAAAAGAAGTTAAAAAACACTTAGTAAAGCTTAATGCAGGATTCTCAGATTTAGCTTCCTCACTTTGTCAGAGGCCAAAATCTCTAGACACTAGTGTCTATCTCGTCTTCTTCCATGTAATCATACTTTACCATGCCCTGGTTTGCTTTCTTTTTTACAGTTTACTTCTCTCTACTGTATTTAACTCACTTGGTTTTATTTTGTTTGTTTCTTTTTGCCCTTTGGTATTTTTCTTACTTTCTAGCAAACCCAATAAGGCATTAAATATTACATTTGTGGTAATTTTTAAAGGTCTCATTGTATTTCAGCAACAGGATATCTCAGACTATGTAGACCATTAATCTGCTGGAAATAAAATTCTTGTCTAGGATTTTCCAACTTTTGCTTAAGCTAGGTTGGGATAAAGATCTACCACAATTTATTTATAATTCTGACCTTCAGATTTATATTCAAGAAAGGTTCTACTCCTTGAAGAGCAATCTTCCCCAGTGTGAGCTTATATTATCTTACATATCTAGCTCCAAACCATTCTTTCCTAGTGGCAAAATTTGAAAATTTAAATCTGGAAAACTGGTCCTCAAGTTTTAAGCATCTGTTGCTGTCACTTATTTTGATAGGGACATATACAACATTCTCTCTCGTGAAATAGGATTTAAATGACTATCACAGGCCATTCATGAAGCACAGTGCCTTGATCCTCCCTCAGGGCCTTGTCACCCTCATTCTTTCTCCACTCCCTCAGCACTTACAGCCCAGGCTTTAACTCATGACTCCTAAACTGACATTGTCATTACCCAGTCAGTGCCTTACCTTCAAATTTTCTCTTAGAATGTCACACAATGACCAGCAATCAAAAGAATTCTGGTTGCTATAATATTCATATTATGAATACGTAATATTTATTATATATATATTATATATGTGTGTGAAGGGTGCCACCAATTTTTGCTGATTTATGTTAAAGGTATTTCCTAAATACTATCAAGGCTATAACTTGAATTCTATCGAGATTAATGAGAAGGGCAATATTAGAACCATAATTTTCTTCTACTTTTCTTTCAAATAATTCCATACTTGGTTGCTCTTATTTATGTTTCTCTAGCTGTACATGAGCAAGTTTATCTCAAACACCTTTAGCAGCATTAGTTATTACTGTTCAATTTAGGCTTTTCCAATTCAATAGGCAAAACTCATGACTATGATTTCACTTATGACTAGTAATGTTAAATTTTTATGTGTGCTTTTTCAAAAGCTGACTGAGTTATTCTAAAATGAACTCATTGTCCTTTCAAAATGGACTCAGTCTTCCAAACTTAGTCCAGATTGTGCTTACTGTGATAATTAGCTGTTTGTTTTCATATAATCTTTTTAGATGAACTTTAGGAAGTAATTATTTTCAAAGGTAGTTAGATCCAATCCTTGTTACGTTACTGCTCCAATTCATATATCATTTCTAATTCATTTACCTCAGTTATCCAGGGATTAAATTATATCAATAAACTGAATGATTTGAAGTACCTAAATAATGGCATCAACTCTTTCTGGGGCATAATTACAGCCTAAGAGTACTTTTATAAGATTTCAAAAAGCCATTTGATTGAGTCGCAGCTACAAACATTTACAGATTTTAGGAGAAGAAAGGTCGTTGGAGTCAAATCCAGCCCTCTTATTTGGTAAATCTGAGAATTAAGATCCAGAAAGGAAGGCTGAGTTATCAATATCACACAAAAAGTTATTGGCAAATCTAGGATTAGAACCCAGGTGTCCTGACACCTTTTCCACTGATTTATACCCATTTTGCGACCCTACAAATGTTTCCATTTTGGGAAAACGATTTATGACAAATAACACACTTTATATATTCAGATAGACATTTGTATGTAGACTCTAGAGGCTACTAAATTTTCTCCGACTAAGAATATCAATCCATTGGAATAGGAGGAGTATTTAAACCCACATGGAATGTGGTGGTTTTTTTTTTTTTTTTTTACAGTTTTAAACTATTCAAAAAATAATCAGGCTATATCCCACTGAGGAAGCGTGTTAGATAACTAGCAATAGATAGTATTTCTGGAATTGTTCTTTGAAGATATTTCAGTGACACTTCAAGAAAAAAGAGCATGACTGGAGTTAGGTAAAATTTTAACCAAGGACAGTTCTCACTATAAGAGCAATTCTAATGCCAGCCGTTGAGATAACAACATTTTCTACTATAGTATACAATAATCAGAGGGTGCTAGGAGAATTTAGTGTACACACAGAGTTTCCACAGCACTTATTTCACAATCTCTCAACTCTAGTTATCTTCCTCTATTTCTCTAAGTTCATTCCATTTCTGAACAGGTATTTCTCCTGTTTTTTTCTTTTTTTTTTTTTTTTTTGCCTTTTTCTCCTCCTTTCTTTCAATTTCCTATCTAGCCCAGAAATGGCCACCAGCCCTTGCTTAGCTGTTCTAAACAAAGGAATAGTTAATCTAGTAATCTTCAACTTTTACAGAATTCCAGGGGAAAAAATCTTTTTTTTTTTTTTTTTTTTTTTGCCTTTTTCTCCTCCTTTCTTTCAATTTCCTATCTAGCCCAAAAATGGCCACCAGCCCTCGCTTAGCTGTTCTAAACAAAGGAATAGTTAATCTAGTAATCTTCAATTTTTACAGAATTCCAGGGGAAAAAAATCTTTTTTTTTTTTTTTTGAGACAGGGTCTTGCTCTGTCACTCAGGCTAGATAGCAATGGTAGAGTACAGTGGTGCGATCTTAGTTCACTCAACCTCTGTCTCCCAGGCTCAAGCTGTTCTCCCTCCTCAGCCTCCCAAGAAGCTGGGACCACATGCATGTGCTACCATGCCCAGCTAATGTTTGTATTTTTTTAAGATCGTGTCTTGCTATGTTGCCCAGGTTTATCTTGAACTCCTGGACTCAGCGATCTGCCTACTTGGGCCTCTCAAAGTTCTGAGATTACAGACGTGAGCCACTGTGCCCAGCAAAAAAATCATGCTTTATTCACAGTTTTCAATTTTCAAGCCAAGCACCTAAATATCTATTATTTTCTGTTCTAGAGGTTTTGAGTCAAAATGTTACAGCCTCCCATTTACTTGCTACCATTAGCGTATACAGGCAGTAATTTTAAACTCCTACATTGAAAACAATCCCAGTGAAATTTCTGTTTTTGCACTGAAAAGATGCCAGCCAAACAATGAGGGTTATGTCTTAGTTCATTTGATCTGCTATAGCATATGACTATAGACTAAGTGGCTTACAAACAACAGAAATTTATCTCTCAGAGTTCTGGAGGCGGGAAAGTCTAACACAAAGGCACTGTCAGATTTACCATCTGGGGATGACACGCTTCTTCATAGAAGGCTGTCTTCTCAGGGTAACCCCACATGGCTGAAGGGTTGAACAAGCTCTCTGGGGTCTCTTTTTTTTTTCTTTTTTATTATACTTTAAGTTCTAGGGTACACGTGCACAACATGAAGGTTTGTTACATATGTATACATGTGCCACGTTGGTGTGCTGTACCCATTAACTCGTCATTTACATTAGGTATATCTCCTAATGCTATCCTTCCTCCCTCCCCCTACCCCACAACAGGCCCCAGTGTGTGATGTTCCCCTTCCTGTGTCCAAGTGTTCTCATTGTTCAGTTCCCACCTATGAGTGAGAACATGTGGTGTTTGGTTTTCTGTTCTTGCGATAGTTTGCTGAGAATGATGGTTTCCAGCTGCATCCATGTCTCTACAAAGGACACGAACTCATCCTTCTTTATGGCTGCATAGTATTCCATGGTTTATATGTGCCACATTTTCTTAATCCAGTCTGTCACTGATGGACATTTGGGTTGGTTCCAAGTCTTTGCTATTGTGAATAGTGCCGCAATAAACATACGTGTGCATATGTCTTTATAGCAGCATGATTCGTAATCCTTCAGCTATATACCCAGTAATGGGATGGCTGGGTCAAATGGTATTTCTAGTTCTAGATCCTTGAGGAATCGCCACACTGTCTTCCACAATGGTTGAACTAATCCTATTCATGAGGGCTCTATCCTTATAACCTAATTACCTCCCCCCCAATTCCTAATACCATTGACTTGAGAATAGAATTTCAGCATATTAATTTTGAGGAGACACAAACATTTGGACCATAGCACGGTAGTAAGAATTTTCTTCCAAAATCCATGTTTTGTAATTACTTCATGTTTTTTTCTCTCAAAATCAAGATGGCGGATGTCATTATCTTAGTAGATCTTCATTTTAAAAAGAAATATTTAGTATTCATCCCATCTACTGAATAATAGGTCCCAGTCTCATTTCCCCCTGATTTTCTGTCTCTGGGAGAAGTTCTCATTCAATTCGTATGTAAAACCATTTTGTAATAAGGGAATTTAGCGGCACCGAAGAAGAGTTTCTGCTGTACTCCATTAAGTAGCATGGTGAGTTAAGCAGCATTTGTGTAGCTCTTACAAGCGTCCCTGCTTCAATACTTCCAAATACATTGCTTCAGGAGTCTTCAGACCTATCACATGTTTAGTTATAACCCTCAGTTGTGAAAATCATTTTCGTTTATGGATGTGTTAAACCTGTCACTGTTCTCATAAAATATTTTTTTCTCTATGGTTCAAGCTTATTCTTTCTGCCTTTTAACGTAACTATTTAGCTAGACAAAGAAGGAATTTAATTCATAAGGAGGGAGGAGGAAGGCTGGAAGGAAAGAGGATGGACAAAAACTCAGAAGGGCACAAACATAGGTGCCACACAACCTAGTGAGTATCAGTACAGGAGGAAAGTAGGAAACAGAATTGTGCTTGTTAAGGGGCATTTTATAGGTAACAACACTCATGTTTTGAGAATGCTGTAGCAACCCTGTCAGCTGAGGCAGGATGAACAGTACTCCATAAGGTAAGACTGGGTGCAAAAGAGCTTCATGTATCTACCACCTCATGGGATTCTCCAGTTTTGTATTTTCTTGTTGCACTAGTTCTCAAATTACTAAAAATAACATGTTCCTCTCTTTACAAAGAAGAGATGCAGTCTTTACTAAGAAAATACTGGCAATAGTTTTCTGGCCATTGAATTGTTTTTCCATACTTGACCTCAATTCCTTCAGAATAAATCCATATTGTCGAATTGCCACACGAACACCTCACACTAAGCCTTGTAAGTTGGCACATTTCTCAATACATGCTTAATATAACTAAGTTTGCTGCTACACATAAGTTCAGTTGTTTTTCAATTTTATGATCATCTATTCGCCAGAGGCTAAGAAGGAAAAAAACAGATGCATTATCTTAAAAACACAAAAACATGATTGACAAGCAAGAACTGGCCCCAAGCTACTTCCAATCAATTTCCTGAACAAAATATTCATTCAGTCCATCTTCCCACATGAAGCAGACCTAAGTGAGGTAGTCTTACATAATCCAAAAATCTGCAGGGTCATTGTAAGCTAGAATTGAGATGTTTCCTCCATCAGGTAAAGGATGAGGCTAAAATCTTCCCCTTAGGTCATAAAGGAAACTAGAGACTTAAAAGAAAATCTTCAAGCTATCATTCTTAATTAATCAGTATGAGGTTTTTATAGTTCTTCAAGTTCCAGGAATTCTCATCTTTTTTTTTTTTTTTTTTTTTGCCTTTATTATCAAAATCCCTTCCCCATCAAAAGGTAAACATATATATATATATATATATATGCATATATATAATATATGTGTGTGTGTGTGTGTGTCTGTGTGTGATCCATGAACACTTCAATGTGTATGACATTTCAATCCAATCATATAACTAGAAACAACAAAATCTGTTTTCAGACATTGAGAAACTTTCCAATTTTTTTCTGTAGGTTAAAGAATTCCTATTCCAATAGCTTCTCCATACAGAATGTGATTTTCTAAATGAAACATTTTGGCTGCTGTCTTGGAGAATCTTCAAAATGTCCACATATATCTAATCTAGCAGAACCCAAAAGAAGAATCTAGCAAATCTCTGACTAGTGAATATTAATGTAAATCATACTACTCATCCTTCTGAACATCTGAATGTAGAATCATGCTGTCAGAAGAGTTATCTTCTAGTGATTCTCTCTCTATTGCATAGGTATAAAAGTAGGCTGGGAGCAATCTTTCTATGTATTTCAGCCATGTGGAGAAGAAACTATAAACTCCTACAACCACTGTCCTCTATCTCTTTGGGAACAGGTTCACGGTGCCTCCTGCTCCGGATTCTGTGAGTTACCAAGGAAACTGCATGTCACATAAATATACTGGGTATTTGAGAGGTATTCCCTGGAATACCATGGTATACTCCTCCATTTGTTTTTAACTAGGTCTCTTTACTAGTGCATAACTAAGTAATAAAGCAAACTCCCACCAATGATCCTCTGAATTCATAGAAGATCCTTGCAGTACAATGTACAATGCTGAATGTACAATGCTGACAACATGGGGAACTTTGGTTCAAAGACAGTATATTAGTGTAGCAATGGCTCATCCAAGCAGGTAACCTGCTATTCAGAAATGCCTGAGATTATCCAGGAGTCAGATGATGCTTATACGCCAAAAGTCTTAGAATCCTCCTGAAAAATCAATAGCCCTGAGGAAGATGGGGCCAGGGAAAGTTATTCTCCAGCACTCTTCACCCTCACAGACCCTTCCCTTGCCCTTTTCTTCCTCTTATGACAAAGTCCCAGCTTCACTTCACAGGATGAGGAGAAATTTTAGATGCTGAAATTACAGTAGGAAGAGGAGGGAATAGCAGCTGAGCTCTTCAAAGTTGTCTGGGTGTCAAATTTAATATCTGAAAGCAATCAGAATATATGTACAGCAAAGGTGAATTTACTACCAACATATCACCTATATCTCATAATATTAAAAGAGTGTCTTTATCCTGGCTAGCTTAAAGCTCATCATAAAAACATTTGTATTACAGCGGGCTTCTGGAAGGGAAAAGAGGTGGAGGAGAGAATGAGGAAAATCATCCAAGTGTAAGTTTAAAGGTAATTATAATATTCATTTATCCACATCCAAAAAATTATCATAATTTTAAACATATATAAGTTAATTAAAGAGTATAATAATCCCTATCTACAATCACCCAACTCCAGCAATTATCAAGCTTAAGTTGGGTTGAAGCAAACCCCAGTTGTTTAAATCATTTTCTTCATAAATATTTCATAGGTAACTCTAAAATCATCATGACTCTTTTTGAAAACATGACCAACATAACCACAATAACTGTATAAAAATTAGCAATAATTCCTTAGCACTAGGAAATACCCAGTCTTCAAATTTATCTAATTTTCTAACTGTTTTTGTAATGTAGGTGCTCACACTGGAATCAAAATATGTTACGATTGGTTGATATGTATGTCTGTTAAATCTTGAATCTATGGAAGTTCTCCTCTCCATACTTTTTATAATTTATTTATTGAATAAATTAGACTATTTGCCTTCTGTATTTGGCCCAGTCTGTATTTTGCTTGTTTCCTCCCAGGGGTCACTTAGCCTGTTCTTCTGTCCCCATGTATACTGATAGTTCTACCTAGAGGTTTCATTAGACTCAAGTTTCTTTCTTTCTTTCTTTTTTTAATGCAAGAATATCTTAGAAGTGGAGTGTGTACCTTCATCAGAAAGCATTTTAATGGCTCAATGTCTCTATTTTATGATGTTAGAATCCTTTACTGTAATTGCCTATATTCTTTAATTCACTGGGGGGAGTTTTAAAAGATTTAGGGAAATCGCAAAGTATATATCCTGGAAATAGACACTGTAGATTCAAAGATTAATAAGACATGTTCTTGCGCAGAAAAATCTTACAGCTTGAAGTGTGGAAAACAGACAGACACAGAAAGAAATTTTTATAATGCAAGGCAGACTCGGGTTGATACCAGGTAAATGCATAGTTTGAGACTAAGTCTTATAGAACAAAGGAGACAGGCTAAGCAGCAAAGGGAGGCATCCCAGGTAAAGTCAACTCCGTAAAACGCAGTTGTTCAGAAGACTACTGGGAGTGTGCGAGGGAAAGCCAGTCTCTCTGACCATTGATTTTCTTTATAAACACAATAAGGCTGATCTAAATGTTCTCTAAATCTCTTCCACCACTAAAGTTCTAGCAGCTTGTATATTTAACCTGTAAGGCAGCCAAAATACTCACACAGATTACAAAAATAATAATCAGAAAAGCAAATCAAATCATAAAATTCAATATGAAATAATTTGTTTACTCTTGAATTCAGCTTCTTCAATAAAAGTTTCCATTGGAAGAAGATAAATCAGTAATTAAGATATTTCAGGCACTTCTGCAAAGAATTTTTTACTAATTTCAGAGCACTTTAAAATGTGATCACTCTAGTTCTTTAATGAGTTAAGCTTAATATCAAACAAACATTTTCTAAGCACTTAGTATATCATGAGAAGAAGTATAAATTAGGATAATAACATTTTGAGGAAGAAATTTAGAAATATTTGTTAATAAAATAAATTTGCATACATTCTGACTTAGCAATCTGCTTATTTAAGTAATAAGTTTTACAGAAATACTAACACAGCTATGCAAAGATGTTGACTGTAGCCTTGCTTGTAATAACAGTAAGCCGAAAAAGTATATATAGTCATCAATAGGAAACTGATTAAACAAATCATGATTGATCAAAAATGAGTTGCCAGGCATCCACAAAATAAATGAACTAGATCACTAATACTAATAGGAACATCAATCTCTAATTGCAAGTGAAATATTAATTTTAAATTAATAAAAATCCAAATAAAAATTTTAATACTTACTTTTAGGAAGTATAGTTATAGGAGATTTCTACATACTGTGTTCTTTCTACATTATTTTAATACTTTATATTGCTTTTCAAATTTGAAAAGGGACAAAATTTTCTTTTAACCAAAATTTTTCCCTTGATACATTTCCCGTGTCCCCTCACTCCCTCTCTTCTGATTTGTGTCTCTTACTACATAAGCGTGCTCCATCTTGGCACACACTTTATTTAACTAAGCAAAGCATAAAATCCTCACTTAACCCCGTGTGTTCTCCTGGCTTCTGGTCTGTCACCCTCACGAGCACATCTGATTTTTAGGCCACGCTCACTGATGTACTTTTCACCTCCTGCTCAAATTTCAACCCAATATCATCAGGTGCCCATCCCTAACTCTACTGAAGCTTCCTTGATGAAAGTCAGCAATTGCCTTCTAATTGTGAAATAGTGTGGATAGTGTGAGTCTTCATCTTGGTCCTCCCAGCCACACTAAACACTGCCTTCTGGTAACTGTATTCCCAAGACTTTTATAAATGTCCTCCCTGAGATTCTGCAACACCATTCTTTTGACATCATCTCCACATCTGTGGTTGCACATTCAGAGATTCCTGTGAATCCTCTTATTCACGTCACACCTGAGTGTTCTCTCTGACCTCTTTTCTTCTTGACTCTATCCTCTCCCATGCCCTCAGAAACTTCATTTTACCTTTCGTGCTCTCTCTTTTGTGTAACCCTCTCCATCACCTCAAATTATGTCACCAGCATGCTCACATCACTCCATAAACACACACACGCACAAACACACAGAAACTCCTTTTGTGCCCTCTGCTCACTATCCACCCCCACATTGATTTTTCAATGTTTCTTCTTCTTTTCAAAGACAACATTCTTGAAGGAGGAACCAACCCCTGCTATTTCATCACCACCCATTCATTCTTCAGCCCAAAGATGGATGTGTTAAAAAGCAAATGAAGCTGTACATCAGGGCGCCTCATTGCATGAACCCTTTCCAAGACCTTACACGTGGTTCTCATTTCATAACTGTGTATTCTTTGCCTTATAAAGGACCTTTCGCAGATTGTACAGCTGCAGGCTCCCATAATTTGGATCCATTCCTGGCTCTGCACACTGAAAACTGGCTTCTATTCTAACTATTCCTCTGAAGTTACTCTGACAAAGATCATAATTTCATTTCCAAATGATAAATCTGTAGGTAATTCTTAGTCTACTTGAAACTGTTGCTTTTGTCACAGTTAACCCTCTCATTCTTAAAACTGCCCCTTCATTTTCATTTCCATTCTTCTCTGAATCTCTTTAGACATCACTTGCCCCTTCTCAGGAACAATGGCTGGAGGTCATTATCCTTAGCAAAGTGACACAGGAACAGAACACCAAATACCACATGTTCTCACTTATAAGTGGGAGCTAAATGATGAGAGCACATGGAGACAGAGAGGGGAACAACACATACTGGGGCCTATTAGAGGAAGGAGGTTGGGAGGAGGGAGAGGATCAGGAAAAATAACTAATTGGTACTAGGTTTAATACCTGGGTGATGAAATAATCTTTACAACAAATCCTGATGACACAAATTTACCTGTATAACAAAACCTGCACATGTACCCCTGAACTTAAAAGTTAAATAAAATAAATAAACTGGATCATTTTATACAATGAAAAAAAAAAAAAACCACCCAGTTTAAAAGAAAGAAACACTGAGCACTTTAAATTTTATGTAAAAAAGAAAACTTTTAAAGAAAATCCCCATCAATTCATATCTGTAATAACCAAGGCTTTCTACACCTATTTTTAAGCAGTTCAGCACGGCATAGTGAAAAGAGCATTGAACTGTGATCCCAGGAAGAGGCATATTAGGCTTCTCTTTGCCACTTACTTACTTTGTGGCCCTGAGCTAGTGACAGAAGGATGGTGGAGTTCAGTTTCCTAAAATATAAAGGAGTCAGACTGGATGATCACTAAGATTTCTTCTAAACCTAAGACATATTCTTTGTAATGAATGATTTGCATTAATTTTTATTTTAGTGACTGCCCTAAAGCAAACATATGCTACTTAAGGATGAAAAAAAAAATGTTACCAAGGCAGAATCCTAAGAGATCCAATAAGCTGCCTGAGAATTAGGTTTTTCCATTATTTTAATTCCAGATTTCTCCTTTAATAAGCTAAATAATAAAACATAGAAAGTAATTCTCTTTAGCAAGAGTCTGCAAACTTTTTCTATAAAGGGCTAGATAGCAAATATTTTAGGCTTCGTTGGTCATAACATCTCTGTTTCAACTTCTCTACTCTGCCACTGGTATATAAAAGTAGCTATATGGGATATATAATAAATGGGAGTATCTGTGTTTTACAAAACTTTATAAAATAGGCAACAAGCAGCATTTGGCCCATAGGCTATAGTTTGCTGATCCTAGTTCTCTAACATGATCAGATATTTACATAAGGATCTTAATATAATCAGATAACAATATAGCTGTATTAAGTCATACTCTTCTGCTTCACATTTTCTCCATGTGCATATTCCTGTAGCCTAATGATGACAGTGACTAATCATGAGATCTAATGCTATCTATATTATATCCTAAATCCAGTCTCTTTTCGTCATTTCCACTGCTTCCTCCCAACATCTCTTGCCTGGATTCTTGCAAAATGCCTCTGGTTTCCATCCTGTTACAGAGATCCTCTCAACAAGAACAGATCATGTCAATGTCCTTCTCCAACCCTCAGTGGTTCTGAGATTCCTCACCATGACCTCTAAGGCCCTCCCCAGTCACTCCCCTTCTCACTCTCAGTGCTCTAAGCATTCTTCTTGTGTCTTGAACTCACAAAGCTCACTCCTATCTCAGGGAGCCTGCCTTTACATATCCTCTGCCCGGAATGCCTGATGTACAGATCATCATGTGACTACTTCTCACTCAACATCTAAGTGTCAATCCAGATGTCACCTTCTCAAACAAGCCTTCACTCACACTATCCCTTTCCTTCATCATTTTGAGCTATTGCCCTTTCATATTTCTTCCTGAGCTCATCATCATTTGGAATAACATTACTTCATTGCTTTCTTGCACATTTATAGCCTGTTAATCCATTATATTGTGATTTTTTTAAGGGTCCTGTCCCCATCCTCTGGAACACTGTTTGATATTCAATAGACACTCAATAAATATCTGTTGAATAAATTATTCTTCAATATTTTACATGTTTAAAGCCCATATTTTATCTTAAAATGAAATTATGTATTAATATTAGTATAGTCAACATGCTGTAACAAATAATCCCCAAAAGTTCTAATGAATGGTTCTGACACAGTGAAAGTGTATTTCTTGCTCACATAATAAAACTAGGCAGATGGATATTTTAGGAACTGAACTTGGAGGTGGCACATGTCATCTCTGCCCATTTTTTATTGGCTAGAACTCAGTGACAGGACTATACCTAAATGCAAGGAATATTGGTGAGTGTAGTTGTTGCCTGGGTCAACCCTTGTCAGTGACAACTACTCTATTAGAGTGGGAGCCCAGATCATTGTTGTACAGCTCACCGTCTCTGCTAGGGTACCCATTTATTAACTACAACATCTCCACATGCTCTTGCCAGCAACCTTTAAATGTGGTAGCTATACAGCTACCACAGAATAAGTACATCATTACAAATGATTTTCACATGGTCTATAGCAATTCAAACAATGAAATAAAATGGGAAATAATATAAGTCGTTATCTTCATGCTAATTCTTGTATTTTTACCCAGGAGTTTTCTATGTCATACAAATCATGCCACATCTAGCATTGCCTAAAATACCTTCATAGCTATACCCAGACCTCAAATTTTTCTCCTTTATGTACCATGTTTCTCTGATTAGCTAAGAAGTTGTCCATGTCATGCTCTAGGTTCATTCTCCATCCTACATCTCTGCTAGGCTTTTCTCAAACTTATCTCAAAATCTAATCTGAAAAAGTCAGTTATAGTAAAAACCAACTTGTACTTAAAATATTCATAAGATATTTTACATATATAAATTAACAAAATGTTAAATATGTATTTGAGTGATAGAAAAATGTATAATTTTCTGCTATTTTTCATTATCTGTATTTTTAAATATTCTACATGTATTTCCTAAGCATAAATAAAATACAAGTCCATTGACTTTCAATCAACTTTAGGGCACTGGTGCTGCCTCTGTATTTTCTCTTACCCAATTTCCAATACCTCATTTAAAGGTCTTCTTCTTTGCCAAAGTTTTAAAGGAACTTTGCTTCTTGAAAGAGAGGAAAGTAGTTTCTGAAATTCTGAATATTACATCATTTCCTTTAATCATGTAATGCACTTGCTTGGTAAAGCACTTTACTATAAAGATAGATTTTTATAGTTACAAAATCCAACATAAAATAGGACATTGAACAAGATTTTAGCTTGTCTCATAATAGCACAAATAGGATTTTTATCTATACATGAACAATCCGGGAACCTCATTTTAAGTAGCAGCTTCCACCTCTCTCTCTCACTGTCTCAAGATTTCTCAAAAGAAACAAGACTGAAAAAGTTTAGTGATCTTTTTCCCTTTCCTTTCACTTAAGGGAGCATGGCTATTAACCAATATCAGGTAACAGAGGTAAAATATAAAACAAAAGGATAAATCATCTAAAAATATGTACTCTGAATGATGGAGAATTTACACTATGTAGTACTTAATGCCACACGGTGTTCAAGCTGAGCAACTAATTATTGAACCACTGAAAGCTCTTTCTCTCAGCCTCTTCTCAGGCCTAAAAAGAGTAGGTAAATCAGTATCCAAATTCAAAAATTCATTGATTTTATTCATCCTCTAAAAACAACAGCACTAGGCCTTTGTTACCTTTCCTAAATTGAGGAATCTCACATGTGAGCAAACACGTGTGAAATGTCATTCTGAGGTCTCTACAGAGGACCCCATATTTACCCCATATTTATTTGATATCTTTAAACAGCCCAAACCTCTGTAATGCAGGTCCCTTCCACATGCTAGTCCCTTGGAGGCAAAAGCACTGCTCCCACTCCTCAAGGCAGTCTGTCCCATACACAGCTCTCCAAACCAATTCCAAGTCCTTCCACCCAGAAGGTTTATACCACAAATGTGTGGACTCATGCACACGCGTGTGCGCGCGCACACACACACACACTTGCATTAACTTTATCAGACGGCATGACATGGCTGGAGTTATTAATGGGTACATAAAGATTAAATCTGGATGTATTCCCAAGACTTTTATTCATCAAAATGGAGACACGGTGGTGCTAGGTTAAACCTCTGGCTCATAGTTTGACCTATTCATGATCATAGATCCCTTGAGAGTCTAATGAAAGCTCTGGATCCTATTCCAATAAGATATCTGCAATTATGCATACACACACAATGTGATGCATAATTTCAAGGTGTTCATGAACCTCCCTGAGGGCCACAGACCCCCCAAGTTTAGAATTTTGAACACAAATTTAGAAAGCAATAGCTCTGCAAACTTGACAAAATCAGTATCAGGCCCAGGAGTGTGAAGAAATCAGTATCAGCCTGTAATCTGATTTCTTCCTGGAGGAACTAACCCCACCATTTTTTTTTTACTTAAATTCCATTTTAGGCATTACACCACTCTGTTTATCTCATTCTTCCTCTTTCCTGTGTCTCTTAGCCCCCACTATTCTCTCCTTCATTCTTCTCACTGACCTTCTCTGTCTCTTTCTGATTTCATTGTCTTCATTGCTTTCCCAGTGTCTGTTTTAAATGTATCTCTCCTTTTCTCTTACTGTCTCTCTCTCACTCCCCACACATCTCTCTCTCTGTCTTTCTCTCTCTCTCTCTTTCACACACACACAACATGTACACACACACAGGTGTGTGTCATTTGTTGCTTCTATTATGTCTGATTTAAGAATTTGGTATCTGTTATAACACTACAGCTTGCAACTCCAGAATTGCTCTACTCTGTAAGCATTCAATCAATTATAATTTTTCCAGATCATTTAAATTCTTTCTATTGTCTTGCTCTTGCTGAATAGCAATCACTTCATCTGTAATGTCATAGTTTAATGTCTCAGTATAAAAATTCTTTGCTATTAAAAATTATTTATCCTTTTAGTCTTCGCATTGCAGCATGCTATGAAATGTGCCAGTGCGTTGACTGCTGTTTGAATCCCCAGGCATATTTAAACATGTCGACCTAAAAGTGCCATACACAATAATATTGTCTATACTGAATTGGAGTTTCCACACTGATTTCTATATTTTCTTTCTCCAGCAATGAAACATTGCTGTGTGGATATGCAAATGGAACTATATCTTGCATATTTCTATTTAAATTATAAAAATAACTCACTCATGTGCCCACATGCACAGAAACATGCACAATTTGTAATGAGATATACTTGTGGTAAAGAAAGATTAGAGCAATAAAAAGAGTTGAATGACTACCAAAAGGAAATATTGATTCCCAATGATTAACTCAACATAAAGCATGGAAACTCAACCTAGAACGAAGTCAAATGTCATCATGCTTTAGTGCCTTCACTTACACTGCTTTCCCTCTCTCTTTCCTTACTCTGTGCACCTATGTGTACACACTTCCTTCGGCTACAATCTGCACATCGAATCACCCAGTGGTAATTGCCATTTGATCATTACTAAGCTAGGATCTTTATTTATCTCATTTTTATTTTTTAATTGCAACTATACCATTACTTTTTCCTTTGTCCTGTCTGTGTTTTATTCACTTTATAGCAGGTTGCACCTTCACAATGAAAACCATTCCTTTAAAGGTGACTAAACCCAATTACTCAGTCAGAATAGCCTGTTCAATGGTCTGACACCCTTCAGCTTGTGTCTATCATTCTTGTCTTTTATACCAGAATCTTCAAAGATTTTTTCCTTTATAAAAACTTCTGGGTCCCAGGATCCAAACTTCATTTTCACATTGCTCTTAATATTGGCAGTTTGGCATTCCATTATCTTTCAATTGAATACTTTTGTAAATTGGTCATTGCTTTTTATATTGACAACCTGACAGCTCTTTCTGTGTATAATATCTTGTTGACATGAACAAAAGTTTAGTTTGCTCTTGATGGACAAACCTACCACTGGTGGATTTCCAAATACTTCTGTACAGGAACATCACTCAAAGATAGCCATAAAGTTACTGATGTGATTGACTTTTTGTCAATAAAATGCAGCCTTAGACCCAGGAAGCACTTAGGATACTTGATAATTATCAACTATGTAATGAAACTGGCTAATTTACATGCCATCTACAACACACCTTCACATTCATACCTCATTCTGTCTTTCATATAACCTTACAAGTGAGGTATTATTGTTCCTAATAATATATGAGAGTTAAAGAACCCAAGGTTGAAAGAGGTTGAGTAGCTGTTTTCCAAAGTTAGTTAACAAATAGCAAAAAATGTATTGTCCAATCAAAATTTTATCAATATTAATAACAATTTTAATATTACAAATTTGCTATTATATCCATATTGAAGCCAAGATGCTTACTGGTCTGCCATTAATATTTTTATAATAACTCATCTAATCTATCTTGTATATGTGTTTTGTTTGCAGAGTTGAGGTCAAAGTATACACTTACATTGTTATACGTTTCCTTTTCATTTAAATTCTAACATGCTCTTTGCAAACATCATTTTAAAGGTCTCCATAATCATTCATCTCAATTCATTTAACAGTCTCCTTACTGACCCATTTAAGCTATTTCCATATATATTTGTATGTTTCTAGAAACATGTTTATACATGAGACTCTCCAGCATTTTATCTTATTTTCTAAGATAAATTTCTACCAGCAGATGGAAAAGTAGCAAATTTTTTTGGTTTCTTGATAAACACTGGAAAATTGCTTTTCAAAGAATTGCATAATTTACATTTCCATAATAAGCTTATTATACTGCTTATTTCTGAAATCAGCAGTTTTATTTTCTTGCTAGTATTGTTATTCACATTTTTAAAAATTTAGATAAGTTCATAGTTAAATGTATTTTGATGATGTGTTAATTGATAATATTTACTCATAAGACAATATTTTCCCATAGGATTTTAGTCATTTTAGCCATTTGTATTTCCATTTCTATAAATTGTTTGTTGACCACTTACTTGGAATCTTTGTGTAATAACCTAAGTGTCTATCTTATAAAAGTATGTAACATAAGTTACATACAAGAGTGTCTGTATAAGTTCTATATATTAAACATTTTAACCCTTTCTCTATGTTTGCAAATATTTTTTAAATATTAGGGTGCCTAACAAATTAGCCTTTTAATGTTGAGCAACATACTTGTTAAACATTTAATTGTAGTGAAATCTGCTATCATTGCCACAGTAAATTCATTGCTTTCCAAAATAGAAGACACCCATGCAGAGATTTAATACATATTTGTTTATATTTTTCTTTTTTATAGTAAGACTTTATTTAATTTATTACTTTCAAAGTGTCTTTGAAGAGTGTGTTATGTATGGGGAAAAAGCTTGCACTGAATAATCACTTAATAATTGATAGTGATTAGTCAACAGTTTCAGTGTGATTTAATGAATGATTCACTTTTCGGTAATTTGTGATGTTTCATTAGTCATATAATAATCCTTTATATAAAAGAATCTGTTTCTGGCCCATTTTGTCAGTTTTGTTTAGTTTTATAGTTTAAATTATTATGCCATTACAAAGCATTTAATATCTGAAAAATCTATTTCCACTTCAATACTTTTACTTCCAAATGTTCTTATCTATTCACACCTTATAAAAAATCTTTATTCCAGAAATTTTTACATTTCTAAGTTCCAAGAAAATCCAGAAATATAAAATTATAACAATAGAATTTATAAATAGAATAATACGTTTTTCTCTGTTTGGGAACCCTTTCTAATGTTTACCTTTCATTGTTTGTGTTTTGTAGGATTCCTTTTTTTTTTTTTTTTGAGACGGAGTCTCGCTCTGTCACCCAGGCTGGAGTGCAGTGGCCGGATCTCAGCTCACTGCAAGCTCCGCCTCACGGGTTCACGCCATTCTCCTACCTCAGCCTGCCGAGCAGCTGGGACTACAGGCGCCCGCCACCTCGCCCGGCTAGTGTTTTTTTTTTTTTTTTTTTTTGAGACGGAGTCTTGCTCTGTAGCCCGGGCTGGAGTGCAGTGGCCAGATCTCGGCTCACTGCAAGCTCCGCCTCCCGGGTTCACGCCATTCTCCTGCCTCAGCCTCCCGAGTAGCTGGGACTACAGGCACCCGCCACCTCGCCTGGCTAGTTTTTTGTAATATTTAGTAGAGACGGGGTTTCACCGTGTTCGCCAGGATGGTCTCTATCTCCTGACCTCATGATCCGCCCGCCTCGGCCTCCCAAAGTGCTGGGATTACAGGCTTGAGCCACCGCGCCCGGCCTAGGATTCTTTATTTAATATTGCTAGTATATATTAACTTTTTCTTAAAATGTAGAAAAAAAGACATACTTGCTTGTATAGACAGGGATAAAATACTCATGTGGAAAAGGGGTTTAATGCTAGATCACAAGAGATGTTATAAAACGGCCCTTAATACAATGATGGATTTATCATGACCGGTGTCTGTCTCCCTCAAAGAAAGACTATTACTAAATAAACTCATTACACTGGGGTATACAATCCAAATACAAATAGTAACTATATCTATAAGTGAATAGATATATCATTCTCATGAATTTCAAAATTTGAAATTGTTTTAATGAAAATTCCACTCATAGATTGAATGCAATCACAATCAAAAGTTTAATGTCTTTCTTTTGTAGAATTGACAAGCTGATTCTAGAAGTTATATGAAAAGGCAAAAGACTTAAAATAGCCAAAATAATTTTGAAATAAAGTTGAAGGAGTAACAGTGATTTTAAGACTTACTATAAGGCTATAGTAAGCAAGACAGCAGTTACTAAAAGGGTAGACTTTTAAATCAATGGAAGAGAAAAGAGTTTGAAAATAGACCCACATATATATGGTCAATTAATTTTTCATGAAGATGTTAAGATAATCCAAAAGAGAGAAGCAATTGGATTAAATGTAATTGGATTAAATGGATATCATATGGGGAAAAAAAAACATTGATCCTTACCTCACATCATACACAAAACTTACTTAAACTGAAATGGGAAAAGAGCCTAAATGTAAAACCTAAAAATCAAAATTTTTGGAAGAAAACACAAGAGAAAATCTTGATTACCTTAAGATAGAACACAAAGAGGACAATACAGAAAAGAACAAAATGATAAATTGGACTTTGGATTTGAAACAAAGGTATTTTCAACAAAAAGCCTATTGTTCTTTTGAAAATATCATTTTTTAGAAAAAGGGAAACACACTAGGAAAAAATATTTGCAAAGAACATCTCTGAAAAAAAGTCAAAAAAAATCTTTAAAATTCCATATAGTGAGGCAATCCACAAAAGTCACAAGGTTTGAAATGATACCTCAAAAAGATAAGTAATAATATGTAGTTTAATATGTAATAGACAATAAACATATTAAAAGGTGCTCAACATCATTAATCACGAGGAAAATACAAATTAAAACCACAGTGAGGTATTACTACATACCCATCAGAATGGCTAAAATTAAAATGCCTGACCAGACCAAGTGTTGATGGGGATGTGAAGCAACTGGAACTCTCATACACTGCTAATGAAAATATAAAGTTGTATACGTTTTGGAAAACAATTGGAAACTGGAATTTCCAAATTATAGAAAACAGCTTGATGACTTCCTAAAAATTTAACATATACCTGCCATACTTAGCCATTCTACCCCAAAGCATTTGCCCAAGAGAAATGAAAACATATCTCCAGACAAAGTTTTATATATGCTAGTAGAAGCTTTAATTATAATAACCAAAACCTAGAAATAACCCAAGTGTCCATCAATATATGAAGAGATAAACAAACTGTGTCATATCCATACTTGGAAATACCACTCAGCAATAGAAAATATGAGCTATTGATATACACAGAAACATGGATGGATTTCAAAATAATTATGTTGAATGAAAGATGCCAGGCAAAAAAGAACGTATCATGTAGATTACCATTTATATAAATTTCAAAAACATGGAAACTGTAGTGACAGAAAATAAGTCAGTAGTTTTCTGGAGAAGTGAAGGACAGAGCCATCATGAGAACATTTGGGGGCTGATGGTTCTGATGTGATTTCATAGCTGATGGTCATGGTTTCACAGGTGAATATGTATCTCAAAAGTGAGCAAATGGTCACTTTAAACATATGCAGTTTATCCCGTATCGGTTATACCTAAATAAAATTAACAAAGTTTCTTCTTATAACCATATAATTATGATTTATTAATATAATAGACTATATATCCGGTTATATTTTCCATCGTGTTTGTGAATTTTATATTCCTACAAGATTATTGGGTTTTATATTTCTTTTCTATTTGTATTGGATCACTTTACTAAAATTTCTTATTAGTATGAAAACTTTTCTCAGTTGATTTTCTATGCTTTTTAATGTAATCATTTATATTTTTTACCAATGATTATTTTATGTCCTTTTGGTTGAAAATTACATAACCCAATTGACATTAGACATGAAGTGTGGAACAGCAGCTGCTATTACTGTCTGGAGGAATACGATGCACTTGATGTTTCAGAGGATAAACCACAACACTTGTGTTGATACTCAAGGTAACAAGGCATTTTCACTTTGGATTTAAAACAAAGGTGATTATTTGAGGTCAGGAATTCCAGACTAGCCTGGCCAACATTGCAAAACCCCATCTCTAATAAAACTACAAAAAATTAGCCAGAGGTGTGGCATGTGCCTGTAATTCTAGCTACTTGGGAGGCTGAGGCAGGAGAATCGCTTGAACCCGGGGGCGCAAAGGTTTCAGTGAGCCGAGATTGCGCCACTGCACTCCAGCCTGGGTGACAAGAGCTAAATTCTGTCTCAAAAAAAAAAAAAAAAAAAAAAAAAAAAAAAGAAAAGAAAAAAGAAAGAAAAGAAAAAGAAAAACAAATAAAACAAAGATGTTCTCAACAAAGAAGTCTGGAAATACTTATTTCTTTGCTGCAGCATGTAGAAAATAATGCTGATTGTGCACAGAGAAAACAGAAGAGAGAATACCTAGGGTTCAGAGAGAAGAGAGTGCTGTAGCAACCTTCACCCAGTAGTCAGGTTCAAATTATCTTTTTTATTGTTGTAAAATAGCTGTACATATTTGGGTGGTACATGTGATATTTCATACATATATACAATGTGTAATGATCAAATCAGGGTAACTGGGATATCCATCACCTCAAACATTTACCTTTTCTTTGTGTTGAAACATCCTAATTCTTCTCCTCTAGTATTGCAAGGAGACTGTAGTCAACAAAATGCCTTTTGAAGAAATCAGTGAAGACTCAGGATTTAAAGGATGTCTTATTAGCAAAAACATAGTAATACAGGCTATGGAGGAAGATTCAGACATTGCCAATCAGTAGGTAATGCATAAAGCAGGTCACACAGGCTGGTGTCTACACCAGATCAGAAGCAAATTTTGTCACTAGCATAATTTCCTGATGTCACTTCTGCTCTTTCCTCTCTCTGCCAGGATATCAATCATATTGTGGTATTTTGCATCCTTGCAGTCTCTCCTTTGTTTTATTTGTTTGTTTTGTTTATTTGTTTGTTTTGTTTGTTTTTGAGACAGAGTCTCACCCTATCGTCCAAACTGGAGTGCAATAGCATGATCTTGGCTCACTGAAACCTCCACCTCCCAGGTTCAAGCAATTCTCCTGCCTCAGCCTTCTGAGTAGTTGGGATTACAGGTGCCCGCCACCATGCCCAGCTAATTTTTGTGTTTTTAGTAGAGACAGGGTTTCACCATGTTGGCCAGGATGGTCTCGAATTCCTGACCTCGTGATCCGCGCACCTCAGCCTACCAAAGTGCTAGGATTACAGGCATGAGACACTGCGCCCGGCCTCTCCTTACCTTTTTATGTGTTCTGATACTCACTGCTTCCATCTTCCCCCTCATAGTGACCCATCCTTATGTTATTTTTTAAAAATGTTATTTTAGCTCCTTGAGAATATAAAGAACCTATTTTCTATTTTTTTTCTCTCTTTGTAGTAATGGATGAGTTTTACTTTCAGACTTTCCCCTTTTATCCCTTTTTATGTTTTTTCTGCCTTTTTTGGGGGGAGGGGGTCGTGGTAATGCCTGGTTTTTCCTTGCTTATTCATCTTTAAATGAAGACAGAGATCTATGGAGATACATTTTTGCAAATACCCGATATAAGCATGTAGAGGAACTTCTCTTTCCTCAAGAGTATTAATATGTTAATTGGATTCCATTTCCAAATATGAACCTGGAAAGTAGGTTGCTATAAATAACTGAGTTCAATACCAGGACCTACTAGAAATTAATCTTGGGCAACTTTGTTGAATAGCGGTAGTTCTCTGATCTTCTGGAATTGAATTTGTATCCTGAAATTTTTAAACTAGTTCACAATTGTTTTTCTTTGACTATAACTGAAAAACAACATTTTCTTACATATAGCACTTCCTTTCTCTTCCCCTGGGCAATTTTCACTCGTTTTAGAAGTTTATGTCCTACCCTGCCCCACCCACCTGCTCCCTCACCTGGGTCAGTTAATTACATACTTGAACTGCATTTTCTGAATGGATTGCTTTCAGGTGGGGGAAGCTGGGAACGTAGCAGTCCAGGGGGCCTGCCCAAATTTCTGTTTGGTGTTGCTTTCGTGTCTTTAAATTCAGATAGACAACTTTGGCTTGTCATGTCATATCTCTTCCTTCCTACTTCTGAATTTGCCCAAGGATGGAGTATTTTGAGGCACCTGTTTCTTGGTTCCTCATTCTCAGAGCAGTAAGTAGAAATTTCTCCCAAATGTGGCATATGGGTAACCTGGTTTCCAGTACTGTTGTGGGATTTGGTCTTTCTGTGTCTCCATGGGCACCATCAGTCCAAGTACTTTCAGAAGCAAGTAATAAAAATTCTACTCTACCTGGCTTAAACAAAACACAGTGAGGCTTCAGTGGGAAACTCACTAATCCAAAGTTAAGAAGTACAGGAAGGCATCATAAGAGACTAAACAGATGGGTCAAACGCGTTCAAGGAAGCAAGTGCCTCAGCCTCTCTTCAGCCCCATGGCCAATGTCTGTTTCTGGGGTCATCTGTGGCATTTTTTTCCCTCTAGGCAAACCACCTTTTTCTACTTCCCTTGCGCATGTTTAAAACCATTACTTCAATCTTGGAACTACGTGTCTGGGCTCAAGAGAGACCAAACTGACAAATGTCCTAGTTCTAGCTCAAAATTCCAGAGGGAGAATTTCTTATTGGTCAAGTGATTCTTGATCTCTACAGCTGCGACAAGAGGATCTCACCACGTAATATAAAAGTCACCCAGTCTGTACTGGGGGTGAAGGAAGTGGTATAATGGAGGATGGGGAAAAAGTAGGCAGTTAAAGTTTAAAGGTAAATAAATAGCAGGGGGCAGTGGTGTGCACCTGTAGTCCCAGCTACTCAGGTGGCTAAGGCAGGAAGATCGTCTCATCCTGGGCAACACAGCAAGATCCCTGTCTCCAAAAATAAATAAAGAAGATAAATAAATCAGCTTTTACTATAGACTATAGATTTTCAGGTGTGGGGGTGGCAGGGATCAGATTTCTTTACCATAGAAGTAGGACTTCTCAGAGCTTTTAATTAGCAAATTTTATATTATCTTCTATTTAGTAGGAGATAAAGTATAGAACGTTTCTCAATTATTTTACCAAGAAGCCCTTCTGGCAGAATATTTTTTTAAAGTAAGCTTCCATTTACTTTTTTTTTTTAACTTCAATTTTTATTTTAGATTCAGGGTTACATATACAGGTTTGTCACATGGGTAAATTGTGTGATTCTGAGGTTTTGGATGTGACTGAATCTGTCACCCAGGTCATGTCCCTAGAATCCAATAGGTAGTTTCTCAACCTTTGCCACCCTCCCTCCTCTAGGAGTCCCCACTGACCATTGTTCCCATCTTTATGTCCATGTGTACTCAGTGTTTAGCTCCCACTTATAAGTGAGACGATGCAGTAGTTGGTTTTCTGTTCCTGTGTTAATTCATTTCGAATAATGGCCTCCAGCTACATCTACGTTGCTGCAATGGACATGATTTCATTGTTTGCTATGGGTGTGTAGTATTCAGTTGTATATATGTACCACGTTTTCTTTATCCAATCTACCATTGGGCACTTAGGGTGATTCTGTGTCTACATTATTGTGAATAGTGCTGCAGTTAACATATGAGTGCATGTGACTTTTTGGTAGAATGATCTATTTTCCTCTGGGTATATACCCAGTAATAGGATTGCTGGATCAAATGGTAGTTCTATTGTAAGTTTTTTGAGAAATCTCCAAACTGCTTTCCACAGTGGCTGAACTAATTTACATTTCCATCAACAGTGTATAAACATTCCCTTTTCTCCACAGCCTCATCAACATCTACTATTTTTTTATTTTTTAGTAATAGCCATTCTGATTGGTGTGAGATGGTATCTCATTGTGGTTTTGATTTGCATTTCTCTGATGATTAGTGATATTGAGAATATTTTCATGTTTCTTGGCCACTTGTATGTCTTCTTTCGAGAAGTGTCTGTTTATGTCCTTTGCCCACTTTTTAATGGGATTATTTGTTCTTTGCTTGTTGAATTAAGACAATTATATTAAGAATGAACTAAATATAATGATATACTAAGAATAGCTAGTATTCTTTTGGATACTATGTCTTTGTCAGATGCGTAGTTTGCACATATTTCCTTCCATTCTGTAAGTTCTCTGCTTACTCTGTTGATAGTTTCTTTGGCTGTGCAGAAACTCTTTATTTTAATTAGGTCCCACTGGTCAGTTTTTGGTTTTGTTGTAATTGCTTTTGAGGATTTAGTCATAAATTCTTCGCCAAGGCCTATGTCCAGAATCATATTTCTTTCTTTCTTTTTTTTTTTTTTTTTTTTGAGATGGAGTCTCGCACTCTCGCCCAGGCTGGAGTGCAGTGGCGCCATCTTGGCTCACTGCAAGCTCCGCTTCCTGGGTTCACGCCATTCTCCTGCCTCAGCCTACCCAGAAGCTGGGACTACAGGCGCCCGCCACCATGCCCAGCTGATTTTTTTGTATTTTTAGTAGAGACGGGGTTCCACCGTGTTAGCCAGGATGGTCTTGATCTCCTGACCTTGTGATCCACCCGCCTTGGCCTCCGAACATAATCATATTTCCTAGATTTTTTTCTAGGATTTTTATAGTTTCAGTTCTTACATTTAAGTACAGACTATAGATTTACAGACAGATAGAAGAGGGTAAATCAAACATGATTCACTTACTGCCATCTTACTTCAAGATTCTCAACGTACTTTAAATTTAATTAATCTTTTACCATACAAGTCGTACATGAATTTATTTGAAAAATGCAAACAGTACAAAAAGACAAGCATTTTCTTTTTTTCTCATTCTCACCTTACAGATGTGACTACTGTTAAACATTTTTAAGTATCTTATCACAAATTTCCTACACATATCGTAGCTGAGTCCAAACTTATTCTGCTTACTGCATGACAATCAGTAAGTCGAGAGACAAGGAGTTGGAGCAAGGAAAATAACTTTTTGCAGAGTCTTCTGGGAAGATGGCAGACTAATGTCCTAAAGAACCATCTTAAATCAGTATAAATTTCAGGCCCTTTTTATGTTAATAGCCAGGGGGAAGAGGAGGGGTTTGGGATCAGGAGGCACCTGATGACCAGAGACATCTAGGTGCCAGTGAAGGTATGAGGAGGCCAAGAAACCTTTCCATCTTTGGAGAGTCACAACACTCCCATAAATCCTCAATACAACATTGTTACTTGTGTGTACACCCTCCTTATCTCCTTGGGACTCATTTTAGGAAGGGATTATTACCATTTAAACAATAAGCTAAGTTCCTCTCATAGTTACCTTGGCCTACCTGCAGAGATAAGCAAAGGCAGTTAACCTGAAAGATACCACCATGGGGGTTAGGAGCCAAATGGAGTTAGTCATGCCAGGATGCCTTTTCACTACTACAACATGCACATATAGCTACACATACACATACATACACATATATATCATATACCTTGGAAATATTCTATGTATAATATTCTCATTTATATTTTTCTCATTTAGTGATATGTCTTCACAAGTTTTCCACAATTTATTATACCTATTTTTATTGATTGATATTTGGATTGCTTTTTTATTTTTGTGTACATAGGTGAGAAATCCATAAATTTTATTTATTTTTAAAAAATTGTTTTTAACTTTTATATTAAGATCTGGGGTACAAGTGGAGGTTTGTTACATAGGTAAACTTGTATCATGGGGGTTTGCTGTACAGACTGTTTCATCACCCAGGTATTAAGTCTAGTACCCATTAATTATTTTTCTGATCCTCTCACTCCTCTCACCCTCCACCCTCCAATAGGCCTCAGTGTGTGTTGTTCCCCTCTCTGTGTCCCTGTGTTGTCATCATTTAGCTCCCACTTATAAGTGAGAACATGCAGGATTTCATTTTCTGTTCCTATGGTATTAATAATTTGCTAAGGATAATAGCGTCCACGACATAAATTTTAAATATGAATTTGTTGAATGAAAGCATAGGTGCTTTTAAAATTTTAAAATAAATTATCGAACTACCCTTCAAAGAGTCTATGCCAGTTGCGGACTCACACAAAATAGTGTAGAAAAGATCCTCTAACCCTATATTCTCCCTGAAAATGTGTATTACAAAGAGTTACATCTAATTATTTTAACTTGAAATGGATGGTGAGAAGCCACATGATATTAATATACGTTCTTTGAAACACATAAAAATCTGCTGGGTTTTTTTTCTTAATGTTCAAATACGTGGCTCTTGCTTTTAATTACTGTAAGAAACCTGCTGCACAAAGGAAGGGTTATTTGCTCTAAGATTAATAGTTATTGCCAGCCTCAGCAAACTGTTAGGATAGAATGCAGCGAACACCCAAAAGGTAGACGATAGGTCTGCAGTAGCAAGGAGGGTGGCTGCCTTCAGCAAAACATACAAACTAGGAACTTGTCTTCCTGTGCAATATTTTACCCCTTCAATTTCCAGGAGGAACAGAAGAAGAACATGGCTGGTTTGAGTTCAATTAGATAATTTTGAAAGGGTATCATAGGTGGTTTCAGTGTTTATGAAGGAATGACTAACTTTCTTCTGGATTTGTGAATTTCCTTTGCCCACAAAGGGGGAACAAAGACTACTATTACCAACCGCTTTTTGTTTCTCTGATAAAACTTATCTTAAAAAATGCCTGGCCCTGTTTCAGACCTTCTGTCTTTATAAACAGCATAATATGCCTGCTAGGGCTAAAATACTCAACATATGGATGTTTGAAAACCTCTAGATGAAAAGCAAAATGTCCCCATCTTATGTAATAAAGAAACAGCTGTCGCTTGTTAGTTTGTAGCAGTGTCATTAAAAATTTTTGCATAAATTAATAATACAGGTAAACATATGCATGTTTTTCATTGATTTCTATCATCTTGACACAAAAGCAGCATAATTAAAATCAAACTTCACACATATCACAGAAAATTATAAATGCATTTAAAATAAAATATTTCGGGTAATAGTAATTAAATCAAATATTATGCTGAAAATATTATACTAGAAATGGCAGCAGTTCTGTGTTATAGAAAGAGCTCTGTCCTAGAACTGAGACAATCTAGGTTCAAATTCTACCCTCAGAGAGTTTCTTGCCTTAACTGATCTCACCTTCCTTAACTCTAAAATGGAGAGAGGGCAGTTCTGAGAATTCAATGAGAGAACATGTAGAAAAGTATCTTTTACAATCCATTTTTTAAAATATGCTGTTACAAAGCTTTAAATGTCATATTTTATTTTAGAGAAGTTATGAAAATATATCGAAAAGTTATTTGTGTTACTAATATCCATATTTGCCATTTGTTGTTCTCCTTGTATATACAGATTAGATAATTTCTTTTTTTTTTTTTTTTTTTGAAATGGAGTCTCGCTCTGTCGCCCAGGCTGGAGTGCAGTGGCGCGATCTTGGCTCACTGCAAGCTCCGCCACCTCCTGGGTTCACGCCATTCTCCTGCCTCAGCCTCCCTAGAAGCTGGGACTACAGGTGCCCGCCACCACACCCGGCTAATTTTTTTGTATTTTTAGTAGAGATGGGGTTTCACCGTGTTCGCCAGGATGGTCTCGATCTCCTGACCTCGTGATCCGCCTGCCTCGGCCTCCCAAAGTGCTGGGATTACAGGCGTGAGCCACCGCGCCTGGCAGATTAGATAATTTCACAATGGAATTACAAATATCTGTAATGAGTTTTTGTCTATTCATTCATTCATTTATAAATGTATCTACATATATTCAAATAAATGCACACACACACACACATACATATAGTGAGGGGAGAGGATGTGTTAACAGATACTCTGAACAAATCAGACATGATTCCTGCCCTTGTGGTGCTTACAGTCTAGTGGAGAGGGAAGCTGTTAACCAAATAATCAAACATATAAACCTGATGACGTTGTTAGACGATTTTCCCTGGCCAGGGATATCAGGAAGGGATTCTCATGGAAACTGACGCTTGAACCGAGATTTATCTGAAAGATGATATAAGTTAACAAGGGAAAAACTAGAAAGAATTGTTTAGTCTTGGACAACAGCTCTGTGGCAGGATGGAGCATGGCCAACACACAGGACAGAAAGTCAGTAGGTTTGGAACTAAAAAAGTTAGGATGAAGGGTGAAATTGAGTGAGGAGGTCACAAGGGACCTGTGTTAAAATTTATATATGAAAGTGACAGGAAAGGGAAGGGAAAACTCAGATAATGAATTTGGTTAACCACGAAGGTTTGAAAAAGTCCAGAGAAATCACAAGGCAAAGGTAAGCAGCCACGTGGAAAGGCAGGCTGGAGGCCAGGAAGTCCTGAAAAACACTTCCAAAGAGTTATCCCAGGGGTGTGCCTGCGTGTTTTCTTGTCTAGTTTGTGTTATCAATTGGATATAGGATTTCCTTGGCCCAAAAGAATATATTAGTCGAAGAGAGGTCAGAGACCAGCAGAGAAACCCTGCTGCCACCCCTGGTACAGCTGCTTCTCCATAGACCTCGGGACGAGCACGCGCGCTATATCCACAGACCATCCACAGGTTTAGAAAACATCCTAGAAGTTTCCCAGGTTTCTCACTTCCTCCTGCATTATGCTTCCTTCAAAGGTCGCAATTTTTCTGCTTGGATGTTTAGACCACAGGTTAACCTGTTTTTTAAACTCTGTATGAGATTACTATCTCCCAGTGAATGCTCATTTTTTTCCAAAAAGAAAATAAGGTTATCTGACTTATAAAATATGAGACTGCCTATGCAGCAACGAGACAACAGAGCAGCCCGGAGAGGTGTCTGCTGAGGGCTCTGCCAGTGCACTCAATGACTGGGTGACATCAGACCTGGAGCTTCAGGCAAGCCGGATGCAGGCTTCAGACACATTACCACTGACTCCCTATTGTGGGTCTTCAGGGACAATGAGGAAGGCCAAGGGTGTGCCTTGTTGCACCTTTAAAAAGATGTGATTAAGCTGGGAAGCTTGCAAAACCAAAGGATTTATATTCCCTCTTTTGTTTCTAGAAACTATCAGAAAATGTTTTGAACTATCAGACTGTACAAAAATAGTGTTTTACCTGGCAGAGAGGTAGTTTTATATTGCACAATTACTAGTCCCTCCTAATTGAACTCAATCTTTGACCTAGAAAACACCGCCACCTCAGCAAAATTAAACAAACAGAACCAAGAAAGACAAAGCACAGCAAAACCGCAAGGAAGGAAGAAAAAAATCAAACACACTAAAAGAACACATTTTCAGAGCAAAGTCTCAGAGTGTAAGATTTATTTAGGGTAAAATATAGTCAGCCAGAAGAGACTATTTCAAGTGGACGAATTAAATTATCTAACATGTAAATGAAGTCACAAACCATAATTAATGTCTAAATTAAAATTGCAGGTATCAGCAATGTGCTAATCATGAACAGTGTCGTGATTCTAATCCAGGTGGATGCTCTGTGATTTTACTTTTTAAATTGAAATGCAACATAGCTCAATATAAAACCATCAGAAAGAATAACATGATAATTATACAGTAACGTTTGTATTTGAAATAGGATATTGATCACTGGGATGATGCACATTTGGTATGCTCTAATGCATTTCAACATACCAAAATAGCATGATAGATCTGGGGTAATTATATAGAAATTGACAGCACATTTATCACTGTTTGTGCTTATTTCACAACATTGGCATTTCCATGAATTATGACCATGTCATCTCATGTGTATACAAATGTTAAATCATTTATGGCAACAATTGATCATTAACTATAGCATATTCTGAGGGCAGGCACCTATAAGACTTTCAATTAAAGGAATGAATTTGGTGTTTAGGTGGTGCAATTAATTTGACAGGCACATTGAAGTTTTAAAGGTGACTCATATATCATTCATTTTGTTGTTTTCATCTATAAAATGTTACTGAAGTAAGCATGTGGAAAGCATGAAGTATTTTTCAATCTAGAAATAGCCTCCATGTTGCAATACCTGTGTTGGAGAATATAAATTACCTGTTCTTTTGGAGAAATCGATCTACCACTCCACATTTAAAACCCATCTACCAAGAGATTTTGTTATCCAAGATTCTAGGCAGCTAGTAAGATGATTAGTTACTAATTACTCTAGGACTGAAGTAGAGAAAGAAAAAATGATAGAAAAAGAGAGCTACATAAAAAAATAAAAATGTATAAGCAAATAAAGAGAATGAACAAAATCTAGAAGAGTACAGGAGAAAAAAAAAAGAACAGAGAATTAAATGCTGGAACACAGTTCTTCTTGAATTCAATTTAATTCAACAAGTATTTAAAGAGTATCTACTCAGGGTCATTTACCTTGAACTTGTTTGCCAAAACTAAAGTCTTCACTAAAAGATTCTTTGATTCACCTCTTTCTAAGTAAGAGTTACTTCCCTAGCTCCTTGTTGCTAGGTTATTTTAAGAGGCTCATAACCATTTTCTGGCTACATAGAGTTTCTCAACTCTTGCATTTCCTATGTATCAATGCCAGATTAATATATCCCTAAAACCACCTTTGAAATTATTCTTCATTTCAAAACCTCTCAGTTCACTACAAGAACAATTCAATTCACTTCAACTCTTTGTACCTCATATTAGTTGGAGGCAGAAGCATATTGATACACTGCCTCTCAAACATTTTTTAAAAGCCCTAATTTTTAGTATTTGATGGTTTGTGGTATAAATACACCTACCATGGCTAATTTCAAACTACCATCTGATATCCTGAACCCAGAGTCAGGAAGAGACATGCATCATTGGCTCACTTGAGTCAGTATGAACCAGCTCCAATATACCACTATTTGGAGGGTACAAATCAAAATAAAATACACCCTCTACCTTGTAATTAAATGGCTCAGTCTAAAATGAGAATTCCTTTCTCGAAATTCATAGGGCATGTATCCTCTCCATAGTTCACGTGCTACCCTCATATGAGTATCGTCATATTTACACCAACTGCATCCAAAAGTCTAGAGGTCATAGACTATATTCCATGCCTCTTTGTATAGTCAGCATCTGCAACGTAGCACAGTAACTTGTACACAGTAAGTCCTCCACAAATAAATGATAGGTGAGGGTGAGGATAAATGAAACTCTGAAATTAGTTGCTCCATTTATTCAAGCTTCACATCCCTGTCATGATTACCTACTTTTATTTCAGGCTCTGCGTGAAATAAGACAACAACCTCATCTGTGGTATATGCTACTCAGTATTTCCCTGACTCTAGCTGCTGAATCACCATTTTCATTACGTGACCTGGGTTCCACTCTAGAGACGTCGTATGTGCATTAGCCAGTATTTGCTAGGTCATACTGCATAACAATGTCCCCCCACAAATCACAGCAACTTCCAAAAAAAAGTTATTGTGTCAGTTGTGTTTCCTGTCAGCTGCAGGTCCAGTGTGGTTTTGTTCCAATTACAGATAGCCTGTATCTCTACTCTACTGTCTTTTCATGTCATCCAGGCAGAAGCAGCCTCCATGTGCCATAGGCTGTTCTTATGTCACAGGGGAAGAGTAAAATGACTGGTTCTTACACAATGGTGCCTGAAGCTTCTTCCTGGACAGGGCCAATGTCACATCTACTCATATGCTGTTAATCAAAATGAATCACACAAGCCACGTTTGACTATTCCTACAGAAGGCATCAAAAGTCACAAACAATGGGTTGAGATGTGCTATTCTCTTAACAGAGGAGGCGGGTAAATAATTTGAAAACAAAAATACAGTCTACCTCATTGGCCAAGTCCACTGATTACCTAATCACCCTTGTTAGGACTATATCCCCCTTCAGATAATGGAGGAGGCTCTAGAAACAAAGCAAAAGCTCAGTGAGCTTTTTTGAGAGGTTTCCCCCAACAATGAAATTTCAAACAAATCTGGATTAAGACATAGACTTTGTTTACAAACCCAATACTTATTTTTCATTAGACTGTGTAGGGATGTTCCAGAATAGAGGAGCTAGCAATGGGTTTTACACAGGAGCTGTGCATGGGACTTGGACTCAAGGCCTGCTCTTCAGCCCATTGAGATATGAGTTTATTCATAAAAATGTAGGATCTCTTAGAGCTCCCCATTCAGGACTTGAAAATAAAGCTGCAACAATATTATCAACTGGGGATTGAGCAAGAAACCAATCAAGAGAAGCTGCAGTAGAAGCCAAAACGAATGGCGCCAGACCTCAGTGCTAAAAATCTATCCAAAAGAATCGATCTTTTCATAGTGGTTCGATGGTATTACCTTCATTTAAGTGACAGTTCTTCTCAGTCTATAGAAGGCTGGAGAGAAGAACAGAATTATACTAGAGCTCAGTTAAGATGTGGGCCAACCTTGGCCAGTCATGGTGGCTCACGCCTATAATCCCAGCATTTTGGCAGGCCGAGATGGGCAGATTACTTGAGGTCAGGAGTTCAAGACCAGCCTGGCCAACATGGTGAAACCCCGTCTCCGCTAAAAATACAAAAATTGTCCGGGTATGGTGCACGTGCCTGTAATCCCAGCTACTCCAGAGGCTGAGGCAGTAGAATTGCTTGAACCTGGGAGGTGGAGGTTGCAGTGAGCCGAGATCATACCATTGCACTATGCACTTCAGCCTAGGTGACAGAGTGAGACTCCGTCTCAAAAAAAAAAAAAAAAAAAAGTGGGCCAACCACATGATGGCTGCTGGGGCCACCAATTCATAAGGAGAGCTAACATGTCACTGGACTGCATCAGAAATACAGTGCCAAATTTTCGGGTCTCCACATACACCTTTTAATAACTGGCAAAATGTAAATTGCTTCTACTTCTTTCAAAGTCAAGAGCTTTAATTAAACGTGAAAAAGAAGACACCCATTACACTTGCCACTGAGGCCACTCCTTTCTGGTGAGTATTCAACAACATGCCATGCTATAATGCCAACCGAGTCACTCTCAGAATTAGCTAGAATTCTGAGGTCAGGTAGGAGACAGCACAGGCTGCCTACAGAAATGAAGGACTGCTTTAATTTTACACATGTGTATGGTACCAGATGACTCCCAAGAAGTTATTAGGATCAAAACAATTGCACACAATAAATCCTAACATAAACAAAATGATAGCTAAAAGTTATCATTACATAAAATATATATAATTCCTTGTTTTGAAGTTTAAAAAGGTTTATAACTTTTATTAGTGGAAATTTAGTTTTGACTTTTGAAAGTAAATTTAGTTGGATTTAGTTCAACTAAGTACTGAACAAATATTTAAAGAACAAAAGCTTGAAAAAGAGCTACCTGGATGCCTATATCTCAATGGAGTCCTAGGTCTCATTCATAGGCCAGTATTTTTGCATATTCAGCCAACTCTGCAGAAACTCCAATCCTCCTCAGATATCTCCAACATGTTTCTGAAAGTCATAAGCACAGTCTCTGGTGTGCTCTGTGACTCAGCCCTCCTGCTTGACACATGGTATAGGTCATTTTATTCCTCCCCTGTCTCTGCTGTCTATGGATCCAGTTTCCTGTCTCTGCCAAGACAAAAGCAGGATATCTATTGCTGGTGCCCTCCAAAAGCATGACCCTCCATACCTGCCAAGCACTGCTGAGAATGCCAGTACCTGCCAAGGTCCCCATCAGGCTGCCAGTGGCCCATGTCAAGGAGATTGACATTTATGCAGAGGACAACTGTGCCTGATGTTCTGAGCCCTGTTATCTATGCTAAATTCCTCGTCTCTTGCCCTAACAAAAGCTGCTGGCACTGTCTTCTGTGGTGCAATGTTCTGGCATGGATGCTGCTGATGACATTCTCAGTGGCCCAAATCTTTTAGTATTTCCTTGGTCATCCATTGTTCCTCTATTCCTGCAATTTGTGACATGAGTCCACCACGGGTCTGGCCAGAAGATGCTGAAGTAGTGGATACCATGTATTCCAGAGTCACTCCCTATCATCATTGAACCTGGCTGTGCCCATTCATTTACCCGTAGGTGGATGTTTGCCCAACTCATGTAAACAGGAGCTCAAATCCTGATCCAGCCTAAGAATGGGGACTGGAGTGCCAGAGCTGAAGGCAGAGATACCATTCAAGGTCCCATGGAATGGAATCTGTTTTCTCCCCGCAGTGGGGAAGTGACTGTGCAGATGCTGAACCAGTGAGGCCAGATTATGGTAAACTCTCCTTTAAAAGAATGTGGGCAGATTGTTAGTGTACATTTTTCTGGAATAGAAATATAGGCCTGACTACTGAAGGGCAGGTATAGAAGAAAGTGGCTTCTTTTTGAACTCTGTTGTATTCATCCTGTACTGAACATACCATAGGCAGCAGTATTCCTTTTAGGAGACCATTGACAAAGAAATGCCACTCACAAATCTACTGCCCCTGCTCCTGCTGCTGTCAGTATCATCAGCAACATAAATCAGGAACAGAAGCATGCTGGTGTGTGACCTCTTCCTTTCAATCTGACCCACAGTAGCTATGCTAAGAGAAGACAGCAGCTTTCCAGGTAAAGGCAGAATTGGGAACCAAGAGGACAGTCAAAAGCATCAGTTCCAAGAATACAAGCACAGGCTAACCTGAGTCTGAAGCAACAGCTTTGTAACTTGCCAGTGTGATAAGCCCTCCACAGCCCCTCTGAGCTTGGTGGCTCAGCCACAGAACCTCTCAGATGGGAGACTGTCCTTCAAACAGCCTGGCAGAAATGCTGCTCCATTATTTTTTGTAGAGAATGAATCCATGCACAGAAACATCCATGCACATTTCCCCACCCTTGCAAATGGGGCCATTAAAAAACTCTGCCCAATGGACAATGACAGAAAAGATTTGTTTTCCACCTGAGCTAAGTATTTAAAAGCAGATGACCGGCTCTCCAGCTCTCTTCACCTCTGCCATGGTGACTGCGAGGGGTAGAAAATGAGATGCTCTTGCTTCCTTGTGTCTGGGTGAAGAGTGGCTGTGTGATGCCTGACTCCCACCAGCTACAACTGGTGAAGTGAGTAAAACACAATCCTTCATTGTGTTGAGTTGTTATGATTTGGAGATTTATTTTTTACAGCTTTCTATCTGATATGCTTTGGCTGTGTCCCCACTCAGATCTCACCTTGAATTGTAATAATCCCCATATGTCAAGGGTGGGGCCAGGTGGAGATAATTGAATCATGGGGGCAGTTTTCCCCATCCTGTTCTCATGGTAGTGAGTAAGTCTCACGAGATCTGATGGTTTTATAAATGGGAGTTCCTCTGCACAAGCTGTCGCCTGCCCGCATGTAAGACATGACTTTGCTCCTCATTCACCTTCTGCCGTGATGGTGAGGCCTTTCCAGCTATGTGGAACTGTGAGTCAATTAAATCTCTCTCCTTTATAAATTACCCAGTCTTGGGTATGTCTTAATTAGCAGCATGAGAACAGACTAATACACTATCTTTTCTAACACACTTACATTTGACTCAAGAGATCTTGTCAGCCTTGTAATCAACACATTTATTTCCCCGGCTCTTTTGTTCTTTGCTTGATACCCCATTCCTACTTGCTTGTTGATCCTTTGGATCTTCCCTATTTTAGAGGATATCTATACTCAGAATATGAACTTGACTCCGCCTAGCTAGTACGCACTCTTGAAGCCAAAACCAAGGGACTCAGAGGGTTAAAATAAAGAGGAGTAGCAGAAGCAATTCTCCCAGACATTTTCTGCAGAGGCAGAGAACATTTTTAAGGAGACTCATTCTTCTTCTATACCTAAGTACTCTCACAGTGATCTCTGTTTAATCTCAAACCACAACCTTCATTATATATTCAAAAAGAAAACATATTTTTGTGTTAAAACTGTAATCACAATGGCCTTCATTTTCCAAGCTACGTTTGACTACTTTTCCAGAGACAGAGCATCACACAATTCTTATGTATGTGTAACCTCTACTAGAATCAACGTTATTACAACAAATAGAATCTAATTGATACTGTCCATGCCCCATGTTTAAAAACAAGAAATAGAAAGTTTCCCACTTCTATCTAAATGTCATGTATAAATTACATTGGATGGATAGCTGTGGTGAGAAAAAATAGCGATTATGGATGAAAAGCTGTCCTGTACTCCTCTCTCACCATTTGAAAGGCATCTAAAATATATTTATGAGATACATTAAAGAGCTTATTTTGCTAGTGTCCGACTCTAAATGGACCATTTCCAGTGTTCTTAGGGTGTATTTTTATAACAGTATCAATTTATTATAAAGGTCAATATTTTTTTCTCTTTCAAATTCTTTCAAGTGGGTTTTCTAAAGTCCATTTTCTGAAGTATTTAAAATTCTAATAAACCACTGAAAAATTACCAAGAAGATCCTGTGGGATTCTGTTTTTCTAAATCATACTGTCTGATGCAACATGAACCTCGGTTACAGTAAAATATCATTAAGAAAAGGTCAGCTCTGGAAAACAAAGAACAAAGCCAAAAAGCATCAGGCATCTTGGAAACACAGGAGTCAACAGAACTTATTCAATGCAGTCTTTCAGAGCAGGAAGCTTGAAGTCCTAAAGTGTTTGCTTTCCAGGGAAATGAGAACAGCTATACCAGAGCTATGGAAAATGAGGTATTCTCTCTCCTCCCATTATGATCAAGTCAGTTGATTGATTTCTTCCTCTAATACTGTGTCTCTTGAAGAGGAAAGGAGCTTTTCATTGTTAAGAACTGCTTCTTGGTGATCTTTGCAACCACAAATCCTATTCTGGTATGTAGGGCTTGAATACAAAGATTTGTTGAATGAATAAATGAGTATCTTCTGGGTCCTAAGACAAGTATAAAAGTAAAAAATTCTATTGATCAGATCACTCATTTGCAAGACACCAATAATTGATTTGATGCCTCTTCCACCAAGTTTTCCAAACAGAAAATCTACTTGGACTTGAGAAAGTATAGGTGGAGTTTTCACCATATACCCAGTCCTCAACCCTCTACTAAGAAGTGGTAGAGGGAAGAGGGAAAGGGTCAAGGGAAAGAACAATTTGTTGGCTGGCTGTGCCTGAGTATAGAGCTCTCTCTACAATGAGCCTGACTGGGTGTGCTCTGTCTTCTTGGTAAGTTTTCTTTGAAGCCGCACTTGGAAGAAAATTCCTCTTGAAGGCATTCTACCCAGATTAGCGGAACTCTAGATTTTGATGTCAATGATTCTTATTTTTACCTCTTATCAACTAGCTTGCTCTCCCATGGAAGGATAAGATTCCTGGGTGCACTTAGGATGAAAGGGGCAATGCTTACATGTTTGGAGAACATGAGTATGTCTCTAGCCTGGATTAAAGCATCCACTTTGCAATCCAGCAATAATCACTATTCACATTGCAGTTTGGATTCAAAATCCCAGCTAACACCTTGGTGTTCCTTTTCCTGGCCTTGTCCTTCATGCATGGTTTTTGTTTGTTTGTTTATTTGTTTGTTTTCCTCAGAAGCCTTGCAGAAGCAGTAGCTTCTGCATAATAGAGTTTGTATATGCCCCCATCTCTCTCTGTATATAGAAAAGTCTATTTCCACAACAGTCCTCTTAATAAGTTAATGGATCTAAGTTATAGATCTGTTTTACCTCTGACAACACAGGTAGCAGCATAGCAGCATTGCTTTATATCTACACAAACCAACAGAAGTAATGATATAAAGAAGCACAACCGTTGAAAATCTGACTCATCATTTTCAGCAAGGAAATTATAGTCTGTCCTCTCTGCTTTTTTTTAAAAAAAATGAATATTAGAAATTTTTTTAAAAGATGATTAATGTTAATTCAGCGTAAGTTGTACAACAAAGGATAGGAAAACCTTGACATTTTCATCCAGTTACACTCTTCAGGATATCATCCAGGAGAACTTCCCCAACCTAGTAGGGCAGGCCAACATTCAAATCCAGGAAATACAGAGAACGCCACAAAGATACTCCTCGAGAAGAGCAACTCCAAGACACATAATTGCCAGATTCACCAAAGTTGAAATGAAGGAAAAAATCTTAAGGGCAGCCAGAGAGAAAGGTCGGGTTACCCACAAAGGGAAGCCCATCAGACTAACAGCAGATCTCTCGGCAGAAACTCTTCAAGCCAGAAGAGAGTGGGGGCCAATGTTCAACATTCTTAAAGAAAAGAATTTTAAACCCAGAATTTTATATCCAGCCAAACTAAGTTTCATAAGTGAAGGAGAAATAAAATCCTTTACAGATAAGCAAATGCTTAGAGATTTTGTCACCACTAGGCCTGCCTTACAAGAGACCCTGAAGGAAGCACTAAACATGGAAAGGAACAACCGGTACCAGCCATTGCAAAAACATGCCAAAATGTAAAGACCATCAAGGCTAAGAAGAAACTGCATCAACTAACGAGCAAAATAACCAGTTAATATCATAATGGCAGGATCAAGTTCACACATAACAATCTCAACCTTAAATGTAAATGGACTAAATGCTCCAATTAAAAGACACAGACTGGCAAACTGGATAAAGAGTCAAGACCCATCAGTCTGCTGTATTCAGGAGACCCATCTCACACGCAGAGACATACATAGGCTCAAAATAAAGGGATGGAGGAAGATTTACCAAGCAAATGGAGAACAAAAAAAAGCGGGGGTTGCAATACTAGTCTCTAATAAAACAGACTTTAAACCATCAAAGATCAAAAGAGACAAAGAAGGCCATTACATAACGGTAAAGGGATCAATTCAACAGGAAGAGATAACTATCCTAAATATATATGCACCCAATACAGGAGCACCCAGATTCATAAAGCAAGTCCTTAGAGACTTACAAAGAGACTTAGACTCCCATACAATAATAATGGGAGACTTCAACACTCCACTGTCAACATTAGACAGATCAACGAGACAGAAAGTTAACAAGGATATCCAGGAATTGAACTCATCTCTGCAGCAAGCAGACCTAATAGACATCTATAGAACTCTCCACCCCAAATCAACAGAATATACATTCTTCTCAGCACCACATCGTACCTACTCCAAAATTGACCACGTAATTGGAAGTAAAGCACTCCTCAGCAAATGTACAAGAACAGAAATTATAACAAACTGTCTCTCAGACCACAGTGCAATCAAACTAGAACTCAGGACTAAGAAACTCAATCAAAACCGCTCAACTACATGGAAACTGAACAACCTACTCCTGAATGACTACTGGGTACATAACGAAATGAAGGCAGAAATAAAGATGTTCTTTGAAACCAATGAGAACAAAGATACAACATACCAGAATCTCTGGGACACATTTAAAGCAGTGTGTAGAGGGAAATTTATAGCACTAAATGCCCACAAGAGAAAGCAGGAAAGATCTAAAATTGACACTCTAACATCGCAATTAAAAGAACTAGAGAAGCAAGAGCAAACACAGTCGAAAGCTAGCAGAAGGCAAGAAATAACTAAGATCAGAGCAGAACTGAAGGAGATAGAGACACAAAAAACCCTCCAAAAAATCAATGAATCCAGGAGTTGGTTTTTTGAAAAGATCAACAAAATTGACAGACCACTAGCAAGACTAATAAAGAAGAAAAGAGAGAAGAATCAAATTGACGCAATTAAAAATGATAAAGGGGATATCACCACCGACCCCACAGAAATACAAACTACCATCAGAGAATACTATAAACACCTCTACGCAAATAAACTGGAAAATCTAGAAGAAATGGATAATTTCCTGGACACTTACACTCTTCCAAGACTAAACCAGGAAGAAGTTGAATCCCTGAATAGACCAATAGTAGGCTCTGAAATTGAGACAATAATTAATAGCCTACCAACCAAAAACAGTCCAGGACCAGATGGATTCACAGCTGAATTCTACCAGAGGTACAAGGAGGAGTTGGTACCATTCCTTCTGAAACTATTCCAATCAATAGAAAAAGAAGGAATCCTCCCTAACTCATTTTATGAGGCCAACATCATCCTGATACCAAAGCCTGGCAGAGACACAACAAAAAAAGAGAATTTTAGACCAATATCCCTGATGAACATCGATGCAAAAATCCTCAATAAAATACTGGCAAACCGGATTCAGCAACACATCAAAAAGCTTATCCACCATGATCAAGTGGGCTTCATCCCTGCGATGCAAGGCTGGTTCAACATTCGCAAATCAATAAACATAATCCAGCATATAAACAGAACCAAAGACAAGAACCACATCATTATCTCAATAGATGCAGAAAAGGCTTTTGACAAAATTCAACAGCCCTTCATGCTAAAAACGCTCAATAAATTCGGTATTGATGGAACGTACCTCAAAATAATAAGAGCTATCTATGACAAACCCACAGCCAATATCATACTGAATGGGCAAAAACTGGAAAAATTCCCTTTGAAAACTGGCACAAGACAGGGATGCCCTCTCTCACCACTCCTATTCAACATAGTGTTGGAAGTTCTGGCTAGGGCAATCAGGCAAGAGAAAGAAATCAAGGGTATTCAGTTAGGAAAAGAAGAAGTCAAATTGTCCCTCTTTGCAGATGACATGATTGTATATTTAGAAAACCCCATTGTCTCAGCCCAAAATCTCCTTAAGCTGATAAGCAACTTCAGCAAAGTCTCAGGATACAAAATTAATGTGCAAAAATCACAAGCATTCTTCTACACCAGTGACAGACAAACAGAGAGCCAAATCAGGAATGAACTTCCATTCACAATTGCTTCAAACAGAATAAAATACCTAGGAATCCAACTTACAAGGGATGTAAAGGACCTCTTCAAGGAGAACTACAAACCACTGCTCAGTGAAATCAAAGAGGACACAAACAAATGGAAGAACATACCATGCTCATGGATAGGAAGAATCAATATTGTGAAAATGGCCATACTGCCCAAGGTAATTTATAGATTCAATGCCATCCCCATCAAGCTACCAATGAGCTTCTTCACAGAATTGGAAAAAACTGCTTTAAAGTTCATATGGAACCAAAAAAGAGCCTGCATCTCCAAGACAATCCTAAGTCAAAAGAACAAAGCTGGAGGCATCACGCTACCTGACTTCAAACTATACTACAAGGCTACAGTAACCAAAACAGCATGGTACTGGTACCAAAACAGAGATATACACCAATGGAACAGAACAGAGTCCTCAGAAATAATACCACACATCTACAGCCATCTGATCTTTGACAAACCTGAGAGAAACAAGAAATGGGGAAAAGATTCCCTATTTAATAAATGGTGCTGGGAAAATTGGCTAGCCATAAGTAGAAAGCTGAAACTGGATCCTTTCCTTACTCCTTATACGAAAATTAATTCAAGATGGATTAGAGACTTAAATGTTAGACCTAATACCATAAAAATCCTAGAGGAAAACCTAGGTAGTACCATTCAGGACATAGGCATGGGCAAAGACTTCATGTCTAAAACACCAAAAGCAACGGCAGCAAAAGCCAAAATTGACAAATGGGATCTCATTAAACTAAAGAGCTTCTGCACAGCAAAAGAAACTACCATCAGAGTGAACAGGCAACCTACAGAATGGGAGAAAATTTTTGCAATCTACTCATCTGACAAAGGGCTAATATCCAGAACCTACAAAGAACTCAAACAAATTTACAAGAAAAAAACAAACAACCCCATCAAAAAGTGGGCAAAGGATATGAACAGACATTTCTCAAAAGAAGACATTCATACAGCCAACAGACACATGAAAAAATGCTCATCATCACTGGCCATCAGAGAAATGCAAATCAAAACCACAATGAGATACCATCTCACACCAGTTAGAATGGCGATCATTCAAAAGTCAGGAAACAACAGGTGCTGGAGAGGATGTGGAGAAATAGGAACACTTTTACACTGTTGGTGGGATTGTAAACTAGTTCAACCATTATGGAAAACAGTATGGCGATTCCTCAAGGATCTAGAACTAGATGTACCATATGACCCAGCCATCCCATTACTGGGTATATACCCAAAGGATTATAAATTATGCTGCTATAAAGACACATGCACACGTATGTTTATTGCAGCACTATTCACAATAGCAAAGACTTGGAATCAACCCAAATGTCCATCAATGACAGACTGGATTAAGAAAATGTGGCACATAAACACCATGGAATACTATGCAGCCATAAAAAAGGATGAGTTTGTGTCCTTTGTAGGGACATGGATGCAGCTGGAAACCATCATTCTTAGCAAACTATCACAAGAACAGAAAACCAAACACCGCATGTTCTCACTCATAGGTGGGAACTGAACAATGAGATCACTTGGACTCGGGAAGGGGAACATCACACACCGGGGCCTATCATGGGGAGGGGGGAGGGGGGAGGGATTGCATTGGGAGTTATACCTGATGTAAATGACGAGTTGATGGGTGCAGCACACCAACATGGCACAAGTGTACATATGTAACAAACCTGCACGTTGTGCACATGTACCCTACAACTTAAAGTATAATAATAATAAATAAATTTTTAAAAAAATAATAAAAATACGAGAAATGTTGCTTGTCATATATATACTTATATAGTATATGTTTGTGTATAATACATATACATCTGTTTATTTATTTATTCAGGTTAACCTTGTCCATGATAAAAGTTTAGCTTGTAGAACTAACCTGTCATGCCTATCTCAGCAAGAAAACAATGAAGACATTTGTTTTCAACCTCTGCTTACGGTACCTTTGAACAGTCATAGTTGTGTTCCAGTATGATGCTTCTGAACTGATGCCACCTGGACAGCTACCAATTAGAAAACATAAAGGGCAATAGCTAAATCATTGTGGCCAAATAAACCTGTACAGAAAGAGCCTCTTGGGCATTTTATACTGACAAGACCATCTTACCACTGGAAAACAGATTTTTGTAGACAGGCCCCCAAGTCCACTTTAGCTCAGTAGGGGGTCAATGTGAAGCACACCTAATCAATTGAGAAAAGATCACTTGATTCCCAAGGTGAGATAACTGCAGCAAACTCCTATCTTCACTCTACCTGCAGAAGCCAATAGCAATTGTACCTTCCATGTACAGTCTAAAATTCACTTCCCTGCCACCACTGTGTAGAGATATTGTATACGAAACCAATCCCAATCTTCTAGACAGTGAGTTGAGAAAGTTGGTCCAGTCCCTTGGATTTAGATCAGAACATGAACTTTCACCAAAACACAGGTGGCCACTAACTACCTCTGTCACTACAAGCAAATTGCCCAGCCCCTCTAAGCTTCAGTTCTTTCCTACATAAAATGGCTACCTTATGGACTTCCTTGACTGCTTTCCAGAGCTGCTATGAGGGTGAAAGCAGTGATTTTCGAGCTTTAGCATGACGCATGCATCAGAATTACCTGGAGGACTTGTTAAAACACAGATTGTTGGCCCCAGAGCCTCTCATTTATTAGATCTGGGTTAGGTAAGCTGAGAACATGCATTTCTAACAAGTTCCTAGATGACGCTGATGCTGTTGGTCAGGAGATCACAGGCTGAGAACCGCAGAATCAAAGGAAATGAGGTGGATTTCGTTCTGTATCAGGCAAACTCCAGCACATGTGCTTCAAGTCTCGCCTTGCCCTGTCTTCCCAAATTTCCTTCATCCTAAAAATATCCTTGTCCCCTCCTCAGTTACCCACCATCATTGATAAGTATCTGATTCATCTCTGTATTCTCTGAGCCTACAATAAGGGCTGACCCCTCTGTTAGGCACTCAATAATAAATAAATAAAAATCAGTGAAATGAAGAAATACGGTTAAAAGTATTTTGAAACAGTAAAACATTATTCACACATGAGGGACTTCTATTAGTTATGGAATAGACTAAGTTATATAACAAAGATACCCAAAAATAGAGTGAGGCACCTAGGATGAGGTGCTCATGAGTTCATTCAAGAATCCAAGTGTCGGCCGGGCGCGGTGGCTCACGCCTGTAATCCCAGCACTTTGGGTGGCCAAGGTGGGTGGATCACTACTAAAAATACAAAAAAATAGCCAGACGTGGTGGTGCACACCTATAATCCCAGCTGCTTGGGAGGCTGAGGCAGGAGAATCACTTGAACCTGGGAGGCAGAGATTGTGGTGAGCCAAGATCACGCCACTGCACTCTAGCCCGGGCAACAGAGCGAGACTCTATCTCAAAAAATAAAAAAAGAATCCAAGTGCCTTCTAACATGTTGCTCTGCCATCTTCTGGGATGCTGTCCTTATCCACATGGTAAAAACAATTCAGGACCACGACCGTATTCCAGGGCCATTGGGAAGGGAATAGGAACTCATCACAAGGGAGATGATCCCAAAGTTAAACTCATCACCTTGGGCATCGTTGGGCTACACTTTGAAACACAACCATGTATAGCTGCAGGGGAAGCTAGAAAGTCTCCATATAGTCATTCTTGGAAGTATCTGCCATGGGTGATACTGTTCAGCCACCCAACTTTCTATGTATATCCCCAAACATAGAACACTCTCAACCCTCCTATTCTAAACTTAAGCACTACAGACTCATTCTGTTTCTGTTTCTAGCTCAAAAGCCAGGGTCTCTGACTTGTGCTTAAGAAAGTGAAAAAGGAATTCCAGGGGAAGAAGTTCATATTTAAGAAGTTCCACATATCACTTTTCACATGCCATTGGCCTGAATTCAGGAAAGCTCTCAGCAAAGAAGGCTGGCAAATATACAGTTTCCAGCTGTGGGTCACGTGCTTAGCTAAAACCCAGGCTTTTAAATGAATTTTTCCTACAAAGTAATTTGGAGAAGACTCACTTTTTAAAGATAAATTGAATTGCAATTAATTTCTATATCACATATGCAGATACATGACATTCGTCTGTTCAGCTCTCACATTGCCTTGTTCATTGTAGATGTTGAATATATGCTTGGTGAATTTTTTCAAAATAGGAAAGTAATAGCAGCACAAGCAACTGGAAGCCAGATGTGTAGACCAGAAAAGGTTCACACTTTTGAAATAATTCACTATTACTTGAATACACCAATATATCATTTTATTACTTGAGCATTACATAGATAAAATGACATTTTAATGTAGTTAAATTTGTGTAACAGATTTTAGTATCATCGTGAACATGTATGGATATATTTTATGATATATTACAAGGTGCAAAAAAGATGCTGTATTATCATTAACCATAAAGCTACTTTTTGTAATCCAATAGGTTTCAAAGCTATTCAAAAACAGAAGAGACAGAATTATTCTTCTGATGATTTGCATGATAAATATATGCCAACAATATCTACAAATAGGCGGAAATGGTTATCATTTATTTAGCAGCCATAAAGAATATTCTGATTTGTGTGTTATTTTCTAGACCTCTCAACAATTCTACAAGGGGGATAAATTTATCCTTATTCTGAAAATAACAAAGTAAAATTCAGAGAGATTAGGTAACTTATTTTTTGACACCGAAACACCAGATGTTTGGTAATAAAAATACTTTTGCTGCGTGTATAATGAATGTGTGGATTATACACAGGTATGGACTCACCTAATCAAACATTTGAGAAATAGAGATTTCAAGAATAAAATCAGTCTTTTTCTCTTACTGAAGTGTATGATGCACAGGGCTGGTAACTTTGATTGTTATTGAGAAAGAGATCTGCCATGGTATTATGCTTCCCTGATTTAACTCCATTTTTCTTTATCACTGAGGGCATTTGCCACTAAAACAATGGTGTTTCTGAAGAGTTTAGATGTTTATGTATTGCCTGAAGTCAAGATTCTCCCTTTGGATATGACAATTACTTCCATCACAACCAATTGAGAAATGAATTATAGAAGCAAAATTGTTTCTAAATTAATGGTTGTTAAAAGTTTCCTAGGGAGTTGTCTGACAACTCTAAACATTTTTATGTTTCCTATCAATTTCCAAGATGTAAAAATGGCAAACTCAACTGCAAAGAAAGTAAAAGGAGCCATCATAAATAAATTAGATTTTCCCAACTAGACATGCAGCAAATTACTAAATTGCAGAAAAGAACGGAAAGCAAGACATGGTAATGTAGTAGCTATTATTTTACACAACCACGAGTTTTGTGAATTCAGACAGCATGTCTTAATGGGTAACAGAGGTTCCCTAAAGTGACTGCATCTGGGATGTCCTTTCATATAACATCACTATCCTCAGAACCAGAGGTCCCATCACTAACCTGATGTGAGATAAACATTTACATACTCGTCCCTCTACAGAAATCAAACAGATCACAACTGATCAAAATATACTCACTCACACACACACATGCGTACAACCTTCTTGATCTAGGCTTCTCTACTTTGCAATTGTAGAAGATTAAGTGTTCCCTTTCGTAAAGTAGCTAATGTTCAGAGTGGGTGGCAATTCAGTAATTCTCAATGGATATTAGAGAATGGAATTGTCCTCAAGTCATTGACAATCATTATGGCTGAATGCATTTGTACAAATTGTACCCAGGCCCACGTTTCAGATGTCACCTTGTCATGACTCATGCCACCCCAATGTCTAAGCATGTGCAGTTTTATATTTTGCTGTTATTGTTGCTACAAATAACAATAATCCTATGGAAGAGGAATTGAAGGGGGGAATTGTGAATAGTAAGAGCCAGGTATTAACTAAAGAAAATACATCAATCCATAGAGTGCAATTAAGATGTGGGAGTTAAGCAAAAGAAATAGAAAGGATGCAGTTTAATTAACATTTGATGCATGAGGCCTGGCGCAGTGGCTCATGCCTATAATCCCAACACTTTAGGAGGCCTAGGTGGGTGGATCACTTGAAGTCAGGAGTTCAAGACCAGCCTGACCAACATGGTGAACTCCTGTCTCTAATAAAAATACAAAAAAATCAGCTGGACTTGGTCGCACGTGTGTGTAATCCCAGTTACTCAGGAAGCTGAGGCACGAGAATCACTTGAACCTGGGAGGTGGAGGTTGTAGTGAGCCAAGATCGTGCCACTGCACTCCAGCCTGAGCAACAGAATGAGATTCCATCTCAAAAAAAAAAAGAAGAAGAAGATTTGATACATGCTGCTGGGACTGCAGTTTATGCACTCCTAGACTCACCAATCAGAAGGGTTCTGAAGAGTCTGAAGATGAAGGTACAGAGCCTACAGCAGCCAGTGTGAGAAGGCATAAAGTTATAGTTATTATTAAATCCATGGAGGTATGTACAGTTAATATTTTATGTTTGATAATTATACCCACAATTATTATCTTATAATGAGTTAATGATTAGCAATAACACGTTAAAGAATGATTTATGGTGATAAATAATACACAAATTGAAACAAAATTCTATAAGAATGACTGGAGTACATAAAAATTTTTAAAGTGAGTACATTTCTGGATCTGTGCCCCAACCACAAACCAGGATTGAGGGAGGATTCTGTGTACTTGGTGCTTAACATAGCACCTGACACATACTAGATACTCAGTAATCATTGGCTCAAATATATGCCAGCATGATGAGTACACGACCATTTGGATAGCTAATGAGAAATACAGTCACTTAACAGAGCTTGGAAACCCAACTGAGGTCCCATTTTCTGGAAAGTGGAAGCTGACAAAACCGGCAGTAAAAATGGAGAAGCTTCCTAAAGTTTTCCAATCTCCTATTGACCCAACTCAGAATTCTCAAGTGAGAATAAAGGGTAAGGCTTTAGGGAACATTTGGCAATGTCACCACTGTGATGAGGAGAGGATGCTACTGGGTAGAGTAAGTAGAGGCTGGAGATGTTGCTAAACATTCCACAGTGCACAGGTGCCTACAATAGTCATTACCAAATCCAAAATGTCAGTAGTGCCAAAGTTGGGGAATTCCAGCCTGAATAGGATTTTCTGCTCATGTGATTTCTTTCTACCCTTGTTTTTCTGACAAACTCCTATGTATCCTTCAAAGCCCAACTCAGCTGTTATCTCTCCCTCTAAAGCTTAGCCTTCCTCCTCCATATCTCAAGAGAGAATTACGCATGTCTTTACCTGGAACTTATGTTCCCTAAGCAGACTTTACCTATTTCTATTATTATATTTATCACAAATCATTGTTCTTTGTCATTGTAGTTAGGTATCACTTCAGCTGAACTGAAATAATAAAAATTAGCTACTATGAATTAAGCATTTACTACTTGCAAGACATTTTGCTAAATGCTTTAATCTCTTTTAATGTATGCACAAGAAAACATGAGGTAGCTGTTATTATCTCCATTTTACAAACGAGGAAAATGAAGTTTAGAGGAGTTAAGAAACAGATGCAAGGTAACAGTTTCCACAACTAGAAAGTAGCAGAACTAAGATCCAGGCCAGAGGTCAAACCAGCTGTAATGTCTGCCTGCCAAGTACAGTAGAAAGAACTATTTGATAGGAAATAACCATTTTCACACTTTTGAAACAGAGAAGGTGAAAAGAGTCATGGCCATCATGTGGACCCACCCACTGAGATGGGCAGGGGTATCAGAAATGGGCCTATATGTTGGGCTTGACAGCAGATACCCAAGGAAGGTCAATCAAACAGAGTATACAAATGGTATAGAAATATTTAGTCAAAATCCCAGCACACAGGAAGAGAGAAGTTAAAATGATGTGGCCGTTCAATACATGGATGAAATGAAAGAATGATTAAACACATGCTTGTGGTCAAGTGTTTTAGCATGTACTGAAAGCCCTACAACAGGCCATCTGAGGACTGAGGATCAGTCTGAAGCACAGGGAGCTAGAATATCCAGGGTGGAGAAATCTGTTGACAGCCTGTAATTTAGAAACAGGAGAGGGTCTGGCAAAAGTAGTTCAGGACCCTGGATCAGGAGGAGGAAGCAGTGCCTAATTGTGTATGCCCAGGGATGGTGACCAAAGAGATGGGCAAGGATTAAAGCCTGGGACCAATTTTGAGTGCTATATTAGGGAGGGAGCATAACCAGAAATAACCTGGTTATTAAGCTAAAGCAGACTGAATTTAGGTGAGGCCAGGCAATGGAAACCGAGAGGAGAACTGAGCCCACAGGAGAATCAACCAGGCAAGAAAGAAAGGGTAAAGCCTGGAGCCAGGTCTGGGCTGATGACCATCTTGCCTTTAAACTAGAAGTGGTGGTATCAGTCTTGGGCACAAAGTCAAAGTCCTCAAATGTTTCAGAAGAAAAAAACAACTTACAGATAGATACAGATTATATTATAAACAGAAAAAATAATTACATAGCCGGAGACAGAAAAGTTGTAAGGTAGGCGCAAAAGTGACTGTGGTCTTTGCCATTACTTTTAAATTGCAAAAACTGCAATTACTTTTGCACCAACTTAATAACTTTTCCATCTCCAGCTTTGTGATTATTTTTTCTATCTATAATATAATCTGTATCTATAAGTGGGAAATTGATAAATATGGCAAAATAACATTTCCTCAAATGCAATGGAAATTTTTTGTGCTATTGGGGCAACTTTTTTCAAAATTTGAAATCACTTCCAAAAAAAAGGTAATTTTTCTATTTCCACCTTCCAGTGGTTTGACCAGGTTAACAGCATGGTAGCTCAAATTGATCCTACCATCAGAAAAAAAAAATTGGCCATTAATCCACACAGCTTCCCTAATTCGCTCCCTGTCTGTCATCTCCCTAGGACCACACAGGCAACAGACTCCCATTGCTATTATAATAACACAGGTTAGGTCCATTAAACTGAATAATGGACACTTTCATTAACCAGAAGGCTGCTGGTTATCCAGGAAAAAACAAAATCCTCCCGTGGTCTCCACCAAATAATCCCTTTGCTAATTTCCCGGTAGGAAATCTTCCTCAAATCTTTTTAAAAACGTCCTACTGTGAATTAGCTATGTGTGCTTGAAAATACAGAAGAGTGTACTCCAATTCCATTCAATGTGACATTAAGGGGCACTTCTCAAGTGAAGAGCCTCTCTCTGCCCACGTGTTTGTAAGCACAAGCAAACAATCTGACCTCCTACCACAGAGGACTGAATCTGCCTATTTTACACATGGCCCAGTAACTGAACTTGTATTATGACACTAGAGGCAGTTATGGATGCTCTTAAGTGATACATTTTTCTAATCTTTCATCCAATGCATTTCCAGCCAACTCTAAGTAGAAAAGAGGAAAAAGCTGATTATGCGTATCCAGTAACTAGAATCATTTAAGCTAAATTAATAGGATCTATAAATAACTTTGTTCTTCCTTAAAAAAAAAAAAAAGAGATGGTGAGGTTAGCTAACAATCAGAGGAATGGCCTATTTTCCTCATCAAGTTGTCACAACCTGAGGAAATCTCAAATTAGTTTCAGGGAAAATGTAACAACCCAGTGCAGATGCTGTGTGCAGAATGGGGGCCTGTTAACCAGAATTCCCAGACAACCCATTTACCAGGACATTCATCGGCCCTTCTTCCCATAGCTACTAATATTGCATTACTGTGTTTCAATGTGATTTTCTAAATTTACCAGCAAATCAAATCTTAGGTTTGGCATGTTGACGTCCTTGATTTTTCTACTTTGAGTAATCTGTAAACCCTGAAATAAACAGCATTTCTTTCGGAACTTTTTGAAGAATATATCAGATGTCCTTAGATGTGACACTATAGATCCTAGGAGGCCCTATTATTATTATTATTATTATTATTATTATTATTAACTTCTCACTTGAGAAGCAGCCCCATTATTTTACGTACTAACCAGAAGGAAAAACATTGCTGTGTTAAACTATGACACAGTGTAGTCTCACCACTTAGAATTGTTTTATACGCAAATTGGAAAGCCCTCTGTTAGGTATTTAGATGCTTATTTTTATAATTTATTACCATTGTACACACAAGAAACAAAACCATAAATGAAATGTATTGGTTAATGCAGTAGTCCCCAGCCTTTTTGGCATCAGGGACCAGTTTCATGGAAGACAATTCTTCCATACACTGGGAAGTGGGGAATGATATTTTCGAGATGATTTAAGGGCATTACCTTTACTGCGCACTTTATTTCTATTGTTATTACATTGTAACATACAATGAAATACTTATACAACTCACCATAATGTAGAATCCGTGGGAACCCTGAGCTTGTTTTCCCACAACTGTTAATAAACTATCCCACCTGGGGGTGATGGGAGATAGTCACAGATCATCAGGCAATTGATTCTCACAGGAGCACACAACCTAGATCCCTCACATGCACACTTCACAACAGGGTTTACATTCCTATGAGAATTTAATGTTGTCACTGATCTAACAGGGGGCAGAGCTCAGACGATAATATGAGCAATGGGGAGCGGCTGTAAATACAGATGAAGCTTCGCTCACTGGCCCGCCGTTCACCTGCTGCTGTGCAGCCTGGTTCCTAACAGGCCACGGATCAGTGCCAGTCCATGGCCCACAGGTTGGGAACCTCAGGTTAATGTATATTCCTAAAACTTCATGATCATAGTTTGACACTTTTGTGATTACTTTCGAACTCAGTATCATTAATGTCTATATTGTTGATACAATATTCCTTTTAAAACTTTACAAAAAGTGGCCAGGCTTGGTGGCTCACGCCTGTAATCCCAGCACTTTGGGAGGCCGAGGCGGGTGCATCACGAGGTCAGGAGATAGAGACCATCCTGGCTAACAAGGTGAAACCCCATCTCTACTAAAAATACAGAAAAAAAAATTAGCCGGGCGTGGTGGCAGGCACCTGTAGTCCCAGCTACTCGGGAGGCTGAGGCAGGAGAATGGCGTGAACCCGGCAGGTGGAGTTTGCAGTGAGCTGAGATCGCGCCACTGCACTCCAGTCTGGGAGACACAGGGAGACTCCGTCTCAAAAAAAAAAAAAAAAAAAAAAAAAAAAACTTTACAGAAAGAACTAAAATCCTTTGGGGCTAAGCCTTGAGCAATCACCAAGAGCTAGAATAATAGCCCCCTTTCTCTGCAATCATTTGGTTCCTAGGAGCTAAAGGAGTGTCCCACTGTTTTCTCCAGGATTATCTTCTGAACAGCTGCCAGTCATTCTACAACTTTTTACAATGCTTTTGCTGTTTTCACAACTCAGGCAATGTCAGTTGTACCACACTGGCCTAGCCATCAGCAATTGCTCAATGGTATTTATTATAAAATATAACCTAACACAGAGATGTTAAAATTTGCACCTTAGAATCCATCAGATATAGTATATCGTCATCGAACTATCTAAATTTGTTTCCTGAATTGCGAAGTCTCACTCTTCTGGATTCTCACCTCAATTGAGAATTGAAACCCAGAGTTTTTCTATCCTGGCTTCTTGGCAGCTGTCTTGAGTTGTTTGGGAGATTTTTTCAGGAAGCTTCCACCCCTAAATTTGTTATCTAAAATTTGAAGAAGATATCCATTTGGTTAAATCTCAAGCTACCTGTGGATAATTGACAGCTTGGAAGTAGTCTAATGAGATACTTTCCAGAAGTTGATGAAGTGTACAAGGGAAACAAAGTTTCACAGTGTGAACGCCTGGTCAGAGCAAGTCTAGACTGCAACCTCTCAGCCTCCCCACCCCCAGGAGATCAGGCATCCACATGAGATACTGCTATGTGGAGGTGAGGCAAACAGCAACTCTAGGCACAGAAGGAGACATGGGGAGAAGTTGGGTAGTACGTAAAACAGTCTGCTTCATGTATTCCTTCAACCAGTCAATCAATCAGACAGCAAATATTTATAGAACCTCTAATAAATGTCAGATGTGTAAACTCTGTGTGCTTCCTCCAATTTTGACCCATATTTGTCTTGCATCAAAGACACAGACTGCTGCCACAATACTCCATGGTAACTATTCTTTCTTACAAATCTTACGTTTTGATGTTTCAAGGATAGAAAGACTAAAATAGCCTATGATCAAATATTGTCCCCCATCCCTCACCTACATCAACAAAACATTTATTAGAACAAATTATTATACATACCAGAATGCACAGTATACCCAGGTTTATTCAGTCCTAGCTTTCAAGGTGTTTAAACTTGCAGTTTTCAGAATTTTAGTGGCATTGCAAGCTTTCAACCAAATTAAATTTGCATCACAATACATTTAGATCTTCCACTACAGGGCAAACACAGCTTATATGAATAGGAATTAAGGTTATTTATCCAAACAACTGAAAATTGCCCTGGTTTAACTCTAAAAGACTTTTGATGGGTATCCTTTCATCTAGTTATTTCTTCTAGAAATGACCCAGCACTGAAAAATCAGGCACTTTGTTATTTTTCTTCAGCCAGCCCAGAAACTAGGTTACTGCTTGCCAAGCACCAAATGAGAAACACCCACTGATTTTTTTTTTTTTTTTTTTTTTTTTTTTTTGAAGGAATGCTTCTTGCTTCCCTTCAGTGTAGTTGTACAAATCACTGGTGCTGTGCTGGATACAGGCCACCTCTATGGCCTGCTGAACAAGCGATTAGATGCAGCACAGGGCGTGTTGGGTTTTCTGTGAAGTGAGCCCCTGCTCACTGTGCGAGTGAAGAAACTGTGATGTGTCTGTTCTGCTCTCCTGCACTCTGGCCACTTGTTAACTTGCTGAGGCCTGCATTCATGTCATTTTATTGTTTTAGGCCCTGGTCAGACACCCCTGCTTGCTGCCTGCTTGGCTACCATGCATGGTTGACAATCAGGCCCTTCTCTGACCCGCGGTCATCTCTTTGAAGTCCTCTCCACGTAGCCTCTCGGAATCATTTTTGCCTTGAAGTCCTCTCTGTTTCATTTTGTTATATTGAAACGTCTAAAATAGTTAAATGAGTACTCAGTTTATTTGTGCATGAAGTAATCATTAAAAGTTCTATCTGCACTTACAACTGGAAGTTTTAAAATATCCTATGGACAGTCATTGTTTTTAATTTAATTTTTATTTTCAACTATATTAGACCTAGAAACTGGAGGACAGGATCCCTGGTTGGTGGAGGAGGCTGAGACAGAGTAGGAATGTGGACAGTACTGCCCAGAGGCTGTCACTAGGTGGGCTCTTGGTGATCCACACACTCAGGATGCTCACCAACTTGGGAGAGACTGAGATGCCCACTTCTATTGACCTTAGAAAGCTAAGGTTGACCCCTCAGTGAGTTGACAGGATCCCATCAAGGTAGCTGATGCAAGTAGTCAATTACTACAGTCATTTTTATGGCAAAGATAAAGACAGGATATATTTCCCAGGCTGTTTAAAAACTAAAATCCACAAAGGTGTGCTAACCTTTGACCAATATCCACATATACAAAGTAGTCTTGAGGTAGATTAATTATGATCTCATCAATCTGGGGAATTGTTAAATAAGATTACAAAGTTTTTGACAAGCATTCTCACCTAGGAGTTTTTGCAGTAATCATCCTATTCATTTGATGCTAAAGAAATGGCTGGACAAGGGTACTTGGTACCACATCCTAAGGATTATTTGCCAACTGCTGGGTTCTCTGTGCAAAGGCTTATAATCAAGAAATTAAATTCCTTTGACAAAAGAGAAGATATAAAAATACTCCTAGAGTAAATACCCACACTGAGAGCTCATATCTAAATCCTGCAAGGCTGGCTGAGTTCTAATTTTATTCTCTTCTACTACCTTTAAAGTGGGGCAGGGGGCATTTATTATCTCAGTTTATGTGCAAACTGTAATTCCAATATGAAATCAAGTAAAGCCATTTAAAAATCAAAGTTAATGTTAACAAGATGATCTATTTCATCCCGCCTAATAGAAGCTAATGAATCATTGTGAATGTATTGTGGTAGAAAGACAGTGGATGCTGGCAATTATCCTGATGAGCAGAAATCCTCACAAGTGGGCACTTTAACGCAATTATTTTCCATTTGGTTCTAAAAAAGCCTCTGAGTACAACTAAGCTTTGATTACCTGGCATCTGAAAATATACACTCTCAGAGGGGTATTTGCAATGATTATTTTAGTGGAAAGAAAGTAAACAGCTACTGTTTGTGAAAGCTCAGTTGTGAGCCTCTTTAAAGTTTAAAATATGAATTGTGCAAAAGATGAAGTTCTGGCTTAATGGACTAGCATATTATTACATTATGTTCCCAACTGGAAAGAATCAATAACTTACTGGGTACCTGAGTATTAGAGAGCTGATTAAAATACATTTTCTCAAGAACAAACCTCTTCAAACTCGAAAGCCAATGTCATTTTTGCTAGCAGGCTATCCAGTCCCAAGCTGCCTTATCCCTCTACTTTTTCTTATTATTCCCATACTTTATTTTTTCCTCTTGGCCCCAGGTTTATGAAGGGGCATATCAAACAATGACAGCTGGTACAGAGCTTACCTTGTATAAACATCGGCTGCCTCAAGAGAGGCAAGTCAAAGGCCATCCAATTCATTTTTCAAGTACAGAAATATTGGGGGTTCTTACAAAGGGGATTGTCCCATTTCTGTCTAATTTCAGTTTATTCTTGCACATTAGAAGTCTAAAGGCCACATTCTTTTAAAAAGTGAGACATACGGACCAATGAGAGGTTAAAGGCTGCCAGAAAATAAGCGTACACATTGTAAACTCAGCTAATAATGCCAGGTCTGGAGATAATGGGCACAAACCCAGATGGACAACATCAACTTGCTCCCTTATCTTCGGCATAATTTTTCCCTAAATGGGAAAAATATTTTTAAGGGCTATTAATGTAATTCAGTGGCTGAAATGAAGACAAGTAAATGATGGATGTCCTGGACTGTGTAACCAGAAGTTGGCAAAACAAAAATCACTTTTGTAACTTACGTGGAGTGCCAACAAAACTAGGTGAGCTGTAATGTTCCCCTCACAAAAGGGGTCACTTGCTCAAGTTCCCACAACTAACAAACTGAGAATTTAAGCTAGCTGTTTAGTGTCTGTCTGTGTTTTGTTCTCAATATGAAAATAACACAAATTCATTTTGGAGAAAGCACAAGGTAGAAAAAATATTCAAACTACTTAAAAATCATATTCCAACTCCTAGAGAAATTATTAAAATGTTTGCATAATTTCTTGCATTTTCTACATATTGCTTTCCATACTTGATATCATTTTGTGTTCTGCTTTAACATTTTATCATAAGCATTGTCCACATATTTCACAACTCAATGTGAATATCATATTTCATGTCCACAATTATATCAAATATACAATTTCTTACTTTACCTAGGCAGTTCCTCATGGCTGAGTATTTAGAAAGTCTCGATTTTTTTTCACTAGTCTGAATTACCTTACAAAAACACCACAAATCGAATTTCTGGCCCTAAACATATGAGCATCTTCAAAACTCTTTACTCATCTTCCTCAATTACTTTCTCGAAAGGTTAAAACGTTGCACTTTTCCGCTGTCTCTGGAGCATCCACTTCATGACACTTGCCAACATTGTGTATTCCCTTTTAAAACAGCTTTTTATATTTAATTAATATAATTAAAATCTTATTTTTGTTTGCAAGCTTTGGTCATGTAATAAGCCAAATACATTTCCAATGGTTATGATTTATTTGTATTATCTCTTTGGTGAAGTAAGCATGCATGATCTTTGCCCATTTATTTATTGGAGTCTCAGGGTTTTTCTCTTTGAGTTTTAAGACCATGTCTGTCATGTTTGGTGCAGGAACTCTGGCATTGCGTGTGACAAAATAAAAATTAATTTAATTGCTTCTCTATAAATTAATATTAAGCATTTTAATATTTGTTGTAATTATTTTTCTTTGCCATCTTTTAGATTAATGCACACAGTTTAAACTCTTGAAATTTGTTGAATCTCTGTCCTTTCTTTAGCAAATTCTTCTATTTGGTTGAAGTATAGAAGGTCTTACCTAACATATAACTCAGATAAACAAACGCTTAAAGCTTCCTTCTAGGCATTTCATGGCTTAATATTTGTAAGTTCATAATGATCTGGAATTTATTTTAAAATGGGATACAGTTATAGGCAACATGTTTATTTAAAAATGACCTAAACCCACTTATTAAATAACCTTTCTCTTCCCCAAAGATTTTTTAGTAATTCACTGTCATATATTAAGTTTATATATATGTATTAAAATGCCCTTTTGGTATTTTTCTGTTTCTTTGAGCTTTCTGAAGATGCCTGTGGTTGTATCATGTTGAATAACATAACTTTATACTATTTTAATATCTTGCAGCAATAATTTACCTCCTTGACTTTTTTATATTGAATCATGATACATTTTTGTCTATATATTTTCCACATAATTCCATTTATATTCTCATCTATGTATTTTATATATAATTTTCAAAACATATTTTAAAAATAAAGATTTTAAATTTGATTAGAGGAATTTATATATACATTTAAAAAAAAAAAAAAAAGATGAGAACATGGAAAATGGGAGAACCCTAATGAAATGCAATCCTCTCTCAACTCACCTTCTCACTCCTATTCTCTGTTCAAAACTCTAAATAATATGCTTATGCTAATATATTTTTAAATGTATCCATTTCAAACATTATCTACTTTAACTAAACAAGACAGGATTCAACTACACAGCACTAAAAATCCCTCCTTGATTCCTTCTACTAGAGTTAAATCACTATTACAATATATATCTCTGTTACCTTTGTAACTTTAAATCACATATTTTAATATTTATTTTTTGTTCAAACCTAGAGATTTTCTCTGGATTTCTAGCTTTACAGTACATAGTTTAGAGTTCCTATCTATTTTGTCACCTCTCTTCCCTCTCTCTAACACTTGATTTTTTTCACCTGAACACTTATGTTATATTGCATAGTTTGACAGCATTTATGTTCTTGTTCTGCAGCCACAGTTGTATAAACCTTCACTAGCTTACACTATGATTCCGGAAGACTCAGTAACTACAACCGTTCCAGTAGTTCTTCCCGTTCACTGAATAAAAAGACAAATGGAAAGTTTTACCTTAAAGCTTTAAGACAGTATAGTGTCTCCTCTCTCACTAGAGAACGTGGCCCCAACAAGAGCTTCTCCTGTGTACCCTGTATTTACGGAGTCCTGGTGGACTGCTGACTCTTACCTATAAATTCTAAAGAGGAAGAAATGAGGTGCTGGGCACTTTGATAGAGGAGCAAATTCGAGTTGGCTGTGCTGGGATTGGTCAGCATTTTCAGTTTGTTGGGATGTGAGTACATCCTGCAGAAAAGAAGAGAAAAAAAGAGAAGGAATCAGGTATTGTTTAATGAAAAGGGGTTAAGAAAGAATCAAGTAACTAACAGAAATAGAGATGCATTTGTCACCTCTAGAGAGTTTCAACTGAGGGATCCCCAGTGATGGGAGTCTCTGAAGAACCCGTGTAAAAGTCTCCCACGAGAAAAAAAAGTGAGCTTTCATCACCTTCTAGTCTAGAAAGCATAGGAGCTAGATCACAACCACACCAGATGGAACTTTCCTGCCCCTTTCCTCTTCTCTCTCTCCCCCTGTTCTGATCTTTGAGAAGTAGAAACCAGCCATCAAGATAGGGGAGAAGAGAAAAAAGAGAAGCTTTAACATTAAAGCAAAATTGAAATTTTGAATATTATATGAGATTGGACCTTGAAATACTGAGTCCATGTCTTATGAGTTACAATGACAGAAAAACTCTATTCCATAAAAGTGACCACAAACTGCCACACTTTTCATCCAGGAAGGGAAATAACTCTGAAGAGTAATTTCAATGGAAAGAGAAAGAGGGGAAAAGATTGCTTCATGATCACTTGCTATCAGCTGTGCTTGTTTGAAGCAATGTCTGTATAAGGCTAAAGACAGGAATGGGAGAGTAAAGGCCATCTCAAGCCAATTTCAGCCAATTCAAGAAAATAACATTTCAGCCAATTTCAACCAATTCGAGCCTGAGAACTCCATGTTTCTCATTTTGAAATTTATCATATCTTAGTATCTGCATTATTTCAAGAGTATTTGTAGGACCTTATATAAGAAATAAACATAATTTTAAAAGGTTGTATATAAATATATTTTAAGTAAATAACAATGTCTTCCTCTAGTTTCATTAAACTTACTTTAGCTTCATTTCTAATATTTTTCAGAAGACCAAGGATTCCAAGTTTCTATATCCTTTGAACAAATGTTGGTTCATATAAAAGCCATTACTGAAAATTTACCAGAGAAGCAAATAATATGGCAATTCATGGTGTTTTTATTTTGGCCCAAATATTTAGTTCTATATATTCTTTCACAGTCTTTTGTAATGGAATTCTATATATGGACTTTTTAAATCCACATATAATTATTCATGACCACTATTTCTCTCAATCAATAGTGTATACAGGAAAGTATATTATATGGTGTGCCCCAGACTTATTAAGTATTGCTAGTGAATATATGACCATTTGTTGGCTGGAAACACAAACAGTCACCTTGGCAGTAAAATGACAATCAAAAATACCATTTTCCTTTTACGTTTCTATAGTTAATAGACTCATTATCCTCTGGCCTCTGATCATCTCTTTCTAGCCTACCCTTAACAGTTTGCTTATTACTTTCTGCTTCTCAAAAGGGATCTAAGACACTTTAAAATAAAATTCATGTATATAACAAAGTTCTGGAAAAAATAACATATCAAAGATATAAGAAGAGCAAAAGAAAGCAAAAATGCTAAGAATGAGGTTTGATATAATTATTGTGATTGCCTATTCAATTTTGCTCTACATTTCCTCAGAGGCAAGAAAATGAGTATGTTGAATATTTCAAGTTATTTGTTTGAAGAAAGCAAACCAATTTTAAGAGAGAAAAAGAAATAGATACAGAAAGCCAGAAAGAGAGCCAGAGAGAAAAATGGGCACATATACCTCCCCCGTGGTTATAAATTCAAAATAGACTTATCAAATGACACTGTATACACAGAATGATGGACAGTTTGTCTTTGACCAAAATTATCTCCCAGATACAAACACAACCAAAGATACAACATTTAAATTTAATTCTGTGAAGGTGATTGTTCAGAAGATAACTTAGTGTAAAACAACTATGTAACTTTCTAGTGCGCTTTCTAACTCAAGATAGAGGTGATTACCTGGAGAACTGAGTGGATACCATGTTTCACAGACTGTTTTACCTACAGGGCACTGCTCTCAGTAGGGTTTTAAGCAGAAGTCGGTTAGCACACAGTTTGAAGTCAAGTGCTTTATCAAGAGTCTAGGGGAGCAGCATTACTTGTTCCAGAGAAGCCATATGTTCAATACCACATTGGTAAGTGGCAATGCTAATGCAGACAGTCTAAAGACCATTTCAATTCATCGTATTCATAAATTGAAGGCCTGCAATCTCCTATGTGTCTCCAAAAATGTATTGATTTCCTTCTAAGCTTTAAGTCAATAAAGGTGCATTAGTCTGACAACAAGGACATATGTTTCCAACACTGTCCTGTGAAAAAGCTCGTAACTTCAAGTCCCCAGGATAAAAAGCCTTTTTTCCAGAAGCAAGTTCATTTCTATTCAAACTTTAGAAGCATAAACATAAATTAGAAATATTTTGGGGGCGTGTTGTACTTTCTTGTTTAAAAAAGGAATAAAAGCTCTTTGCTATTTCACTACTTCAAAGCTTTTAAGTCAAACCCCCAATGCAACCTGCTTTATTAAAAAAAAAAAAAGAAAGTTCATTTGTTTTAAAGCATTGTGGTCATGCTAATGTGTTTTCAAAATCAATTAAACCTTATCTAAACATCTCAAGAGGGAGGAAGCTTTACTCTATTTTCATCTAAACCACAGACACAAAGCCCTTAGTAAATGCATTTTCATGCTGTGCTGGGAATATGTTACATCCAAGTAAACTGCTTAAATGTCAGCCAGCAAAGTGCAAATCCAGCTTATAGTCTGGAGGAATGAATGTTTGAAAGTCTAATACATTCAGATTAATGGCGGGCTGTAGTTATATACAATGATGTTATTATGCCAAGAGAGGATACTAGCCAGACAAACTTAGAGAATAACTTGGAAACCTTAACTGTAAAGTTTCTTGGCTAGAGATGAAACATGTGACCTGTTAGGACTCTCTTTACTTAAAAATGAATTAATCAAAGTCCAGGAAAGTATTTTATGTTATACTCTGAAAAGAGGTCATAATCATGCTTAGACAGCTGAATAAGAAGCAGATAAAACCAAATTGTGTGCAAACTGTGTCTGATACACACCCAGCTGTCCAAATAGTCTCAGTAGGGACAGGAAAGTAAAAACACAAGCTCACCCAGTAGGTCATCCTAACATAGTGATGACAATTGGCTTAATTAAATCTTTTAAGCATTTTATTCTACTAAAGTCAAAATCTCCCCATTAGCAAAAAGTCATCTCCTCACAGCACATTTACTTTCTGACCATCTTCGACCTGACTGAAATATCTGAGTCATCTTTTGCAAGTCCCTCTCTCATCAAATGAATTCCCAAGCAACAGCAGCATCCCTATTGTATATAGTGCACTGTAATATAAAATAAGGAAGAAAAAAAAATAGTTGCAAGACAGATTTATGCACCAAATAACAATCTGGGTGAACAATTGAAAACATCAGGAATGCCAGCAAAGTGTGTGGAAAAAATAATGACTAAAATAAAATATACAAAAAAAAGTTGTTATAATGTAGAATTATAGATTATTTTCTTTATTTCCCAAAATAATGGAAACTTATTCATTTTGTACAAAAGAGGATATTTTAAAGATTGTCTTACAATATAGTTAGAAGAATAAAAACAAAAATATACAAAATGAGAAAAGAAAGAAACACAAAGTAGCATATCAACATGTGAGAATGAATGTAATGTAAAGTCCATGCAACACTATTAAGTAAGAAATCACCAAGGGCTGCAGTTTGTTCACAGTGGCTTACTGAAGGAAGTGATTTTCTGGGCTATGGAAAACAAAGTTGTCCTGCAACAGATCAATGATAAATTGATGAGGATACCAGAAAAGCTGGAGCAGATGTAATATGAGTCTGTAAGAATGCTGAGGCTGCAAGAAAGAAGACAATTTCCTATACATTGCAAAAGTACATACCAAAAAAATGCATTTTGTTCAAAAGCGTTGTAAAGTAGCAGGAAAAGCTCTGTGCTAGAAACTAAATGACCTGGATTTTGTGCTAGTCCTGTCACTGTTGTGACTTAGAGCGTTTCACATAAATTCTCAGAGTCTTAATTTTCTCATCTGAAAAATGACAATAATTACACACAGCCTCCCACCTTCCTTTGTTATTGTAAAGGTCAAACAATATGATATTTCTGAATATGAAAATGTAAACTGCTACTTGTGTGAAAAGGATTTATACGAGGAACATGTTCATTGCAACCGTCAAAATGTCCACATGACCCAGTCCTCAGTTTTAGATGCTTCGTACACTCCCCTGATTTAGCCTCATTCATACTCTTGGCTTCAACCAGCGCCTAAATCCTGATGGCTTTCAAGTCAATATTTCTAACTCAGGTCGAACTACTTACTAGATATTTCCATAAAATGATCAAAACATACTTACAATCAACATGTCCAAAAATGAACTTACTCTCCTCTCTCTGTAATCTGCTCCATACCTGGTATAATCTATCTAAGTGAAATGCAAGGTCAGCATAACTCCAGTCCTGTGTCAAGTCCCACAGCAGCAGAGCCTGAGATGAATATTCATGTGCAGTGACAGAGCAAGAAAGTGCTCCCAGGACAAATCTCTGATGGAGGAAGGGAAAGAGGAATGGGAAAACGAAGAAGCTGAGCAACAGTGTGATCTCAGCAAAATTCTAGCCTCAGCTTTCTCACGCAGAGGAACTCTGGAATGTACATTACCTCCCTTGGCTCATGGCACCCCAGAAAGAGGACCCTGGGCTTTCATACTCCTGTGCCTACCATTCCTGGCAAAAACCACCTCAGGGTGGAAGGTAGGGGGAACTGATATGGTTTGGCTGTGTTCCCACCCAAATCTCACCTTGAATTGTAGCTCCCATAATCCCCATGTGTTGTGGGAGGGACCCTGTGGGAAATAATTGAATCATGGCGGCAGTTGCCCCCATAGTTCTCATGGTAGTGAATAAGTCTCACGAGATCTGATGGTTTTATAACGGGTTTCCCTTTTTGCTTGGCTCTAATTCTTTCTCGTCTGCTGACATGTAAGATGTGACTTTCACCTTCTGCCATGATTGTGAGGCCTCCCCAGCCACGTGGAACTGTAAGTTCATTAAACCTCTTTTTAAAAAAATAAATGACCTAGTCTTAGGTATGTCTTATCAGCAGCACGAGAACAGAATAATACAGGAGCGCAAACTTCCAGGTACTTTCCAGGTCACTTTCCTCTGACCACATGAGGAAAGTGGTTCCAGGAGCTGTCAAGCATCTCCCAATGAGGCAAAAGAACACGGAAGAAGCTGGAGAGTCCCCTGCCCCCACCCCACTACACACACACACACACACACACACACACACACACACAGAGAGAGAGAGAGAGAGAGAGAGATCTGGGGAGATGAGAGTATAGTAGCCCCTGAATATCCAACCCAGATACCTATGAGGCATCCTGGAGTCATAGCTCTCATTCATCCCATGCATTGTACCATACTGGTCACGAAGCCCTATAGAGTCTGTTGCTAAGTCCTACATAGATGCAGGATCTCTTTCAACTTGACTCTGAATAGTCCTTTGCTACACTTTGAACCCTTCATTGCTTCTAACTTGAACTTCTGGAAAAGCTTGCTACCTTATCACTAAGCCTCCCCTCAAAGCCTCCAAAAGACAGGCAAACTAATATTTCACAATCAATCATTAAATAAATTTAATTTGTCACTTTCTTATCTAAAATATTTAAGTATCTCCCCATAATTTTAAAGATGAGACCAAAACTTCTTAGCTTTGTACAGCCAGCCACTCACGTTTTAGCCTCTAACCATCTTCCAGCTTAACCATTCTCAAACTGTTTGGTCTCCAGATTACTGACACTCTAAAAGTTTACTGAGAACTCCAGAGAGCCTTGGATTATGTGGTTTTAGCATAACTTGTAATACTGAGTATATTAAAACTTAAAACAGAATAATATTGAAATATACCTACTAATTAATGTTATATTACATATTAATAGAAATAATATATTTTATGAAACACATCTATATTTTCCAAGACAAAACAATAATGAGAAGAATGACATCATTTTACATTTTTTTTTTTTTGCTAATTTCTTTAAGGACTGCCTTAATAGAAAGCAAACAGTGTTAACATAGATCCATTTCCTTTCAAGAATCATACTGAACATATTGTCTTAGAATAAGGATTTTTTCTTAAAACTACAGTGAACATCATTGCTTGCAAATAAGTATATATATTTGTGTGTGTATGTGTGTGTGTATATAATCTACCATAATGCTTACAGAGTATTCCTTTGTATAAACCTACAATGGTTTATTTAATAATGTTTTTGGACTTCTCAGCTTTTTCTAATGTTATACTATTAAAAACAAGTACACAAATAGAAAATAATTTACACGTGCATTTTCCTGCTTCTATCCATTTCTGTGATTAAGACGAATTTTTAAGAATCTCATTTCTGCTTAATCAAGAAATATGCATATTATTAAACTTTGTCACAATGCTAAATTGCCAACGAGAAATATTAGATCACCTATGCTTGCCTCCACAACAATGCTTATTTTTCTACCTCATTACTAATATTAAGCATCAAAAGTCCTCTTATTCTTTGCCGATTTGGTAGATTAAAACGTAGCATCTTATTAAGTATGACTCTGATTATCAGCAAAAATACAGGCATATGTATAATTTCCCCAATTTATGCTTTTTCCTTGTAATTTTTCAGGCAATGCTTTGGCTAAATAGTTTTATTTGCTTTTTTGTTTCTTTACCAACAAAATGTCTTCTCTCTCTCTCTTTCTCTCTCTCTCTCTCTCTCTCTGTCTCTCTCCTCTTTCTCTCTCTCATTTATGGGTTTTGCCTTTGGAGTCAGGCTTAGAAATGGCCAGGCACAGTGGCTCACACCCATAATTCCAACACTTTGGGAGGCCGAGGCAGGAAGATCACTTGAGGTCAGGAGTTCAAGACCAGCCTGGCCAACATGGTGAAATTCATCTCTACTAAAAATACAAAAAATTAGCTGGATATGGTGGCACACACCTGTAATCCCAGCTCCGCAGGAGGCTGAGGCAGGAGAATCTGTGGAACACTGGAGGCAGAAGTTGTGGTGAGCCAAGATCACACCACTGCACTCAAGACTGGGTGAAAAAGCGAGACTCCAGCTAGGAAAAAAAAAAAAAAAAAAAGGCCTGAGAAGGAATTATCTAACTTTAGAAATGATCGATCTGTCATCAAGGGAGTTGTTTAAGGATATGCTGGATGATTTTCTGCTGTTATTTTGTTGAAGAAGTCTATCTTTGACCTCTAAAATTGAATAGTTGTATAAATAAAAATTTAAAGTAATTTATGAATTAATTAACAGCAGAAACAAACAGAAGAATCAAAAACAGAAATGAGGGAGGGTCTTGAAGATGGCTGATGAGATGCACCTGGCATTCCTCCTCCACAGAGAAGAACCAAGATATTAAGTAGATAATTACATTTTAAATAGATCAACTATGAGGGAATACTGGAACTCAATAGAGAAGTGATAGGAACAACTAAGGCAACATAGAAGAGAGAAGCAAGGCAGCCTGCTTGGCTAGGATTAGCTGGGGAGAGCTCTCCCATGCAGGGAAACAGTAAATGAAAGATCCTCAGTGACACATATTCCCACAGTAGGCTCCTCCTGTACCAGTCATGGGAGGGCCTTTCCATCCTTGCAGGCCCTGAGACTACCATAGAGATCTACCTGCAGACAGGTGCAATGGCATTATTCCAGACAGTGAGCTCATGTTGGGTTTCACACACACCCTGAATCCCGAGCACCTACGACATGGCATCATTTTGAGAGCCCAGCTTCCACCAGACTGCATCCTTCCCTGGGGCCCCAAAGCCCCTTCATCTGCACATTCCTAGAGCCCCATTGACATATCCTGCATATAGTCACCACCACAGCTGGCTGTCACTGCCAGGGCTGAAATACAAGCCATTGGCAGTAACACTGATGCCCCCAGCAGCAAAGCTGCGAGCATTTTCATGTGCCTGGGGACAGACTCCCCCACCTCCAGCTGTCATCACTGCTGGCTGCTGCCACTGGGGCCAAAGCACAGGCCCCTGGCAGTAACTCTGCCCATCCCAGTAACAGGCTACCATGCACTTTCACATATCCTGAGGTCAGGCTTCCCTGCCTGCAGCCACCACTTGGGATCAATGTGCATGCTCCCCAGCCACCTACCTACATTCACTGCCAATGAAAGCACCCCCACCCTCCCTATCAGCAAGGTGCAGAACAGCCACTACTGATTCGACTCAAGCACTTTGCTGTGGGCCTGGGGATTACCCACCCCTGGCCACCAGAGCCTGTGTCCATAGGCACTATTAGGGGCTTAAGGTCAAGGTTGCCCAGCCTGGCTCTGCAGCCCTCCTCAGTGTCTGAGCATGGTGTTTGAGGGCTTGAGGACCACCAAGTCCTGTCACCCACCGTTAGCACCCATGCACTCATCCCAGGGACGTGAGGATGGGCTCACCCTGTTTGCCACCACAACAACCTGCATGCATAACCTATAGGCCTGAGTTCTGGCCCATCCAGTGTATCACAACCACTGGCAACACCAGTGTGGACTGCTTGGAAGCCAGAAAGTTATCCCACCACTACTGCTGTATCCCACAGCTGACCTGCTGTCCAGGGGCCTGTGAACCCACCCACCAGCCTGGTCACCTGCTGATACTACTGACACCAAAGTAAACGGCCCATAGGCCCAAGGATTGGCCTGCCTGGATCTGCTAACACTGGTACCAGCACTGTCCACCTGGGGCCTAAGGATAGGCATACTTACCCCACCAATGCACTCACGAGGGCCTCAGGACTAGCCCAACTGGCATCTTTATCTCCAAAAAAACTTTAGCATGGCTTCCACTAATAACTGCACCCTAAGCCACTGATTAAATCACAGACACTATTGACACTAATTGCAGTCAAATAAATTATACAGAGACTACACTACTACACACACCCAGCATCAAAGCCAAGTGCCCTACACAACAAATACCACAGATACAACCTCAAGAAAAAATCCTCCTCTGTGAAAGTAAATCCAAAAAATTAGAACAAGTGACTGTTATACCAGATATGCAGATATCAATGTAAGGATACAAGAAACATGAAAAAGTAAAGAAATATGATGCCAATAAAATATGATGTCAATAAAAAAATTAAGACAGAAATCAAAAATTTATTTGGTTTCTTGAAAAAAAATGAAACTGAAACACAACATGCCAAAACCTATTGGATACAGCAAAAGTAGTGCTAAGAGATATATTTAAAACAATATACGGCTACACCAAAAGTGAACAGATTTCGCATAAAAAAATCTAAAGATGTACCTCGAGGAACTTGAATAGCAAGAACAAACCAAACTTAAAATTAGTAGAAAAAATTAAAGATCAGAGCAGATCTAAATGAAACAAAGACTAAAAAAAGCGATAAAAATAATCAACAAAGCAAAAGGTTTTTTAAAAAGATAAACAAAACTCATGCTAAAAACTCTCAATAAACTACATATTGATGGAACATATCTCTGAATAATAAGAGCTATTAATGACAAACCAATAGCCAATATCATACTGAATGGGCAAAAGCTGGAAGCATTCCCTTTGAAAACTGGCACAATACAAGGATGCCCTCTCTCACCACTCCTATTCAATATAGTAGTGGAAGTTCTGGCCAGGGCAATCAGGCAAGAGAAAGACATAAAGGGTATTCATATAGGAAGAGGGAGGAAGTCAAATAGTCTCTGTTTGCAGATGACCTGATAGTGTATTTAGAAAACATCATTGTTTCAGCCCCAAAACCCTTTAAGCTGATGAGCAACTTCAGCAAAGTCTCAGAATACAAAATCAATGTGCACAAATCACAAGCATTCCTATACACCAACAATAAACAAGCAGAGAGCCAAATAATGAGTGAATTCCCATTCACAATTGCTACAAATAGAATAAAATACCTAGGAATACAACTTACAAGGGACATGAAGGAACTCTTGAAGGAGGACTATAAATCACTGCTCAAGGAAATAAGAGAGGACACAAACAAATGGAAAAGCATTTCATCTTCATGGATAGGAAGAATCAATATCATGAAAATGGCCATACTGCCCAAAGTAATTTATAGATTCAATGCTATTTCCATCAAGCTATCATTGACTTTCTTCATAGAATTAGAAAAACTACTTTAAATTTCATGTGGAACAAAAAAGAGCCCATATAGCCAAGACAATCCTAAGCAAAAAGAATAAAGATGGAGGCATCACATTACCTGACTTCAAACTATACTACAAGCCTACAGTAAACAAAACAGCATGGTACTGGTACCAAAACAGATATATGAACCAATGGAACAGAATAGAGAACTCAGAAATAAAACCACACATCTACAACCATCTGATCTTCAACAAACCTGACAAAAACAAGCAATGGGGAAAGGGTTCCCTATTTAATAAACAGTGCTGGGAAAACTGGCTAGCCATATGAAGAAAACTGAAACTGGACCCCTTCCTTACACTTTATACAAAAATAATTCAAGGTGGATTAAGACTTAAATGTAAAACCCAAAACCATAAAAACCCTAGAAGAAAACTTAGGCAATACCATTGAGGACATAGGCATGGATAAAGACTTCATGACTAAAACACCAAAAGCAATTGAAACAAAAGCTAAAATTGACAAATGGGATCTAATTAATCTAAAGAGCTTCTGCACAGCAAAAGAAACTATCATCAGAGTGAACAGACAACCCATTCTGTAGAATGGGAGAAAAATTTTGCCATCTCTCCATCTGACAAAGGGCTAATATCCAAAATATACAAGGAACTTAAACAAATTTACCAGAAAAAAGACCAAAAATCCCATCAAAAAGTGGGCAAAGGATATGAACAGACACTTCTCAAAAGAAGACATTTATATGGCCAACAAACATATGGAAAAAAGTTCATCATCACTTGTCATTAGAAAAATACAAATCAAAACCACAATGACATACCATTGCATGCCAGTTAGAATGGTGATCATTAAAAATTCAGGAAACAACAGATGCTGGCAAGGATGTGGAGAAATAGTAACACTTTTACACTGTTGGTGGGAGTGCAAATTAGTGCAACCATTGTGGAAGGCAATATGACAACTCCTCAAGGATCTAGAACCAGAAATACCATTTGACCCAGCAATCCCATTATTGGGTATATACCCAAAGGATTGGAAATCATTCTACTATAAAGACACATGCACACATATGTTTATTGCAGCACTATTTACAATAGCAAAGACCTGGAACCAACCCAAATGCCCATCAATGATAGACTGGATAAAGAAAAGGCGGCACATATCTGCCATGGAATACTATGCAGCCATAAAGAGGAATGAGTTCATGTCCTTTTCAGGGACATGGATTCAGCTGGAAACCATCATTCTCAGCAAACTAACACCAGAACAGAAAACCAAACACTGCATGTTCTCACTCATAAGTGGGAGTTGAACAATGAGAACACATGGACACAGGGAGCGGAACATCACACAAAAGGGCCTGTTATGGGGTCAGGGGCAAGGGGAGGGAGAGCATTAGGACAAATACCTAATGTATGCAGGGCCTAAAACCTAGATGACGGGTTGATAGGTACAGCAAACAACCATGGCACATGTATACCTATGTAACAAACCTGCATGTTCTGCACATATATCCCAGAACTTAAAGTAAATTTTTAAAAAAGATAAAACTGATAAACTACTAACTAATCTAATCAAGAAAAAAGGGAGAATATAAAAATAAACAAAATTCAAAATGAAAAAGACATTACAACTGATATCACAGAAATAAAAATCATTATGAAGTGCTGGGCGCACTGGCTTACGCCTATAATCCCAGCACTTTGGGAGGCCGAGGTGGGTGGATTGCCTGAGCTCAGGAGTTCGCAACCAGCCTGGGCAACATGGTGAAACCCTGTCTCTACTAAAACACAAAAAATTAGCCGGGCATGGCATCATATGCCTGTAGTCCCAGCTACTCAGGAGGCTGAGGCAGGAGAATGGCGTGAAACCAGGAGGCAGATGTTGCAGTGAGCTGAGATCACGCCACTGTACTCCAACCTAGGTGAGACAGCGAGATTCTGTCTCAAAAAAAAAAAAGATTATGAGGAACTGTTGTTAACACCTGTATGTTAACAGACTAGAAAACCCATAAAAATTGATATATTTCTAGACACATACAACCTGTCAAGATTGAATTAGGAAGAAATAGAAAATCCAAACTGACCCAAAACAAGTAACAAGATCAAATCCATAATAAGTAGTCTCCCAACCATGAAAAGCCCAGGATCTGTTGGTCTTATTGCCAAATTCTACCAAACATGTAAAGAAAAACTTATAGCAATTCTCTTCAAGTCATGTTTAAAGAAACAAAAACAGGGAATCCTCCCTAACTCATTCTATGAGGCCAGGTTTACACTGATACCAAAACCAGACTAGGACACAACAACAACAACAACAACAACAACAACAACAACTACAGCCAATATTCCTGATGAACATAGATGAAAAATTCTCGATAAAATACCAGCAAATTGAATCCAAAAGAACATCAAAAAGATAATATGACATGATCAAGTAGGATTTATCCCAGGGATGCAAGGATGTTTTAACGCAATACATGTGATACATCACACCAAGAGAATGAAAGACAAAAACCATATGGTCATCTCAAAAAACACAGAAAAGGCATTTAATAAAATTCAGCATCTTTTCAAGATGTAGTCCCAGCTACCTGTGAGGCTGAGGCAGCAGAATGGCGTGAACCCAGGAGGCAGAGGTTGCAGCGAGCTGAGGTCACGCCACTACAGTCCAGCCTGGGCGACAGAGCAAGACTCTGTATTAAAAAAAAAAAAAAAAAAAAAAAAGATTCTCAACATACCACGAATCAAAGGAACATACCTCAACATAATAAAGTCATATATGACAAATCCACACCTAATGCCATACTGACAAGGAAAAGCTAAAAGCATTTCCTCTAAGAACTATACACAATTAGGTTGCCCACTTTTACCACTCCTATTCAATCGTACTGGAAGTCAAAGCCAGAGAATTGAAGCAAGAGAAGGAAATAAAATACATCCAGATTGGAAAAGAGGAAGTCAAATTGTCCTATGCAAATGATAAAATCTTATATTTAGATAAATCAAAAGATTCCACCAAAAACTCTTAGAACTGATAAACAAATTCAGTAAAATTGCAGGTTAAAAAATCTACATATGAAAATTGAATGCATTTACAATTCACCAATAATGAAATAGCTGAGAGAGATGTCAAGAAATTGATGTCATTTACACTAACTACAAAAATAAGAAAACATCTGGGAGTAAATTTAACCACAGAGGTGAAAGACCTGTACAAGGAAAACTGCAAAACACTGATGAAAGAAATTGAAGACAACAAAAACAAATGGAAACACATCTCTGTTCATGGATCAGAAGAAATAATATTGTTAAAATGACACAATTATCCAACGCAATTCACAGATTCAATGCAATCCCTATGAAAATGCAATGACATTTTTCACAGAAATAGGAAAAACAATCCTAAAATTTACATGGAGCCAAACAAGGTTGGACAGTTAAAGCAATCCTGAGGAAAAAGAACAAAGCTGGAGATATCAGAATACCTGACTTCAAAATGTATTATAAGGATAAAGTAACCAAAACAGCATGGCATTGATATAAAAACAGACACATAGACAAATGGAACAGAATAGAGAAGTCAGAAATAAATCTATGTATTTACAAACAACTGATCTTTGACAAAACCACTAAGAACATGCATTGGGGAAAGGGCATCTCCTTCAATAAATGGTGCTTAGAAAACTGATCTCAATACATAGAAGATTGAGACTGGACTGCTATCACTCATTGTATTCAAAAATCAACTCAAGAGGAATTAAGGACTTAAATATAAGACTTGACACTATAAAACCACTAAAAGAAAACATAGGGGAAACACTTCAAGACATTGGTCTAGGCAAAGACTTTATGGCTACCACCTCAAAAGCCCAGGCAATAAAACCAAAAATAGACAAATGGGACTATATCCAACTAATAAGCTTATGCACAGGAAATGAAAAATCAATAAGATGAAGAGACAACTCGTTGAATGGAAGAAAATATTTACAAACTATTTATCTGACAAGGACTAATAGCCATAATAAATAAGGAACTCAACTGTGAGAAAACAATTCCATTAAAAAGTAGGCAAAAGAATAAATAGACATTTCTCAAAACAAGACATACAAATGATTAGGAGGTATATGAAAAAATATTTAACATCACTAATCATCAAGGAGATGCAAATTAAACCACAATGAGACATTACCTTACCCCAGTTAAAATAGCTATTATTAGAAAGAAAAAAATAATAACAGATGCCGGTGAGGATGCAGAAAAAAGAGAACCCTCATAGAGTGTTGATACAAATGTAAATTAGTACAGCCACAACAGGAAACAGTGTAAAGATTTCTCAAAAAACTAAAATTAAACGTACCATGTGATACAGCAATTTCACCACTGGGTATTTATCCAAAGGAAAGGAAATCAGTATATCAAAAGGATACCTGCACCACCATGTTTATTGCAGCACTAGGCACAATACCAAAGATATGGAAGGGTCCATCAATAGATGAATGAATTTTTAAAATGTGCTCTGTCTACACAATAAAATATTATTCAGCCATAAAAAAGAAATCCTGTCATTTGCAGCAACATTGATGTAACTGAGGGTCATTATGTTAAGTGAAGTAAGCCTGGCACAAAAAGACAAATACTGCATGTTCGCACTCATATGTGGGAGCTAAAAATGTTGATCTTGTGGAGGTAGACAGTAGAATTCTAGATACTAGAGACTGGGAACGGTGTGTGGGTGGGAAAGGGAGAAGGAAGATAGGTTAGCTAATGGTTACAAACATACAGTTAGAGAGAATAAGTTCTAATGTTCTACAGCAGAGGAGGGTGGCTATAGTTAACAACAATGTATTGAATATTTCAAAATAGCTAGAAGAGAGAACTTGAAATGTTTTCAACACATAGAAATGATCTCATATTATGTATCAGTAAAAAATATGATAATCAGGCCAGACTGAAAGACGGGAAAAAAAAACAAAAACAAAAACAAAAACACAGGTGAGAAGGGGAATAACACCACAGGGTAAGAATTGGGAAAGGGACTTTTACTTTTCACTTTACAGCCTTTGCACCAATTTTTAAAACATGTATCAAATATATTAATAAAAATTTTAAATAACCATAACAAATCATAATAATAAATAAGTTAAATTGAGACGACAGGAAGATATGGTTCATGCCTTCAAATAATGCATTATCTGTTAAATGAACTCACAGGCTAAAAGTCTCTTAGCAGAGCTTAGATTTTTACCTGGTGACCAAAACATCATTACTACTCCCGACTGTATCATGTTTATAAAATAGCCAGGAGTCTTCCCACTCCACTAACCACAATCTCCTGAGCAACTTTTAACTTCAATTTTGCTGGCTATCTTTAAATTTCCTATTTGGAAGCACAGAGAAAGTCTGAGCTAGAACTAAGTAGAGTGATATCTGCTTGTTTCTCTTGACTATCTGTCATCTCTAAGTATCCCATTGAAGCCTATTTCTCCTACTTGAGTACCTTCAAATTTATTTAACGTCAAATTTGTTTGAACTACCAGAGGAATAACAAGATGACAATTACTTTTGATTTTGCCTATCACTTTCTTTCTCTGGAATATAATCTTAGTGACCAGGGCAATGATGGCTACTTATCATTCATTTCTGGAGCATCAGCTGCACTTGGGTGATTATGTAGGGACTACACAAGTTCAAAGACCCTGCGTAGAAATGATTCCAACAAGCAGGGGAAAGGAAATTAGTTCTGTGACCCTAACCCAGAATTCTCTAGATCTAAAAGACTGGCATGCTCTGAACCAGAGAGGAAACATGAGACCCATTCAAGAACAGATTGAAATCCTGAGTCATGGCATTAAAATAGTGCCCAACCCTCTTGCCTTCCTCTCCAGGGTTCTGACAGCAGGAGAGCTTGGTTGCATCCAGATGATATCTTTCAGCTTCAAGTTATAACTTGGAAACCTGAAGAAACTGGAGCAGATGGTTGACTTCATGCATCATTGAAAGGCCTGTAGTCCTCTCACATATTTGGCAATTCTGCTAAGCAAATAGAACAAACCCTACTTCAACTAAAGTCTACTTAACAATATATTGCTGTGTGGGACAACATATCATTGTATAGACAAAATTTAATGTGGCAAAAACAAGAGGCAACCCGACAAACAGGTATTTAAGAAAATATACATAGCTACATACCAGAAGTAGGCTACTGTGAAAATAAATTACATCTAAGGCTTCCAAAAATTACATTAAGAAATCTAATCAACAGAATGGGCTCTTCCACACAGGTAATTTATCTCATCGATTATCTTGGTGCACTTGACACATAGGCAACAACACGTGTAGCATAGGTGCTGCCCATGGAAGGTCAGTGGCAGGGTTTTCAATAAGGGTTTTCTCACGATCCTAGAAAGAACATGAACTCAACAATCTGTATTCAACAGAAGGTTGAAGGCTATTCTTCTTTATAAGCAAAGGTAGCCACACATACTGGCAATATAATTTCATGGGACACTTGTAGCCACATTACCCCAAATGTCCACCATTGTCTCAGTTCCAGACCTGTTGTAGTATCATCCCATATTCTTTCCTGATGGGAAACTTTATATTTAAATAAGGCAGCTGTAGGCTGGGCACGGTGGCTCACACCTGTAATCCTAGCACTTTGGGAGGCCAAGGCGGGTGGATCACGAGGTCAGGAGATCGAGACCATCTTTGCCAACATGGTAAAACCCTGTCTCTACTAAAAATACAAAAAGTTAACAGGGCATGGTGGCGTGTGCCTGTAATCTACTCGGGAGGCTGAGGCAGGACAATCACTTGAACCAGGGAGTCGGAGGTTGCAGTGAGCCAAGATCAAGCTACTGCACTCCAGCCTGGCGACAGAGCAAGACTCCGTCTCAAAAAAATATATATTAAAAAAATAATAATAATAAGGCAGCTGTGGCAACAGTAAAAGAAGATAAGAAAATGAATGAGAAATTATATTTGGGGACTACTGTAGTGATAGTGAAGAAAGAGATCGTGAGTGTCTTATTAGTACAAATCATTTGTAGAATACACAGGCTCACTACAGTAGAAGTCAAGGTTTTGATTATCTGCTAAACTTTTGTTAAAAGTGACTTTCCATCTAGAAAAATTATCTGATCAGTTCTTCATTTGTCTTGAGAATATCTCTCAAAAGGTACAAAAAAAAAAAAAAAAAAAACCATAAAAAAAAAACCATGGAGAAACCATAAATCTGGATCTAATTCTGACCAGGGACTCTTCTTCTGTTAAACAAGATTTTTAAGTCTTTCAATTCAATTCTGCACCTATTTATTGAGCACTCACTATACATTATACAAAGCAGCCCATTATACTCACCACTCAGTACAATACTTTGCTACTGCAAAAAACATGAGCTCAAATATTTAGAGGCAAAAAAGACTCTATGTTTAATTTATTCCACTGTATCTTTTAAACCAGTCATAGATTGGATACTTGAATGGGGTCCCTGAATGCACTTGGTTTTGTTATCACGTCTGCATTACTAACATCAATCTGTTGTTATAAATAATACACATTGATTACAGAGGGATTAACAAGAAGAAAAAAGTGAATAAGCAAAAATATATCAAAAACATTATAAAAAGTTAGATGAATGTAAGTCTGCTATCCAGATTATGGAACATTTAACTGCTCTTTACTATTTTTAAAAAACAAAACAAAACTTTATTGAGTAGCTTTGTAAAGTATTTTAAAGATTTTCATCCAAGATACTTCTTTGTTAGTAAATGTGGTTCTAACAAAGTGACTTCCTATTGCTAAGCCTCATTCACTTCATTAAAAAGATCTCTTAAGCTCTAAGAGTTCTTAGATGTATCCTGCTATTGTTAAAAAAAAAAAAAAAAAAAGATGTTTTCTACTCCCTGTTACTCCCACTGAAATCTAACATTTCTCTGTACCAAGAACTTCTTTTTGTTCTGTGGTTCTGTGACCAAAAATAAAAAATAAAAATTAAAAATTAAAATCCTGGACTAGGCACAGTGGCTCATGACTGTAATCCCAGCACTTCGGGAGGCTGAGGCGGGTGGACCACAAGGTCAGAAAATCAAGACCATCCTGGCTAACACGGTGAAACACCGTCTCTACTAAAAATACAAAAAGTTAGCCAGGCATTGTGGTGCGCACCTGTAGTCCCAGCTACTCTCGAGGCTGAAGCAGGAGAATCACTTGAACCCAGGAGGTGGAGGTTGCAGTGAGCCGAGATCACGCCACTGCACTCTGGCCTGGTGACAGAGAGAGACTCCATCTCAAACGAAACAAAACAAAACAAAACAAAACACAAAAAATTTAAATCCAGGCTTTTTTCTTAACTCTACAAAGTTGATAGTTTAACTGGGCATAACGACATGACACATAGACTAGTAATTCTAGAACCTGGGTTATTCTCAGAAACAGCTCTGGAACTTTTTAAAAAAATTGTAAATTGCTCTGCTCCAACTTCAGACTTTATGATTCGATCCAGAACCTCTAGGACCTGGAAGTGCATTTTTAAAAACTTCATCTATTGCAGTGGGGTAAATTTAAAACTCCCAACATAGTCTCAAGAAGAAAAGAACAAATAAAACTATACAAAACCCACATCCTCAGCTTAACAAGAAGATAACATCAAAACTTCAAAATATATATAAGTAGAAATAGACACAACAAATCCCAGCAAACTATCTCTAAAATCCTGATATAAACTTTTGCGGAGAGCAAGGGCAGTTTGGAAAAAAAAAAAAAAAAAAAAATGTGCAGAAGACAGGACATGAAACCACCACCAGAAAGAAAAAGTCAACAATAAGAGTGAAAACACCAAAAATGTGTCCCGGTAAATCCAGGCAATGACTTCATGAAAGGACCTAAACATCTGCTCAGGATGTGAGGAGACAATCTTAGAAAACTAACATTCCTAGGAAAGAATAAGGCAAAAAGGAAAAAGTGGTCCCCTTTGAAAAGCCTGCAGTAAAGTAGAAAAATAAGCAAACACAGGAAAGTTAGAATCTGTAAGTTTAAGTAAAACAAATTAAAATAAAAAATTAAACAGCATGCAAACACTCTTCTTACTGCTCCCCTGCCAAAACAAAAACAAAGAAAAAAAGCAAACCAAAAAAATAATAAAATTTTAAAAACATGCATGTAGAAAATCCATACCTCACTACATTGACAAGCAGGACACTCTTGAAATACAGACACAACAATGCAAATCTCCAACTCAGTGCACAGAAACATAAAAGCACAAATCATTTCACCTATATAAAATTACTGTTAAAAGAAAGTGGAAAATGTGAATGCAAGCAATTCAAATAACAAAGTATCTCTGCCCAAAGCATATAATGAAGCAGAACAAAACTGAAATGCAACACTACAAGCTAAGCTAAATATTGTCAATCAGTATTGGGATGTGAAAAAGTCAGAAATTTAAAAACTAAAATCAGAAATTGGCAAAAAAGAAAGAAGTAAAATGATAATTGATAAATGGAAGGAAAAATTACAATAAAAATACAAAATTATACCAGAAACAATGACTAAATCATATAACATCCAAGAAGGAATACAATTAAATGAAAATATAATAACAGAATGTAAAAAAAATTTAGAAAGACAATAACAGGATTTCAAATGAGACAATACCAGTCTTAAAAATTAGAAAATCAATGGAAAAGAGCAGATTAAAAAGGCAAAAAGTGGAAGCACAAAAGATAAAATTTATATGTAATTACAGGACATAACTTACATGTTATAAGGACCCACAATGCACATAGGAAATTGAGCCAGTATTAGACTTTACAAATTTTCAAAAGTCAGTTCTTCCAGGTAAAATATAAAACATATTACAGGAACAAGAGAATTAGATTAGCATCAGAATACCCACAACCAACCAACCAAGTAAGGCAACAAAAGAACAGCATTTTTAAAAATCCTCTAAGAAAGAAGTGTGAATCAGGTTTTTATATCCAGCCAAACTATCCATCAAGTATAAAGGCCATAGAAAAACTCTTTTAAACATTTGATTACAGAATTATGTAACCTTGGGGAATAAACTAGAAAAGGAATTGGCAAATAATTTTCCATAAAGAGACAGAGAGTTCATGTTTTCTACTTTGCAGTCTATTTGGCCTCTATTGCTGTTATTCAACTCTAATTCAAAGCGTGAAAATGGCCATAGCCTCTATGTAAACAAATAGGTATGGCCAGATTTGTCCCACAGAAAGCCAGAGGGTCATAGTTCATAGACTTCTATACTAGATGATAAGCTTCATTCAACCAAGAGATAACTAAGCATATAATATGTCAAATTATGTTAAGTTTAATTTTTAACACATTAAATAATGTTATTTCTTTACTATGTTAAAGTATGCTTAATATATAAGTTGTAGTTCTAAAACTAAAACAAATGTGAGGGCAAGTGCAAAACAATAATGATACATATGATGCATGCTATGTATTATAAGCACTGATAAATATATATGATATAACTAAAAATGAAAGGAGAAACTAGAAGAAAACAAAATACGTTTGTTGGCTGTTTTATGAGCAACAGATGGAGGCTAAAATATACTGTTAAAAACTGATAAATCAGATAAACACTGAAAAATAAGTAAGTGGAATAGAACATTTAGAAAGGTTAAAGAACCAAGTTAACAGGCTGGGCATGGTGGCTCACATCTATAATCCCAGATAGTGGGAGGAGGAGACTCTTCTCAGGGTTTGGGGCATTCAGCCTTCTTTCTTGTACCTGTATCCAGTCTGAGTCAGTTACAGCCCCTGGCTGTATCTGGCCTATGCCACCAGCCTGCTCCCACTATCTGTCCTACAAGAGTGCTGCAAGAATAAATTGAATATCAGACAGTGTCTAAGATTCCTCTTTGAGATGAATTGGACCAAAGGGGAAAAATTTTCCCTGGGGAAGCTGGTTAACTAGGATCCCAAGAACCCCAAACACAACATTACCCAAGTGAAATAAAAACATACATCCACACAATGACTTCTGTGCAAATAAACATAGCAGCTTCACTCTTAATAGCAAAACAAAAACAAAACACGACAATAAGCCAAATACCTATCACCTTGTAAATGAATAAATGAAATGCAGTATAGCCATATGATGGAATATGAGTCTGCAATTAAAAGGAAAAAGCTACTGACAACATACACATACAATGATATGGATAAATCCCAAAAGCATTATGCTTAGAAAAAGCAGACAGACTCAAAAGACTACATACAGAAGGATTCTACTTATATAAAATTTGTCTAAGTAAACTCCACACTCTCTCTCCCACTGATAACAACAAAATTCTTAGTCAAAATATGTAAAGCAACTATTTAAAGATTCTGAAAAGTAAATAATATCAGGTGAATTCGAGAGGGAATAACAACTCAAAGAAACACCAACATAGTATCTCAAAGAGTAAAGTATATATATTTTAATTCCTAGAAAACAATTCAAATACATGAAGCAAAAACTAATAGAACTGAAAGAAGAAAATTATAAATCCAAGCTTATAGCTAGAGACTTCAACACTGCTTTCTCAGTGATCAATAAGCAAGTAAAGAGAAAATCGGGAGGCATTAAGAAAACACAAACAATACCAAAAACACTTAATTGAAAGTTACAGAATATTCTTTCCCTGCAAAAAGCAGAATATACATTCTTTTCAAGAGCACATGGAATATTCACTGAAACACACCATGTCTTAATCATAAAACAAATTTTAACAAATTTAAAAGAATTGAAATTATACAAAGTACATTATCTAAGAATTACAATAAAATTAAACTAGAAATTAGTCACAGAAATATAGAAAAGTCTTCAAATGCTTGGAAATGAAACATTGCACTTTAGGAAGAATTCTCAAAGGAAGGGTATTAGTTTCAAAGGAATTCTCGGATGAAGTGTATTAGTTTGCCCAGGTTGCTATAATAAAAAAAAAAAACACTTCAACTGGTGGCTTAAACAACACATTTATATCTCACAGTTCAGGAAGTTCAAGATCAAGGTGCTGACAGATTCAGATCCTGGTGAGGGCTCTCTACCTAACTTGCAGACAGCCACCTTCTCACTGTGTTCTTACATGGTGAAGAAAGAGAAAACTCTGGTCTCTCTTCCTGTTCTTGTAAAGATATTAATCCCAGCATGAGAGTCCCACCCTCATTAATGAAAAGTGCTTCTATCTAAGAAACTAGAGGTGAAAAGACAAAATAAAACCAAAGCAACCAGAAATAAAAAGGAAAGTTATAGATAAAAGAAGAAATCAATGAAACTGAAAAGAGAAAAACAATAGACGAAAACAATGAAACCAAAACCAGGTTATTTGGAAAGACTGATAAACTTCTTGTCAAACGGATCTTGCAAATGTAAATTTATCTCATATTCTGACTTATGGGAGGGATCTTCATTTAGGTCTTTAGACTTGTGACCTTAGGTCTTCAGACTTCATGTCTACAACTCTCCACTTCCATCTAATGTCCGAGTATAGACAATGCAGAAAGTTTCTTCTAAAAAGGGAAATACACCTTCTAAATGATCAAATTTCTTTTTTTCTTTCTTTCTTTCTTTCTTTTGAGATGGAGTATCGCTCTATCACCCAGGCTAGAGTGCAGTAGGGCGATCTCGGCTCACTGCAATGTCTGCTTCCCAGGTTCAAATGATTCTCCTGCCTCAGCCTCCCAAGTAGCTGGGATTACAGGTGCCTGCCATCATGCCTGTCTAATTTTTGTATTTTTAGTAGAGACAGTGTTTCACCATGTTGGTCAGGCTGGTCTCAAACTCCTGACCTTGTAATCTGCCCACCTCAGCCTCCCAAAGTGCTGAGATTACAGGTGTGAGCCCCCGTACCTGGCCCCTAAATGCTCAAATTTCAATATCGCTTTATGAGTGCTTATGACACATACACAACAAAGTATTTGGTAACATTTCTTTAAGACAGAGTTGAATCACAAGTGAATCACAAGCATATGAGGTGTAATCCATTGATAAGCCACATCTTAATTCTGGTTGGTGTCTACACAGGAGCTTTCTCCAGCTTCTGCCTCTCTATGGCCTCCTTCCAGAATCTACATCTTTGCTTCTCAAAACATGATCTCAACAACTGCCCTGTAATAAGGTCAACCTCCCCACCTCCCTGTGCCCTACCTATAAAGGTTATTTGGCCACAACTCCTTTACTTTAGCAGAAGCTTTCCAGCTTCCCTTGATATGTTCTTAAGCTTGCTATTTTTACAACTATTTCAAAACCAGGACATTTCTAAGTCATGAAAAATCTTCAGCTGTTCTAGAGCTCTGTAGATCTATGACCTCAAGGAAGCTGCAACAAAGTTGCCTGAGAGAGAAGAGGAACACAAAATAAATACAAAGTACAGCAGACAATCTAGGCCTATGAGAAATGCTAAAATTCCTATGGCAACAGTTATGAATACTGTAGAATTTTAGAGAAAGTGAGATGAGTGAGAATTGGAATGGCCTTCATATGTCAGGTTGTACCTGGAGGAAGACACAAGGTGCTCAGAAAATGGGAACCACAGGAATAAAAGCACAGCAATACTAATATCCAAGGAGCGGGAAAGACGCTACCATGACTAGCGCACAGATTTTATATTCGAGGTGAAATACAGTTTGAGAGACTTGAAATCAAGCAGATGAGTTCAGGCCAGGCGCAGTGGCTCACGCCTGTAATCCCAGCACTTTGGGAGGCCAAGACAGGCAGATCACTTAAGGTCAGGAGTTCAAGACTAGCCTGGCCAACATAGCGAAATCCCGTCTCTACAAAAATACAAAAATTAGCCGAGTGTGGTGGTGGGCGCCTGTAATCCCAGCTACTCGGGAGGCTGAGGCAGAAGAATCGCTTGAACCTGGGAGACAAATGTTGCAGTGAACCGAGATCACACCAGTGCATTCCAGCCTGGGTGACAGAGCAAAACTATGTCTCCAAAAAAAAAAAAAAAAAAAAAAAAAAGCAATGGGAAACAGGTGCAGAGAAGTGATAGATGAGGAAAGTGATTTAGTGATTTTGGGGGAAGGTGAATGGAGCAGAGGGTATAGTGTGCTTGGAGAAAGTTTGACACCAGGCAGGCCACCAGAAGCTATGCCTGGATGGCTGAAATGGAAAAAGAACATAAAAGACAGATGCAAAATGTTTTCAAAGATGGCACTGAATGTACTTAGTGAGTAGGAGCAGAAGATAAAGAAGCAATTGAGCTTCTGGGAGAATATGACTAGGTAAATTTTAAAAGCAGCAAAACAAAGAGAGAAAATAAAGGAACTAGTTGAGAAGATAAGGGGGTGAACATTAATTCTAAGTGATGACAACATTCTTGAGTGGCCATGTTCTTTCTCAGCAGAGATTAGAATACCAGAACAGGATCATAATTATCTACATAAACATGATAAAGTCACAAAAAAATTGATGAGATGGGGAAAACTGTTAGCAAGAGAAGGGGATTAAAAATATTTTTTAAAAAAACTATTTAGTTTTACAATTAATAAGAAAATTTCTATTTTTTATCTTTTTTTGTCTTCAACATTTAAGTTCAAGGATACATGTGCAGGATATGCAGGTTTGTTCTGTAGGTAAATGTGTGTATGGTGGTTTGCTGCACAGATCATCCCATCACCTAAGGATGAAGCCCAGCACATATTAACTATTCTTCCTGATGCTCTCCCTCACCCCACAACAGGCCCCAGCGTCTGTTGTTCCCCTCCCTGTGTCCATTCGTTCTCATCATTCAGCTCTCAATTATAAGTGAGAACATGCAGTGTTTGGTTTTTTGTTCATGTGTTAGTTTGCTGAGAACAACGGTTTCCAACTCCATCCATGTCCCTGCAAAGGACATTATCTCGTTCCTTTATATGGCTGCATAATATTCCATAGTGTATATGTACCACATTTTCTTTTCTTTTCTTTTTTTTTTTTTGAGACAGAGTCTCACTCTGTTGCCCAGGTTGGAGTGCAATGGCGTGGTCTTGGCCCACTGCAACCTCTGGGTCCTGGGTTCAAGCAATTCTCCTGCTTTAGCCTTCAAAGTAGCTGGGACTACAGGTACCTGCCACCATGCCCAGCTACCTTTTTGTATTTTTAGTAGAGATGAGATTTCACTGTGTTGGCCAGGCTGGTGATGTACCACATTTTCTTTGTCCAGTCTATCATTAATGGGCATTTAGGTTGATTCCATGTCTTTGCTATTGTGAATAGTACTGCAGTGAACATACATGTGGATGTATCTTTATAATAGAATAACTTCTATTCCTTTGGGTATATACCTAGTGATGGGATTGCTGGGTCAAATGGTATTTCTGCCTTTAGGTCTTTGAGGAATTGCCACACTGTACTCCAAAATGGTTGAACTAATATACACTCCCACCAACAGTGTAAAAGTGTTCCTTTCTCCCCACAACCTCACCAGTGTCTGTTGTTTTTTGACTTTTTAGTAATAGCCATTCTGACTGGTGTGAGTGGTATCTCATTGTGGTTTTGATTTGCATTTCTCCAATGATCAGTGATGTTGAGTTATTTTTCATGTCTGTTCGCTGCATAGATGTCTTCTATTGAGAAGTGTCTGTTCATGTCCTTTGCCCACTTTTTAATGGGGTTTTGTTTTTCATGTAAATTTCAACACTTTCCAACCATCCAATGAGGAGGGAAGAAAAAAGATAAGCTTGTGCAGAAAGCAGAGGAACAGTTGTAAAAAATGGAGAGGTTAAAAAAATCTTTTAAAAAGTTATTGTTTGTCAGTGGTGTCCAATGTTACAGAGGTCAAGGAAAATGAAGATATAAGGACGACAACTAAGCTTAAGAACTGAAAAGTTATGGCCAGTGGTTGCCAGGGACCAGAGGTGAGAGCAATAAAGAGTTGTTTAATGGGAAAAAAGTTTTAGTTTTGCAGAATGAAAAAGTTCTGGAAATGGATGGTGGTGATGATTACATGACAATATGAATCATCACATTGTCACTATAATATATTGGTATAGTTTATTAATATCATTGAGCTCTACACTTAAAATGGTTAAGATGGTAAGTTTTATAAGTATTTTACCACACACAAAAAAATGGAAGTTATGCCATTTTCTTTGCAAAAATCTATAACTTACTGTGTTTTATGTTGTTGTTTTTGTTTTTCATTTTAAGAGGTACATTAGGTTTTTCTGCATGTGGAAAAGAAAATAAGCAGTTATTCACATTGAATTTCCCAGAAGTTCCCAATAATCAATAGTTATTTAGACATATTTTTCTCATCTGAGAAAAATTTCCTTTTGAATCAACTTTTCATGAGATTTCTAACATATAAAAGGAAAAAAACATAAATTCCTTATAAAATCCAAGTAATTATATCTTTTGTCTGCAGTTTTCTGGGGAACATAGATACCATATTCATCCCAGTCTCTAAATCTTACATTTCTATTCTAACTCTTTCATATTGAGGACAAAGAAATTGAAGCCCGGAGGCTGAATGATACGCAGATTACCCATGGTGCTGGCAGAAGGGGTGGGACAAGGACCCAGGTCTTCAGAGGCCCTGCTCCATGTGCTTTCTGCCATGTCATGCTCTTTCTGAAGTGAGTTTTTCTCACAAATAATTCTGTAAATTTGTGTAGGAGTATTATATAGGAATTACATTAATAAAAGTCCCTTTAAAAAAATTTCTTGTTTCAGAAAGAGGAAACAGGCTACTATATTTCAAATTAATTGTGTTAGAATGTTACTCATTTCAACCAGTCTATAGTCTATAAATGACTGTAAGGCATAGTTATTATGCCGTGCTCAGAAGGTACTCATAAATAGAGCTAATCTCTTAATTAGATATTATTAACAGAATTACTATATAATGTAAGCTATTATTTCTAATCCTAGAAAATTTTATGGGTTATCATCCCTAAACTACTTTTGCCTAAAAACCATTCGGAACACTGAAGAAGAAAAAAGGCAAAAAATAAACAGGTAGGAGTCACATGACTATTCTTTCTCACCTATTGTTCTTGCACTGACTTATTTCTTGGTGATTATAAAATTACTGATTTATTGGAGGTTCTTTAGCACCATAACAGCTTTGCTTTCTCCTATGAATTACTACGTCTTATTAAAAAGGAAAGAGTGCTTTCACCTTCTTTCACCTTCTTGGATATAACCAATAACACTGACATTTGCCAGGGCCGGGGGGTGAGAGGAGTGAGGAGTTGTTGTTTAATGGGCATAAAGTTTTAGTTTTGCAGAATGAAAAAGTTCTGGAAATGGATGGTGGTGATGATTACATGACAATATGTAATCATTCTCCTTAATCTCTTTGTAACATTGGACACCACTGACAATAACTTTTAAAAGTCTTTTTTAACCTCTCTATTTTTCACAACTACTCCTAAACTTCCTGCACAAGCTCATATTTTTCCTTCCCTCCTCACTGGATGGTTGAAAAACTTTGAAATTTACATGAAAAACACAACCCCACTAAAAAGTGGGCAAAGGACATTTGGATATAGCCAATGCAGAATGACATTTCTTTGAGCAGGGTTAACCCAGTGCCTGAATATGAGCCAAATATTTTTCTCATAATTAGATATTTTGCATTCATTTGGCTAGTACAGGTATTCCTTGTTATCCTTGGGGGTTCCAGGACCCCCATGGATATCAAAATCCATAGATGCTCAAGTCCCTGATATAAAATGGGATAGTATTTGCATGTAACCCACATGCATCCTCCCACTTATTTTTATTTATTTATTTATTTATTTATTTATTTATTTATTGATTTATTTATTTATTTATTTTTTGAGATAGAGTCTCACTCTAGCTCAAGAAAAAAAAAAAAAAAAAAACCCAGGCTGGAGTGCAGTGGCCCTATCTCAGCTCACTGCAACCTCCACCTCCTGGGTTCAAGCAATTTCCCTGCCTTTTCCTCCCTAGTAGCTGGGATTACAGTCATGTGCCACCAGACCCAGCCAATTTTTGTATTTTTAGTAGAGACGGGGTTTCGCCATGTTGGCCAGGCTGGTCTTAAACTTCTGACCTCCAGTAATCTGACTGCCTCAGCCTCCCAAAGTGCTGGGATTACAGGCATAAGCCACCATGTCCAGACCTTGCATATACTTTAAATCATCTCTAAATCACTATAATACCTAATATAATGTAAATGGTATATAAATAGTTGTTATATTATATTGTCTTTTTATAATATTTTTATTGTTGTATTTTTATTGTTTTTTTTCCCAAATATTTTTGACCCACAGTTGGTTGAATCCAAGGATGTGGAACCCACAGTTAAGGAAGGCTGATTATACCCACACCTTCTGACTTTACTGTGGTAAATGAATGTTTTGTGGTGTGGGATGAGGGTGGCTCTGCAACCATAATGAAACTGATCCCTCTGAGAATTCAGGCTTAACCTCTTAGTCAAATCATTGCTGACCATTTTTAAGACTTGGTTCAAACAAAACAATTGCACTTGGCAGTCTAGGGAGGTAGGGAGTGAAATTGTTGCATTACAGAGTGAGAAAAGTCACCTTAAGTTGTGAATAAAGTATGTACCACATTAAGGGAAGCTAAGAAAAAGCTTGCCCCTCAAAGTTGATGCTTCTCATCAAAAAAAAATAAAAATTTTTTAAGTTATATACAATGAAAATTGGATTTATGTATCTGTCAAATATGGCAGGAAAGATCAATTACTAGCCTGCAATAATGAATAGAGTCACATCTTGTTTAATGGCATGGAACGTGTAACTTAACTGTGTGGGTCCTTACTGTGATGGGTTGGAATGTGGTACACATCTTCTAAATCTCAGTAGTGTCCTTGCAAGGCTGTGTCATTCTGGTAGTTAGGGCCAAGTTTAGGGTATGGAAGTAAAACATTTCCTCAAGCACGATCAGGTAAGACAGCATAGAGCGTGACTTCCACAAAAAAATATGGTTTTTTTTTTTTTAAATTTTTAAAAAATAATGTGAATTAGGCTATAAAAAGAAAACCAAATCATATTTTAATGGTCAAAACACAATAAAAAGACTATCTCTTCAAAGGAAAAAAATGTGTTTTTGAGTCAAAGAAAAAATAATCAAAACTGAAATTTCAGACAATTTAGAAATTACTGAAGAGGTGGCTACAATTTTTTTTGTGAAAAAGATCAGAGGCAAAATCATAGCCATAAATACTTTCACTTTCTTTATGCCAGATAATGCTAGTTTAAACATTTTTTTAAACTATATAACAGTTGTACGTATTTTGGAGATACATGTGATATTTTGATACCTATATACCATGTGTAATGATCAAATTAGGGTAACTGGGAATCCATCACCTCAAACATTTATCTTTTCTTTGTGTTGAGAATGTGGCAGTTCTCTTCTAGCTATTTTAAAATATATATTAAATTACTGTTAACTATAATTTCCCTACTCTACTGTCAAATACTAGAACTTATTTCTTCTCTCTAACTGTATTTTTTACCCATTAACCAACTTCTGTTCATCCCGACAAAAAGTAATGTGCTAAGCATTTACCTCAAAAAAGTAAGAAAAACCAACTCCAAAACATTAAAATATAGTCACTAAACCTGTGTAACATCTAAGGCATGTCATTAAATAGAACATTCTGGATATTCTGTTTAATTAGGTACCCAGTAGGTCCTATTCAGCACTATATGTACTAAAATGGCATATGTTCAAAAAGCATTACACGAAGAGACCAAAACACAGAATTACTAACATGGTATGCCACGATTAATGTTTATTTTTTCTTTCTTTTTCAGATGAAAATGCACGTCAGTTCCTAGATCATCTATAAATTGAAACAAGAAAAGGATGGGAAGTGGGTGACTGAAGGTCAGGGATTGGAATGCCATATATTTTACATTTTGTACTTTTCAGAGCTTTTTTGATTTCTATGAGAATCTAGTATTTAGTCAAACATATAAATTTAAAAGTGGTCAGGGGAGCAGCTACACCTCACAGCTCATTTTTCATTCCCTTTGAAGTCACATAAAGTTCCTCTTGGCCACAGGCTTTCCCTTCCCACCCCTTTTCCACTCACTCCACCTGAAAGCCAACTTTTCTATCCCTTCCAGACTCCCCAGTCAATGGAGGAAGGCCTTAGGCCATGAGGTTAGCCCAGCCACCATTTTCTCTCATAATCTCACTTTCAGATTGGATAAGCCTCTATGTTCATAATGTCTATTTTCTCTTTTTCCTTTGATTCCCACCCACACTCTTTCCACTTAAAATCAGTACCATGTGCCTATCCAGGAGTATTCTTGAGTGAAATATATATAGTTTTCAGAGGCGTTGACTTTTTATCATTGACATTGACATCTTTCCCTTCTAAATATTTTAAATGTTTTTGAAATTATTTTAAAGAGTTTTGTGTAGTATTTCTTAAGTCTACTTATGTCCATGGCTCCATGCTAATTATTTAAGGCCCATGAAAGTAACGTGGTAATCCGTGACTATCTGAAGTCATTTCGTAGGTATGTATAACCCTTTAAGATGGTTAAAAACTCAATCTACCGAAGAAAGAAACAAATTCAGTGATACTGCAACTTATAAAAAGGGATATTTCCTGTATTTTGAATTTTAAGTATTTTTGCTTAATTCCTTTACTTACATCGTGTATTCACACTTTTATTTCATATTTGCTGCACACCTGAGCCTCTCTCAGCTTCAGGAGAAGTCATTTGCCCTAGCCACTGCCTCCAAAATTCTGCCCCCCAGCTTTAATTCCAACTGAATATGGTTCAGATATTGACATGTTGCCACCACTGCCTGGTTATTAAGAGAAGATGCCCTAAGGAGTGGGATAGCAATGTGACAATCTCAAAGCCTGGTTCTCCTGTAAAGGCAATATAAAGGCAATATTCTTTCCTTACATACATTTTGAATGAATAGCTCAGTGCAAATTGAGCTGAGTTCCCTGCATGGTTTTATGTTTACAGCTGAAATAATTAGGGATCACCTTTCCCATAAGCCATCAAATAAATCTATCCTGCCTGGGATTTTCTTTTTTAAATTTCTGGGTACCATCTGTTTCAGTTTGGGTTGCTATAACAAAGTACAATAGATTGGGTGGCTTAAAACAATGCAAATTTATTTTCTCACAGTTCTAGAGTCTAGATCAAGGTGTGGGCAAATTTTGTTCCTACAGAGGCCTCTCTTTTAGGCTTGCATATAGCCGCCTTCTTGCTGTGTCCTCATATGGCCTTTCTTCTGTGTGTACACTTGTCTGTGTCTTATTCCCCTCTTCTTACAAGGACAACAGTCAAATTGCATCAGGGCCCACACATATGACCTCATTTTATCTTAACTACTGATTTAAAGGTCTTATTTCCAAATATGGTCACATTTTGAGATCCTAGGTTTAGAATGCCAACATATGAAGTTAGAGGGAAGAAATAATTCAGTCTATAAAGTTGACTAAAATATATTAGAGTCTCACTATAACATTGTCCTCTAGGATTATGTCATGGGATGTAACTAGGTGAAATTTTACTATGGGGTTCTTTTCATACTTTTGTAATTAAGATTCCTTGGATTTTATGCATGTAATTTCATTGACTTCTACACATAAAGCACAATCAGGCAGCGTTTCAGGGTACAATCTTTTGATAAATTATTTGCAAAAAAAAAAAAAAAGAAGGTCCTAATAATTCTGCTGCCTGCATCCATGTTATTCTGCAGTGCTCTTCCAAATTGAGACTGGTCTTAGCCATATGACTGACCAGTTAGACATTAATAATGGAAACATAAGCAGAGGCTTTAAAATCACTTGTAAATTGGAGCCTGTCCTTTTGATCTTTGGGAACATTTTCGATGATATGAATAAGCCCAGGATGCAGGATGATGAGAAACACATGGCTCATCTCCCTAACCGCAGCCAATTGCCCACCAAACCCCAGAATCAGAGCCAACAGATGTGACCGCACTTATGCCAAGTGAGCCCAGCCAAGATCAGCAGAACACCACCCAGCTGAACTCAGCCCAAACTCCCAACTCATGGAATCATGAGCTAAATTAATGTTGGTTGTTTTAAAGCAACAAAGTTTTGAGGCAGTTTGTGTCACAGCAAAACCGGAACAATACAATGAAAACCTCAGAACAAAGAATCTCAGGGCTTACTTATTTAAACACAAATGAATAGAATTAACATTTGCATGTTAAAGCATCAACAACAGAGTTGGTTAAAATCTTCAGAGATTAAAGAAAAGCCATCAAAAGTGAACTGATACATATTGAATAGGCTAAGTGATAGCGAAGATAGATTAGTGTATGCCACAGACAAAATGTTGGTAAAATGATGTCAGAATAACTCAAAAAAAAGTGCCAGGTGCAGTGGTGCATGACTGTAGTCCCAGCTACTCTGGAGGCTGAGGCAGGAGGATTGTTTCTTGATCATGCCTATGGATAGCACTACACTCCGGCCTGGGTAAAATAGCAAGCTCCCATCTCTAAAATAAAACTTAAAAAATATAGTTGTCCCTTGGTATCTGCAAGGAATTTGTTCCAGGACTCCACTCCTCAACCCCCCAACCCCACCCACCTCAGATACCAAAATCTGAGGATGCTTATTTCTCTGATATAAAATGGGGTAGTATTTGCATATAACCCATGGACATCCTCCAGTGTATCTTAAAGCTTCTCTAGGTTTGTTATAATACCTAATATAAAGTAAATGCTATATAAATGGTTGCTGTACTGTATTGTTTTTAGTAATATTATTTTTTATTGTTGTAATGTTATTTTTATTGGTTTTTTTCCCAAGCATTTTCAATCCAGGCTTGCCTGAATTTGTAGATGTGGAATCTATGGATATGGAGGGCCAACTGTGTTAAGACAGATCTGGTCAAAATCACAGTTGCTGCAGTGAAACCTCACCCCATGTTATAGGATTCCCTTGTGAAACGGGGTAAACTATAACTAACTTGAGTGAAGACTAATATAATCCAGTGGTAGAAATCTGAATTATAGACTACTTAAAAAGCATATACTATAGCATTTTAAGTTATACAAATCAATGGCTAACAAAGTGTGGTCATGAAAGGATTTTTGCTAAACCAAATAGAATCAACACATAAAATGATTTGCCATTGATTCATGAAGAGTATGTCAGTGAGGCACAAGAGTGCTAAAGAATACAAAAAGAAAATAAAAGAATACAAAATAAAACAAAAAAGAAAAGAATGAAAGAGAAAGAATTGTCATTTCAGTCTTGATTAGCAACATAACAAACAGCATGCAATTCACCTGGCAGAAGAGGAGAAAGATTAGTTTTCAAACACTGAAGGCTGTGAGATTTTTGCTGATGACTCAGCTTTCTGAGGCAGGCAATTCCCTATGCAAAGCTTAGCTCAGCAACTCTAAGGAGTGGCTAATGGTTCATTGCTAATTTGTGCCACCTACATAAATTAGTCTGTCTGCTCAGGTAGGAAAAGACAGTGGCGCAAAGCCCAAATTGGAATTCAATGGCCAGATGTGGCAGGTCATGATGAGGGTCCCTGGGGATGCACTAAGAATGCAATGCCACCTGAGACTCCTCACCATGAGAGAGAAAAACTGGCAGAACAGAAGTTCCGTGACAAAAGAGCAGAAGTGAATGCATACAGTGAGGATGACTATATAATATATTGTCCAAACCAAGACAATTCTGGGAACAAAGATGGGTGTCATTAATAATTATGCTGATGCCACAGGCATGAACTGGAACTGTCCCTATTTTGAAATCAAGAGTTCATGAACTCTTTATCATACATAAATATGTATCATAATCAAAGAGAATCTGAAAGGGAAATATTCCAAAAACATACAAGGAGATAAAGAAGAAGTAGGTAGAAGTGGGTAGACTTTGGGGAAAAAATGTCTAGGGTCACTCCTTGGGGAAGAGGCAGCCCATACTTTCTATATCAAGGAAGATCTCTGGCTTCAAAAGATCCAGAAAACCAATCAACTGCCGCTGGAAGAAGAGATGCATTGTAGTAGCTGGTGATTCACCGCTGAGATTCAACTGCTTATGAAACAAACCAGACTGAATAAACAGTGAACAATGGACACCTCTGCTATCAGGAACTCACAACTCACTTCCTTTTTTTTTTTTTTTTTTTGACACAGAGTTTCACTCTGTTGCCCAGGCTGGAGTGCAGTGGCGCAATCTCGACTCACTGCAACCTCCGTTTCCCTAGTTCAAGCAATTCTCCTGCCTCAGCTCCCCAAGTAGCTGGGATTACAGGGACCCACCACTATGCCCAGCTAATGTTTGTATTTCTAGTAGAGACGGTGTTTCACCTAAACACACACTTATCATTGTGGTAAGAGCTAGGAGGAAAATAAAAACAGAGACATAATAGACCATATCTATGGGTGGTGAGTAAAATGATGAATAGTTGATGTGGAAAGGACTGAGAGAATGACTTTTGAGCTGAGACTCAGAGGGAAAACTGGTGATGCAAAGACTGGGGGGGAAGAAACATTTCAGACAGAACAAACAGCTGGTACAATAAGTTCTACCGCAAGAACAAGCAATGTGGCTGGAATAAAGGGAAGGAGGGAGAGTGACAGAAAATGAGATTAGAGAGTTGTGGGGGTGGGTGCAAATAATGTACAAAATTAGGGGATTTTATTTGAGTGTACCAAAAAGTAATTAGAAATTCTTTGCAGAAGAGAGACATGATTCAATTTACCTTTTAAATACCCCAATTGCTCCCTGGAGAACATGTTGTAACCAGAAAAGAGAAGAATTTGAAGAACAGTTAATAGGCTGCTGCAATAGTCTGGCAGGGAGATGATGTGGATTAGTACAGATGGAGAGAAGGTATTTGATTTGGGCTATGTTTTTTATGATTGGGATCTGGAGCTTGTGAGAAAGAGACACAAAGAAAGGTGGCATTTACCCAGCCAAGTGGGAGGATGGTGCAATAAACAGAGAATGGAAATTGGGGAAAAAAGCAGGTTTACTTCTGCTTGCAAATATTAAACTTGAGATGGCCGTTAAACTGCCAAATGCAGAGGTCAAAACAGTAGTTGTATAAATGGCTCTGAATCTCAAGAGAAAAGCCAGAACTGGAGTTATAAATTTTTGAACCACTGAATGTAAATGTCATTTAAACCAAAGTACTAAGTGAGATTAGGTATGGGGAAAGAGAAAATAAAGAAAAGCTAATTGTGCAGCCCTTGTTTAAAAATTTAGAGCCTGCATTGAAGGAGTCAACATAGGCAACTAGAAAAGAGTAGCCAATTAGGTAGAAAGTAAACAGAAAACATGGTGTCATAGAAGCCAAGAAAAAACAAGGTATTTAGAAAAACAGGGCCATCAGCTACATATGCATGCTGCAGTGATTAAGAAGAACACGTAGCCACAATCTTTGAATTTTGCAATACAGGGATTAATAATGATATTGACAAGGTAAGTTTCAATAGCATGGTGGGGACAGATACTCTACTATAGTGGGTTGAAAGGTAAAGAATTAGAGACTATGACTTCAGGCACATATTTCTAAAGTTTCGCTGTGACTCCTATTCACTCCTATAGATTCATGTGAGATGAGTAACAGTGCTCATAGAATCTGGTCCTGGAGATTCATTTCTGTGGCTCTGGGTAACTTAGCAGAGAGCTGCCTCAGGAAGTCCAACTTAGCTCAACAGAAGAATACCAGTGACTGAGATCCAAAAGTTCTCTGCTTCCATCAAGACCACTCTTTGAATAAAAAGCACTCATGCTTACATTGTTATTTACATAAGGGGTTGACAAACTTGGCCCTGTGGGTCAAATATGACTCATTATCTGTTTTGTAAATAAAGTTTTATCGATATACAGTTATGCTCATTAATGTGCATATTAGCTATGGCTGCTTTCATACTATGCTGGCAGAGGTGAGTACCTGCAACAGACTCTGTGGCTCACGGAGCTGAAAATATTCACTCTTTAGTCCTTTACAGAAAAATTTTGCCGACTCTGAACTAGACAACAAGTCCTTAAAAACATGCAGTCTTTATAAATATACAATCCCTATAGATATCTTTGGATACAGTCCCTATAAATATGGAGAGCATTGCAGGGGCAAGGTCCTCTCCACTGGATCATTGGCCATGGTGCATTCAGTTCAGCTATGCCCAGGTTGGATCAACAACTTTCTGGCACAAAACATAAGTACTTGAAGAATTGCATGTGCTCTGCTACTTCTCACTTCTCTGCTTCTGCATTTTCCCCTCCTAAGTCCTATTTTATATCTGTATCACGCTAACTATAATGAATATGTCTAGGATCCCTTTGCCACATGAAAGGCAATGACTGAACCATTTCTTTCACATTGTATTTGGGCTTTAAAATGAAATAAGATGAGAAGTAAATTATTGGAGAATATATTTTAGATGTAGATATAGATGATACAGATTAGATGCAGACACAGATAAAGATGTAGCTATAGATACAGATATAGATAGGTTTTCTAAATCAAAACTTAAAGTTCCACAAACAATAGGGCTTTGCGTAGGGATGTTGATGATAGCCGATAGAAAAATATATTTGACTGAGGTCCTAAGGCTCTGAATCTTGACTAGCTGACACTGTAGCTGGTAATATTGTGTAGGGAGGGAGCACTAGGCACAGAACATTCTCCAAGGAAATAAAATGCTCTATTATTAGTTAATTATATGAAATCTAAATATCAGTGTAAGCTACTGCCTTGGTAAACCGGATGCTGAAAGTTCAGGGGGGTTTGGTATTCAAATTACCATTTCTCATGCGTCCCCTCCAGGAGACAAACATAAATAGCTAGCTAAAGTTGAGATCAAACTACCAGCTTGACTGGCAATAAATCTGGATAAAAGACTATTGCAAGGCCTTTTGTTGTCACTCCCTGTGTCATCAGAGCCACAGTGCAGTAGCTATGCTCCCTGTTAATAAGACTCAAAGAGCATCCAGGTACTCCCCATTTTCACTAATTGAATTTGCCTCACTCTCTCTATTGGAGGAAGAAATTGGATACAAGTTTCTCTGATACTGTTTCCTCCTGGAGAATGTAACAGCAGCCTCCATACGTAAATATAAGGATAGGCCTGTGATATGTTTCCTAACACTGGGCTGGATGAGCTATGGGCATTACTTGTAATGGTTAGCTTTAGGCTTTAACTAAAATGAGGCTGAATGGCTTATTTCTCACCTCTCTAGAATCAGGTTCACCTAAGCAGTCCTTACCAGGGCCCCTCCTCTCTTATTACCCAGCTCTCCTAGGTCTTCCACAACCAGGAACTCTTTCCAAATAGAAGTGCACCCCAGCCCATCAGACAGGGAAGAAAAAATAAGGAGAAAAGAGGCTCCAATGCTGTCATCCAGTCCTGAGAGAGAGATTTTCCTCTACCCACCAAGACCCACTCATTTTATGATGAAGATATATATTGGGGCACTTTTTTGTTGCCTTTGGAAAGAGAGATTAGAGCATGTACCCTTGACTTCTACCTAGAGGTTATAAAACGCCTCAGACAGAAAGTATATCATGATGACCGAGAAAAACATATTTTTTATTCTGATTGAGAAGAATTTAAGTAGAAATCTAAAAGGAAGACAAGATATGCTATTACAATACGGGAAATATCAGAATCTTACTTCTAATGTTAAACAAAAAAGATTAACAGCAGATGAGTTTCCTAGAATTGAAAAAGAAACATAGTTGAATATACAAAAAGTCTACATGTATTTTAGCAGACATACCAGTGATACCAGTGTGTACAATATAGGTTAGGGGAAAAAGTCAAGGTGAACTTGAGACTTAGCAGAGAAGATCAATTTTACCTTGTAAATATCCCTGAGCCCTGGTGGTATAGAGTTCATTATGAAGACAGTGATCAAAACGTGTATCTTGTTCAAAAGAAATCAATCAAGTACAAATGCAAGCAAAATAAAACTACAGTTTAAAGAATTTGTAACGGAATGTATACAAATGTGAGGATATCAATGCCTAGAAACCATTTGGGTGCAGGAAAAAAGGGAGAATTGCAGGCAAGCTATCACAGTGGGAGTGTTCTCTAACGGTGTGTTGCTCCATGAGTACATATTTAATGTATTTCTGAAGTGGACAGCAAAATTGGACTTGAGTTTTGTCAGAGACATAGTCACTTGTTGAGGGTGACCATATTCTCCTACCTTCATGAATCCATAAAATAATATCTACTCCAGGAAAGGACAGCAGGTCAGTACAACTTTTATCTCTTCTCCCAACCCCTTATTCACTTTCTTACATAGGAAGAGGAATGAGCTATCCAACCGGTATAAATTTAAAAGAATCTGACAATTAATTTACTTTTCTGATTGGAGCAAGATAATGATATAAATGTCAGTTGACACTTATTGGCTTTATCTCTTTGACCCCTTTCTCAGGGCTTGATATAGATGAGACAGTGTTTTCTCTTCTGGATGGATAATTTTCTGTCTGAATAGGAATTCCATCTAGATGTTATAGCTGTAACAACAATAATATTGTGGTGACTGCAAATTATCTGCCTTAGAGACTCTTCTTCCCACGAGACGTCCCACAATCCAAATTTATGGAATGGGTCTCAGAAAGCACAATAGTGGTTTCAAGTCCAAACCACCTGTTCCAGTCCAGATCTAGTAATAATAAAGTGAACCTATTCACCTCATATATCTGTCATTTGTGTCTATTTCTCTCCTGGACCCCTATTATCCTAATAATGGGTACATGAGTTATTTCTATTTTAGACTTTTTTAGATAATCTAGAACACAATTCTGTTTAAAACTATTATTTTCAGAGCTCTAGGCACACAGCTCACCTTGGTCATAAGTTGCCTATCTTTTTGGGAGATCTAAATTCTACATCCTTTATAATCCAGCTTAGATGCCGCGTACATCTTTGACAAATATAACCAACCATAAGTTGAATTTTCTCCAAATTTTAAATTCCTTAGAGCAGGAAGAAATGAATCATAAATTTCTTCGTACTTCATCATCTTTACTTTCAAACCTTTTCCTTTCTATCTCTGTCAGCCAAGCTTGGAGCCTTGGAGTCATTCTAGCCTCCTGCCTCCCATCCCTGCTCCTCCATATTTTGGATGACAATAAGTTGGATGACATTTGTCCTAGCCTATTCCAGTCAATGCAATGCCCATTGTCCTCACATAAGTATTAAATGCCAACTTTCACTCTCAAAAGTACCCTTTTTAAAAGGTAAATTGTATGTTCACCCTAAACCGATATCCAACCTCGCCTTCTTCCTATATCTTAAACTGAGGTCCCCTTTAACCCCGTTCTTAAAATATAAGTCCTAGCTCAGACTTTCATCGGTCTCATTACTGTAACAGCCTTCTAATTACTCTTTTAGAGGCAAGACTTCAATTCTGTCTTCCACAGCTGCCAGAGTAGTCAGTCTAAAACTCGAGTGCGTTCATGTTATTGCCTTATTCAAAACCCTTCTACAGCTCCCCATAGATGAGCCCTAACTGCAATGTCTGGTTTTTTATTACATTTAATATTCTATCAATTTCTTTTTATAAGTCAAACATTTGTTACACCACAATGCATGTGTTTACACACTGCATGCTTTTGGTCTTTGCCCAGACTGTCTCCTTTACCTGAAATGCCCTTTCCTCCCATTGCATCTTTCCCCACATATCTGGTTAACTGCTGTTTATCCTTTAGGACTCAGCACAAATATCAGCTCATACTAGACACCTTCCCTCACCACCCATGACCACCCCCCTGGTTTGGATGGCAGGACCTTCCTCTATGTCACTGTAATAACTTGGGTTCACCTCTCTTGAATTTAGAGTACAGTATTTCTATGGTTTACATGTTTGTTTCTCTCCCCAAACTAGGAGATCTTTAAGAATAAACAACCACTTATTCTTGATTTGGTAGATCATGGCCCCAACACAATGCCAGTTTATAGTAGGTGATCCATAAATATTTTTTACAATATTTATCAAAAAACATTTTAAATATACAGAGAAAAATAATACTGTAAGTCCCTCCACAGCTGCCACTTGGATTCTATCACTATCATTTTCCAAAACTGCTTTATCACATATTTATTCATTCCTCTAATCATTCATCAATTCATCTTGTTTTTAATACATTTCAAAGTAAATTGAAGACATTGATACATTTCCCTCTAAATCTTTCAGCATTTAGATTTTCCTCTAAATCTTTCATATTAACTAAAGTTCATTAGTTGCTCATATTTTTTTTCTTTTGATGCAAGATTTGCATACAATGAAATGCATAAATCTTAAGTGTACATTTCCTGGGTTTTGACAAATATAGATGTATAAGTAAACTATTCATTCTTGATATGTGTTTGCATCTTTGTCAAACAACAGTTGACTATAATTGTGTAGATTGATTTCTGAGCTATTTCATTACATTGATCTGTCTGTTCTTTCACCAATATCATCTTGATTACTATACCTTCATAGCAACTCTTGAAATTGGTCATTTCTGTCTGTTACCATTTTCTTTCAGACTAAAGAACTTCTGTCAACACTTGTTCTAATCCAGGTCTACAGTAGAAAATTCTCTTAGTTTTCTTTTATCTAAAAATGTCTTCATTTTCCATTTATTCTTAAAGGATTTTTTTATTTCTGTATACGGAATTCCAGGTTAATAGTTTTCTTATTCAGCACTTTGAGCATTTTGTTCTGATGTATTCTGGCCTCCATTTTTTTCTAAGAAGAGGTCAGCAATGATTTGAATGGTCATTCTCCATTATATAAAGTGTCAGTTTGAGGAGCCATATTCATGATTTTCTCTTAATCTTAGGTTTTCTACAATTTGACTCCAGTTTTCCTAGGTATGGTTTTCTTTATATATTTCCTGGTTAGGTTTTTCTATGTTTTTTTAAATTTGTAAATTTATGACTTTTACCAAAGTAAAAATTTTGGTCATTATTTATGCTCCATTTGCTGTCTCTTCTGTTTCTAAGACTTGAGTTCCACTTATGATTAATATTTTCATGTTTTACCACGTCTCCAAGCCTCTGTTAATTTTTAAAAATATTTTTTCTGCTCTTTAGATTCAATAACTTCTATTGAATCTGTCCTCAAGTTCATTGACTCTTTCTCCTGTCACCTCCTTTTTTTTAGGTTAAGCCCATTCAAGTAAATTTTTTTAATTTAAATATTGAACTTTTGAGTTCTAGCATTTTCATTTCATTCTTTGCTTTTCTCTTTACTCATCTACTCCAATTTACTTTTTTAAATTTGTTATAAGCCTATCCTTGTCCTGGAGCATCATAATACCTGCTTTAAAACTCTTGCTTGCTAATTCCAATGTTTGGTTTATCTTGAAGTTGGTCTTCATTTACTTTCTTTTCTTTTGAGAATAAATCAAATTTTTCTAATTTTTCTATGTTAAGTAATTTTACATTGTAGTTTGCTGGATTCCGTCTTATTCCTGAAAGAGTGTTTTTACTGTTGAGTTTGTTTACGTTAGTAGATAATTAGCATAATATGCCTCAGAAACATTAAACTCTATTTCTTTGTTGGCAAGCTTTTTTGTTTGTTGTTGTTGTTGTCTTTTCATTTGTTTGCGTTTGAAGCAGGGTCTCACTCTATTGTTCAGGCCCAGGCTGGAGTGCAACGGCAGAATCTCGGCTCACTGCAACCTCCACCTCCTAGATTCAAGCAATTCTCATGCCACAGCCTCCCAAGTAGCTGGGATTGCAGGCATGTGCCACCATGCCCGGCTATTTTTTATATTTTTATTAGAGACAGGGTTTCACCATGTTGGCCAGGCTGGTCTAAACTCTTGACCTCAAGTGATCCACCCACCTCAGCCTCCCAAAATGCTGGGATTAGAGGCGTGAGCCACCACATCCAGCATTAATGGGCTGTTTTAATCTACTCCTCAAGTAGGCTCCTTGGAATCCGCCCACATATTCATGTTTCTGGGTTTAGGCAGAGAGTTGAGATGCCTTTATGGACAACAATTAGCCTCCTTCTCTCAGGTTTCATCACTTTCCAGAAGCTGTATTTTCTAGAACTTTGTTCTTTGATTCTTCAGACCAAAAATAATTCAGATTTTCTATCACAGTTTTATTATCCCACATCTATATTGGACAAACGGGGGCCTTCATTCAATATATAAACCTTGAACATGGAACTAATTTAGTGTCTTTCCCTTCTCCTAAGTGTTAACTCCCCTCCAGAATCTGCCTGCATTGTGTTGCTCTCTACCACCTTTGGCCAATTTTTCATTTTGTTTTGGTTTTGTCTAGAATTTATAGTTGTTATCTACAGAAGGGTCAGAAAAAGGTTACTCAGACATTATTAGAAGCAAATCTTCACTATTCATAAATATTTATTCTTATTCTGTTACCTCAAAGACAGGGATCTTTATCTCTTTATTTACTGGTATATCACAAGTGCCAAAAATTGTGTATAGCATATTTTAAGTGCTCAATAAACATTTGTTGAATAAACAGATGAATGGTTATTATTGCAATGTCTTATATACAAAAAAGTCTACTTTTTTCATAGAAAAACTACACTACATAGAATCATAACCCATAATCTCTTATTAAAAGTAACAACTGTTGACAACTTTTCATATTTGCTTTGCATCTTTTTTAAGTTAAAGAGTCATGAAATTAGAAATAAAGTAAAAGACCCCTTAATCTCTTAATTTTTCACCCTAACTTTGAGCTCCAGTGTATATATCTTTGTATTTCAATTATAGAGAATTCATTAATCTTTTCAATTTCCCAAAAGGAAGAACAAAAACTCTAATAAGTAATTCTTCTTTAAAAAGTTAGGAAAATGACATATTTAACACAACAAAACTTTAGAGCAATTTTTCTCAGCACTAATATATGCCGTAAATCACTAAGGGTAGTGATTTATGGCAGTAATAGTGCATTGCACTTCCCAAACACCTCTAACCTAGAACACTTGCCCTAGAACACCTCGTAAGACTACTGTTCCTTGAAACTCACTTGGCAGAAAACTAATATGAAATTGTCCTTAATTTCTTGTTTTTTGTTTTTTTGTTTTCTTGTTTCTTTCTTCTTTTTTTTTTTTGAGACAAAGTCTTGCCCTGTCCCAGGCTGAAGTGCAGTAGCGTGATCTCGGCTCACTGCAACCTCCGCCTCCCAGGTTCAAACAATTCTCCTGCCTCCACCTCCTGAGTAGTTACAGGTGTGCACCACCACGCCCAGCTATTTTTTTTTGTATTTTTAGTAGAGAAGAGGTTTCATGATCTTGATCTCCTGACCTCATGATCCATCTGCCTCAACTTCCCAAAGAGCTGGGATTACAGGCGTGAGCCACTGCGCCCAGCAGAAATTGTCCCTTATTTCCGATGCAAAAACTTAGGCATTAAAAGCTATCCTCTGATAGATTAATCAGCCGGGTATCTCTTTAGTTCTCCCAATGCGTACTCTCTCCTTCTCCACTGAGCCTGGATTTCATTTCTACCTTTTCATTACATTTGCCTTAAGTAAAGTCACCCATCATCCTCAGTTATTTACATGTTGATCCAAACATAAAAGAGAATAAAACAGCAGAGCAGAGTGAAGCAGCAATTAAGAACCTGGAGATATAAAAGGCAATTGCTTTCAAGAGGATTCACCCAGCACACAGAACTTTCTTTCATGATTAAATTCTTTTTGAAATCCTAAATCAAAGGTGCAGCCTATCAGAGAGCTAGGAAATCCATAACCCCAAAAAAAGTGCCATTGATGAGAGCCGTTTTGGAATTATACTGAGTGCTTTTTGTCAGCATTTGCTACCTAAGCACGTGCGGGAAACTGCAATACATGCTGAGCACTTTCTTTATATACAAAATTCTACAATAAAGTGCCCAGAGTGACAGAGAAAAAAAGAAATAAAACACAATTGGCAAAGTGAAAGCAAGCAGAATTAATGCCTCCAAACCACAACCCAGGTATCTCTAGAGCCCTGAGGGGATTGGCTGGAAACTATAGCTTTCATTCAGTGCTTTCAGAACTCTATTAATTTTTTTCTGCTTGGCTGAATCAGGACTACATAAGGGACAGGAAAGGGGCAGGACAAACCCATTTCTAAAACTCTTCAATCAAATCCTGAATAGGCACCAGTAATATTCAAAAAGTAACAACCATGAGTAATAAGTGTCCTTGGAAAGCCAGAAGCATTTTCTAATCAAAGACCAAAAAGTCCCAAACTGGGTACACCACGTATAGCCAATTAATCAGTTACGCGGGTTCTGCTGATACAGCTTCCATTTTATGGTATTTCCATTTTTCATTTTCACTCTGAAGCAACTGACGTCAAAAGCAATTTAGAAGATGGTAGAAGAGAGTGAGGGTCACAGGGATGTGCCCTTAGGTCTTTTCTAGTTGGGCAGACACGCACACACAGAAGTGGGTTGATTACCTGATGTAAATGACGAGTTGATGGGTGCTGACGAGTTGATGGGTGCAGCACACCAACATGGCACGAGTATACTTATGTAACAAACCTGCACGTTATGCACATGTACCCTAGAACTTAAAGTATAATAATAATAAATAATAATAATAATAATAATAATAATAATAATAATAAAAAGAGAAGTAAGGCCGTTTAAGGCCGTTTAAATGGAGACCCAGAAGTCTACCTTGTACCATCAGGGCAACCAGGTGAAAATCAATCCCCTATGCTGACTACAAGGGTTGCCATGAATTAAGTATTTATCTTTCTTTTTTAAAAACTGAAAATAATAATTTTCTGATGACAACAGAAATGTTTGCCCATGAATGTAACCAGACCTAACAGGGAGGTATAATTAAGGAAGTAAAAATCACCCCAATTATGCATATATCATGTGTTTATTAGTACTGTTAACACCTTGACTTATACCCATGTAGATTTCCATGATACATAAATCACACATTTTTTAAATGTTATAAAAATAGATTCCTTCTTTGCTTGCTGTTTAATAACTTTATTCCACTTGACTACATATCATAATCACTTTTCTGTATCAGTAAAGTGATTATCATCATTTTGAATAGCTACATCATAATTTTGAATAGCTTCATCATCATTTTGAATAGCTACAAAGTTTTTCATTAATCGGATGCATCACATTTCATTTATCAAAGTCCATTTCTGGATATTTAATGTATCTCTATTAAAAACAATGCATCATAAACATACTGGCTTATACATCCTTGCATACTTATCCATTGGGTGGGGGAAAAACCTAGATGTGAAACTTCTGAGTCAAAAAAGCATATATATCTAAAATGTTTATGTACTTGGCTAGATTGCACTCTAGGGAAGAAAAGAGTTGTACCAGTTTATACTCCCTCCCAATGGTGCATAAGCTAAGTACTTAGCTTCGGTACTCGAGATCTGAGACCCTTCTTTCCAGAATTGGGTGGTAGGGTTTTACCCGTGCTAATAGAGTCCTATCTCCCTGAAGGCAGAGTCAGCCTGATTCATCTCTGTACGCCCCAAAGCACTGAGAATGCCATTGGTTCCACAGTGGCTGCCTAATATGTGTTCTGATAAAAAGGCAAAGTTTTTATCATGACCTCTGAGCCCCATAGTGTCTGCCTGCCCCCATTTCCTTTCCAACTTCTTCTACCACTTTTCTCCTATGTATCCTGATCCAGCCAACTGATACCCTTGTTTTTCCCCCAACACATTAAGCATATTCCCACCAGAGCTTTTGCATCTTTTGCTTCTTTCTGGAACTTTACTTCCGCTGATATCTATATGGCTTATACCAAAGTCACATTATCAGCAAGGACTTCCTATTTCAAACTGCAAGCTTCTCGTCATTCTCGTCATTCTCCATGCTCCTTCTATTATATATATATATAATAAATTATATATATAATATTATACATAACAAAAAACAAATTACATATTATATATACTATATATTATATAATATATAGTTTATATATTATATAATATATAATGTATTTATAATAATTATATTACAATACATAATTATTATATTATATAGTATATATAATGTATAATATATATAATATGATATATAATATATTTATAATAATTATATTATATATACTATATATTTTATATACTATATATTCTATATATAATATATAGTTTGTTTTGTTTTGTTTTTTGAGATGGACTCTCACTTTGTCTCCCAGGCTGGAGTGCAGTGGTGCGTTCTTGGCTCATTGCAACCTCCACCTCCCGGGTTCAAGTATTTTTAGTAGAGACAGAGTTTTGCCATGTTGACCAGGCCGGCCTCAAACTCCTGAACTCAGTTGATCCTCCTGCTTCAGCCTCCCAAAGTGCTGGGATTACAGGCATGAGCCACCACACCTGGCCCTATGACATATATTTTTTCATCATTACCTTTATTATTATGTAGCACTATATATTTTATCTGTTTATCTTATTTTCAGCTTCCACTAACCAGAGCAGGAATTTTTGTCTGTTTTATTACTATATTCCCAGCACCTAGAAGAGGTGCTTAGTAAATATATGTGAAAATAAGAAACTAATTTATTAAAATAAAGAATGAAGATAACTGCAAGCAGAAAGTTAATTGCTGGAACCATAAATGAGGGCACAAAGAAAGAAAACATACAGTAGATGAACTCAATAAAACTAACATATAGACTTGTGTTACATTATCAGAAGTGTACAGGCATTCAATATGTATTTGAAGTTGGAAGTGAGAGAATACAAGTAACCTTGAAAAGTTTACCATCCACTTGGGGATGTAAAACACATGTAATACTTTCATAAACTCCATAGTGCAAAGTAAAAATAAATTATAAAGTCAAAATTCATATAATGTCAATATTGAGGAGGTACAACAAGAGCCACAACTGACGAATAGAAAAGGTGGTTTAGAAAAGAAGGGAAATGGTTCTAAAAGGAGGTAAAGATATGAATGTGTGAGCAGCTGTGTTCATTGCATGGAAGAGCAAGTGAAGACAGCTTTTTCATTTACTCATAAACATCAGTTAAGCATATTTTTATATTCAAGACATTCAGCTGGAACAGGGAAACAAGATACAAACCCTGTTCTCAGGGAGTCCACAACCCAGGTGGGGGGAAATATGTGTTAATTACCATTGTGATGCCACTGGGATCCTAACCCAGATGAGTAGGTGAGTGAGGAAGGAGGCATTGCTATGAAAGGCAGTTTATGAGCTAAGTTTTGAAGGTCATATCACATAAGAATTAACCAGAAAATACACAAGGAATGCTTACAAGGAAAGTGTGGTGCTCGTGGACCAGCTGGCAGGAAGTCCCTCTGAAGCTGAAAGGCCTGACACACCAGTAGTAAGACAAGCTGGAGAGGTGAGTGGGTGCAGGGATGGGACAGCTTGCTTCCTGGATTTGTCTGAACCTTGGAGCCAACGGGCTCCACAGAAGGAATTGAGAAGAGCAGCCATGCCGGGCACGGTGGCTCTCGCCTGTAATCCCAGTATTTTGGGAGGCCGAGGTGGGCAGATCACGAGTTCAGGAGATCAAGACCATCCTGGCTAACACCGTGAAATGCCGTCTCTACTAAAAATACAAAAAATTAGCTGGGTGTGATGGTGGGCGCCTGTAGTCCCAGCTACTCGGGAGGCTGAGGTGGAGCTTGCAGTGAGCCGAGATTGTGCCACTGCACTCCAGTCTGGGCAACAGAGCGAGACTCCATATCAAAAAAAAAAAAAAAAAAAAAAAGTTGGTCATTCCCATCATCTAACGAGAAGTGCAATTTCATATGGAACACACTAAAAAAGAATAAGAATCTGCTTAATAGTACCTGAAGCCTCTGCCAGAACTATGGAACTAAAGTAAAAGATGAGAGGTGAAATTCAGCCTTTAGCTCTCAGCAGGGCTGCAGCAGTGGGTGCCCCAGGTGACAGAGGGGGCCAACAGCAGAGGGCACCGCGTTAGGAAGACAATCCCAGCTGCTCCCTCTAGAAAAGTCAGGAAGCATTGTGGACAGAAATCAGAAGCTACAGTGTGGGATTTGGCTTATTTCAGGTCAATTCCTTTCCACTTACAGTTCCATCTGTTAAGTGATTCACAGAATATCTGATCAAAATTGACTTTTATTGAATAAGGAAATAAATATGTCACAAACTACAAAAGCCTTCCTACTTTGGGTCATTTATCATCATTTTTTTCTCTATTGCAACAAATGGGGTGGGGACGATATGAAAAACAACTGGCCTCCAGACCGAGCATATGTACTATACACTAAGAAAAATGTTTCATAACAGCAAGGTATCTGCATGCCTGAATCACCTGGAGAACTTTTCAAACGTACTGATGCCTGGTGGGCGGACCACCTGTGGATCACCTGCGGTCAGGAGTTGAAGAATAGCCTGGCCAATATGGTGAAACCCCATATCTACTAAAAATACAAATAGGCCAGGTATGGTGGCGGGCACCTGTAATCCCAGCCACTAGGGAGGCTGAGGCTGGAAAATCGCTTGAACCCAGGAGGCGGAGGTTGCAGTGAGCTGAGATTGCACCGTTGCACTCCAGCCTGGGCAACAAAAGCAAAACTCCATCTCAAAAATAAAAAAGAAAAGAAAGAAAAAGAAAAAAGTATAAAAAAGTACTGATGCCTGGGTACTACCCCGAGAAATTCTGATTTAGTGGGCTCGGGGTGGTACCTGGGAATCAGTAATTATAATTTACCTATTAAATATCCTAAGAAATCTCATGATAAAAATCAACTTCGACCGTGTATAGCAAAGAATTTCCCAAATTTATTTCACCATGAGTTCGTTTTCTTTTGCAGATCACTTATTAACATCTAACAAAATACGAACCTTCAGCCAAATACAATTTGAGAAGTGCTAGTCTTTATTTTTTAAAAAATAAATATTCATGAAAAATTGTGTACATTTATCACTGTTCCATATTAACCATCAATCATATTTAAATGAAACCTGAGGAAGAACACTGAACTTTCATTAATCCTCCTCATTAGGTATAATTGTTTTCAGACAAGTGTTAAGCAAATAAACAAGAATGAACATTTCTCTTTTCTACCAGAGACTATGAAACAGAATTAAAAGTTCGCTACCCCACACCTATCTTTTGCTCACCCAGTTGAGCTACAATAGATCCTGCTTCAGGATAGCAATACTTCCTCAAAGCAAATGTCTTAATAATTTACAACTCCCCTTCATTTTTTTCATGACCTATGGCACACCTTCATGATTCACCAAACAACTAGCCCACATAAGTCTCTTAATAAATATTAAATAAGCCCTTTGGAGGCAATGCATGGTAGTGAAAATAGCATATTCTCTTGCAAGAGCCAGGTCTGAGTTTAAATCACATTTCCACTACTTATTAGTTTTGTATCCTAGGGCAAATTTATCTCTCTGATCCTGAGTTTGACTAATAAAGTGAAGATACCCAAAATATCTAATTTTCAGGCTTGTTGGGAGATTAAAATGTATGTAAGTAAACTGCCTCACAAATAAGGTGCCCAATAAATTGTTTGAATGAATGGTTTCTAAAGTAATGACATGGTTATTTTTTAATCAGAAACTGCTTTAAAATTTTTGCAGAGTATCATGTCAGACAAGGTTTAAAATAAAGTTTTGTCCTCTATTCCCAGGTCATTTTTGAAATAGTTGTACATTCTGCAGGAAACTCAAACAAGCTATCAGAAGTTCCCATAGCTATACCACAATAGCCCTCTAATATAGCTGACGTCATAGACATAATCATAAATCCTTAATTTTCTGTTCCTGAGCAGATATTAACAATGAGCTTCTTTATGCTTCGGTTTATACAAGCATATTAATGCCAAGGATACGTGTATGCTGACAAATGTGGGCAGCCAAATGGCAGAGGTTATTGATGAAAACAAACATATAAATATGGCTGCTCTCAGAAAATTCTTTCATGCAAGAATATTGAAAGGTCGAAGAATTGGGGAAACCACTGCAATTATCTGTTTCAACTCAGATCTAATACCCAAAATTGTCCAATTCCAGAAGCTCATTTCCTTGCGTAGATGGCAATGTTATTTCATTCATGTTCTTAGAGACCAATTGTAAAGTGACCTGTGGTGTAAATTTAATGAGTAAGGAGTCCTATCTCACAAGATAATTTACATTACTACTTATTAAAGACTTTGACTGTGACCGCTCACCTTTCAAAATGGATTCCTGTTGTATGCCGCTTTAGAGAGGTATTTCAAAGAGATGATTTTCCTTGTCTCTTATTCAAAGCTCCCTGATGCTGAAGAACCTTTCAGTTGCTTCCCTTTGGGTTAGAAGTAACAACTGAAAATTCTTGATGTGACCTTGAGGGCCAGCTTGCTTACCTTACTGACTTAAATGCTTGCCACCAGCCCTCCCCTCACAGCCGAGTCTCCATACTCCACTCATATTAAACTATTCTATCCTCAAATTCTCCTGCCTGCCTGAGGCCCCCATAACCTTCCCTAGGAACGTTCTATCTACCCCTCCCTGAACCTAACTAGCATTTATTCAACTTCCCTTGAGCTCTTTCCCACTCCCAGCTGAGTTATATATCCCATATTAGTGACTCTCATGATAATACCTTTACAATACTCACCATCACTTACTCCAGACCTACTTTCCTTTATAAACTGTAAGCTTCTGAGGGCTAAGACTGTCCCTGTCTAGTCCAACACTACCAGCAGCACCAATACAATTTATTTCTTTTGTTATTTGTTGTTGTTGTTGTTGTTGAGATGGAATCTCACTCTGTTGCCCAGGCTGGAGGGCAGTGGTGTGATCTTGGCTCAGTGCAACCTCTGCCTCCCAGGTTCAACTTATTCTCCTGCTTCAGCCTCCTCAGTAGCTGGGACTACAGGCAGGTGCCACCATACCCGGCTAATTTTTGTATTTTTAGTAGAGATGGGGGTTCGCCATGTTGGCCAGGCTGGTCTTGAACTCCTGACCTCAGGTAATCATCCTGCCTCAGCCTCCCAAAGTGCTGGGATTACAATTGTGAGCCACCGCACCCAGCATATTTCTAATACGTAACTGAACATGGTGAACAAAGAAGAATTTCTGGAAGAAGTTGAGCTTTTCATCAGCGTTCACTTTTTTTCCATCTTGTTATTTACCTCAAAAAAGGAAAAGCAGAAGAAAGAATGTGCTACCTGTGGCATTTTCTTATGTGAGCTGAATCTTAATCTGAATAATTTCACAGGCATCAGTCAGAGCTTTTTACTTAAAGTGACTGCTGCAAGAAAAGCTTTAATTTTTAATATTCTACTTCTCCAAATAATAAGAAACATAATCAGCATTTCATGTTTGTTCATTAAAAATATATGTCATGTGTAACTATTAAAGCATCGTAATAGAGACTGAAAATAATTTATTAAGTAAACACAATTTAAGTGACTTACCTTCCATACTTTTTAATTAAAATAAGCCTGCTTTTATACATCAGCTGTCGGTTAAACCTTTTGCTAATTTTCCTCTGCAAATCTGCTTTACCCCCTTGTTATATTTTGAATGAACCAAACGCATACAAATAAATCAAACTTTTATAATTCAGAGATTTAAAAAGTGCAATTGACACAAGACTGTTTTTACTTATCTCAATTGTTGCTTGATAAAAACTAGGTTTAACACAGGGGCAAATAACATTAGATTGAGAATATCTACAATAGAAAGTCTTAGGAGGTGATACTACTTTTTTATGTCTTATTTCATTTCAGAACTTACAATTTACTTTGTTCTTGATGTGTGTATACAGCCAAAACTATTCTCACCTTTCTCTTCCATGATGACTCTCATTCACTAGCTCGTAAATGCAATAAGAATAAGGTGGTGGTAGAGTAAAAAGATGAGAGATAGCTTTGAAAAAACTAAGAAGTAGGTTTAAGGTGAGAGAGAGTCAGTGTGTGTGTGTGTGTGTGTGTAAGGCATGATCCAGAGTGGAAATAACTAAACCATGAGTGATAACTGAGAGGATAAACACAACCACATATGCACAACTGCTCTGAGGAATAAGAAGTAGACAGCAGACATGAAGTGTCTCATCAACGAGCTCTCAGTCCGGCCCACCAAGTAGACTTAAAGACCTAGGAAAAACAAGTTGCTCCCTGGAAAGGAGCAATTGTGAAAGAGTTAAGCTAGAGACGAGTCAGCATTCACTTTATCCTCCTTTGTCCTTTTCATTCCAGTTCAGACAGAATTTGGGAATGGCTGGTTCATTATGTTTTTGAAAAAAGAAATATCCTCCAAATTAAAAAGAAATCTTTTTTTAGTCCATCCCTCTCCTGAGACTTTAATCTCAATAAAAAACATTGGCAATTTTTTTTTCTACAGCCAGCCCCTTTAAGATGTTTCTGAAAATCTACATTTTTAAAATTAGTTTATTTTAAAAATAAATTTTACATAAATATCACTGCTTTATGAACTGTGGAAAGTCTCCTACTCTTTGACATGGAGCATTATTTATCTTAGGCAATGAAATGTAAAGCTATTTTTTCAGACATTTGTTAGTTCTCATTTTGAACCCATTTACATTGAAACCAGTTCAGTTTGTGGGTTGTTCATTAACTCAGTGAAAGAAAGGAGGAAGGGATAGGAAGGAAGGAAGGAAGGAAGGAAGGAAGGAAGGAAGGAAGGAAGGAAGGAAGGAAGGAAGGAAGGAAGATTATTTAGGTAACATATGTAGAAAAACTGGAGTGTTTCCTGTATATCCACAGATCAGACAGTTACTCCCAAGACATATCAAATATTTTCCTTGGGTTATAGAATAGTGATGCTTTAGTCCAAATCCTCAGCATGATCACAGGAAAACTACAGAAAGTCTGGAGGGACTCTGTAGGCTGAGTATTTAGAAGTCACTAACTTCAGAGGGTAGACTTCTTTCTACATATCATTAGCCAGCTGCTATAATAAAGAAACTTACAGTTGCTTACACATGGCTAATAAGTCCTATGATCAAGATTTAGTAAGGAAATATAAAACACACTACTGAAAGAACAGAGAAGTTCATTCTAATGGGAAAACTTGCTACTTGGAAGGCTGCAAGATCATGACTCCTTAGGGGAGATTTAGAGATGAGTCACTTGGTCTAACACATCCACATTTAAGCATAAGTACATTAAAGGGTTCATATCGCATCTAAATCTTCCTCAAGAGAAAATCCTTGAAGTAGGAGCACTTGGTATATCTGTCTGTTAATTATGTTGGTATACAGAGCAGAAGTTGAGTTGAGAAAAGAAAACCATTATTATTTCAAGAAAAGAAAACCATTATTCTTTCAGGTGTTGAGACCACTGAGTACCAACCGCAAAGTTATAGAAAGAAGTTTTGTAAAGATGTGAATCCCATTATATCAAAGCCCAATAATCAATGCTATTAGAAAAACAAGGAAATAATTCCAAATACTAGAAAGAGACAATAGATTTTACCTCCTTTGATTTAAAGCTCATATCTATTTATGCACAAGAAACAGTACACAATTGATGCAGTCTTCTAAACACAAGCACTTAAATGTCAGATTACACAGAAGATTATGGAAAGCAAATACAAAAGAAAAGGAAAAATACTGGGAAAGACCTTCTCAAATGTAACCAATGTTTAGTGGATCTTGTTGGCATTTAGAACTGCCATTGACGTGACTACTTGTTGAGTTTGCTCAGAATCACTTCCTTCTCTTCCAGTAGGAGCATCCTTCTCTCCAGTAGCACCATCCCTATTAAAATCCACAATCAGTCTTGATGCCTGGCCCCACCTGCCAAAGGAATGAAGGATTATTCAGGTTCACCAATGAGAGGATATCATTTTCTTAACTATTTTTTTCATGGATGGGCATCTAACACCAACATGGTCAATTAAAGTCTATCTTGAGATTTGGTGCTGACAGAGACAGGAACTCTCTCTTTTGGTGGGTTCACAAACAGTAAGTGCATACTTTGGGCTACCAGGGCCCATCTCTCCTAACAAATGGCTAGAACCTGCATGAAAAAGACAAAAAGTACAGAACCATGAAATGGAGATTAAAATAGAAATATGATCACATTTTTCAAGCCCCTGGATCAAGTTGTGCCCAAAACTATCCAGACTGCCCTATAAGATGAACCACCAAGTGCTATTTTCATTAGTTTGTGTTGTGTTTCTGTCACTTGCACCTGAATGAGTCCTGATTACTAAAACACAAATGTGTTTCCATGGTTAACAGCATAGACAGCACAAAATGTTTAATCAAAATGCTAGAAACAATTTGCTAATTTACAAAATCTATGATAAATTCTATAAAAATAAAATGATCGAAAATCTGAACTCGAACTTCATATTTGAGCTCTTTGGTATCATAATATCCCATGTGTATTGAGACTTTCTTTGAGATTTAGTATGATGGTGATCCTAACACAGGTGTGCAAACAGCAGTTTGCATATTCTGAGAACCATTGTGACATTCTCTGGAGATAAGATTGTTTTGTTTTGCTTTCCCATAGCCACAGATGGCATCCCTGGTCCTTTTCTAAAAAAGTTACTTAAGCATGCCTTTTTTCAAAAAGATGCTTAAGTCCTTTGTAACTGTGAGGACAGAGATAACATGTTTCATGGAAAACAAAGAAGGGCTCTACTTAGGATAGGTCAACAGATAGGTCAACAAAGTAACCCTCCTATATGAAGAACACAGCCTGTATAAGAATTGTGTGAATTGTAATGCCTGCTTAAATTTTTCCTTCAGTATTATGGGAAACAAATAAATATCTATGTTATCTCAGTTACTTACATTCTTTGTGCTATAAGGAGGATATGGTAGAAACCTGGACATGACCTAAAGGATTTTTTTTTTATTCTAAAATAGCATATATTCCTAAGACACATATTCTTCTGTCCTAAATTCATATATAGCCTTCTCAGGCCCTTAACTCTTAGCCACAGTCTATATTTGGTGGTCATAGATGTTGTTTTTCAAAGACTGTGACTATATAAGTTATCTTGAATCTAGTAAAATAGGAATCATCATTTTGACCCTGTAAATTGGAGTAATTCCATACAGCGACTCTGCAAATTACATTGTAACCAATCCACCCTTCTTAATCAAATCTTACCTTTTTCTATCCAGTTCTGAAAAGCTTAGAAAGAATTTTGCTCCATGTTCTACCTAGTAATGCCTGATTTCCCTTAACTCAGAGACCCTTAGAGCCTTATATTCAGTTGCAAAATTGCTGAGAAAGCTAGAAAGCAGAGCAAATAACTGAACTGCAGCATCCAGGCTGTAAGAAACTTGGGGAGTGTTGTAGTAACCAAGCGACAGCAATTTGCTTTTTCCCCTCTTCTTAAGCCATGTCTCCAATGACATATACATCCTAGAAAATGAAGCAGTATTATAAAGTGGCTAATAGTCCCCGTCCTTCAGAATCTTTAAGGAGAAATTGCCACTTAATTTTATTAGAAACTGTTTTTATGGCAATTTATACCAAGAGTCATAAAAAATGTATCATTCCCTGTCACCCAAAAATTCCACTCCTGGGAATGTTTCCTAAGAAAATAATTTAACAGAAGGGAAAACTAAATGCACGATAATGTTATTTACATCTTTAACTAAAATAGCAAAGCATCAGAGGTAATCTACATGTATCATAACAATGAATCTTTAAATAAATTACTGTGTATAATTCAGTGGAATATTACACAGCCATAAAATTATAATCACACTGTTATAATATTCAGTGTAAATGTATAAAAACATTATATTCATTATGATTACAACTACCAACACTAAAAATTTACACAGATGAACACTAAGATGAATATTAAAAAATAAAAGTAATCATATTAGGATTATGAGGTCATTGGTGATCTTCCTTTTGTCAAAATTAACTTATGTTATTATACATCAGCTATGATTTTTTTAAGAAAACTTATCTTCTCCATCAGAGAAGAAAAGTCAACCTTAGCTTCTCATTCATTACCTAAAGAGTTTGGTACTGAGCATCTCTTTTGTGCCAGGGTTCATTTGAAATTAGGGATATATTCATCAGGAGATTAAAGGCAAAGTCAACTATTCTCTGACCAAGATTTCTTCCCTATTGTCCCACGGCATTAGAAAGTACTACAGGTCTTTGTTACCTAATATTTTTGTAATTACCATATTTTGTTAAAAACTGGATGCCCATTTTTGCCACATCTTAAATATTTCTGAAATTGAAATACATTCTCTAATTCATGGTGTCTTAAAACATTGCCACCCAGGAACAGTTGTGAGGAAGTTGTAATTGCCTGCACATGTGCAAATTTGGTCATAGCTCTTCATATGGTTGTCACTTTAGTTGAGTTATTTGCACTGCTGGTACTACAAATGATGAGTCTCATTGTGTCCCTTACAATTTTGCACTATTACTCAGCATTAAATAAAATGTGAGAGACAAGCAGAAAGGCAAGGATACTGAGCAACACAGTATAAATCTAATAACAGTGAAGCAAATATCCTTCATGGGAGGAATGATTATCATTCCACATCCTCCTGCAATAACAATTTATTTCACTTGCACAAAGTGAAGATGCACAAAGATGCATACATGCACAAAGATGATAGATGATAAAAGAAAAATCTAAATCTAAAATAGTCTCTTAGTAATGTGAAATAAAAATTGTAGGATATAAGAAACATTGTGCCTTGGTGTAATGCGGAAGCATTGCTTTTAGTTTTACATAAAATGATGACATCACTTAAAAATCGGTGGCTATTGTAGATTCAATATACACAGTAATTGATGAGTACCTACTGACGACTACATTTTGTCTTCAACTATTTCTCCTATCTTCTAGATGATATATAGGGTTTCCACAATTTGCCATACTTCTGATTTATGCCAGAGAACTCAAGTACTAAATATGAGGTGAAGAAATCAAGGGAAGCATCGATTCTGAAGAATGTTCTGTACCCTACGCCATTGTTGAGGTCAGTGGCATTAATTGTTGAAAGGGAGGGAAGAGGAGACATCTGACAATAAACATTTTCCATTTAAGGGCAAAGATCACAGTGGCACACTGGCCCTGATAGAGTCCCTGGCATTGTGATTGTATTAGTCCATTCTCATGTTGCTATAGAGAACTGCCCAAGTCTGGGTAATTTATAAAGCAGTTTAATTGACTCACAGCTCCACATGGCTACGGAGGCCTCAGAAAACTTATAATCATGGTGGAAGGGAAAGCAAACACGTCCTTCATCACAGGATGGCAGGAAGGGGAACTGCTGAGCAAACAAGGAAAAGCCCCTTATAAAGCAACTAGATCTCTAGAGAACTCACTATAATGAGAATAGCAGCATGGAGGCAACCACTCCTATGATTCAGTTACCTCCCACGGGGTCCCTCCCACTACACGTGAGTATTATGGGAACTGCAACACAAGATGAGATTTGGATGGGGACACAGCCAAACCATATCAGTAATAAGAGAATGAAAGTGGGAGGGAATGATGAAATGACTGCATTAGAAGATTATTTCTAATATATATAAACTTCACCACTTTGAATTAGGCAAGAGGCATCCACAGCCCAGTTCTTGTGAACTCGCAAGCATTGTAGCTTCACTTAATTAATGAAATCATAGAGACTTTCAGCTTGGCATCTGCCTTCTCAGGAAGATCCTAAAAGGGCACACCTATGTGAAAATATCCTATACCCACAGTCTAATATTAACATGTGTACATTTTTTTCCAAATACTTTCAAGTTCCATTTTCCATCTATTTATAGATAAGAACACACTTAAAAAGTCTTAGGCATCTTTGATAGGGTATTATGCTTGTGTCATTCATAAAGAATATGCAAAAACAAATTTTAAAGGCAGGTTCTGTCATTAAAACTCTATGGTTAAGAACTGTTTCCGGTGGAGTCTTTAGGACTTTTCCTGAAGTTACAGTTAGTCTTGTGAATTCACTCTTCCACTTGAAACAAACCAGATATTTAATTAGGTAAGCCCAATCAAGTCCTCTACCCTCTCCTGGTCATTCTAGGTATGGTTGATATCTCCAGGATATTCTCTCAATTAGGAGATTATTGCATTATTACCTAATTTTATTCAACCATGAACAAAAAGAATTTGTTGCTTCTAAGACATTTCACCTACAGAGAGTTGTTCCCCATAGAATTGCTAATAGAATTTTATGTCTAAAAAGTTGATCTTCCAAATATCACATAGGTTTTTTGTTTAGTTTGGTTTTTGGAGCACTGCCTGTCAACAGTGCACCATTTCACTGATATTTTTATTACTTTATTTACATTCATGACCTTCTTGTTGGTGGCATGATGCCAAAATACCCTCATTCTCAGCTTGTCTTTGAAATTGCTCTCTTGTTGACAGTTAACCCCTACAATGAGAATACAAAGAATGAGGCTGGTGGCCCTCTCTCACATTCCAACTTAAACCTTCTAACAATCTAACAATCAGTTCTGTTGTCAGGGATTTTTAAATTGTTATGCTACTACCTCAGTGAGAATACACTCTAGAACCTACACCCTGTTTTCCTTTAACTTTCCTTTAAATTTCATGACAATATTTCTGCAATAGATGAAGCAGTCTCAGATATCCTTACATCAACTCATGCTCATATACATCAAAAGCCCACATAAAGACACATATTTTAGTCTTTCTACTCCCTGCCCTAACTCCACATCACTTCCTGCCAGCCTTCCAATGAAGGGTTCCTGTAACCTTCTGAGAGCCATCATGAGCCATCGCCAAAAGTGCACTTGTGTCACCTTTCCTCTGATACAGCCCTTCTGTTTTCTCTCTTCATATCAAACATTCATCTGAATTTATCCTGGAGAGTTGGACAAGCTATCTGAACAGGCATCTTCTTTAAAGTGCTACTTTGCTCCAGGACAAGCAAATCTGGCACTCACATCCTTTAAGTACCTACTTAAATATCCCCTAATCAAAGAGGCCTCCCCTGAACATTCTTTAAAAACAGCATATGCACTTAATATGGTTTGGCTCTGTGTTCTCACCCAAATCTCTCTTGAATTGTAGCTCCCATAATTCGCAGGTATAATGTGAGGGACCTAGTGGGAGGTAATTGAATCATGGAGGTGGATTTTTCCCATGCTGTTTTCGTGGCAGTGAATAAGTCTCATGACATCTGATGGTTTTATAAAGGGGAGTTCCCCTGCACATGCTCTCCTTGCCTGCCACCATGTAAGATGTGACTTTGCTCCTCCTTTACCTTCCACCATGATTGTGAGGCCTCCCCAGCCATGTGGAGCTGTGAGTCCATTAAACCTCTTTCCTTCATAAATTACCCAGTCTCAGGTATGTCTTTATTAGCAGTATGAGAACAGACTAATACAGCACACTTACACACAAAGCACTAACACATGTGTCTGCTTCCCCTCTTTACTCTTACCTTGTTTTATTTTTGTCTTAGGACATGTTACCACTGCTATTTTGTTTGTTTGTTGTCTGCCTTTTCTACTAGAACGTAAGCTACAAAAGAGCATGAATTGGTTCTGTTCTGTTCACTGCTGTGTCTCAGGAACTCCCTGTTAGGTAACCATATCTGACAAACTGGTGGCACTCAATAAACATTGTAAATGAATGAAGGATGAATGAACAAATGATGCAACTCAGCTTGCGCATCTGGAAAATGAAAGGGTTTGAGTGAATGATCTATGAGGTATTTTTTTAGCTCTAACACTCTGAAATTTTAATCTATTGATGAATTATCCAATTGACATTTAAATTGTCTAGGTCTCACTTCAAAAAAGGATTTAAAGTAGCTGTATTCTCTAAGCTTCTAGATTCTACACTTCTTAACAATGTCTTCTGCTTTGAAGGATTCTCCCTAAAATCAAATAGGTGCTCAAAAAATTGTAACAATTTTTCAATAAGTCAATCAATATAGAAAAAGATTAAGGATTAATCTTCATTTCTTTTAACTTCTAACATTTCTAACTTCAATCCTAACTTCTGTTGATCAGGCTATCATCAATTCCAAAAAAAAAAAGTCAGCACTGACTAATTAACTAAGTATATGAAATATTTATTCTCACAATCACTCTATGAGGCACTTATTGCTATTAATCCCATTTTACTATTTTACATATTAACAAGCAGAGCCAGAAACTGGCAGAGCGAGACTTGGAACCATAAACTAATGACTTTAAAGTTGGTTTCCTAATGTTATTCCTTGAACCTATGATTCCATTCATTCCGTTCCTTCTTTTAATTTATTTATTTATTTTGAGAGGGTGTCTAGCTCTGTTGCCAGGCTGGAGTGCAGTGGTGCAATCTCGACTCACTGCAACCTCCGCCTCCCAGGTTCAAGCGATTCTCCTGCCTCAGCCTCCCAAGTAGCTGGGATTACAGGCACACACCACTACACCCAGCTAATTTTTGTATTTTTAGTGTAGATGGGGTTTCACCATGTTGGCCAGGATGGTCTCAATCTCCTGACCTTGTGATCTGCCCGCCTTCTCTTCTTATTCTTAATTTTAGCTTGAAACTCCCCTGTTGCCATTTTTCACCAGGAAGTATAGTATAAGTACTTCTTTGTACCTTTTTCTTTCTTTCTTCATCAGTTCTCTCTTCTCATCTTATCTGACAGCAGTAAGCTTTGATTTTTCAGGAAGAAATTCAAAAGACTTGTGCCAAGCCCCAGCCACACCAAACAGGGAGAGAATTTTAATGGAAATAAATGACATTAGGAAATGGAAGTGAATTGGTAGTGTGATTGAGCATAGTCAAGTGAACATGCACTGCACCTCATACTGTGGGTGTCTGCAGTCGATGAGGCTCAGATCAACACAGGAGGGGACTGGCTCAACTCCTCAATAGCAGTTTGCCTTCAATCTTGAGTGCTAGAGAAATAGAACTAGGGACATACACCTGCTCTACAGTGTAAGCTGCACTACAAAGGCTCTGCTTTCCTCTGCTTTTACCCATCACCTGGCCCACAATGTGTGCCCTGATGACCAGAGCCTTTGCCAACTCCTTTTTCCCCCTCCTTTTCTCCTCTCACTTTGCAGTAACCATGGCTCTTTTCCAACAGGCTTGTGTGGTTGTCCAGAGCATCATTATGTTTATATTTTGGAAGGTAGTTATGGCATCAGTGAAGAGAAAATGCTGCAATAAAAAAATAAACTATAAGGCAGGGGTTCCAGTTAGGAAAATAAGAGGCAGTTTTGAAAAAAAGCTGGACTGAACTTGAGCAATGGCAGTGGAAGTAGAAAGGTAGGTTCAATTTTGAGATTCAATAGCAGAGCAGAATAGACACTGCCACCAGTAAAGGCCTCTGTGTCAATGGACAGCAACACAGCTATCTAACTCAGCCTTCATTCTCAGCCTTGACCCTGTCAGCAGGGCATATCCTCTCTCATCTGTCATTTTGTATAACTCCTCCATTTCATTCTCACAGCCATGTTCTTCCATTCTTACTCATAACTCAGCTCCCTCTTTTATTCTTTTTAAGAGATAGGGTCTTGCTGTGTTGCCCTCGAACTCCTGAGCTCAAGAATTCCTCCCACCTCAGCCTCCCAAGTAGCTGAGACTAGTTAAAGAGCTGGGCACATGCCACCACACCTGGTTCTCCTTCTCTTTTAAACTCACCTTTATAACTGTCATCAAGCCCTTATGAGGCATCTTGATCACAGCAGGAACAAATGTCTAAGATTTTTGCAAAAGTTTATAATCCAGAGTCAATGTGAATCAGAAAGATGGTCATTTTGTGTCTTGAGTTTCTTCAATTCATTGTAACCTTCTCTGAATGAGATCTATTTTAAAATCTATGTAGAATCAACTCAAATGCCCATCAACGATAGACTGGATAAAGAAAATGTGGCACATATATACCATGGAATACTATGCAGCCATATAAAAAGAATTAGTTCATGTCCTTTGCAGAAACATAGATGAAACTGGAAGCCGTTATCCTCAGCAAACTAATGCAGGAACAGAAAACCAGACACTGCGTGTTCTCATTTACAAGTGGGAGCTGAACAATGAGAACACATGGACACAGAAGAGGAACAACACATACTGGGGCTTGTTGTGGGGGTGGAGGGAGGGAGAGCTTAGGGTAAACAGCTAATGCTTGTGGGGCTTGATACCTAGGTAATGGGTTGATAGGTGCAGGAAGCCACCATGGCACACATTTACCTATGTAACTAACCTACACGTCCTGCACTTGTATTCCAGAACTTTAAATTAAATTTCAAAAATTCTATGTAAATGTTAGTAATCACAAACTTGTGAATAACTAAGATTTTATTAAGAACAGTTTTATTGAAAATTATATTGTCATTGAACCATAAGTGTTTATTAAATGTGTAATCTCAGCTGACTCAGGCAGGAATATCAGTCCTGACTCCTCACCTGTTAGTGGCTAATGGAAATAAAAGCTTTGTATTTCTCTACTAGGTCAGGTCCACAGGAGATCCTGAGGATTAAATAAAAAGAAAAGACATTCTTGATCAAATAAGTGTAGGAAATGTTGCACACCCTAATCCCTTCTTAAAGCACCTTTGATATTCACATTAACATCTCAAAGACTCTGGGAAGTCTTATATTAATTACAACTATTTAACAGAGCATTTCCCAAAAATTGAGGCCATTAAGGCACTGTTTAAACTTAGAAAATCTATTTAATCTAGCCGTTTCATCACTTTCCTAAGGTGGAACCATTTATCTTATTTTCAACAGAAAATGGTAGAAAAAGCCAATGAGCACAATTACAAGTTACTTAGTAAAAGAGAATTGATGCCCCTTAAAAACATGAGAAATGTCAAGACTGTGCCGTACATAGATCATTGTTCCATTGATCTATAGCCTTCTTTTGTGAAAAAGCTGAGTGTTGGGAAAAATACTGAGGCAGGGCTTGCATGTCTGACATAATGTCCTCTGAATATGTCTAGACTTGCAGGCTCCTTGCTCCTTGCTCTCCCAGGATTGATTGTATCTTGGGTTAAAAGAACCTGCTCTCCATTATCTCAAGTAGCAGAACATGTTCCTTATAAATGCTAAACCACCACAACTGTAGATCATGCACCTACCCTTTTGACCTCCACATTCTCACCACCTGTTTCTCTGTTGGATTACCAATAAATAGTGTGGGCTCCCAGAGCTCTGGGCCTTTGCAGCCTCCACAATCGCGATGGCCCCCTGGTCCCACTTTTCTCTCTCAAACTGTCTTTTTCTCAATCCTTTGACTCTGCTGAACTTTGTTGCCCCCACAACTTGGTGATGGGTCTGATCACCCCAACATTCCTGGCAGCCCAACGTGGGGTGACAAAGACCCCAGTGAAGGAACACTAGAGTGTGTGAAACCAGAGGACGCTTCATCAAAGGACACCCGAGGACATCTAAAATGAAGCTTGGCAGGAAAGCTGAGCACTCAGAAGAACCAGGGTAACAATGGGACGAAGTGAAAGCAGACATTCTGCTTACTTAAATTTCTTAAGGCATTTATTACAAAGAGGGGGAGTGAAAGTTAGTACTCAGAATTTGTTATCACTCTTTAGTGCAGTAAAGCAGTTTTGCCCATGGTTCCCAGAACAAGGGACTATGGAGTTGGATGAATGGAGAGAATTGGCAGAGATTTTTAAAAAGCATATGAAGATGGAGCAAAAATTCCAGTCTTGGTTTGGTCAATGTGGGTGCTAATAAAAGCAGCTCTTGAGCCATTTCAAACAGATGACAACGCAGATTCAGATGAGGAAGAGGAGGATAAGTATAAAAAACTAACTGCAGATTCTGAATGTGAGGAACAGAAACCAGAAGAAATTAAATAAGAAAAGGGAAACTGAAAAAAGTATGTTTTACTATCACCTTGGCTCCACCTGCTGAATTAAGTGAATGGCCACCTCCTCTCTCTCCCCTTAATGGGTGAGAAAATGAATTAGCTACAAAACTTACCACTACTGTAGTTACAACATTAAAACCTGGAGCAATTGGTAGTACTAAGACCCAGTGGAATCTGAGGCTAGTTTATTCAGAGAGCACCTCAATAAACTGAGGCATTTCCGGCCCAACAGTGCCCTTACAAACATACAACAATTGTTCCCCACCACAGAAGGCTGCTGTAGACCTTTGCAGCACAATTCCCATCTCCTTACTTCCTGGGGAGCCACCAAAAAAGGTCCCTATGGGAGTTAGGGGACACTTACCCTCAAGAACAGTCAGTCTATTACTTGGAAGGTCTAGTCTAAATTTGAAAGGTATCACTGTGCATACGGAAATAATTGACTCTGATTATACCAGAGAAATTCAATTAGTTATTAGTTCCTCAACTCCATGGTCTGCTTCCCTAGGAGAAAGAATTGCTCAGTTGTTGACATAAAGCTGTAAAGCAGCACAGTGAAAAGAACAGGAGGCTTTGGTAGTACTAATCCAACAGGAAAGGCTGTATATTGGGTTAATCAAGTGTCTGACAAAAGACCTATTTGTACAGTAGACCTGCTGTTGGATACTTACAGATTGACACACAGGCCTGGTGGGCAGTAGTCCCTGGAAAAAATAAATCATGGGCTGCTTTGCATAGGGCAAGTAAAGTCATCCTGAAGCTTCAGTTTCCTGGTTAACCTGCCTCTGCTAGAGAAAAACAGATTTAACGAGCACACAGGCATGATATGGGCTGAATATGTTCATTGTGGTGTTTGTGGCCTTTATGATGGGAAAGTTCAACCTCTACTCCTACTACATCGGTGCAAAACAAAATGAAACCTTCACAACAGAGTTTTAAGACACTGTTCTGGGCTATATTTGGACTTTTTGAAGTACAATCAGTGGTCATCAACTATAACCACAAATTCGTTGAAAACATTGGTTATGTTCTTTATGGAGTCTATAATGCTTCAACGGTCATTGTTTTGCTAAATATGTTAATTGCCATGATCAACAATTCATTCCAGGAAATTGAGGATGATGCTGAGGTGGAGTGGAAATTTGCAAGGGCCAGACTCTGGTTTTCCTGCTTTGGGAAGGGGAGAGCACTTCCTGTTCCCTTCAATCTGGTGCTGGGCCCGGGGTCCCTGTTTTATCTCTTGCTGAAGCTTAAAGTATGGCCCTCTGAGCTCTACCCAAGGTCATAAAAAAGGTTTCCAGGAAAGTAAGTAGAGCTAAGTAAGTAGAGCTAAGTAAATAAGTAGAGTTAAGTAAATAAGTAAAGCTAAGTAAGTAAGTAGAGCTAAGTAAGTAGAACTAAGTAAGTAGAGATAAGGGAGATAAATAGAGATAGATATATGTACAGAGAGAGATAGAGAGAGAGATAGAGAGATAGAGATAAATAGAGAGATAGAGACAGATGGAGATAGAGTCAGATAGAGATAGAGATAAATAGAGATAGAGATAAACAGAGATAGAGATAGAGATAAATAGAGAGATATAGATAAATAGATAGAGACTTGTAGGAACTCACAGGAACTTACAGGTACCACAGGGACAGATAGAGATAGATGAAGACTAGCAATATAAGGTCAGTGCCCTAGAGAAGTACTGATCAGTGCCCTAAAGAGGTACAAAAGTAGAGATTAGCAAAGACTACCAGAGATTTGCAGAGACAGACAAGAACATTGTAAACTACGGAAATTAGCTATGACTCAAAGGGCAAACATAAAAGGAATAGAGGGGAGGGAGGTAAGGATAAAAATACCCTTTCTTTTCTCTCCAACAGGACCTTTTGGTCCTTTAAACTTAATCAAAGGGCAGGTGCTTTGGTGTCTGCAGCTTTTGCTGATGCACAAACATTACATTCTCTAACTCATTTTAATGCCACAGGCCTTAGAAAACGATATGGTCACATACAAAGAGCTAGATAAAAGGAAAGATAATTACATGGGGAAAAGGATTTGCTTGTGTCTCTCCGGGTGACAATCAGGCGCCTGTGTAGGTGGCCACCAAACACCTGAAGATCTATCATGAGCCGCAGCATCTAGCAGACCCACCTGTACAGTGTGAATTGAAGGTCTGAAATGCCTCGATTTGCTTTCCCTGTGCCTTCTGTTAGAAGGGGCCTGTTTTTCAACATCAGTGGTCTCCCCGCTACAGCCACAAAAGTTTTTGCTTCTGTTTCAATAGATTTACTAATGTGGGGGTGAGGGTATGCTTGCGTTTTTGCAGGAGATGAACAAACCGTGTCGATGCCCTCAAGATGTGTACAACCATGGAATGGGAGACTGGAGGGACCCATGGATCCCAACTATGGACTGAGTTCCCCCAGTATGAGCCATGAGCCATGATTCATGAGCCATGAATCTGAATGCGAAGATGGAATGAGGACTGACCAGAGTCACGATGCCTAACGGACCAATGCTTTCTGACTCAGCTCCTCTCTTCCCTGAATACAAGAGACCCTAATAGTTAGGCAGGAATATCATCACCCCATTCAGCAAGAAGTTACAGAAGACGGACCTTTATCCTTCTGCAACCCCTAGGATTAAGGGTCCTCTTGTAAAAGAGAAAGGGGAGCTATGTGGAGAGCGTTCAAAACAGAGCAACTCCAGTTTGCATAAGGGCTAAGAAAAATGAAGCTGGATCACCAACTGGCAATGAAGGGCTGCACAGCCTGCAATCCTCTTGCTGAATTAAAAGGTCACCTTTTATACTAGTAATAATGATAGCTAGTAATAATGATAGTAATAATCATACCTTCTCTTTTACAAAAAAGAGAAGGGGTGCATGTTGGGAAAAAGCTGAGTTTTGGGAAAAATACTGAGGCAGGGCTTGTATGTTTGACATAATGTCCTCTGGAATGTGTCTAGACTTGCTGGCTCCTTGCTTCTGCCCCTCCTAGACTCCTAGATCGATTGTATTCCCATTATCTCAAGTAGCAGAACATGTTCCTTATAAATGTTAAACCATCACAGCTATAGATCATGTGCCTGCCCTTTTGACCTCCACATTCTCACCACCTGTTTCTCTGTTGGATTACCAATAAATAGCATGGGCTCCCAGAGCTCTGGGCCTTTGCAGCCTCCACAATCGCAATGACCTCCGGTCCCACTTTTCTCTCTCAAACTGTCTTTTTCTAAATTATTTGACTCCACCAGACTTCATCACCCCACGACCTGGTGTTGGGTCTGATCACCCCAACAGCCTTCCTTTCTCAAAATAAGCTTGTGTTGTCTGTCACATTGAAGGGATGAAATCACTCCCTGGCCATTGCAAAGTGAACTTAAGAGGGGAGAAGGAAGGAAGGAAGGAAGGAAGGAAGGAAGGAAGGAAGGAAGGAAGGAAGGAAGGAAGGGAGGGAGGGAGGGAGGAAAAGAGAGAAAGAAAAAGAAAGAGAAAAAGAGAAAGAAGAGAGAGAGAGAGATCTGCCCCCAGAGTGAGGTGTACTATGAGCTTCATGGGTCTTGCACCTTATAGTTTCCCATGAGAAGACCTAGACATGCTTGATACTATCGTATAATTTTGTAAATTTCCAAATAAGAGATAGTTAAACTATAGTGGTTTAGACTGCTGTCTCTTTATGCTCTCATTTCCTCTGTCACATTTTCTCCTATGTAGGGTAACTTTGGTGTAATCATGAATCATTTGCGTTTTAGGCTAACAAGAAGCTGAGCAGGGGATATACTGAGTTGGGGTTTAACAGGACATGTGTCTGTAACTTCAGGCATTTCTATTAAGTTGTGACCAGCCATTTGGTACAGAAATGACTTCCAGAAATGTTTCTACAGCCCACCCTGTCAACTTACCTGGCATTTTCATCAGAAATGCTTGGCCAGAAGTTATACTATGACATTAACATGGTCTACAACTTATCCAGCACCAAAACTATGTGGGTTGTGAAGGGGAAATAAGGTTTGAAATGTAGGAAGCCAAGAGCTAATTTGTGTAACGTTTTGCATAGAAGATTCTGTTCTCATTGACACATGATCAAAATTGAAGTTTCCTCCTGTAAGGAATGAACTTGATTATGCAACATACACAAATATAAATGTACCACACATTTTCCCCATTTCTATGAGAATACTTTCTTTATGTGAAATTTACCAGAATGTTTGTGTTTGTAAGTCACAAACCTATAGCTGTTACATATTTTATGCATCCCAAGATAGCGGATTGTATCCCAGAATATCCAACACATATTGTTCTGATAAAGTCTAGTAATTCTAGATGAAATAACACACAATATAATTACCAAGGCAGTGAAATAGACTGAATAAACAAGTGTAAAATATTCATTAATAAGTCACTGTGTGTAGTATAAGATTAATTTGATTACAACACTTTTAGCTGAACAAAATAAAGCAGCAATTTTAGATGCACTGAATTACTCTTGTTTATGCATTAATTTCAGATTCATTTTAATTTGTCAGAATTATGGATAATACTAACATTCAAATGTGATACGAAGAAAAAAGCCAAAATGTAAACTGAAAGAGAAGTTGGCAGAAGTTTCAGTATCACCAAAATTCTTATTATATCACGATGGAAACTAAGCTTGCAGATCAGTATCGTGAACACGAGAAAAGGAATTACACCAGGACTGTTCCAACCCAAAAATAAAAAAGTAAAAGCAGATGAATGTCTTAGTAAAGAAAAACACAATTTGCATGAGAATGTCGAAAACACTGTTTAATGAGTGTTGTCAGATCAAATAACATTTCAGAATAGATACTGCCTAAGATAACTTAAAATGCCTAAAATATAAATTTTATATATAAAGCAAAGTTTAAAGAGATTTCTTGCAGTTTGACAAGAATCCTAAACATTTGGCCAGGCGCGGTGGCTCAAGCCTGTAATCCCAGCACTTTGGGAGGCCGAGATGGGTGGATCACGAGGTCAGGAGATCAAGACCATCCTGGCTAACACAGTGAAACCCCGTCTCTACTAAAAAATACAAAAAACTAGCCGGGCGAGGTGGCGGGTGACTGTAGTCCCAGCTACTCGGGAGGCTGAGGCAGGAGAATGGCGTGAACCCGGGAGGCGGAGCTTGCAGTGAGCTGAGATCCGGCCACTGCACTCCAGCCTGGGCGACAGAGCGAGACTCCATCTCAAAAGAAAAAAAAAAATCCTAAACATTTGCATAATATTACCAATGGATGGTTTCTTAGCTGAAATAAATGTTGCCAAACCATCAGTAATATAAATCAATTTTGAATCCACCATGATAAAGGAAAGACTATTATCTATTATTATCGCTATAGAAAATTATATTTAAATTTTTTCCCATTTGAAGAGACAAAGGGAATGCAACTAAAAATGTAGCAATTATAGAAGTGTATCAGAAAGTTAATAAAATATTTTGTTATTTTTCAGGATTTTGTGATGATTTCATATCTGTATAGTTTTTAATGCATAACTTGTGATTTCTCATTCTAAATAAATATTCATTTTCATACCAAATGTAGCATATGCAACTTTGTATTCTTCTTCTCAGATAAAGCCCCCAAATCATAACAGCCTCAGACTCCACACAATCTGGATCTGTTCCTAAGCCATTGTTACTTGGACTTTGGCTAGTTAATGCATTCAAGGAGATTGACCAGTGGTTATTTGATGCCATTTACGTACTGACTCAACTACCAGTAAATTTAATCAAAATGGATTCCATACTTAGATATCCCAAGAGAAGCTTCTTCAAGCTCAAATCACATCCTGATATTGAAACAATTATTTAATGTAGAGAAAGCTGGTAGAAATAAACATTGCGCTCTGTTCTGGAAATTTTAAGTTTTATACATTGGAAATGATTCCATATCATGATTTAGACATCAGACTTTTAAAGGTACATTTATAATGTAAGGGCATATACATCTGGTCTATTGCTTATAAAACCCAGTTTCATAAGGGAAGACTACTAGCACTTACTCATGGTCATATTCATAAGCAAGATGATACAAAACTGCTATTTGCCTTGTGTCCTGTTGCCATGATTTTGATAATGGATTAATAGAGGCAGCTGAAGACACTACAGGGAATCATGGGTCTTTTCCTGCTTATAGTAATGCTGCAGACTGAAAGAAGCTCCTGGAATATACTACTCTCCCTCTCTGCCAACAACTACACACACAGATCAATAACCCGCCTTCTGTGCAGTATTAAATAAGCTATGTGGAGTTTTAGAGATATGGAAACTCATTCTTATGGACTTTAATTTATTCTAAAGAGTGTTGTCTGTGACTCTTACAGCAATTTAACTGCTTCCTTTCTTTGCTATCCCCAGTCTCTTCTCCACCATAACAAAAAATTAAGGAAAAGGGAAGAGTAGAAAAAGGAAACTAAATACCCAACAGTTCAATACGGATAAAAGGGTAGACTTGTATTTCCAACTCTTCATCCTTCCCCAGTGCTTACAAATTATTAAAAATAGGTACAGGCATCCTATCTGCAGGAGTTAATCTTCATAATTATCTGGTAGTACATGCTACACTCACAGAAAGCTATTAAGAGATGGCGAATCAGCAATGTTATGGTAACCCTTCCATTTTTCATTGTTATGTTGATGAGCAACTGAAATGGCTGTAATTAAGATGATATGCTGTAATTCTATTTTTAGTAGATCTGTTCACTGTCAAAATTAAATATATATGGCAATAAAAAATAACCTGACATGGTAAATAGCATAAACAGAAAACAGATGATGCTTTCATGGTGCCATTCTATAGTCACACAGAAGAATATCTGAAAAGTGTATGATATGGCCCATTTTCCAATAAAGTTGTTTAAATTTCCTACTCATAATATGAACTATTTTTTGAACAGCTCTGAATTCCTCAGATGACACACGCATCATGCTCTGCAAGTCCTCCTGGACTTAGCAATAAAATCACATTAGCCATGTGGAAGCCTGCAGACTTGAACCTCTGCGGCAGTGTAGGCTGTGAGCCCTAAGACTCAGAGAGATGGTGAGACTAAGAGGGAAAGGTGGAGAGTGGTGCTATTTTGGGGATACCAAGCAGGTGGCCCCCTTTCCTCAATTAGGTGGAAGTGACTGGGAACCCAGCAGTTCAATAGCTGCTGTCCAAAACATGCAGAAGAAATGACCCTTGGCATTACAGACCTGATCAGTCATTCTAGGCAGGGATCTTGGACCCAAGTCTGAAAGCCATCATCTGTTCCAAACTCCCTCCTTTCAGGCAGGTTAATCTCCAAGCCATCCAAACAGATGGCTGTCTCCTTCTCACCTCCGTCTACAGAGGAACAAGGGGACCACTTGACCCAGCTGAAAGAGTCTCATAACAAGACATGCATCGAAGGAAGAAAAGATTCTGTCAGTAGAAGCTAATGTTCCTGTTACAGAAAAGATTGTACAAGAACACATCCCAGCCATGGCGATGATCACTATTATACTGTGCCAACAATGTCACAGCACGTCTCTATCAATGTCACCTTGGCCTTCGTGTCCTGTTTCCCATAGAGCAGGAGACAATCAGAGTTCTGACAGCTATCTGTCTTGTTCCTTATTTTCCTGTTCTAGCAAGACAGGGAGAAATGATGACCTTGAAGCATTTATGAGATGTAAGCTGCCTCTCCTTTATTTTCTCTCCAAAAAAATGGATACTCCAGACTACGTTCCACTTTTTAAATCTTTTTTATCAAGTCCTAAGATCTACAAAAATGTATGATATGATTATAATCATGACTACTAGTATTAACTTCCAGTCAAATCTTCAGATTTTCTCTAGACAGGTTCATATTATCACAAGAGAAAATTTGGTAAAGTTATTGAAGACTTGCAACCTACACTATCTGCACTGACTTACTCAATGTTAAAAATTCCCAGCTTCAACTCCTGTAACATATATTTAATTGGATGGAAAGCTACTATGCCTGACTATAGCTTATACCTTACTGAGTTAGGAAAATTATACAATTCACTTTGTGAAAGTGTATTAAGCAAGAAGTAAACGATATCTTACGTGCATGGCTATCAGTCCTGGATAAAGAAACAAATGGTCATTAAATTCTACTTATGTCTTTCCAAGAATTTTCAGAGTAGCCACTGGGAGAGAAGCAAGAATATATGAGCCATCCAGTCTTCAGTTTATATTTAAGAGGGTGATGGTGTGACTTTCACCTCTCTAAGAGGCTCCCACCTATTATACCCATTCAACAACAACAACAACAAAAAAAGACTATGCTTCTGTACAGAGGCAGTATAGCACAGTGGCTAAGGCCACAGCTAATTGGCTGTATGTTCCTAGGGAAATAATTTAACTTTTCTGTGCCTGGAGTTTCTCTTCCATCACATGGAGATAATAATAACCCCTACTTCACAGGACTGTTACAAGGTCTAAATGAGTTAACATGTGAAGAATTTAGAACAGTGCCTAATACTTAGTAGCACTCAATAATACCATTGAGCAAGCAGCTGATGTTCCAGACCAAGAGCCAGCAAACCTTTCTGTACAGGGCCAGACAGTAAGCATTTTAGGCTTTTCAGGCCATGCGCTTTCTATAGCAAACACTCAACTCTAACATTATAGCGTGAAAGCAGCCCCAGTCAAATGACAAACAAATGGGTGTGACTGTCTTTTAATAAAACTTCATGGCTGGGCGCAGTGACTCATGCCTATAATCCCAGCACTCACGCCTATAATCCTCAGGAGGCTGAGGCAGGCAGTTCACCTGAGCTCGGGAGTTTGAGACCAGCCTGGCCAACATGGTGAAACCCCATCTCTACTAAAACTACAAAAATTAGCTGGGCGTGGTGGCAGGCACCTGTAATCCCAGCTACTTGGGAGGCTGAGGCAGGAGAATTACTTGAACCCTGGAGTCGGAGGTTGCAGTGAGCCAAGATCATGGCATTGCACTCCAGCCTGGGCAACAGAGCAAAACTCTGTCTCAAAATTTAAAAATAAAACTTTATTTACAAAACTAGGCAGCAGGCTGGATTTGACCTATGAACCATAATTTGCCAACTCTCTTCCAGCCTAATAATGTTCTCTGATTGTTCTGTTGTATAGACCAACAATCTAAAGATTGAGTTTCAGTGTTATTCCTAGACTCAGTTTCCTACAAGGAAGTTTCCTGATTCTTGACTCAATCCTTGCATGGATTTGCCAGTGTCAAGATTTCTACCTGCATTCTTGACCCTGGATATGACCCTGGTTCATGTGGTGGATTGTGTCATTTACTTCTTCTGCTGATATTCATCACCTTCATTTTGTTTATTAACTTCATGATACCCATATATAGCGTCTTTTAAGCACATCGAACCCGTCTATTCATCCATCTATCCAAGTCATTATTTCATTAAATCCATTATTCACAAACATTAAAGTAAGTGCTAATTTTGTGTGTGCATGAGTACTGTGCAGGATTCTGGGAATATAAGCATGAATAGGACCGGCCTACATTCCACATTTAAAAGACCCACAGCCAGAAAATTATTATAACAATAGGCTTTCACCTACATACATGTTCCAGATACCACATGAGTCCAGGAAAGGAAGCTTCTTCCTCTCTTGGGGTCTTCATATATACTGCTTCCTTTGCCAGAAGGCCATTTTGCCCACTCTCTGCCTGGAGAACTCTATATAGTCTTTACATTTTGCCTTAAATAGTACTTATTCAGAGAAGTAGCCTCACTTTCATCATTTCAGGTATGTTCCACCTGCTGGACACTCCCCCTCCAAAGTCTTTAAAACAATGAAAATAAAGTAATTATTTATGATGGTTTGTTTGATGCATATATCATCCACTAAATTATTGGCTGTCTTCCATACTGTTACATGCCCGGCATGAAGTAAAAGGGAAATGCCACATTTGGGGTGCCTTAAAAGCAAAAAGGATTTCAGCAAAAAAGCAAAAAGGACTTCAGCAAAAAAAGCAAAGAAGAAGTAGCATTGCAAAAAGCGGAAAAAGCAAGTAGAATTGAACACCCATGCAGAAGAGCACCACACATTCAGGAAGTGAATTAGTTGATAGTTCCTCATGGCTAGAGCTCAAAAGAAAACACTAGACAGGTTATAAAATTGGAAAATCAGCTTTCTCTTTGTTTCTATGAGTTTGACTTTTTTAGATTCCACATGTAAGTGAGATGGTGCAGTATTTCTGTTTCCGTATCTGCCCCCTGTAGATGTATATCCAAACAGCACACTGTACACCTTGAATCGATATTTTTATTTGTCAGTCATACTTCAATAAATCTCAAAAAAAAGAAAAAACATGGAAAAGTAGGCCAATAATGAAGAGGGTACATGCCAAGGAATTTCAGCATAATCCTGCATGTTCTGGGCAGCCACTGAAGCCCTGAGCAAATAAGCGAAATGATACATATTTTAGAGTGATGGCTCTGGCAGCAGTAAGGGAAAAAAGAGACTTGGTGCAAGGGAGGTTCCTTATGGAGTTGATTTCTAGTTTTATTCCACTGTGGTCTGAGAAAATGCTTGATATAATTTCAATTTTCTCAAATATATTGAGGCTTGTTTTGTGGCCTATCATATGGTCTTTCTTGGATAAGTTCCATGTGCTGCTGAATAGAATGTATATTCTGCAGTTGTTGGGTAGAATGTTCTGTATGTATCTGTTAAGTCCATTTGTTCCAGGGTATAGTGTAAATCCACTGTTTCTTTGTTGACTTTCCGTCTTGATGACCTGTTTAGTGCTGTCAGTGACGTGTTGAAGTCCCCCACTATTATTGTGTTGCTGTCTATCCCATTTCTTAGGTCTATTAGTAATTGTTTTATAAATTTGGGAGCTCCAGAATTAGGTGCATATATATTTAGGATTGTGATAGTTTCCAGTTGGACAAGGTCTTTTACCATTATATAATGTCCCTCGTTGTCTTTTTTTAACCACTGTTGCCTTAAAGTTTGTTTTGTCTGATATAAAAATAGCTACTCCTGTTTGCTTTTGGTGTCCATTTGCATGGACTGTCTTTCTCTCTCCGGCCTCTACTCTCCGGGCCACCATTCACCATCCTCTGCTGGCTCAGGCATTCACCCTGCAACACCCCTTATCCTGCCCTTCCTTACCTAGGCCTCACCCAACCTTACCAACATCCACACCTTCTCTAAGGAAACCAACCTCCAATTTCAGAAGGTTTCAGGGGAAAGTGGGAGGAAAAAAAGGTAACACTCAAAGCTGCAGAACAATCACAAATAACATGGATGTGTTGATGACTGCTGTATTAGTTAGCTTGGGCTCCCATAACAAAATACCACAAACACAAATTTACTGATTCACACAGGTCTGGAGGGTAGAAGTTCAAGATCAAGTTGTCAGCTGGTTGCTTCCTTCTCAAGGCTGGGAAGAAGCATCTGTTCATGCCTCTCTGCTTGCTTCTAATGGTTGGCTGGCAAGCTTTGGCAGTCCTTGGCTTGTAGTCACATCACCCGATCTCTGCCTTCATGTTCAAGTGACGTTCTCCCTGTGTGCATACCTGTGTCCAAATCTCCTTCTTTTGATAAGGACTTCAGTCATACTGGCATTGGTCCCACCCTAATGACTGCATCTCAGGTTAATTACATCTGCAACAACCCTATTGCCAAATAATGTCACACTGTGAGGTATTAGAGGATAGGATTTCAAAATCTGAATTTTAGAGGAGACAATTTATACTACAACAACTGCTGAACACCATCTTTTTTTTTTTTTTTTTTAGTTTATAGAGAAACTCTTTCTTTCAAAAATAATATGTGAAAAAGTGCTCTGTGAACTGGAAAATGGTAAAGACACTATTATTATTACCTTTAATAAAGCATTCATCATTTATATAAATTCTATCTCAAAAGGATTGAGGGTTAAGTTATGGGTCCTTAGTAATTCAAATGCCAAATGTTGGACACAATAGGATGTAATCACCATGCCAACTTTATAGCCCTTTAAATGCAATGTAAATATGGGATGAGACTTTCAGGGATTACTATTTTTAGTTATGACTGTCTACATAATCACTCCCATGGATTTTGAAAAAGCTTTGTATTAAATGAGTTCATTCGTCTCTGACTAAAGACTTAACTGTTAAGATTGCAGCCATCATTCCCAATGGCTCATCAAGGCACCGGATTTTGCCAGTGCTCCCAACATCATGAAGTCATTGCTTGAGGTCTGCAGCAAAGAAATTTCAGGGGTGCTGTTTCAGAGCTTGTGGTGTGACTGGGCGCAGAGGCATCTCAGGGTATGTGCATAATCCCATATTCCAGTGCTAGCCCAATATTCCACACCACAGCTCAATGTTCCCCAATAACTATTTTTAATGAAATCCTGCCTTATGCTTTTTATTGGCTTCAAAGCTTCTTCTCAACATCTTAGAACTGAATTTGTAGATACTGACATACCTCTAAATCCCATTCCCCACCTGAGAAAAGGGATCAAAAGCTTAAGCTTCCTTTTGATCCATATGACACAATGCTATACTCAGAGCCCTCAAGCTGATTATATTTTGCTCTCGTTTCTTTGAGGAAATCTTTGTTCAAAAGAGGTTTTACCAAACAGAATCACAGCCAAACCTTTTACTCTTACTGTCCCTTTTCATTTCCTCCTACTTCAAAATGTATACTCACACATCTAATTTCTCCTTCACAACGTAATTATAAATATCTGCATAGTGTGTTACGTAATCCTAGGAGGGATTATAACCTGCTGATCTCATGAGGTAGTTATAACCCCTGTGAGCCTCCATCCAACTGACTGGAGAGCCACAGAGAGGGCTCCCAATGGTTAGATATTTCATTTGTTCTTTATTATATTTGGAGGGTCACAAATCAGTTAACTCATAAGCCTTATGTGTTAACCCATTCTTGCATTGCTGTAAAGGAATACCTGAGACTCGGTAATTTGTAAAGAAAAGTGATTTTAATTTGGCTCACATTTCTGCAGGCTGGTACAGGAAGTGTGGCAGTGGTATCTGCGTCTAGTGAAGCCTCAGGAAACTTCCAATCATGGTAGATTGTCAATTTGTTCCAGGGTATAGCTTAAATCCATTGTTTCTTTGTTGACTTTCTGTCTTGATGACCTACCTGTCTAGTGCTGTCGGTGGAGCTTTGAAATCCCCCACTATAATTGTGTTGCTGTCTATCTCATTTCTTATGTCTATTAGCAATTGTTTTATAAACTTGGGAGCTCCAGAGTTAGGTGCATATGGAACTCCCATGGCAGAAGAAAAGGGGGAGGCAGGTGCATCATGTGGTAAGAGTGGAAGCAAGAGAGTGGGGGGAGGTGTCACAGTCTTTTAAAGAGACAGTTCTCACATGAACTCAGAGCGAGAACTCACTCGTTATTGCAAGGATAGTACCAAGCTATTCATGAGGAATCCATCCCCATGACCCAAACACCTCCCACCAGGTCCCACCTCCAACTGGGGATTACATTTCAACATGAGATTTGGAGGGGACAAACATCCAAACTATATCACCTCAGTATAGCTGGGGTAGAAAACACAAGATTCTTTTGCTTTAATTTAAAATTCTTTCTCTCTTCCTTCTCAAGCCAATTCTAAAGTTCATTTGGACTTTCTGTTTAAAATAGCCATATATCAGAATTGCCAACTTGCTAGACACAACATGGGGACAATAAGTATTTTGGCATAATACCCAGTCCTCGACTCAGAGCCAATGATGCCTATATTAAATTTTAAGTGCAAAATCCTTAACATTAATTTGCTCCCAAGTCAGAGAGGACATATATTGTGAATCACTGAAGAGAAAAATTACAAAGGGTTTGGGTTGGCTGCCTGCAGCTGGGTTGACAGCTATGGGGCAGAGGGAGAAGAGCAAAGAAGTAGAGCTACAGAAATGAAAGTCGACTTTCAGAGAAAACAAGTGGGTCAGGGACATGCATGAGGGGTGGCAAATGACCCCACCATATCCAGCATGACTTAATAGAGTGAGCCAGGTTTCAGGGCACAGTCAAGGAGACAAACTAGAGAGTAGAATCAAAGATTCCTGGGAGCACAGTGGCTGATTTATGAAGACCATCTGTGAGGTCATCATGTCCTCCAACCAAAAGCCACAGGAAAAAACTCAGGTCCAAAGGCTGACTAGCAGCAATACAGCCAGCACCACGAACATGGGACTGGGGAAAACAAAGTAGTGATGACAGGGAGATGCTGGGAGGGACTGTTTAGTGTTTCAAACCAGTTAAGATTCAACAACATTAGAACTTCATCTTTCTCAACTGACCAACTGTTTTTGCCTCTCTCTGCTAACATGGCTGCCCATCACCAGCCTCTCATACCTACCTCCACCAAGAGTCACTCATGTCAGGGAGCATCTTTCTGTCTGAGCATCCAATCAGTATAATTATCATCCATTTTTTTGTATCATTCTAATAGAAAACCTGGTTTTTCTGTGGATGAAACCAGAATGTAAATAAGAGAGTTTTGCTCCTCAAGACTCTTGCAACATGCTATTGACCAGGTCCTTGCCTAGGCCTGAAATTTTCCTGTTTCTTCACTCTGACTTGAACTATTGGAAATCCCTTTTCAACCACTGTGAGAGAGGAATCAGTAGCATTAGCTGTTCCTCATTTGAACCTTCTCAGAAGATCAATCAAACTAGCAAATGAAGGTGTCCTTATATAACCCTGGCAGAGGAGCACTTATTTCAAAATGTGAACATAGTCTGATTACTTACCTCTACCCCCGTAGTATATATACTCAACTCAATGGTAAACGTCTAAACTGTAAATTCTAAAGTAATGCCTAGATTTGCATTTCGCCCATTAAAATCTTATCAGTAAAGGAGGTCGGATGAGGATGTTTTCAAAAGCAACAAAAACTCCGAAGGAAAAACTGGCACAGAAGGACCCTCTTACAGCAATTCCTTTTACTCCTTTCACAGGACAATGGCAGCCATGTGTCAACGTAAGATCTATTACAACTGGGACAAGAATGCTGCATTGTATTTGGTCTTGTATAGATTAAATAAAGTTGAAATGAATCAGAAAAGAGCAGACAATAAAAGCCTCCCAACAGAGTCTTACTTTTTTTCTAAATAAAAAAGTACAAAAGGGTTGGTTGCTTGAGCTGCATGGTGCAATATATATATGCCATTGACCAATAAATTAAAAAGATAAAGGATGTCTAGAAAATGCAAAGATAAGCAATCCAACTAGGTCCAGATGAAATTCTGCCAAAGGTGCAGCCAGGCACTGCCTGGCTTCCTGTTCTTTCTGCTTCTCCTATTTTTCCTGCCTGTGGGCTCTGTACTGCCTCATGCTGACTTCATCCTGGTCCAGTGCATACAGCATATCATAGTCATTTTCAGGCACACAATACATGTTATCGGGATTTTTTTTTTTTTTTTCCTGCAGATTTTCTAATTGAATCTGCTGTCCAGACACTGGGTCTGGTTCTGATTTCTTCTGCCTGGCCCTCTTGGCCACTTTTTTGACACTTGTTACTCAACTTTACCTATGTATGTGTTTCCCAGTCCTCAGAATTCTTGCTGTTCACCTCTCCAGACTCTAATCTGGCTGAGCTCCTTTGCCCTTTATTTCTTCTATGTTCTACCATCTCCTTGTTAAGATACTAAACCTGGTGTGCTTCCCTTATCCACAGACTTCCTCACTTCTCTCAACCTTGACATCTGTCAGAACCTCTTTTGCCTGGACAATTTTCTGGTCTTGCTCATTGGTATCCCTAATCCCTGCACTGATAAACATAAAGAAAAGAACTTATGGTTATCAAGGGGATCATTTATTACTATGGGCTTATGGCTATTTGCTAAGAGGTAGAGACAGATATAAACATAAATCCATATGACTATTCCATGTTAGGGGATAAAATGATTACCATTAGACAAATCTAAATAATAATTAAAGTAATTTAAGGTATGAAATAGGAAATGGGTATTAAGCAATCTGAAAACAAGGAATTAATGAGCATCAAGCAGGTCTGGAAGTAAGTTTTTTAAAACTTTACTCCAAACAGTTACATACAAATACAAATACAGGTTTTCATATTGCTTTCCATAAATGAAATAAATAAATAATAAGTAAATGCAAGATATAAATCTTTGGAGCAATAAATTCTACAATAAAATCTATGTAAAGGACACACAGAATTTTCCCCCATGGTGAAATCATTACTTATGGCTGTAGTCTTTTTTTTTCTTTCTTTCTTTTTTTTTTTTTTTTTGAGACAGTCTCACTCTATCACCCAGGCTGGAGTGCAGCGGCACGATCTGGGCTCACTGCAACCTCCGCCTCCTGGGTTCAAGCGATTCTCCTCACTCAGCCTCCTGAGTAACTGGGGCTGCAGGCACACAACACCACGCCCAGCTAATTTTTGTATTTTTAGTAGAGACAGGGTTTCACCATGTTGGTCAGGTTAGTCTTGAACTCCTGACCTCATGATTCGCCCACCTTGGCCACCCAAAGTGCTGGGATTACAGGTGTGAGCCACCACACCCAGCCTGACTGTACTCATTTTAAGCTGTGGTTTTTCCTTCTCAGACACATCAGCCAACCCCACTATCGATAGGCAAGGGCTGTTTAACAGGTTCCATTCTGTTACATTTCATCACTAATCTCATCTCCTCTCTTTTCCTGCTTCTAGTTTCTGCTGGTTCTCTTCAGGAACTCAGAGAATAGAGGAATGAGCAACTATCACCCATTTGAAAATAAACTCAGAACTAGTAACTTATTAGCTCAGAAGTTTTTGCCAGACTGATGAAAATCCTGCTTCTGTCACAGACTGAAAAAATTACCATAAAAGAGAGATTACACATGCTCAAGGAGTTATCAGGGGGCCTGAAAGTTGTATCAGAATATACTTCCTGACATCAGTAAAATTCTTTCAGGCAGGAAACTGTAAAGATTATCAAAAGTCCTAATGATAACTGTAGTCATCCGAGGGTGGGTATGCACTGAAAATTGTGTTCCCGAAACTGACCCTGGAAAAATATTTACATTTAAGTAGTTACAAAATACTTTGCAAATCAACTAATGCACTAGCCTTTTAAAAATGCTGAAAATGCAAACACAGATCTATTTTCCAACTTGCAGGAGAGAAACCCTAAATACAACAAACGATTTGCACCTGTAATTCAAGTCTGAACGGTATCTCAGCTATCCACTGCCTGTCTAAAAAAGAAGAAAAAAGGGAAAAATAAAAATAAAAAACAAGTCATGGGTGTTTCGTTAACAGGAAACTGGAAAATGACATCCAAAGGTTTAAGACTCCTTTGAGAAGATGAGAGACAGAAGGTAACACTGAGGATTGATCAAGCTCCAAACCAACTAAATGGTAAAGGATGGAAGCATCAGCCCAGGGACCAGCTACAGTCATCAGGCTAATTCCCAGGATTCTGCTGACTGTTATCTGGAGAATATGCTACTCAGTGATAGGTTTCCATGGATGCGGTCCACTGGTAGTTGACCTTCTAAAATTTTAATGAAAAAACAAAACAACAACTACAAAAAAGAAACACACACACACACACACACACACAAAACCTAAAAAAAAAAAAAAAAACCAGAGCTGGGCGTGGTAGCTCACGCCTATAATCCTAGCACTTTGGGAGGCCGAGGCAGGTGGATTGCCTGAGGTCAGGAGTTCGAGATCAGCCTGACCAACAGAGTGAAACCCTGTCTCTATTAAAAATACAAAAAAAAAAAAAAAATAGCTAGACATGGTGGCAGGCACCTGTAATCCCAGCTACTCAGGGGGTTGAGTCAGGAGAATCACTTGAACCTGAAAGGTGGAGATTGCAGTGAGCTGAGATCACGCCATTGCACTCCAGCCTGGGCAACAAGAGCGAAACTCTGAGAAAGAACGAAGGAAAGAAGGAAAGAAGGAAAAAAGGAAAGAAGGAAAGGAAATGAAAGGAAAGGAAAGGAAAGGAAAGGAAAGGAAAGGAAAGGAAAGGAAAGGAAAGGAAAGGAAAGGAAAGGAAAGGAAAGGAAAGGAAAGGAAAGGGGGAGGGAGGGAAGGGAGGGAGGGGAGGGAGGGAGGGAAGGGAGGGAGGGAGGAAGGAAGGAAGGAAGGAAGGAAGGAAGGAAGGAAGGAAGGAAGGAAGGAAGGAAGGAAGGAAGGAAGGAAGGAAAAAACAAATGTTTTCTGGTCAGTGATCCCTTTGAGAATATGATGAATTTCTGGACTTCCCCTGGAGGAGAAAAATGAAGATAAAATACAGATTTTACAAACCATTCTAGAGGATTCATGGACCAGTGCTTAACTTGTAAATCCACCAGTCACATATTTAAAATCTCTGCATTAGGTTAATTGGGGAAAAATGGTTGTAAATGGAATAATCTGCTCATGACATTTCAAAGGATATAAATAAGAATGGGCGTGGGGATGGGGGGAAGAGACAGCCTAAATCTGCAAAAGGCTCTTGGCCCAAGTGCTCGCATGTCAGATATAATTTTTGAAATATTCTTAGTGAATCATCCCCTTACTGCAAAACCTCCTAAGAGAGCCTCTCTAGGTTACTATGTGTTAGTACTTTTTCTCCCCTCTCCATGTCTTCTGTACTCTCTCTTAAGTATTCCTCACTCCTATTTGTTATTTTTTTACTCATCCTCTACCAACCCATTTCTCTCATCTTTTGATTTTTTTTTTCCTAACCTTTAGTGACTCTACTCGTGACCCATGAAGTATAAGCCAGGAACACATTTCTACACAGCTCTAGGAAACTAAGTACACTAAGCAACCAACACATTAAGCTTCTTGAAAAGTTTCCTCAGTGCTGGAAACAATGCTTTTTGAATTTAAAATTGCAAGACAGAGTAACCCATAACAAATATGGGAATGAGACCAAACTACTCAATGCTAAAGCAAATCATTTATTCAGTTGACAACTGCAGAGTTTTCTGTCATAATTTCAATGGGCTGGCAATGCACCAAGAATGGATGACTGCCATATGATGATCTGGAAAATGGCAGTTGGAAAGAGAAGTAATCAGAAGGCCAGACAGCAGAGAGTAATCAGAGATAAGATAGCTTTCTGGAACAAATACATCATTTAGAGTATGTTTAAAGTGGAAGAAGACTCTGAAAACAGCAAGAGCCGCCAGGATCCAAAGGACAGTGTCAATGTGGGTAGACATTAGTCTTGCATCAGTCTTCCCAGATATATCCACCACTTCCAGCCAGAAAATATAGGCAACAGGGTGGTCTTGTGCTACAAAGCACTAATGCAAATTTTAAAAAGCACCATCAGATTTTTCAAGTTGTTTGAAGAAGCAATAAAAAGTCTTGGTTATTTTATCAATATGCACCATGAAACAAAAAAAGAATGCATCTGAATTGGTTTTTGTCAGGCAGTCAGTGAAGCATGGTAAGGCACCAAGAAGAGAACATAGAAGTCTTCTTTTGAGAAGTGTCTATTCATATCCTTCACCCACTTTTTCATGTGGTTGTTTTTTTCTCATAAATTTGTTTAAATTCCTTGTAGATTCTGGATATTAGAACTTTGTCAGATGGACAGATTTCAAAAATTTTCTCCCATTTTGTAGGTTTCCTGTTCACTCTGATGATAGTTTCTTTTGCTGTGCAGAAGCTATGTATACCTATGTAACAAACCTGCATGATTAGCACATGTATCCCAGAACTTAAAGTAAAATAAAATAAAAGAAGAGAAAATAACAAAGTAAACATGCTAGACTTGGTTTACACGGCTCTCTTGAGTGATGCAGGTTTCAAAATAAACAAAGAAACACTGAGCAATTACTAAATGCAAGGCAGTGTTTCATGCTATAGACAGTGACTTTCAAAATCAACTGTCCAGAAAAATTATATGGATGAGCTTTTTAAAAAGTCAGAATCTTGAGACCCTTCTTAAAACTTTTTAGAATTCCCAAGCTGAGATCCTAAATTCTAGGTTTTTTAAAAGACATCTTGTGATTCTGATGTGGCTAGTTTGGAAACTACTACAAGACATGTATTAGATTGAGGCAAAAGTAATTGCCATTTTTGCAATTGAAAGTAATGGCAAAAACCACAATTACTTTTGCACCAACCTAATAGAATTACTAAGACACCAACCTAATGGAATTAATAAGACATAATCTCTTTCTCTCATCTTCTTGGAACCAACCCAAATGCCCATCAACGATACACTGGATAAAGAAAATGTGGCACATATACACCATGGAATACTATACAGACATAAAAAAGAATGAGATCATGTCCTTTGCAGGGACACGGATGAAGCTGGAAACCATCATCCTCAGCAAACTAACACAAGAACAGAAAACCAAACACTGCATGTTCTCACTCATAAGTGGGAGTTGAACAATGAGAACACATGAACATTGGCAGGAGAACATCACACATCAGGGCCTGTGGCAGGGTTGGGAGCAAGAGGAGGGAGAGCATTAGGACAAATATGTAATGCATATGGGGCTTATAACGCAGATGACAGGTTGATAGGTGTGCAGCAAATCACCATGGCACACACATTCCTATGTAGCAAACCTACACATTCTGCACATGTATCCCAGAACTTAAAGTAAAAAAATAAAATAAAATAAAATAAAATAAAGACATAGTCTCTAAACTCATGCACTTTAGAGTATAATTTTTGAGAGAACTCATAAGTATAGAAAAAATGTGAATGTATCAAGTGTGAAATAACAGTACAGCCACCCAAGGGGCAGCATGATGCAGTCAAGAATTGTCCATTTTTCATTCTATCATTTGAGCATTGAGAAGTGAAGGTTATGATACAAAGATTGAGCAGAACAAAAAAGCATCGTCTTATTTTACTGATTTATTTCAGGTTCTAATAAAAATTTATGTGGTTGTAAAAGTCAAACACTGTGTGACAGAAAAAATAGATATAAGTAAATTAAAAGAGGTAGCCATAGCCAAAATGATTTCTCCCAATTTTAAACATGTAAATCTTTCCCCAAACTAACAATTAACACAGGGCTAATGATTAAACAACATTTATTATAATAATAAAAGCATGTGAGAGGAATGTGCTGACATCTTGTAAATTTTAACAGCCCCTAAAAAATAATTTTCACTTTAATTTGCCTAATTAATTAATTGACTGAATTTGGCAGGAATTAAAAATCTAGCTACAAGTTATAAACACATTGCATGGAAAGGAAAGGGAAGAAGAAATAAAAAGCATGAAATGTACAACAAAGTAACCAAGTTCCTGGTGAATTATCTATGTTCCATGTCCCAGTTTTGTTCATGGGTCTTTCTATCTTAGCCTTTACCTGCTCAGATAGCTTCCCATGTTATCCACAAGTGTGGGCAGGATTTGCTTATTAACCAATGGAACTGCATGAAATCATTCACAATCAAATCTTGCCTTTTGAGTACTGGCTGCCCTAGAATTCTCAAAAGCCCTGTTAGACATCCTGCTTCTTGATCTTGGACCTCCCAAAACCTCTGGCCTATGGTATGCTGTTACTGTACCTATGCCAACAGCCCATGTTATTCTTTAATCAACATGTATTTCAAAAGGTGGATAATATTTCTGACAAGAATTACATGTATACTTGGAATGTTGTACCTAATAGCATCTTCGCACATCAAATGGATTATTTTGAGATATTAATAAACTAATCATCAACTATTTTGCTCTCTTAATATTAGCTTATCATCAATGTGTTAGTTACCTGTAGAATTGCAAAGGAAGTTTAAAATATGTTACCTGTTCTTAGAAAATTTAAAATATAAGAAAATACTATATTTATGCATGAGAAACCATGAGAAGCAATGTAAAATAATATAGAGAAGTGTTAAGTTGTGATGTGCTCTCCAAATATTAGAGAATTAAAGGAAAAGGAAGTTGCCTACAAGCAGAAGTGCAGAAGTAGGCACAATATTGTAGAACACTGTATTTGAAATTTTTAAGAATTGAGTTCTAGCCCTGACTCTGCTCTGTAACTGCATAAGAGTCCCTACCCTCACTGCTGTATGTCTCAGAGGCCATTTGTTTGAAAAAACAGATCGAATTAAGTCAGTGTTCTAAACTGGAGTAAGGGTAGTCTCAGGCCATCACAAAGAATTTCCAGACTCACACCATCCCTCTCATTGCCTGGAAGATTCAGATATGATCTGTCCTCCACACCTTCACACGAAGTCTTACAGAATATGGCATCACTGGAAAAAAAGCAGTTTGGAAAAGAATCCATGTAATTCTGTTGTCCTTTCACACTTTCCATTTGAAAGCCACTGGATTGGATGGTCTACAAGGACTTTCCTAGTTCTCATTAACTGTTCTCAAAAAAGTTAGCACCACGTTGGAAAATCTTGATCTGCAGTCTTGCTCTATAAGATACTAAATAAGCAGAAACGGTCATTCTCAAGGCTTTATATGCATAAAAATTCATTTCATGAGCATTTATTAAACACCTACTCTGAGCCAATGCAGTCCTGAGGTCTCAGTGATAAGCCAACAAACAAACACACACACAACTGAAAGCCTTATTCCCAGACTTCATGAAGCCTGCCCTCTCTGGCCCTGTCCCAAGAGATTCTGGTTCCAGACCTCTGTAACAATATCATGAGTGCATATACAGTAACTTAACGGTACACAGGAGTGATTGTAAAGTGCATGGATAAATCCCACTGAACTCATTGAACGTATCCTCAATTAAACTTACGAATACCTATTCTAGCACTAGCTGTCATCAAAGGAGGTATCACAGAAGGGAAATCAGAAGGGAAAGAGATTCTGGTCCTAATGCAGTTAAAATGTCTCACTTTTACCAACTTTACAAACGTGTAACCATGTATCACATTGCTATAGCTATTTGCAGAGACCTGGGAAGGACACCGTCAAAGCCGAGGCCCTAAAATGTAAGCTCCACTCTTTTCCCTGTAAATCCCCCTCTCGTTGGGGCCAAGGGTTGGCAGCCAACAGAGTAAAGCCAGAGGCAAGCATGAAACACTGTCTGTGTGAAGTAGATAGTGTGGAATCTGAGTTTAATTCTAGCTCTATCTTAGAAGCTTAATTAATATTTTTGATGAGTTAATGTATCATTAAAACCTCCTGATGTGACTCTTAAGGAAGGAGGAGATAAGAGTTGTTTCAGATTGTCCTTTGGAAGTGGGAATTATGCATAGTAGTTTGAAAACTCATATTCAGTGTTTTTTAAACACAAATTACAGAAGGTCAGATTTGACAAAAATCTTGCTTTGTGGGGATATACAGATTATAGAGTGAGAAAGCACTACAGGACTTGTGGATTTTAAGGAAATAAACTCCTTCAAGATTAGAAGAAGGTAGGAACCACTGCAAACAGTGTCTTGGTGGCTAAGGGGCAGGTAAAATGAAGAGACAGAGAAGAGCATGACTGGTCTCCATCTGGCTCAGTTTCCTCATCTTTGTCTTTTCTGGCTCCCTACCAGCAGGTCAGCAATCAATCAGGATGGGAGAGTGGACTATTACACGACGATTGTGAGATCCAGCCCCCTCCAGGGGACCAGGAAGATTGAAGTCAGATGTGAAGGGGTTTTGATGTTATGCTGAGTTTAGATTTTTATCCTACAATCTATGGGTGCTGATGGTGACCACCTTGGTATTTGGTAAAACAGCCCTGGTCATGATGGGGAAGTTGTATGGACACCAGGAAGGCCCAAGGAGAGCCTCCAAAACAATCAGGAGTCTGTGGCACTTGTCCCGCTGAGAGACAGTGAGGAGCTGACGGAGGACAGTGACCGTGACTGTGAAGACCATGGGACCTGAGGCTGCAGGGAGGGAGGAGGTAGCAGCACCGCTCCCCTCTGGCCCCCTCCTGGATGACACTCACTCACTACTCTTCTACCACCTACCCTAGATGCTCACATACCACCACTCCTCAAGAACCACAGTTCCATTCTAGCTTCATACACATATCTGTCGAACAAGTCTTGTTTAGCTTGGAGAGAAGGTTGGGAAAGAACATGAAGGACACTATAAGACGGTAGGGTCACACTGAGGACCTTCCAGTACCCACCTAATTTGTTGTTAATATCTGCAGTACCATCAATTTCATGTACCAAATGGATTGCATCTTCCAGGACTGAAGTTTCTCTATGTCCTAACAATATAGAACAATCTAAGCAACTGCAAACTTCAATGCCTACCTTAGCCAAGCCTGTCTGTATTTCTTAGCGTTCCCCCAGGCAATTTCCTGTCAAGCTAGACAAGCTTCAGAATGCTCCTTAACGTACCTGTTAGAGACTCAGAACTGCCTCCTCTGCCTGATTAATTTCCCAAAGGGTCTAAGCTGCTTGTTTCAGAACCATTCTGCTTCAGATCAAGAGCTAAAAAGACTCATCTAGATTGCAAAGAATCAAGGAGCCAGATGGGGCATCCTCTATAGGACACAGGTTAGTGTTTTTTTTAAAAAAAAGTTAAACCTGTCTGGCTGCACCTGCCTTTCATGTAAGTTCTCCACAACTACAAGGAGGATGGGGAAGATGAGTGGTATTTTCTGACAAAAGAAAAATAGTCATCTATAAAACTTACACAAAAATGCAAAGTAAATCCCTATACTCTTTGTTTTAGGAAAAAAAAAATGTACCTGTCAATACATACACTATATATATATACACACACACACGCGATATATATATAGTGTGTGTATATATAGTGTATATATATATAGTGTGTTTATATATATATAGCATATACAGACAGGTACATATATATTTTTTATATATATATTATTTATATATCTCTCTGCGTGTGTGTGTATATATAGAGAGAGAGTATATGCATATGTGTGTATACATATATGTATATGTCTTTTTTTTTTTTTGAGATGGAGTCTTGCACTGTTGCCCAGGCTAAAGTACAGTGACACGATCTCGGCTCACTGCAAGCTTGCCTCCCAGGTTCATGCCATTCTCCTGCCTCAGTCTCCCTAGTAGCTGGAACTACAGGCACCCACCACATATATGTCGCAATGATGCCCTTCAGAAGAATGATATATCGGTGAGATTCTAAAGTGATTTTCAACATGCATTCCCTCTGCAACTCATTACTACAAGGCAAATTGTAATGTCATATTATGTCTGATCTTTAGTGTTTAAAGAAGACAGTAAGGTTCAGAAAGGCTGAGTGACTAACTCAAGATCACAGAGCAGGTCAATCAGACATGGAATCCTTATCTTCTTATTCTCAAACCAGTTTTCTTTTCAACTACATCAAGTCACTCCCTTTCACAATGAAGAGAGAGAGAATAAGGAGTGGAGAAGTTCAGAATGACTAGGTTTATATCCCAACTCAGGCTACATGGGACCCCATAGCCAGACAATTTATTTAACATTTCTGTGCCTCATAGTCTAGTCTGAGTACTGGGAAAAAAACCATAGTTACCTACTTTACAAAACTTTTCTGGGAATTAAATAAAATATGGTAAGTACTGATATATTGAGATATGCTATAAATATAATATGACCAATATTATCATTATTATTGTTTAATTGAAGTAGTCATGCATATGTGAGCCCCGGGTGGCCTATTTTCAAAGAATTTGTAGGTTTAAAAACTAATTTAAAAATCTGAACTGGATTTACAGAATAGTACAATCTGCAAACAATTTCCATAATTTTAAGGTTGACACTTAAATGTATGCACTTTCTCTGCATCCTTAGGTGGAACTTCTCTGGTGTCCTCTTAAGTTTACTTTAAGATGCAGGCTTTCCCAAGACTTTTTAGGAGTGGGAGATACAAAACATATGTAGAAATTACTAACTTCAGGTTGCTTCCCAGCTCATATCCCATGCCTAGCTCCCATGCCTATTTATAACATAAATAGTTCAGGTTATTTTCCCAATTTTACTATAGAGTCATCCCTTAGTCATCGCAAGGATTGGTTCCAGGACCCCAGAGGATACCAAAATCGAAGTTTGCTGAAGTCCCTAATATGAAATGGTGTAGCATTTGTATTTAGCCTACACACATCTTCCCATATACTTTAAATCATCCCTAGATTACTTTTAATACCTAGTTGAGTATAAATGTTATGTAAATAGTTGTTATACTACACATTGTTTTTATTAGTAATTTTTACTGTTGTATTTTTGTCGGTTTTTTAAAAAATATATTTTTGGTTCATGGTTGTTCAAATCTGTGAATGTGAAACCACAGATATGGAGGACCAACTGTGTTAGTAAAATTCTGTGATGCTCCTGTGTTTGAACATGGCTAGATATAACCACTGATCTCTGAACAACAATATTCTTTTCTCTACCAGCCCTCTCAGAATACAGTAACAGTCTCCAAACCATAATACAGTCATCTTCCTAACTCTTATTTTTGAATTGCTGAATTCTGGATTTATGACAGTGGTTTTCAAACTTGACTGCCCATTGGTATCTCACGTAGAATTTTTAAAAATACCGATGCCTGGGTACCACCCCCAGGGAGTATTAGTTGATCTGGGCTGCAGTCTAGGCATTGAGGTGTTTCAAAGCTTTCCAGATGATTCTGAAGCCAAGGTCAATACCTTCTGATAGAGGGATCCCATGCAGATGAAGAGACCTACAAGGATTAGACCAGAGGAACTCAGCTCAAGCATCTGCTTCTCTGGGTGCCTGTCAGAGCTCCCCAAATGTTAACCACATCTTCCTCTGCCCCCTTAAAGTAGCTTCTCTGCAGCACCTTTCATGCTGATTTGTGTTTATTTGCTTCCATATTCCTCCTCAGTTCTTCACTGTGAGCTCCTGAACCTGAGATAATTTTTCTCTCATCCCAAACAGAACATTGAACCACAAACAAACTCTGGCACATAGAAGGTGCCCATTGAATGTTGGTGGCATCAAACTGACAGTGTTTATTCCTTCTAACTCTGACCAAAGTAACCTGGCTAGAGCAACTCTGTCCAGAGAACCAGGACTATGGTGCTGCAAAGTTAACACTTGAAGGATACCCTGAAAGGCATCCCACGACCAAACTAGCTGCTCATCAATAATTAAAAACAAGTGTGTGGCAGCTCTGGTGCTGATAGTTTATGACTTGCAAAGTGTTCTTTCTGGAGACTCCTCAAGTGTGAATATAATTAAAGTCTCTGAATATTACCTCTTCCATTGTGCCTGGTACTAGCCCCACTCATTGTTCAGATAAGACAAGACTGATGAATGTGAATGTGTCTGAAGTTAAAGTAGGCAGGAGATAATGAAAAAAGGCTGATTGGAAAGTCCTTATCAACTCAAGAGAGTTCTGAGATACAGAGAGCATGAGGACACCAGGCATCCCTATCTTCCAAAGTCATGAAGGGGAACTGCAGTTGCTGCAAACTCTGCAAGTTCCTCTCCACTGACACATACAAGTCAGCAGGGCCATTTATGCACAACTCCAGACAGATGAATATTCTATGGGAATGGTAACCCCTGGATCCTGTAACTTGGCAGCCCCCAAATTGCCTGTGGTGGGAAGCTTCACAGCAGATGTAACACAAGGCTACTTTTATTATTAATAAGCTTCAAAAAGATCCAAATCCCTTATGGTAATTTTTGCTACTGTTCACAACATTGTCCTGGATCTCCCTCTGAAATTGACCCAACAGTCTCATAGGCAGTCCCATAGATTCTCATCCCATCCCATTGCTGTCATGACACAGGACGGCTCTATCTTTAATGTATCAGTTCTTTCCTAGAACAAACTGTCTATGGGATAAACATAGAAATTGACTCTTCTGTTGTTAACGCTTGAAACTTGTATTTGTTTCATCTGAGTTCCTTTCCTGATATGGTTTGGCTGTGTCTTCACCCAAAATCTCATCTTGAATTGTAACCCCCATAATTCCCATAATCCCCACATACCAAGGAAGAGACCAGGTGAAGGTGATTGAATCATGGGGGCAGTTTCCCCCATGTGGTTCTCATGATAGTGAGTTCTCACTAGATTTGATGGTTTTATAAGTGTTTGGTAGTTCATTCTCCTTCCTGTCACCTTGTGAAAAAGGTGTCTTGCTGCCCCTTCACCTTCTGCCATGACTGTAATTTTCCTGAGGCCTCCCCAGCCATGCTGAACTGTGAGTCAATTAAACTTCTTTCCTTTATAAATTAACCATCTCAGGCGGTTCTCCATACTAGTATGAAAACAGACTAATACACTTCCTCAGGAAAAGACCTTCAGGCCGCTCAAAAAAAGTATCAAAGAACTAAAACTCACCAGATCGCCCCACCAGATGTCTCCTTCTGCACCCCTGGCATCCAGTTCCTGTTTTTTTTACATATTGTTACATTTCTTCCCTGCTATATAAAGCCCTAGTTTAGTCAGTCAGGGAGCTGAATTTGAGACTGAGCTCCCATCTCCTTGGCTACAGCACCTGATTAAAGTCTTTTTCCTTGGCAATACTTGTCATCTCAGTGATTGGCATTCTGTGCAGCGAGGAGCAGGACCTAGACCAAACCCCTGCTGTTTCAGTAACACCTCTTGGATTCTATCTTTCCATTCTGATTATAGCACCAATTCCTGAGAACCTCTGGTTCTGAAATCCTGCTCCAAGCTCCCCTCTCCTCTCATCCCCAAGTTCTACTCACTAACCTTGTATCACGCAGATGGTTAAAACTCCCAGAAAATTAGGATGGAGTTCTACACTGCAAATACTGATGGACTGTCTTTGTTCCTTTATGTTGTTGTTACCTTGTTGCAATGAAACAAGGTTTGCTCCTCAACTCTCATCCCACTGCTGCCATGACAGAGGACAGCTCAGTCTTTAATGTATCAGTCCATTCCTAGAACAAACCATCGTCCCACAATTTCATTGTCCAAAGGCTCTTCCCAAGGCAGCGTGGCACAGTTGCTTACCTTGGAGTTAGCAATCTTGACCATTGCTAACCATGGAGTTGGATGGTCTGGGCTCAAATCTCATATCCACTACTTATAAGCACTGGCATTTTGGGCCAGTAGTCATGCTTCAATATTCCCAGCTAAAAATGTAGAAGATAGTAACACTATCTACCTCATAAGGCTGTTTTGAGGATTGATATGGTTTGGATCTGTGTCCTCACACAAATCTCATGTCGAATTGTAATCTTCAATGTTGGGCCTGGTGAGAGGTGACTGGATCATGCGGGCAGAGTTCTCACGAACGGGTAGCACGGTACCCCATTGGTACTCTATAGTGAGTTCTCATGAGAGCTAGTCATTTAAAAATACGTAGCACCTCCCCTCCTCCTCTTTCTTGCTCATGCTCCAGCCATGTAAGACATGCCTGCTTCCTCTTCACCTTCCGTCATGATTGTAAGTTTCCTGAAGCCTCCCCAGAAGCAGAAGCTGGTGTGCTTTCTGTACAGCCTATAGAACCATGAGTCAATTAGACCTCTTTTCTTTATAAATTACACAGTCTCAGGTATTTTTTATAGCAGTGCAAGAATGAACTAACACAGGGATTACATATATATCCTATAGGCCAGTGTCTGACACATATCTATCAATATTATTCTCAGGTTGGAGTTTTGCTGTAAGATTAACTTGGCCAGAATTATACTCCTAGAACAAGTGAGCATATGGTCACCCTCTTTAGTTCCCAAAATGAGTAAATTCCTTCTTTGTCCCTCTTCCTTTCCCAGCTTATAAGATACATCATTCTAGATAATGCCTTTGTTATTTTCTTTCCCTATTGATTACATTTACTTAAAATTGAAATTATTTCTTAATATTATCTTTCTGTAGTTAAGAATATCCACGGCATTCCTCTGTGGATCTGGGACTGTGGACGCTTTGTCCTTCATCCCCTACTGTGACACTTCTAGTTCACCCTCTCTGCTTCAGTTCTTTTTTTATTGGCTTCGTTTTTCAGTTACAATGTGCCCAACCTGCCCCAATCACCGGCTTTCAACTCCTGCCACAGCCAGGAAATTATCATTTCCCTTTATAATATTTTATTCATCCTTTTGAAATATAGAACTGATTTTTTAAAAACCACCCTTACTATACTTAAAAAAGAACTTGGTACTATCCATTGATATTTTAATCAAGGACTCCAAGTTGTTCCCACTTTTAAAATCACTTTTTAGAACATTAGATAGTTTCTGAAACTGGAAATAAAAAGATAAAGTTTAGGCAAATTAAGTACTGAAATAAAGAAACCAAACCACCTACTGCAACATAAGGACAGGAAGGTTAGGACTGTATTTTAGATTCCCTCTAAGATACAGCAAAAGAAAAGTGACATAGACTACAACAAGTTAAAACGTATCAATAAACATTACCTCTGAGGGTCACTCTGACTCAGATTCTGTCTCTCCCACCAGTACATTATTGGAAGGTATTTTCTTCTGAGTTGTAACTTAAAGGAACATGTTTCTTTGGGAAGAAAAGTACAGAGAAGATGCAATTTGGGGAGAGCATATTATTTCTAAGAACTTTGCAGAGCAATGAGTTGCTTTGATTCACTCATGAATGACTCATCAGTAAAACTCTTTAGATCCCAGAATGTCAAGGTCTGTGGTCTAAAATTGCCCCCAAAGAACATTTTTTCACCTTCAGCTTCCTCTCATTTGAACTTTTACCCACTTGTCTCCCATAGCAGTGTTTTTCAGACATACTTCATCTCTTAATAGGAACATCCCCACTGCCATGCCTTGGTACACCAAACCATGATGACATGGGTTAGGAATGATGAAAACTGCCTGGGAGAACAGCAACCTGGACATGTACCCCAAAACAGATAACAATGCCCTTTAGTCAGTTTGGAAGTATGTTCATACATGACCAATGTATGCCCTTGCCTATTCTCCCCCAACCCCTACCACTACTTTATAAAGAACTTTTTCATTTTGCAGTAGACTAGGAGTAATCTTGGACCCTAGGTTAGTCACCCAGTTCCATCAGGAGATGCTCCCAATGCACCACTTTATTTTTCAATTAATAGAATCTTTCTAAGAGAATGAGATTGAATGGGTAATAACAAAGGTTAGTCTACTTGGGGGGTGAGAGGGGAATATTGGCAAGAGCCAAGGTACACAATAATTGGAATTTGAGACCTGATGGCAAACTTAGAAGGAAACATGAGAAAATAAAAATGTGAGATGCTGGATATTGGTTTGTACTGAGACAGTAATAAACAGAAATTAGGCAAGGATTTCTTTTCTTTTTTCTTTTTTTCTTTTTTTTTTTTTTTTTTTTTTTTTTTTTTTTTTTGAGACAGAATCTCACTCTGTCGCCCAGACTGGAGTGCAGTGGCACGATCTTGGTCCACTGCAAGCTCTGCCTCTCCAGTTCACACCATCCTCCTGCCTCAGCCTCCCGAGTAGCTGGGACTACAGGCGCACGCGGATAATTTTTTGTATTTTTAGTAGAAACAGGGGTTTCACCGCGTTAGCCAGGATGGTCTTGATCTCCTGACCTTGTGCTCTGCCTGCCTCAGCCTCCCAAAGTGCTGGGATTACAGGTGTGAGCCACCGTGCCCAACCAAGGATTTCTTAATTAACAAATGAACCTGGAGAATCTGGGCCCTGGTAGACAGTTGAAGGTATAAAGAAGCAAGGGAGCTCTGTGAAGCCATGAGGCAGAATGGAGTGTGAGCAATGTGTAAGATGAGAAGTAATAATTGAGGACAGACTTTAGCAGCTGCATTAGTTTCCAATTGCTGCTGTAACAAATTACCACCAACTGGGTGGTTTAAAATAACACAAATTTATTCTCTTACAGTCTTGGAGGTCAAAGGGCCTAAATGAGTCTCACTGGGCTAAAATCAAGGTGTTAGCTGGGCTGCATTCTTCTGGAGGCTTCAGGATAGAACACATCTCCTTGCCTTTTCCAGCTCTGGAAGCTATCAGCACTCTTTGACTGTGGCCTTTGCTTCCATTTTCAAGGTCAGCAATGGCCAGTTGAGTCTTTCCCATATCATACCATTCTGACAGGTCTCTGCCTTCCTTTTCTACACCTAAGTTACCTTGGTTACCTTGGGCCCTCCAAATTAATCCAGGATAATCTTATTTTAAGGTCAGATAATTAGCAATAATTAATTACACCTGCCACTTTAATGCTCCCTTTTGCATATGAAGTAATATATTCACAGGATCTGGAGATTGGGGGTGCATCTTTGGAAGGGGGATCATTATTCTGACTACCACAATAACCCTTTTAAAAGCATTAAGAGAATGATGATTGAGTGATAGAAGAAAATCCATATGCAGAGAGTAGGGAAATAAAAACCCAAAGTGTAAGTCAAGAATCATCTTAAACTAGGAGTTACAAATTTGTATAACTTTAAGGACTAGCTCCACAGAGGAACTGTATCAGAACACACATTATGTTCTAATTCAGAATCATTTTAATGTCCTCCATTGAAGGGAAGACTTGACCTCTTTGGTACCAACCCATTAATTGGGACAAAACTCTTGAACAGAGATTACTAAATCCACTCATCATTCAACGAATAATTCAAGCAGGACCTTCCTTAAGGAAGAAACTCTCCCTGCTCCCCAGGCAGAATTAATTTCTCTTCCTTGGATCACTGTCCCTTGTGCTCTCCTTTCTAATGGTACTTATCATTCTGTAAAGTAATTTCCTGTTTTTATGCCTGTCTCCCTACTGGATGATGAGGTTCTTTTGAGGACAGGGACCATGACTTACACAACTTTGTATTCTAAGCACCTACCACAGTGACTAACATAAGGAAGATATTCAATGTGTGTATTGAATGAAAACCTGTGGGGTGAATCAAGCGGACTCTAAACTTCAGTCATGGAAAATAAAACTAGATGACAACAGCTTTCAAATTAGAATAATGCACAATAAACTTCTAGGTTCTGGGGATGCATTTGAGAGAGCCAGGTAACTGGTAGAAACTAAGAAATGAAGAACATTTTCCTCTAATTGATTGCAGATTTTTAAAAAGCAAGGTCAAAACACAGACAAGAAAGTTTACCTGCTATGATTTTACACATTTGACCCACCAAAACTATAGTTCCAGGAAGAGGACTAAGATACTATATAATTTGTAAGCAGACATAACTTTCAATCAATTGATGATACACATTTTAAAAATGCTTTTAGACACAATTTTATATTATACTTTATGAAAAATTTTAACACTCAGTACAGCTGACTAGGAAGGAGAGAACATTACTGAACTGCTTTCATCCTCCCTAAAAGCTCAAGATAGATTTTGAAGTTTCATGACTTCCAAGTTATACTTGGAAGAAAAGGAAAACTAAAATTCCAACCTAGTTCTCTGTAAGAGGACATAGAAGGGAGAGACCAAGTAAAGACAAGAAGATGTAGTCTAATGTGTTTTCAAGTTTATTTTTCCTCACATCAAAATCTTTTCACCAAAATCCTTTTCCTTCCATACCCATTATATTAGTCTATTCTCACACTACTATAAATAAATACCTGAAATTGGATAATTTATAAATAAAAGAGGTTTAATCAGCTTGTGGTTCTGCTGGCTCTACAGGCTTCTGCTTCTGGGGAGGCTTCAGGAAACTTACAATCATGGCAGAAGGTGAAGGGGAAGCAAGCATATCTTCACATGGCCAGCAGGAGAGAGAGGGGACAGAGGGTACTACTCACTTTTAAACGAGCAGATCTTGGGAGAACGGTACAAGACAGCATTAGGGGATGGTACTAAACCTTTAGAAATCACTTCCATGATCCAATCACCTCCCACTAGGCCCCTCCTTCCACACTGGAGATTACAACTCAACATGAGATTTAGGTGGGGACACAAATCCGAACCATATCACCCATCAAAAACATGGTTGTTTTATTCCGTATGTACTAGTCATTAAAAGTAGAGAAAAACAAGTGATGTAACAATTAAATAAACCTGAAGGTCAACCCTGGTAAGGACTGATACAATAATTTGGTAATACAATTCTTTCTCAGTAAAGTTTGTTTAAATCTTTGTTAAGGGTAACTTTATTTCTGATTTCCACTTATGAACCAAGGAAATTACTGTAAAGTTACAGTAGAGAATTAGTAAGCTCATTTTTCTCATCCTACCTATCATGACATACCATGAGCAACAGCCAGTTAGAAATGGCAAGTGAACGGGGGACCACAGGCAAAACAGGGTGGGGTTCCAGGAGCAGAAAGGTGGTAAAACTATGTGTGGCCAAGAAAGGTATGCAGAATTGGGAAGGAAAAACCAAATGAATGTCATTCAAAACTTTATAGTATTTTAAGGACAGGCAAAGAAAAAGGAGTCCAATAAAGCCCAATAAAGCAATTGATAAGGATAAACTGAAAAGGTGGGAGGACAATTATGAGAACAGTGTCAAGGAAACCCCAAGATGAATATCTCAACAAGCTAGTCAACAGTAGCACAAAATGCTGCAAAGAAAACAACATATGGTAAGTGAAGTAAGTGAAATAGACCAAATATTTCTATTGTCCATAGCATACAAGTAAGAATTAGCTTCTAGAAATATTAGAATCTTTCTCCGTAAAGTTTACTTTTTAAGCATGGAATCCTCTCTCAGACTCCTTCCTTATCCCAAATACATACATTCAAAAATACACATACCTGTTGATACTTCACTAAAAATAAACTGGGGTCAGTTTTGATAAATATTCAAATAGGTAAGAGGAAGACAGAAAAATGCAACTTTTCTTGTTATTTTCATTTTCATAAAGATCAGTGAACTAATTGGCTCCATTGATTTGGAAAGAGAAGCAACTGAAGCATTCAACCACAAAGCTGAGGGTTAGGACATGGTTAACTGACAGCAACCCTGCCATTTTTAGAGCTAGACAAAAGATTTTACCAGCTAATCAAAGGTAAGTTGTCTTTGTTAGGTAAATCTCATTAAATTTAAGTATCTCAGAATATAACCTTCACTGAGTTTAAAGATCTAAGGCCATGGATTAAAAGTATAGTGCCAAAGGAAAAAAGAAATCAATAGGGAAGATAAAATTAATTATTATTTGTAAAGCATTTTATATTCAACACATGATGAAGTAGAAAAGGCAGGTATTATTATTCTGGTTTTCACATATGGAGATAGTCTCAGAAGTTACATTTACAGAACCACATTATGCTGCCTTGTAAGGATAGGGATAGAGCTGCAGATGGCATCATGATGACAATAGCAACACAACCAAGAATCTTCGAGGAAGAGCTCTATATCAGTCAGGTTTTCAATGCATATGAATGAATCTGAATTACTGAGGAATTCATAGAGAGGGGCATGATTTACAACAAACAACTTAGGAAAAAGGGTGAGTGACACGCTGCAGCTGACTCCCACTGGCTGACCAGAGCCTATTGTGAGCTACTCTTCCCAACTCTGTGATCAGTGTCATCATGTTGGTAGTTTGAAACCAGCCATAATGGCGATATTTATATCACAAAAATTAATACACATTACAATAATAGCTACTTTTGGTTTTCAGAGAACCAGTTGTCAAATATCTACTAGTGCAATAACTGGGTATATTCCATTGTTCACACATGATCAAATTTATGTGCTGATAAATATGAAAATCAAGACTTGAATAGCTTGCAATATAATGTACTGCCAACACAATGGCCTAAGTAACTCATAATGCATAGAACATGTATCTCTTTTCAAAAGTGTATGTCATATCATCAAAAAGTGTGTGTGTGTATATATATATATATTTGAGATGGGGTTTCACTCTTGTTGCCCAGGCTGGAGTGCAATGGCTCACCACAACCTCTACCTCTCAGGTTCAAGTGATTCTCCTGCCTCAACCTCCCAAGTAGCTGGAATTACAGGTATGCGCCACCATGCTCGGCTGATTTTGTATTTTTAGTAGAGACCAGGTTTCTCCGTGTTGGTCAGGCTGGTCTCAAACTCCCAACCTCAGGTGATCTGCCTGCCTTGGCCTCCCAAAGTGCTGGGATTACAGGTGTAAGCCACCATGCTCAACCTGTTCATGAGATACTTATACAATTTTAGAAAAAAAAAATTTTTGTATTTGTTCTCAACCCTTCTGTTTACTTTGACAAATTATTTCCAGGTATTATATCACTTTATATTTTTACTTAAACAGAAAAGCATAGGGATTACCCATAGATACAGTTTGTGGCATGTTAGAAAAAGATAAAATGGATCATAGCTGGTTGGGGGGCCCGTCATGTCTCTGCAGCTTCATAAGTGTAGCATTCTAACAAGTCAGTCTTTCTGGGTCTCAGTTTTTTCATCAATGAAATGAATTACTGACATTTTCAAGTCATGTTCCATTGACCATTAGAGGACTGTGAATTTTTTTCCAAAGAATCCTAAAAAAAAATTGTCTTAAATATCATTATTTAAATAAATTGTAAATGTTTTAAAAACTTTAATTAAAAGGCTAGCACACCCAAATATGTCATACACCAAATTGTAATATATTAGAGAATATCAACTCATTAACTTGTACTGTCAGTTTAACTTGTTTTTTGGCAGACATTAGAATGAATCTCTCTCTGGCATATCTGTGTATACACTTAATCATTTAGGCACCTTTGATTAGGATAATTATAACTCTGCACTGTTTTTGTTTTGTTTTGTTTAATTTAAAACTCTTGAACTCTTGAACCTCCACCACCACCAAAAGAATATACCTGGGCTAGCTTGACTGGAATACAGCCCAGTTACTGCCATGTCCCAGCCAAGGCCAGCCTAGATCAGCCAATAGCCTCCCAACCCTCCATGTGAGCATGCCCAGTCCCATTCAGTAAATCTTCAGCTGACCATAAACACATGAGAAGCCTGGCAGAGACCTGTCTATCCCAGCACAAATCAGCTGAACACAACAGAATCACGAGCCAACTGAATGTTTATTGTTATGTAAACTGTTCTTTAAAAACCTCAAGCTAGTTAATATTTCTGCTTTGATAAAAATTAGACAATTATGCTGCCTTAGCAACTGTGTCATGTTGTTAATGGATCATGTTATAAATAACATTATGCTGACTGTAAGATTTCAGTTTCTTTCATCTAACTTTAATATTTATAATAAGAAATAAGAATAGTAGTAATATATTGATCACAAGTCCATGTAGAAACAAGTTTTTCATCTCAGCCATCTTTCAAATTTCTAGATCAGTTTAGTTTCAACATTTTCAAGATTCTTTTGAACTTAAGACATAGACAATCGTATTACCTACATCCAACATCTTTTTTCTTTCTGTGTTTCTTACTTTTCTTCCCTCCTTCCTTCCTTATTGAAAATCCTTCCACTTCATTTTTTTCTTGTCATATTGCACTGACTCAGATAACTCCTAATTTTATTTTTAAAAATATGGACCTTCAGATACTTTTAATATCTATATTTTTATCATAAGCTAAAGCAGTTATAAAGTTGTGATTTCCAATGTTTTTAAAACATTGACATAAAAATAAAACTGTTACACAGCCAACAGATAAATAAACTGTTACACTAATGTACAGTGACATAAGTTAGGAAAGTCAAACAGTGGTACCTTGGGAGAGAGGTTAATGACCATGGGGTATCATGAGGAAGTCTCTTGGCATACTGACTCGATCTGCGTTTTAAAATTATATGGGAGAGTGTTAATTTCATTAAAAGTTATTGATTTGTACACTTAATATTTTTCTTTCTTTATTTTTTTTGAGACGGAGTCTCACTTTGTTTCCCAGACTGGAGTGCAGTGTCGTGATCTCTGCTTACTGCAAGCTCCACCTCCCGGGTTCTCGCCATTCTCCTGCCTCAGTCTCCCAAGTAGCTGGGACTACAGGCGCCCACCCACACCCAGATAATTTTTTGTATTTTTAGGAGAGACGGGGTTTCATTGTGTTAGCCAGGATGGTCTCCATCTCCTGACCTTGTGATCCACCCGTCTCGGCCTCCCAAAGTGCTGGAATTACAGGCGTGAGCCACCGTGCCCGGCCTGTACATGTAATATTTTTCTACATTATTCTATGTATTTTCCTATGTAAAATTTCCAAAAATATTTAACATTATATTTACATAAATATCACTGTAATCAATTTAACTGTTAAGTAACTTTCTTAACTGAAGCTAGATGATAGCCACTATCATGCATTTTTTAGCAAGTATCTGTTTGCTATTTTAGCAAATATCTATTTGCTATTGCTACTTTAGCAATATTTGCTATTTTAACAAATAGCAAATTTAGAAAATATCTTTTTTAGTAGTCACAATTCTACATCATTCCTTTTTATTCATGAATTCAAATTTCCAGTTCACTTGCCCCACAACATTTTATCCTGTGTAATATGTTTTCAAGTTTCAAAGTTTTTGTGTATTACCTTGACATACTTCTGTGTGAAAAAAAAAAAAAACCTTAAATAAAAATGAATTAAAATTGGTAAACAAAATACAAGCTATTTTTATTTCCTATTACCAAACTACTCTAGCTATTAAAGTTTTCTGCTAGGTTTTCCTTGAGTTGTAACTCATTTGTATGAATATAAGCTCAAGAAAACGTATTCATATAAGTAAATATATGAAAATAAAAGACATTTTTAAAAATAAAGTTACACAATTCTTTGAAATGTGTATGCCAAAAAAATCTCATAGTGACCTATGGCCTTACATTAATAAACTATTAAATTTGATTTTAAATTTGTTTAAAACTAGAAAATACCTGACTTGCAAAAGGATTTATAACCCAGTCAGCTGTGTCATTCGCTTTTCAATTTTTGGAAAGTCAAAAAGGTTTTTATCAAGATTTTTCAAAAGACCACAAATTATAAATATTTCTCTCTCAAGTTACAGTATTTTGTTTAATTCAATTATAGTCAAACTAGGTTGGAAAATGAAAACATAGTTTTTTATAATAACCATTGCCAAAATATTTTTAATAAAATGCTTTTTTTCACTTTTTTATTATACTTTAAGTTCTGGGATACATGTGCAGAACATGCAGGTTTGTTACATAGATACACATGTGCCATGATGGTTTGTTGCACCCATCATCCCATCATCTACATTAGGTATTTCTTTTAATGCTATCCATCCCCTTGCCCCCAACTCCCTGACAGGCCCCAGTGTTTGATGTTCCCCTCCCTGTGGCCATATGTTCTCATTGTTTAACTGCCACTTATGAGTGAGAACATGTGGTGTTTGGTTTTCTGTTCCTGTGTTAGTTTGCTGAGAATGATGGTTTCCAGCTTCATCCATGTCCCTGCAAAGGACATAAACTCATTTCTTTTTTATGGCTGCATAGTGTTCCATGGTACATACGTGCCACATTTTCTTTACCCAGTTTAACACTGATGAACATTTGGGTTGGTTCCAAGTCTTTGCTACTGTGAATAGTGCTGCAATAAACATACATGTGCATGTGTCTTTAGAGTAGAAGAATTTATAAGCCTTTGGGTATATACCAAGTAAAGGGATTGCTGAGTCAAATGGTATTTCTTGAGGAATCACCACACTGTCTTCCACAATAGTTGAACTCATTTACACTCCCACCAACAGTGTAAAAGCATTCCTATTTCTCCATATCCTCTCCAGCATCTGCTGTTTCCTGACTTTTTAATGATCACCATTCTAACTAGCGTGAGATGGTATTTCGTTGTGGTTTTCATTTGCACTTTTCTAATGATCAGTGATGATGAGTTTCTTTACATGTTTGTTGAACACATAAATGTCTTCTTTTGAGAAGTGTCTGTTCATATCCTTTGCCCACTTTTTGATGGGTTTTTTTTTTCTTGTAGATTTGTTTAAGTTCCTTGTAGATGCTGGATATTAGCCCTTTGTCAGATGGATAGATTGCAAACATTTTCTCCCATCCTTAGGTTACCTATTCACTCTGATAATAGTTTGTTTTGCTGTGCAGAAGCTCTTTAGTTTAATTAGATACCATTTGTCAATTTTGGCTTTTGTTGCCCTTCTTTTTGGTGTTTTACTCATGACGTCTTTGCCCATGCCTATATCCTGAATGCTATTGCCTAGTTTTTCTTCTAGGGTTTTTATGGTTTTAGGTCTTCTGTTTAAATCTTTTTTTTTTTTTTTTTTTTTTTTTTTTTTTTTTTTTTGAGACGGAGTCTTGCTCTGTCACCCAGGTTGGAGTGCAGTGGCATGATCTCAGCTCACTGCAAGCTCTGCCTCCTGGGTTCACGCCATTCTCCTGCCTCAGCCTCCCAAGTAGCTGGGCCTACAAGCACCTGCCACTACGCCCGGTTATTTTTTTGTATTTTTAGTAGAGACAGGGTTTCACCGTGTTAGCCAGGATGGTCTCACTCTCCTGACCTTGTGATCTGCCCACCTTGGCCTCCTAAAGTGCTGGGATTACAGGTGTCAGCCACCGCGTCTGACCCTGTTTAAATCTTTAATCCATTTTGAGTTAATTTTTGTATAAGATGTAAGGAAGGGGCCCAGTTTCAGTTTTCTTCCTATGACTAGCCAGTTTTCCCAACACCATTTATTAAATAGGGAACCCTTTCCCCATTGCTTGTTTTTGTCAGGTTTATCAAAGATCAGGTGGCTGTAGATGTGTGGTGTTATTTCTGATGCCTCTGTTTTGTTGATTTGGTCTATATATCTGTTTTGGTACCAGTACCATGCTATTTTGGTTACTGTAGCTTTGTAGTATAGTTTGAAGTCAGGTAGCACGATGCCTCCAGCTTTGTTATTTTGGCTTAGGATTGTCTTGGCTGTATGGCAACTTTTTGGGTTCCATATGAAATTTAAAGTTTTTTTCTAATTTTGTGAGGAAAGTCAATGGTAGCTTGATGGGGATAGCATTGAATCTATAAATTACTTTGGGCAGTATGGCCATTTTCAGAATATTGATTCTTCCTATCCATGAGTATGGAATGTTTTTCCAATTTTTTGTGTACTCTCTTATTTCCTTGAGCAGTAGTTTGTAGTTCTCCTTGAAGAGGTCCTTCACATCCCTTGTAAGCTGTATTCCTAGGTATTTTATTCTCTTTTTAGCAATTGTAAATGGGAGTGTGCTCGTGATTTGGCTCTCTATTATTGGTGTATAGGAATGCTTGTGATTTTTGCACATTGATTTTATATCCTGAGATTTGCTGAGGTTGCTTATCAGCTTAAGGAGTTTTGGGGCTGAGACAATGGGGTTTTCTAAATGTACAATCATGTCATCTACAAACAGAGATAATTTGACTTCCTCTCTTATTATTTGAATACTCTTTATTTCTTTCTCTTCCCTGATTTCTCTGGCCAGAACTTCTAATACTATGTTGAATAGGAGTGGTGAGAGAGGGCATCCTTGTCTTGTGCTGGCTTTCAAATGGAATGCTTCCAGCTTTTGCCCACTCAGTGTGATATTAGCTGTGGGTCTGTCATAAATAGCTCTTAGTATTTTGAGATACGTTTCATCAATACCTAGTTTAATGAGTGTTTTTAGCATGAAGTGGTGTTGAATTCTATTAAAGGCCTTTTTTTGCATTGAGATAATTATGTGGTTTTTGTCATTGGTTCTGTTTATGTGATGGATTATGTTTATTGATTAGAATATGTTGAACCAGCCTTGCATCCCAGAGATGAAGCCAACTTGATTGTGGTGGATAAGCTTTTTGATGTGCTGCTGGATTCGGTTTGCCAGTGTTTTATTGAGGATTTTGCAATGATGTTTATCAGGGATATTGGCCAGACATTTCTTTTTTTGTGGTGTCTCTTCCAGGTTTTGGTATCAGGATGATGCTGGCCTCATAAAATGAGTTATGGAGGAGTCCCTTTTTTCCTATGGTTTGTAATAGTTTCAGAAGGAATGGTACCAGTTCCTCCTTATACCTCTGGTAGAAACTGGCTGTGAATCCATCTGGCCCTGGGCTTTTTTTGGTTGGTAGGCTATTAATTACTGCCTCAATTTCAGAACTTGTTATTGGTCTATTCAGGGATTCGACTTCTTCCTAGTTTAGTCTTGGGAGGGTGTATGTGTCCAGGAATTCATCCATTTCTTCTAGATTTTCTAGTTTATTTTCATAGAGGCATTTATAGTATTCTCTGATGGTAGTTTGCATTTCTGTGGGATCAGTGGTGGTCTCCCCTTTATCTTTTTTTTGTGTGTGTGTCTATTTGATTCTTCTCTCTTTTCTTGTAAATCTTTTCAAAAACCCAGCTTCTGGAGTCATTGATTTTTTGAAGAGTTTTTCATGTCTATCTCTTTCAGTTCTGTTCTGATCTTAGTTATTTCTTGTCTTCTGCTAGTTTTTGAATTTGTTTACTCTTGCTTCTCTAGTACTTTTAATTGTGATGTTAGGGTGTTAATTTTAGTTATTTCCTACTTTCCCTTGTGGGCATTTAGTGCTATAAATTTCCCTCGAAACACTGATTTAGCTGTGTCCCAGAGATTCTGGTATGTTGTGTCTTTGTCTCATCGGTTTCAAAGAACTTATTTTTACTGTCTTCATTTCTTTATTTGCCCAGTAGTCATTCAGGAGCAGGTTGTTCAGTTTCCATGTAGTTGTGCAGTTTTAAGTGAGTTTTTTTTCTTTTTTTCTTTTTCTTTTTTTTTTTTTTTTTTTTTTTTTTTTTTTTTTTTTTTTTTTTTTTTTTGAGACAGAGTCTCACTCTGTCACCCAGGCTGGAATACAGTGGCGTAATCTTGGCTCACTGCAAGCTCTGCCTCCCAGGTTCACGCCATTCTCCTGCCTCAGCCTCCCAAGTAGCTGGGAATACAGGTGCTGATCACCATACCTGGCTAAATTTTTGTATTTTTAGTAGAGACGGGGTTTCACCATGTCAGCCAGGATGGTTTCGATCTCCTGAGCTCGTGATCTGCCCATCTGGGCCTCCCAAAGTGCTGGGATTACAGGCAGGAGCCACCATTCCTGGCCTAGTGAGTCTCTTAATCCTGACTTCTAACTTCACTGCACTGTGGTCTGAAAGACTGCCTGTTGTGGTTTTCGTTCTTTTGCATTTGCTGAGGAGTGTTTTGCTTCCAATTATGTGGTCGATTTTAGAATAAGTACTATGTGGTGCTGAAAATGAATATTCTCTTGATTATAGGTGGAGAGTTCTGTAGATGTCTATTAGGTCCACTTGGTGCAGAGCTGAGTTCAAGTCCTGAATATCCTTATTAATTGTCTGTCTCCTTGATCTAATATCGACAGTGGGGTGTTAAAGTCTCCCACTCTTATTGTGTGAGTCTAACTCTCTTTGTAGGTCTCTAAGAACTTGATTTATGAATCTGGGTGATCCTGTATTGGGTGCATATATATTAAGGATAGTTAGCCTATATTTAGGAAAGTTAGACTTTGCCCTTATATAATGCCCTTCTTTGTCTTTTTTGATCTTTGTTGGTTTAAAGTCTGGTTTATCAGAGACTAGGATTGCAATCCCTGGTTTGTTTGTTTGTTTGTTTGCTTTCCATTTGTTTGGTAAATATTCCTCCATCCCTTTATTTTGAGCCTATGTGTCTCTGCACATGAGATGTGTCTCCTGAATACAGCACACTGCTGGGTCTTAACTCTTTATCCAATTTGCCAGTCTGTGCCTTTTAATTGGGGAATTTAGCCCATTTACATTTAAGGTTAATATTGTTATGTGTGAATTTGATCCTGTCATTATGATGCTTGCTGTTTATTTTGCCCATTAGTTGATGCAGTTTTTCCATAGTGTCAATGGTCTTTACATTTTGGTTTGTTTTTGCAGTGGCTGGTACAGGCTTTCCTTTCCATATTTAGTGCTTCCTTTAGGAGCTCTTGTAAGGCAGACCTGGTGGTGACAAAAATCCCTCAGGATTTGCTTGTCTGTAGAGGATTTTATTTCTCCTTCACTTATGAAGCTTAGTTTGGCTGGATATGAAATTCTGGGTTGAAAATTATTTTCTTTAAGAATATTGAATATTGATTCCCACTCTCTTTTGGATTGTAGAGTTTCTGCAGAGAGATCAGCTGTTAGTCTGAGGGGCTTCCCTTTGTGGGTAACCCGACCTTTCTCTCTGGCTGCCCTTAACATATTTTACTTCATTTCAACCTTGGTGAATCTGACAATTACATGTCTTGTGGTTGCTCTTCTTGAGGAATATCTTTGTGGTGGTCTCTTCTGTGGTATTTTCTGAATTTGAATGTTGGTCTGTCTTGCTAGGTTGGGGAAGTTCTCCTGGATAATATCCTGAAGTGTGTTTCCCAACTTGGTTCCATTCTCCCCATCACTTTCAGGTACATCAACACCAATCAAATTAGGTTTGGTCTTTTCACATAGTCCCATAATTCTTGGAGGCTTTGTTTGTTCTTTTTCATTCTTTTTTCTCTAATCTTGCCTTCATGCTTTATCTCTAATATCCCTTCTTCTGCTTGATCAATTCAGCTATTGATTGATACTTGGGTATTCTTCACAAAGTTCTCATGCTGTGTTTTTCAGCTCCATTAGGTCATTTGTGTTCTTCTCTAAACTGATCATTCTAGTTAGGAATTCCTCTAACCTTTTATCATGGTTCTTAGTTTCCTTGCATTGGGTTAGAACATGCTCCTTTAGCTCAGAGGAGTTTGTTATTACTCATCTTCTGAAGCCTACTCTGTCAATTCATCAAACTGATTCTCCATCCAGTTTTGTTCCCTTGCTGGTGAGGAGTTGTGACCCTTTGGAGGATAAGAGGCATTCTGTTTTTTGGAATTTTCAGCCTTTTTGCTCTGGTTTTTCCTCATATTAAAGGATTTATCTATCTTTAGTCTTTGCTGTTGGTGACCTTCAGATGAAGTTTTTGCATGATCATCTTTTTTGTTGATGTTGATGCTATTACTTTCTGTTTGTTCATGTTCCTTCTAACAGTCAGGCCCTTCTTCTGCAGGTCTGCTGGAGTTTGCTGGGATCCACTCCAGACCCTGTTTGCCTGGGTATCACCAGCAGAGGCTGCATAACAGCAAAGATTTCTGCCTGCTCCTTCCTCTGGAAGCTTCATATCAGAGGAGCACCTACCAGATGCCAGCCAGAGCTCTCCTGTATGCGTTGTCTGTCATTCCCTGCTGGGAGTTGTCTCCACATCAGGAGGCATGGGAGCCAGGGACCCACTTGAGGAGGTAGTCTGTTCCTTAGTGGAGCTCGAACACTGTACTGGGAGATCCACTGCTCTCTTCATAGCTGGCAGGCAGGAATGTTTAAGTCTGTTGAAGCTGCGCCCACAGCTGCCCCTTTCCCCAGGTGCTCTGTCCCACAAAGACAGGAGTTTTATCTATAAGCCCCTGACTGGGGCTGCTGCCTTTCTTTCAGAGATGCCCTGCTCAGAAAGGTGGAGTCTAGAGAGGCAGTCTGGCTACAGTGGCTTTGCAGTACTGAGGTGGGCTCTGCCCAGTCCAAACTACCTAGTGGCTTTGTTTACACTGTGAGGGGAAAACCGCCTACTCAAGCCTCAGTAATGGTGGATGCCCCTCCGCCAACCAAGCTCCAACATCCCAGGTCGACTTCAGATTGCTGCGCTGGCAGCGAGAATTTCAAACCAGTGGATCTTTGCTTGCTGGGCTCCGTGGGGGTGTGGGGTGGGATCCGCTGAGCAAGACCACTTGGTTCCCTGGCTTCAACCCCCTTTCCAGGGGAGTGAACAGTTCTGTCTCACTGGTGTTCCAGGTGCCACTGGGGTACAAAAAAAAAAAAACAACTACTCCTGGAGCTATTTCAGTGTCTGCCCAAACAGCCACCCAGTTTTGTGCTTGAAACCCAGGGCCCTTGTGGTGTAGGCACCCAAGGGAATCTCCTGGTCTGTGAGTTGTGAAGACTGTGGGAAAAGCATAGTATTTGGGCCGGATAGCACCATCCCTTACAGCACAGTCCCTCATGGGCTCCCTTGGTCAGGGAAATTCCCTGACCCCTTGCACTTCCCTGGTGAGGTGATGCCCCACCCTGCTTCTGCTCACCTTCCATGGGCCACAGCCACTGGCTAACCAGTCCCAATGAGATAAACCGGGTACCTCAGTTGGAAATGCAGAAATCACCTGCCTTCTGCCTTGGTCTTACTGGGAGCTGCAGACTGAAGCTGTTCCTATTTGGCCATCTTGCCCAGGAATCTGATAAAATGCTTTTATGTTATCATTTGTTTTAAATATATTTTCTTCAATACCATGGACATACTTATTTAGCTCATTCGATGTATGGAAAATTCCTGCCGTGTCATCTCGTTGCAAAGGCTGATTTTTGACTAGGCTGAAACAAGTGAGGTGCTTAGGGTACAAAATTTAAAGAGGCATCACATTCAGGGTGATGTTTCCTTAAATTTTGTGCTCTGGGCACCTCATTTGCCCCTCCCTAGTGCTGACTCTGCCTCATTGTCAAAAGAATGGACCAAATCAAACATACTTTCCATGATAAAATGATTGTCATTTTCAATTAAACTAAATAGTAATACACATTCTTATAGAGAGATAGAAGACAGACTGCCTAAGAAAGAGCTTTGTCATAAGTTTGTCACCTGGAGAAAGTAGCCTCAGTATTCCTTCCATGCACTTGCTTTGCTTTGTTTTCAAAGAACTCTCTCACAACAAAAGGACAAAGAATAATCAGTGCATGAAAAAGTCTTGAATGTTTAACAAGTTTCTATGTTGCTTCTCCAGGCTGGAAAATCAAACTTTATAGTTGTGAAGAGAGTGCGCCCTTGCAGGCTCTTGGCCTTATCCAGTTGGACTTGTTTCCAGCTGCTGACCCCACATGAAAGCTTCAGCCTCATCCTTTATGTAATCCTATATCTCATAAACCTCAATGGGCCAGGTTACTACATTCACTTTACCCTTCCCAAATGACTATGATTTCTCTCTAGGTTTTTGTTATCTAGGGATTCCATTCTCTCAGTTACATGACTCTTTTATTCAAGCTTTTGGTAGTTTTCCATCATTTCTGTATGTTAGAATCAGGGAGAGGACCAATTCATGTCAGGTAAATCTTCTATGAGGCCAGACATCTCCCCATTGATTTTACAATAATTAAAGGTCAGTGGCAACTTGTTCGTTATCTATTGCTACACAGCAAATTAAACCAAAACTTAATGGTTTAAAGCAGCAATAAATATTTATTATCTCTCGTGATTTGTCTGTAGTTTAAAAATTCAGGAGTGGCTTAGCCAAGTGGTCCTGGCTCAGGTTCCTCATGAAGTTGCCCACCCTTAAATTCCTTAGAGGGCCTTTTGTCTCACCACCTCATTCTCTAACTTCTTCACAGAACATTTTATAGTCACATCCTCGGGTTCATCTTTATACTATGTCTTCCTGGGAGTACCCTGAATTTGATCTTTGTTCAAAAGCCAATTTTTAAAAATTTTAGCAGTGTTTGCTATCCAAAGAGGCTGCAAACTTTAAAACCCACCAGGTCCTCACTGCTTTATGTAATTTTTCTTTGACTTGTTTCTCTCCTCTTGTATTTTACTAGAAGCAACAAGAGAAGAACAGGAGACACCTTCAACACTCTGCCCAGAAATCTCCTTAACTAAATATCCCCATTGATTAAGGTACCTTTACCGTATTACCACAGGTGACAGTGTTGCTAAACTTCCTGCCACAAGTTGGCAAGGATCCCCTTTCTTCTAGTTTCCAAAAATAATTTTTCTTTCTTTCCTATAAGCCCTTCCCAGAAGCCTCGCTGAGGGCATTCAGATTTCTCTAACAGTCTCTTCAGAGCCCTTCAGGCTTTCCTAATATTCTCAAAAAAGTTTTTTTGGTGTCCACCTACCTGCAGAGCCCAACGCCCTTCCCACATGTTTTTAGCTTTTTCCTCTGGCAAGATCCTTGATAAAAATCAGCATTCGTTATCTATTGCAATATAACTCATCACCCCAAAACTTAGTGACCTAAACAGCAATGATGACTTACTATATTTCACATTTTCTGAGGGTCAGGAATTCAGAAGCAGCTTGACTGGGTGGTTCTGGCCTGACGCCTATCATAAGATTGTAGTCTGATGAGGGCCAGGGCTGCAGTCATTGAAAGCTTGACTGACACTGAGGGATCTGCTTCCCAGGTGGCTCACTCTCATGGCATGCTGGTGCTGGTTTTCAGCAGGAGGCCTCGGTTTTTCTCCCTATGAAAAACTGTCCCTCCACAAGACTACTTGAGTTTTTTTACAGCGTAGTAACTGGTCTGCCCCAGTGTGGGCAATATAAGAATAAGAGCAACCGGGCAGGAGCTGCATCCTCTCTGCAACCTAGCTTTGGAAGAAACATAGCATCATTTTTGCCAATTCTCTGTTGAAAGTGAATCACTAAGTCTGGTCCACATCCAAGGGAAGGAGCATTAAACTCCACTTTTTGAAGGAAAGAGGATGAAAGAATTTGTGACCATATCTTTAAAACCCTAACAAGTAAAGTCTACAATAAACTTCTGCTAATGAAATTACACTTCTTATCAATTTTTATTTGGGAAAAAATTTTATACTTCTTTAAGAATCTAAAAGGCAGAATGACATTAGGAGGTCAGAAGAATTAGGCTGAGTCTCTCCACCTGTATCTCCTGAAGGTCTCTGTACACATTTTCTCATAGAGAGAAAAAAAAAAAACCACAAAAGGACAAGAGCGAGGATGAGGGGGTGCAGGAGCACCAAAGGACAAATGGTCAATCAACTCACACAAAATACAAATTTGACCCCACACCAAACTTTGCTAATAATTAGCAAAGAGAGCCAAAAAGGAGCTACCGCACATATCACATCAATATTTAGGAAGTCCTAAATGCCCATTTCCACACTGGGATGAGATCTGGTTTTGTTCAGCTAGCATGGGGTATAAGCTAACATGGAAACATTACCCTCTAAGCCTTTATACCTCATTAACTAATTTCTGCCATTAAGTGTAGCTGCATCACATTAATCCACAAAGTGCAGGTTTACACACACACAAATCCAGAAATCCCCAAAATATACCTTAGTTTAATCATCAGTAAATTATAAATCCCTAGTTAAGCTCATTTATCTTCAGGTTTATCAATTCTGTCAGCCAATGCTTATACAAATTCCCTGCAGTGTCCTGGAGGAAAGAGAACCACTCTTAACCCTTCCTTTCCAGGGGGAGTTAAGAGAATCCACAGAGTGGAAGTCATCAGACACCCTTCTTTTGACTTTTTTATTTTCCAATTTCATTTGCCGATTTAATCATTTCAATCCTCTAGTTTAAATAAATTCATCTAAAATTCCTTCCAATTTACCTACCCTCCCTTAAAGAATTTTATCGGTAAACTTTATCATATTATGGAAATATAAGCATAATATTTTTCCCTTATTTCCTTTTAAATTTTCTTTTCTGCCTCCCACACCTGCACTTTGCTTTCCGTACCCCTAACTTTCATCTCTGCTCTAAAGTTCTTTGAGATCAGTTTTAAAGTACTAAAATATTCATGGGAAAATAACTGTAATCTCTTTAACACTAAGTAAGTTCTTTGACAATGGCCAGGCTTGGGGAAAACATAATTAACGAGTCAGCTAGAGGAGTTTCTAAGGAAATTAGTTTTAAATAGATGGTAGTAATTAATCAGTAAAAACAAATACCTGATGGAAGGAGGGAGGTTTCCCTGGTGATTCGAAAAGAACAATTAAGGCTGAATTTGGAATATTGACCTGTGTGCATGCTGCGGTGGTAATCTCTCCTTTCTGGCCTTTGAGGAGCTAAATGGAGCATAAAGCAATCTTTCCATGACTCAAGTAAGTACAGGGAAGCATGCTGAATAGACGGTAGCAGTATAGACAGCTTAGAAACACTTCCAGTTAGAGGAAAAGTGTACGAACTTTAACACCTAGAAGGGGTTGCTAGAGGTCTCAGAGCCATGACTGAGCTTCAGACAAGCAAGAAGATATTGAGAGTGCATTGTTAATTAAATTACAGGCCCAGAGCTAGGACCAGATCAGGTAAAAATCTGTTTTTCAGGCTGAACTCAGACTTCTCCACAACCTAAAATAAGATGGAATAGAATAATGTTTAGGTTCTAGACAAAAATAATTGTGGATCAAGGTAAGCTGTTTTCACGTGTTTGGGCAAAAGGAAGGTATCTGTGAATATGTAATGATTCAGAAAAAAAAAAAAAATTTAAAGGATGAAACTGGTATAAAAGGACTGGTAGTGACCATAAGAACTTAAATGTCAATTTTAATAATGGCACAACAATAGATGCATGTACTAAAATGATTTTTAAAAGGGAAAATATGTAATTTAAAATAATGAGTAAAATCTACCTAAAATCTTATTTCAAATAGGAATTAGACAAAATCAGGAAAAAGTAAGAGGAAGACAAATTCTTTAACTTTTAAAAAGTTCTTTTACATTTCATACAAAGAAATATTTGGGGGGCTTACAAAAAATAAAAGCATTCACTGGTAACATTTAAAACAAGATACATAAGCAAGGACTTTTAATTTGGTATAAGTAGAAAATAAGTTATGAAAATAAATGTAAATTATTTATATTATTAGGATGCAGACTCTTCTTAATTGGGCTTAAAATAAACTTCAACTTTAGAGTGCTTATAATAAACCCATTAAAAATAAATTACATAGAATCAATAAATTTAAATGATTAGCAAAAGAAACCGCATTCAAGCACAGATAAAATTAGGAACGGCAATGCTAGTATCAGTCAACATAGAATTATAGGTTAAAAGTTACATTACAAAGAAATTCACTGTTTAATTAATTGAAAGATAGATATGTATTAAGACCTGATATTTATTGACTTTAAGAACTTATAACAAAGCATTAAAATATATGAAATAAACACAAAATGCACAAAGTATTAAAAATTTAACTGCATTGGTAGACTACATAATTTTCAGTCTAAGACTTATAAAGTAGGCTGAAAAAAAAGATGTAAATGGAATAAAACTGAATTATTACATTAGAACATCATCCGTTAGATAACCTAGGTAGCAAATGCACCCAAACGATTCAATTGTTCTAAAACTGTTTTTTAAACTCTTTGGGACAGCTGATGGCATGTGGTTGTCTGGGAGGAGGGTGACCCCTGGCTGACTTCTCTGGAGCTGAGTCCACACAAACCAAATGCCACGGATGCGGATCCAAAATGGTTATCACAGCAAGGTAACCAGCTACAAACATGGAATGATGTTCTTCATTTACATATTTTTTAGAATTATGAATATTGTAAAGTGGCCACTGAATTAGCTTCAGCATACTACATGAATGAGCATGCATTATCTTACCATTCCTTCAATTCCTGTATAAAACTGAGTGAGGTGCGTTTCCTGATTCAGAGGTTGTAATTAAAATGTCCTGTTGGGCAAACAAAAAAGGAAATTTGGATAACAGATGTGTAGCCTCTGACAGTGCAGGTCTGATTCTTACCAAGGATTCTTCTTTCTACAGTACATCACACGAGACACCACAGAAACAAGAACAATAAAATGTTACCCCTGGATGTTGTTAGGTACTTGGATTTGAAAAACGGAGCTTCAAATCATCTTGATTTCTTTTTTTTTTTTTTTTTTTTTTTTTTTTTTTTTTGAGATGGAGTCTCACTCTGTCACCCAGGCTGGAGGGCAGTGGTGCAATCTTGGTTCACTGCAACCTCTGCCTCCCAGGTTCAAGTGATTCTCCTGCCTCAGCCTCCTGAGTAGCTGTGATTACAGGCACCTGCCACCATGCCCAGCTAATTTTTGTATTTTTAGTATAGATGGGGTTTCACATGTTGACCAGGCTGGTCTCAAACTCCTGACCTCAAGTGATCCACCTGCCTCGCCTCCCAAAGTGCTGGGATTACAGGTGTGAGTCATAGAGCCCAGCCCATCTTGATTTCTACAACGATTTTAATGGAACTACAAAAAGTTATAAATAAAATATTGTTGATTCCTGTCCAAACACAAAGTAAACATTGCTCATTCATTTGGCTTGAATATTTGTCCCCTCCAAAACTCAGGTCGCAATTTATCCATGTGACAGTATTGACAGATGGGGCCTTCAAGAGGTGATTGGATCATGAGGGCTCTACTCACATGAATGGACTAATGGATGAATGAGTTAATGGACTGATGGGTTATCATGGAAGGAGAACTGGTGGCTTTTTAAGAAGAGGAAGAGAGACTTAAACTAGGATGTTAGCACGCTTAGCCCCCTCGCTATGTGATGGTTTGCACCACCTCAGGACTCTGCAGAGTCCCCACCAGGAAGAATGTCTTCACCAGATGCATCCCATTGACCTTGGACTTCACAGCCTCCGAAACCATAAGAAATAAATTTTATTTCTTATAAGTTACCCACTTCTGTGTATTCTGTTATATGCAACAGAAAATGGCTCAAGATATGCATCTATTTGCATATTCAGCAGACAGTATATATATACACGTATACACACATGTTATATATATGCAAATTCCATTCAACTTATAAACTTCCTACCAAAGAAAATTAAAGATCTTGTTGGCTAAATGTCCTGCATACCTTGTAAACATTACTGCTCAAAAGGATTGTGATTTGATTCCCTTTCATAATGAAAGTTGTGGGTCACTTTTCAATTTCCTCAAAATGTGCAGAAGCACTTAATAAGATTTTTTTTACTTTCTAGAAATGGAAAGAGATAGCCTCCCTAGACATGTGCCTACAAGATGACTATAATTATTGCTTTCCATAGATGTTAAAATATTGGCATGCCCTAAAATCATATTTGCAAAGTATAGGACAAAAAGAATATCCTTCTCTAATTTGCAAATGCACTGAAGATGAGAATGGAGAGAAGTATAGAAACAGAAATGTATGCACTGTTTCTCCAAAAATGTTTGGTGGTCTATGAAGAGACCATAAGGAACCTAGGAAAGCATGTACTGACTGCACTTGAGCTGTTGAATGCTATTTGGAGGTTGCAACAAAAATACATACAATGCAAAAGAAAAGGGGGGATCATTAAAAAAAATTAAGACTGTTTCAGAAATAAAAAAACAAAGTCACTAGAAAAGGGAAACCAAGTTAAACAGGACTTTCTCATTTCTTTACTAAAATGGTAACTTACACGAAATCCAACTTCAATTTCACATGTTCAAATTACTTCTATGCTTCATAACCATTTTCCATGACAAAAAGAGTTTAACTTATGATAATAATATCCAACCTGTTTTGGAATATCTAAACATGATGGAAATTTTAGACATGGAGGGCCTACCTGATGGATTTACAGATGAAAGGAACTTGACTGACAAACAGTTAACAAAATACACCTGTAGATACAAACTGGATGGGCATTTTTAGCGAAGTGGAAACTAAGTTCTATAAATGTAAACATTTGCTGTTACTAGGGAGTAAAATTCTAAGAATTCCATGCTAAAACACTTTTCTTGAGAGAATATTTAGTTCGATGTCATTTCATTTAACTGCCACTATGAAATAGTGTAATGTGGTCTTAAGGAGCAGAGATGCAAGTCAAAATAAATTTTATATTTCACTTTGAGTTCTACCACTACATAAAAGAAGAGAAGAGTATCTGGGAGGCTGCTGGCATTTCAGAGAAATATTGAAAAGAAAACAGAAATATCAAAAACATCTTACTGGTGTATCATGGAACAATGAAATATGTCATTGTTAATTTATTAAATATAATATTTGGTTAAATAATCCCATTTTATATACATTCAATTTTTTTAAGGTACTTTATTTACTCAGCTTAAGAACACACAATAACACAACTTACAAAAATAGAATATCCAAAGACGTAAAATCTCTAACAGAAACATTTTAAAATGTTACATTTTTGTTGTACATATCAATTGTTTAATTAGTCCTATTATTAATTACTAATTTCAACCATTAACTAGTCCTATTTTTTAAATAATATGCATGTATTTATATTTAAATTTCTTACATGTATGTAACAGAAAAGCAATGCAGAATAATACATAATTTTAAATCAATGCCTATATTTTATATATTTGCTATAATATATGTGTCTAATTATTACATATTATATACTTTTTGGTATGAATGGAACGATTGTGATGATTTTATTGTGACCAACTTCTGAGAGTATCTGGGGTGACACTCCCAGAAGTTGGTCATACTAAATTCTTCACAACCAAGGAGGGTATATCCTAAGAATGTCAAGATGGTTTATTAAATCTATTAGTGGTCACATGAAAAGATGCTCAAAATCATTCATCAGGGAAAAGTGAATTAAAACAATAATGATACCCCAACACATTCACTATAATGGTTAAAATTTTAAAGGTTGACAACATAAAATGTTGGAGAGGAAGCAGAGTAATTAGAATTCTCAGATATTGTTGATGGGAATGTAAACTAGTACAACTACATTTTAAAAATGTGTGGCTTTTTTTGAGTGTTAAACATACACTTATCTTATGAATATTCATAAGCTTGTATCAAAAAGAAATAGCACATCAACAAAAAGACGTGCGTATGAATGCTTACAGCAATTTTATTCATAATAGATACAAACTTGAAACAACCTATATATCCATCAACAAGTGATTAGAGAAAATATGTGGCATATCCCCACTGTGAACTACTACTCAGCAACAAAAAGGAATAGGATACCGAAGTATGCAACAACGTAAATGAACGTTGCTGTAGTTCGAACGTCTGTGTCCCTTTAAAATTCATATTAAAACCTCACCCCTCAGCCACCGCACCTACTGAGAAGTGAGGAGCGCCTCCGCCCGGGAACTGTCTGGGAAGTGAGCAGCGCCTCTCTCCGCCTGGCCGCCCCACTGGGAAGTAAGCAGGCCTCTCTCCGCCTGGCCGCCCCACTGGGAAGTGAGCAGCGCTTCTCTCCGCCTGGCCGCCCCACTGGGAAGTGCGGAGCGCCTCTGCCCGGCTACCCTGCAACTCTCCAGGTGTGAAGTGGCAGCCTTGTGTGTGATCTTTCTGCCCTCCCCAAGTTTGCATTTTCAACAGTAAAGTTTACTTTTAAATTAAAAGATTAAAACAAAACAAAACACCTCATCTCCATTGTGGAGTACTAAGAGGTGGGCCCTTTAGGAGGTGATTAGGTCATGAGGGCTCTTCCTTCATAAATGAAATTGGTATTCTTATCAAAGAAACAAAGTTTTCACCCCTTCCACCATATGAAGATGTAGCAACAAGGCGCCATCTTTGAGGCAGAAAACCAGCCCTTATCAGACATCAGATCTGCCGGTGCCTTGATCTTGGACTTCCCAGGCTCCGGAACTGTGAGAAATAAATTTCTGTTGTTTATAAATCACCCAATCTAAGTTATTTTGGGTTATAGCAGCATGAGTGAGCTAAGACAAATCTCAAACTCATTCCGCTAAGTGAAAGAAACTAGAGATAACAGTTGCTTTGATTCCATATATATAAAATTCTAGAAAATGTAAATTAATCTATATTGATAAAAACAAAACAGTGACTGGCTGGAGCCTGGAACAGACAGATTTTCTGCAGGGGATCACAAAGAATCTATTAGGGATGATGGAAATATATTGCAGCTGTGCTTTTACAGAGAAATACATCTGTCAAAATTTATCAAATTGTGTGATGTTTTTATTTAAATGATGCATTTTATTATACATAAATTATAACTCAAAGTTTAGTTAAAAATGAAATTTCAATGAAGACAAAATAAGTAACTCTATCAACATAGGTTGATAGAGAGAAACGGCATGATCATGTTAATAAGCCCTGAAGGCATTTGGAAAAACTCAGTAGCAATTCCTGATTTTTTTAAAAAAAGGAAAGTATAGCAACTACCTAATAAGACACATCTAAAGTCAACATTCAGCAATAATCTCAATTTTGGACACTACACACATTCTCTCTGAAGTTAGTGGCAAGAGTGGCCATCATACCTACATTAGTAGTCATTGTATATCTACTGAAAACAGAGAATTAGAACAAAACAAAGCAATGAACATGAATCCAACAAAAAATTATACAGCTTTCAAAATAATTGGATAAAAAATAAGACCATAAGAATAAAGTTTTACGTGTCAACAATAGCCAGCTTTAAAAAAAAGAAAATGGAAGATAAATCCTGCTTTTGGTAGCCTAAAACATAAAATACTAAGGAGCAACCTTACAATGTAAAGTATAATACACTTATAAAGACAAGTAAAAACATAGAGACACAAAAGCAATTTTGAAAAACTGTACAGATATTCCAAGTTCTTAGATAAGACAGAAATAAATTCTCCACGAATTAATTTATTGTTTTAATTTAGTGCCAATCAAAATCCACTCTGGTAAAATAAAAAAGAGTTAATCTAGAAGATAAATGGATTATACTACCCAAGAAGAAGATTCTAAAAATACAGTATAACAAAGAATTTTCCATAACACATAGGAAAATAATACATCTACAATAATCAAAAACATGTAAACAGAAACTGAACAGTTTAGCCAAAAACACACCCTAGTATGTATCAGAACCTAATATACAATAAATGTGCCATCAAAATAAATGTGAAGACCAAATGATGCCAAAGCATCAGTTAACTATTTTTAAAAGATTTTAAATTAGGTAAAAACCTCATGTCATACACTAAAAGCAATTACAATGAATTAACAAGTTAAAGGTTTATTATTTAAAAAAAAAACTAAAGCTTAAACAACTATTTTAAAACATAGGTGAATACAGATAACTTCTAATGGGAGAGTACTAATTATTAAAACAATGGGGAAAGTTAGGAAATAATTATAGGTTTAAATACATATTTTAAATTACCCTTTAATTGTGAAATTGCAATAGTGACACATACTGTGAGTACAATTTTATAAAGTAGAAAGCACTAATTTTCCCTCGCCCATGCCAATCTATCCCACCTCCCGGAACTAAAATCTATTATTAATTAGGTGTGTATCTTCCTAAGTTTTTTCCTACATTACATGAATATTTTTAATGTGAATAAACAGTATTTTTTAAATTTTTATTCTGAAATAATTATAGACTCACAGGAAGATACTAAGAAATGTACAGGGAGGTCCTGTGTACACTTAACACAGCCTCCCCTACATAGGTAACATCTTGCATCAACATAGTGTAATTATCAAAACCAGGAAACTGACATTGGTACAAAGCACAGAGCTAATTCAGATTTCACCAGTGTGGTGAGTAGGTCTATGCAATTTTATCACATATGTAGATCTATATAACAACCACCACAGTCAAGAAATGTGAGCATTCCATTTCCACAGGCTCCCTCGTACTCTCCTTTTATCTACATCCACATCCTCTTCCTCCCATTCCTAATACCCAGTAACCAACAATCCATTCTCCCTATCTAGAGTTTAATAACATATGAATGTTTTGTAAACAGAATCATGCAATATGTATCCTATTGAGATTGGCTTTTTTCACTTAGCATAACTACCTTCATGTCCTTTCAAGTTACTGTATGTATCAATAGTTTTCCGTTTATTGCTGAGTAGTATCCCATGGTATAGACGCATGAAAGTTTATTTAACCATTCGCCCTTTAAAAGAAATTTGGGTAATTTCCAGTTTTCTGCTATTAAAAACAAAGCTTCCATGAACATTCATGTACAAGTTTCCATATAAAATGTTTCTCTATTAAGTTAAAACCTTCTTAAGTTTTAAATTCCCAGTAATGCAATTGTTAGGTCATATGGCAATTATACTTTTTTTGGAGGGGGGGATTGCTAAACTCTTTTTCTAGAAAAGCTGTAACATTTTACATTTCTACTAACAATATGTGAGTAATCCAATTTCCCTGCATCCTCACCAACATTTGATGTTATTATTTTTTATTTTAGCCATTCTGATAGTATGTAGTGATAGCTTATTGTGGCTTTAATTATTTCCCTGATGGCTCATGATGTTGAACATCTTTTCATGTGCTTATTTACCATCTCTATTTCCCTTTTGGTTATATGTACATTCATGTCTTTTGCCCATTTTCTGATTGAATTGTTGGTTTTTACTATTGAGTTTTCAGAGTTCTTTCTATAGGTATTATCCATTTTAGATACTAGCTCTATGTCAGATATGTGGTTCTCCCACTCTTTAGTTTATCTTTTCATCCTCTTCAGTTGGCCTTTCACAGAGCCAGTATTTTCAATGTGATGGGATTCAGTTTATCAGTTTTTCCTTTTATAGACTCTGCTTTTGGTGTCAAGTCTAAAAGTTCTTTTCCTAGTCCTAGGTCACAAAGATTGTCTCCTATGTTTGTTTCTAAGAGTTTTATCATATTAGGATCTACATGATTTATTTTATGAGACTTTTTGTATAAGATGTGAGATTTAATTGAAGTCCTTTTTTCTTTCTGGTTGATGGAGGTCCAAGCGCTCTACACCACTTCTTGAAAATGCTTTCTCTCTCCCACTGAATCACCTTTGCTTCCTGACCCAAAATTAATTGGTTATATTCATGTGGGTTGGTTTGTTTTGAGACAGAGTCTTGCTCTGTCACCCAGGCTGGAGTGCAATGGCGCGATCTCGGCTCACTGCAACCTCTGTCTCCCAGGTTCAAGCAATTCTCCTGCCTCAGCCTCCTGAGTAGCTGGGATTACAGGTGCCCACCACCAGGTCCAGCTAATTTTTGTATTTTTAGTAGAGACGGGGTTTCACCATGTTGGCCAGGCTGGTCTCGAACTCCTGACCTCAGGTGATCCACCAACCTCGGCCTCCCAAAGTGCTGGGATTACAGGCATGAGCCACCGAACTAGGCGGGTTTATTTTTTATTTCTCTATTTTGTTCCACTGGTGTATGTTCTACCCTCTACCAAAACCAGTCTTGATTGTAGCTTTCTAATAGGCCTTAACACTACGAAGAGTGATTTATCCTACTTTTTCCTTCTTTTTCAAAATTATTTTGACTATCCTATGGTCTTTTCCTAAAATACACATTTTAGGACTATCTTGTATATCTCAACAAGAAATCTTGCAGTGATTTTGATAGGAGTTATGGTAATCCTATAGATCTACATAGGGGGAATTGGTATCTTTGCTATTTTCCATCTAAATGCATGCATCTTTAAAATATCAACTTGGCCGGGTGCGGAGGTTCACGCCTGTAATCCCGGTACTTTGGAAGGCCAAGGCGGGCGGATCACAAGGTCAGGAGATCGACACCATCCTGGCTAACACAGTGAAACCCCGTCTCTACTAAAAATACAAAAAATTAGCCGGGCGTGGTGGTGGGCGCCTGAGGCAGGAGAATGGCGTGAACCCAGGAGGCGGAGCTTGCAGCGAGCCGAGATCGCGCCACCGCACTCCAGCCTGGGCGACTGAGCGAGACTCCATCTCAAAAAAAAAAAAAAAAAAAAAAAAAAGGTCAACTCAAAAATGTGTTCACAAAATTCAAAGGCACATGATACAACCAACAAAAATGAGAAAGAGAAATTAATATTCTTAATAGAAAAAACACTCATACTAATAAACACTATGGATCCCAATGTGCTAAAAACCTAAATAGAACAATCTACAGAAGAAATAATTTTTAAAGACCAACTTCATAACCAAAGAAATGCAAATTGCAACTAATGTGGAAGAATTGTGGCTGGGCGCGGTGGTTCACGCCTGTAATCCCAGCACTTTGGGAGGCCAAGGCAAGTGATAACCTGAGGTCAGGAGTTCGTGACCGGCCTAGTCAGTGTGGTGAAACCCCGTCTCTACTGAAAATACAAAAAATTAGCCTAGCGTGGTGGTGGGCACCTGCAATCTCAGCTACTCAGCAGGCTGAAGCAGGAGAATCACTTAAACCCAGGAGGCAGAGGTTGCAGTGAGCCAAGATAGTACCATTGCACTCCAGCCTGGGCAACAAGAGCAAGACTCTAGGACAAAAAAAAGAAAAGAATAAAGAAAAGAAAGAAAGAATTAATTGTTTATACCTGCCAAATTGAAAAATATTTTAAAGAGAAATACTGAGGGCTGAGTGACAAAGATGAAGTGAGGCAAGGTCTTGGTCCCTGTTAGTAAGAGTTTAATTGCTATAGTGATGCCATTTGGAAATATCTATCAGAAACCTTCTGAAAGTACAATATACACTTTAGAATTATCTTCTCTATCTCAACAGGAAAGTTTGCTAAGATTTTAACAGGAATTTTGTTAAACCTATAGATCTATATAGGGGGAATGGGCATGTTCGCCATGTTCTATCTGAATACGTGCATTTCTAAAACATCAACTCAAGAATTCACTAACAAAATTCAAAGGCCTTTTTTCCCATGGTTTTCATTTATAGAAAACTATCTTAATGAAAATAATCTGAAGTGCAATAGACTAAGTACAAAATGTATATCACGGCATTAATTGCAGTAGTGAGAAGGAAAGAAAACACTAAATGTCTAATAAGAAATCACTAAATAAATTATGTAATAGCCATATGTTATAGTATTATACAGCTGTTAATAAATTATGTATTTGAAGAATTTAGTGGCATGATTGTTCACCATATGGTACTGAGAAAAAAGGGCTATAGCAAATACGTTAATGTAATGCAATTCCAGAAATATTTTTAAAGTATATTCCTGTACAGAAAAATTATCTGCTGGGAAACATACAAAAATAATAACATTTGCTAATGTTGTAAAATTTGAATTATTTTCCTTTTTATACTTCTCTGTACAGTCTACTTTTTCTACAATAAACATGTCTCACTTCTATAATCAGAAAAGTATTCATTAATAATGTGAGCAGCAGTTCTAGTAATTATTATTTAGTAATAATAAGACTAAGTTTCCTAACTCAGATTATGAGCTGATATAGCAGTGGCCTACATAGAAAATCCTTCTAAGAATTGGTTGTGTGGAAGTAAAAGAATCTTTCTTGCAGCCACATTCCATCCATGTTTCAACTTTGTATTAGTCTGTTTACATGCTGCTAATAAAGACATACCCAAGACTGAATAATTTGTAAAGGAAAGAAGTTTAGTGGACTCACAGTTCCACATGGCTGGGAAGCCTCACAATCATGGTGCAACATGAAGGAAGAGCAAAGGGACGTCTTACATGGCGGCAGGCAAAGAAGGCATGTGCAGGGGAACTCTCCTTTATAAAACCATCAGTTCTCATGAGACTTATTCACTCTCCCAAGAATAGCACAGGGAAGACCTGCCTTCATGATTTAATTACCTCTCACCAGGTCCCTACAAAATATGGGAATTATGGGAACTACAATTCAGGATGAGATTTGGTTGGGAACACAGCCAAACCATATCAAACATCATATAGAAGTTGGATGTGCATTAAATCAATAATTATCTACCAGTACAATCTGTAGATTTGAGAACAATAATGTAAGTTTTAGTTGATATTAAAATCCTTAACAATAATAATAGGGTACTCCATCACCATACAAACATTATCACTTAAATTTTGTTGTTGTTTTTCTGAAAAGCTCTTTCAATGGAAACAACATAATTTGTAACTGGTATCTTTGGGACTAGGGTACAGAAACACACACACACACACACACACACACACACGAAAAGCAAAGGCCTCCATATTGAATTTAAGGCAATATAAAAAGATTGGTTTAGAAATAGTATTCTCCTGCATTGTTCCATCTGGATGATTTATTTTTCAAGGGCCTTCTTGATGCTAATAACCTTCACTACATTTTCCCTCCAATATTCGGTTCTATGGCCAGACCTTGAAATCACTCTAATGCCAACTCGTGGCATTTCAATATACTGCTTTCTGACATTAAACACCTATGCTCCAGACCTCCTATTCCCTCAAAGCCTATTATTCTGCCTCATTTAAACTTCACATGCCTGGATTTATTCTTTCCTCTCAATTATTTGTTCCTTATTGATTTCACATTCATCTTTGGATCCCGTGGTATATATGCTAGGAAGGTTAATTCATGATAGCTACTATATTAAACAATTGCAAGATCTTGGTGGCTTGATACAATAAAAGGCTTTTTCTTGCTGACTCAAAGTCAAATGTAGGTTGATCAGTTCTCTTTGGCAGTCATTCTAGAATCCAGAAGCCTTCCATTCTAAATACACAACCTCTGGTACTTTGCAGAAAAGAAAATGGAAAGTCAAAGTTTTGCTGAAGACATTTTTAAGAGCCAGGCCAAGAGTGGATAATGTCACTTGGACCTATGTTTCATTGGCTAGAACCTAGTCATACGACCATTAGCTAATTCCGAGAATGGCTGACAATTGTAGATTTCCTTTGCGTCTAAGAAGAGAAAAGGAGATTGGTGAGCATCTAGTCAAGGCTTTGTCATAATATAACTGTAACTTCACTTCTAACGCAGCTAACTCTGTCACCATTTGTCTTTCTCCCACAGCTATTCATAATTTCCCCAGACCTACAGCTTTTTAATCATTGGTATTTGCTACTCTATATTTCTTGGTATTCCTGAAAACACAGTTATAAAACTCTGTGTTGCTATAATTTAGGATCTTCAGCCTCAGTTGGGACCTCAGCATAGATCAGAAATCTTTTTCTCTGCCCCTTTTAAACATTGCCTTACAGTTTCTATAACAAATGTTCAACCCTACGTCCCATCTAATTCCCAGAAAATGTTTACAAAGAACAAAAAGTTCCATTCTTGTGATGATTAATTTTATATGCCAACTTGGCTAGGTCATGGTTCACAGATACTTGGTCAAACACATCTGGATGTTGCCATGAAGATATTTTTCAGATGAGATTATCATTTAAATCAGTAGACTTTGAGTAAAGCAGATTACCCTCCATAATATCGGTGAGCCTTATCCACTCAGCTGAAGGTCTTAAAAGAGAGAATGACCTCCTTTGAAGAAGAGGAATTCTGCCAGAAGACGGTATCCAGATTCTGGTTGCAACACCAGCTTTTCCCTAGGTTTCCAGCCTGCCAACCTGCCCTATAAATTTTCAACTTGCTAGCCTCCACAATCATGTGAGCCAATTCTCAAACTCTCTCTCTCTGGAGAGAAAAAGACAGAGAAACACTTCCTCTTGTGCTCTAGACACATTCCATTCCAACTTCTCACAGGCTTTGAACCATTAATTGTCCCATCAGAGTTTCTGAGTTTACTTCTCAACTGACATCTTCCTGTAGGCATAAAACTAGAGTCAAATCTTTGTATCTCCTTGTATGGGTATGTGCATATATATATATATATATATATATATATATATATATATATATTTGTATGTGTACTTAATGTATATTAAGAAAATGGCATGTTTAGCAGGATTAAAATATCAATTAAAGAACATTTCCCAAAACATGAACTCTCAATTTACCACTAAGAAGAAAAATGAGAAAACACAAGAAGAAAACTAATAAACCATTAAATTAGAATATGTAAACAGAATAACCAAATAACCAAATATCCCAAAACATGAACTCTCAATTTACCACTAGGAAGAAAATGAGAAAACACAAGAAGAAAACTAATAAACCATTGAATTAGAATATGTAAAACAGAATAACCATATATAAGTGAAGAGTCTGGATCTGAGTGGCAAATATAGAAAAATAGAGCTGAAAACAAATTTCGAAGAGGCCACAAATATCCAGTTCGTTACAAGTGAAGTTAAAAGACTTAGCAGTAAAGTTTAAGAACAATGGAATGAGTAAATCTATAACTTATAAATTATTATAGTGGTGATTAAATTTATAAGAGTTTTAAATCAACCATAAGTAAGTATACAAATCTTACTCTGGACTGTTACATGCACTTATTATAATGTATTGATTATTCTTATCCTGTTTTAAACATATTTTTTCAAGTACTGTACTCAGGCCAATCCTGGAAACCAATTCCTCTGTACAATAAAAGTCACTTATAATGGGTGGACTTAAATGTAAAGATGTTATAAATAAAATGTTGATTTACTAAGATAGCAATAAAATCAAAGATAAAAATTAATGCCAAATATATACAGGACTATCTAAATTCCCCAGTAATAAAAAGATAAATTTCATATTTTCATATGAAATAAAGAAACTTGTTTTTAAGTAATATTCAGTTTGAAAATTATTCAGGTAACTGGGTACTTCTACACATTGTTATTAAGAGTACAAATCACTGAAAACCTCATGGAAGACAATTTGAAGAAAAAAATTATATATATACATATGTATGTATAACAAAATCACATATACCTATATACATACATATGTATGTTTATGTGTATATGCGTATACAGTCATGCACTGCAAAACGGTGTTTCAGTCAATGAGGGACTGTGTATACAGTGGTGATTCCATAAGATTATTATGGATCTGAAAAGATTCTATCACCTATTGATGTCATAGCACAAGTACAATACTCATGTGATTAAAATGACATTGGTGCAAACAAACCTACTGTACTGCTAGTCATATAAAAGTATCACATATACAACTGTGTACAGTGCATAATACTTGATAATAAACGACGATGTTACTGGTTTACGAATTTAATATACTATACTTTTATCATTATTTTATCAGTATTCCTTCTACTTATAAAAATAGTAAACTGTAAAACAGCGTCAGGCAGGTCCTTTAGGAAGTATTGCAGAAGTAAGCATTGTTATCATAAGAGATGACAGCTCCATGCATGTAATTGCCCCCAAAGATCTTGCTCTAGCAGAGCAAGACGTGGAGGTGGAAGGTGGGAATATTAATGATCCTGACCCCGTGTAGGCCTAGACTAATGTGTATGTTTGTGTCTTAGTTTTTAAGAAAAAAGTTTATAAAGTTAAAAAAATAAGAAATTTTAAAATAGAACAAAGCTTACAGGACATACGGAAAGAAAATAGTTAGCACAGTTGTACAATGTGTTTGTGTTTTCAGCTAAGTGTTATTTACCAATATTCAAACGTGTAAAAAATTTTAAACATTTGTAATGTAAAAACAGTTACAGTAAGCTAACATTAATTCATTATTAGAGAAAAAATATATTTTTTATAAATTTAATGTAGCCTAAGTATACTTTACGGTATTTATAAAGCCCATAGTAGTATACAGTACCGCCCTAGGCCATCACATTCACCCAGAGTAACTTTCAAGTCCTGCAAATTCCATTCATGGTAAATGCCCTTTACAGTTGTACCATTTTTTAATCTTCTATACCATATTTTTCCTATACATTTTCTATCTCTAGATATGTTTAGGTACACAAATACTTTAACCATAATGTTAACAATTGCCTACAGTATTCAGTACAGTAATATGCTGTAACGGTTTGTAGCCTAGGAACAGGGGTTAAACCATATAGCCTAGATAGTCGTCTGTATCACCTAAGTTTGTGTACGTAAATTCTATAATACTCACACAATGACAAAATTGCCTAATAATGTATTTCACAGAATATATTTTCATCGTTAAATGATGCATGATATCAAGTGTATATGTATTTATATTTATATAATATACAAACACATATATAGTTTGTTAAAGCTCCATAGCCTTTGACCCAGCAACCCCACTAATAGGAATTTTTCTCAAGAAAATAATTAAGAATTTTGCTCCAAGTATGTTTGTTGCAGTATTTTTATGATAGTAGAGATTTAAAAACAAAATAAATATTTAACAATAAGACATTTTTTAAGCAATTAAGATATGTTTGCTAATCCAGAGTTTAAAAAATTACTTAGAGTATTTAACTCTAAGTTCAAAATATTTATTTTACATAGAAAAGGCAAGTTATATAAAAATAATCAAACCTGTTCCCTTTTGCCAATGATGTATTTTTCTTGACAGCTATATGTATGTATCAATATAAATTCTAAAGATCATTTACACAATGTATCTTTTTAGAACAATCAATGAAATGTAGTATATCACATTTTCTAGAAAGAGTCTACATTACTTCAAATGAGAACAAATAGAAAGTAACTATTTAATGAACATTAATCATGAACACTGCAGAAAATAAATAAGACATAATTAAGAGAATAAAATAAAAAATGATTGAAAAGTGGCTACAACAAAATAGCAGAGATATCTAAAAAAAGATAATATTCTGAGCAATTTTATGATATTAAATTTGAAAATATTTAAATTAACAAAATGTACTAAAACATCTACCATAGGAAATCAATTCAGAATTCTCCAACTGTGCAATAATACTAAAATAAACCGGACCAGGGAAAAATTATCAGAGAACTATCTCCCAAAAAGGTCAGATGGTTTCATGGCAATACTCTTGATATTTTTAAAGCATAGATAATCCCCTTACTATGTGAACTGTTCCAGAGCAAAAATATTAAGCCACTTAATAATTTTGTGACATATTAAACTTGAATAAGATATACAAAAAGCATATGCTTTTCTCACAGAACATGAATCCTAAATCAACATTAACCCATGTCATAAATCCTAAATCAACATGAACCCAAAATAATAATTCAGCAATATTAAAAGAATTATATGCCTTAATTAAAAAGGGTTCATACACACGTATAAAGATTATTTGATATTCAATATTAAGAAATCTATTAAGATTATGCATTACAAAATAAAGTTCAAAGAAAATTACTATCTCAAAAATTTTATTAAATTCCATGCTCATTCCTATTTTTAAAAGCTTTTAGAAAATAACACTTAAAGTAGAATATTTTAATAAATAAAAGTTTAAAAATTTACCTAAGCTATTGAAACAAATGAAGATGTAACATCTCTCTGTATTAACAAGACTGAACATTGAGACATTTTAGTTTTCTGAATCGATAGGCCTATCACTCAACTTGAAATGCCAGATAACTTCTTGGAACTTGATATAATCATTCTAAGGTTTACTAGAAAGAATGTTTTAATTATTAATTTTTTAGTGAATATCATAACAAGAAATTAGAAGGCAGATAAATGGAATAGAGAGAATATCCTGAAGCCATGCGAATTTATTATTTAATAAAAGTAATATTATAGCTTAATGAGGAAAGAATTATTCTTTAAAATGAGTTGGAACTTTAAGGGCTAATAATAATAGCTCTCTCCTCTGCATCTGAATAGCAAGCCAGATGAGAATACCCAAGAAGCTAAGAGATAACTATCAAAATATCATTTGAGTACTTTTGTTACTGAAAAAGATGGATTCAAGAATGTGGCTTTGATATGTGGTCCAAATGAGGATCCCCAAAATTCTCCCCAGAATTAAACTTTCTTACATATAAACCTGAAAAAATACAGAGAACTCCTGCATGACCATCTTCCTTGTGGCATTTGCAGATAATAGATCAGAATGTAGATCTTCAGTAGATAGGAACTGAGTGAGAGGATAAAGCCAGCATGTTCAGCTTCTCTCTTGACTACCTTTCATATACATACACCTCTCCTCAGCCCCTGGAGAAGTGAATAAGGTTTAGGGGCAGGGAGCATTACTCTAATGCAATGCCCTCAAATGGAAAAATGAGGGGGCCAGGCACAGTGGCTCACACCTGTAATCCCAGCACTTTGGGAGGCCAAGGAGGACAGATCACTTGAGGTCAGGAGTTCAATATTACCCTGGCCAACATAGCGAAACCCATCTCTACTAAAAATACAAAAATTAGCCAGTCGTGGTGGCAGGTGCCTCTAATTGCAGCTACTCAGGAGGCTGAGGCAGGAGAATCACTTGAACCCAGGAGACAGAAGTTGCAGTGAGCCGAGATTGCACCATTGTACTCTAGCCTGGGCGACAGAGCAATACTCCATCTCAAAAAAAAAAAAAAAAAAAGAAAAAAGAAAAGGAAAGGAAAGAAAAATGAGGGAACACATGAAGGAAGTAAACTGTTCTAGCTGAACACTCATGGAGTGAAAAGACAGAGTCAATCCTTATTTCACATCATATATTCTATCTGTAAGTATTAATTAGACTAGAATTGTGGTTTTTTATATTAGGCAGTGATTTCATACCCTGCAGTCAAGTTCTATTTATTCCATAGCATTACCTTGGAGCCACTGCAGGAGAAATGCCAGGTCCTAGGCTTCTCCCTTTACTTTTGCGTAAGTAACTATGCTTATATCGCTTCCACATACTCAGCTTTCCAAGTAAAGTTTTGTTTGAAGGAAGGACTCAGCTAAAAAAAAAAGTTTAAAACACCACCAGACTAAATACTTATAGGAAATAAAATGTTTAAAATATATTTTAAACTGTAAGAAAATATACATAGAAGAGGATTAGCTTCAAGATGACTGACTAGAGGCATCTGGCACTCACCTCCTCCACAAAATAGAACCAAAATAGTGAGTAGATAATCACACTTCAAATAGAGAATCTGAGAGAGAACACCGGAATTCAGCAGAAAACTGACAGAAAACACCTGAGGCACGGAAGGAGCGAAAAGCAAGGCAGCCAGCTCAGGATTAGCTGGGAGTTCTGAGAGGCTTTCCAACGTGGGGAAAGCTTAAGTGAGGGATCCCTAGTAGTCCACATTCTCTCTGTGGCTCTTGGTATCCTAACCGTGGGAGAGCCCCTTGACCCTTGCAATCCCTGAGACTGGAAGAGTGAACAGCCCAGAGTTCAAATGATGGCATTACTCCAGAGAAGGAACTCACTCTGGGTCCCATACATCCCCCAAGATCCAAGCAAGTACAGCATAACACCATTATGAGAGCTCAGACCCCACCAGACTGCATCCTGACAGCCCTTGCATCTCCATATCCCTGGAGCCCTACTGACATCCTCTCGCATCCACCCAGAGGGCTGCAGTGGTGCAACACCAGCAGATCCAGCAGTTAGGCAGGATGCCCAGCATTCTAGCTCATATAGTGTCCTACAGTCCAGGGAGGACACAGTCAACACACCTGGAAGACTTCCCCCAGGACGAAAGAAAAAAATGTGTGCACTCCCCAGAGGCTGAGAGCCGCCTGCCACTGATAGCAACTCTACCCTCACCAGCAGCAAGACCATAGTGCATTTGCACACACCCTAAGGACAAGTTACCCCTGCTCGTTTCCACCACTGCCATCATCTCCCAAGCATGCCTCCTGGTGGCCTAGAGATCACCCAAGCCAGCCCACCACAGCCTGCACCCATGCACATCACTGGGGGGGCCTAAGGACAGACCTACCCAGTCTAGCACTGTCACCCACAGTGGCCAAGCACACTGCCCAGAGGCCTGGGGATTCCCCGACCCCACCCCACCGATTACCATGGGCACACCACCAGCAGACTTAACAGGCACGGAACACCTGCTACTGGTGCCAAAGCATGTCATCTGGCAACCTGGAGATCACCCTGCTGGTTCACCACCACTGGCATCTACACTCTTCCCCAGGGCCTGAGGACAGTCCCACCCAACCTACTGCCATTACCACTATCAGCACCCACCCACACCCAACACCTGCAGGCTTGGAGGCCAGTCCATCCAGTCCACTGAAGCCACTACTAACACCAGTATGTGCTGCCCAGGGAGGTCAAGTATTGTCTAGCTGTTTCTACTGTCATTGCCTATACATACTACCCAGGGGTCCAGGCAGCCTCTCACTCACCCAGTCAACCATTGACACTACCACACCCAAGCAAGCTGCCTGGAGGCCCAAGAATTAGCCTACCACATGCCTGCATACATTGACCAGAGGAGCAAAGAAAGGCATGCTCCACCCACTGCTGCCACAACTAGGACCCAAGGACTGGCTCATTTAGCATCCCTCACCCCAGCAAAGTTTCATCTCAGCCTCCACTAATAACCACAGCCTAAGCCACTGAGGTTATGACAGACACCACTGATGCTATTTACAGCCAGATAAATCATTTAGAGACTACACTACTGTACACATCCAGAATCACACCTAATGTGCCCTACACAACCAACACCATAGATACAGCTTTAAGAAAAATCTTCCCCTACAAAAGCCAATTCAAAAAATTGGAAGACATGATTTTTACACTAGATGTGCACATACTGAAGTAAGGACAGAAGAAACATTTAAAGATCTAGAAAATATGACACCTCCAAAGGAACACAATACTTTTTTAGCAACAAATTTCAATGGAAAAAAATTATGAAATGCTTGGAAAATAATTCAAAATAATGATATTAAAGAAGCTCAGTGAGATATTGAAAACAGATAAAAAATACAAAAGTATTAGAAAAAAATTCAGGATATGAATGATAAATTTATCAGAGATAGATACCATAAAAAAGAACCTAAAAGAAACCCTGGAACTGAATAATTCAATGAATGAAATTAAAAATACATTCAACAGCTTAAACAATAGATCAAGTAGAAGAAACATTAATACAGGTGTCTGAAGTAACCCAACCAGAAGAAAAAAAAAAAAAAGAAAGAAGAAAGTCAACATTGCATATGGGACATCATAAAGCAGCCAAATATACAAATTTGGGGTATTTCAGAAGATGAAGAGAAGAGCAAAGGCATTAAAAAAAAAAACCTATTTATTGAAATAATAGCTTTAAACTTCTAAAGTCTGGCAAAAGATTTACACATCCAGATACAGGAAGCCCAGACTCCTGATATAGTTTGAATATGTGTGTCTGCCCAAATCCCATGTTGAATTGTAAACCTTAGCATTAGAGGTGGGGCCTAGTGGGGGTTGATTGAATCATGGAGGTGGATTTTTCATAAATGGATTAGCACCATCCCCTTGGTGCTCTCCTCACAATGAGAGTGAGTTCTCATGAGACCTGGCTGTTAAAAAGTCTATCTCTCTCCTCTTTCTCTCTTTCTCTCTTCTCTCCTTCTCTCCTCCTTTCCTCTCCTTTCTTCTTCTTCTCTCTCCTTCTTCTCCTCCCTCCTCTTCCTCTTCATCTTCTTTCTTTCTTTTCTTTCTTTCTTTCTTTCTTTCTTTCTTTCTTTCTTTCTTTCTTTCTTTCTTTCTTTCTTTCTTTCTTTCTTTCCTTCTTCTTCTTCTTCTTCTTCTTCTTCTTCTTCTTCTTCTTCTTCTTCTTCTTCTTCTTCTTCTTCTTCTTCTTCTTCTTCTTTTCTCTCTCTCTCTCTCTCTCCTGTTTTAGCCATGTGAGTTGCCTTTTCCCACTTTGCCTCTTACCATGAGTAAAGCAGCTCCCTGAGGCCTCCCCAGAAATAGATTACTGGAGCTATACTTCCTGCACAGCCTGCAGAGCAGTGAGCCAATTAAACCTCTTTTCTTACGTATTCCCCAGTCTCAGGTATTTCTTTATAGCAATGCAAGAATGGCCTAATGCAGATTCCCAAGTAGATACAACCCATAAAGTTTCTCCAGGGAACATTATAGACAGATTTTCAAAAGTTAAAAACAAGAAGATAATTCTAAAAACAAAGAGAAAAGCATCTAGTCACCTATACGAGAAATCTCATGAGACTACAGTGAATTTCTTAGCAAAAGCACTGCAGGCCAAGAGAATGGGAGGATAGGATATATTTGAAGCACTGGAAGAAAAAAAAATGTTGACCAAGAATACTATAACCTGCAAAGTTGTCCTTTATAAATGAAAAAGAAATACAGTCTTTTCCAGACAAGGAAAAAATAAGGGTATTCATTGCCACTAGACCAGATCTACAAGAAATGTTTAAGGGGTTCCTATATCTGGAAGTGAAAGTATCATCAGAAACTATTATATACAACCATATGCTATCAAACTGAAAAAGCTAGAGGAAATGGATACATTTCCGGAGACCTACAACCTACCATAATAGAATCAGAAAAAATAAAAACCTTGAACAGACCAGTAATGAGTAGTGAGACTGAATCAGTAATGAAGTTTCCCAAAAAAAAAGAAAAGCCCAGGACTGGGTATATTCAAAGCCAAACTCTACCAAATGTATAAAGAAGAACTAATATTACTCCTGAAAATTCCAAAAATTTGCAAGAGGAAGAATTCTCCCTAAATCATACTATGAGACCAACATCAGGCTGATACCAAAACCAGACAAGGACATAATAAAAAAAGGCAAACTAAGCCCAGTATCCCTGATGAACATAGATGCAAAAATCTTCAACAAAATCGTAGCAAACTAAATCCAACAGCATACCAAAAAGATAATATGCCATGATCAAATAAAATTTATACCAGGGATGCAAGAATGATTCAACATATACAAAATCAATAGATGTGATACATCATATCAATAGAACAAAGGACAAAAAAATCATATGAACATCTCAATAGACACAGAAAAGCATTTGATAAAATTCAACTTCCCTTCATGTTGAAAATTCTTGACAAAGTAGATATAGAAGGAACATACCTCAAAATAATAAACTCTATATATGACAAACCCCAGCAAACATTATGCTGAATGGGGAAAAGTCAAAAGCCTTTCCTCTAAGAACTGAAGCAAGAGAAAGACACATGCCTTCACCACTCATAGTCAACATAGCACTAGAACTTCTAGTCAGAGCAATTAAGCAAGAGAAAGAAATAAAGGTCATCCAAAATGGAAAGGAAGATATCAAATTAGCCTTGGTTGCAGATAACGTGATCTTACACCTAAAAAATAAACCTAAAGTCTCCATCAAAAAAACTTTTAGAGTTGATAAATAAATTCAATAAAGTTGCAGGATACAAATCAATATACAAAAATTAGTACTATTTACATATACCAATAGTAAGCAATATTTTAAAAAGCAAGAAAGCAGTCCCACTTGCAATAGCTACAAAAAATATTAAATACCTAGGAATCAATGTAACAAAAGAAGTGAAAGGTCTATAGAAAGATAATTGTAAATCAGTGATGAAAGAAATTGAAGAGGACAATCAGAAAATGAAAAGATATTTCATGCTCATGGGTTGAAAGAATTAATATTGTTAAAACAGCAATACTCCCCAAAGCAATTTATAGATTCAATGTAGCATTCCTCTTCACCGAAAGAGAAAAACAGTCCTAAATTTTTTATGGAACCAAAAAGTGCCTGAATAGCCAAAGCAATCCTGAGAAAAAAATGAATAAAGCTAGGGGCATCACAATACCTGACTTCCAAATATATTACAAGACTATCGTAACAAAAACAGCATGGTATTGGTATAAAAATACACACATAACCCAACTGAATAGAGATGCCAGAAATAAATCCATGTATTATGGCCAACTCATTTTCAACAAAGGAGTCAAGAACATACACTGGGGAAAGGTCATCTTCTTCAATAAATGGTGCTGGGAAAATGGAATATTCATATGCAGAAGAATGAAACTAGACCCCTATCTCTCACCTTAAACATAAATCAACTCCAAATGGATTAAATACTTCAAGTTTAGACCCAAAACTATAGAAGTACCTGAATAAACACAGGAGAAACACTTCAGGACATTGGCCTAAGCAAATATTTTATGGCTAAGACTGCAAAAGCACAGGTGACAAAAACATAAACAGACAAATGGAACTATAGTAAACTAAAAAGTTTACTTCTGAAAAGCAAAGGAAAAAATCAACAGAGTGAAGAGACATCCTGTTCAATGGGAGAGAATATTTGCAAACAATTCATCAGATAAGGGACTAATATTCAGAATATACAAGGAACTTAAGTAACAGACAAAAAACAAATAACCCCATTAAAAAGTGGGCAAAGTTTCTGAATACACATTTCTTAAAAGAAGACATACAAATAGCCAACAGGTACGTAAAAAATATTCAACATCATTAATTATCAGGGAAATGCAAATCAAAACCACAATGAGATATCATCTTACCCCAGTTAGCATGGCTATTATCAAAAAGACAAAAAATAGCAGATGCTGGTGAGGACGCAAAGAAAGGGAGCTCTGTTGGTGGGAATGTAAATTGGTACAGTCATTTTGAAAAACAGTATGGATATTTATCAAAAAACTGAAAGTAGAAGTACTATACAATCCAGCAATTCCTCTACTGGATATTTGTTTTTAAAAAATCAGTATATCAAAAGGATAATTGCATCCCCACATTTATTGCAGCACTATTCACAATAGCAAAAATATTAAATCAACCCAAGAGTCCATCAATGGATGAATGGATAAAGAAAATGTAGTATATATACACAATGGAATACTACTCAGTCATAAAAAAACAATACCCTTTCATTTGCAGCAACTGGATGAAACTGGAGGTCAATAGTATTAAGTGAAATAGGCCAGGCACAGAAAGACAAATATTGTAAGTTCTCACTTATATGTGGGAGCTTACAAAGTTAGTATCAAGGAGGTAGAAAGTAGAGTGTTATTAGAAGCTTGGAAGGGTTGAGAGGGGGAATGAAGAGAGTTTTGATTAATGGGTCCAAACATACAGTTATATAGAAGAAATAAGGTCTAATGTTCAATAGTTGAGTGGATTAATGATAGTTAACAACAATGTATTATGTATTTCAAAATAGCTAGAAGAGAGGTCTTGAAATGTCCCCGATACATAAAAATAATAAATGCTTTAGGTGATGATGGTTATCCTAAATACTCTGCCTTGATCATTAGACATCCTATGCATGTAACAAAATATCACAGGCACCCCATAAATTTGTACAAACATTATGTATCAATTTTTTAAAAGATAAAAATTTGATCTTTTAAATGGACATTTTCCCTCTCTGAACACAGGGAAGACTTTCCTGGCATAAAACAATTAAAATGTTAAAGACATAGAAATGATAGCAGTGGGTAGGTAGGTAGGTAGGTAGGTAGATAGACAGATAGACAGACAGACAGGTAGGTAGGTAGATAGATAGGTAAGTAGGTAGGTAGATAGATAGATAGATAGATAGATAGATAGATAGATAGATAGATAGATAGATAGACATAGATACATAGATACAGATTTAAACAGACAAATATCAAAAGCTTGTATACTTCCTGAAACATAATAAACAAAATGAAAAGGGAAAAAGCAAACAACAAAAATATTTACAACAAGGAATTCAAATGAAAAGTTGATTTCCTTAATATATAAAGACTTACTACAAGTCAATAAGAAATAGTCAAAAATCTTAGTTGGAAAAAATGGGCAAAGGGCATCCTAGAGAGACAGACTTTCCAGAGAACTGGGGAAGTGAAAGGACAGTTATTGCTCAGGAACACTTGGGCAATGACTGCACTCCCACCCCACCCCTAGGTAAGGATTTAGGCCACAATGTGCTCAGACAGTGTCACCAACAGTAACAGGCCCCTCAGAGAATAAATGTCAAGAGAAACAAGACAAAGAATGCTTAATAGGCTTTGTCTCCCTGCAGCCACCTACATTATGGTAAGCTCTAAATTCTTAGCCAAGTAAGGAGTTTCCTAGGGCTGCCATAACAAGCACTACATGCCTGGTGACTTCAACAAAAGAAATGTATGATCTCACAGTTCTGGGGGCCAAAAACCCAAAAAGTCAAAGTGTTGTCAAGGTGGGTTCCTTCTGGGGACTCTGGGGGAGGGGCTGTTCCATGTCTGTCTTCTAGCTTCTGGTGATTGCTGGTGATCCTTGGTGTCCCTTGGCTTGGAGACACATCACTCCAACCTCTACCTCCATCATCAGGTGGCATTTTCCCCTCTGTGTGTCTGTGCATCTCTGTGTCCACACTTCTCCCTTCTTAAAATGACAGCAGTCATATTTCAGTCAGTCATACAGTATGACTTCATCTTAACTTGACTATATCTGCAGAGGCCTTATTCCAAATAGGGTCGTATTTACAGGCACCAGGGGCTAGCACTTGAATATATCTTTTTGGGGGAAAGGGGACACAATTCAACCCGCAACAAACACGAAGAGACCAGGAACTTGGAGTAAAGATGTGCTGTGATCCCTTCTCACCAATCTGTAAACACACTTGGCAAATCTCTACACAGGAGTAGACAGTTCATAAAAGGATTGGGCCAAATGTGGAGACAGAAATATAGGTAGCCTCATTATAATTTACAGATATACAAACGTTAAAAACAATGGCTGGGTGCGATGGCTCATGCTTGTAATCCCAGCACTTTGGGAGGCCAAGATGGCAGATCACTTGAGGCCAGGAGTTCGAGACCAGCCTGGGCAATATGATGAAACCCCGTCACTACTAAAAACACGAAACTTAGGTGTGGTGATGCACACCTGTAATCCCAGCTACTCTGGAGGCTGAGGCAGGAGAATCGCTTGAACCCAGGAGGCAGAGGCTGCAGTGAGCCGAGATTGCGCCACTGCACTCTGGCCTGGGCAACAGAACAAGATCCTGTCTCAAAAAAAAAAAAAAAGCTTGCTGGGCATGGTGGCATGCCTGTAGTTCTAGCTACTCGGGAGGCTGAGACAGGAGGATCACTTGAGCCCAGGAGGTGAACAGAGGTTGCAGTGAGTCAAGATCACACCACTGCACTCCAGCCTAGGTGACAGAGCCAGACCCTGTCTCAACAAAGAAAAAAAAAAAAGGGGGCACCATTTTTACTATAAAATTAACAAAGACTAACAGAGGTGGCAGATCACTCGAGGCCAGGAGTTTGAGACCAGTCTGGCCAATATGATGAAACCCTGTCACTACTAAAAACATGAAACTTAATCGGGCATGGTGGTGCGCACCTGTAATCTCAGCTACTTGTGAGGCTGAGGCAGGAGAATCAGTTGAACCCAGGAGGCAGAGGCTGCAGTGAGCCAAGATCACGTCACTGCACTCCAGCCTGGGCAACAGAATGAGACTCTGTCTCAGAAAAAAAAAAAAAAAAAAATTAGCTGAGCATGGTGGCATGCCTATAGTTCTAGCTACTCAAGAGGCTGAGGCAGGAGGACCACTTGAGCCTAGGAGGTAGACAGAGGTTGAAGTGAGCTGAGATCACACCACTGCTCTCCAGTCTAGGTGACAGAGCCAGACCTTGTCTCAAAAAAGAAAAAAAAAAAAAGGGGACACCATTTTTATTATAAAATTAACAAAAACTAAAAGATAACACAAGAGATGATACAGAGAAATTCAGCCTGGAGGGAGGCAGTGGCAGTGTTGAAGGGACATGTTCAGATGTATCATCATCCTGAAGGACAATTCAGAAATAACTATCAAAAAACCTTCATTCAAATCATTACAATATTTATTGGATATTCAAATATGCATTCAAATGTTCAAATAGTTGCTGAATACTTCCTTAGCACCAAGCACTGTCCTAAGGCTTCTAATCCAGTAATTCCACTTTTGGAAATGTATCTGTGATAGTTAATATTGAGTGTCAACTTGATTGGATTGAAGGATGCAAAGTATTTTTTTTTTTTTTTTTTTTTTTTTTTTGAGACAGAGTTTCACTCTTGTTTCCCACGCTCAGGCTGGAGTGCAATGTCAGGATTGCAGCTCACCGCAACCTCCGCCTCCCAGGTTCAAGTGATTCTCCTGCCTCAGGCTTCCAAGTAGCTGGGATTATGGGCGTACACCACCATGCCTGGCTAATTTTGTATTTTTAGTAGAGGCCTGGGTTTCTCCATGTTGGTAAGGCTGGTCTCGAACTCCCGACCTCAGGTGATCTGCCTACCTTGGCCTTCTAAAGTGCTGGGATTACAGGCATGAGCCACCGTGCCCAACAAGATGCAAAGTATTATTCCTGAGTGTGTCTGTGAGGATGTTGCCAAAGGAGATTAACATTTGAGTCAGTGACCTGGGAGGGCCAGACCCAACCTCAGTCTGGGTAGGCACCATCTAATCAGCTGCCAGCATGGCTAGAATAAAGCAGGCAGAAGAATGTGGAAGGACTTGACTTGCTGCATCTTCTGGCCTCCATCTTTCTCCCATACTGGATGCTTCCTGTCCTTGAACATCAGACTCCAAATTCTTCAGCTTTTAGACTCTTGGACTTACACCAGTGGTTTGCCAGGGGCTTTCAGGGCTTCAGTCACAGACTGACGGCTGCACTGTCAGCTTCCCTACTTTTGAGGTTTTGGGACTCGGACTGACTTCCTGGCTCCTCAGCTTGCAGATGACCTATTGTGGAACTTCGCCTTGCGACCCTGTGAATTAATTCTCCTAATAAACTCCCCTTCATATATACATACATTCTATCAGTTCTGTCCCTTTAGAGAACCCTAATACAGAATCCAGAGAAAATTAGTAGACATGCAAATATTTATATTAGGGAATCTATTACAGTACAAAAATGCCCAAATGGTAAGCAGTGGGGAAGTGATTAAATAATTCATGCTACATAATCAAAATCATATAATAGAATGATGAAAGAAAAATTAAATAGTAGTTAAGGTCAAGAAAAATTTTACTAATTTTATGGAAAATGGGATAAAATATACATTTACAGTAGGATCCCAATTTCTGTATATATTTTTATGTTCGGCCAACGTATTTAGCATCAAATATGTGCTAGGACTTACAAAGAGGGAATCTATAAGATCTGTTGGTAAGATTAAAAATCAACTTATATTTTCTTCTTTTTTTTTTCTCCATTTTGCAGAAATTGCTGGAGAACACCTTCTACACATGGTAGAGTACTTTGCGTTTTAGTCATGAATAAAAATGTATCCTAAGATGAAATGGAAAAATAGAAGTCAGAAAAAAAATGTAATTTCAGTTTCAAGTACTTTCTGTTTAACAAGGGATGGAAATTTGAATTTGAATTCACATTTGAATTCACCTTTAAGGACAGGCACATTATTTGGGAAAAAAAGAAGAAAAAGAAAAGCTATAGCAAGCCTTCTAAATTATGCATGGGTAAAGAGAAGACTGCTCAAGTGGCGAAGTTTGGAAAATCTGAGATTGAAAATCTGCAAAAGGCTAAATGGAAAAGAGAGGAGAGGGTAGCATTTTGGGGAGAGGATATTGCTTTTGAGAGAAAATGGTTGAAACCTGGGGGAAGGGAGAAAAACAAAAGGGATATTTATTAGTTCTTCAGGTTGTGTTGCACCCTTGGTTAGAGGAAGAGGGGGTGGCCAAAGAGTAACAGAGGTTTTCACCAAGACTGAAAGCAATTCTGGACTAGGCTGAGCTCCCTGGAGGCCCAGCTGGCCACATATACATGGCTGCATGTTGGAGCAGGGCCTGCCTCTGGATGGAGCCCTGAGGTTTCTGGATGGTTTGCACAGCACAGACACCAATGTTCTCATAAGTACGGGCAGTGACGGCCTTCCAGGTAGCCTGTCACCAATAGGCATGGGCAGCTGAGACAGGAGAAGTAAGAGAGACGTAAAACAGCATAGTCTGGACCAAATTAGGGCACTCTGAAGTGGGCCTGAGGCTTTGTTAGCACACCGGAGAGGCTTAAGGATTTACGATGAAGGCATGACTGTTTCATAGTCAAAGGCTAATTAAGCCAAGGGACATGAGTTCATAGTTCCTTCAATTTTTAACTTTAGCCACATTTTCAACAATGAACTTGCATGTATTTTAGAACCAGAAAAGATAATTTAACGCCCCTTCTATTCAATCGTGCTCTCTTGCCTTGAACTGTCCTTACTTCTCCCATTCAGAGCAAAGACTTTTCAAAGAAACTCACCCCCACTTCCTAATGGTCAACCCAAAGGGTACTTTCCAACCATTTTCTTTTTTGCCTTCTTAGTCACTTGAATGCTGTTGACCAACCATCTTTCCCGTAACTTCTCCCCTAATGTCCCTGACTCTACTCTCTTTTACCTCTCCTCCCACCACTCTATCTGCTTCTTGCTTGACTTTGGGGGTCTTCTTCTTCTAAAGTCTACCTCTTAGAAACTTGTGTTTGCCACAGCTCTGGAGTGGGTCATCTTCACTTCCCTTCTACATTCTTTCTCTAGGCCATCTTCTCCATACCAACCTTTAAACCCTCATGCCTTTTACTGCTAAGTCTGCAGGACCTGGAACAGCTCTTGAGACACTGGAGGTGTGTAATATGTAGTGGCTCACCTGGCATATTTGACATTCAGGGCAGATCATTATTTACCACCCCCTCCCTCTACACAACAAAACTGTTTCTAGCAATCATCATGAAATCATCAGTAGTTGTCATTATTTTCTTGATTTGCTTTTCAATGCTTATGCAATGTACAATAAAGAACACATTTAAATTTTAAAACATGATTCATGTTCAGTAAAATATTTCATATATGAACTAAAAATACGACTTACCAGTTTCATGCTCTGTGTTACTGTTTTAAATTCAAACACAAATTAAAAACTCCAGGTTGTCAGATGGTATGACAGAACTGGTGTAACCCAAGTTCTGTTTCTTCTTCTTTGCAATTCGCTGTGCTAACATTGTTTATTCCTAATCTACTGTTTAAATGCAGAAACATGTAGTATCACAGGGGATGGAGATAAGAACAGTTCTCAAAGCGAGTTCAAACAATTATAAACTTACTCTTGAAACAAATCATGCAGTTGACTTCACACATGTCAGGGGCTGAATATATAACAGGAGTTCTCCAAATTAATAAAGAAAATGTTTGTGAAGAAATAAAGAATAAAAATGTGCTAATCTGAAGCTTGCAAATGTATTGTTAAAATTCAGTAAAAACTGCAGCAATTCTTTAGAATTTAGAATAACAGACTTTTTTTCAGGGAGGAACATTTTATCACAAGCATTGTGACACTTGATAATAAAAGCAGCACCTCTTATTTCATGTTAGTCTATGCAGACAATGCACTGTCTTATTGCTAGCTGTTCCCAAACCCCACTGTTGCGATGGTATTGACAATACATATGTGTTGAATGGCTCTAAGACTGTCTCTTCAAGCAGACTTGTCTCCTAAATTTTTGACTTGTTTTTCTTCATACATTTTCATTCCTCTATTCCTCTGTGGTTCTGCTTTCTTTCTTACATTGGAGTAATGGCGCCAGATTACACTGAGTGTCTCAAGCCAGAAACTTGAGATTCCTGTCTCCTCTTTCCTCCAACTAGACACAAAAATGTTTATTTTACCTTCTAAACGTTACTAGAATCCATTCTCTACTTCCCCATTCTTACCAAACTGGACTAATTTATCACTTGAACATTCTGTCCAGGACCAGTACAACAGCTACCTACTCAGTTTCTCTGACTTTTCCTTTCGTACTGTAATCTCCCCAAACTTCTCTAAACCTCTTTTTAAAAATGAATCTCTACTACAAAGGATTACTGTGAGGTTTAAGTAGCATGTATAAAGAGCCTCGTATAGTGTTTGGCCCATAGAAGATGTTCAAAAATGTTTGTTTTCCTTCCTAAAACATTTTTTGGCATTTTACTGCTTACAAAATCTGAATATTTTGAGAGAAAGTAATTGTATTTTGAGACTAAGTTAATGAACCATAATTTTATGTGCATAAAAAGCCAAATTATGCTGGTGATTTCAGTTGTATAAATGCAACATAATTCAGAGTATTCCCAAACTCATTTGTATTATCAGTAACAAACATTTACTAATCATTACCCTGCACACACACATATACACACACAAAAATAAGTTCTGGATATAATGACGTAGATATATAGAGATACAAGAAAACATTTATGCTCTCAAGGACTTTATAATTCCATCCACACATATAACTAATCATAGTGATGTGTAAATGCTCATGAATACCACAGCCATCTGTGAAAGAGAGAGAGAGACAGAGAGATGGAGCGAGAGAGAAATAATCCACCAAACTGGGGAAATCAGAGTATTTATGGAGGAGAGAAACAAAGATGTGTCCCAAAGGAAAACTATACAGTTATACCCAGGTAAGAAAACCAGACATAAGTACATTTTCTATAACAAAAAAAAAGTCTCAAAGTTTTGAGGTAATAAGACATACGACCCACCTTGAAAAGAACATAGAATTCATGAAAAGACATAACAGAGGGGAATTTGGAAAGAACGACGAGACCAGTATGTGGACAGAATTAAATGCCAGCATGAGGGCTTTTCTTAGAAAGTAACAAAGTGTCAACACAGAAACTACAATCACCTCCTAACTGGTTGCCCTACAGTTGGTCACTCCCTCTATAATTCACCTTCAACTTAGATGTCATTGTGACCTTTCCAAAACCTAAATTTGACTGCGGCACGTCCTTGTTTTAATTCTCTTTTATGGATCTCCAAAGAAGATACATAAATGGCCAATAAGCAAATGAAAAGATGTTCAACATCACTAATCATTAGGAAAATACAAATTCAAACCACAATGAGATACCACCTCACAACCATTAGGACAGCTACTATCAAAAACCAAAAACAAACAGAAAAGAAGTGTTGAGGAGGATGTAGAAAAATGGAACCCTCGTGCAATGTTGGAGGACATTTAGAATGGTGTGGCCAGTATGAAAAATGTTACGGCATTTCCTCACAAATTTAAAAATAGAACTACCATGCGATCTAGCAATTCCACTTCTGGGAATACAGATGGTCCCAGACTTCAGATGGTTCAATTTAATGATTTTTTATTTTACAACAGTTTGAAACTGATACACATTTAGTATGTTCCTTGACTTACGATGGGGTTACATCCCAATAGACTCATCTTAAATTGAAAATATCAAAACACACTTTCCATTTACGATGGGTTTAATCTGGACATGGCCTCATCATAAGTTGAGAAGCTATCTCTGTAACCAAAAGAACTGAAAGCAGGGTCTGGAAGAGATATTTGCAAACCAGTGTTCATAGTCGCACATTAACAGTAGCAAAATGTGGCAGCATCCCAAGTGCCCATCCATAGACAAACAGATAAACAAAATATATATACTTGCAATGGCATATTATTCAGCCTTAAAAAGGAAGGAAATTCTGACCAACGCTACCACATGAATGAACCTTGATGACATTATGCTAAGTGAAATAACTCAGTCACAAAAAAAAAAAAAAAAAGAAAAAAAACTGTCTGATTCCACTCATGTGACATACCTAGAATAGTCAAAATCATAGAGACAAGAAAGTAGAATAGTGATTGCCAGGTGCTGAGGGGAATCAGAAGTTGTTTTATGGGTAGAGTTTCAGTTTCGCAAGAAGAAAAGAGTTTAAGAGATTGGCTGCACTATTTATAATAGCAAAGACATGGAACCAACCCAAATGCCCATCAATGATAGACAGCATAAAGAAAATGTAGTACATATACACCATGCAATACTATGCAGCCATAAAAAAGGAATGAGATCATGCCCTTTGCAGGGACATGGATGAAGCTGGAAGCCATCATCCTCAGCAAACTAACACAGGAACAGAAAAGCAAACAGCGCATGTCTCACTCATAAGTGGGAGTTGAACAATGAGAACACATGGACACAGGGAGAGGAACAACACCTGTTGGGGGTTGGGGGTAAGGGAAGGGAACCTAGATGACCGGTCAATAGGTGCAGCAGACCACCATGGCACATGTATACCTATGTAAAGAACCTGCACGTTCCGCACATGTATTCTAGAACTTAAAGTAAAACAAAAATTAAAAATAAATTTTAAAGAGAGATTGGCTGCACAGCAATGTAAGTTTACATCATACTACTGAATTATACACCCGAAAAATGGTTAAGATGGTAAATTTTATGTTACGTGTATTTTACCCCAATTGAAAATATAGTTTAAAGAAAGTTCTCTTCCACAGGCTTCCACCAACAGCATGAGTTTTAAACCCTGTAGCATGACGTACAAAGCTTTTATGGTCTCACTACTTCCTATGGAAGAGAAGCAAGCACAAGCAAAAGCATTCAGTTATGTTTGAGTTCCAGAAAAAGAAAAAACAACAGAATCAAGAATCATTTTATTTTCAAATATATTCTGCAGTGGGGAAATAAAGAGAATGGCTCTTGTCATAAGAAAATCACAAATTGAAGTTTTTATACTGTTAGAATACAATGCTTCTTTAAGAAACAGTAAAATTACTGTTTACATCAACTGATGCAATTTTTGAATCATTAATTTTCGTAGTAACCATTGTTTTATGACTTATGTTATTTATTCAAATGATGTTTCACAAGCATTTGGAACTAGGGAATCTTGTAAAGCATATTAATGTGTGTAACAACAACGTAAACTAAAAAGTTTATACACAAGGACGATTCTTATCTTTTCCCCCTGCATGTCAAAACTTGACAGAAGTTTTCAATCTAGTTGGCACACACTTTACTGATTCAAAGCTAATTTCCATTTTTAAAGGGCAAAGCCATATTTCTGCTCTTATGTTTCCTTCTAAAGAGGAGCATAGATGCTTTGTTTCCAGTTTTGCATGACCAGCCGTACAATCTAAACCATGGGTCTTGTATTCCAGAATCCCAAGGGAGTTGTCCCTCTTTTGTGCTCTCAAAGGGACCCATGCATGCTTGTAAAATGTCCCTGATTTTTATTCAAAATGTTGCTGGTTTGTGTAGCTTCTCTGAAAGAATACAAGCAAGGAGCAGGCAGAAACTGTCCTCTTCATGCCTGTATCTGCAGAATTAGCACAGAACTTGTTACTTGGGAGATATTCAATAATGTTAATTTAGCATAATTGAAGTGGCAAACCGAGTAACAAATTGGGTGTTCAGAAAGCTATGTTTTAGGAGCATTGATCTGGCCAAAATGTGTAGGATGAACCAGAGGACTTACATTAATTTGCTAGGGCCACTGCAATGAATTCCCACAAACTGAATAGCTTTAAAAAAACATTAATTCTCTGAAAGTTTTAGACATTGGAAATCCCAAATCCATTACACTGGGCTAAAACTAACACGTCAGCAAGGCCAGGCTCCCTCCAGAGGTTCTAAGGGAGAATTGTTTCCTTCCCTTTTCCAGAGCAGCATTTGTAGTATTACTGGGCTCATGGCCTCCTTCCTCCATCTTCAAAACTCTCTCTCTCTCACTCGCTTCTGTCCTTCTCTTTCTCTTCTTCCTCTCTCTCTCTTGCTCTTCCTTCCTCTTTCAGTCTATCACATTGCCTTCTCTCTTTTGTGTGTGGTTAAATCTCCCTCTCCCTCCCTCTTGTAAGTATCCTGTGTTTACGTTTAGAGCCTATGAGGATAATCCAGAACCATCTCCCTCTTGCAAGATCTTTAACTCATCACATCTTCATAGTCCCTATTACCTTAGATGGTATCATTCACAGGTTCCAGGGATTAGGACCTGGCTATCCTTGGGGATCATTGGTCAGCCTACCACAGGTGTGTAGCGTAGAAACAGATTAGTTAGGAAACTACTACGCTACTAACAATTAACTGCTGATGATTTCATAGCAGACGAAAAGTAAAGCAAATGATATGAGATCTGCTATGAAACAAGTGATAGACTATGGTGAATAATTAGACATGGGAAGCAAGGAAAAGAAAGAAAAGCTGAGTTCAAGGCTTTGAGTCTTGGTACCTAGGGAAGTATTGATGCTAGGAACACAGTAAACATCAGAAAGGAAAACTGGGATGATATGGTTTGACTGTGTCCCCACCCAAATCTCGTCTTGAATTGTAGCTTCCATAACTCCCACATGTTGTGAGAGGGACCTGGTGGGAGGTAACTAAATCACAGTGGTGGGTCTTTCCTGTACTGTTCTCGTTATAATGAATAAGGCTCACGAGATCTGATGGTTTTATACAGAGGAGTTTCCCTGTACGTGCTCTCTTGCCTGCTGCCATGTAAGACATGACTTTGCATCTCCTTTGCCTTCTGCCATGATTGTAAGGCCTCCCTAGCCATGTGGAAATGTGAGTCAACCTCTTTCCTTGATAAACTACCCAGTCTCAGGTATGTCTTTATTAGCAGCGTGAAAACAGACTAGTACATGGGATGATGGAAGGAGGGAAGAAAGAGAGATTTTAGTTGTAAGTATACTAACTCTGAGTTACAGGTAGACATTTACATAAATATGTTTTATAGAAAACAAGCTTTGAGAACTAAAATTGAAAGTAAGGACCAGAAATAGAGACTGTGAAGAGGGAATCATGGCATTGAAGGAAAAAGGGCTCACCAACAGTAGAGAGAATGCCAAAGGTTGTGTCTTGTGTTTTCTGGGTTTTTTTGTTTGTTTGTTTTTTGTTTTTTGTTTTGAGACGGAGTCTCGCTCTGTTGCCCAGGCTGGAGTGCAGTGGTGGAATCTCGTCTCACTGCAACCTCCACCTCCCAGGTTCAGGTGATTCTGCCTCAGCCTTCCGAGTAGCTGGGACTACAGGTATGTGCCACCATGCCTGACTAATTTTTGTATTTTTAGTAGAGACAGGGTTTCACCAAGTTGGCCACGTTGGTCTCAAACTCCTGACCACAAGTGATCTGCCTGCCTCGGCCTCCCAAAGTGCTGGGATTACAGGCATGAGCCACCGCACCCAGCCAGTTGTGTCTTAAAATGACCCACATTAGGGCTGTAAACGAAGGCAAGGGAAGGGAGAAAAGATACAGCCAGAGACGAAAGGCAAGGACGTCATTCAGAATCCCTGAAGCAGCCAGGAAAGGGAGCATAAACTAGGAAGGCATTACCCACAGCCTCAGAAGCAAAGCAGCAGATAGGGTAAGGAGAATTGGGATAAGGAAAGACTCTAAATTTGGTGATTATGGGTGGGTTGGTGACCACAAGAGAAGAATTCCAGAAGCTAAGAGGGTGCAGGAAGATGGACTGCACAGGACTGAATGTTTGAGTAGTAATCAAAGGAAACAATGAACATAAACCAAACTTTGGGGAGGTTTGGTGCTAAACAGCAAAAGCAAGAGAAATACAAGATAGCTTAATGTAAAAGCATAATCAAGGTGCTAATTTCTGAATGTTTGTGTTCCCTCAAAATTTGTATGTTGAAACCTAATTCCTGATGTGACAGTATCAAGAGGTGAAGGCTCTGGAGATGATTAGATCATGAGGCTGGAGCTCTCATAAATGGACTAAGTATCCTTATCAAAGAGGGTCAAAGAGCTCATAGACCCCTTCACCATGTGAGGACACTGCAGCAAGAAGGTGCTATCTGCCCACACCTTCACACCTTCATTTCGACTTCTCTGCCTCCAGAATTCTGAGACATACATTTCTGTTGTCTATAAGCCACCCCAGTCTAAGGCAGTTTGTTATAGCAGCCTGAATGGAGTAAGACACAAGAGGCATTTTTATTTAAGATAGGGGAATTCTGAGGTTGTTTATAGGCAAACAGATATTGCAGAGAGAAGACAGAACGTGGGTGTCAAAAAAAAGCAAGCTGGGCTGGGTGTGGTGGCTCATGCCCGTATTCCCAGCACTTTGGGAGGCCGAGGTAGGCGGATCACCTGAGGTCAAGAGTTCAAGACCAGCTGGCCAACATGGTGAAACCCCGTCTCTACTAAAAATACAAAAATTAGCTGGGCATGTTGGTGGGCACCTGTAATCCCAGCTGCTCAGGTGGCTGAGGCAAGAGAATCACCTGAACCCAGGAGGTGGAGGTTGCAGTGAACAGAGATTATGCTACTGCACTCCAGCCTGGGCAACAGAGTAGGACTCTGTCTTGAGTAAAAAAAAAAAAAAAGCAAACTGCAGAAGGGAGCAGTAAGATTACAAGCAGAGAGCAGAGCTCTGAAGAGATTCCTTCCCCCATAGAAGTAGCAGGGTGTCCAGCAGGTGGAGAGCAAACTTGGTGACCACTGTCACTGAAGTCTTTCCCCTCTGGGTCCCAACTAGGAAGCCATCCTACTAGTACCATATCCCTCTCACTTGCTGTTTAGAGACAAAGCCCATACACAGGCCTCTGATGTTCTTCTGACTCTGACACATGTGTAGACACAGGACTACCCACCTCCTGCCAACTGAACAAGGAGTAAGCTGTCTCTGCCCCGGATCGCAATTCAAACTTGACCCCTCCTGGCTCCTCTGCAGAGTCAAACCTCCCTGACTGTGGATCCTGCCTGCATGGGTCTGAGCACCGCTCCCTACCTGAACTTCCCTCCTTCAACTTGACATTTTGTCACAACCTGACGTGTCTGCCAGATACCTCCCCCTTACCTGGACGTCCCGTCTTGGATTTCACAGCTGGGCTTACTACATACCACAGGACCCCCATGTCCCAGCGTAACACTTGAAGGCCTTGACAATATCTGGCCTGTCTGTGCTAAGTGAATTGAGGCATTGATCAATGAACCAGTGAATTTATTTCACAGAAGCTAATCTGTATCACTCAGATCAAACATTACAAAAATTAAACTACTTTCCTTACATAAAAGTTTTTCAATGAAATTATTTGGACATTGGCTTCAACAACTTACTTGGCTTCATGATACACTTTAAGAGTTCATCCTTTGAATACAATTTCAATGTTGTTTGAGCCTGGCACATAATTGGCATGCCACGAATTGTGGCGTGATAATAAGGGTAAAGCTGGGTATTAAATCAGGCTAATAACCAAGTGACTTTAGACATTTATCTGGATGCGATGACATACATATGCTTGCTGTCACTGGGATATCTCCAGGGTAGAAGTGTTTATCAGCAGAATTGACAAACAGACCTTATAGGACCCATATAAAACCAAGTTTCTTAATTATGGACTCATAAAATATCTGCTGGCACAGTAGGGCAAGTTGAACTGCTCGTGAGAGGCTGCCATTTGGAAGATAACAGCCTTAAATAGACCATGATAGAAGAGAGACGAGGGATTTTAAAGGGCTTGTCCCAATAAACGGCAGACACTGTGAGGCTCACAAATCTGCCCGCAGAGAAGGAACTATTTAGTGTGAACTGGGATCCTCTCCCTTCATGCTGAGATGCACTTGCTCTTTCAAGTTCTCTGCCTTTCAAACAAAAGGCAGAATTAAACCTTTTGAGGTCACCCCATGTTATCTATGATTACCCTAGCTTGGTGGTGAAAAGCCTGTTTATCTGTAGCTTTTAATCAGGTACACTATGGCAAAAAGAGAAACACAAAACACCCACACACACACACACACACACACACACACATACACACATCCCTCTTATGAGAATAGACAGATGCAGAAACGTATAGGCCAGAATAATCAGAGCAAAATGAGCTCAAGTTGGAACAAGCCTAGAGAAAAACTACTTCAGACATGCTAAGGGACGTTTTTGTCATAAAAGATGTGAGGACTCTGCCCTGATGTCCTCTTGAGTCAGACAGATAGTTTTGGCCCCTCCAGTTAGGCAAGGCCTGGGGCAGCAGAGCAGGTGGATAAGAGTCTCTGCAGGCGCAGGTGCCAAGCAGCCTGGATGTCCTTGGAAAAGGCACTTCCATGCTCCCTGCCTTCTCTTTGGTTCTTTACTTCCAAGCAGGAACTGCTGAGGCCGAGGAGGGATGGAATCACCTAAAGAAGAGAAGCTTCTCAAATGTTTCATCTCAAAGCAAACACGGCTTTCACTTTTTGAAAAGAAAAAAAAATAAATAATGGCAACTGATTTTTTTTCACTGGTGTTCAGATCACTTTTACCAGTCTCTCATTTGTTGTTGAGACACAAGTTCCCCTTAACCATCTCCGCCTATGAATGTCCCTAACGATATTAGGCATGAGGAAGAAGAAACACCACATCTGAGCAGGGCCTGAAGTTCACAAATATAAGAGGTTGCTGAAAAATTTTCCACGTTCTTCAGCCACAGTAAAAGAGAGTGGTTTACCAGACAACGCTGAGTGTTTAATCGACCGGGTCTCAGAGGACTACTGTGTCTTTGATCTGGTGTTGATACTATTTCAGAAAGGAGAGAAAGTTCTCAGTCTCAAGGAAATAACAGGAAGGCTGTGCTCAGTGACTCTTAATGCGGACTCAGCTCTAAAATACAACACTAAAGAGAGGTACCCTGGTCAGCTTCTTCCATGCTCTCTATAGATAAGAACCTCAGATGTAGTTTTATCAGACATTTCCATTTCCACGTCAGTTTTTATCTGTTAATGGATAGACTATTGTTGATAATAACTTTAACTTTTGTTAACGATATAAACTATGCATTGTGTGCAAGCCAAGTTACTAAAGGACAAGACACTTCTTTATGTAATATTCTTTGTGTAATATTCTTTATTTTATGTCTTATTGCTAAGACATATAAGCACATTAAGGAGGAATATTTCTGTCCTTTACAGTTCACTGGGTTTAGCACAAAGCAGACACTCAATTAAAAAGAAATATTTAATAAAATTAAACATGAGCTCTAATATCTAAGAAATATAACATCAACATTATGGTTAACACTGAGTTTCATATTTCAAACCAAGATGCAATCCTATGTGTTGTTTGAAACAACTCTTTTTTTTTTTTTTTTTTGAGACAGAGTCTCGCTCTGTCGCCAAGGCTGGAGTACAGTGGCACGATCTCTGCTCACGGCAAGCTCTGCCTCCCGGGTTCACACCATTCTCCTGCCTCAGCCTCCTGAGTAGCTGGGACTACAGGCACCCGCCACCACACCTGGCTAATTTTTTGTATTTTTAGTAGAGACGGGATTTCACCATGTTAGCCAGGATGGTCTTGATCTCCTAACCTCATGATCCACCCGCCTCAGCCTCCCAAAGTGCTGGGATTACAGGCGTGAGCCACTGCGCCCAGCCTAAACAACTCTTTTTGTAAGAGACAGAGTTTTGCTCTGTCACCCAGGCTGGAGTGCAGTGACACAGTCACAGCTCACTGCAGCCTCAAACTCCTGGGTTCAATTTAACCTCCCACCTTAGCCTGTTGAGAAGCTGGGAGTTCAGGTGCTAGCCCTGCACCTGGCTCTGAGCAACTCATTTTGTAAATGAGAAAACTGAGACACCCAAGATTTGAAGTATACAACTTTCTAACTAAGGTTAGAAATGACCAGTTTGCCAATGACAGAATGACTATGCTGGCCTGATGTTGTTCATACCACTTCCAGAATGTTGCACCCTGTTTTAGATGCCAGGCTGTTGAAAGAAATTGATATTCTACATTATGTCCAGAAGGGAAAAGGGCCTTGAGATAATCTCTTACAATAAATAGTTCGATAAACTGTGACTATAAGATCCGTAAGAGGAAACATGATGTCTGTCCTCAAACGTTGGAAAACCCATTATACTAAGAGCGGTTAAGCTTATTATTGCTGGGAATGCAAACCCAGGACCAATAACTGATTATCAATGAGAACTGAGCTACAACGGCAGAGGTGTTCTCATGTAGTAATGACCTTTGTGTTCCTAAAGATGTTCAAGAGGAAGCTAGATGTCAAATGTCAGAACCAAATGGTTCACAACTTAAGCCAAGCACTGTGCTAGGGGTTTAAACATATTATATGTAGTTCTTCTAATGACTTATAAAGGTAGATATTTGCCTCAATTTACAACTAGGAAACTGAGATTCAAAGGTTAAGTAGCTTAACCAAGGTTATACAACTCACAAAGAATAGCACAAGAACCATAAGGAAAGTCTACAACATTTCAGAGGCATAAGGACCATAACAGCCCCTGTCTCTTCTTATCGGTCTCACCAGGATTGGGTACTTAGGATTAAACCAAAGCAGGACATGAATTCCATCCCCTGCTAAATACTGACACTGGACCAAGAGTTAGTCAATTCATAAAAGAAAGCTGAAAAACCAAGTAGCAAGCTCAGCATTTACACTCACATTTCTCAGACTCCAAAACTCAAAGTCTTTTGACTCTATTGGACCTCTATGCAAGGACATCCCATCCTTTTAATTCTTGTTGGCTCTAAGATGCTTCAATTTTGAGATTACTCTTCCAAGATAAGAATATGACGTTTCCCAAAACAGTAGAGGAATGCTGAAAACTAAAAGATATAACACTTAAAAATCTCTAAATAAAATTGCAAAATGTACTATGATTCAATTATATATTGTGAACACTGTGTCTCCAGTAAAAGTCTGGTGCAGCTCAGGTTGGATGCAACAAGAGTTTGTTTTATTTTATTTTGAGATGGAGACTCGCTCTGTCACCAGGCTGGAGTACAGTGGCGTGATATCGGCTCACTGCAACCTCCACCTCCTGAGTTCAAGTGATTCTCCTGCCTCAGCCTCCCAAGTAACTTGGACTACAGGTGCATACCACCAGGCCCAGCTAATTTCTGTATTTTTAGTAGAGCCAGGGTTTCACCATGTTGGCCAGGATGGTCTAGATCTCTTGATCTTGTGATCCACCTGCCTCGGCCTCCCAAAGTGCTGGGATTGCAGGCATGAGCCACTGCGCCTGATCAAGATTTTATTTTATTGTATTCCCAACAGTCCAGAATATTTTTCTATTTATCAGGTTTTCAAATTAAACAGAAAAAATGCTAAGGAAGTACTCTTGGCTATGTTTACAAACTTAATCTTAATCCCCCATTTAACAGTGTTTTTACTAATAATATCAGATTTTCCTTCCCTGGGCAAGTAGAATAGAGTAAAATAAACTTGGGTTGCATCAGGCCTCAGCTACTGTCTGTAGCTGTTATTGACTCACACTTGAGTTAGCTCAGGGGACAGAAAGGCTTCAATAGCAATTACTTTTTTTAACTGATTCTGCTTTTTCAGGATAAAAGGATTTATTTTAATACTAAAAAGAAGTCATTTATAGATTAACATTAGATTTTATTATAATAACATGAACCACTTAGCTTTTTCTTAAGGACTTTCCTATTGCATAGAAAATGTCTTGATCTGGTTCTAATTCTATTCAAATCTTTTCATAGAGTTTTCAAGTAATCCTTGTATAGGAAATAAGATGCTGTTACCTTACACTTCCTGCTTCAAACACCAGAAAAACCTGGAAATTTTGGAACCATGGCCTTCTGGGAAAATCTAATAAAAGGTGTAGGTCTTGTCCCCACAAAAATGCACATAACACATCTACACAAAATCTTGCAAACATTTCCTTATACTGTATCAGAAAGTTTTCTTCACACAGGTGAAAAACATCTTGAGTTGAGTTTCCACTTTTTGACAACTAGTATGGGCGGCTGCCTCCAGCCTCTTCCCCAAAACTCTAACATAAACTACAGAAATAGAGAATATATACATCTAACCATATACCCATGTAAGTTATTGTAAGTGTGGATTTTTTTTCTAAGTACAATAGGCACCCAATAGATGATGTGAGTAGCAGAGAGATGTCTCTCTGTTGGAAGTCAACCTTTGACAAAAGCCACACTTCCATTGTCTTCCTCTACTAGAACCTAAAGAATGAAAGCATCATTTCTAGGACATGTTATCACCAAGATATCTCTAACGTGCACTGGTTTTCTTGCTTCAGAATATAAAACTTTCAGATGGGACAAATCTAACTACTAGTAAAGTTTTATTCTCTGTTGATTGAGTCTTGGTCTCACAAAATTTAATAAAAATGATTCTTGTGATCTAACAGTAATTTCAGAGTGGACCCAAACATCCTGCTTCCTCAAGTTCACTAGCTTCGTAGGTCCACTGGCAAGAACATTAGACAAGAAACACTTTATTTTGATGTCCTATCATGCTGTGATGAGAAAAAACTGGGGATTATTTAAGCTATGTCAAGATTTTTCCTTATCTACATTATCTACATTAACTAGGCTTGATATAAAAAATAATATTCATAATCAAAATGAAAGGACTCTTTTTCTTTAACTCCTAATATGAATAATGAAAATAATACCAATCATGTAATACCAAAGCACTATAGGATTATTTGCAGTTTTAAGAAAAAGAACATAATTACTTTTTTCACTAAGATATATTTTTATATATCTTCAAACACTTCCCTGAACCCCAGGCAAGGAGTCCTTATCCTAACAAGTTTTGCCATAAAAGAGTTTCTATGTTTTGCCATATTCTCCATAAGAACAAGGATCAGATTTTCAGGAGTACATAATTTACTCTTTTTTTTTTTTCGTATTTAAAAAGCAACCAATTACTAACATAATGCAGGCTGCAAGTTCCTTTTCTAAGACTTTTTTAATTAATAAGTTTTCCTTCTTCCTGTGTATAATCTCAGATGATATGGAACACGTGTTACCCACAATATCTTTAAAAGCAAACAAGAAATAGCATGGTTTTTTTTCTTCCCGTTGTAAAAATGATCAATTGCATATGTTTAAAATGCTCATTTCAGTGACTCATAGCTTTCCACAGCCAACTGCATAATCAGTGATAAGCAGTAGCAATAGAGTTTATATATATGACATGTGTTTATATAGATATAAAACCATACTGCATTTTCTCAGGCTCTGTATTGCCACAAAAGAAAATTCTTGTTCCTCTGTAAGGATGTCTACGAGCAATTTTCTTAAAATAGCAATAATAATTATACCCACATTTCAGTCCTAATATGATTTCTAAATGGGGCAACATACCAGGTTACGGGCTCCTGGGTGCCACTCTGAAACTACTTCCTGTTTTGTTATAAATCGTTTTAAGAAAGGCCTTTACTCAATTTGTGTAGCCTTGTTCTGGCACAAAAAATGTCAGGAGGTTCTCATTTGGTGTCTATTCTCTCCAATATTCTGATTTGCTTCATATGATTGACAAGCATTTGGTAACTGTCATACCAACTACTCCACCAAAAGAACCCTGGAAAGTCCTACAGAGCCAGACTTTTGATTGTTAGCCACGTGACAAAGCTTTTTGCACCTGGGAAGGGATGGACTTGATAAACTGTCAAATCCCATCCAATCCACAGGACCACAATGCCATGGCCATTTCATTGCAAAAGATAACATAATGCATCCAAATTACAAAAGGGGAAAAGAATAAAAGCATGAAAGTTCTGCAATATTCTGAAACATTGCTCTTGTCCTGGTCAATTATTCATACTTACTCTTCTGTTACGTTTCTGTTAGAAGATAAACCTTGCCTTTCAAAGAGAGAAAATTGAAATTAGATATTATAAAGGACAATCATCTCTATTTTTTTACAGCATAAAGGGTGGCCCCAGCCATAGGGAAGCTGTGGTCAAAACAAAAGCAAAGAGCTAGACAATGAGAAAACTCTTTGATTTTTTAAAGCTAGAACAGGAGGATCTGTCACCAGCTGAAACTTGAAAGAAATCTCACCTGCAGAAGGCTGAGAAAGCAGTGGGGGTAATATCTGGTTATTACTTGATAAAATTGTAGTACAGAATAAAAGAAGCTTTACTGGAAAACACTTTTGCCTGGAACTTCGTATCTAATCAGGCTCATTGCCTTACAAAAAGGAAGAAGTAATTAACTGTGCCCTCACAAAGAAGACAGAAGTCTGCCTGATTTCTTCTGACTATCCTATACTTTTACCCTAGAATAATAGAAATTGAGCCATAAGTCAAAATATTTAACCTTAATACAATCGTATAAACAATCCAGCAAGGGTATGTAGTTTGTAATAACAGCCCTAAATATGACAACTTAAATATGAGTTATCAATAAAGAAAAATACTGAAAGCAACTTAATCAGTGAAATTTTCTTCTGTAATCCTGTAATAGACATTAAAGGAAATATTCAATACAAGGACACTGAATTCTAAAAGAACTAAATTCTGGCATTTTCTAAAAGGATTTAATATATTTTGACAATAACTCTATCTAAACATATAGATATATTTTATATGTACATGTTTCTACATTAGAAGCAGTTTGATTCATAGGCTGAGTTTCTAAGAAAAACAAATAAGCATACACTTTCACTTATTTTAAGAGAAGCCCTGCACCAATTAACATATTCTTACTATAGATACTGGTAAGGTGCTTAACCTGATAAGCGCATAATCAAAATAATAATTAAGGAGCAAAACAGAAGAAATGAAAAAGCAAAGATGTTTTAAGAAGAGAAATAGCTTTTGTGTTGTGATATTTCCAAGAGCATTATAGGTTTGGGTTCTGCGGCCAGTTCTCAACAAGTTCATTACATTTTCTTAACAATTTTGACCAAAATTAAAATGAGCTATTCCCAAGAGGCTAGCAGTATCTAAATGAGAACCTCATTGTCCAAACCTCCTCCTATGATGGATGCTAGGTATTAATCTACTTCTCCACTCACTGCTTTTTTAGAAATAAAGCACAACACTATGCTTTAAAATAAATACACCTAAAAATAATAAGACACACTATTTTTTAAATTTTACTTTAGGTTTTGGGATACATGTGCAGAATGTGCAGGTTTGTTACATAGGTATACATGTGCCATGGTGGTTTGCTGCACCTATCAACTCATCATCTAGGTTTTAAGCCCTGCATGCATTAGGAATTTGTCCTAATGCTCTCCCTCCCCTTGCCGCCCATCCCCCAACAGGCCCAAGTGTGTGATGTTCCCTTCACTGTGTCCATGTGTTCTCATTGTTCAACTCCTACTTACGAGTGAGAACGTGTGGTGTTTGGTTTTCTGGTCCTATGTTAGTTTGCTGAGGATTGTGATTTCTAGCTTCATCCATGTCCCTGCAAAGGACATGAACTCATCCTTTTTTATGGCTGCATAGTATTCAATGGGGTATATGTGCCACGTTTTCTTGATCCAGTCTATCATTGATGGACATTTGGGTTAGTTCCAAAGGACACACTATTAATTAACATTTCTGCTCATTATTTAACCAAAGACATACAATTAGAATAATTCTTAAAGAACTTAAAATACCTAAACTATTTTCTCAGTTTCTGAAGGTTGGAAGGGTTGAATTTTGCTTCTCTGTATACAAAAAATAATAATAATAATAAAATGAAGCAGTTGTATGTTTTTAAGAACTAACTAGATTCCTTAAGAAAACTGTTTGTGATTACCAGACTGCTAGGCCTCTAAGAAAGTAAAGAAGGGACTGTCTCAAACAGTGGGAGGTAGTTAGGACATAGGGCTTCCTTCTTCTTGCTTCACCCCATCCCACATTTATCTATTTTCTACACTGCAATTCCACATAATATTTTATTTGAAAATAGAATTCTGCTTTAGACAAAGACCGTTTTTAAGGAGATGATGACTATAGATGGCCAGGTGAAAATTTTCTAGGATGAAGAGAATTAAAGTGATGATAAAAGAAGAAATAGAGGGAACTAGGGTAAGTATACCATACCCAGTCTCTTTCAAAACTTCATTAGCTTAAATCTCTTAAAAATTTACTAGTTGAGTTATGCAATTCCTTGTTTCCATTACCCTCAACCAAGGGTATATAAAACTGGTGTATAGCTATGATACTTAGTTTTATAGATCAACTTCGCTGGGCTAAGGCATGCCCAGATAGCTGGCAAAATGTTATTTCTGGGTGTGTCTGTCACAGTGTTTCCAGATGAGATTAGCATTTGAATCAGTAGACTGAGTAAAGCAGGTCTGCTCTCAGCAATGTGGTGAGCACCATCCAGTCCATTCAGGGCCCAAATAGAATAATCAGAGAAAAAGTAAATTCTCTCTCTCCTTGAGCCAGGACATCCATTTTATTCTGCCCTCAACATCAGAGCTCCTGGCTCCTGGGCTCAAACCGAGAGTGACAGCATCAGTTATCCTGGTTCTCAGGCCTTTGGACTCAGACTGAATTATATCACCAGTTTTCCTGGTTATCCAGCTTGAAAACCATACATGGTGGTACTTCTCAGACTCTATAATCATGTGAATAACCAATTCCCATAACAGATAGAGAGAGAGAGAGAGAGAGAGAGAGAGATACTCCATTGGTTCTGTTTTTCCAGAGAACCCTAATACAACAGCCATGTGTCACTGTGTACATAAAGCCACAGAATAAAAAAAAGTCAGCTGATATTGTTATTATTCTAGAGTACCAGTCTTATTTAATACTAATGAATTGTATTAAAACAAACTTGGTGATGTTATTAAATAAATCTAAAGTTTAGTAAATTTTGAGATAAAACCCTAATCTTCTCAGAGATGATGTACTTGCAGAGGGCCACTGTGGTCTGTATCCCCAAGCTCCCACAGCTGTGCACTTGCTCGTCATCACCATTCAGAGTAATTCTCGTTGCAGAACGCCAAATACAATGAAGGCCATGATAGCGTGTCCCATGATGATGCTAACTGGAATACAAAGTGATTGGCTATTGGTTCCCAACCCCTATTCTCAAAAGAGGTGAGCTGATGTTATCTTCTGCAGTAAGGAGGGGGAGAAAAGAAAGAAATCATCACCACGTATTTGTTTATAATCACCAGACTATTTCTATATAGCTGTTGATTAAAACAAGGGGTTTTTTTTACTTTTTTTCCTACAGCAACTGGTAGACTGACAAAAAAAAAGTTGTTTTTCATTATCCTTGCATTAATGAAGCTCTACATTTTATGCAATTGAACTGTTCAAATATTATTTATAGCATTATGGAGGAGTTTGCTGCACTTAATCTCCCTGGACTCTTTATTGACCAAGACGACAACCTATCTAGATTGTAGTTGTCTTGTCTATAAAATGAAAACTTGAGCACCTCAGGGAGGATACTTTTGATACACAAATGCTTTCCCTTTTCCTCATGACCATGGCAGACATGAGCCTTGATGGTCTTGAAGCCCTTCTCCCTGTTTCCCAAGAAATCAAATCCAGCAGCTGGGGGTGGATTATAAACTACATTTGCCATCCCTGGGCTAGATTATCTCCAAGTACTCTCCAGGCTCTAAGATTTACACGTGATATGCTGAATAGGAGTCACAAACACATAGCCCCTCTCTGTTCAGAGCCTTTCTTTGGCTCATGCTATGTATAGGAAGGAATGCCAACCAACCACCCTGGCCATAAGGTAGAATGCAGAAATCCAAAGTAAATATCTACAAGATGGACACAAGGGAAGCCCCAACCACCTCTGAGACCTCCCTCTTGGACACTGGATTTTCTCCTTTGTTATTTGAACAGAAGGCGTATGTGGAAAAGTGCATGTGGAAAAAGTGTGTCAACTTGAGGAACTTGAGATCAAGCAAGATCTTGTATGTTTAAAACACTGAGCTATCATTCCACTTCTCCAGAAGTCTCCTATATAATCTAGTCAAAAATAGAACCAGGTCCCAAAGTGACAGGGACATGGAGGTTAGAAAGGTTAAGTTACTTTCCCAAAGTTACTCAATTTAGGAGTTAAGAAAAATGGCTTCTAGTTTTTTCTCACTTCATGCCATGTTTAAAGAGGGCACAGTCTGGATTAGAAAGACTGGTGTTTAAAGTTGTGCTTTTCATCTATATTTAGCTTAAGCAAGCCTCTTAGCTCCTGTTTCTTCATTTATATTCTATCTAGTGAAGGATTGATAATGGCTCTCTCAAATGTTTGTTGTGAGGATTAGAATTTAGCTGTGTAAAGCAACGCCTAGCATAGTCCATGGCACTTGCCCAGCATTTTAAATGTTGTAGCCATTTGCAGTGGATCAGTCAAGCAGCAGACACAGATGTGTTAAAGGAGAAGGAGGAGTCAATGTTTAACTTTGAGATTTATCAAAGGGAGGACTTTTGGGGCAGTAATGCTGCTAGCCAAGACAGGAAATGTTAATTTCCATTAAATAATAACATGTCTCAGAGGAAAACAATATTAAATGAACTATCAGGGAATAGAGATTGCTAAGCTTCAAGAGACTTGAAAAAATCAGTTCCTGTCTCTGCCTTATGTAGGCAAACAATTCAGAACAAATAGTCTCTCTTCTTCTTTAAGGTCACTAAGGAAAGGACACATGCAATTTCTCTGTACCTTCTATTTCAGTCTGATCCCTTTATGGTCCTGAAGATCTTCATTAGATCCAACTGCAATCTCTCCTGCCTTGGTGTAAGCCTTTTTCATCTTATTCTGTGCTTTGCTGATAGAAAACTTGCTCAGTTTTATGGGACTAAAACTCTTCCTAGATGGTAGTTATCCTTCACTACCTCTTCCAAAAGCAAAACCATTCTCTGTTATTTCTGTTTTCTCCACAGTATCATTTTCCAGCTCATTATTCACCATTTTCATTCTTTCTTAAACCTTCTTCCCTTTTGTTACATTTTTAATAACAGATGATAATGATGAAAATTATTTTAATACTTTGGAAAATCAACATTCTTATCCTTCAACTTGTTAAAATCTTCCTCTTCCCCATACAAACATAGCAAAACAATTATTTAACCCTGATGCTTTACTCCCTGGGAGGCTTGAATTTTCTGTAATTGGTTGTTAAATGACCCATGTGCAGAAAGATTTATAAAATGTTTGAAAATACGTTTTTAAACTCCTCCCTCAGATTATTCACATGCTAATAATAGTAACAACACTTTGAAACACTGAAATAATGCTGAAGACATCACAGGTGCATAAAGATGAGGTGCTAAAATTAAACTCTAGTTTTAGATCTGAGAATCTTCATAATAACCCCACATTTTTTACGTTTTCTGAAGAAATAAACATTGAATTGAAAACAGAATTTTAAAAACTAAAGCAAAAATTATTGAACTGCTGATTGACAGTTAACTACCATTGGAAGTGACAGTCAGGCTAAGGGTGTGAGCAGAGGTTACTTAGCATTGTCACCATAGCACACAGGTCCAGATCCCCGCAGAAAGGCAACCAGCCTTCAGCTAAAAGAGGGCCCTGGATAGATAGATGAACTCTTTCAGGCACAGTGAGACAACAAAAAGAATATGTAATGCTCACTAACTTTGCTCCCCAAAATCACACCAAAAAAAATGGAATGAAGAAACTTGGAACAAGCTTAATTAAAGTTTCTCTTAAAAACTGATCTGACCAGCTGAGCACGGTGGCTCACGCCTGTAATCCCAGCACTTTAGGAGGCCAAGGTGGGAAGATCACAAGGTCAGGAGAGTGAGACCATCCTGGCTAACATGGTAAAATGCTGTCTCTACTAAAAATACAAAAAATTAGCTGGGCGAGGTGGTGGGTGCCTGTGGTCCCAGCTACTCAAGAGGCTGAGGCAGGAGAATGGCATGAACCTGGGAGGCGGAGCTTGCAGTGAGCCGAGATCGCGCCACTGCACCCCAGTCTGGGCAACAGAGCAAGACTCCATCTCAAAAAAAATAAACTGATCTGATTTTATTTATTTATTTTTTTGGCAGGGAGAGTGGTGAAAAATGAAGAGTCAAGTTTTTATAAATATAAAATCTGTTTCTTTTCTCAATTTCTACCTGAGGCTAAAAGAAAAAAGAAAACTTGTTTTCTTGTATTCTCCTTTCTCTGCTTCTCACACACAAGTTCTCATTAAATCTCTTTTCTCCCCAAAAACCTCTTCCCTTGACTGATGGCTTTTGTATGATGGCTTTTGCATGATGGCTTTTGCGTAAGGCTTAATCTATGTTTTCGCCTTATAATTGAATGGCATTGTGTCCAATATACCCTGCTGTGATATAGTAAATCATACTTTCTTCAATCTCCGTAATGCAGTTAAGGGATGTCAGAATTATCTTAGAGATGACAGATTTCCCTTATCTAAGGATGATAGAACTATCCCTAGTGGAAAAAAAAAAAAAAAATTACCACATAACATTTTAAAGATTCTTTGCAATGTTCAAATACTTTTGAATTTAAATAAAATAGGAACTCGGCCCTTTTAAAGAAAAACAGCCTGGTGTAGCTGCTCACACCTGTAAATCCCAACACTTTGGGAGGCTGAGGCGGGTGGATCACCTGAGGTCAGAAGTTCAAGACCAGCCTGACCAACATAAAGAAACTCTGTCTCTACTAAAAATACAAAATTAGCCTGGCGTGGTAGCACATACCTGTAATTCCAGCTACTAGGGAGGCTGAGGCAGAAGAATCGCTTGAACCAGGGAGGCTGAGGTTCCAGTGAGCCGAGATCATGTCATTGCACTCCAGCCTGGGCAATAAGAGCAAAATTCCTTCTCAAAAAAAAAAGAAGAAAAAAAAAAAAAAAGCTAGGAATTATTAGTGGAACCAGGTTCTAAAACTGCAGAATTTGGTAATTGGGTGATCTATGGCTGTGTCATGCAAAGAACTCTGCCAAGAGCTCAGAGCTTTGGAAAAGCAAGGCAGTCTGCTGAGTCAACTGTGGCCACCAGGCTATGTCCAAGGAGCTCTCCTGACTGGAAGCCAAACTTGCTACAAGAGAAATGGTACTTTGGAAAAAGTGGATTGTTTATTGTTTGACTTTTCACTAAGAAAAACAAAAAGCTTGAAGCAGAGGCTTTCTGAGGAGCATGCCTTTCTAAGCTGCACCCAAGGATACCTACCATAGCCCTTCAAACAATGACAGAAACACGCTGGGCCAATAGTGAGGCCATCAGGTTTCAGTCTTTTTGCTTTGGGATTCCTTCCCTGTCCTTCTTCTTGAGCTCTTTGGGGTATCCAATGAAGACTTTGCCTATCTTCTTTACAATCAATTCAGAAAGAATTGACATCAAGCATTTTAAACTTTTGATCATTCAACCAATTTTATGGGGTGACCTCTTCTAGGCATTTACATTTTGAGAAGTCTTTTACACATAAATATATATTGAAAATGTTTGGTTAAGGAACCAAAGGGCTCTTCCTGAATTCTTGCTGTATTTTCTGACGCTGGATTCGGTCCTGAATAAGAAAAACAAACATTTCTCCAAGTGGTACTTTGTTCTCCTAAGAAAATGGGCCTGGCCAGTGGCACCACTGGGGCTCATGAGAACCCATTTCCCAGCCCACGCATTCCTTAAAGGTAAAGGCAATTACGTACTCATTCGTCTTGTATTCCCACTGTAAGAAGTAAGACTGTGAAACTTTAAAAAAAAATTTCCTTTGTAAAATTAATTTTATTGAGAGACTGCAAATATCACTTACCTTAGGCCCACTGCTAAGCTGACCTTTCATGTATTTGTTTTGCTCAGATGTGTCTCTACTCGAAAAGCCTAAGATATATTTGTCTTATAACTAGAATAAAAATTAAAGTTTTATTCACTGAGCATCCCCTGGGCCCCATGGTACAGCAAAAACTCAACAGATCTCCCAGATAGGGTCTCTCTATTCCAGGACAGTAATTGTCAACTATTTTACCTCAAAGGACTTCTTATCATTTTCTCTCTTAGACCTCATGATTTGAAAGATTTCTGTCTGGCAAAGATGGGCATAGTAATTCATTTTTTCCTTTTCACTAATCTAACAAATACAGCTGCCAATAATCAGACCTCTGGGTAGATTGAGATAAATATATTACCACAATAGAGTTATATAACCTCAGCCCAAAGCAAAGAGATTTGACATTTTAATTAGTCTGTGCATGGTTGTTGTGAATAAATGTATAATTCCTTTGAGATTTTTCAAGTCATCAAATATAGCTCATAGAGTCTCATTACCATCCTGTGGACCACCTAGTTAAGGACAGAACCTCAATGCTCTCTCTCCCTCTCCTATTCCCTTTATCCCCCAGAATTTCTGTCTTCTCTAATGCTGGATCGAAAAATATCAATGGACACAGTGGCCCATCAACGATTAATGTCTTATCCACTTCATTCCCCATTTTATGTCCTGAGTTTTATTTATCAGTGAAGTATTCACAGGGGCTCCCAGCGTGGTAACACAGTTCATCCCCAGCTTGACCCCAGTGCCCCCATGCTACTAAACTGACCTCACAGAGAGTGACATCTGTGAACCAGCCTTGCAGGCAGGTAGCTTTTCCAGAAAAGCCCAAGCACTTCAGTTTGGCCAGAATACATCTTTGAAAAATAATGTTTTCTTAATTCAGTAGGGGAAATACAGTTGCTTCCAGGAATAAAACGGTTGTTTTAAAAATGTTTTCCCTTTTTTCTCTTTTATTTATTGGGGGACAGAAGAGAGAATATTTTATAAACAGAACATCAGTTAATTAATTGCACCATGTACATTTTAAATGGGTGGACCTGAGGTTGTGTCCTTACAATCTGACAAAGTCATCACACTAGGGTTGGGGAACAAGTAAATATAGTCCCACTGCCCTCCTAGAAAGTCCAAATTAAAAACAAAAACAAAAACAAAACTCTTCTTCTGTACTAGGCAAGCATTTACAGTACAGATTTAGGTGTATATGATGCTTTCTTTTTTTTTTTTTTTTTTTTTTTTTTTTTTTGAGATGGAGTCTTGCTGTGTTGCCCTGGCTGGAATGCAGTGGTGCAGATCTTGGCTCACTGCAACCTCTGCCTCCCAGGTTCAAGTGATTCTCCTCTCTCAGCCTCCTGAGTAGCTGAGACTACAAGGTGCATGCCATGCCTGGCTAATTTTTTTATATTTTTAGTAGAGACAGGGTTTCGCCATGTTAGCCAGGATGGTCTCAATCTCCTGACCTTGTGATCTGCCAGCCTCAGCCTCCCAAAGTACTGGGATTACAGGCATGAGCCACCATGCCCGGCCCATGGTGCTTTCTTTAAAGCGCTATTGTTTAACATAAAGTATAGGGGGATTAGATGTTTGACCACATTAAAGTGACATCCAACACATCCACTGCCTGAAAGCTGCTCTAAGATTTGCCTCTTTTAACCAGGAATGGACATTTCAGATACAATTCTATTTGCTGTTTTAAGTGAAAAGGATCTCAAATGATATGCCCATAACTTACTGCATGTCATCCATTATCATTTTTTCTTTAAAATACATTAGTAGCTTTAGCTAGACCTTTTGTTCCCCTCTTCTTGGACATCCATTTGCCTAGGATCAGTGAAAGGGACAGCTCACTTCCCACTGGGGTGTTCTAATCTCCCTGATGCCTGCCAGATTGTGGGGATCTCCTTTACCAATAAGCCAAAGAGGCTGGGGTGTGCACGTCCCTCACCAGGACTATGCAAGTCTCATAGAAGTAGGAAGTGAGAGACAAAACAAATGAATTATTAACACTTCTATGATTCACAGGAAGACAAAGGCTCTGTTAAGCTTTGGGGAAAAAACGTCTTGCATCAGCACATCTTCATCAAGACAAGGTTCTTTTCTAATGTTCAATATCCGTTATCTCCGTTCTCAAAAGCCTATAAATCTAAGGAAGATGTAATTTGTGGTAAAACTAGCCAATACTTTAGAGTAATGGTATTGAGGTTTGATGACGCTGAGACTCGCCTCCGAGACTTTTACACGGATTCGTAACAGTAGGCCATGACAGGTGGTAGATTTGTTTCCTCTCCTGATAGAATAATATGGCGCCAAGAGGCCATTTTTCTTGGGCTTCTACTGAGCTAAGCACTTATGGGTGAGTTGCTTGCTCTCTGTGCTATTCAGCAGAGCACAGAAATGAGACCCCACTGTCAGCTCCTGCTGCCTTGTTCGCTCTCCTTGGTCAGATGTAGTAATGCCACTATTATTGCCTGTAACACGAAGCTGTCCATTCCCTGGAATTGTGGGAAAGTTGAAGCAAGTCAGAAGCTCCTGACTGTATCAGAACATCGGCTGTATGATGAGGTTTCCTGTCCATTTCATCGTATAGTCTCTCCTGGAGGTCTGTGTGTTATTCTCTATCAGATCCCTGACCTTCTGTTTACCAATGACCTCTAACAACCATCCACAGAACATTGTCTTACATTCATCCTTGTCTTTCATGTCATAAAATCCTACTTGCTCACCTGGTTCTGGCCCCCATGACCTCAGGGGCCCTGCAGTGACATCTTATTCTTGCTGGTCTAAGGCTCTATGGGACACCACCCACAGGAGCCCAGAACAACATGGGTACCCACCCTCCCTCCTGGATGGTTAGTGTCATTTCTCTGCTCTAAGGACTTGCCTAGAAATTGCATAGTTCCCTACTCCTAAAGTCAACTGAAATGATTCAAGATATTGCCAGGCAGTATAATCATGTATTTATCTGTTTTCCTCTAAATGAGAAGCTTTCTTGGGAAGAAGCCAAATCTTTTTAGCCATCCATACCTGGAAGTGTCCTTTTTGTAGTAAGCACTCAAGAAATGTTGGTTGAATTTAATTGAAATGAATATTTTTGTTTTTAAGTGTAAAAAAAAAAATTTTTATCCTAGTCCAGCTGGAGCTTCTATGTGAAGGAATCAGGGTGATTTAGTACATGGGTTCCTAAGTGTGTGTGTGTAGACCAGGGTAGGAAGCCAGAAGGGAGGTTATCCATTTCCTGTAGACAACTTCCAAGGTTCACATACCCCTCCTCCCATTTCATGCTTCCTCCCTTACCCCTTGTGAGAATCTCTGTGTGAGAGGCATTACTGAAGGCAGCATGCTGTGTCTGGGCACACTAAAAGAAAGAAAACAGAAAGGGTTGGACATTCACTCATTCACTGATGGATGATCTTAAAGAGCCTGCAGCAATAACTATGTACCAGGAGATATGATGTTGGGTGACAATGAGATTTATCACCAGCCTGTGCATGATGACCTGAAATGGAGCAAAATGGGGCAGGCTGTGAGGAACTAATAAGTATGAGAAAACCCATTGTGAAAAGCAAGTAGCCCTGGCAGCCAGAGTCATAGCTGCCAGTAGGCTAGGCTGTAGGTAGAGGCACTTTTTAAGGAATCATAAACTAAGTTGGCAGATCTCTGCAGGGATGATGCTGATGTTCAAGGATGCTGCTGATGTTATCTGCCTTAACAGCACACAAACAAAAATGAAATATTAGGACCCAATCTCTAATGCAGAGAAGGAAAACAACTCTTCTCTGGATGGAAAGGACATGGAAAGACCAGTCCAGTGCATGTGACCCTGCCTTCCATCATGCATCCTAAAGACTCACAGAAATAAACAAAGGACTCTCTGCCATACACTAACTCCCTAAAATCCTAAAACCTCAGTGGACAGGGCCCAGTTCCTCTAAAAGTCTTTTCTCACATGCATGTGCACATATTCACACCCACACCACACACAGTCTGAACCAGATATCCCGCTTCTGTGCTCCCGTAGCCTGCTATCAGCACCTGTGGTCACCCAGAGGTTACCTGTCTGTCTATCCCATGGACCATGGGCATAATGAACATAGACATTATGCTTTTGCTTTTACACAATGAGAACCTATCTAGAAGTACATATTTGCCCCACAATGAATATTTATGGGCTCAAAAAAAGTTATTGGGAAATGGACCAAAGACAGTCTATTGTCAGGTGAATATAATATTCTCTTTTCTCCATTCCCCCAGCAGCCTACCCACATTAAGCTTGTATAGCTTGGCCTTCTCATTCAGGTGAGCTACAGCTTAAATCAGCCTACAGGTTTAAGATATCAACATATAATTGTAAAATCTGCATCAAGGGCCACAGTCAATCTCAATTGCCTGGTCATGTTTAATTTCTATAATATTTCTAAATTTTTTAAGCAAGTGGCATCCCAGCAGCCTGGCTCCGTCAAAGTTATAGACATTCCTGAGTATGTCTGAGTTTTTACAAGATACATTGTTAGGCCTCACTCTGGGACCAAAGATTAGAAACACTAACGTTGGCATTAATCATGTTTGCTATTTAAGGAAAAGAAAAAATAATAGGGCCCCTGGAAACATTGCATAGTGTCCTGGAGGTTGCTTTCTTTTAGAGGCTGTAACATCCAAATCAAAGGGCAGAGGGAATCAGAAGGAGTAAAAATACCATTCCTCAGCCAAGGAGCCAGAGGTCCTTGATTTTAGATTCGAGGCACAAAAAATATAGGACAGCCTAGAAGATCTTGTTCCGGAAAGCAAGCAAGTGCACAAAGAATAATAAATTGATGTTAAAAGGACATGAGAGACAGTTTAAAGGAGCTTCCATTGGCTAGGTTTGAGAGATTTGAGTATCAGAAAGAATAATGGCAATAATTGATTGAAAAGCATTGAAAAATGTAAGGTCTTCTGTGACATCAGTAATGAAAGCAAGAAAAGGAGGGAGGGAAGAAGGAAGGGAGGAAAACTGCAAGAAAGGAAGAAAGGGAATGAAGGAAGAAGAAAGGAAAGAAGAAATGAATAGTTTGAACTATGGAGGTGATGATTATACCATAGTCCTGAAAATTTATAATAAAAAAGAACTAAGCATTTACCCTGACTTTAGAGGGAAAAATATAGTTCCATTCTAGTTGATAAGATAGACCACCACAAAAGAATGTCAGTTCATAAATTAAGAAGGAATAAAAACTAAAACTCACCATTTTACAAAGCTTAATAAAATGGTTGATTCAGGCAAAGATTATCAATGCATTCTAAACCATAACAGAAAGGATCACCGGGGAATAGGCTATCCTCACAGTGCCAAAGAACTACGCCAGAAATTGCTAAGTAAAATAATCATGTATCTTGACACAGGAAAGATTTATCAGTCTACACTTTATCCAAACAATCAGACTTAGCTTCACGATAATGAGACAACTTGATGTTATAAAGTCTCCTATTGTCATACAGCATGAGGTACACAGAGTAATTTAAGAAATATTCCTCCCAAAAATATTTAACCTAAATCTACTCAAGCCTCTAGATGTAATGGTCCAGTTTACAAGACAAACAGAATTGAAGGACCAAGCTAAATGACACTGCAGGGAAACAATAAACAAACCCAGTTGGCATGTCCTACAAGACAGTTGTACTGATATTCTCAAAAATATTCCCCTTTTTAGGGGAAAAAGTAGTAAACTAGACTAGATTAAAAGATGCTGCAGAAACTATACAGATTGCAAAGGAAGAAATAAAATTTATCTCTATTTGCAAATAATGTAATTAAATATTATTCTAAAGAATCTATTTAAAAAATCTTAGAATAAGTGAGTTCAGGAAGACCATAGGATACAAAATCAACACACAAAAGTCAATCACATTTCTATATACTGACAATGAATATGTAGAAACTGAAATTTGAAGCATAATATCATTCACCATTATTCCAAAGAAAATACTTAGGTATATACCTAACGAAAAAAAATGATCTGAATGCTGAAAGTTACAAAATACTAATGAAAGAAATTGAAGAAAATCTGAGTAAATGGAGAGACATATAATGTTCATGGATTGGAACACTCAACACAGTAATAATGCCACCTCCTCCAAAATTGCTTTAATGCAATTTCTATCAAAATTCCAGCAAGGTATCTTGTAGACATAGATAAGCTTATTTTAAAATTCATATGGAAAGGCATAAAGCTTATTCTAAAATTCATATGGAAAGGTACAGGTCCCAGAATAGCTAAAAATGAATTTAACAAAAAAAGAATAAAACGGGGGGAATCACTCTACTTAATTTCAAGACATAATATATAGCTACAGTAATGAAACTATGTGGTATTGGTGGAGGGATAGACACATAGACCAATGGATCAGAAGAGAAAAAAGTAGAAACAGACCCACACAAATATGCCTGACAGATTTTTAATAAAAGTGCAAAAGCAATTCAATGAAAGAAGGATAGCCTTTTCAACAAATGGGGCTTGAGCAATTGAACATAGGCTAAAAAAAAAAAAAAAGATTAACCTTGACCTAAACTTCAAACCTTATACAAAAAGTAATTTAGAACAGGTCATTAACTCAAATGTAAAATCTATAAAACTTTTGGGGAAAGAAAGCAGAATATATTCCAGATTTAAGACAAAGCAAAGTGTTATTAGACTCAACACCAAAAGCATAACATGGAAACTTAACAAGTTGGACTGCATTAAAATATAAAAAATTTATTTGTGAAATCGCAGGTGAAGAAGATTAAAAAAAACACAAAGCTACAGAATGGTAGAATATATTTAAAAACCATGTATGTGACAAAGGACTAGTATCTAGAATATATAAAGAATGCTCAAAATTTAGCAGTAAAAAACAATCTATTAGAAAATAGGCAAAAGACATGAACAGCCATTTTATTGAAAAGAATATACAGATGGCAAATAAGCAAACAAAATGATCCTTAACGTCATGAGCCATCAGGAAAATGCAAATTAAAACCACAATGAACTATTACCACTATATTAGTCCGTTCTCACACTGCTATAAAGAAATACTTAAGACTGGGTAATTTACAAAGAAAGAGATTTAATTGTCTCATTGTTCCAGAGGCTGTACAGGACACAAGGCTGGGGAGGCCTCAGGAAACTCATAGTCATGGCAGAAGGTGAATGGGAAGCAGGCTGTCTTACATGGCAAGAGCAGGAGGAAGAGAGAGCAGAAGGAGGTGCTACACACTTTTAAACAACCAGACCTCATGAGAACTCACCATCACGAGAATAGCAAGGGGAAAATCTTTCCCCATGATCCAATCGCCTCCCACCAGGCCCCTCCTCCAACACGGGGGATTACAATTTGACATGAGATTTGGGTGGAGACACAAATCCAAACCATATCAACAACACACCTATAGCCGGGCGCGGTGGCTCAAGCCTGTAATCCCAGCACTTTGGGAGGCCGAGACGGGTGGATCACGAGGTCAGGAGATCGAGACCATCCTGGCTAACACGGTGAAACCCCGTCTCCACTAAAAAATACAAAAAACTAGCCGGGCGAGGTGGCGGGCGCCTGTAGTCCCAGCTACTCGGGAGGCTGAGGCAGGAGAATGGCGTGAACCCGGGAGGTGGAGCTTGCAGTGAGCTGAGATCGCGCCACTGCACTCCAGCCTCGGTGACACAGCAAGACTCCGCCTCAAAAAAAAAAAAAACAAAAACACACATCTATCAAAATGGCTAAAATGAAAAATAGTTAACAATACCAAATGTTGGTGAGTATGCAGAGAAACCAGATCACTCACACATTGCTGGCAGGAATACAGCCACTTTGGAAAAGAGTTTAGCAATTTCTGAAAAAAACTAAACATGCACCTATCATAGAACCTAACAATTACACCCTTGGGCATTTATCCTAGATAAATGAAAACATATGTTCACACAAAAGCTTGCACACAAATGTTCATAGCAGCTTTGTTTGTAAAACCAAAAACCACAATTAGTCCAGATGTCCATTCACCCAGTGAATGGTTAAACAAATTGTAGTACATACATACCATGGAATACAATTCAGCCATAAAAAGGAACAAATTATCAATTAATATAACCACTTGGAAGGCTCTCCAGAAAATTATGCTGAGATAAAAACAAAAACAATCCCAAAAGATGACATTCTGTATGGCTACACTGTATACCATTTTTGAGATGACAATGACAAAATTTCAGAACACTCTGTATGGTTACATTGTATTCCATTGTTGAGATGACAAAACTTCATAAATAATGGACAGATTAGTGGTTGCCAGGGATCAGGCATGGGGTAGGGGTAGGAAACAATAGGGATGCAGTTGTGGTTATCAAAGATTAACAAAAGAGATCCTATGGTGTTGGAACTATTCAGTAACTTGACTGTAGTGGTGGAAATATGAACCTACACAGATAATAAAAATTATATAGAAGTTAATACGTACACATATACCAACCTGAGCAAATCTGAATAAATATTTCTTTTATAAGCTGGATTATATCAATGTGAACAACCCAGTTGTGATATTACCCTATGGTTTTGCAAAACATTCCAATTGGGGGAAACTGGGCAAAATGTATACAGATCTTTATTTATTATATCACCCAAGTGCATGTAAATCTACAACTATTTCTACGAGGGGTGGGCAGGGAGAGGAGGTGAAGAAAGGGGGAGAGACAGAGACAAAAAACCGAAATAGATATAACAACAAATTGCAACACATAACCTTGCTTGGATTCTATTGGTTTTAAGTTATAAAAGAAACTTTGGAGAAATTGGGAAAAAATGAATACAGACAGGATGTTAATTCATATTTCATAATGATTAATTATTTTAGCGGATAATGGTATTGTGGTTATATAGGAAAAACTTTGCATTTTTAGAAGGTAACATGCAGAAGTATTTTGAGATGAAGCACACAAGTTGGCAATTTCCTTTCAAATGTGTGTGCATTTACACCTCTACATGTATGTGTTTGTATATAAGCATATATGTATTTAATGTTATTCATTTAACATTTTTGTATTTTGAAGTATTTATAGTAAAAGTTGGATAAAAGTTAAAAATATTATTGAAATAATTATAGCCTAAAGAAATAATCAGAGATAGAGTCAAAGATTGCTATACAAGGATTATGTGTGTCCAGCATTATTTATAATGGCAAAAAAATATATACAAAATAGAAGCAATTGGAATGTAAAGTAACTAGGCTGTGAGCTCTGTGAAGGCAGAGAATTTTCCTTGGTCACTGAAGTATCTTTGGCACACAAAACAGTGCCTGATGCAAAGTAGACATCCAACAAACATTAATTGAATGAATGAATAGTGTTTAACATTGAAGAGATAAACCAATTTGTGGCTCTATCGTGAAGTATTAACAAACACTTTAAACCTGCTTTTTGAGAATATATAATGACATAGGGAAATTATCAACTTGAAATATCTTAAGAGGTCCTGTCTAATCCCAAGTGCTAAAGATAAGTTAAGGGACTAATCGACAAACAAATGGGCAGGCAGTATAACACGTTGTTAAAAGAAGCTATTCTTTGGTGTAAGGTTATGGGCAATTTTGTTTTCTCATTACTCTTTGTTATCTTTTCTAAGTTGCCTTAAAAAGCTATGTGTGTGTTTTTCATCAGAAAGAAAAAATTAATGCAAACTTTTTATAAGCTTTGAGATTTAGTAGGTGGGGCTTGGAGCCTTGATGCTTCTTTAACTACCACACATGGAACATACTCGTACCTATGTTGTCCTGAGTAGGGCACAAAAATTTTTCCCCTATGCTCTGTGATTTGAATCTAAAAGTAAGGCTCCCACATTAACTCCCTACCCTAACACTCCAGTACTGATTTCTCTGTCCCAGGACCTAAACCACAAGTAAATGAAAGCTCCTCTGCCCTGCTCAGCTCCTCTTGGCCATTTTCCCCTTAAAAAAATAATCCTGCTCTCCATACCTCTCACTCTCCCACCTCCATAGATGGGAGCAAGTAGATGATCTCCTGACACTGGCCATTTTTTTTGTATCCTCTCCCGACTGTGTCCTGCCTTACAGGGTCAGTCCTCTTACAAGCAATTATTGCTCAACCAGCCTGAGCACCTCTATCCTTCTGACCACAGTAGTATGCAGATTGGCTTCCCTTTCAGGGCCATCCTTTGTGGCTAGTTGGCTCCCCAGCCTAATTTCCTCACTAACACCCTCTATTAAAGTTCCCAGATAGTTCAAGCCAATACTCACTCCCCTTATGATACCACCTCAAGAGCTGCATGGGCAGAGTCATATCTGTAAGAGCCAAAATATTTCATCTTTATTTTTTATCACAGATCGTTCATCCTATTTTTTAACATAGAAACAACGAGGTGGCTTTGAGAATAATACAGACTAAATGATTTTCATTCATCTCGTGCATGTCAAATAGATAGGACTTAGGTCTGCTGTCAAGTCAGCTCATCTCTAAGAGAAATGAGGCATTGTCAATTATGTAACAAATTCAAATTATCTTCTATTGATCTCTTTGAGAAACTGAAGCCAAGGGGAAGTTTTAGGAGATAATTAAAATTCATCAGAGCTAAAGGAAGATGATTTACATGTGAAAATAAGAAGTCTACACAAAAATTACTTAGCATGACAAGAAATCGACACAGAGAGAAAAAAACTGTTCTAAGATGAACAGAATGTAGACAGAGATAATATTTGGCACTATGGCGGTGACGAGAAGCTGTTCTTTAAAAGTTTATAAAAATGGGTAAACATTAGCTTGTAGTGAGCTTTAGCGATAATGTGTTGACTAAAGTTATATTTACTGGCCTTTCAGACATTATCAGAAAACTTTTCCTCAGATTAAGTGGAAATCAAAGGTGACAAGCCATTATCTATTATATGAAGTTCCAGTGCCATTTTGGAAGACAGAAGGGAAGAATATTAGTAAGATTAAATATAAAGTTATTAAATTGCTGCCAATATATACAAGATTTTGTGATAAACAAACCTTAAATCATAAGCTAATGTTATTTTTTTCTAGAACAACATTCAATATCAGAGACAGGCAGAAAAAAACAAGCTTTTTATCCTTGCAAACCCACATCAATAAAATTATCTTTTCACTTGAGACAGCCCACATTTAAAATAAAAAGCTAGTTCTTCCTTGTTTACCAGAAATGTGGTGTCCCTGAAGGCAAATGGGAGGGTTCTGGTCCAAAACGCGCCTAAAAACCACTTGTGTTTAGCTCTTCATCCTGCTGCAAACACCAGGGGAGACTGCAGAAGCAGAGTCACATCGTTTACAGCGTAACTTCATGCTCCCTGTCCCAGACCCACAGTATTAGGAAGGGCACACTTCACCTCCACTCCTGAGATCTCCTTTGACAAAACCATGACTGTATGTGAATGTATACAATTCACTTCCAATTGATGTGGAAAGGAAGAATTAGCTATTTTTTAAAGCAAGTCATTTATTTATTCCAGCTGCCAGGATATCAATTGTTTCCAAATAGATGGATGATTGGTGTTTTATTACTGATAAGGCAAGGAAATAAAAGATTAGTTCTGTACAGGTGAGAGAGCCCACCTTGGCCTTTGTCCTCAGCTGCCTCTGTAGTGATATTCTCCAAGACACCAATGAGGTAGAATAATTTTTTACTGTGTGGGACTGCACATTTCAGGACATTAAGCATCCCTGGCCCCACTAACTAAATGCTAGTATTTCTTTCAGATATAGTGACATCTAAAAGCCCTCAGACATTTCTGAATGTCCCCTATGAACCCCAATTGACAACCACTGGTGAATAATTTGGCTTATTTAGGTATCATAGACCCAGATATTAGGGTCTTTGCTTCCTTTTTACATAAAAATAAATTTATTTCAAAATACAATCAGAAGCTAGATCAAGTATGAAAAGCAAAACCAATTTGAAATATACATGTATACTTTCTCTATAATGAATTGCCAAAGTTCAACAAATCTAAATGTGTTGAATTCCTTTCCTTCCTTTAGGAGAAAGCTGTGATCAGTTAACTGGAGATTGATTTTATCACCCAAAAGTTGTCTGGGGCTTTTTACACAGATTCTTGTCGTAAGTGACAGATGACAGTAGTTGAATGGCTACTACAGGAAGACCAGAAATATCAGGTGAGAGGATCAAGCACCAATAACAGTAGAAACAAAAAGGGAATAGGCTACAGAACTGCAGGAGGAAAAGCAATACAAGCTTGCTACCTAGAACATTCTGTCCCCTGATGGTTGCATCGCTGGCATTTTACTGGCCATTCTGGTCGCAGCTGAACGGGAGTGAGGTGAATAGGAATTCCCAGCTTGAGAGATCATGTATACCATAAACTGTGCAGCCAGTCTCCCTGGGTTTGAATGCTAGCCTTGCCATTTCCCAGCTAAGCATTCTTGGACAAGTCATTTAACCTTGAGCCTCACTTCCCTTGTCTGTGAAATCAGAGTACTAAGAGTAATTAATGGCATTAAAAATTATTCGACTTATATGAGTTCATGTATGTAAAGCACATAGAACACTGAGTCATTGTGAGCACTCAATGACCATTAACTATTATAATAAGACGATGATTAGGGTTTTGACTGAGATAACAAGATGAAAACACGAAATTCCATGTAAGATGTCAGATGAAAATACTGATATTTTAAAAAACCTTGAGAAAAACTTGCACAACTCTTGAATATCCTACCCGCTTTAAAAATAATAATCAAAAGAAGATTTTGAAAAAAAAAATTTATGAGGAGATTCTCTTTGGTGAAAGTTGTGCTGTGAATCCCATTCATCCCTATTGGGAAATGCAGAAGTACCCCTTTACCGTCGGTCTCAGGTCTACCGGGAGATTTTCATATACAGTCCTTAGGTAGGTGCATAGAGGATGGGGCTGATTCCTATTTGGGAAATCTAAAACTGTACTAAGTCCTTTGATAGCAAAGCCAGAACTGAGCTATTGAGTTAGCTTTACCTCACTTTCTCAGAGTTTACTGGGTAAAAGATACCCATGGACTAAAACGGACCATGCAGCAGAGAGAGTCACCACATGAGGGGCAGAGAGCTTCAGCCAAAGGTAAATGGGCATCACTCAGAGCTGGAGTCAGAAGAGCTCAGCAAGGAGCCTGTGAAGGGCCGTAACAGCACACAAGAGATGGCCAGCTTTTGTTTTCTTCTATGTTTATTGCAGTAAGGACACTTACCATGACATCTACCCTCTAAATAAATTTTTAAGTGTACAACATATTATTGTTGACTATAAGTACAACGTGGTATAGTTGATCTCTATAGCTTATTTATCTTGCCTAACTGAAACTTTATATCCACTGATCCCGGAAACCACCATTCTCCTCTTTGATTCTGTAAATTTTACAATTTTTGATCCCACATATAAATGTAATCATGCAGTATTTGTCTTTCTATGACTTTCTTATTTTGCTTAGCCTAATGTCTTCCGGGTTCATCCATGTTATCATATATGGCAGGATTTTCTTCTTTATTTAAGGCTGAATTTTATTTCACTGTATATATGTGAACTTTAAGGATCTATCAGCACCAACAAACAAAAAGTCAGGCAGCCCAGTAGGACCTGCCCTGTATCTTTTTTTTTTTTTTTTTTTTTTTTTTTTTTGAGTTTCACTCTTTTTTCCCAGGCTGGAGTGCAATGGCACAATCTCAACTCACTGCAACCTCTGCCTCCCAGGCTCAAGTGATTATCTTGCCTCAGCACCCCTGAGTACCTGGGATTATAGGCCCCACCACCATGCCCAGCTAATTCTTGTATTTTTAGTAGAGACGGGGTTTCACCATGTTGTCCAGGCTGGTCTCGAACTCCTGACCTCAGGTGATCCGCCCGCCTCAGCCTCCCAAAGTGCTGGGATTACAAGTTTGAGCCACTGTGCCCAACCAGCCCCATATCTTTATCCATTCTTATTACTCCACTCTCACCTTTGTTGACCCAGGCTAAGAGTAAAACAGTAACTATATATGCTGAAGGATATGAATCTTTATTCATCTTTCTCTTTAGAAAGAGAGCAAAAACTAAACACCACCACCACTATGTCACTTCTCCAAAGGCCTGGCATGCAGAAAGAGAAAAATAAATATTTGAGGATGGGTTTGAATAACTACTTAAGGCCAGTTTAATAGCTAGGAGTAAATATTCTAATTACAGAATTGAGACTATGTTTGTGATATCACCTAATAGAGAGCAGAAAAGTAATTCAATCTGCCCAAGATCCTATCCAGAATCAAGGAAGGATTACAATCACAAAATACAATTTCTTAAATATAGCAGCTGACAAAAACAAATATTAATTGTAATTACTTCACGAATGATGCTTATTCAAAATGTGTCTTATGCTATTTTTTTAAATTCCCAGACCACCCAATCTGAATTGGTCACTGTGATGATAGTCAGTCACTGTAGTCACTGTCTATCCTATTGTTGTTTCCTTTATAGTACTGATCCAAGATAATATTATGTATTTATTTGTTGACTTTTTTTTTTTTTTTTTTTTTTTTTGAGATGGAGTCTCACTCTGTCACCAGGCTGGAGTGCAGTGGTGCAATCTCGGCTCACTGCAACCTCCACCTCCCGGGTTCAAGCGATTCTCCTGCCTCAGCCTCCCGAGTAGCTGGGATTACAGGCACACGCTACCACTCCCAGCTAATTTTTATACTGTTTTTTAGTAGAATCGGTGTTTCACCATGTTGGCTAGGACGGTCTCAATCTCTTGACCTCGTGATCCGCCTGTCTTGGTCTTCCAAAGTGCTGAGATTACAGACGTGAGCCACCATGCCTGGCCTATTTGCTTACTTCTTTAGAGTCTTTCACCCTATGCTAGAAGGTAGGATCCTTAGTAGTAGGCATTTTGTCTATCTGGTTCTCTGTTGTATCTCAGCACCTAGAATATGGCCAGATACAGCAAGGCTACTCAATAATTATTTCTTCAGTGAATGAATCCTGATTTTGTGGTTAATCTCAATGCTCTTTCAATCCACTTCATTGCCTCAATTACATTTTCATAGTTAATAATTACAAGCTTATCACCTAAAATCTGAAGACCCAAACATCCTTTATCAAGCAATAAAAGGAACAGACAACAAGCATGACTTACTGCTGCATAAACCACAAGATGAGGGAGGCAAGCAGGGCGTAGGGAAAAAGAGAAAAAGAGAGCCTAAAGTAAAAACAAACAAATACAAGAGGTGGAGGGTCTGAATCAATAATTAGGCAGACTGAGTCCTGTGGTCCATGCATGCAGAACCAAGCTCTACCTCCCCTGTACATCACCCAGCAGCCTTAATACAATACAGCACATCAACATGGCACAAGTATACATATGTAACAAACCTGCACGTTATGCACATGTACCTTAGAACTTAAAGTATAATAATAATAAAAACAAAACAAAAAAAAAAGATTACTGAGACTCATCCAAGGCATCTTTCAATAAATTTATAAATAAGCATTGTAAAAAAAAAAAAAATACAATACTGCCCCCCATCAACCGCCGTATTACTTTCAACAACAGGGCAACCTCGTTCCCCCATTATAGTGGCACCTAAATCTAGGATTCTCCATATAATCAATCAATTGTATACAAACAATCACAAGTCAAATACAAATGGAATTTATCCCAAGTTACTTTCCACAAAGCACTGATTACAGCAAATATGACTTTCTTTTCCATAATAGAAATTTGTCTCCCAGCTTTTAATTCCTCAAGGAAAAAGAGTCTGCCTTATTCATAGACATATGCATACAGTATGCTCTGCTCCTACCTTGAAAGATAAATTGTGACAGCAATTGCCCTCCAGCCATAAACAAATCAGAAAAAAAATACGTAAAACAATGTTCTGGACATTGGACAACAGGAAGACCAGGACCGTGATTACTGAAAGAAGTAAACCCCACAATGCCCAAGGCTAGGGAATTGTCTGGAGGCTGAGGCCACAGCTCAGGGAAAGGAACCCAAACAGAGACCTGCTGTCTCATTCGTTTAAGAACACAGAGATCAGAATGTAGGCAGACCACAGTGACAGGAATTTTCAGAACATAGAGTGACAGAGGAGGAAGAACAGAAAGAGAGAGAACTCTGAATATCTGAAGAGGAGTTTCTTCGAGTCTCTGGTTGAGTATAGATCAGTGAGCACATGGGAAGAAAACTACTGAGGTTGCAGAAGAGGCACCAGAAAGCAGTTGATGGGACAACTGTAGAACTCACACAAGATAAGAATGATCTGTGGTCCTACCAACCAAAGTATAATACACGGGGCACTGGATAGAGGTCTAGGAAGGATTATGCCTTAGTTGTTGGGCTAAATTAATCCTAGAATAGAGATTGCTCTGGAGCTGCTTTAACAAAGCTTAAAAGCAAGCCTTTAAAGGATCAAACTTATCTGTGAGTGACTTCACTGAATACCAGAAAGAAATCCAACACTCTTAAAAAAAAAAAAAAAAGACAAAACCTACAACCCAAAAACGTAAAATTCACAATCTCTAGCATCTGATCAAAATTTCCAGGCATGTAAGGGAGCAGGAAAATACAACCCAAACCACAGGTAGAAATCAATTATTAGAAATAGGTCCAGAAATAACACAGAGGGTGGAATTACTAAGGACTTTAAAATAGCTATTATAAATCTTAAAAAGATGTCAACAATGTAAAAAAAAATGACAAAAAGATAAATGAAAGGTACCAAAAGGCCCAAATGAAACCTCTAGAGATGAAAAACACAGTAACTTAAATAAAAAATATATCAGATGGAATTAACCACAGATTAAACACTGCAAAAGAAAAATCAGTGAACTTCAAGGTAAGGCAAAAAACAAATCCAAAATAAAACACGGAGAGAGAAAAGCTAAAAAATAAAATGTTTTGTGAGCTGTGAGACTCAACAGTCTAGCACGTGATTAGAGTTTCAGAAAAGGGGTGAGGAACAGAAAAAAATATATGTGAATAAATAGTAACCACAGTTTATTTCCAAATTTTGTGAAAACTATAATTCACAGATCTAAGAAGCCTGATAAATCTAAAGGAAAAGAAGTAAAGCAAGCAACACAAAGGCTCTCCATAAATTACTTAAAACTAGTGCTAAATAAAAACTGTTTAAAGCATACAGAGGAAACAAATGTAGAATAAAGATAAAAATGACAATAGATAACTCATAAAAAGGCATGCACATCAGAAGACAATGGAAGGACATCTCTAAAGTGCTTTTCTTAAAATGTAAACATAGAGTTCTATAAGCAATGAAAATGTCCAAGTACAGGCAGATCACTTGAGGCCAGGAGTTTGAGACCAGCCTACTCAACATGATGAAACCCCATCTCTACTAAAAATACAAAAATTACCTGGGTGTGGTGGCACGCGCCTGTAATCCCAGCTACTCTGGAGGCTGAGGCAGGAGAATCCCTTGAACCCGGAAGGTGGAGGTTGCAGTGAGCCGAGATCATGTGACAGCATTCCAGCCTGGGTGACAGACCGAGATCCCGTTTAAAAAAAAAAGAAAGAAAGAAAGAAAAATTCTACATAGGCAACTCTCACTTTTAACTATTGGGAACTAATTAATTTGGACTAACCCTCACCTGTTCAATTCATTCTTTAAACAAAACCAGTATAATCCCTGAAAATCATAGCTTCCCTTGGTTCTTAGGATAAATGTCCTTACTGTGAACTTCAAGTCCATACATGGCTTGACTCTTGCCTTCTTTTCCAGTCTTACTACTCTCCTCTTTGTTCTCTGTGCTCACATAGTGCTAATCTTCCTTCAGTTCTGCTATCATAACAAGTTCCCTGGTAGGCACTCTGACACCAATGAACCATAAAAAGACATTTTTGGAGGAATCCAGGAAGCTTTGATTGAAGGCATGGTATTAGATGGTACCAAAGAATTACTGTTAATCTATTGGGTCTGATAACGACATTGGGGTTATGTAATAGTACACCTATATTCTTTAAAGCTGTATGTAGAAGTAAATGACACAATTTCTAGAATAAGCTTTAAAATATTTAGGCAAAGTAGGCCAGGCGTGGTGGCTCATGCCTATAATCCCAGCACTTTGGGAGGCCAAGGCGGGCAGATCATGAGGTCAGGAGATCAAGACCATTCTGGCCAAAATGGTGAAACCCCATCTCTACCAAAAATACAAAAATTAGCTGGGCGTGGTGGCGTGCACTAGTAGTCCCAGCTACTCAAGAGGCTGAGGCAGGAGAATAGCCTGAACCCAAGAGGCAGAGGTTGCAGTGAGCCGAGATCACACCACTGCACTCCAGCCTGGGCCACAGAGTAAGACTCTGTATCAAAAAAAAAAGAAAAAAGAAAAGAAAAGAAACTTAGGCAAGTAAATAAAGGGATAGAATTTTAAAAGTAGAAAACCCTGCCCACACAATTTCTCAGTCTGGATGATGAATTTGTATTGATTATTATCCTTCCTACTTTGGATATATTCAAAGCTTTTCAGAATAAAAACATTTGAAAACAAATGAAGTATTTTATTTGCTGCAAAATTTCATTAAAAACACACAGGTTTAATAAACTATGCTTTTAAATAGTCATAAAAATACACTAAAATCAGAAATAATACTTATGTAAATGTGTTCAGATAGGGAATGTTAGATTTAACATTCAAAAGTAAAAGCTTGGAAAAGTATTATGGAAAATATTTCGTACTCATAACCATGAAATAAAAGTAATTTTCTCTACCTTCTTATACAAATATAATAAGAAAAGTAATATAAATAGCAATAAAATCACCTGAATTATAATAAAACTAATACAGCTAAAAGAAATCTTTTAGGCTTCTGAAGTTTAGCAGCACCATCAATTAGAGTTGTTTAAAAAACTGAACAGAATATTACATATTCATTTTTCTAATTTTCTATAAAAACTATTTACAAAACATTTTACAAAGAACACTTTAAATGAATGGCTCTGAAATACACATGTTATCACTGAAAGTTCTTTTGAAGCTAGGACCAACCCAAAATGCTGAAATGTACTAAATCTACAAGGGGTCACTGACTTCCTTCTATGTTCCAGCCACTAGCAAAATGCAGAAGAAAAACCAAAGACACATAAAACCTTCAAAGATGTTTTTGGTAATTCTCCAAGAGGTGAGTTAGGCTGGAAAAACTAGTTCAGATGTAATTTGTTTAGATGTAATGAAAAAAACTGAAGTGTATGAAAATCATCTGTAAGAAAATGAAAATTGTAGAACAAAATACAAATATAAATCTGCAAGTATGAATATGCCAGAGTATATGAAAATACAAATGAAAATTTCAACCACAAAAGAGAAAAATGACCGGAGCAAAAGAGAGAGAGAGGTAGAGAGAGAGATATCTGTTATGAAATGAATCTCAAGTATTCTGCCCAAATCAAGGTAAAATTATGGATGTCTAGGACAATGACTCAGCCAAGGTTGCCTGGAACTGCTCTTGCTCTGTCCCTGTCCAGTAAGTTGATTGTCTTTTCCCTTTGCTTACAACTGAGACCCTGTCTTCGAAATAAATTGAATCCTTGTCGTATTGGTATGTTTTTTCCTTAGAGTGTTTTATGTTTCCAGTTCCACAACTGCCCATGGCTTAAATCACTCTCCATGCTATGAAACAAATAACTCATTCTTTCATTGTTATTCACGCGAGTATTCATTCAATAAATACGCTTTGAATACTCAGTATGGTGCCGGTTTTGGAGCACACATTGGTGAAAACGGGGTCTTTGCTCCCACAGAGATAACAGACAAGAGTTAACAGTTTGATATACAAAAGGATTTCAGATATCCAATGTTTAAGCCAGTGTCTCCAGTTTATTGACAGAGACGTGACTGATGTCTAAGGAACAGAGGACCCACATTATTCATGTGGTTGACTCCAAAGTCAACAACACAAATCAGTTGTCTTCAGGTTGCTGAGGATAAGAATAACAGCCATGCGATTCACACCTTTAATCAGACAAAATGCACCCACAAAAGTTTCCCGAAAGATAAACAAAGGAAGTTTTAAGATAAAACCTGATACTGTTTTTCACTCAATAAAGAAAAGTTTCTCGAATATAATAACTGACATTCAGTCAAAAGAAATATCTCCTTGGCTGTGCAGGTTAATTAATCAGAATTGGATTTCTTTTTTTCAAAACAACATAAACACAGCTGAGACATAAATTATAAATTCAAAGAATATTAAAGAAAAAGAAACTGTCTCAGACCCAAAGGGCTAAACTGACTTATTACACTAAAGAGTACAACTCAAAATAAAACCTGGGTTAGGAGTAGAACCTGGGTCTCCCAGTACCCACCATCCTGAGTATTTTTGTTGTTGTTGTCATTTTAACAGAATTCCTCTATCAAGGACTAATCTTACCTAAAGACAGAAAAAGAGTTTGTAGTTTATTTTCTACATTCCTATACTTGTGAAAAACAAATTTCTACTACATATGAGTCATCACTTTATTTACTTTTATGCACAAAGGAGAAAGCAGTAAGACCCTGTATCTTCTAAAGAAATGTGCAATAATATATTTTCCAAAGTTACAATGAATAATTTGGATGGATACTCTCATCCATGATCATCAATTAGTACGAAGAGCTTTTAGGAACTGAAGTCTACATTCTGTAGGCAATACACTAAAATTTAATGTCCAGCTGTCTCAAAGGATTTTTTTACAGAAAGCCTTAAAGTGTATGTTCAGAATTACCAAATCCACAATAGAATTTTATTCCTGTAAATGTTTTCAATCTCCAACTTTACCCAAAATGTTTCTTACAAATGACCCTTTGCACTTGCATTTGCACAGTCCCTTTCTTTACTGGAACTGCTCGTGGTGAAGTTCTGTAGTTCCAAAGCTTTCAGGCAAGATAATTTGCTAGACTCAAAACAAAAAGTGTAAAGGCCAAGGAAATTTAATACTTTATTTTTAAAAATAGACACTATTTACATTTTTACATCTGAAATGGGAGGCCTATAATTTTCTACCTCAACAACCATCTGGAATTTATGGCTGTGTCATTTTGAAAGGTACACATAAGGCAGAAGAAAAGCAAAGAAGCACTTGGATACATTTTAACATATATGGTGACCTCAGAATTACCACTCTTCATTTGTTTGTTCAACATTTATTGAACACATACTATTACTGTGCACCCAGGCAGATTTCTAGGAGCTTGGGGTACATCAATGAACAAAACAAAAAATCTCTTCCCTTATGGAATTTCATTGGAGATGAGGGAGAGGACATACAATAAACAATAAACCTGATAAATGAGTTAAGTATATCATTTGCAAGAAGCTGATATGTGTTATCAAAAAAGGAAGAATCAGCCGGGAGCAGTGGCTCACGCCTGTAATCTCAGTACTTTGGGAGGCCGAGGCAGGCAGATCACCGGAGGTCAAGAGTTCAACTCCAGCCTGGCCAACATGTTGAAATCCTGTCACTACTAAAAATACAAAAATTAGCTGGGCATGGTGGTGGGGGGTTGTAATCCCCACTACTCAGGAGGCTGAAGCAGAAGAATCAATTGAAACTGGAAGGCAGTGGTTGCAGTGAGCCGAGATCGGGCCACTGTACTCCAGTCTGGGTGACAAGAGCAAAACTCTTCTCAAAAAAAAAAAAAAAAAAAGGAAGAATCCAATAGAGTGAGTGGCATCTGGAGTATAGGAGTCAGTGCAGTTTGTAGTATTAAAGAGAGTGGTCAGGCTAGAATTGTTGAGAAAGTTAGATACGAGCCAAGACTTGGAAGAGGTGTGCGGCTAAATCAAGTAGATGTCTGGCAGAAGAGTATTCCAGGCAGAACCTATTAATGGGAGAGAACGGGGCAAGTTTGAGGGACAGCAGGTTGCCAGTATGTCTCAGGAGAACAACACAGTGGAAGACTAGTAAGAAAGAAGGCTAAGAGATGACAGGGGCCAGATCCTGTTGGATGTTATGACTTTGACTTTTGCTCTGAATGAGGTGGAGTTTTAAAGAGAGGAGTTATCATGAACTGACATGCATTTAACAGGATCACTCTGCTACTAGGTTGAAAACAGTTTGTAGGAGAACAAGAAAAAGTAGAAGAGAGATTATTTAGGAAGCCATTACAGTAACCCAGGTGAGAGATGATGAAGGCTCAAATGACAGTGATTACAGTGGATTGGTTAAAAAAAACAAAAACAACAACAACAAAAAACTTGGATTCTGGATATAATTTGAAGATTTTCTAATGGATTGAATGTAGGATGTGAGAGAAAGAGAAAATCCAAGATGACTGCAACATTGACTAGAAGAATCAACTTGCCATCAACTAAGATTGGGAAGGCTACAGGTGGAGTAAAGAATCAACTTGCCATCAACTAAGATTGGGAAGGCTACAGGTGGAGTAAGTAGAAGGAATCATCGCATAAAACTCAAGAGTCTGATTTCACACAAACTGAGTTTTGAGATGTTTATTAGAACTCAAAGTAGAAACACTGAGTAGGTAGTTAGGTAAGCATAAAATTTCAGGAAGAGTTCTGAGATAGGGGTGCAAATTTAAGTGTCATCAGCATATAGACTTTATTTAAAGCTAAGGATCTGAATGAAATCACCAAGCGAGTGTGTAAGCAAAGAAGAGGACCAAGGTCTGAGCTCTAGGACTCTCCAACATCAAGAGGCTGGAGAGAAGAGAAGATAGCAACAGAGGAGACTGAGAAGGAACAGCCAGGGGGGCTAAGAGTCAAGCCAGGACTTGCCAAGAGTGACATGAGATGTATCAAGGAAGAGAGAGGGACAAAATGCTGCTAATGGGAAGAAGCCAGAAGACCGACAAGTAAAATTGGCAAAATATAGGTCATTGTAGGTCATTGGCCTTACTGAGGGCAATTTTGATGGAGTTTATGGAAATGGAAGCCTGGTTAGAGTTGTTTAAGAATTAATGGAAAGAAAAAAATTGGAAGCCATAAATTTTGCTACAAAAGAGAGCAAACAAATACACCAACTGATGGAGGAAGTGGAGTCAAGAGAATATTTTATGATTTTAAAAGTAACAGCATGTTTAAGTGCTGGTGGAAATAGTCTAGTAAAGAGAGGAGAGAGTGATGCCTAAAGAAGAGAATGAAGAATTGCTAGAGCAATATTCTTGAGTAGGCAAAAAGAAATGAGATCTTGTGAACAAGTGGAACACCTAACTTACATAGAAGCAAAGTTGCTTTATACAGGAACAGGCAAGAATGCACAGGGTGTGGATGCAGGTGTAGGGAGGTAAATGGGATGTGAGCTTGTATAAATTCTTGTCTGATTGCTTCAGTCTGCTCAGTGAAATAGAAGTTTATCATATGAGAATGAGAACATGGAAGCGAAGTGGAGAAGATGGGAAAGAGTCTTCTAGGTGAGCAGAGGAGGAAGGGAGACAAGATGAATAGCACAGTGAACTAGCCACATCAAGAATCCACTTGAGGTTTATGGCCATGAGTTTAAGGTGAGATAAGACAGCATGAGTGTGTGTTTTCTCTAGAGCTATTCACTTGCATGAGTGCAGGCTTGGAAAGGCAAATAGATTCTATTTATCCAGGGTTGTGGCTTTGCCAACACCAAGTAAAAAGAAGCCAGAGAGAAGCAAGGGATTTGTGGTGAATGCACAAGAGTAATTATAATGATGGACCTAAAATTGAAGCTAAAGACTTAGAATAAGTCAAAGCCATGCATGTAGGTCATCATCTGCCCCTCTGCTTTTGTCTTACCTTAGGTTTTGAAGGAGAAGACCATATTTTCTACATTTCTATAACTCTCTACAGCAACTAGACCTGTATCCATAATGACTACTCAATTAATATGTATTGATTGTCTAGTCACTTCTAGGTGTGAAAATGTAGCAGACTCTCCAGTCTTCAGTGATCCTTTCAGAGATAAGCTCCACTAGACTTGACAGATGGTCTATAATTTTTATATTTGAAACACCATATGTCAAGTACCAAAGCTCTATACATACTTAGCTTTGAATTTTCAGGTTTGGGTGATAATGTATTTGGTAGCACCTGTGCTTCAAAATCTGCCATCCAGAAGCTTCTGTTTTCTCCTCCCCACATATTCATCACCTCAACCAGATGCTTCCAATTTCCTGCTTCCTCAGAGCACGGTCTGGCCATCCCGGGACCGAATCCCACTTCACTGGGTCTTACATAAGAGCCCTGGTCCAGGAGCACAGAGCTGCCATCTGTCTATTCCCCTCCTTCATTTCATAGAGTTTACTTGGTTCCTAACTGCTGTTTCAGAAATATTTGAAGGATGAATTAATTTTCCGCAGCTTCATTAAATGTTTCATCTCTGACCCTTTCGATTATTGGTGCATGTGATTCAGGCTTATCAACCTAGGCACAACTGTTGGCACCTGTGTTCTAAACCATAAGTACAGGCACTACTAATGTTCTTTAAAAGATAGGGAAACTAAAACACCGTGACATTCTTATCCTGGGTCACTCAGTATTAACATGATGACATAAGAACTAAAGTTATTAGATTCCCACTTGAATATACTTGAGAAAATAATACTTTTAAGAATGCATCACCACTTAAGAGATAGGTCTTCAAGCTGCTGACCTGAAGACAAGCCATATTGCCAATGATTCAAGTGAAAATGTACCTCCTTTACAGAAGCCCCATCACTTAACTCAACCTTGATATATTTCAGGCACAGAACCAGCGTTTCAGCAAAGGTTTTTACCTTATTTCCCTTTGACTTCTACTTTAAAAGCTAAAATACTATATATTATAAATTTAAGAGTTGGACATGAATATAATAAAATCACATCATAAAATGTAGCGAACAACTTCATTTAAAGGCAAACATTCTATTTCGTACAGAGCAATCTAGAATTAATGATACAATAGCATTAAGAGGTGTGCACAATTTTTTTTAATGTCACCAAATATACTGTGCTAGACTCTGAGGATACAGAAACCGAGGGAATAGACAGAGTTCCTGCCCTCAAGGATTTACAGTCAGAGGGGGAAGATAAATGTGTAATTACAATGAAGTCACATTATAAAAGTATTTCCTAGCCAGAATTACGAAAAGATCCCCTAGACTTTGAAGACTGCATTCTTGTTGATAATATTTCTTCTAAGGTAATATTTTTAAAAATGCTATCAAATAGAAGGGCCGAAGGAATAATTTAGTCCAGAACCAGAAGTCCTGGTAACTAACTCATTGGTCTGTTGCTGTGTGTGGACATATAGATCTTCAGAATTAACATAAGATTTTTCTCAAATGCCTTAATTCTTCTATATTGACATCCAATGATATTTCTTTTTCTTTACAATATTGACCTAATGTTTACCAGTTACAATTACTTCTTTCTAAGCATCTTCACTTGTCAATGCTTGTTATGACATTTTTGGCAAAAACTACATTCATATAAACAAAACAACCAGTTCTTACACATAAAATTATCAGGCATTCAGAACAGGCCTTTCCATACAGAAATGTGGACGTAAACCAAAGCTATCCATATAATTTAAACAGAGTTCATTTTATGCAGTGAGTGGGTAGTTATCTACTTGTAAATTTGCAGGTATCATTGAGGCTCTGCCTTTTCTATCATCCATCAATTGTGACATTTCTTAAGTGGGGAAAGAAGTCATTTGGTTCCACTGTCAGAGATATGCAAATAGAGGAACTCTTCCACTTTCAAACACCCTTGATCCACAGTTTTGTTTAGTAGACTGGCCCAAACAATTTAATTTGATTTTTAAAGATGTCTATTGAATACCTACCATGCATAAGATATAGTGGTTAGCTATGAGCCACCAAGGAAGTTCATTTGGTGTGCCAATATGCTTACTAGTCCCACAGAGAATGAATTTAAGACCAAGAGCTACTTCTCTAATTCCCATCAGTGGTTTGCACAGTGAGAAAAATCTTTCTGCTCCAGAACCAACTTCCTATCATAGAGATGGATGGAAAAGGTACCTAAAAACTAGAATTCTGTATCTTTTTGTAATAATACATGCTTTTTCAGATTGACGTATTGTGCTTAAAAAAAGATTAGAGTTTTCATCTAAATCAACTCCTTGGATGGGAAGAAATTCAGATGCCATATGAGTGACCACAGGTAAAGAGAAATGGGAAAACATTTAAAAACATAGCAAGTCTTGAGTACTTGCAGTTTGTTTGTCCTGTGTTTTAAAAGTGGAAACTCTGACATTTTGTTTCTAGTAGCCAGATTCCTAGCCTACTGATGATGAAATCCCACAAAAAGGTTAGAAAATTAAGATCCGTGCAACTGTTTATCCCACCTAACAAATTCCAAGAGATGGAATTTAGTCATTGCAGAATGCAACAGGAGAAAAAAAAAATGTGTTTTACCACCACTGACAAATGCATCTTATAAGCTGCCCTGTCTCCTTTGAAGCCAGTGTCTAGTAATTAACCCTTCCATCTGCCAGCATCTTTTCCACACGTCGAGTCAAGAGACATTTCACATTCCTAATAGCTGTGATTTCAGCAGGCCTCCTGCTAATGATACTTTTTGTTTTTGTTCCCATTTGCAAAAATGCTTTCCTCTAATTTAGTGACCTGAGCAGGGATATTAAGAGGAGTAGAAAACAGTCATTCAGAAACTCATTAAAATATCTCAGTGCGAAATGAGAGTGACACACATGAGGAGAATGAAAACAGTGGAAAGGAATAATAAAGATTTCAGAGTCATTATAGCTGCTGTCAGTCTGGCTTTACTCAATCATAGAGGGGCTCTGGAAAAAGAAAAAAAAAAAAGTCAGCGTGGTGTTTAAAAACAGTCGGAGCTACTCAAATGATATGTGAAAATAACCTTGTACCATCTTGACTATATGCTCTACCAGAAAATCATCTTTAAAAAGAAATTCATCCTCATCTTTATAAATTCAATGCTATTTATATGAAAATTGACTTCTGTCTTCCTGGGCAGCATTCTGATGTAGGCTTACAAGTACAACATCCCTGGAGACGTCCACCTGGAGTTGTAATAAAACCAGGCTGTTTTTACTTATTGAAGAAGACTGCTTTCTCTAGTGAGATTTAACCAGACCAAACGGAGAGACAAGTTTTCATAACAAAGAAACCGTTTACTTGCTTGATCTTAATTCAATCACTTACCTTATAGGTACTCCATGTTTCCATCCATAAAGGGGCATTTAACCACGAAGATTGCTGGGAAGCTATTAAGAGGTAATAAATTCCTTAAAGTAAAGGCAGTCATCCTTAAGATCTCAGGTCAGCTGTCAAATCTTTGGAAAAGACTTTCCTGACTACCAGTCTGTCCACACCTCATCCCAGCCAACTTCTGCCCACAGCACACCTAGAGCATCACCTCCTTTCTTTCATAGCACATAGCATGGCTTACAGTTTCATATTTGCCTACTGTGTCCCTCTAGTGTATACTCCATAAAGGCAGGGACTACTCTCTGTTTACTGTTATATCCCATCCACACTGCCAGCACAATGTTTGGCATATCAGTAGGCTGCCCACAAATCATGAATTAAATGATTTTTTAAACCTTAGATCTGGAGAAAAAGATACAAGTCGAGTATCCCTTATGCAAAATGCTTGGGACAAGACATGTTTTGGATGCCAGATTTTTTCAGATTTTGGGATATTTGCATTATACTTACCAACAAAACACCCAAATCTGAAAATGTGAAATCCAAAATGCTCCAATGAGCATTTCCTTTGAGCACCATGTCAGCGTTCAAAAAGCATCAGATTTTAGGGCATTTCCAATTTTGGATTTTCGGATTTGGGAAGCTCAATCTGTATTTAGAGTCCTGATAAAGACACAATTGGAGAACCAATTCTTTTCTTCTTCTTTCTTGAGTTCATACCATGGAGAAAATGGACATTGCTCAAATCCCTTGGTCAACCTGACTCTGTTATTATGGCCTCTGTGCTGAGCAGTGTCACACGGGAGGCATCCGAGCCGGCACTGCCTATCTTACATCCTTCAGGACTCACTGTTTATTTATTATTTTCCTTTCAAAAACAACCAAAGTTTATGAATTTTAATTCTAAAAAGACCTTCCTTCGCTTGTCCCAAAATGGAAAAGAAGAGCTCTAATTCGCCCTTACAATTCTGTCTTCAGCGCTGTATATGTCTGTCCCTCTCTTCTGCTCCTATAATAAACACACACCACATACATACATACATCCTTTTTTAAACCATGAGGATTTAATAGATGATGTGTACAAAAGGACTATGTTCTTGTAAAATAGGCAAATTTTATTTATTCAGCTACACATACTGACGTAGACAACTCATTTCTTCGCTAATTCAAAATTGGATGCTAATATAAATTTTTCAAAATTCTGTTTACACTGGATAAAGAAAGTTATCCAGATTTTCAATTGATCCTTTACTACTGAATGTCACCAGCTTGATTTTTTTTTCATAAACCTTGAAATAGGATGATTATTTTGCTATTATCTAGAAAAAAAATCATAATTTTTGTTTCTACCCAAACAACTTATCTATGGCACAGCTGTCGATAATTTTCATTTTTTCAGGTACTTTAACTCTGACAAAACCTCTTTCAGTGGCCATCTTTTAAACTGGAGACCCTGTGTTATTGGTTATTGGCCATTCGTTTATTTAATCATTCATTCAGCCATTCTTTATTGATTATCTGCCATGTATCAAGGACAATACTAATATTCTGTGGGCTCTGAGAACCTCTTAGGAAAATGAAGAATCCTAGAGCATCTTTACCTTTATCCATTTAATTTAGAATCTGAGTGCTTCCAAATCTTCCAGCCTAAAGCTTGCCCTTTTCCTAATATCCAAATAAAATAGGCCAAACTTCTATCTTACGAGCAGAAAATCTAGTTACTTGCCAGACATTTCTGGGGATTCTCTGGGAGGACTTACATGTCTGAGTTGATTCTTCTCTCCTCTAAATCTAAAAGGTTGCCCACCTTTCACTCTGATCACCCCTGGATAAATCTCTGCTCCTCCATGAGCTATCTGCTCCCGCATTCCCCAAGGTGGCTGATACACTAAACAGGCTTTAGACTGTTAAGCTAATCAGCTTTACTGAAATCTGAGGCTGTCCTAAGGGGATGATAATGCAGAAGAGGAAAACAAAACTCAAAATCAATACTAATGCGCCAGATTCCAGAGTGGTACCTCAGCCTTCAAGCCCGTCCCCAGGCCTCAGCCTGTCCCACATCACATCTGCCACCAGTCCAAGCTGAAGCATCAATCAACTAACATCTTGGGAACCCATCAAACCAAGGCAGGAAATCATCCTTTTACTTTATTATGATCCTCTTTGTCCTCATGCCTTCCCTTCATGTCTTTGCATAACCTATTGTTTTCCCAAACAGAAGCACATTCCTGCTCCCAGGATGAATTCTGACACAATTCTTAAAATGTGGGGACACTTGGAGTCAACATTTTGCTACAATAGTTACAGGTTTTTCCTGTACACTCTGCATTTATCAGATTCTACAATAATTGTTGTTTAAACAAAGGAGTCTTCATTCTAAAAAATAATAATACAATTTGAATAACTCAGTGGGGTCACTGGAGGCTTGAAATCAGGAAAGTAACTAGAACTATGCTTAAGGAAGATGAACCTGCATCAGGGGCCTTGCCCTGAAAAAGTGTTTACTTTTGAGAAAACATAACATTTTCATTTCTGGATGCTTTTAACTTATCTTCTACTGATAGTCTCTATTCTTTCCAAAAGACTAAAAGGGCAAACTCTTAGTGGGTTTATTCAAATTACAGTATCACTTGAAGGACATATATGCAATAAACACTTAACACTAAGCAAGGTCAATTCTATTTTAGTTGAACTGCTTTGGCCTAAATCGAGGATTTGTGTCTTAAATAGAATTATATGAAAAAGAAAATAGAGAATACTGGTTCCTATTTCTCTCCTACAGATTTCCTTCCAGACAGCTGCTTATCCCTAATATGGGGGAAAACTCATTTTAGGAGATATGGTTCATTCATATGCCATAGTATTTCCTCTAAACCACTCTCCTCATTACCACGCCCAAGCACCCAATCAGAAAGCCAAAACTAAAATGATCTGAATATGTGGGCTGTAGCCAGTTGTCCCTTGGTGCATGAGTGGGATTGGTTCCAGGACCCCACATATACCGAAATCCAAGCACACTCATGTCCCGCAATCAGCCCTGCAGATCACACATATAAACAAGAAATCCAGCCCCTGTATCCTCAGGTTACACATCCTATGAATACAGTATTTTTTTTTTTTTTTTTTTTTTTTTGAGACGGAGTCTCGCTCTGTCACCCAGGCTGGAGTGCAGTGGCATGATCTCAGCTCACTGCAAGCTCCGTATCCTGGGTTCACGCCATTCTCCTGCCTGAGCCTCCCAAGTAGCTGGGAATACAGGTGCATGCTGCCACACCCAGCTAATTTGTTTGTATTTTTAGTAGAGAGGGGGTTTCACCAAGTTAGCCAGGATGGTCTCAATCTCCTGACTTCTTGATCCGCCCCCCTCGGCCTCCCAAAGTGCTCGGATTACAGGCGTGAGCCACCGCACCCAGCCTGAATACTGTATTTTTGATCCACCTTTGGTTGAAAAAAATCTGCATGTTAGTGGACCCGTATAGTTCACACCCACGTTGTTCAAGGGTCAGCTGTACACTAAATGTAAACCACTGGATGATTGGTGATGTTTCACCTTGCTTCTGTATTCTTTAAGACCTTACAAATACCAAACCCAAAATCTGAATTCAGCAACGAGATCAAAACCTTGCTGTTCTTATTGGTCCTGCTAAGCTGCCTCAATTTTCTGGAACTGACAAAAGACCAAAGAGTGAAGGTTAAAAAGTTCAGTAATTTGTATTACATTGTCACCATTATCTGTCAGTTCTACCTCCATCATCTGTTGGCCAGCTTCAAATCACTGATATTTATTCTCCTTAAAGGGAAAGTTAATGTTTTTTAAATATGAAAACCACATGCGGTAATTTTATAATTTTATAAAAGTGGAAAATACAAGAACATTAAAAATAATAAAAATCACCCATGATCCCACACCCCAGAGATAATCACTATTATAATTTAGCATATTTCCTTCCTATCTTTAAATGTGTATGTGATTACGTATACCAGAGTCTAATACTAGTAACCCATTGACGTTGTAATTCAAATTTCCTTGACTGCTAGTTTTCATATTTTAAAGTCTTGATCTTTCCCCAACTCATAACCATCCCATTAAGAACAAACTCTATTAAGATTCACAGAAGTCCTCAGAGTCCAAGTCTAGCCTGAGCCTAAGTGGTATCTTCCCTTAGATACCCCTGGGACGCTGATGGATGGCCTAGCAGGAGGCTGAGAGGAAAACTCATCCCAAGATGTCAGACGCAGAGACATGATTCAATAGCAGGGCCCCGGGCTCTAGAGGGAGATGTCATTCTGACTCATCCTAGTGTCTGCGGCTCAGATTTGCCTTCTTGTTCATTTCTCATAGATGTGTGCTCTGCATCCTAGGAAGCAAGTAGGACTACAGATTAAATGCAAATAAAAGTAATGTTCACCAAAATTTCTATCAGGCATTGGGTAAAAAGTAGTTCTGCTTTGGGATTCCTGTGAGAAATTTAGCAGAAAAGCTACAAAATCCACTTTCGGACAGAATCCAGTGTGGCTTTGGTACATTGAGGCCTGGAAAACACTCCTGTACCTTGGCACATGGAGACCTCCTATGCACCTTACTGGAGTCACCTCAAGGTAATGACAGCTCAAATTAAGGGATTGCAGGGTAGGAGCTATTCACCAAAGGCAGTTTTAAAAACAGTGAAGACTCTGTCAACAGTTTCCAGATCAGGAGAGGAAGCACCTCATAGCTTGTAACTAAATGTGAGATAAACAGGGCTGGGTCGGTGGGGATGGTGGGGTGAGGGGCAGGGAGGGTGTTAGCAGTGGATATGGGTAAGAGAGATTTTGCTGATAGAAGTCCTACATTAACAAGTGGAAAGAAGAAACACGGACTTACAAGAGGGAAAAACCCTTGGCCAGGGGAAGCCCCTTCTAGAAGTTTCCTCCTCATACCAGTTACATAAAACTTTATTCCTGACAACCCATAAATATGCTTTGTTTGCCTTCAGTAGATAAGAAATGGTTACAGAATTCTCTCTGTAATTATTATGTATTATGTATGAAGAAGGAATGGTCTTCAATCCCTATTAAATAAATCTAATGCCTTTTGCCTTTTCTGAAGCCAACCCCAAAGCCATTTCCTCTGGAATGAATTTAAACATTCCTCCCCCTGGTGTCTGGCCACTGAGGGGCACCAGGTCAGAGTCAGAGTGAGGCTTCTTTTCATCCCACCCACTAGGAAGTTTATTGTTACATCCTGTAAATCCAGAGAGAGAGAATAGAACAGAATATATCTAAAATAAACCCACGTGCAATTTATCTTTTTAAAAGAAAACTACCACTTGCTTCAACTCTCTGCAAATAAGAAGACAGAGAGCTAAGGTTCTTTCAGTCATTTGAGTCATCCGTGAATTAAATGGTAAGTTAGGAGAATATATTAAATGACAAGCATCATGAATTGAACATTTGTACAATGACTGTATCCACAGGGTGTACTTGTCTTACCATAGACAATTTTAGTTGAACTTCTCTGAAAGATAATATTAATTCAGGCCAAGTGTGGTAGCTCACACCTGTGACCCCAGTGCTTTGGGAGGACAAGATGGGAGTACCATTTGAGGCCAGGAGTTTGCACCAGCCTGGGCAATATAGTGAGACCTTGTCTCTACTTAAAAATTTAAAAATTAGCTGGGTTTGGTAACACATACCTGTAGTCCTAGCTACTCCAGAGGCTAAGTCTCGAGGATCACTTGAGCCCAGGAGTTTGAGGCTACAGTGAGCTAGGATTGCACCACTGCACTCCAGCCTGGGTAACAGAGTGAGACTCTATCTCTAAAAAAAAAATTTTTAGCATGGTGGCTCACGCCTCTAATCCCAGCACTTTGGGAGGCCAAGGCGGACAGATCACAAGGTCAGGAGATCGAGATCATCCTGGCTAACATGGTGAAACCCTATCTCTACTAAAAATATAAAAAATTAGCCAGGCGTGGTGGCGGGCACCTGTAGTCCCAGCTACTGGGGAGGCTGAGGCAGGAGAATGGCGTGAACTGGGAGGCGGAGCTTGCAGTGAGCCGAGATCGCGCCACTGCACTCCAGCCTGGGTGACAGAGCAAGACTCTGTCTCAAAAAAAAAACAAAACAACAACAAAAAAAATTTTTTAATAACAATGTAAATTAACTCTTAATCATTGAAAAAAGTATTTGATGAGTCAACCAACCTGCCTAAGATAGAATAATCATGATGAAGGAATAGAGGGGGAGGAAACACTTACTCTGTACCAGGCAATTTTCTAAAATTTGCTTTAACTCATTTAATCCTTACAGCAACCCAAGGAAATAAGTACTATTATTACTTACATTTTACAGATAAGAAAAATAAGACATGAAAAGGTCTAAAAAAATTGTCAGGGTATCTTAGTAAGTTGAGGAGCCAGACTTCCAACACAGAAATCCAATGTTAAGGTTAGCAACATGCCAACATTTCAATCAAAAACAAAAAGTTTAATCTACTACGTTGGCATTGCTGATTTTTCAGGACTCTGAAGTTATTTCAGAAGACTGAATTGTTTTCTTTCCACGTAAACAACTTTGTTATAATGAACAAAGTCATTACCTAAAAGGCAAAACACAAAAAAAATTCAACATATTTTGCAAATTGACTCATTTTTCATTTCTTGATCACTGAAGTTCAGCTAAATAATGGAAAGTTTAAGATTCAATCATTGGCATTTTGTATAACACAGCTCAGTATTTATTGTAATAAGATTCATGTTGTGAAAAAATCCAGTTTCCAGAATAAGAAAATAAAAGATAAAGATTTGAATTGGACACATAATAAGTCATTGGGGAAAAAATCCATTTTTTACATCAGAATTATTCATAAATCTCCATAAGGTAAGGCATCATGTTTCACCTTCCTTCTTGTTTCTTGTTAGCACTTGTAGGTCTTTCAGGAAAGGGTCTGTGTTTTTAAGCAGCCATGCTATTCAGAAGCACACCATCATCCCCACAGCAGCTCACTGGCCCTTTTGGTTTCCACCCTCCCTACTCTCCACTCTTTCGAGACTGACTTTTCTATGGCCAGGTTTCTAGAACACAACTTCCTTTTCTATAAGCAAAAAAGTAATTAAAATAGTCAGTGTCTTTTACTGTCTCTCAATAAGTGTTAGTAGATAACAATGAGCATCAATTATATTATTAAAATGGATTTAATTTATCCAACAAAGCATAGTGTACAATAGAAGTCACTCTATTCAGAGGACTTGCCAATGGTAATAGGAATGGCCCCAAAGCACAACCAACTGTGCATTTTTTAAGGGCAGAAGTCACGCCTTTTATTGTTGTTCCTAGTATCTATAAATTGCTTTTCCCAATATCTACAAATCTTGTGTTTTCAAGAATGTTGGTTGGATTTAATTGACTTGAAATGTGAATACCAAAGCTAATAAACTGTTAAAGTTCTTCAAGCTACAAAACTTGACTCATTACTAGATATGTTGTGTTATGACTACTACTTCTGGAGAAACTTGCTATTTGTTACTAAAAAGACAGACAAACGGGGTGGGATGGGGATGGAGAGAAAGAGAGAGAGAGCAAAGGAGGATAAAGTGGGATGGTTGCGGAATCCCAGACAGGTGACAAATACAAAAAGAGCTGCAGCAGAACACAGAAAATAATAACATGGGGAGATGCATGGACACTGGAGGAGGTACCTCCAAAAATAAGCCAAAAAATAGAGAGTATAAGATTCAATCATTTGCATTTTGTATAACATAGCTTGGTATTTATTGGAACAAGAGTTATGTTATGAAAAAAAACCCATTTTTTCACACTACATTGGCATTGTTGATTTTTCAGAATTGTTTGTCAAGTTGTTTTAGTTGACTGAATTGTTTTCTTTTCACGTAAGCAACATTTTCATAATGAAAGGAGTCATTACCTAAAAGGCAAAAGATGATGACTCTTTGCCAGATATGCCTCTTTTTCATTCCTGTTCAGGTTTCAATCCTAGGCTCAAGAAGGTGTAATTATTGGTTATTTCCACAATATCTCAACACTGTCCTCTCGTTTATGCTCTGCTCCCAGCTTATACCTCTATTCGATCTTATCAGGTAAACTTTAAGAGTAGGGGTTTAAAATTTCCAGTTTAATCCATTTTCATTAAGATATATACCCACAGAGCAGGTTTCTCAAGAAAGCATCTATTCATTGCTTACGTAAGCAACACAATGAGTGCGCATCTTAAAACAGAATAATAAAGCAGTTTGGAGCAAGGAGCAGTGCATGTTTGTTAATGTGGATTTGACTCATAAACTAAAGCTCATCAGCAGCAAAATGTTACATTTATCTTAGTGCTGGAACCACTTAGCTCTTTGATGTACTCCAAATTGCTCCTCGCCAGTGTTTGATAGAAGTTTATTAGCTCTATAGACTGCTAAAACTGTCTTTATGTAAACAAAATCTTAGAGCATGCTTCTATGGAATGATTTCCAGAGCTTAGAAGTTCTTGAAATTCTTTATGCCTCCTATATTTTCTTCCCCTATCTGACACATTGCATAAAAATATACAACTGATACGAATGAGGATGAGTTATTGTAAGATATGGATTTTGTTTTTCTCTCTTTTCTTAAACATTTCTTCCTCCCTTATTTTGACATTTTTTATTGTGAAATATATCATGAATAAAGAAGTGTACATAATATTTATACATAGATGAACAGTTGAAAAAATATATGATACATACCCGTGTGCTTTAGCTTTCTTCTTCTCTTAAAGGAATTTTTAAAACATCTATTGGACTACTTAGAAAACAATAAATGAAAACATTAAGTCCAAAGAAAAAAAATAGATTTTAAAGCCTCCCAAGAAATAAATTAAGAAAAATACATAGGGTTAGCCCGAGTGCTATAGTGTTTACAACGAATTGATCACAACCAGTTACAGATTTCTTTGTCACATCTTCACTCCCACTGCTTCACTTGACTAGCCTTAAAAAAAGAAAAAAGATACAGGAGACTAGAGAAAGTTTTCAAGTTGAAAAAGAATTAAAACACTGATTTCCTGTTTTGACTTTTACTCCCTTTAAAAAAAAAGAAAAAAAAAGTTCTCTCTTCTTTAACCTCCCCAATTTTTCTATTTCCCCTTTCCCTGAACTTTGTCATTAGAGAATTAATAAACAAGCTACAAAGCAGATAGTTCTCTAAAGAATGGTTCAGACAGCTGCTAACATGAGATGGGACCAATGATTCCAACAAAAAGGTATGAAAGTATGAAACTGTTTCCAACCATTCCAACCTCACATCTTACAGAAGTTTCAACCAAGTAAAGCCAGACAGCCTCTGACTTACACAATGGTTTGACTTAGTTTTTCCAACTTTACAATGGTTCAAAAGCAATAGGCATACAGCAGAGACCATATTTCAAGTACCCCTACAATGATTCTGTTTTCCACTTTTGGCTCAGTATTCAATGAAGCACACGTGTCAATTGAGGAAAACGATGAACCATGTCTCAATCATTTTAGAAGGTTTGTCAAAGTTAAGGACATGCGCCCATGACACAGCCTCAGGAAGTCCTGATGACATAAGCCCAAAGTAGTCAGGCCACAGCTTGGTTTTATACATTTTAGGTAGACATGAGACATCAATCAATTTATGTAAGAAGTACATTGGTTCCGTCCAGAAAAGTGGGGACCACTTGAAGCAGGGAGGGGGCTTCCAGGTCACAGGTAGGTGAGAAACAAATGGTTGCATTATTTTGAGTTTCTGATAAGCCTTTCCAAAGGAGGCAATCAGAATACGCATCTATGACTTTGAATAGAATGAGAGACAGATTTGCCCTGAGCAGTTCCCAGCTTGAAGTGGCCCAAGATATTTTCCTTTTGCACATGAGATATCCAACACTCTGTTATAAAATAGGTTTTGTGTTAGATGATTTTGCCCAACTTCAGGCTAATAAAATTGTTCCGAGTATGTTTAAGTTAGGCTAAGCTAAGTTTTGATATTCAGTAGGCTGGATTAATGCACTTTCAACTTAGAATATTTTTAACGTATGATGGGTTTTTCAGGACATAACTCTGTAATAAGTTGAGGAACATCTGTATACCCCGAGACAAGACCATCGTCACAATCCCATCCTCTTTCCTTACCTGTAAAGACTGCAACCCTGCTTCTGCTGAGGAAGTTATCTAACCTTGAGATGCTCCCTCATGCACATAAGCTGAATAAAGCCCTTCACTGCTATTTAAGTTGCTTGAACTATTTTTGCCTTGAGTGTTTCCTTGGTGTTAATGTTCAAACATCCATGTTTCACCACATCATCTTTACTCCCACACAGAAGTGTGCTCTGCTTTCATTCAAAGATAGGGCTGCACTCACAGACAGGCTCTACACCCAAGATGGAGACTTCCTCACCAATCTCCAGACTTTGCCAATAGAGGGTAGTGGAGTGGTTAGATGAAAGAATGCTCGGTCATCCCCAAAACTGTTGCCCACTGTGTCTGGCATCATTGGAATTTCCTCACCTTCATTTTTGGAAACATCCTACCGTGAATCCTTCCACTCACTCCTTCAAAGGGTTTTTTCTTCTGCATGTCTCTCTGCCAACCAGAAAGAGAAGCAACCACCACACAAGAGCACTGTGGGGGATGAGGGACTGATTGTCTCCCCACTATGGAGCCAATCCAGTGCCAGGTGAGCATCAGGTGACCGATAATGGTGCCTCATGCCCCTTGCAGATAAGCAGAGTCAGTGGATGCCTGTGGTTTCCTGCATGCTCCAAAAGTATCTAACCAAATTCCTACATTTTACAGTTGAGCACGCTGAAGCCCAGAAAGCTAAACTGACCTGTCCAAGGTCACAGAATTAACTAGTATAAAGGCTGAAATTAGAATCTGATTTCATCCCAGACATTTACAGTGAGTATTGATTAATATAACAACAACAATAATAATAGTTCATGTTTGTTGAGTACTTACTATGTGCCAGGAACTATTCTAAAAACTTACATGTATTAATTCCTTTAACCTTTACTGCAATCTTCTGAGACAGGGATAATTATTACTTCAATTTCACAGATGAGGAAACTGCAACTGGGAGTAATTACAGAATAGCCAGTGAGTGGTGGAGGCAGAATCTGATTCCAGGAAGTTGTCTTTCAGACCTAGACCTTATAAACCACTCACATTTTTACTGCACTATGGTAAAATGAAAAAAAAAAAAAAAAATGAGGGTGCAATGCATTTTTCTTAAAGATAGACTTATTCTAGTCTAAATACTATCCTTAATTATAGTCTGTACTTCCTATTTTAGAATATTAAAAATGCCATCTCTTTTATGAAAAAATAGTGAGTACATGGTAGTTGGTGTTTTGTACATTTTGTTGCTTAATAAAAATATATTTTGGAAGCTATTTTTGATGTAAAATTGCAGAATCTGGAAAACCTTTCCTCACAGTATGTGTGTGCTGTAGGAATCCTGGGAGAATGTGCAGCTGCTCTCCCGCATCCCCTGCAGGGACTAGTCCTCTGAGAAATAAGGAGCAGGAAAAGGAACCAATTAATATTAATTATGTACCTTGTTCAGCTAGGATTCTTTTGATTGCAGGCAAATGACTTCAGTAAAAATGAATAGATTAATATAACTGAAACATCTCTTGGCTTTGCACTCTACCATATATTGGTTCAGTTCTGAGGTTCCCAGGTATAAAATGGCTGCCCACAGCTTCAGCCCTTCCCTATGTTCAAGTTCAGAGGGGAAAAGGTATCTCTCCCTAGTAGCTTCCATGTAGGATTGTACTTTGATTGGATCAACTTAGTCACATGTCCACCCCTAAAGGAGTCACTATGCCTAGGTAATAGATTCATGGCACTTAGCCAGTGAGTTATACACTCTTGAAGCTAGTCATAGAATCAGCTCCAACAGTAGCTGTTCATCTGAGAGAAGGGGGAGGATGGTTCTCAAAAGGAAAAATTAGACACTTGCCAAAAGAAGAAAGAATGGATATTTGGTGGTCAACCCAGGAAATGTTTACTACTCACCTAACATATGTCATTCACTGGGTTGAGAACTACTCACTGAAAACTCTACCATTAAACTGAAGATAAAATAAGCCACTCCTGTGTATTTCAATTACCACTTCACGCAGTAGTTCAATAACCACCCTTTAAAGCTCACTTCAACAGAGAAGTGTAGCTCTTGAAACCGTTGATTCCTGCCTGTCTCCTACTCCACCACAAATTAAGAATTCCTTAAATATTTGTCCCTTCTGTCCCCACCACAGTTGAAAGAGCTAAGATTAGAGGCAATGACTATGTCTCACCTCTAGGTTAAAAAGAAAACAGTATCTAGAACAATTCTAGAGCGATGTTAATCAAATAAGAGAATAATATTTCTTCTAAATTCGATTTCAAATTCTCCAGTGTTAAATACCTGGCATCCACACCTCACAGAATATGTCTGTTAACCTTCAGAATTAAATTTATCTAATTAAGTGCCTAAGAGTGCATTTTAAAAGACGAATTTTATCACTGATACACACAAAAACAGTTTTCTATAGCAAGCACAGGCATCACAATTACCCCCACAACAGTTCCAGGAAACTATTCTCTGAAACAATAAATCTATCCAATCAAAATTAAGTGCTCAGAGTTGTAAACAGTATTCAATGCTTCACTCCGAATTTAAAACAAGACCATCATTTGCAGCTCCAGATATCTCTAGGCATCCAGACTTTGGCTATAAATAAGGTCGCTTTAATAAAATATAAAGTCCTGACTTAATTTAATATGAAAGGGATCCAAGATCGTTAATCTCTATATTTACTCAATGTTAAAAACAATTTCCATTCTTTTCCAAGAAAAATGTTCACATAGGGAGAAAAATAATAGTCATAAAATAAAAATAATTTGAGGTTTTGCACACTAGTCATAGTGAATCTTGGCAGTCACCTAGTATAACGTAAGATAGCTCATGACCTTACATCAACAAAATTCCACATGGAGTTTCCCAGAGATGTTCCCCAACCTAGCCCTCAGTCCACTCACCATCTCCTGATGGCTTCAGAGAGCAGACTTGGCTCCACTTCTTTCTCCTTTTCACTCCTGCCTAGTCCCTCTAAGCACAGATAGTAATTGTGCATGCTGGACTCTTTAGTTCCAGTCCTGGTGCTGCTCCTAGCACACATCGTGTGGCTTCAGGGTAAGTAACTTCACATCTTTCCAATTCACATTCACTTGTGGTTTGAACAAAGGAGTACTCACTTGATAAGGTTTGGCTGTGTCCCCACCCAAATCTCATCTTGAATTGTAGTTCCCATAATTCCTATGTGTCATGGGAGGGACCCAGTGAGAGGTAATTGAATCATGAGGGTGGGTCTTTTCCGTGCTGTTCTCGTGATAGTAAATAAGTCTCACGAGATCTGATGGTTTTATAAAGGGTAGTTTCCTTACACAAACTCTCTCATTCTCTCTCGTCTGCTGCCATGTAAGACATACCTTTCACCTTTCACCATGACTGTGAGACCTCCCCAGCCATGTGGAACTGTGAGTCCATTAAACCTCTTTTACTTTATAAATTGCCCTGTCTCAGGTATGTCTTTATTGGCAGCATGAAAACGGACTAACACATCACTTGAGCCCAGATAAACTAATGGGGGAATCCGCTAAAAAAATAATTGAGAAGAGAAAGATTACACAGCAGAGAGCATATTCCAAGAAAATATACACAGAAAGATTTCTGAGGAGAGATCATATTCCAAGAGAATAAGAGGCCACTAGCCACAGCAATCTTCATCTAGGCAGAAGAATAAAGAAGAAGGAGAAGTTGTCACCATAGCCCCAGCAATCTTCATCCAGGAAGAAGAAAGAAGAAGAAGGAAGAAGAAAGAAGAAGAAGGAAGAAGAAGAAAGAAGAAGAAGGAAGAAGAAAGAAGAAGAAGGAAGAAGAAGAAAGAAGAAGAAGTTGTAATCATCCTGACTCTTGGAGGGATCCTGGGCATGGGCAGGAGTGGCCGTGCCTTCCAGGAGACAGCAGATGTGACTACAGTCCCATCAATGCCCTGGCACAGAGTGAGGTGCGGTGTCCAGTGGATCTTCAAAGCACCTCAAGGCAGGGGGGGAAGCAAGGTAAAAGAGTGGAATGGCAAGAACCATATGGCCAATATGGCCAGAACCTTTATCAGATCCTTGTTTTTCAGTGTCTGGAGACTCTCCAAACTACCTGTATAGGAAGGAAAAAGTGCAAGGGCAGTGATTTCATGTTGCGTACTAGCAAAACAGGAATTGGACATGAAATGAGGGTATTGGATAACCTCTGAATGCCTCCCAGCTCTGACTTTGAATAATGATTCCAACTAGTTGATGCTGGGGAAAAGAAACGTTCTACCCCATCCCACCCCTTTCTCCCAAACCTCTTTGGCTTCAATCCTCATCAAGAGCAAGTTAAATCTCCAGAAGACAGGAACAAAAGCAGCCACTGCTAAATAGGATACTCCTCCCTCCTCCTTGTGATGATCCTCATGGTCCTCCTGCCCATTCCTCCCCTCTTATACAGAAGTCTTTTCCCCAGACTCCTGCCTCCCTGACCCCTCACCTCCCATATCTTCCATGGACATCCCTATAGAGCATAAGATTCCAAGAAAAGGCTCCAATCTCCTTTTGAGCCTCCAAATCTCACTCCAGCTAATTTCATTGAAAAGCAGATGTAGAGTGCTTCTGATCTTCCTTTATCCTGGTCCCTGAAAGTGCCACATTCAGGTTCAACATTACTGAATGTTTCAACATTTCAAATGTAGACAGCTAATGGAGGAGTTTCAACTGCATGAGGTTATTAACATGAAACTGTTATTCCTTTAAAACCTTCTTTTATTCATGGTCTGTCACATAACCCTGTCCTACTCCCTAGCAATGGCCTCTTGGCACATTCCATAGCTTACCAGACACTTTTTATTACTAATATGACTCCTAATAAAATATCATAGCTGATTGATTAAAAAAAAAGTTCATCTGCTCTTCTTCAAAATAGCTAGGCGCATGATCCTAGGTTCTTGGAGTGAAGAATGAACACAGTGTAGCTCAGAAACAAATCCTCTCCTCTCTCTTTTCAAAGTCTGGATCCTCAGCCCCTCATGGGCAGGGGAAGAAATAACCAAATGCAGAGATCATGTCAATGAGGGCAGATGTCCTGGCATCCCTCTGTTGTAGACTCTTTCCCTTTGATGATGGTCACCTCTGCTGAAGTAGTGATCTCTGCCTAGACACTGTGCATGATTTTTGTAAGGGCAATGATACATTTTTACCTTGCCCCTTACCCAGTCCTGAGGACCCTCAGAAGAAGGAATATCCCCTACAACTTACCTATCCCCATCTACAGCACAAGCCTTAAGCCCTTTCTCTGGGTTAGGTAGCCTCTTGCTTATCCCAGTGAGCCTCTTCATCTGTTGCTCCCCTCATCTTTGTGTGGTTTCCTCTGTGCCCTCAAAGGGTCACAGGAGACTAGCAAGAGTGTGGCCACATCCTGTTCTTCAGTACCTAACACTATGGCATCCTTCTTACTCTGCTGGTGACAGTTGTTGCAACAAACTTCTCTGCTCACAAATCTCCAGACTGGTCGCACACCGGGTCTCTATGTCCCACACACTGAAGGAAGCACATATCAGGCTCTCCTAGAACTTTCTTGCACTGCTCTGTACCACTCCAAAGTCAGTAGAGTGAGCCTGCAGGTTCTAGAGCTTAGTACACACCTGTCATAAAGAAGATAAAGTCTCTCCTTCTTGTAGATGCCCCTAACCTCTATGACTGATTCCCATTGGAAGCCCTTCATTTGGCTTCTTAGGGAGGAGAGCAGCCCACCCATCAGGAAGAAAAGGAAAAACCTCCTGTCTGGGCTCTAACAACACCCTGCATCCTGATTGCTCTTGCAGGCAGGGGTGGGACAGGGAATTATGGGACGTGGAAGGTTTAACCACCACTTAGTAAATAAATCTGGATGTCCCCAATGGTGAGGACTCCCTGGTAACTATCTTTAGGATATGGGGTCTTAGCTTTTCTTATCCTCCTCAGCTTTATGTCTTTGCTAGAATTCTTGCACTAAAGGACAAAATCATTCTGAATATCCTGTTACAAAATTCAAGGAATTAGTAAAAGTAACTGTATTTTTAAAAAAACATACAAACAAACAAACATTCTAGCAGGGTACCTGTACCCTCTGCAAAGTCAAACAGCCACATCCCAACCATCCACCTGTAAGAACCTTCCCACTTAAGGATAAACCTCATCCATAGTCACTTGGCAGAAATACAGTGAGACTTCCAACCATTAGGGAAGGAGATTTATCATCATTGGCTTGACATCATTGGCTTGTAAGCCGATGTAACATACTTTTTTGTATAATAACTTAGACATCAAGAGACAATAAGAACATGTACCCAAACAGCAGCATGACTCATACCCTCACCCCTTACTATTTTGTTCTTAATAATACTATCTCATCCATTGGGAAATTGAGATCCATAAACTCCAAAATCACACAGAATAGAGTCAAAATCATCATTGAAGACTTAAAATAACTTCAAGTTACTCTATAGCTCAGTAAAGAACAATGTGTTTCTATTCCTAAATGAAAGTCTTAAACTACCTTCTCAATGACATTTCTTGCTAATAATAAAGGTTATTGAAAGAAATCTGATCTTGTTCTATAAGCCAGAAAGAAATTTCACGTTAATGATAAGCTTGATACATTCTGGCCATGAGTGTAAATGACCATTTGTTAAGTTACAGCTCATTACACAGGGTATGGCACTCTTCCCTGCAATGTTCTTTCATTTTAAATACATCATCTTTGGGAATTTTATATTCTGGCATAATGTGGCACATAGAAAAGTGTGTGAGCATCTAAAATATTTCAAGCACCAAGTCAGTTACAAACACAAAATAGGCCTCTTGTTTATCTAAAAATAAACATGAAAGATCAGAACCTGTTTTTTGTCTACAGAAAATAATTTTCTTAGCTTTTCTGACACACTTGTAGCCATCCTGTTGAAAATATGCAATTAGAACATGATTCATTTGCCCATGACTATAATGTGAAAGCCCCTATTTGTCTTTTTCTTAGAGGCTTCCTATGGTGATGGAAAAATGCAGCAACCAAATTAGACTATAAACCCACCCCCTCAGAGGATGCTTTTAGAAGCCTAGATTTTTTTACTTCAAATGGTACACTAATGAAGGCAGTTACCAGTAAGATTCCAGGCCCACAACACAGAAGAGCTAGCTAAATGCCAGGTCACTCCCTAAGCTGCAACACACGAGTAGCCAACAAATATTCCACCAACTTGTGCTGCTGTTGTTGTTGTTATTTGTCCTGGCTACAATACTGGCCAAGTCTGATGCACACCAACCATCCATAGAAGCCAGAGGTTCTCAATCTAGGAAGCACATGAGAATCACCTGGTATATTATTCAATTTTCATGCTGCTGATAGAGACTTACCCAAGACTGGGAAGAAAAATAGGTTTAATAGACTCATGGTTCCACGTGGCTGGGGAGGCTTCACAATCATGGCAGAAGGTGAAAGTCACTTGATACACGGCAGGCAGTAAGAGAGAATGAGAACCAAGATAAAGGGGTTTCCCCTTATAAAACCATCAGATCTCATGAGGTGAGACTTATTCACTACCACAAGAACAGTATGGAGGAAACTACACCCATGATACATAACACATGGGAGTTATGGGAGCTACAATTCAAGACAAGACTTTGGTGGGGAAACCACCAAACCATATCACCTGGGAACTTTGAAAATCCTGATATCCAAGCCAAATAATTCAGAATCTCTGAGAGTGAGACCCAAGTATCAGTATTCGTTACAGACCCCAGAGCATGTCAGTGTGCACCCTAGATTGGGAACCACTGCTGTAAGACAACCATACTGAATGTGTGCAGAGAAGTGGGATACAAAAGCAAAAAAATGTTGACTACTGAAGTGTAGACAGTTCAAAATTGTAACCAAATAAAATCTGCAATAGTCTTTCTTCCTCTTCCTACAACCATAAACAGTAGCACTGAGTACCTGAAGGAAATGAGTATACAGAAATAAGGTTGGTGATATGGTTTGGCTGTGTCCCCACCCAAATCTGATCTTGAATTGTAGCTCCCACAATTCCCACATGTCATGGGAAGAACCCAGTGGGAGACAATTGAATCATGGGGTCATGCCGTCCTCCTGACAATGAATAAGTCTCACAAGATCCAACGGTTTTATAAAGGGGAGTTTCCCTGCACAAGCTCTCTTTTTGCCCACCACCATTTAAGAAGTCCCTTTGCTCTTTCTTTGGCTTCCACCATGATTTTGAGGCCTCCCTGACCAGGTGGAACTGTGAGTCCATTAACCCTCTTTCCATTATAAATTACTCAGTCTTTATGTATGTCTTTATTAGCAGCATGAGAACAGATGAATCCATTTGGAAAAGAAGATTGGACCCGAAAATGAAGCACAGCGAATACTGGAGTAGAATTATGGACTTCACCCTTCAGTCACCAGGAAATCATTGGAGGTTTGGGTGCAGTGAGGTGAAGAGATTAAGAGGATATTTTAGGAACACCAGTCTGCCAACAATAATAGGATGAATCAGAGAAGAAAAAAAAAAAGTCAAGGAAACCAATTAAGAGGCAATTGGGGTGGTCCAAAATTGAAGGGTGCAGGAGTCTGAGTACCAATACCAGCAGTGGGAATGGAAAATGACTGCAACCCTTACCTAGTTATTGAGGATATAAAAGGGGAGGATTCAAAATGGAGGTTTGACGCCAAGTTGGAATGAAATAGAGAAGTCAGGAAGAGAAATAATTTAAAAATAAGAGAAAAAAAAATGGCATGCTTAGTCTAGGAAAAAGGTTTACTAGGTAGCCAAAAATATGAGCCTGAAGCTCAGAAGAGAAGGTGAACCAATATCAGATTTTTCTTCTCAAAGTTCAAGAAAAATTTAGAAACAGGTCAGCAGTCACCAGACTCTGGTAGGAGTTACATCGTAGTCACCTTTTTTATTGTCAGAACCTGGAAAAGTTACTGATACATAATAGATGTGCAATAAATGAATGAACATCTATTATGTATCATTTATCTATCAATAAATGAACATCTATTATGTATTAGCTTACCATCTATTACTTGTTAAGCTGAGCTGAAGTGTATTAAAAGGAAACAGTTGGAGACTATACAAATAATGTTTGCCAAAGTCATAGTTTTGGCTAAGATCTTCCCTGTTTGCCCAATGGTATGAAGACAAATAGAAAGAGGCACATGAATACACAGAACACCGTGCCTTAGAAACAAGTGGGAACCACAGGCTCAGTGCAAGCTGATGCAGAGACTGGCAGAGGAGGGAGGGGCTAGCTGCCCAGGTGTCCTGGTGGTGCAGCCGGTGAGGAAGAACCAACTGTGATCCAGTAATTGATATTCCCAGGACTTGACTCCTAAGGAGCTGGTGGGGAATCTCTATAGATAGAATGAATTAGAATAAACTCAGAGTGGAAAATGAAGTTTTGAATAGAACTCAAAATATGTCCAACTTAGAAGAACCATTGAGAGTGAAAAAGATATTACACTACTATTTTTCACTACTACATAGTGAAAAGGCCAAATATTTGATAACTCTAGGACAAACGGCTCCTAATTGTTTTTTTTTGTTTTTGTTTTTGTTTTTGTTTTTTTGAGACGGAGTCTTGCTCTGTCGCCCAGGCTGGAGTGCAGTGGCGCCATCTGGGCTCACTGTAAGCCCCGCCTCCCGGGTTCAAGCCATTCTCCTGCCTCAGCCTCCCGAGCAGCTGGGACTACAGGCGCCCGCCACCACGCCCAGCTAATTTTTTTGTATTTTTAGTAGAGATGGGGTTTCACAGTGTTAGCCAGGATGGTTTTCATCTCCTGATCTCGTGAACCGCCCGCCCAAAGTGCTGGGATTACAGGCGTGAGCCACCGCGCGGGGCCTCCTAATTGTTAACATCATTCATTGTTCTGAAACGAAAGGAAGGTTACTTTGTACGACAGTATCACTATTATTCAAATGTATGGGGGTGTTGCTATAATAAGGAATGAAATGCTTACACTAAAATGTAGTACTCATACTAATATATTTAGGAAGCTATAGTTTATGGCTTTTAACAACATCCAATTCATTATTTTTTCTAAAGTGTATGAATTGTGAATAATTTCAAAAGTACTGTAAAATTATTTTTTAATACCATCAAGATTAAATATATTACATTCAATCCTTTAATATTTAAAGAAATTAATTTATGAAATTAAATTAATTTATGAAATTATATTAATTTATATTAATTGTATTGTTATTAATTTATTAAATTTAAATAATTAAATGTAAAGATTTTGTAATATTGTTCAAAAATCACATTCTGTCTTCTTTAAAGTGTTTTTTACCCACTCTTTATTCTTTTCTCCTTTTCCTGAAAATTAATAATATTTCAATGTTTATATTTAATAGTTTACATATATATATTCAAAACCATCATATATTGTTTTCTGTGGGGCTTCTAATGCTTAAATAAATGATATTTTACTATATGGATCTACACTAGTTTTTGTACTCAGTATTATGTTTTTAAGAGCTAGTCATTCAATTTCACTGCTGTATAGTACTCCACTGTTTGAATAACTAGAGTTTATTAGTCCATTTTTTAATCTAGTGTAACTTAGGTTGTTTTCTTCTGATCTTTTTTCTATTGCAAATAGCACTGCAATGAAGTTCCTTGCATATCTTGTGCATATTTGAAAATCTAAAGACTGAGTTGATAGATATGAGAGTATGCACATTTAACAGGGTATTAAAATAGAAGTTTTGCCTGAGATCCTAAGATGATAGATAACAGTTATCAAAGTAAGATGCCAGACCAGGAAAAAATATCATGGTACTAAAAAGTAGTTTCACTGCTCTTACACTCTCCACCCATACCGCATATTTAAAAGGGTCAGACTGTTGAAAATGAAGGAGAGAGAATCTGCATTAAGAATTTCTTATGGAGCACCATGCTGTAGGTCTCATCTGGTCCCTGATTCCTATCAAGGAGAGAGTAGGATATGGAGCTACTTACTTCTCACATAAAGCCAATAAGTGGATCTTGAAAGGCTTAATTTGTGACTTGCAGTGTGCAGTACAGAGTAGGCTGAGGCCAAGTCCCATCTACATAATATAAACAGCTTGCTCCTGCATTAACCTGTTCTAACTACCGTCACTGCTGGCTAAATGCCCAGTTGTTCGCAAAAGAGAGCAAGAATATCATGGGCCCATCATGAGCTTTCATTCCCTGAGAAGGTCAGCCACCCACCTGGTGGTGGGTTAATTACATAACATCTCTCACACCTGGGTGGTGGGGGGAAGGGGGCAGCAATGTGTTCATTGGAATTGAGACACATTCTACATCTGTGCATGCCCTCCTTGACCACAGTGCAACTGAGAGTTCACACACATCTTCTCTATCAATATGGCAGCCTGCAGGACCTCACCAAAGAACAAGGGATTCATATGACAGGAATAGAGGTGTGTAAGAGGGCTTGTGGCCACAGGATTCTTTGACTTTACAACATACTTAGAAGCAGCCAAACTGATGGAATGCCCAAGGCTGGCTGAGGAGCCAACTGGGAGTCAAGACACGTGAAGTTAGCATGCTAGTCTCAAGGATGTAACATGTCGGGCGCGGTGGCTCAAGCCTGTAATCCCAGTACTTTGGGAGGCCACGGCAGGCAGATCCCTTGAGTCCAGGAGTTTGAGAGCAGCCTGAGCAACATGGCAAAATCCTGTCTCTACAAAAAATACAAAACTTAGCCAGGCATGACGACACTCACCTGTGGTCCTAGCTACTTAGGAAGCTGAGGTGAAAGGATCGCTTGAGCCTGGGAGGTCAATGCTGCGGTGAGCCATGATCGCACCACTGCACTGTAGCCTGGGTGACAGAGCAAGACCCTGTCTCCAAAAAAAGAAAAAGTAACACATAATTAAACAAGATGGTCAACTAGATGCAGCTAGAAGCACCTCTTCTACAAAGAGGAAGCAAAATATCAAGTAAGCCTTCACACCTCCAACAGATCTTTTGAAAGTCAAGAGAGGTGATGCAGACACTGGGGTTGAAGAGGAAGTGGGACAGCCTGCTCTGTTACCAGGTGCCAGGACCTGCCCCTGAGCCCAGACTGGACCCAAGGAAGGGGTAAATGAAGGCACTCCAGGGCACCACATGCCTACCATGGAACCGTGAGTCCTAACTACAGGAGTTCCCATGACCCCCACAGATCTTTGGATTGGCAGGGCAAGTTGCCTAAACAAATGGAGAGGCACAGCGAGAACCTGCATGGAGCCCCAAAGGCTTTGCTGTGCTGGGCAGCTTGTGGCAAAACATGAGGCCAGGGTGAGCCTATCTGGTAAGGCTCTGGACGAATATCCACTAAGGCTCGAACATCCATCCTGCACTAAGCAACTGCAGGTCCTGCTGTCTGCTCGGCCAGTAAAGAACAGGGTACGACCTCACTCACAGGCCCAAGAAACACCCCACGGCCATTGTTGCCAATGAGGTGCAACTCATCTCCTGAACTCATGAACTAAACTCCTCCTTGCCTGCTGGTCCTCCCAAGACCATCTGCCTGGACACTCCCACAGGAGTGCACTCCCAGCACAGCCTCCACTGCCCCAGCTAAGCATTGTGTTGGCAGCCTGCCAGCAGCTCACTTCCCCCATCCCAACTTCAACTTGGCTCTGAGGGACCAGAGGACAAATCCAAGGGCTAGGTCCCAACTCTCTAGGATTCGAGCACATCGCTCAAGGACATTGAGTTAACAGTTGTGGCCAGATCTTGAGTAGGGGAGGAGCCCCCACTATCAGAACACAGAGTGTGGTGCTGCTTCATGCGGTGGTGTGGGAGCTGGGCACCCCTTCCTTTGCAAGGTTAGGTGGGGAACGGCATGGCCTGATAGCTGCAGTTTCCCCTCAGGAAGTCTGGCAGTCCGGAATGCCCAGTAGGGTTCAGCGATCAGGGCGCAGACAGCTTGGGATGAACTTAGCTGGTCAGGCTTACTGGCTGGACCAGATGTGAGAGGGAGACTCACTGGGTCAGGGGAGCATAAACTACGTGGGCCCCATGGCTGCCTGCTGGGCTGAAAACCCCAGTCCACTTCTCTTCCCCTAAGCAAGCTCTGTGGCACAGGAGGGGCTTCTTCGTCCCTTCCTGAAAGGTTGTCCCACCAGCCCGAGAGCTACCCCTATGCGTCCACCAAGGTCAGCACTCACGCCGGCTTCAGAGAGTCTGGTAATGGGCTTGTCCAACCCAGCCACACCCAGCTTTGCCCCCTCCAGCTGCTCTCAGCAGAGCACAGAACGGTATCCCTGGGAGCCCCACACCCCTCCCATCACCAAGGACAGCCCAGTACTTCCCCTGTTCAACCAAGGCCAAGAAAAAATTCTACTGCCATCACTGCAATTCCTTCTCACCAGCAAGCACTACCTACAGGCCGGGAAGTCAACCTACAACTGCTGGGCCCATCACAACTTCCGCAGACAGCATAGTACAGGGCTCAGCTGGTTCATACCCATAAGTGCCACCTACTGGCCAGTAGAGTAAACTGCACAACCCAATATAATTTCTGCGACAGAAGAGCACAGCACTGGGGAAAGAGATAAAACCTCCTGAGACCTACCGTGAGGGGTGGAGCTATCCAGCACAGATACTACGCTTTTCCCAGTCTTCGCAACCTGTAGACCAGGAGATTCCCTCGGGAGTATACACCACCAGGGCCCTGGGTTTCAAGCACAAAACCGGGCAGCCTTTTGGGCAGACACTGAGTTAGCTGCAGGAGTTTTTTTTCATACATCAGTGGCACCTGGAACACCAGCAAGACAGAACTGTCACTCCCCTGGAAAGGGGGCTGAAGCCAGGGAGCCAAGTGGTCTTGCTCAGTGGATCCCACTCCCACGGAGCCCAGCAAGCTAAGATCCACTGGCTTGAAATTCTCACTGCTAGGCCGGGCATGGTGGCTCATGCCTGTAATCCCAGCACTTTGGGAGGCTGAGATGGATGGATCATGAGGTCAGGAGTTCCAAACCAGCCTGATCAAGATGGTGAAACCCCATCTCTGCTGAAACTACAAAAATTAGCCAGGGGCGGTAGCAAGCACCTGTAATCCCAGCTACTTGGGAGGCTGAGGCAGGAGAATCACTTGAACCTGGGCGGGAGAGGTTGCACTGAGCCGAGATTGTACCACTGCACAGCAGTCCGAAGTCGACCTGGGACACTTGAACTTGGTGGGTGGAAGGGTGTCCGCCATTACTGAGGCTTCAGTAGGCAATTTTACCCTCACAGTGTAAAGAAAGCCACCGGTAAGTTTGAACTAGGTGGAGCCAACCACAGCCCAGCAAGGCTGCTGCAGCCAGACTGCCTCTCTATATTCCTCCTCTCTGGGCAGGGCATCTCTGAAAATAAGGCAGCAGCCACAGTAAGGGACTTATAGATAAAACCCCCATCTCCCTGGGACAGAGCACCTGGGTGAAGGCACGGCTATGGGTGCAGCTTCACCAGACTTAAACATCCCTGCCTGCTGGCTCTGAAGAGAGCAGCGGATCTCCCAGCACAGCATTCGAGCTCTGCTAAGGGAAAGACTGCCTCCTTAAGTGAGTCCCTGACCCCCATGTATCCTGACTGGGAGACACCTCCCAGTAGGGGCCAACAGACACCTCATACAGGAGAACTCTGGTGGGCATCTGGCAGATGCTCCTCTGGGACAAAGCTTCCAGAGGAAGGAACAGGCAGCAATCTGCTGTTCTGCAGCCTCCACGGGTGATACCCAGGCAAATAGGGCCTGGAGGGACCTCCAGCAGACCTGCAGCAGAGGGGCTAGACTGTTAGAAGGAAAACGAATAAACAGAAAGGAATAGTATCAACATCAACAAAAAGGACGTCCACTCAGAGACCCAATCTGAAAGTCGCCAACACCAAAGACCAAAGGTAGATGAATCCACGAAGATGGGGAGAAATGAGCACAAAAAGGCTGAAAATTCCAAAAATCAGAACGCCTTTTCTCTTCCAAAGGATCACAACTCCTCACCAGCAAGAGAACAAAACTAGATAGAGAATGATTTTGATGAATTGACAGAAGTAGGCTTCAGAAGGTGGGTAATAAACTCCTCCGAGCAAAAGGAGCATGTTTTAACTGAATGCAAGGAATCTAAGAAATGTGAAAGAAGGTTAGATGAATTGCTAACCAGAATAACTAGTTTAGAGAAGAACATAAATGACCTGATGGAGCTGAAAAAAGCATGAGAACTTTGTGAAGCATACACAAGTATCAACAGCTGAATCGTTCAAGTGCAAGAGAGGATATCAGAAATTGAAGATCAACTCAATGAAATAAAGTGAGAAGACAAGATTAGAGAAAAAAGGGTGAAAAGAAATGAACAAAGCCTCCTAGAAATATGGGACTATGTGAAAAGACTAAATCTACATTTGATTGGTGTACCTGAAAGTGACAGGGAGAATGAAACCAATTTGGAAAACACTCTGCAGAATATTATTCAGGAGAACTTCCCCCACCTAGCAAGGCAGGTCAACATTCAAATTCAGGAAATACAGAGAACACCACAAAGATACTCCTCAAGAAGAGCAACCCCAAGACTCATAATTGTCAGATTCACAAAGGTTGGAATGAAGGAAAAAATATTAAGGACAGCCAGAGAGAAAGGTCAGGTTACCCACAAAGGGAAGCCCATCAGACTAACAGCAGATCTCTCAGCAGAAACTCTACAAGCCAGAATAGAGTCGGGGCCAATATTCAACATTCTTAAAGAAAAGAATTTGCAACCTAGAATTTCATACCTAGCCAAACTAACCTTCATAAGTGAAGGAGAAATAAAGTCCTTTACAGACAAGCGAATGCTGAGAGATTTTGTCACCACCAGGTGACAAAACATGGAACTAAACACGGAAAGGAAAAACCAGTACCAGACACTGCAAAAACATACCAAATTGTAAAGACCATTGACACTATGAAGAAACTGCATCAACTAATGGGCAAAATAATCAGCTAGCATCATAATGACAGGATCAAATTCACACATAACAATATTAACCTTAAATGTAAACAGGCTAACTGCCCCAATTAAAGACTCAGACTGACAAATTGGATAGAGTGAAGACCCATCAGTGTGCTGTATTCAAGAGACCCATCTCATGTGAAAAGACACATTTAGGCTCAAAATAAAGGGATAGAGGAATATTTGCCAAGCAAATGGAAAGAAAAAAGAAGCAAGGGTTGCAATTCTAGTCTCTGATAAAACAGACTTTAAACCAACAAAGATCAAAAGAGACAAGGCCATTACATAATGGTAAAGGGATCAATTCAACAAGAAGAGTTAACTATTCTAAATATATATGGACCCAATACAGGAACACCCAGATTCATAAAACAAGTTCTTAGAGACCTACAAAGAGACTTAGACTCTCACACAATAATAGCAGGAGAGTTGAACACCCAACTGTCAATATTAAACAGATCAACGAGACAGCAAATTAACAAGGATATCCAGGACTTGAACTCAGCTCTAGACCAAGTGGACCTAATAGACATCTACAGAACTCTCCACCCCAAATCAACAGAATATACATTCTTCTCAGCACCATGTTGCACTTATTCTAAAATTGGCCACATAATTTTAGAGGTCAAGAGTAAAACACTCTTCAACAAATCCAAAAGAACGGAAATCATAACAAACAGTCTCTCAGACCACAGTGCAATGAAATTAGAAGTCAGGATTAAGAAACTCAGTCAAGGCCGGGCACGGTGGCTCACGCCTGTAATCCCAGCACTTTGGGAGGCCGAGGCGGGCGGATCACAAGGTCAGGAGATCGAGACCATCCTGGCTAACACGGTGAAACCCCGTCTCTACTAAAAATAGAAAAAATTAGCCGGGCGCAGTGGCGGGCGCCTGTAGTCCCAGCTACTCGGGAGGCTGAGGCAGGAGAATGGCGTGAACCCGGGAGGCGGATCTTGCAGTGAGCCGAGATTGCGCCACTGCACTCCAGCCTGGGCGACAGAGCGAGACTCCGTCTCAAAAAAAAAAAAAAAAAAAAAGAAACTCAGTCAACACCACACAACTGCACAGAAACTGAACAACCTGCTACTGAATGACTACTGGGTAAATAACTAAATTAAGGCAGAAATGAAGATGTTCTTTGAAAACAACGAGAACAAAGAGACAACGTACCAGAAACTCTGGGACACATTTAAAGCAGTGTGTAGATGGAAATTTATAGCACTAAATGCCCACAAGAGAAAGCAGGAAAGATCTAAAATTGACACCCTAACATCACAATTGAAAGAACTAGAGAAGCAAGAGCAAACACATTCAAAAGCTAGCAGAAGGCAAGAAATAACTAAGATCAGAGCAGAACTGAAGGAAATAGAGATACAAAAAGCCCTTCAAAAAAATAAATGAATCCAGGAGTTGGTTTTTTGAAAAGATCAACAAAATAGACCACTAGCAAGACTAATGAAGAAGACAAGAGAGACGAATCAAATAGATGCAATAAAAAATGATAAAGGGGATATCACCACTCCCACAGAAATACAAACTACCATCAGAGAATACTATAAACACCTCTATGCAAATAAACTAGAAAATCTAGAAGAAATGGAAAATTCCTGGACACATACACCCTCCCAAGACTAAAGCAGGAAGAACTCGAATCCCTGAACAGACAAATAACAAGTTCTGAAATTGAGGCAGTAATTAATAGCCTACCAAGCAAAGAAAGTCCAGGACCAAATGGATTCACAGCCAAATTCTACCAGAGGTACAAAGAGGAGCTGGTAGCATTCCTTCTGGAACTATTACAAACAATAGAAAAAGAGTGAATTCTCTCTAACTCATTTTATGAGGCCAGTATCATTGTGATATCAAAACCTGGCAGAGACACAATAAAAAAAGAAAATTTCAGGCAAATATCCCTGATGAACATCAATGCAAAAATCCTCAATAAAATACTGGCAAACTGAATCCAGCAGCATATCAAAAAGCTTATCCACCACAATCAAGTTGGCTTCATCCCTGGGATCCAAGGCTGGTTCAACATATGCAAATCAATAAATGTAATCTATCACATAAACAGAACCAATGACAAAAACCATATGATTATCTCAATAGATGCAGAAAATGTCTTCAAAAAAATTTAACAGCCCTTCATGCTAAAACCTCTCAATAAACTAGGTACTGATGGAACATATCTCAAAATAAGGGCTATTTATAACAAATCCACAGCCAATCATACTGAATGGGCAAAAGCTAGAAGTTTTCCCTTTGAAAACCAGCACAAGACAAGGATGCACTCTCTCACCACTCCTATTCAACATAGTATTGGAAGTTCTGGCCAGGGTAATCAGGCAACAGAAAGAAATAAAAGGTATTCAATTAGGAAAAGAGGAAGTCAAAATGCCTCTGTTTGCAGATGACATGATTGTACATTTAGAAAATCCCATCGTCTCAGCCCAAAATCTCCTTAAGCTGATAAGCAACTTCAGCAAATCTCAGGATACAAAATCAATGTGCAAAAATCACAAGCATTCCTATACACCAATAACAAACAAACAGAGAGCCAAATCATGAGTGAAGTCCCATTCACAATTGTTTCAAAGAGAATAAAATACCTAGGAATCCAACTTACAAGGGATGTGAAGGACCTCTTCAAGGAGAACTACAAACCACTGCTCAAGGAAATAAGAGAGGACATAAACAAATGGAAAAACATTCCATGCTCATGGATAGGAAGAATCAATATCGTGAAAATGGCCATACTGCCCAAAGTAGTTTATAGATTCAATGCTATCCTCATCAACCTACCATTGACTTTCTTCACAGAATTGGAAAATACTGCCTTAAATTTCATAGCAAAAAGAACAAAGCTGGAGGCATCATGCTACCTGACTTCAAACTATACTACAAGGCTACAGTAACCAAAATAGCATGGTACCAGTATCAAAAAAGATGTATAGACCAATGGAACAGAATAGAGGCCTCAGAAATAACACCACACATCTACAATCATCTGATCTTTGACAAACCTGACAAAAACAAGCAATGGAGAAAGGATTCCCTATTTAATAAACGGTGTTGGAAAAAGTGGTTAACCATATGCAGAAAGCTGAAACTGGATCTCTTTCTTACATCTTATACAATAATTAATTCAAGATGGATTAGAAACTTAAATGTAAGACCTAAAACCATAAAAACCCTAGAAGAAAGCCTAGGCAATACCATTCAGGACATGTGCATGAGCAAAGACTTCATGTCTAAAACATCAAAAGCAATGGCAACAAAAGTCAAAATTGACAAATGAGATCTAATTAAACCAAAGAGCTTCTGCACAGCAAAAGAAATTATCATCAGAGTGAACAGGCAACCTACAGAATGGGAGAAAATTTTTTCCATCTATTCATCTGGCAAAGGGCTAATATCTAGAATCTACAAAGAACTTAAATTTACAAGAAAAAAAAAACAACCCCATTAAAAAGAGGGCAAAGAATATGAACAGACACTTCTCAAAAGAAGACATTTATGTGGCCAAAAAACATATGAAAAAATGCTCATCCTCACTGGTCATTAGAAAAATGCAAATCAAAACCACAATGAGATACCATCTCATGCCAGTTAGAATGGTGATCCTTAAAAAGTCAGGAAACAACACATGCTGGAGAGGATGTGGAGAAATAGGAACACTATTACACTGTTAGTGGGAGTGCAAACTAGTTCAACCATTGTGGAAGACAGTGTGGTGATTCCTCAAGGTTCTAGAACCAGAAATACCATTTGATCCAGCAACCCCATTACTAGATATATATCCAAAGGATTATAAATCATTCTAATATAAAGACACATGCACATGTATGTTTATTGTGGCACTGTTCATAATAAAGACTTGGAACCAACCCAAATGCCCACCAATGATAGACTGGATAAAGAAAATGTAGTACATATACACCATGGAATACTATGCAGCCATGAAAAAGGACGAGTTCATGTCCTTTGCGGGGACATGGATGAAGCTGGAAACCATCATTCTCAGCAAACACAAGAACAGAAAAACCAAACACCTCATGTTCTCATTCATAAGTGGGAGTTGAACAATGAGAACACATGGACATGGGAATGGGGGGTCATCACACACTGGGGCCTGCCGAGGGGTGGGGGGGTTGGGGGAGGGATAGCATTAGAAGAAATACCTAATGTAGATGACAGGTTGATGGATGCAGCAAACCACCATGGCATGTGTATAGCTATGTAACAAACCTGCACATTCTGCACATGTACCCCAGAACTTAAATTTTAGAATATATATATATATATATAAAAAATACAATTATGTACAGTACATAATACTTGAAAATGATAATAAATGACTGGTGATAATAAAAAAAGAAAATAAACAACTAAGATCAGAGAAGAACTAAATAAAACTGAAACTCAAAGAAAACATACAAAGGATTAACAATGAAAACAAAAAGTTGAGTCTTTGAACAGGTAAATAAAATTAATAGACTGCTACCTAGATTAACAAAAAAAAAAAAAAGAGAGAAGATCCAAATAAGTACAATCAGAAATGACAAAAGTGACATTACAACTGATACCACAGAAATACAAAAGATCCTCACAGACTACTATGAACATCTCTAAGTGCACAAGCTAGAAAACCTAGAGGAGCAGGATAAATTCCCAGAAATGTACACCCTACCAAGATTGAACCAGGAAGAAATTGAAATCTTGGACACACCAATACAAGTTAGAAAATTGAATCAATACTTTAAAATTACCAACTAGAAAACGCTCCAAACCAGATGGATTCATAGCCAAATTCTACCAGACACACAAAGGAGAGCTGATACCAATCTTACTGAAACTCTTCCAAAAAAAATCAAAGAGGAGAGATTCCTCCCTAACTCATTCTACAAAACCAGTATCATCCTGATACCAAAATCTGTCAAGGACACAACAAAAAAGAAAACTATAGACCTATACTCCTAATAAACATAGATGTAAAAATCCTCAACAAAATACTAGCAAACCAAATCCATCAGCACATTAAAAAGATAATTCATCACTATCAAGTGGGTTTTTTTATGGGATGCAAGGATGGTTCAACATATACAAATTAATAAATGTAATTCACCATATAAACTCAATTGAAAACAAAAACCGTATGATCATCTCAAATGAGGCAGAAAAAGCATTTGATAAAATTTCCTCATGATAAAAACCTGAACAAACTAGGCATCAAAAGAACATACTTCAAAATAATAAGAGCCATCTATGACAAACCCACACCAACATCATACTGAATGGGCAAAAGTTGAAAGCATTAATCCTAAGAAATAGAGCAAGAGAAGGGTGTCCACTTTCACCACTTCTATTCAGTATAGAAGTGAAATCCTAGTAAGAGCAATCAGGCAAGAGAAAGAAAGAAAAGGCATCCAAATAGGAAATGAAGTCAAATTATCTCTATTCACCAAGAACACAATTCTACACCTAGAAAATTCTAAAGATTCCTCCAAAAGACTACTAGGCCTGATAAATGACTTCAGTAAAATTTCAGGATACAAAATCTAAGTAAAAAAATCAGTAGCATTTCTGTATACCAATAATGTTCAAGTTGAGAACATTAAGAATACACTTTCATTTACAATAGCCACAAAAAAATAAAACACGTAGGAATACATTTTACCATGCAAGTAAAAGATCTCTACATGGAGAACTAGCAAACACTGATGAAATAAACCATACATGACACAATCAAATGGAAAAACATTCCATGCTCATGTATTGGAAGAATATTATTTAAATGACCATACTACCCAGAGCAATCTACAGATTCAATGCAATTCCTATCAAATTACCAATGTCATTTTTTACAGAATTAGAAAGACCTATTCTAAAATTCATATGGAACCATAAAAGAAGCCTGAATATTCAAAGCAATTGTAAGCAAAAAGAACAAAGTTGGAGGCATCTCATTACCCAAATTTAAACTATACTACAAGGATATGGCAACCAAAACAGCATGGTACTGGTGCAAAAACAGACACACAGACCAATGGAACAGAATAGAGAATCCAGAAACAAAGCCACACACGTTACAACCAACTGATCTTTGACAAAGAAAACAATAATATACTATGTGGAAAGGACATCCTGTTTGATAAATGGTGCTGGGAAAGCTGGCTAGCCATATACAGAAGGATGAAACTATACCCCTTCCTCTCACCATACACAAAAAATTAACTCAAAATAAATTACAGACTTAAATGTAAGGCCTCAAACTATAAAAATCCTAAAAGAAAACCTAGGAAAAATTCTCCTAGACATTGGCCTAGGCAAATAATTTATGACTAAGTCCTCAAAAACAAATGCAATTAAAACAAAAATTAACAAATGGAACCTAATTAAACTAAAGAACTTCTACACAGCTAAAGAAATTATCAACAGAGTAAATAGAACACATACCAAAGGGGAGAAAATATTTGCAAACTATGCTTCTGACAAAGGCCTAATATTCAGAATCTATAAGGAACTTAAATAAATCAACAAGAAAAAAAAAAAAAAACACTAAAAAGTGGGCAAAGGGCGTGAACAGACATTTCTCAAAAGAAGACATACAAGGCAGCCAACAAACATAGGAAAAAATGCTCAACATCATTAATCAGAGGAAATGCAAATTACAACCACAATAACATACCATCTCAGACCAGTGAAAACTGTTATTAAACAGTAAAAAAATAACAAATGTTGTTGAGGATGTTGGTGGAAATGTAAAGTAGTTCAATCCCTATGGAAAACAGTATGGAGATTTCTCAAAGAACATAAAAATAGAACCACCACTCAATCCAGCAACCCCACTACTGGGTACACGCCCAAAGGAAAAGAAGTTGTTTTACCAAAAAGAGCACTTGTATGTTTATTGCAGCACTTCACAACAGCAAAGTCAAGGAATCAACCTAAGTGTTCATCAATGGTGGACTGGATAAAGAAAATGTGGTACATCTACACCATGGACTACTACACAGCCATAAAAAGGAATGAAATCATTTCCTTCACAGCAACCTGGATGCAGCTGGAGGCCATTCTTCTAAATGAATTAAAGCAGAAACGGAAAATCAAATTCCACGTTATTACAGGTGGGGGTTAAACAAAGGATACACATGTATATAAAGATGGAAACAATAGACACTGGAGACTCCAAAAGAAGTCCAAAACCACCTACTGAGTACTATGTTCACTATTTGGGTGATAGGCTCAATGGAATTCCAAACCCCAGCATTCCACAATATGCGCATATGACAAACCTGCACATGTAACCCCTGAATCTATTTCTCAGAAACAGAATGAAACATATGCATTGAGTCAACAAATTATATAACCTAGTTTCCAATGGCTAGAATTAAACCAAAAGTCCAATATATTTCAGTCTCTGATCACAAGAAAACCAGTCCAATCCAGTAACCAAAGAGTGGAACTAAAAGCAGCCCTCCGTGGTGGCTCATGTCTGTAATGCCAGCACTTTCGGAGGCCGAGGTGGGTGAATCATTTGAGGTCAGGAGTTCGAGATCAGCCTGGCCAACATGGAGAAACCCTGTCTCTACTAAAAATACAAAAATTAGCTGGGCGTGGTGGTGGGTGCCTGTAATCCCAGCTACTCAGGAGGCTGAGGCAGGAGAATCACTTGAACCCGGGAGGTGGAGGTTTCAGTGAGCTGAGATCACGTCACTGCACTCCAACCTGGGTAACAGAGTGAGACGCCGTCTCAAAAAAAGAAAAAAAGTAGCAGCCTTCTCATAATTACAACCAATAACCCATTTGACGAATTTGGCCTCCAAATTTGGACTCTGAAGGGTTAGAGGTACTGGCTTTCTTAGGGAGTGGGAGTAGAGTCAGTAAGAGCTGCACTGAGCTGAAAGCTGCAACTACCATGTGGCCAATGAACTCCTTAGTGTTCAGCAGGCAAAGGAGTCACTGTAAGGTTGGTGGTCATTGCTACTGATACCCACGAAGAACTAGGGCTGCACTCCACAGTGGGAGCAGGAATGAGTAGGTCTGAATGCTGCGGATTCACCGGGGTGTCTCACAGTGCTACTGAGCCTAGTATTAACTATTCAGGAGCAATTATGGCAAATGTGTCTGAACTTGGGTAAAGCAAGAACAAACCCTGACAAGGATCTGAGTGCAATTAGTTTATTTGGGAATAAGCCCAGAAAACACCAATAGGGAAGTGAGTAGCAAGGTAGGAGGTGGAGAAAGCCAGTATTATCAACCAATTTATCACTGTAGGCAACTGGAGCTCACTCCTGCTGGGCAACTCCGGCAGTCAGTGTAGAACATCATAAGCCCAAAGGTGAGGAAGCTGGGTAATTATACATCATCTCCAGGTACACCGGTGGTTCAGGGCTGCTTCCAGGGGGTTCACTGTCTAATACTCTAGCTTGTTCTTTGCCTGTATCCAGGGAAAAAAGCCTTCAGTCACAGGGCACACAGATGTTCACAGTATGCAGCCTTCGGAAAATGGAAGTGAATGCCGCAGTTACCTAGAGAGGACACCAACACTGTCTGCTGCAAACCACAACCCAAGAAGGGCAGAGCAGCTAAAAGTTTACATGAAAGTCTGGACCCATACATTAGGCATGCAATCCAAACCAGCTTAATTGCTGACCAAGCACAAGGGGAATCCACGAGGAGTGGTGGTGGAGGTGAAGCAAAGATGGAGAATATAAAGTATAACATCAAAACCCATCACAGTAGCTGGACCATTACGCATGTCTTGTATCCTCCCAGACATCACAATGGGATACTAGTTTGAAAAGAACTCTGCATCTAACTGGGCTTATTCCTCTCCTCTCTGAAAAGAAATTAGTATGCCCTGTTCGCATGAAAATAAAAAGGAAGACTCCTTATTATCATAACATTACCTAAAATGAGAGCATGATTAGATTGGAGTGGTTGCCAGGAGGAGACGGTATCTGACCCAGATTGTTTGTACCTTCTCAGATTCCCTTGTCTGCCTCCTGGACCATGCTGCCACATCTAGGGCTGGACCAGTACTTGCCCATTGTGTGCCAGGGCCTCCCTTTCATTACTGTCGCATAGCATAGACCATCAGTTACACATGTAGAACTTCTGGCTTTTCCCACCACTTCCAGATGCAAAAGAAACACTATAATGTAGAGCACAGGCCCAGCATCCCAAACAGCTGCTGATGGGGGCCAGATGACTTAATCTGAAAGTGTGGTAGAATTACCTTCCCACAGGCTAACTTTGACCAATAGGAAGTGGGTCTAGGAGGAGCCAGGTCCATAGATCTTTGTCCCTTCCTCCTTCCCTTTAACTGCTGTGAGTCAGCTACTCTGCACAGCCTAACTGGAGGCATCTGACATGCTGAACACCTGCTGGGGCTTGCCACCTTCATCATGGGGCAGCGGGCAGAGCAGTGAGAGTTCACTGCATGGCTTCCCTCCTCCCCTGCCCCAGCTCCCTCTCCCTCATTCCAGCCGCCCTGGGTTGCACTTCCCAAATAAAGTCTCAGCTCTTTAAATCCTTGCTACAGGTTCTATATTTTAGAAAACCTGGCTTAAGACATAACACTTCAACCAGGATCACTCTCAATTCAATGTTCAGCTTGGAGTTTTTCAGATCACACAGACGCTGTGAGTCCCAGCCTCAAACCTATAGGTGGTGATTAAGAACTCTCAGGATTGTTTTTTCAAGGACTGTTCCATTGCACATTTAGCCAAAACCGAAACAGGCCAGTCTCGTTCTGTGGGGAAGTTTTCTTTCACCCTTAGCAGGTTCAAGTCTCTAATCAGACCTCTTATCTTTCTGGGCACTAAACCATCTTTGTTTTCTTTCCCATGCATGGCCATAGAAAGCCAAGGCTCTAGGGCACAAGGTAATCTTAGAGCAAACTGGAGATCCAGAGCTCACGTACTCCTGGGGAAGCATGCCTTCTTGACATTCTGGTCTCTGCTTCTCCTTTATACTTCCTGCTCAGCCATGCTTTTAAGAAGTTGTTTCCTTTTGTTTTATATTCTGCATTTTAAGTATCTTATACTACAAGGGTTTTCTTGGGACATCTAGTCCACAGTGTTGCATGAAAAAATAATTTTGGAGAACATATTTTTTATATTGAAACAATCTGAAATTTACAGCAAAGTTGCAAGTATAATACAAAGAACATTTTTTCCAGAATCATTTGAGATAAATTCCCAACATGATGCCTGTAATCCACCTACCCTTCAATATTTTAGCATGTTTCTTGTCCAAAAAAAGGATAATTCTACAAAACCTCATACAATGACCAAAATCAAGAAATTGACATTTATATCCTAATCCCCAGATCTGTACAAGTCTTGCCATTTGTTCTAACAGCCGCCTTCATCAGAAAAGGATCTAATTCAAAATTATGTGCTTCATTTTTTTGTCATGTCTTTTTATTCTCTTTTAATCTGAAATGGTTCCTCTGTCTGGCCTTGACTTTCACAAACTTGACAACTGTGATGATTAAAGAATAGTTATTTCGTAATACACCCCTTGATTTGGGATTGTCTGATGTCTCCCCACGAGTATGCATATTTGGCAGAAATGTCATAGAAGTGAGGCTGTGTTATCTTTGATTCGTCCCAACACTGAGGATGTTCACTTGATGCAGTTTATGTCTATCAGGCCATTCCACTGCATAGTTTCTCTTTTCTGTTTCAAAATTAATGAATATTTTCTGGGTATTTTGAAATTATGTAAATTTCCCGTTGCTCATCAAAATGTCAATTTATTTATTTGGTAATGTATATTAGTATACACTTAGTGGGTTATAAAATGTTACAAGTTGTCTTATTCCATTCAGCTGCTGTAACGGAGTACGTTAGACTAAGCAATGTACAAACCACAGAAATTTACAGTTCTGGAGGCTGGGAAAACCAAGATCAAGGTGCTAGCGGATTCAGTGTCTGATGAGAGCCCATTCCTCGTAGACGGCGCCTTCCTGCTGAGTTTTTTTTCAATGGCAAAAGGGGCAAATATGCTCCCTTAAATCTCTTTTATAAGGATACTAATCCCATACATGAGGGTGGAGTCCACATGATTTAATCACTTCCCAAAGGGCTCCACCTCTTAATACTGTCACATTGCAGATTAAGTTTCAACACAGGAATTGACAGGGGTACACCAACATTCAGACCATAGCACTATTTGCTGTGATAGTGATCCTCAATAAAATGTTCAAATTGTCCTTTATTTGGCTCCCAGGCAATCAGTGGAGTAAACTAAGAAACATGCATATGCATGTATGGATATGTACACATATACATAAATACATGTATATACATACACTTAAATTCATATTTATTCATATACCTGCCTACATATATTGAGAATCCGAAGTTTACACAGATACCAATTTCAATCCAACCATTACAGTTTTATCCCCTTATACTTTGTAACTCTCCCTCTCTGACCATGAGATATCTGGCTCCCAATTATTCTTAATATACTTAGTTGAACAACATCTGCATCTGTAACCAGTTTCCAATCTCTCCTGCACTCCTCTCTCCCAAAACTCAGCAGGAAGGCGCCGTCTATGAGGAATGGGCTCTCATCAGACACCAAATCCGCTAGCACCTTGATCTTGGTTTTCCCAGCCTCCAGAACTGTAAATTTCTGTGGTTTGTACATTGCTTAGTCTAATGTACTCTGTTATAGCAGCTGAATGGACTAAGACAACTTGTAACATTTTATAACCCACTGAGTGTACACACTCTTCTCACCCCACTCAACTCCACCCACCATGCCAAGCAGCCACCCCTGTCACCTAGACTTCCTCCTCTTCAGGCCAGGGCTCTGATACCCCATGCCAGGCAGCCCTATGGAGATGCCTCCCTCACACAGTACTGCATGGACACCCTCCTCACCCTATTGGCTTCACCACCCTGCACTATGTCACCTATTGTGTGGATGCTTGATTTACCCCTCTTAGCTTCTGACATCCTGTGCTGGGCAGGCCTGCTGTGCAAATACCCTTCTTACTCCATTCTTGCTCTGACACCTGCACCAGGTGCACCCCTACATGAACACCCTCCTCACTCAGCTTGGACTCCATCGCCCCACTCTGGGCCACAATGGCTGGCACCTGCCCACCCCAGCACGGACGCCTCTATCTTGCCCTAATGGCTTTAAAAATGAATTGTTCAGAAAGAGAGGGGGAAGTAGAAGGGACACTAGAGTTTTTAACATGTATATTTAAAGTATACACTTAGCCAATAGTCCTATCTCCATCCCTATCATTTCAAGGATTTGGGAATGACAATTCCTGGCACCACTACATGTGAACACCCCAGCGTCTTAAATGTTATTGTTGTCAGTTGGTTTTTCTCTCCTTTTTTTCCTTTTTATAGCTCTAAAATTGCTAGTTATTATAATTATTTTGTATAGTCAGTGCTTCCTTATACTAATCAATATTTTACCTGTTATATTCCCCATTGCCTATTATATCAAATTCCTTCCATCTAGATTGATTTTGTTTTTCCTAAACTATATTCTTCAGTAGTCCTTTCAACAACAGTCTACAAGAGATGAACTTTTTTGCCTTTTTTTCAGATGGCATTATTTCACGCATACATTTTAACATTTTTTTTGTTGTTGTTGTTCTCACTCTTTAATGACAGCTTAACCACATAGAACAGTGTAGGGTGATCAATGATCTGCTTTGGACTGAGGGATTTCCCAGGACTTAGAACTTTCAGTGCTAAAACCAGGACAGTTTCTAGCAAAATGTCATGGTTGATCACCCTCTGTTATGTTCCATTTCTTTGCGCTCACCAGTATTAAAAATATCATTGTCTTCTGATGTCTAGCTGTGCTTCTGAGAAAACTTCTGTGTGCTAAAGTTTGTTTCTTTGAGGATAACCTATTATTTCTCTCTGGCTGCTTGTAAGATTTTCTCTTTGTTAGTCTATCCACAGTGTTGCTTTATAAATTTATTTTCTGTTCATTCTATTCAGGACTAGTTACACTACTGAATATAAAGATTTCATATCTTTCAATTTTGGAAAAATTTTAACCAATCCTTAAACATCTCATCTACTTTTTTTTTTTTTTTTGAGACGGAGTCTTGCTCTGTGCCCCAGGCTGGAGTGCAGTGGCACAATCTCGGCTCACTGCAAGCTCCGCCTCCCGGGTTCCCTCACACCATTCCCCTCCCTCAGCCTCCCGAGTAGCTGGGACTACAGGCGCCTGCCACCATGCCTGGCTAATTTATTTGTATTTTTAGTAGAGATGTGGTTTCACCATGTTAGCCAGAATGGTCTTGATCTCCTGACCTCACGATCCACCCACCTCAACCTCCCAAAGTGCTGGGATTACAGGCATGAGCCACCACACCCAGCCTCATCTTACTTTAGAATTCCTGTTAGATATTGCCATGAACCTAATGTCTTTGTTCCCCCAAAATTCATATGTTGAAATACTAACCCCCAATTTGATGGTATTAGGAAGTGGGTCCTTTTGGAGATAATTAGATCATGAGGATGGAGACCTCTTAAATGGGATTAGTGCCCTTATAAGAAGACATGAGGTTTTTCGCTAGTTTGTTTGTTTCCTCTCTGCTCTCCACCAGAGGAAGATACAATGAGTAGACAGCCATCTGCAAACCAGGAGACAGGCCCTCACCAGACACTCGATATGCTGGTACTTTGATCTTAGACTTCCAGTCTCTGGAATGGTAATAAATACATTTCTGTGGCTTATAAGTCACCCAGTTTATGAAACTTTGTTTAGCAACCCAAGATAAAACAGATATTCTGTCTTTTCTCACTATATTCCATACGCTTCTTTATCCCTCAAACTTGACTTTTTTTTTTTTTTGAGATGGAGTCTCGCTCTGTGGCCCAGGCTGGAGTGCTGTGGCCGGATCTCAGCTCACTGCAAGTTCCGCCTCCCAGGTTCACGCCATTCTCCTACCTCAGCCTCCCAAGTAGCTGGGACTACAGGCGCCCGTCACCATGCCCGGCTAATTTTTTTTTTTTTTTTTTTTTTTTTTTTTGTATATTTTAGTAGAGATGGGGTTTCACCATGTTCGCCAGGATGGTCTCGATCTCCTGACCTCGTGATCCACCCACCTCGGCCTCCCAAAGTGCTGGGATTACAGGCTTGAGCCACCATGCCCGGCCTATCTCTCAGACTTTTCTACCTCTACCCTTTCTGCTTTTCATTCTGGATAATTTCCCCAGCCCTATCTTCCAGATACATAAGTATAATTTCAATGATATTGAATCTGATGTTTAACCCATTGTATTTGTCCAACATACCCCAGACTGGGCAATTTACAACAGAAAGAGGTTTAATTGGACTTACAGTTTCACATGGCTGGGGGAGGTCTCACGATCATGGCAGAGGGTGAAAAACAGTTCTTACATTGTGGCAGCAAGAGAGAATGAGGAAGAAGCGAAAGTGGAAACCCCTGATAAACTCATCAGATCTTGTGAGACTCATTCACTATCATGAGAACAGCATGGGAAAAACCACCCCCCATGATTCAATTACCTCCCCCTGGGTCCCTCCCACAACATGTGGGAATTCTGGGAGATACAATTCAAGTTGAGATTTGGGTGAAGGCACAGCCAAGCCATATCACCCATTGAGTTTTTAACTTTATTGGTTAAAATTTTGTTTCTGGAAGTTTTATTTGGTTCATATTCAAAGGTTTTAAAATTTTTTTTCAGAAGGTTATGCTACTTATTTGTACACTGTTATTTTTCTCCCGCTTTAATCCTTACAAACATTTACTTTGTATCCTCAATCAGATGATTTCACTTGAGTTCAAGGACTCCAACCTCCCTGCATGTGCTGACTCTCTCTCTTTCTCTCATGATGGATTATTTTCCCACATGATTTATGATTTCGATTGTGAGATAATAATTCTAGCGGTTTATTTTTTCTGTGACAGACCCGTGGGCCTGGTTATGGAAATGTATTTTCAAACTGGTTTTGCATTTACTGCTGCCTGGTACCCCAGGGATACCAATACACAGTGATGCACTTTAATTATTTTTCAGTTAGGGATTTCTGGGACGCCTAAAGAGTGTTTAGAAATCCAAACTTGAGAGAGACATAAATCAGACTTACAGGTTCCTCTGAGGATATGTACATATATATTTTATCAAAAGCGCAGACCAAGAGATATAATTGCCTCTTTGTCTCCCTGCAATGGTGGATTGCTTTTCTAGTCACTTCTTGCTTTAAGACAACTGTCCTTTGATGGACTTAGCTTTATGCAAAGGCCCTATTTACAGCATAGCATTTCAATCAGGTTCAAGGTCACTAAGACAGAAACCCCCATCCTCACCTTCACCCATGTAAAGGACAGCTCCAACATCCTGTATTCAAAACTGTTTTATCTAGTACTTTTATGTATTTGTAGTGGGATATTTGGGACACTGTCTTTGTCTGTCCTGCGAAAATTGCCATTCCGCCCTCTTATACACCACCAGGCACCTCTTATATACCACTTAGGAGCATCTCAACGGCACCTGTCCCTTGTTCTGGCTTCTGCTGTAGTTATAAGCTCTATTTGGATTCTGACTGGCTTCAGCAGTCACAAGCTGGCAGATTTTCTAAAACTGCCCCCACTTTCTCCTAAAAAGGAAAAGAGAGTGGGCATTAGTTACAATCTCACATTAGTAACAATCTCATTAACAGCATTAGTAACAATCTCATTAACAGCATTAGTAACAATCTCACATGTCTTTCACACCTTTCCTTGTTCTTTCACATGTGCCACTAAATTCAGCACCCATAACAATGGCTTTCATGATCTAGCTCTTGCCTCTGCCATCCAGCTCAAACCACAGCTCTAAACAACATTTAAACATCCTTGCCACATGGCTTTAACACCGCCCCACCTTTCTATTTGGACATCTGACTTTATCATTTCCAATTTTCACCTGCACCCCCGATTCTAACTTGGTCTTCCTCTAAGTAATTACACTCTACTCATTCTACTCATTCTCTGTAGGTCTGGTGTAATTGGTTCCCAACTGACCTGAAATGTCTCGTGGCCACATACCACACTGTGCTACTATACAAGTTGCCCCTGGTTTCCTCCAAGACTACCGCAATGGCCTTTGAGGTGATGTTAATGGCTGCCAGACTTTGAGGTGATGTTAATGGCTGCTCCTAAAAGAGCAATATGATCCTTTCTCTGCAGTTCTGTAGCATTTATAACTTGGTGTAACCATTTAGTACTTATCGATCTACTGTTGTCTTCTTTGCTATTGTTTCCTATGTGTAAGGGATTGTTCCCTAACTTAAAAGCTTATAAAGCAGAAGTCAGCAATTTGTTTCTATAAAGAACCAGATGGTAAATATTTAAGATTTTGTGGGCCATATAGTCTCTATGTTGATGACTCAACTCTGCCATTGTTTCAGGAAAGCAGCCTTAGACGATGCATACACAAATGCCCGCAGATGTGTTCCAGTATAACTTCATTTGCAAAAACAGGCAGCCAAGGCTGGGTGTGCTGGCTCATGCCCATAATCCCATCACTTTGGGAGGCCGAGGTGGGTGTATCGTCTGAGGTCAGGAGTTCAAAACCAACCCCGTCAACACAGTAAAACCCCATCTCTACTAAAATTACAAAATTAGCCAGGCATGGTGGTGGTGGGCACCGGTAATCCCAGTTACTCGGGAGGCTGAGGCAGGAGAATCTCTAGAACCCAAGAGGTGGAAGTTGCAGTGAGTTGAGATCACGCCATTGTACCCCAGCCTATGTGACAAAAAAAAAAAAAAGAAAGAAAGAAAAAAAACAGGCAGCCAACTCACAGCTACAGTATGCCAACCTCTGTTCTAAAGGATATAATGACTGCATATTATTCTTTATCTTCCTCAAATAGGAAAACCTCAATAAATGTTCAATACTTGGACATTCATACTCCTTGGCCTTGATAGTGTATGGAAGAGCTCAGAAACAGCTGCCTGGCTATTCCAACCCCAATAAAAGCATAAGCCAATTGAATTTTAAATCCCCACACTAAATATTAATCAGTATTTCAGTATTTGCCTTGATTACACTGAAATTTAGGAATTGTTCCCTTGTCCTCAGCCCCTAACATCAATTGGACGTTTCAACTTTTTTCTTCTGGTTGTATTAACTGATTTCGTTCAGTAAGATATTTTTCAGAGACAAGTAGATGAATGCACAAAATCACAAATGGGCAGTCCGGGTAAGAGAAGCTAACAAATGTGATGCAAAAATATGTGGCTATTCCATAGAACGATAACAATTATTTCACATTGTCAGCCTCGTCTTATCTTGGCTCCTTTCTGTTAAGGTTTGTGAAGTTTTGAGCACCCTTTTGCTATTTTTAAGCATAAGCTTGTATCCTTTCTTTCCTTCCCTGCAACCACGACCTTTACAGCATGTGGGAAATAACAACAAATAAGTATTTAAAGGCATGGTAATCATTGCTGAGTGATGCATATTTTCTATTGTAAATGAGTATATTTAAACCCTCATTAATCTTTTAGAAATTTTGTATTAATCTTTTGGAAATTTGGTTGGTACGACTCCATCAGGCCAAGCAATTCTGGGACTGGAACTCAATCAAATTCCTGCATCTGTGGATCTGAGGACAAAACCCACCATTCTGTCAAGGTTCTTCTAAGACTGACAAATGATCGTTCCTAAGATGCAGCCCTTCATCAGTGCATATCTATTTCTACCCCAGTGCCAAATAAGGATTAATTTCAGGAGCTGTTAAAGAATAGTAAGAGGAAGAGGCAGAAAAGAGACACCAGAAGAAAGCCGATAGAAATAGGAAAAGGTCAGGTTCCGAACGGTGGCTTTGAGATCACTCTCCAGTAGTGTGGGTTCCCAGAGCTGTGCACCCTACCCAGCTAAGTGTACTCTCCTGTACAGGATGATCTGAATATCTGAAATGTTTGAATTTTGTCAAAATACTTTGCTTTCTACCTCACTTTCTGTTTTCCTTATCTTACTTTAATTTACAAAAAGAGAGATAGGAGAGAGCTAACTCAGGGAACATCTGCTGACAAGGGTTCCAAAGGATGTTTGGTGGAAAAGTGCTCTCAAGAAGCCAACTATCTATATTTTGCACTTCTAACTCTCTAAAGCTTCACTTAGTTGAAAACCATACATTCTACAAAACTAAGGACATAAGTTATACATGGTACTTATGGGGTGTGTAGAGTGGTACCTCCTTTTGTTTGCCCTAAAATACCATTCTTATTTTGTTACATGTAGAAATAGATATTGTTCCTATACATGTAAAAATAGATATTTATTCTTTCCCCTCTTCTTTGGGGGGGGGGAATTCTCACATCAATACCCACCTCATGGTCCTCATAGCAACTGCCATTTGTTCTCTTGCCCCAGATCCCTAGGTCCCATAAGTACTAAGCACCAGTATCACTTGGGATTCAACAGGAAAACAAACCCACACACGCAATTTCAACATTGGAATTAGAGGGTAAAATGAACAAATGAAAACACTGAGGTAGACCAGAGGTACAAAGTGCAGGAAACATCTTCCACCCTTAGGGCTATAGGACAAAGAGAAAAGGCTGGAATCACTAAGACCTGGAAGCTCAGAGAAGAAGCCCAGGGACCCAGTGCAGACCTCCAAGGAAGGACACTGACAGCCATTTCCAGATCTGGGGTTGCCAAAAGAAGCAGGAGGCTGGAACCAACTGCCCCTGTGGGGCAAAATGCTACAGGGTGATGCTGATGGACCAACAAGCAGGAGAGAGGAGGGTCCTTCTCCCCTTCATCCTGCCTTTCCATCTTCTTCTGGGGCTCTCTAGGGGTAGAGCCTAATAGAGAACCAGATGGCAGAGGAGGAAAGAAGAATGTAGGTTAGAATGTCCCAGACCCAGCATCACAAAGCCAACTTGAGAAGATTTATTTGGAACTGAGAGATGCTATCTTAATAACCAGCACAGCACCTGATTCATGTTGGTCACATTTTCTTAATTTAGAGCAAGAAAGAACAGGAGGTCGCTCTCTTCAACAGTTGGAAGATGTTGTTTCCTGACATTGGAGAAAACCTGACAAAAGTCAGGGCAATTTGCACTAGTTGCAGAATCAATTATTACTATGGATCAAAACAAATTAAAATATCTGAAAAGGAACCCCCAGGGCAGGATCCATTTTTAGAAAAAAAAAAAAAAAAAGTACTCATACAGAGTAGCTACAATGACCAGAAACTCAAACAGTAAATTATTGCACCTTTACACACACACACACACACACACACACACAGTGCTTAAGAACTATTGTCTGACCAGACCTGTGCTTCTGTGCTTCCATCACCTCTAAAAGTCACTTTTCTCTCACTTGTATGAAAAACTCTAAATCTCATTTCCCAACATGCCAACACGTAGAGGAAACTGACTGTAGCATATTTCACCCTGGATGTGTAGGCACCTTCAGAAACACTTCATAGATGTAGAGTAGAGTTAGAGTTTCTGGAAGCAGCACATGCTAAGGGCATAATCTCTCACATATAACAATTGCACACCCAAAAAAAGAAACATATTGCCTCATATCCTATAAAGTAAAACACAAAGAAACAAGAATTGAAAGAACAGAAGATCCTAGTAAATTTCTACCAAAAATTAGAATTGGTTTTGGGGATTCTGGAAATGTGAACCATTGCAGGTCTAGACCAGAGAAGAAAAGTCATATTTACTCAAAAAGTTACTACTATCACTGCATAAACCTTGACTTTTAGCAAACCGAACTTAGGTAAAAAACCGAACTTATCTCTGCTAAGGCTAGAGATAAATTAATAAAAATGCATGCAAATAAACAAAACATGTGGACTAATAAAATGTTTTATTACAAAGGGAAAGGAAATGTTTTTCTGAACAGCTGGAGGAAGAATATATATTGAGAATTATTTTCTTTAAAAGAAGAATTTTATTGTGTTAAAATACACATAAAATATATTTTTTTAACCATTTTTAAGTGTACAGTTTAATGGCATTAAAGACATTCACATTGTTGTACAGCCCAGAATGTTTTCAAAATTTCTTTACAATCTCCCCCAAAATACAAAGATAGTTTCTCAGGAAAAAAAATAATACAGGAGACTAGTAGAAGAGAACAGATTGCAATAAAAGCAGAAATAAAGGGAAGAACACTAAAAACTAAGATGCAATATGTTTTAATGAAATTGCATTAAAATTCACATTAGAGGCAATAAAAAGCAAAACTGACAAAAACCTATTCAGCAATGTAGAGGATAAACTTGAAATTCACCCAGAACAAAAAAGAAAGATGTAAGAAATACAAACCGTAACAGAGATGAGAACAGAAGTGAAAGAAAGTTGACTGGTCTAAGCCAATCAAGGAAGCTCTGCCTTGGTCTCATAGTGATTGGTTCCAAGTGGGCATATGACCTGTGACTACCCAATCAGAGTGAAACACAGAGCTTTTACTCAACAAATGCGGGAACAGATGCTGTCTCTCCTTCTAGGTATGAATAAAGAAGCCTGCAGCCCTGGAAACTGCTGGCAACCATATCACTTAAATGAGGGAAAGTATCCTGAGAATGCAGCTTACAAAGGATTAGAGAAGGGCAGAGCCAGGAGAATTGGTGCCCTGATAACAATAGGAATTTAGGGCATGTGACACCTAAACACCTTCCTGTCTCTGAACCATTCAGCTTTTTATTTAACATAACACACTTTGTTGTTTAAGCAAACTTGAGTTTGAGTTCTCTTTAAATTCAAAAATATTTTAATGAATACTATCAGTAAAATCCCTGGATTAGTAAAATTCTCTGAAATCAGAATGCCCAATCTGAAGATTTTTTTTTAAAAGAAAGATTATTTCTAAGAAAGCTAATTTTTTTTTTTTTTTTTTTTTTTTTTTTTTTTTTGAGACAGAGTCTGGCTCTGCCGCCCAGGCTGGAGTGCAGTGGCCGGATCTCAGCTCACTGCAAGCTCCGCCTCCCGGGTTCACGCCATTCTCCTGCCTCAGCCTTCCGAGTAGCTGGGACTACAGGCGCCCGCCACCTCGCCCGGCTAGTTTTTTGTATTTTTTAGTAGAGACGAGGTTTCACCGGGTTAGCCAGGATGGTCTCAATCTTCTGACCTTGTGATCCGCCCGTCTCGGCCTCCCAAAGTGCTGGGATTACAGGCTTGAGCCACCGCGCCCGGCCAGAAAGCTAATTTAAAAGACCTACGCTTAAGTCTAACCCACTGAAAGTTTTAAATGTCAATGGAGGAGAAAATATACGAGAAGCCTTCAAACAGAAAAATGTCCATCTCACCTTAAATTTCTTAGAAATACTAAACATCACTGCAATTAAACAATGTTTATAGAATTTTGAGAAATTATTGTTTTGACTCAAGAATTTAAAATATAGAAAAACTTCATTTGGACATAAAAATAGTAAAAAGATTTATCTAGCTATACAGAAATTGTGAAAGTATAACAATAGCCTTCCTGAAACCTTAATCAAAAACAATGTAAGTAAACAAGTGATGAATCAAAATTATAAATGCAAGAAAGTAAAAATGATAACATAAATATACTGGTAGTAAGCACAAAATTTGTTAAAATGCTTGAAAAATTCATTCCAAATCCAAAGTACCAATAAGTGTTAAAGAATAATTTCCATGGTTAAAACAATAAATGATATTTAATAAAAAATGTGGCTTTGTTATATCAATTTAAATTAACAAGCCCTTAAAGGACCCAAGGGGAAAGGACGGGAACTTAAAAGCATGAAACAGACTAAATTCTTCACTGGGCAAAGAAAGGAGTCAGAGGTTATAATTCCAGGCCAGCCACGGTGGCTCATGCCTATAATCTCAACACTTTGGGAAGCCGAGGCGGGCAGATCACCTGAGGCCAGGAGTTCAAAACCAGCCTGGCCAACATGGTGAAATCCTATCTCTACTAAAAATACAAAAATTAGCCAGGCATGGTGGCAGGCACCTGTAATCCCAGCTACTTGGGAGGCTGAGGCAGGAGAATCACTTGAACCCAGGAGGCGGAGGCTGCAGTGAGCCAAGATCATGCCATTGCACTCCAGCTTGGAAAACAAGAGTGAAACTCTGTCTCAAGAAAAAAAAAAAAAGTGACAATTCTGTTCTTGATTTCAATAAAGAGAGAAATTTTAATTAGATATTTGATAATATTAAAGGCAATCGCTGCTACAAATAAAGGCAAATCATGTAATTGTTAAAACACAATTTAGACCGGTCAATAGGTGCAGCAAACCACCATGGCACATGTATACCTATGTAACAAACCTGCACTTTCTGCACATGTATCCTGGAACTTAAGTAAAAAATTTTTTGAAAACCACGATTTAAAAAACAAAATACTCACTCGGTACATGTAGTCAAAGGCAGAAAACAGTAGAAAGCACAAGGGGATAGAAAAACCGCATAAACTAAGTGAAGAAAAACCAAATATAGGTGCATGAGAAAAATTAAAGGGAATCTTCCCTTTTATTAAAGTACACATTTTCTCACATTGGAATATTTTAAAATGCAAATCTCTATTTATAAAAGTTAAGTGAAACTTTTAAAAAATATTCAAAATAAAAGAAACAGCAATGGTCACATCATGATATTAGACTTTCCTTATTGTTTTAGAATATTGTTTAGAGTCCCAAAATTCAATATATTAAAAGCTATGTAGCATCAAATTCCAAAGAGAACATTAAGAACCTGCCATGCAGGCCCTCCAGTGCTTATATTATAAAAGAGGGCTTCACCCTCTGTATGGCAACCAGATCATATGAAGGAAAACAACTCAAAAGAACGTTAGCTGAATAGAGAAAGGTTTTAGAGGAGGCCTCAGTGAGGAAGTGTGCCGTGGCTTTTCTCTTTGTGGAGGGGAGGAGGGAGCACCATCCCCCAGCTCTGTGAAACCAAATTAGAGGTGTCTTCAACAAAAGGGGATCTGCATCACAGTTCCCCCATTGACCCTTTCACGTGCTGAACTTCAGAAGCTCGTAAACCTATTTAGATGTTGCCATCAGAGCACGGGAGCATATAGTAAAAAACGTCCTTTGAAGTTTGACATGTCTTCTTGAGAGTTGGGGGGCTTCTGTGAAAATGGAGATGTCTTCTCTGGAGAATGATGAAAGCTGGAACCTGGCTAGAGTAGAATGGAATGGAACAGAAGAGGCAACCGTGCAGTGAGACAAAAACAGGAGAGTTTCCTATGGCCAGGAGGACACCAGGAAAGTTAGGCAGGCTTGGGCCTTCTTGAAGATACCCCTTTAAGAAAGATGACTTACCAGGCGGAGGAAACCCAACAGAAAGAAGTGTACTGCAGGGGTGACAGCTGTGGGGAGACGGTCATAGAGACAAAAGAATTGTGTACTGGGCCTGTGATGGTCAATTTTATGTGCCAACTTGCACAGGCCACAGTGCTCAGGTATTCAATCAAGCACTATTCTAGATGTTTTTGTGAAAGTATTTTTAGATTAGATTAGTGTTTCCATCAATGTACTTTTGAGTAAAGCCGATTACCCTTGATAATGTGGATGGACCTCATCCAATCAGTTGAAGGCCTAAGGAGAGAAAAGACTGATATCCCCCAAGAAAGAGGGAATTCTACCAGGTGACTGCCTGCAAGCTCAAACTGTAACATCTACTTTTTCCTGGCTCTTCAGCTCACTGGCCTACCCTGCAGACTTTGGACTTACTGGCTCTCTACAATTACATAAACCAATTCCTTACAATTTCTCTCTCTCTCTCTCACTGTGCGCATGTACACATACGTGCACACGCACACATCCTATTGGGTCCTACCACACAGAAACCACATAAGGCCAGATGATATGAGCCAAGAGATCACTACAACACAGGATTACTATGTTTTTATAAGTTTCAGGAGTTTTTCTCTCGTTGCTTCTCCTATATACACACCACCAACCCAAAAGAGCCACAAAAAGAAAAAAGAACAGTGAGAAACAGACCCTACCTGCCTCATCAATGTCCTGAGCTTGGGTTAGGGGGACAGGGTGGGGAAGTGCAAATCGATGAGATATTAGAGTTTTATATTAGACTGAAATAGACATTTTTATCCAAAATATCATCAGGAACTAGGGAAGAGAAATATGCAGGGTACCTTTGAAGGCAGAGATCTAAGAGGGGAAAAAAAAAAAAAAAAAAAAAACCTATTTATAATTGTGTCTCAATCTCTTCAGATTGTAAGTCAGTTACTACTATGTCAGAACAATACCAAAAAGTAAGCTAAGGAAGGAGGAAAGACAGAAGGAAAAAGGGAAGGATGAAAGACAGAAGTTAGCAGGTAAAGCAATATAATTAACAAACTAGAAAGAAGTCAAGGTGGCCTGGCGTGGTGGCTCATGCCTGTAATCCCAGCACTTTGGGAGGCCAAGGTGGGTGGATCACTTGAGGTCAGGTGTTTGAGACCAGCCTGGCCAACATCGTAGAACCCCATCTCTACTAAAAAATACAAAAATTAGCCAAGTGTGGTGATGAGCACCTGAATCCCAGCTACTTGGGAGGCTAAGGCAGGAGAATCACTTGAACCTGGGAGGCAGAGGTTGCAGTGAGCCAAGATCATGCCACTGCACTCCAGTCTGGACAACAGAATAAGACCTTGAGGAAGGCAAGGCAAGGCAAGGCAAGGCAGAGAGAGACAGAGAGAGAGAGAGAGAGAGAGAGAGAGAGAAAGAGAGAGAGAGAGGAAAGCAAGGAAGGGAGGGAGGGAGGGAAAGGGAAGAAAGAGAGAGAAAAGAGAGGGAGAGAGAGAGAAAGATGAAGGAAGGAAGGAAGATGAAAGGGGTAAGGGAGAAAGAAAAGAAAAGAAAGAGGGGAGGGGAGAGGAGAGGAAAGGAAAAGAAAATAAAAGAAAGGAAAAGAAAGAAAAAGAGAGAAAGAAAGAGAAGGAAGGAAAAGAAAGAGAAAGAATGAAAGGAAAAAGAAGGAAGGAAAGGAAAGGAAAGGAAGAAAAAAGTCAAAGCAAGAGTCATTAAATTGGAGTGTGGATCATTTTACATTTCTTAAAGTATAACTCACAATAGCATTACAATAAACATGAACCAAATATATTAAATAGTAGAGTATCATAGACATGAGGGAAAGTGAAGGTAGGGGAAAAAAATCTTCCAAAACTGAGTCTAAAAATATGAGCCTGAAGAGGCCAATAACTCCAGAAGAAGCTGAAAAAGTTATCAAATAATTGCTTGTCATAACAGGTCTAAGTTAAAATATTTTATAGATACATATCCAAATGCTTGAAGGAACAGATAATTCCCAGGTTACATAATTTTTAGGGCATAGAAAAAGATTAAAAGTGACCCTATTCATTTTGGAAATCTAGCAAACCAATTCTGACCCCAAAACCTGACAAAAAAAGTTTTAAACAAGAAAACTACACACCAGTCTCATTTCTTTCAATATCAATACTAATTCTAAATAAAATACTAGCAAATTTAATCAGCTTAACTTTCAAAGATAAATCCACCATGACCAAATAAAATTATTCCCAAAATGCAAAAAATTATTAGTGAAAAAAAGTATCAGATCAATAAGCCAATAAAAAGTAAACCGTAAGATCATGATGACATATGCAGAATACACATTTGATAAAATTCCCAGCTCATTTCTAATGATCTATTTTAAGCCTAGAGCTATTATACTTAACAATGAAATATTACAGATATCACCATTAAAGTAAGAAACAAAGTATATAATAGCCAATATCATAACCATTATTTGACATTGTTCTGGAGGCTTTCACCAGTATAAGACACCTATAAAGGAACACTCTATAAAGCATAAAAAACTTCTTCAGATAAGAACTCCAGCTTGAAGGTACAGTGAAATAAGGAAGATTTACTATATCTTCACATGGTGATTTACGTATGTATATGTGTATTGTGTGTGCATGTAATTATGTGAGTATTTATTTTATTTATGCCTTACCTTCTTTGAAAAAAAAATAAGAGAATAAATCTTGGAAAAAAGGAATCTTTCTTTGCAGACAACAAATGAGAATATGCCTAAAATTTCCAAGAGAATCAACTGAAAATCTTTGTAAACGTGGATATATAAAAATCGATCACCTTGGCTGGGCGCAGTGGCTCCTGTAATCCCAGCACTTTGGGAGCCTGAGGCAGGCGGATCACGAGGTCAAGAGATCGAGACCATTCTGGCCAACATGGTGAAACCCCGTCTCTACTAAAAGTACAAAAATTAGCTGGATGTGGTGGTGCTCGCCTGTAGTCCCAGCTACTCGGGAGGCTGAGGCAGGAGAATTGCTTGAACCCGGGAGGCAGAAGTTGCAGTGAGCTGAGATCACGCCACTGCACTCCAGCCTGGTGACAAAGCGAGACTCTGTCTCAAAAAAAAAAAAAAAAAAAATCTATCACCTTTATGTATGGCAGTAATAACAAGTTAGAAAATATAATGAAAAAAGTTCCTTTTGCATTACAGCAACAAAAAAACAAAAGATGTAATACCTAGAAATGAACTTTAAAAATTGTAGAACTTACGTGAAAAAGAACTAAACTTTACCAAGTGATTTTGGTGTATAAAAAAGCACATAAAATTAAAAAAAAAAAAAAACCCTCAACATATTAATGAACCAACCCCATAACTCACTGAAGAGAAAAAGCAAAGTTTTTAAGTTTTTCTTGAAAACATAGTTTTAGTTAGTAATCAATGAAATGCAGATTAAATTCAAAATGGCCCCATTCTTCACGTATCAAATAAGTTTTCATTTCTTTGATTATTTCTGTTTTTAATGGTACTATTAAATTCTATTCAGAATGAGGTAAAATAGATAATTTAAATACTTTTACAAACTGCTGGTACCAGCATAATTGGTTGGAACACTCTTTCTGAAAAATAATTTGCATATCATTGATTTTAGTTAGAATATACATTTGCACCTAGCAATTCTTCTAGATATTCCTGGGAAATTTCTTTTTTTTTTTTTTTTTTTTTTTTTTTGAGACGGAGTCTAGCTCTGTCGCCCGGGCAGGAGTGCAGTGGCCGGATCTCAGCTCACTGCAAGCTCCGCCTCTCGGGTTCAGGCCATTCTCCCACCTCAGCTTCCCGAGTAGCTGGGACTACAGGCGCCTGCCATCTCGCCCGGCTAGTTTTTTTGTATTTTTTTAGTAGAGACAGGGTTTCACCGGGTTAGCCAGGATGGTCTCGATCTCCTGACCTCGTGATCCGCCCGTCTCGGCCTCCCAAAGTGCTGGGATTACAGGCTTGAGCCACCGCGCCCGGCCATTCCTGGGAAATTTCTTAACATATCAACAAATATTTGGCTGTAAGATGTTCATAGCAACTTTGTGGCGAATAATGGAAGGGCAAGGGAAGACCTAAACAGACATTAGAAAACGTTTAAGCACATTATAGTATATTTATACACTGAAATATTATACAAATCATTAAAAACTACGTTTGTAAAGAATTTTTTATTTCATTGGGAACTACTTACTATATATTGTTATGCCAAAAAATTCAGATGCAAAATCTTATAATGTAAATACAACAAATTTCTTAAATGAAAATAAAAAGATCAAAAATAGCTATCCTGTGGTGCTGGGGTTATAGGTAATTTTTCTGCTTTTTCTTTTTGCTATTAAAATTTTAAGAGCATTTATTATGTTAAAAGAAAAACATATAGCAGGGGTTCATAACCTAAGGTTGGTTGATGGATGGGCTTTGGTGTGTCCCTAACTTCTTTAATACAATTATACAATTTTTGTGTGTAACCAAATTTCCCTGGAGGGTGATAGGTTTCAAAGGATTCTGTTATCCAGAATTATTAAAACCTAATTATTGAAAATTTTTAGAAAGAGGTTTAGAAGAGTCATAATTACATATTAATTACATTTCAGATTTCCCCACACCTTTATATTAAAGAGCTTATATTTTACATATAATGATTTTAAAAATTAAACTTCAGCAATATTTCATTTTGATATTCAAATGGAAAAACTGTTAAGATATCATGAGTATCTTTCTCATTTAAATTATAACCACTACTAAAATTGTTATTCCATAAATATTTATTGAGCACCTATAAAAGAACACCATGAAGCATAAAAAACTTTTTCAGATAAGAACTCCAGGTTCAAGGTACACTGAAATAAGGAAGATGTGCTATATCTTCACATAATGATGTATGTATGTATGTATGTGTGTATATTGCGTGTGCATGTAATTATGTGGGTATTTATTTCTATTCATGCCTTACTTTGTTCAAAGAATATTTAAGGAAGCTTACCAAAATAAATACAACAACATAGCATAAAATAAAATGTCAAATAAGTAGGTGAGTCAATTGGGACAAAAGCTAAAATAAGATTGAAAAGGTAAGGTGAAGCCAAGAATAAGGTCAGTACTCCCAGTTCATGCCAAAGTTTTAAGTTTCCTTATAAGCTTAACAAGGAGGTAACCATGATCTGTTACATGATTCTTGGTGCCCAGAAGATAAAAAGAAACCAGTCACTCAAGAGAAGCCCGACTACTGCTAGTTCTAACATCAAAGTGCAAGTTCTCCCATGAGTCCTCATAAAGAGGACAACTTGTAATATAATGAACACTTCACAGCATTACATAATGAGCATCCTCATGTAAAATGCTAAGCAAAATAATGTGTGTCATACTAGGTACCATGAGGACACCTTCACTGGCCAGCCTATTTAAAATTGCAACACCCCAACTCCCTCCCTTGCTTTATTTTTTCCTGTGGCACTTATCATCAACTCACATTTTCTTTGCCTTTTTGTAATCTGTCTTCTCCCCACTAACTTAAAAATAAATAGCATTGGCCGGGCGCGGTGGCTCAAGCCTGTAATCCCAGCACTTTGGGAGGCCGAGACGGGTGGATCACGAGGTCAGGAGATCGAGACCATCCTGGCTAACACGGTGAAACCCCGTCTCTACTAAAAAATACAAAAAACTAGCCGGGCGAGGTGGCGGGTGCCTGTAGTCCCAGCTACTCAGGAGGCTGAGGCAGGAGAATGGCGTGAACCCGGGAGGCGGAGCTTGCAGTGAGCTGAGATCCGGCCACTGCACTCCAGCCTGGGCGACAGAGCGAGACTCCATCTCAAAAAAATAAATAAAAATAAATAAAAATAAAAAAATAAATAGCATAAATACAGAGATTTTTGTCTATCTCGTTCATTGGTATTCCAGGGCTTAGAAGATTACCTGGCATGTAGAAATTGTTCAATACATATTTATTGAATAATGAATTAATAAATTATCAACAGCATTATTATTATATCATCATTGGCAGGATTCACAGAATTCTTGTGTACAATATTCTTCAAGGTAAACAAAGGATAAAGTTAAAATATAATTTACCAAAAACAAGTCTATGGAAGTCAAAACGATGTGATATAATAATATAGCTTTCAGCTGAAACTGCATCCTTTCCTTACTCCTTATACGAAAATTAATTCAAGATGGATTAGATACTTAAATGTTAGACCTAATACCATAAAGATCCTAGAAGAAAACCTAGGTAGTACCATTCAGGACATAGGCATGGGCAAAGACTTCATGTCTAAAACACCAAAAGCAACGGCAGCAAAAGCAAAAATTGACAAATGGGATCTAATTAAACTAAAGAGCTTCTGCACAGCAAAAGAAACTACCATCAGAGTGAACAGGCAACCTACAGAATGGGAGGAAATTTTTGCAATCTACTCATCTGACAAAGGGCTAATATCCAGAACCTACAAAGAACTCAAACAAATTTACAAGAAAAAACAAACAACCCCATCAAAAAGTGGGCAAAGGATATGAACAGACATTTATCAAAAGAAGACATTCATACAGCCAACAGACACATGAAAAAATGCTCATCATCACTGGCCATCAGAGAAATGCAAATCAAAACCACAATGAGATACCATCTCACACCAGTTAGAATGGCAATCATTAAAAAGTCAGGAAACAACAGGTGCTGGAGAGGATGTGGAGAAATAGGAACACTTTTACACTGTTGATGGGATTGTAAACTAGTTCAACCATTATGGAAAACCATATGGCGATTCCTTAAGGATCTAGAACTAGATATACCATATGACCCAGCCATCCCATTACTGGGTATATACCCAAAGGATTATACATCATGCTGCTATAAAGACACATGCACACGTATGTTTATTGTGGCACTATTTACAATAGCAAAGACTTGGAATCAACCCAAATGTCCATCAGTGACAGACTGGATTAAGAAAATGTGGCACATATACACCATGGAATACTATGCAGTCATAAAAAAGGACGAGTTTGTGTCCTTTGTAGGGACATGGATGCAGCTGGAAACCATCATTCTTAGCAAACTATCACAAGAACAGAAAACCAAACACCGCATGTTCTCACTCATAGGTGGGAACTGAACAATGAGATCACTTGGACTCAGGAAGGGGAATATCACACACCGGGGCCTATCATGGGGAGGGGGGAGGGGGGAGGGATTGCATTGGGAGTTATACCTGATGTAAATGATGAGTTGATGGGTGCAGCACACCAACATGGCACAAGTATACATATGTAACAAACCTGAACATTATGCACATGTACCCTAGAACTTAAAGTATTATAATAATAATAATAATAATAATAAAAAGAATATAGCTTTCAGCAGTCAAGATACAGACTTCATAATATCTAAAGGAATACATAAACTGCAAATTTTTGAATAATCCTTCCTAAATATAGATTTGACTGTTATGATAAAGCTACAAACTGGGGTTATATTCCCTAAAAGCATTTGGAAAGCAGGTATTCTATGTTCCTGTGAAGTGCACAGCTGTGTGATTTGGCTCATCTAAACTGGGTAAGAAATTAGAATGAAGAGACTGAAAAATGACATATGCCTGAAAATAAGTTTTGTCACCTCCCTGCAGAGACAGACCAAGGGATAACCCCTAACCAGAGCCAAGTTCTTTCTCAGAAAAAGATTAGGTGTTCATGTTAACATAAAAGCCATTAGACAAGCATGACACCAAATGTTTCTGCCATAGTTTACTAGCCATACGAATTTTAGCTTAGAAACAATTTAAAACAAGATAGCCAAATGTTCATCTGAGCCATAAAACACTTTAGGAAGACTTCCATGAGGTAACATAGCCTTTTGCATTTTTAGTAGAGACGGGGTTTTACCATGTTGGCCAGGCTGGTCTCGAACTCCTGACCTCAGGTGAGCCACCCACCTCGGCCTCCCAAAGGGCTAGGATTACAGGCGTGAGCCACTGCACCTGGCCTAAACCTCCTTGTTTTATTCCCACCAAATATTATTATTTGATTCCTAAAAGCCCATGTACACCAACCTGACTCTCACATTGACAACTAATGACCATGTAAAATGGGAAGGGATTTGTGCCTATGGGAAATGTTGTGGTGCACAGCACAGATCCCCTGTCAGGACTGAAGAACTTGCATCTCCCAACTGCTAGGCGTGCTGCCCACTTTCAGCTCTCCTCTGCCAGCCTCTTTGGGGATTGCCCCTCCTGAAGAGAATTACTTGGGCCATGGCCATGCTCCTTCCTGGGTAGTGTTGCTAAATAAAATACAGGACACTTAGTTAATTCAAATTTAAATGTCTGATCAACAACAAATTATTTATAGCATATGTATGTCCCAAATATTGCATGGAACACATTTATACTAAAAAATTATTCATTCCCGATCTGAGAATCAAATTTAATTGGGCATTGTATATTTTTATTTGCTAAATCTAGCAACCATATTCCCGGCAGCCAGAGCCAACAACTACTCTACACAAAGGGGTAAAGGCACAACCTCCTCACTTGAACTTGGAACAACCATGAAGGTCATCCTCATTCCAGAGCTGCACTTTTGGTCAACTGTGGTTTTCATTAGGACTGCATCCCAGACCAACTTCTCCTTCTTCCCTGTCTTGCTTCCTTCCTTTCTTTAGTCATTCATCCCAAAGAACACACCCACTAGACTTCCTGCACACCAACCTTCCTCTTAGAGTCAGCTTCCCTGGAAACCTAACCCAAGACAGTACCCTAGGAAAAAGTAAAGAGATAAAAGGTGTGTGCATTCATAGACAGGAAGAGCACTTGCTGGGAGAGTCTGGAAAGGCCTCTGGGAGTAGATGACAATCAAGCAGGGCCTGATGGCAAGCTAGATTGAGACATGCAGAGATGGGAAGCCCTGGAGAACACGCCAAAGTCACACGAGATCACTGAACAGTTTGGCTTGGCTCTAACAGAAGATGAATGACAGGTAAGTAGGAGTTACTCTGGAGAGGAAAGTTCAGGACAAGTTGTGTAGTGTATATGTACCCTACAGTTCAATGCTGCAAGATAGACCAGTTTATAGAACACACTTCAGGTTATAATTTAGAAGTAAAGATCTATTTGACTTTCTGTTTCTGAGTTATTTCACTTAAGATGATGGCCTCCAGTTCCAATAATTAAGAAATGGGAAGCCAAATACCGCATGTTCTCTTACAAGTGGGAGCTAAATAATACGTACACATGGACATAGAATGTGGAATAACAGACATTGAAGACTAGGAAGGGTGGGAGCTGTGATCATGCCACTGTACTGCAGCCTGTGTGAGAAAGGAAGACCCTGTCTCCCCCCAAAAAATTAATTAGAAAGGAAAAGGAAGGAAAAGGAAGGGAGGGAGGGAGGGAGGGAGGGAGGGAGGGAGGGAGGAAGGAAGGAAGGAAGGAAGGAAGGAAGGAAGGAAGGAAGGAAGGAAGGAAGGAAGGAAGGAGGGAAGGAACTGCACTTGGACCCCCTAAATTTATACAAATGAAATTTTAATAAAGAAGTAAATATCTAGAAAAGCTCCATTATTTGTGATGCTCTGTGGAAGGAGGAATCTGTGAAATGAAGGTATCATGGTAAGGTGTTATTTACTGGCCTTTCACCAGTGCTTCCTGAAGCTTTCTTCCTATTCTAAGAGCAGAGGAGGGTGCACCTCTATAGTTAGTGGCAACATGAAATTCCTTTAAAGTCTTTGTTTTAAATGTTGGTGCAAATCATGCTTTCTATTTCATAATTTGCTGCTTCACATTAAAAGAATGTTTTTATCAAAATTATTCAATTATTAATTGACTTCCAGGAAGATATTCCATGATATTTCTATAGCTTTATGTACCTTATGGTATCAGCCACTCATCCCTACAGGCATTCTTATCACAGGTAGAATGGCACAGCTTCTAAGGGATCTATTTCTCTCTGGGTTAATTCTAAGGAAAATCATGTCAGCCTGAATCCAGAATCTCTTTCTCCCAATTAAAACGTTCTGCTAGTGTAAGAAAAAAACAAAAAAACAAACAAACAAACAAACAAAAACTGTGCTATTACAAGGCATCTTAACCCTCCATTGCTATTCTACACCAGTTCCAGACGTGTATATAGGTATACAATGCCTGAGGTTAATATAAAAGTCTTTTGTCTGTGTTACCCTAGCAACACTTGGTAACTAGATGCAAAACCTGCATTTAAAGATACGAGGGCAGAAGCTGAAACAGATCATAAAGCACATAAGTGAATGGTATTGTTACTATATCACATGGGCCATTTTCCCTTCAAGTTATTGTTGGCTACTTCACCTCATGGAAGCTCACCTCCTACTTCAGTGAGATTCTCCTTCAGTTTGCTGCTGAAATTTGACATTTCACTAGCTAGAAAAGTGCACAATTATGAGGACACCTGAAGTTTCATCATGTAATCCTAATTTCAAATCATCTTTGAAAACCTTAATTTGAAAACTCCAGGCCAGGCACGGTGGCTCATGCCTGTAATCCCAGCACCTTGGGAGGCTGAGGTGGGCAAAACACTTGAGGCCAGGAGTTCGAGACCAGCCTGGCCAACATGGTGAAACCCCATATCCACTAAAAATACAAAACTAGCTAGGCATGGTGGCATGTGCCTGTAGTCCCAGCTACTCGGGAGGCTGAGGCAGGAAAATCACTTTAACCTGGGAGGCAGAGGTTCCAGTGAGCTGAGAGAGTACCACTGCATTCCAACCTGGGTGACAGAACAAGACTGTTTAAAAAAAAAAAGAAAAAGAAAAATCCAGGCTTCATGGCTACTCCCTTACCACTTCTCCATCCAGTCATCCCACCCTGTCTTTCCTCTTGTTAAATCAGATCTCTATTGTATTGGTTTTCTATTGCTGCAGTAACTAAATTATCACAAATTAGATAATTTGACTTCAAACAACACACGTTCGTGATCTCACAGTCCTGGAGGTCAGAAGTCTGACATAGTCTCATTGGGTTGAAATCAAGGTGTTCACAAGGCTGTGTGCCTTTCTGAAGGCCCTACTGGTCATCCTCATCCTCACCTCTTCCAGTGCTAGAGGCCCCTCCCCTTCCCTGGTCCATGGCCCACTTCTTTCATATTCAAAGCTGGAACACAGCATCTCTCTGACCTTTCTCCATCATTGCATCTACTTTTGAGCACAGCCTAGAAAAGTTCTCCACTGTTAAGAAACCATGTGATTGGTTTGGGTCCACCCAGATAACCCAGGATAATCCCCCCAATTTCAGTCTCCCGTTAACTTAATCACATCTACAAAATCCCATTTGCCAAGGATGGTAACATATGGACAGGCTCTAGGGATGAGGGGTGGAGCACAGGGAGTATTATTCTAGTCCACTGCATCTATCCCTAACAAAATATTCTTCCTCATCCTGGGGTAAATCATTAAAACAAGTTCAAAAATATTTGAAGAGTTAAAAAAAAAAAAACAAATTAAATACTAGTGTGTCAATAAGGAAAAATTGAACAAAATTATGCTGAGCCACAGCAAGCTTCTCCTTTTCTATATCATTTTCTCCCTGTGAAAGATGTTGGTTAAATGAATAGACTATAATCTTCCCCTGCAGCAACCATGTAAGCCATCCCCAACATTCTGTGAATACAATGTCTATAAGTGAACAACTAATCTTACATCATCGAACATAGCGAACACAATGTCTAACAATTAATGACTAATATTACATCTCAATAGCCCTTCTATGAAGGCTAAATCTACATGGAATTGCCAAATTACATTAATACTTGTAGAATTTTCCTGAAGATAAAAAAATCAGATGTTCCTGGACTACGAACTGAGTCCTGCATTGATCAGAATGGTAGATAATTGTCTCATATATAGGAAAATTCTTCAAAATGCTAGGATAATTTTAACTCTGAACTCTGAGCTACTGAAGTGGCTTGTTTCTATATAAAACAAATTTCTGCCATAAGCTTGTCAACATAATATTTATATTCCTCATCAAGTTGAAGTAGTAGAGGTATATCTTTCTTCTGGAGCAGACAGAAATAAAGAATGCTTACCTCTGGCTTTTTACAAAATGTTTTAAGATTATAAAATATGCATTTGGGCTATCACGAGAGTCTTAGAAAAATGAATAGCATAGTGTTTGGGGGAAAATAGTCATCCATTTTTCATGCTGTAAAGATATTCATTTATTTTTCATGTTGTAAAGATACTCTGTTCCAAGCTCACTTCCAAACCTTCCGCCTTTTTGAAATTTCTTGAGAAATTTATATGCAAATTCTTATTCAGAAGGCAGCTTTTACAGTTAAATACAACCAAGATTTATTGTTTCTCCTTCCTCTGTGAAAATATCTCCATTAGTGCCCCATTTGATTTCCTAAAAGACTAAAGAAAACAAACATTTGTGACTATTTTTTGACTTTTAATATAGCATAAGGAATCACTTCAGTGTACCTCTGACACGTTCTCCCCTGCAACTGCCGGTAACATCCTCACCCATTACCATCACTCCACCAAGAACTAACAGCAAGCTAATGTAAACCGTGAAAATAAGTCTCAGAGAGGTGCTGATAAAAAGAAAATGTCGGCCTGTGCTCCCAGCTACTCAAGAGGTGGAGGCAGGAAGATCACAGGAGGCCGGCAGTTTGAGGTTACAGTGTCCCATGATCATGCCTGAGAACAGCCACTGCACTCCACCCTGGGCTACACAGCAAGAGTCCTTCTTTAACAAAATGTTAAAAAAATTTTTTTTTTAATAAAAAGAAAGGAGCAGAGAAAAGGAGCATCAAGGGTTAAAGTCACAGGGAGAAATGAGAACAATGACTATGTCACTCTAAAAGCATCAGCACCCAGAGCAATGCCTGGCATCTATACATTTATTGAGTTCAACTCAATAATTGTTTATTGAATGGTGAGACTCCTTGAACAATTTCTCACTACAGCCATGAACAACCTGCTGTCACAGAGACAGTGTGTCCAGAGATAATAATATCCACTGGAAAGGGATTGGCAAGGTGGGTGGTTACGTTCTGGTCACAGCTCTGTCACAACTAGATGTATAATTTTAGGAAAGTTACCTCAATGTTCTGGGTATATGATTTCTCAGCTGAAAAATGAAAGGTTTGGACTATAGTTATAAGATTTCTTAATATACAAATTCTATAATTCCTACAACACAAGAAGGGACGCAGTTATTATAGTACTGTGTCCTGGCCTTAAACCAGAGCCAGATTCTACCTTCTTCCCTCACACTGTGTGCAGCTGTGATGTCCAACTCTATACTGCCACTACTTCTGACCCTATCTTAGTTCCCCCAGTCGCAGGTCCAGCCAGTGTAGAACCATCAACAACATCAGTGGCTGGCCTGCTTAGGGACATATTGAAAACCACTCTCCCTCAACTTCCATTCCCAAAGACTTTGTATCCATTCCTTCCTCCCTTTTATTCTTCTTTTTTTTTTTCAGTATGGAAATGATCCTGCTGGTATATACAAAAATCAGTTTGTTTGGCGTGGTGCTAATGATGTCAAGAATACAAGGAAAGTTTAGCATCTTTCTGTTTCATGAGCAGCCACTGAACTTTAATCATGGCTTAATCTAGCTATCTGTGGGCTATTAGTCAGACCTCATGCAAAGTCTATCCTGGAAAAACATTCCCAAGAGCATTCCCTATTGCAACAGTGAGTCCTAATAGATATACAAGAAAAGGAAGCAGCTATCTCTTATCTCTTCTCTTTCACTTAATTCTGGCGTCAAAACATCAGGTTTCTCACAAACAGACTGAAAAAAATATATGATCTATGATTTATAAGGCCAAATTCAAGACAAGAAAACATTTATTTAAGCAAGTTCTTGAATATTCAGCCTTAAATAAAAGATAGAAAACCTCCTGAATATTTTACTACAAGGTCCCCTAAGGATCTCGAAACAAACAAATACACACAACTCACGTTCAGGAATCCTTACTGAAACGCATTAACCTCTTCCACTCTGACCTGTTCCTGAGATATGTTCAAGTTAATTCGTTAGTAAAATACCATTTTAAATAAAGAATGCCTTTAATGCAAACCAGAGAAGCAGAGCTCTAGTCTACCCTCCTGCCTCATTTTCTCTGATCAGTCAGTAACCATTATAAACACTGAATGAATTACACGGCTTCCTTAGGGAGAAAACACAGGCAAGGAAAACAAGCATTTACTCTATGGACGTGACTTTTTAAAATAAATTTCAGAAGAAAAGGCTTGGGTTCATTAATTTTAAAATCTGCTGAAAAGTTAAATTAGTGGCACAGCATAATAACTCTTGAGTCTAATTTATCAACGCAGAATGTAAGTATGCAAATATCAGGAGGAATGAGCCAGTAAGGTTGACCTTCTCCTAAATTAGTAATCAACTAGTTATTCTAGATCTGAAATTGACTAAAGTCAACTTGTTCAAGAAAATACAATAGATACTCAAATTACAATTATTTCAGCAGCTTCAAGTCTCTTGGGTTATACATTCTGCCTAATCAGAAAACTGGCCTACCTCTTTTCTCTACAAAAGTTTGAGGTTGAACCCTTAATATGATGCAGTGTCTCCTCAAGAAGATTGAAGGATTCAAATCAGCCATCCAGATATCCTGGAACTTTGTTTCCTGGAGAAAAACAAAAGTAAGATTTTGAAACCAACTAGCTTTGATTTTATGAAATGATCTCCTTCAGATCCTAATTATACTTTAAGGGGAATAGTTGTTTGAGAGAGTTACAGAAATTTCATTTCATTAGATAATGTAGGGTATTTTACATCAAGCAATAGTATATTGAATCTTGCATAATAAGTCAAAATAATGATGATACAATTAAAATCAACTTACAGAATAAACCGCTGGGAGAGAAGTCCCTAAAGTAAGAACACCAAACTAATATTTAGAATCTGCATATTTTACAGAGCATATGCCAGCAGAGACATCCATTATTTTCCTGTGTCTATTCACAGCTTACAATTGAGTTTCTTGCAATAGAATGAAAAGAGAAGGTCATAGCATCTTAAACACGGTATTGAGCCAAATCTAAAATGACCTCAAATTGATGGCAAACAGAAGTACAAATTAATTTCACCATATTGCTCTATTCTTTCATAAAAACAATCTGAAATATGGCAGCAGAAGTTGAAATTGATCTGGGATGATGCTATGTGCTGAAAGAGAGGTCGGGTCAGGATTAGGAAGGAGAAGGAAAGGGTGCAGTTGGCCAGAAAGCATCCTGGGAACAATGGGTACTGAGAACCAAGAGGAAAGCAAATACTAAAGATCAGCTCTCCTCAATTCTCCTTTGAGGATTTTGAATCCTCAAAGTTATAAAACCAGTGATATTTAGTTTTATTTCCATTTGTTTGGGATGTACTATCATTGGCCCAATTTTCCCTCAAACAGCAGGGAATGAAAGATACAGCTAGGGCAAGTTATCTACTACTTCTATTTCCTTTCCAACCCTGATATGATTGGGCATCATACAGCTTCCTAAGATGATCAGACCCTGAACTTAGCAAAACTAGCCACAAACAGGTATCTTTTTCCCTAGATCTTATTTTCAGAAACTACCGGAAATGACCAACACAAGCACAAATGTTTCTCTCAGTATGAAGACGTGTTCATAGATTTTAGATTTTTTTCAATCACTGGAAAAGGTGTGTCTATCAACAATTCACATCAAAAAAAGATTCTGAATAGGTGTGCCCCTTGAGAAACTCTTGTCAGGAATGATCCTCACTGTTGGCCCTCAACTCTTCCTTCCAAACACCCAGGATCCTATGTAGATTCTCAATTCAATGCTCTTAATGACCCAGGACTAGTTTCTTCTTGAAGAATCTGCCTGGCTCATTTTAGATTGGGTCACAGACGATCCCTAGATATATCAGAAGCAGCCCAGATGGTATATATACAGGTGCCCACTTGCATTTCTCAGAGAAGGAGGAGTTGTTATAAGCTGGTGACAATCAGACAATCGGTAACTGCCTCAGTCCTTGAGATTTTGTGGTGCTCCTAGCTATTCTGGTCCTGCTAACCCCCGATACAGCCTCTATGATATTCCTACACAGTTCTACTACCCCACCACTGCAGTGCTGGCTGTGCAATGACAAGCCAGAAAACCCACACATGGCTGTAGTTTCTCTATCAACAAGAGATTGTCAATTCATTGATGAGAAAACATTTCATTAAAATAATTATTTATATATACAGAGCACTTGACAGTCCACAAATCACTTTCATGGGTTATACGTCAGAATCCTCACAACCACCTTAGGAGATAGAAAATGTAACTTATATCTCCCTTATAAAAGCAAACAAACTAGAAATGCTACTTGACTTGTTTACAATTATAGAATTAATACATAACAGAGACAGAACTTGAGCCCAGGACTCCAGACTCCAAGGCTGAACATGCTTTCCAAGGTGCCACGGGGCCTCTCACTTCAGCAATGAAGAAAAGCAAATCTGGAAGCCCAGCACACGCCACCTGGGATGCTTACAACCGCATACAACACAATATTGCAAATCGGTGGGGACTCAATAAGGCCAGAATCCCACCATTGGCCTACCTTCTAGACTTCGGTGTACCAAGGACAACCTTTGGTTCAGTAGACTCCTCTGCATTCAAAGTGGTATGTCAGTCATATGATGAGGTCTAAAACAGCAAATCTCTAACCCACAGCTTATTTGAATCCTTCATCAAATATTATTAAAATACCAATTCCTAGACCTAGACCTCCTAATTCAGCATCTCTAGATATGTAGCCTGGGAATATGGACTTTTTAAAAAGCTCTAAAGGAGCTATTGATCAAACCGAAGGTTGTGATCCACTTTTCTTAAATACAATCAACTCTGCATATCAATTATACTCCTCAAATAACTACCAATTAAAGGGAGGGGAGATTCAAGGCTTACTGGATAAGGCAGTAATAGGCTTAATGTTGTTGCAATAAACAATTTTCAGTTTTCATAGCCAGAGTTCTTCCTACCTCTAAGAACTATAATTATTCTCCCTCTTGGAAAAGTCATGTTAAGAGGGAGTCATTCTCCTCTACCTTCAGTTATGCTTATGACTGAGGCAGTGCTCATTAAAAGGCAAGTAAACAATTTGCCTGGCTTAGAAACAACCTGAAATAGTAATAATAGATATTTCTGCAAATGCAAGGAGGCAGAGTTGCTTGGAAGACCCATGTGAAGCCTTGCAACTTGGGTTATTCAGCTGGAGGCAGTGATGGGCGGGTGGATAGTGGACAGATGTGTCCAGGTCCAGAAGTAGCCGTGGGGAACATACTTCTATCAGCAAATACTTCAAGCCATCTGCATATGTAATAAACCAAAGTGGGAAAAAAAGAAAAAAAGAACCCCTGTAACTAGCACTAACTTTCAACGAATCCCTATAGACATACATTAATCAGGCTTTTCATCTACTTACAGATATCATCAAAGAACAGACACTATTTTGTGTAACTGACCATGACACTGTGTTGGCCGCTCTAAGTTTTAGGTCTCAATTTAGAGTGTACTCCTAACAAAATATTAGACGTTTTTAAAACAGCCATTGGTTCATTCAGTTTACTAATCTCACTCTGGCTTCATCTTATTTTTTTCAATCTTTTATTCAATTGCTTGACCTACTTATATTTACTTATATTTTATCTTGTTACATGCTATATATTTTTATAAGTTGCCCCACATCCTTTTAAGAAACAAGGAAAAAGGGGAAAGAACGATGAGTAAGAGGACGAGAAAGGGGATGGGGAGAAGGTGGGCGGGAAAGAGTGAGAGAGAATATTCTAGAGCAGGGGTCCCTAACCCCCGAGCCGTGGACCACTACCGGTTCGTGGCCTGTTAGGAACTGGGCTGCCCAGCAGAAGGTGAGCAGCAGTCAAACATTACCAACAGAGCTCCGCCTCCCGTCAGATCAGCGGCGGCATCGGAGTCTCATAGCAGCGAGAATGCGCGTGCAAGGGATCTAGGTTGCGCGCTCCTTATGACAATCTCATGCCTCTGAAACGAGCCCCCTAACCCCGTCCGTGGAAAAATTGTCTTCCACAAAACCAGTCCCTCGTGCAAAAAGGTTGGGGACTTCTATTCTAGAGCAGCTGTAGCCCCCAAATCTCCAACTTTACTGAACGTTTGTATTATGTACTAATTACAGATGCCAGTCTTATAAAGCTAGATATCATATTACTTCAAGTTATTCATAACTCATTGCTGTTGTTTTCTAAAACTGTGTTTATATGTTCTAAGAAATCAGATTAAATAGCCTTACTTTTTTTTCAACTTAGAACTGCAAAATAACTGAAGGGGGTACAATTCATTTATTTACTTAGCAAAAGCACTTACCACACATTGTATGTTAGTCTTTCTCCCCTGAAGACGTGTGACTCTTGCCCATCACAGTATCCTGGCACAGGGTAGTCATTCAATAAATTTTTGTTGAATTAATATGGCCAAAGCAAAGCCATATTTGGGGATGCAATCATGCCTAAAATGGGTCTTCAGCTCTCTGACATTCACAGTCTAACAGAAGGACACAATATATATGCAAGTATATACATACTTGTGGTTATGAGGTATTATGATGATGGTTATGAAGGTATTGTGTGATAAGTTTATGAATGGTAGAGAAAACAAGTGTTATAGAAATCCCAGGATGAAATAGCTTTCTTTCAGGAGAGCACTCAGGGAAGGATTCACGGAAAAGGTGCATTTCACTAGCTGGAGGCAGCAAAGCACACTCTTTTTAAGCAGAGAAAACCCCACAGGACCAAAGGAAAAATGGGAAAATGCAAATATGTTCAGGAGACAAGTTGAGTTGGAACTGGGATACTGGGATGGAAAATAATGATTTGTGTGAAAGAGACTGTTAGCTATTTCCAACATCCATCATTCTTCCCTTTTTTGTTTGTTTGTTTGTTTGTTTGTTTGAGATGCAGTTTAACTCTTGTCACCCAGGCTGGAGTGCAGTGGCACGATCTCAGCTCACAGCAACCGCCCTCTCCTGGGTTCAAGCAATTCTACTGCTTCAGCCTCCCAAATAGCTGGAATTATAGGCACCTGCCACCATGCCCAAGTAATTTTTGTATTTTTAGTAGAGACGGGGTTTCACCATGTTAGCCAGGCTGGTCTCAAACTCCTGACCTCAGGTGATCTGCCCGCCTCGCTTCCCAAAGTGCTGGGATTACAGGCAGGAGCCACTATGCCCGGCCACCCTTCTTTCTCAGTAACGGAAACTCTGATTTGAGCTGGTCCTCTTGCTGCCTCACTAAGAGACAACTTCCCATCCTTTCCAGATGGTAGGTGTATCCGTGGAATATTTTCTGGCCAGTGGGATGTAATCTGAAGTGTCATATGAGACTTACAGCAAGGTTCTATAAACAGAAGGGGACACATTCTTCTCTCCTTCCGTTATGTGCCTCATACTCATTAGTGTAGACTGAATTCTTAGCAGTCTTCCTGGACCATGAGAATAAAACACTTAGGGAGAGTGAGGCATAGAAGCAGCTTTGGTCCTTGAAGACTTCTTGGAGACACACACATGTCCTGCCTATTTCCTGTCTTGTTTTAAAAGAGAAAGAAGTAATTTCGATATTGCTGAAGACTCTATCATATTGGGTTTTCATGTTATGTGAAGCCAAACCTAATCCTAACTGATACATTTAGAAAAATATATAAGCACAACACACTAACAAGAAACACAAAATATAACCTTCTTCCCTTAAGTTGCTCAACTTTTCCACTCATCACTTTCTTGACTTTCCTAAACCCGGATGACACAGTTCTGCTACATTTAAGTAATGTTTACCACAAACATACTCCTGAGAAATCATCCTCAATAGCATCATCAAAAGCAATTTTCCAGTATCTGATTCTGGTATAAATCATTAAGATTTTTGCTTTGGTATGCCACAATTACAGCTAGGCAAGGCTGCAGCATGGAATTAATCAAGATGTAGTAACCAGGTCAGCTTCAAAGGACATAATAATTTCAGCAGGAGATAATGTCAAGGACAAGGAAGGGTGTGATGCTGAACTTGGCCATCACGGCAAAAAGCTGCCCATCTCTAAGCAGGTATGAACCCTGGATTAAAAGAAATTGTGCATCCAGATAAAATCCTTATTTTTATCTGTAAAGCAAAATCTGTAGCCTTCTGAATAAGTGCAGAAGAGACTATTTCTGTAGTCGGAGCTCCATGAAGTATATTAAAAGAGAGAGACAGACAGACAGACAGAGACAGAGAGTAGCGGACAAGTCAGTTTGGGAAAGGGTGGTGGTGATAAAGAACATGAGCCATGTGGTGACAGCAAGGAACTCATAAGCAAAGAGATTAGCAGTTCCCAGCTGATTAATCATTTAGCCCCCTTCTTCCTGTGGTCCCAGAAGTAATGTCAACATTTGCCAGTGACTTTCTTTGAAAGTTCCTTTTGAACATTAGCAATGACTGCAGAGCAGGGACACATTGCCTCCTCCTCACTGCACTTCCAGTTAAACATTTTGCCAATCCAGCCCATGCCGAAACCCAACATTCAACCTCATCCTTCTCACTGTTTTCTTACTCACCATCAAAAACATCCCCCTAAAAACTCATGCCTTTATTACAGTTAAAAGGCATTTCTGCATCTATCTTTTGATCCTAGCAACCACTTAAATGAAGAAGTTGAGTCCCCAAAAATTCCATCTAATTGACGTTCCTTGCAGATTGGTTTTTTGCAAGGCACCGTTCAGGGTGATGGAAGTACTGGACAAGTTTGCTGATGGAAAAGAAGGAAGAGAGGAAGAAAAAAAGAAAGGAATCTGTAAGAGCAAGGACAGAAGTCGGGGAGTGCAAGGTACACTCCAAAAAGAGTGTTCTGGTTTGGACAAGCATCGGTTACCTGGAGGAGAAGGAGAGCAGGATAGAAGGGTAGGTGGGGTTTATAATGCAGAGGCCCTGAATGCCAAGGAGAGAAGTTGTTTTTTAACTCAATGTGAAGTCAACAACTGTATCTGTGCGGGCTAATTACATGCTAATTACATGCCTTCAGAACTGGCTTTAAGAAACTAATCTGATAGCAATGTGTAGGTTGTATGCAAGTGGCAAAGCCTGCATCGAGGCAGAGGCTTTAGAAAAAAAAAAAAATGATGACTTGACAAATACAATTTTCTTTCTCTCTCACTCATATCTGCAACTGGTTTTTAGGGGTTTTTTTTTGTTTGTTTTTTGTTTTCTTTTGTTTTGTTTACAACCAAATCTCTTTCTAAGCGGAGGCTTCTCTCACTTGTGGACTTTAATCCTGCAAGGCTCTGCTTCCGCACGGCTGCCTTTGTGAAGCCTGACTCTGTCTGAGAAGCCCATGGGCATGACACTTAAGGGACTCTGCTCCTCCAACAGCTGCCCAGCATCACCACAAAACAAATATGTGTGACTGTTGACAGAAAGTAATAACCCTTCTAACAGCTGTCGAATAAATTGCCTATTAGCAGATCCCACACTATAATTCATGTCAGATCATGTAGATTCAGCCCTTATGAATGACTGGGAAAATCTTATCATTAAATGAAGTTCTATACCAAATCCCTAAGCATTTTCTTGTTATTTCCAGCTCATTCCTCCTTCAGACTCATTCCTGAACTTTCTGAGAGCTGGCAGAATCAAAGACAAGCAAAAAGTTCATACTTTCTGTACACAGTTCCTCTGGGAAAGGTCCCCTTGGGTCCTTGGGATCTATATTTTAGAACCACAATTTAAATGCAGATTTTTAACTCCCATGTTGAGCAGGCAAGGAGCTTCTGACTTGATTAAAATACTGATGCATAAATTTTATACTTAACATTTTTCTTCTATAGCATGAACCCAGCTAAGTGGAGATGTTTTTAATGAACTTTCAAGTCATGCATGAGGTTTCAAATAAGTTTTTCTTTTTCTAGATAGGTTTTCTAAACCTTAAAGGAATAGGATTCTGGCACTTTTTAAATAGCATCTTAACTACATCTCTTACTGATGTACGTCCATAATGGGACATTTGACCATTTGGTCTTGCGTGGGTGGAGGAGGCAGGAGAGCCAGGAGACAGGAGATGAAATGTGGGATTTGCAATGAGCCTGCCCAGTGTTCTGCAATTTGGAGTTAGGAATACATCTGAAGCATTTTGAGTCTCAATTTCATCATTTACAAAAGTCAGGCCGGTTGCTGCAATGAAATGAGCTAGCAACTAGACATCACCCAAAACACAGAAATCACACAACAGACATCAATGCCTCACTCCTGCTTTGAGTGCATCTTGTTATGCTATTTATTCAGTGAACCTGTAAAAATCACTCCAACAATCTGGCCCTCCATTTCCTTGCTTGTAAAAATGAGAAAGGTTAGAGTAGATGATCCCCTAGCCCCCTTCTAGTCCTAAAAAATGATGACTCTCTCATCCTACCTTAAGCATCAAAACTCACTAACCAATATGGGAACAAAAACTGTAAGTAGTGGGCAAACAGTGACAGGTGGATCAGCATGAAAGAAAATGCATAGATAGCAAATAGGATGAGAAGTGAAAAGCTTGAGGAAAGTAGGGAAAGCAAGAAGAATTTAGGCAATTCCATCTTTTCTTCTTCTAGCTACACATAGACTCTCACTTCAAGGAAAAGAAAGACAACAAAGGGGACATGAGAATGACATGGTCCTGGGGGTGGGGCAAACAGAAAAAGTCAATGAGAAACTCAAACAGAAGATGTAGTGCATACAACTTAAATACTATATAAGATGTGCCATAGAGGGGCAGAGCAAGATGGCCGAATAGGAACAGCTACAGTCTCCAACTCCCAGCACGAGCAACACAGAAGACTGGTGATTTCTGCATTTTCAACTGAGGTACTGGGTTCATCTCACTAGGGAGTGCCGGACAATCGGTGCTGGTCAGCTGCTGCAGCCCGACCAGCGAGAGCTGAAGCAGGGCGAGGCATTGCTTCACCTGGGAAGCACAAAGGGGAAGGGAATCCCTTTTCCTAGCCAGGGGAACTGAGACACACAACACCTGGAAAATCGGGTAATTCCCACCCCAATACTGCGCTTTAAGCAAATGGGCACACCAGGACATTATATCCCACACCTGGCCGGGAGGGTCCCACGCCCACGGAGCCTCCCTCATTGCTAGCACAGCAGTTTGCCATCTACTCACAAGGCAGCAGCGAGTCTGGGGGAGGGGCACCCGCCATTGCTGAGGCTTAAGTAGGTAAACAAAGCCGCTGGGAAGCTCGAACTGGGTGGAGCTCACAGCAGCTCAAGGAAACCTGCCTGTCTCTGTAGACTCCACCTCTGGGGAGAGGGCACAGCTAAACAACAACAACAACAACAAAAAGCAGCAGAAACCTCTGCAGACGCAAACGACTCTGTCTGACAGCTTTGAAGAGAGCAGTGAATCTCCCAACACAGAGGTTGAAATCTGAGAAGGGACAGACTGCCTGCTCAAGTGGGTCCCTGACCTGGGATACATCCCCCACTAGGGGCAGTCTGACACCCCACACCTCACAGGGTGGAGTACACCCCTGAGAGGAAGCTTCCAAAGCAAGAATCAGACAGGTACACTCGCTGTTCAGAAATATTCTATCTTCTGCAGCCTCTGCTGCTGATACCCAGGCAAACAGGGTCTGGAGTGGACCTCAAGCAATCTCCAACAGACCTACAGCTGAGGGTCCTGACTGTTAGAAGGAAAACTATCAAACAGGAAGGACACCTACACCAAAACCCCATCAGTACGTCACCATCATCAAAGACCAGAGGCAGATAAAACCACAAAGATGGGGAAAAAGCAGGGCAGAAAAGCTGGAAATTCAAAAAATAAGAGCGCATCTTCCCCTGCAAAGGAGCGCAGCTCATCGCCAGCAACAGATTAAAGCTGGATGGAGAATGACTTTGACGAGATAAGAGAAGAAGGCTTCAGTCCATCAAACTTCTCAGAGCTAAAGGAGGAATTACATACCCAGCACAAAGAAACTAAAAATCTTGAAAAAAGAGTGGAAGAATTGATAGCTAGAGTAATTAATGCAGAGAAGGTCATAAACGAAATGACAGAGATGAAAACCATGACACGAGAAATATGTGACAAATGCACAAGCTTCAGTAACCGACTTGATCAACTGGAAGAAAGAGTATCAGCGATTGAGGATCAAATGAATGAAATGAAGCGAGAAGAGAAACCAAAAGAAAAAAGAAGAAAAAGAAATGAACCAAGCCTGCAAGAAGTATGGGATTATGTAAAAAGACCAAATCCACGTCTGATTGGGGTGCCTGAAAGTGAGGGGGAAAATGGAACCAAGTTGGAAAACACTCTTCAGGATATCATCCAGGAGAACTTCCCCAACCTAGTAGGGCAGGCCAACATTCAAATCCAGGAAATACAGAGAATGCCACAAAGATACTCCTCGAGAAGAGCAACTCCAAGACACATAATTGCCAGATTCACCAAAGTTGAAATGAAGGAAAAAATCTTAAGGGCAGCCAGAGAGAAAGGTCGGGTTACCCACAAAGGGAAGCCCATCAGACTAACAGCAGATCTCTCGGCAGAAACTCTACAAGCCAGAAGAGAGTGGGGGCCAATATTCAACATTATTAAAGAAAAGAATTTTAATCCCAGAATTTCATATCCAGCCAAACTAAGTTTCATAAGTGAAGGAGAAATAAAATCCTTTACAGATAAGCAAATGCTTAGAGATTTTGTCACCACTAGGCCTGCCTTACAAGAGACCCTGAAGGAAGCACTAAACATGGAAAGCAACAACCGGTACCAGCCATTGCAAAAACACGCCAAAATGTAAAGACCATCGGGCTAGGAAGAAACTGCATCAACTAACGAGCAAAATAACCAGTTAATATCATAATGGCAGGATCAAGTTCACACATAACAATATTAACCTTAAATGTAAATGGACGAAATGCTCCAATTAAAAGACACAGACTGGCAAACTGGATAAAGAGTCAAGACTGTATTCAGGAGACCCATCTCACATGCAGAGACATACATAGGCTCAGAATAAAGGGATGGAGTAAGATCTACCAAGCAAATGGAGAACAAAAAAAAGCAGGGGTTGCAATACTAGTCTCTGATAAAACAGACTTTAAACCATCAAAGATCAAAAGAGACAAAGAAGGCCATTACATAATGGTAAAGGGATCAATTCAACAGGAAGAGCTAACTATCCTAAATATATATGCACCCAATACAGGAGCACCCAGATTCATAAAGCAACTCCTTAGAGACTTACAAAGAGACTTAGACTCCCATACAATAATAATGGGAGACTTCAACACTCCACTGTCAACATTAGACAGATCAACGAGACGGAAAGTTAACAAGGATATCCAGGAATTGAACTCATCTCTGCAGCAAGCAGACCTAATAGACATCTATAGAACTCTCCACCTCAAATCAACAGAATATACATTCTCCTCAGCACCACATCGCACTTATTCCAAAATTGACCACATAATTGGAAGTAAAGCACTCCTCAGCAAATGTACAAGAACAGAAGTTATAACAAACTGTCTCTCAGACCACAGTGCAATCAAACTAGAACTCAGGACTAAGAAACTCAATCAAAACTGCTCAACTACATGGAAACTGAACAACCTGCTCCTGAATGACTACTGGGTACATAACAAAATGAAAGCAGAAATAAAGATGTTCTTTGAAACCAATGAGAACAAAGATACAACATACCAGAATCTCTGGGACACATTTAAAGCAGTGTGTAGAGGGAAATTTATAGCACTAAATGCCCATAAGAGAAAGCAGGAAAGATCTAAAATTGACACTCTAACATCACAATTAAAAGAACTAGAGAAGCAAGAGCAAACACATTCAAAAGCTAGCAGAAGGCAAGAAATAACTAAGATCAGAGCAGAACTGAAGGAGATAGAGACACAAAAAACCCTCCAAAAAATCAATGAATCCAGGAGTTGGTTTTTTGAAAAGATCAACAAAATTGACAGACCGCTAGCAAGACTAATAAAGAAAAAAAGAGAGAAGAATCAAATAGACGCAATAAAAAATGATAAAGGAGATACGACCACCGACCCCACAGAAATACAAACTACCATCAGAGAATACTATAAACACCTCTACGCAAATAAACTAGAAAATCTAGAAGAAATGGATAATTTCCTGGACACTTACACTCTTCCAAGACTAAACCAGGAAGAAGTTGAATCCCTGAATAGACCAATAGCAGGCTCTGAAATTGAGGCAATAATTAATAGCCTACCAACCAAAAAAAGTCCAGGACCAGATGGATTCACAGCTGAATTCTACCAGAGGTACAAGGAGGAGCTGGTACTATTCCTTCTGAAACTATTCCAATCAATAGAAAAAGAGGGAATCATCCCTAACTCATTTTATGAGGCCAACATCATCCTGATACCAAAGCCTGGCAGAGACACAACAAAAAAAGAGAATTTTAGACCAATATCCCTGATGAACATCGATGCAAAAATCCTCAATAAAATACTGGCAAACCGGATTCAGCAGCACATCAAAAAGCTTATCCACCATGATCAAGTGGGCTTCATCCCTGGGATGCAAGGCTGGTTCAACATTCGCAAATCAATAAACATAATCCAGCATATAAACAGAACCAAAGACAAGAACCACATCATTATCTCAATAGATGCAGAAAAGGCCTTTGACAAAATTCAACAGCACTTCATGCTAAAAACGCTCAATAAATTCGGTATTGATGGAAGGTACCTCAAAATAATAAGAGCTATTTATGACAAACCCACAGCCAATATCATACTGAATGGGCAAAAACTGGAAAAATTCCCTTTGAAAACTGGCACAAGACAGGGATGCCCTCTATCACCACTCCTATTCAACATAGTGTTGGAAGTTCCGGCTAGGGCAGTCAGGCAAGAGAAAGAAATCAAGGGTATTCAGTTAGGAAAAGAAGAAGTCAAATTGTCCCTCTTTGCAGATGACATGATTGTATATTTAGAAAACCCCATTGTCTCAGCCCAAAATCTCCTTAAGCTGACAAGCAACTTCAGCAAAGTCTCAGGATACAAAATTAATGTGCAAAAATCACAAGCATTCTTATACACCAGTAACAGACAAACAGAGAGCCAAATCATGAATGAACTTCCATTCACAATTGCTTCAAAGAGAATAAAATACCTAGGAATCCAACTTACAAGGGATGTAAAGGACTTCTTCAAGGAGAACTACAAACCACTGCTCAGTGAAATAAAAGAGGACACAAACAAATGGAAGAACATACCATGCTCATGGATAGGAAGAATCAATATCGTGAAAATGGCCATACTGCCCAAGGTAATTTATAGATTCAATGCCATCCCCATCAAGCTACCAATGAGGTTCTTCACAGAATTGGAAAAAACTGCTTTAAAGTTCATATGGAACCAAAAAAGAGCCCGCATTGCCAAGACAATCCTAAGTCTAAAGAACAAAGCTGGAGGCATCACGCTACCTGACTTCAAACTATACTACAAGGCTACAGTAACCAAAACACCATGGTACTGGTACCAAAACACAGATATAGACCAATGGAACAGAACCGAGTCCTCAGAAATAATACCACACATCTACAGCCATCTGATCTTTGACAAACCTGAGAGAAACAAGAAATGGGGAAAGGATTCCCTATTTAATAAATGGTGCTGGGAAAATTGGCTAGCCATAAGTAGAAAGCTGAAACTGGATCCTTTCCTTACTCCTTATACGAAAATTAATTCAAGATGGATTAGAGACTTAAATGTTAGACCTAATACCATAAAGACCCTAGAGGAAAACCTAGGTAGTACCATTCAGGACATAGGCATGGGCAAAGACTTCATGTCTAAAACACCAAAAGCAACGCCCACAAAAGCCAAAATTGACAAATGTGATCTCATTAAACTAAAGAGCTTCTGCACAGCAAAAGAAACTACCATCAGAGTGAACAGGCAACCTACAGAATGGGAGAAAATTTTTGCAATCTACTCATCTGACAAAGGGCTAATATCCAGAACCTACAAAGAACTCAAACAAATTTACAAGGAAAAAACAAACAACCCCATCAAAAAGTGGGCAAAGGATATGAACAGACATTTCTCAAAAGAAGACATTCATTCAGCCAACAGACACATAAAAAAATGCTCATCATCACTGGCCATCAGAGAAATGCAAATCAAAACCACAATGAGATACCATCTCACACCAGTTAGAATGGCAATCATTAAAAAGTCAGGAAACAACAGGTGCTGGAGAGGATGTGGAGAAATAGGAACACTTTTACACTGTTGGTGGGATTGTAAACTAGTTCAACCATTATGGAAAACAGTATGGCGATTCCTCAAGGATCTAGAACTAGAAGTACCGTATGACCCAGCCATCCCATTACTGGGTATATACCCAAAGGATTATAAATCATGCTGCTATAAAGATACATGCACATGTATGTTTATTGCGGCACTATTTACAATAGCAAAGACTTGGAATCAACCCAAATGTCCATCAGTGACAGACTGGATTAAGAAAATGTGGCACATATACACCATGGAATACTATGCAGCCATAAAAAAGGATGAGTTTGTGTCCTTTGTAGGGACATGGATGCAGCTGGAAACCATCATTCTTAGCAAACTATCACAAGAACAGAAAACCAAACACCGCATGTTCTCACTCATAGGTGGGAACTGAACAATGAGATCACTTGGACTCAGGAAGGGGAACATCACACACCGGGGCCTATCATGGGGAGGGAGGAGGGGGGAGGGATTGCATTGGGAGTTATACCTGATGTAATTGACGAGTTGATGGGTGCTGACGAGTTGATGGGTGCAGCACAGCAACATGGCACAAGTATACATATGTAACAAACCTGCACGTTATGCACATGTACCCTAGAACTTAAAGTATTGTAATAATAATAAATTAATTAAAATAAAATAAATAAAAATAAAAAAAAGATGTGCCATGTAAAACAGAAGATTTTTGAAGATACTATGCTACAGGCAACAGACCCTCTCACTAGCAACCCCAAAAGGACCCCTTCTTTTATTCTCTTTCTCACTTGAAGCCCTTAAAACTCATGAAATGCAACCTTGGCATTTGAGTATAAATAACTCTCTCAAACAAATGCATGTCTAATTCTATTTGATCTTATTCACAATGACTAGGCAATCTAGTAGACAAACAGGATGAGTGTCATCTGTGTCCTCCAGCAGCCTGAAGGAGACGATTGGTGAAGGGTTTTAAAAATCATAATGCCCATCATCCCCACTTCTTGAGTTGGAGGTCTTCCTTCATTATGCATGGCAATTTTCTTGGGAATTCAGCAAGAGACTAGCCTCAACCACAGGTAGCACTCAAGCAAAAAACAGGTGGCATTCTCCAAGAAAGTTCATCAAAGACATTCTTGGCATTTTATTACTGATATGTCCAATTTTAAAAAAAATAAATGTTGTTAATACTGAATTCAAATAGAACAATCATACTCATGCCAATTACCCAAAGGAAGCAAGATTCTTATGAAGTGCCTCTATAACTTAGTTAGAAATGTATTTTTTAAGGATTTATTTTAGAAACCACACTCATATGATATTTTGGTTTAAGATTTCAAAGCACGTTATCAACATGCTTTTAACTTTTTCCTGGTTGGGGTGAAAGTAACGAGATTGTTATTGTTACTTTTAAAGGAATTGACAAATGAATACTTTTAACATTTCCCGTTTAAATTTCTAATTCAATAAATATCAATAGATATAAACCACATAAATAAAAGACCTTGGGTCCTTCAATAATCTTTATAAGTGTAAAGGATACAAAGACAAAAAAGTTTCAGAACCACTGAACTAAAATGTTATGAATTCCCTATAGCCTTGTGGTCACAGAATTCTTCTCACCTACTCCTTCCTCAGTTTCCCATCCAAACATACCAGGTCATTGCTAGGCTGGGAACCCAGATTGCATCCTCAACTGCTTGACTAAGTCCTAAGTCCTAAGTCCTAAGACCTCCTGCTCAACTTGCCCAATCTCTCTCTTAAGTGGCTCAATTCAATTTCTCATAACAGATGACATGATAAAGCAGCTTCATCACAAGGGCATAGTTATCCAAAATGAATCTTTTTCTGACATGCACTTTTATTTTAATTCATTTTAGCCTGTTAGCCTTCTCTGTTCTGTTTGTGAGAGCAAAATTAAAACTGGAAATAATCCAGATATTCAATATGTCATGCATTTGCTCAAGTTTTTAGGTTATGAAAATTTGCACAAGTATCTTTATGTATGAACTTTTTTTAATTTAAGAAACCATTAAATTATGTCAAAGAACAACCATAATTGTCTAAAAATGAATGATACTTTTAAAATGTTTTAATTTTTTTAAGCCCATACGTGTTTTGTTTCTATTGTTAGTGTTTTATTCCTTATAAAAAAATAATTGATTAAGAAAAAAATCAGAAAGCACAGAAAAAAAATATATTTATAGTAAAACTGTCCCAGAGTAATCTCATGTTAATTGTTTGGTGGTATCTCCCTTCCATAGATTCTAAATGCAGAAATATATTCTTTTTATATGGACTTATTCCACGCATGCCATTTTTATCTTCTTTTTTCCTTAAATAAGGTAGCATAGATATCAAGCTCCTCACCATGGCTTACAAGCTCCCACATGCCCTGCCTAACTCTCCAGCAAAATCTCATATCCCTCTGCCCTTTGAACATTAATACTCCAGCCACACCTGCCTGCTTTCTGTTTTTCTGTCTTGCCAGTTTTCCTCCCTCAGACCTTGGCATTTATTTGTTACTTCCACAAAGAAATACATACCCCCATCTCTTTGCAGGCCTGGGTCCTTCTTACCCTGTAGGCCTTGGCTCAAACATCACTTTCTCAGAGATACCTTTCCTGATCACCCAATCAAAAATAATGCTTCCCTCAACCCCCCACTTAAAACTCTATCATACTGTCCTCCTTCGTTCTTGTTTATTAAGGCCTTGTTCACTGCCCTGTCTCATGTCTGAATAGTGTCGAGCACATAGTAGGCCCTCAATAAATGATTGTAGATGAATGAATGAATGAATGGATCTATCCGTTTGTGTAATATGTATCGCAAAACATCACTTTTAATGATTCCCACTGTGTTCCATTATATAAATATAATAAACAGTTTAAAATACTCCATTATAGCAGGTCAGACAAGAAAGACACTAAAACGGTAAAATGTGGAAAAATAGAAAATGCAAACCCATGCATTAAAAGTTGCCAAATTCACTCCTATTGATTCATCAAAATTGCCTTACCAGTTAGTTGAATTGCCTAGACTATCTATTTTCTATGAGGCTGCCTTCAACAAGTAGTTTCCAGTACCCCTAAAGCCATTCATTAAAGATATGGATGAAACGAAAGTATAGAATCATAAGCTACTGGTCTTATCACTGGCCTGGACATGCCAGTGTGTGGCTGTTACCTGGCTGGGTAGTGTCAACACAGAGGCTCACACCAAGACAGGCCAGCTCCAGAATCTGGCCTCCTACCTCCTACCATTCACTACTCCTGCACCAGAACCCTCTCCTGCTGAAAGGATGGGCTAGATCCTTAACACAGAGCTGGTTCTTTGGTAAGTCTTCATTATGGCTCCCCACACCCCACTTCACCAGGGCCACTTGCATATCTTCCTTGCTCTGCAGACTGTGTGTCTTGTAAAGTCCAACCTTGATAACCAATCAGTCTCCCCACAGACTTACTGGGCAGGCCCTCTGTATCCCTTATATGACATTTTCTATCTACCATTTAATCATCCAGCAACACTTGGCATTAAGGACAATTGTTACCTGGCTGGGGAGTGTCAACACAGAGGCTCACACCAAGACAGGCCAGCTCCAGAATCTGGCCTCCTACCTCCTAACTCCACCACTCCTGCACCAGAACCCTCTCCTGTTGAAAGGATGGGCTAGATCTTTAACACAGAGCTGGTTCTTTGGTTTAGGTTAAAAGATCTTCTCCAAACCAGCTGAAAAGATCTCTTATTTCTCTCTTAATTCCTTGAAGCTAAGACTTTTCCTTATAATCTGGCCACTAATCTAAACTATGAGCACAAGTTAATTTTTTTTATTTATTCTTCACCTCACTTGACCTGCAATTAAAGCACCTACTGGTTCCATTTTCTCTCAGTTACACACGACTAACCAATGCTGTCTTGAAAATGAATAGGAGCTGAAAGAGGGCTATCTTTTGATAGAGCTTCCATCCTTCCCTTAGAGGTCACCAGGTGGGCTCTGGAAGGGTCACAGGGCTGTTTGCAATCACAGAAATCCACAAGAGATTCTCCCTTGAAATTCTCCCTCACATACCACATTCCTGCTGCATTTAATCTTTCTGTTTTTTTAACCTGCAGATTCTCCTAAACTTCTTGGGAAACATGTAATGATATTTAATTTTAATTCTATATGGCTACAATGGACTTCACTGATTAGAAATGGAGCCTTCTTGATGCAGTACCTTAATCCTCTTTAAAAACAGCTCCTGGAGTTCTCTGCAGCTGCAAATTATAAAAACCAAAGCAGGATTAAAAAATACACATGCACTGTGCATAATTATTTAAAAGTGCAACACATCAGGCTTAAACAGTAATATAAATGCATCTTTGAGATAAATGAGGCATTAATGGTATAAGTTTTGATTATTGGTTACTCTTCTCTGGTTTTAACATGTGGTAAGAATATAAATCACTCCAAGGGCAAAAATTAACTCATACCTGCCCTCTCTCCTCTTGGATCAGGAGACAGACATAATAAACACGATGAATCCTTCTGCTTCTGTTACAATAGGAGGCATTCCCCACCTTACCCATGGCCCCTCTGTTACCTGCTCTCATAGACCATGTCTTTTATTTTAGATTCATGTTTAAATTTATAATTTTATTGGGCACCAAACTATAAATTCTCTCAGGGTGGCCTTATTGTTATTCTCATCACAATCATACTCCTAGCAGAGGGTGATCAAACAATACTAGTTTGCCTGGGACTGTCCCAGTTACAGCACTAAAAGTCTTGTATTCCAGGCAACCCCTTAGTTGCAGGCAAACTGGGACAATGGTTTCCCTATCCTAACACCTAGTTCCATAAACAGCTTTTAAATGAAGGTACAGCCATAACAAGTAGCATATATCATTCCTAAAAGAAATAACATTCATGAACAATAGAACAGTGCAGTGGTTAAGAGCATGACCATGGAACTAGACAACCTGGGTCCAAATCCAAGCTCTGCCACTTCCCAGTTATGTGATCTTGGATTACTTCATCTCTCTGTGTCTCAGTCCCTTCCTCTGTAAAATGGGAAGTTAATGGTAGCAGCCACAAAAGTATTTTTGAAAAACAAATTAGTTAATATAGGTAAAGTTGTTAGGTAAAGTTAAGTTGTTAAGAATAGTACACAATATGTTTTATTAAAATTATGAACACATCTGGCTGGGCACAGTGGCTCATGCCTGTAATCCTAGAACTTTGGGAGGCCAAGGCAGGCGGATCACTTGAGGTCAGGAGCTCAAGACCAGTCTGGCCAACATGGTGAAACCCTATCTCTACTAAAAATACAAAAAAAAATACAAAAAAAAATCAGCTAGGCATGGTGGCAGCCGCCTATATTCCCAGGTACTCAGGAAGCTGAGGCAGGAGAATCACTTGAATCCAGGAGGCAGAGGTTGCAGTAAGCTGAGATCACGCCACTGCACTCCAGCCTAGGGGACAGAGTGAGACTCTGTCTCAAAAAAAAAAAAAAATATATATATATATATATATATATGTGTGTGTGTGTGTGTGTGTGTGTCTGTGTGTGTCTGTGTGTATATATATATATATAAAAACACATGTAACATAGTACTTGGCTCCTAGTAGCTATTAATAGATGACAGATTTTATTCTATTTAAATTATCATAAACAGGAACAACAACCCTCTGCCAAATTGTAAACTAAGTGAAACTGTTCATTTTCTCCCATTTCTTTTTTCCAGGCTTGTCAAAATCCAGGTCAAGTGCCTCCCTCCTGGGTGTTCACACAAGCTCTAGCTGACTCAACCCCCTCCCCCACTGTAGAACACTCTGCTTTTCGTCTCTCATAGGGCACCACAGTCCTTGGACTTGGTCCTTCTTTGCTCATCAGCATGCATTTTGCATCCACCACTGCCTTCACCCTGTTACAGAACAGAGTTGCTGGTCGCTAATAAATTCTTTTGTACTAAAATACCTTCTCCCCAACCCACCTCACCTCCCACCCCAGGGATTTAATTTTCAAAGGGAACTCCCAGAAACCTCATGTCTTTTAATCTAGGGGAACTAATCTCTAATGATTGGGATTTGAGACTACGTGGGAGGGAGGAGAGAATTTGGGAGCAGGGTCATTTCAATGGCGTTTCACAAATCACTATGAAGCCAACTGCTTGCTACGTGGAGAATTCATTTTGTTGGATGCTCTCTCCACAAATTCCTGCTTTGAGACACATATTTATCACTGATTCATATGCTCTGATGTTGATTCTATTGAAAAGCTGCTAGCAGACAAAGACATCGCTCTTACCTTTGAGTAGAGAAACAAGTTCAAATGCATAGAGAGAATGGAGGCTATCGCCCCACCAGTCATTCATTAGGGTGAATTCCTGGAGGGCAAGGTCTTAAGAGAGATGACTGAGGTGAAGCTCAGGATGAGTGAAGAACACTTCTACTTTGACCTTCACCTTTACCTGGGAAAGAAGTCTTAGAATTGCTGAGCCACACACAAAATTGTGATGTGACTAAACATTAATTGATAATTGCTCTTTCATTGATAATCCTTTTCCCTTTAGTAGCCTGGACTCAGGCATTCAATGCCAGCTAAACCCACTCTGATGACCCTCTTAAGTCTGTCTTTCTACATAATACCCCACACTTCCAACTCCCTTCTTTCATCAAAACTTGCTTGTCTCATTTCTTATTCCTTCAGCACTTTATTCTAAAGCAAATCTAATCAATGAAGTTGGGTTAAGAACTGATGGATATTGGTTAGCATGTGACCCCTCTTATTTTTATTCCTTATTGCCTTAGCCTGAAGGCAAATTTCAAGTGTAATAAATTTCAAACATTTATAATAAGCATATCAAGGAAATATTTAATCAAGAGTATACATATCATACCCTAAAATCATATCCTAGAGGTTTTTTTACTGATAAAGAAGGTAGAATTTAATGTCAAAAGTCTTTCTTCCCATGGCAAGATTTTTATAAAGTATTGTTTTATTTTATATTTGATCATTGCTTAAAAATAAGTCAACTTTAGTTTGAGATTTTAATTTTACAAAAAAAGAAGAAATGTGTTTAACAGCCCAAGTTGACACTTGGTGACCATCCCCTACCTTCCCAGTACTATTCCTTATGTAAGAAAATTGATACAAACAATAATATGCCTGGGAACTCCAGGAACAAGACCCCCATCTCCTTCCTTCATAAGCCTGGACAACCCTTACCCAAGAATTTGACCACAGACTATTGACAACAAAGCTTAATGAATAAAGACTTTCACAGAAGCTCTAAACTTCAAGGTTAGCAACAAGAACCTCAACAGCAATACTACTGGTTAATACATACCAATCAATAACCAATAAACCTTAGTCAGAAAATGCCTCCGGTATACAACTCAATTACTTAGGTTGTAATATAAGTCCCATCATTCAGTTTTCCAGAGGTCTAGAGAACCAAGGCAAGTCATCGGTTCTGACCTGTGGAGTGAAGTCTTCATAGATAATGCCCTCTGGAGAACTTTAAATTATTCCCATGGCAAAATATTTTTCTTTCCCAACTGTCACAGAAACTGAAATTTGTATTCATTCCTTTCAGCTGAAGCTGAATTTCTCTTAAAATTCCCTGAAAGCTCCCCGGAAGTGATAACATATTAACCTAATACCTACCATTAATAATTTTTATTGCTAGGAAGGACGGAACAAAAGGAAGAACACAGTATTCAGATGCAGAGGTTCTATCACCTAAGTGAGTAAAGGAAGCAGCAAGTATTTTAACTGATGTATTAGAGTTTTCCTAATAAAGTAAAATTATATACAAGCATTATAGACTAAATCGTGCCCTCCCCAAATTCACACATTGAAGTTCCAACCCCTAGTCTCTCAGAGGGTAACTGAATTTGGAGATAAGGCCTTCAAAGATTAAAATGAGGCTGGTAGGTGTGAGGCTCTAATTCAGTATGACTTGTGTCCTTGTAAGAAGAGAGACACCAGGAACACACGTGCAGAGGAAAGGCCATGTGAAGACACAGTGAGAAGGAGGCCATCTGCAAGCCAAGGAGAAAGGCTAAACCTGCCGAAACGTTGATCTTGGAATTTTAACCTTCAGAACTATGAAAAATTTAATTTCTATTATTTAAGCCACTCAGTCTGTGATGTTTTGTTATGACAGCCAGAGACAACTAATACAAGTATCTCACTTAAATATGAAAACGGCATTGCATCTGGCTCATTCCTAAGTATAGACACCATGTATGTTGGGTTCAGTAGAGAATTTCAGTGCCCAGTGGTAAGCCTTCTTCAGTGCTCATGGTAATTTCAGTGCTCATGGTAAGCCTTCTCTTTATGTATTTGTTGCCTAAATGAAACGATGGAGAGATAAATACATAGACAAGCTAATTGTATCCAGCATATTTAAAGTGTTGCCTAACTGAAAGATAAATAGTGGAAAGCAGGAAGTATATGCTCTTCTCTTGCTAGTTGTCCGCTATCGCTTGCTACTAATGGTATGTGGCTGACTACTTTCAGCCAACTCACTCAGAGCCCAAAGATACCAACTTCTGCCACAAAACAATTTGCTGGCCTTAAACCACCAGATATTTTAGGTGGCAATCATATCTTTACTTTCTCTGTGTCTCTGCTTTTCCTCTCTCTCTCTCTCTCTGTGTGTGTGTGTGTGTGTGTGTGTCCCCACTTCCTCTGTGTCCTCCTCTCTCTCCATGTCCCTGTCTCCCTGTGTCCCTGTTCTTGCAGCAGAATACTTTCATGGCAATGAAGAAATGGTAACAACCAACAAAAACAAAAAGAGCCCGATCTTGGAAGGCTGCTACAGAGATCCTTACAGTGACCCGTTTGTACTCCTTTGGGTTGACTACATCAGCACACATGAAGTCCAACTGCCAGCGTCTGAATCTCACTGTTTGGGTGATGTTTATGACTGCCAAAACGCAGAGCCCCGAGTCCACGTGGTGCTAGATAACGAATTCCCCACATGTACACACCACCTGCCTCCAGCTACATTCAACCAATGATTAGCAGGAGTTGGTGTACAAATATGCCAGTCCCCTTGCCCTTAGGTGATACAGCTCTGCATAGAAGGATTAAGGGCCAGTTGTCCACATTAGTAACTTGCTAGGTAAGTTATCTTCATTTTCTGCCTTTCTTCCTGATTCATTTTCCCACTCTCCTTTCACATCCCAAATAAACTACTGGTACCTGAATCCTTCATTCGAAGTCTGCTTTTGGGCAAAGACAAATTCCGCAGAACAAAACACACCTGGTTTAGAATCCTGCTCTACCACTTACAAGCTTAGGCAACTTCATAAGTTCCCTTGGTCTCAGTTTTTCTATTTCTAAATGGAAATAGAAAATACCTACTTTGTGGGTTTGAATGAAATAATAAAAAACAACCCCCTGAACTGTGTCTAACATATTGTATATACCTAACAAGTTCAGGTTTTCCCTCCTCAGTTTAACTCCCTATGCAAGAGATTTCAAACCAGTAAACAGCTGTATCATTTAAATTTGCTATATGACAAACCACTCCCAACTGGGAGGCCTAAAACAACTTTATTTAGCTCACAATTCTTAGACTCAGCAGTTTGGGGTGGGTTCAATTAGATGGTTTTTCTGCAGGTCTGAGCTGGGGCTCACTTGTGCAAATGTGGGCAATAGCCAATCATCTGGATTGTTATACTCTTTGGAGGTCAGCTAACTGTTTGCTGGGGTGGCCAGGGTGACTGAACCATGTGTCCTGTCACCTAAAAGACTAACACAGGCTTCACACAGCCACTCAAGTTTCCAAGAGCAGCAAGAGGAACAGGTTGTTTTGTGTCATTTTTGCTACTGTCCCTTTGACCAAAGCAAGTCCCATGGCTTAGCTCAGATGGAAGGAATAGAGAAAGATTCTACTACTTGGTAGGAGGAGCTACCAAGTCACACTGCAAGGGTATGGATATAGAGAATGCAGAAATTTGTGGCCATGCTTGTGATCTATTAGGTTGGTGCAAACACAGTTGTGGTTTTTGCCATTAAAAGTAATTGCAAAAACCACAAGTACTTTTGCACCAGCCTAATACTACAGAAAATATGGCATATATCTGAGGTGCTACTAATGTGGGCAACTGGCCCTTAATTCCTATATGCAGAGCTGTCTCACCTAAGCGAAAGAGGGCTGACATATTTCCACGCCAATTTCTGCTAGTCATTGACCAAAGGTAGCTAGAGGGTAGCAAGATATCTGGGGACCACCAAAAATTAGTGGTGAGATCCCCTAATGCTGGGTAACTTGCTAGATATTTGAAGGACAGGTTGGCTCTCACAGGACACAAGAAGTCTTATTAACTTTAGGAGGCAAATTTTAAGTGTAGCTTTTATCTTTGATCAAAGTTAGACATTTTTGTTGGAAGGTGATAAAGATAAAAGGTTTTAAAATCCAAAAATATATTTGTTACACTAAATTGTTCAGATATGTTATCACTTTTTAACCACACTGATAGTCATATGAGTGGCTGAAATGAATGTTTATACTTCTGAATGCAGGTATTCAAACAAACACATTCTTTAAGATTCTTGAAGATGTAACTATAATCAATCCAGGGAACCACTTTAAGCCAAGAAGCCTCTTCCTTTCATCAAAGACCAATGAATTGCAAGTCTAAAGACTACAGGAGGAAAATAGCAATAATTAGTGCCTTCTGATGAAAGCAAACCGTTTTTCTAAGTTGATTACGGGTCATATTTACTCATCTTAATTTCAGTAATAATTACCTCTATAAAATTCCTTGTAAAAGCCCCTTTATAAAACTCTGCTTTATAAAAACTTTTGTAATAAAGAAGAAAAATTATAAATAGCCTTGGGGGAAAACAGTACCATGGATTCAGTAAATTGCAAGTAGCATTTCTGACTGGTGAACAAAATTTAGTCTGCTCCATAAAGCCCATAGAGGTTTGGGGCATTAGCCATGAGATAGAAATAATTCTCATGCTGTTGTAATTGCATTTATATCCTATTAAACTGCCACATACTTCTGATATTGTGTTACACTGTGTATAATTAGGATAAAAGAATTAAGGCTTGAAATCCTGCCTTCCAGGAAGTTATTATTCAGGAGACGACCTAGGATAGTGGCAACCACCCACACCCTTCCCCAGCCCATACGCAAGAGTAACCACAAGCAGCTCAAACAAGATTCATAAACCTTCTCTAAGAAATTCAGTCCGGACTCGGAGCAATGGCTAAGGCACATTATTCCATTAGGTTAATGCAAAAGAAATTGCAGTTTTTTCCATTACTTTTAATAGTAAAAATGGCAATTACTTTTGCACCAACCTAATGGAATAATTTGCGTAAGTATAACTCTCCAGTGTGCATAGACAAGAGAAAAATTCAGCTCCCTGCCTTCCACCCGGAACCCCCTCTGGGCCCCTTCAGAGGGACTCTTCTCTAAGGCAGAGCTAAAGACTTTATCACCTCTCTGAATATGGAATCCAGAGTGGGACTTCTCTGAAGGTGGAAAAAAAGGAAAGATCCAGATATAAGGAAACTATGGGTTCAGCTAAACCATATCCAGAGACAGACTGCACAGTGAGATAAGGCAGCCCCAAAGGGAGAGTGATCATATAAAATGAATGCTGACCATATAGAATGAACACATCCAAACCAGAATACTCCTAAGTATACCAGGTATACCAGGCAGTGAGGGCTGCCCCCGTTGGGGCGACCTTTATATGGGAGAGCTAATAATTTATCTGAAGACTTAAGAGAAACTTTTTCTGGCCTTGTGAAACACACTGATCCAATCAAGCTACGATAGAGCAGAAGTCAACTCTAACGTATTGCAGGGCCTCTTTAGCACTCAACATCCCAGCAGAACTGCAACGAGCTACACACAGCAATACTGACAAGTGCAGCTCACGGCATCACACAGGCACCATCCCTGAGACTTTAGGGAGAATCAGGAAAGTATTTAGAAGGCTCCTCATTCCCAGCCTTTGTTCTACTCTACTCGCAATGTGAGCCACTAGTAGGAGAAAGAGAAGGATTTGTATTCTAATGCAAAGACTCAGTGGGGCCACATTTGTGGTTTAGCAAAAGTGCTCAAATACTTAAATACCTTCTGAGAAGTCCCAAGAACTCTGACCCCCTTACAGACCTGAGGGGTATTTCCAGTAACTTATCTTCCTGCTCATGCATGGCTTCTCGCATCCCCCTTTGGAATGATCTGACAGCCTTCATCCCTGTCTTCCAGGTGTCAGCTCTGAACATCACAGGCACATAAATAGCGCCATTAATTATTCCATCGCCTGCCCGGAGCCCTTGAGCACTGACCTCAGGGAGTTCAGACAACAGAGAAGGCTACACCGTGGTTTAAATCTCTCTCACTTTTGAGACAAGAGAAAGATTAGAATTTTAGTCTTCCTTTGATTATTATAGAATTTCTTTTCATCTAGACACTTCATGGAAGGGGGAAAAAAAAAAAAAAAACACTGTCTCCTGTCCTAAGTGAATGCTTATACCACAGATGACAGTTGGAAGATCTTACAGAGGCTCCATACGTATTAAAGTATTAGAGTTTTATCTCATTTGAAAGAGGACTGACTTATGCTGTCTGCATGCCAAGTTTCTTTTTTATTGCAAAGTTGCCCAATATGACTGTATAAAAACAGGTTTGCTGACATCATGCAAATTACCATGAAATCTTTACAGTGAACACTCACTTCGTCACTGCCAACCACTGGGTATTCCAGTCCTGCCACTCATATTAATACCTGCCATTTGCAACAAAGCTTTCTTTAACCCTTTTCACTCCCTCTCCCCTGTATCTCATCACCTTAAATTCTTAAGAATCAGCTCACTCCTCCACCCCAGCTCCTAACCTCATGATCTCACAACACAACTACAGCAACGGCCTTCTAACTGGACCTTCTAAACTCCCAATCTTCAGCCTCATCAACCCGCAATGCATCCCACTCATTGGTCAGATTAATCTTTTTAAAACATGCCTCCTAGAGCACACCATCACACTGTTTAAATCATTAGAGGCCAAGGTGAGAGAATCACTTGAGCCCAGGAGTTCAAAACCAGCCTGGGCAAAATGGAAAGATCCTATCTCTACCCAATAAAAAATAAATTAAAAATTAGCCGGTTGTGGTGGCATGTACCTATAGTCCCAGATACTGAGGAGCTTGAGGTGGGAGGATTGCTTGAACCCAGGAAGTTGAGGCTGCAGACAGCATTGATCATGCCACTGCACTCCAGCCTGGGTGACACAGTAAAGCCCAGTCTCTAAAAGAAAAGAGAAAAATTAAATTGTTAGAGGTTCTCTCTTGACTTTGAGAGAATGTTCAGGCTCTTCAGATGGATCTGCAAAACATGGCATCAACCCAGCTCACCATTGTTATCTCTCACTATTCAACGAAGGCTGAGAGCCTCCACTCCTCCCAAACAGACCATGGAGATGCCTACACTTAGACTGTGGGTTCAGCCAGCTTCAACCAGGAATGCTCCCCAACTTCCCCAATGCTCCTCCTATTGTCTAGGTCAGAGGTCAAAGTGATGCAATTGCTGTATCTGAAGATAAGGGGGCAACAAGCCAAGGAATGCAGGTGGCCTCTAGATACTGGAAAGGGCAAGGAACCAGAATCTCCCCGAGAGCCTCCCGGAGGAACTCAACCCTGCTGACATTTTGAAGTCAGCCCCGGGAATCTCATCTCAGACTTCTTAGCCTTGGGGCTTCCTTTCTCTCCTCCCTGGTAGCATTTATTATTTGTAATGATAATCTAACATACAGTACCCTCTATCTAAAATCATTGTTACTTTGTGTATGTATTCTTCTCCCCTACAAGATTTGAAACTTCTAAGTGGAAGAATCAAGTTTTATATCTCTTTCTCTCTTCAAGCACAGTTATGCCACTTCAAATATTTCATTTGTCTGCCTAAAACCTTCACTAGTTTCCTAATGCCTTCCAAATTAGGTGCAAACACTTAATATTATGAGACTTCTGCGATTTGAAACCTAAATACTTTTGTCTTCTCTCTTACCTTGTCGCACTGTCATGTTCCCCAAAGTATCCTGAACTTTCCTGTCACCATGCTTCTGCTGATGTCACTGCCTTCATCAGTGTCTGTGCTCCCAACATGGAGGCCACTAGCCACATGCAGCTAATGAGCCCTGGAAATGGGGCTTCTTCAAAACGAGATGCACCGTAAGTGTAAAGTCATATCAAACTTCAAAGACTTCACACAGAAACAAAAAGCACGTAAAATACCTCAATAATTTATTTCTATCCCTTCCACATGAAAATGACAATATTCTGGATATTCAGAATTAAATAAAATAAATTATTGAAAGTAATCTCAGGCTGGGTGCCTGTAATCCCAGCACTTTGGGAGGCCAAGGCGGGTGGATCACTTGAGGTCAGAAGTTTGAGACTAGCCTGGCCAACATGGTAAAACCCCATTTCTACTAAAAATACAAAAATTAGCTGGGCGTGGTGGCAGGCACCTATAATCCCAGCTACTCCAGAGGCTGAGGCAGGAGAATTGCTTGAACCTGAGAGGTGGAGGTTTCAGTGAGCTGAGATCACACCATTGCACTCCAGCCTGGGCAACAGAGTGAAACTCCGTGTCAAAACAAAACAAAACAAAATAAAACAAAACAAAATAATAAAATAAAATAAAATAAATTTCACCTGTTTTTCTTCTTTGATATATCTACTAGAAATGTTTAAATTATATTTGGTTTATATTTCTACTGGATATAGTTAGTCTAGAATATTCTCTTCCCACCACCTCTCCTAAACTAAATCTGATCTTTACCCCCTTCAAGTTTTATCCAGCCTCAAGTCTCAAATGAAATACTGTTTGCACAGATCCATTCCTGATTCTTGATCCCATTTCCAGTTGTGATTTGTTCTCTTCTGAACACTACCCCTGACTAACAGCATTTTTTTTTCTATTTAAGAGGTAGAAATGCAGCTGTATGCTGCTTTGAATTAACAGGTTTCAGTGGATTTTTCTTCACATCCTTTTCATTGACTAACACAGTTCACTATATGTAGCTGTCCTTCAGTATGTGGAAGGGACTGATTCCTGGACATCTCCATACCAAAATCTGGGTATGCTCAAGTCCCTCCTATAAAATGAAACAGTGTTTACATATAACTTATGCACATCTCCCATATACTTTAAATGATCTCGATTACTTATAATATTTAATACAATGTAAATGCCATGCCAATAGTAGTTATATTATATAGCTTAAGGAATCATGATGAGAAGTCTGTACATATTCAGTACAAAAGGTTTTTAAAAACTATTTTCAATCTGCAGTTGGTTAAATCATGGATGCAGAACCCACAGATGAAGTAGGGCCGACTGTACAGTAGTAGCTATCCATATTGAACACTGTGATAGGTGGAATAATGACCCCCAAAATGCTCACAGCATAACCTTCAGAACCAAGGTGAATATGTTACCTTACATGGCAAGGGAGAATTAAGGTTGCAAATAAAATAAAGGTTGCTAGTCAACAGACCTGCAAATAAGGAGATCACCCTGGATTATTCAGGTGGGCACATCATAATCAAAAGGATCTGCTATGGTTGCAGTGTTTTTGTCCCCTCAAAATTTACGTTGAAACTTAATCACCAGCACAACTGTCTTAAGATGTGGGGCCCTTGGGAGGTGATTAGAGCCTGAGGGCTCTAGCCTCAACGATGGAATTTGTGTCTCACAAAAGGGCTGGTGTGTACTAGCAAGGAAGATTTTGCCCTTCCATCCCTTCTGCCCTGTGAGGACACAGGCATCTGGCTCCTCTGGAGGATGCAGCAACGAGACGCCATCTTGGAAGCAGAGACGAGGCCCTCGCCAGACAATGAGTCTGCCAGTGCCTTGATGGTGGACTTCCAGCCTCCAGATCTGTGAGAAATAAGTTTCTATTCTTTATAAATGACCCAGTTTCAGGTATTTTGTTGTAACAGCATAAATGGATTAAGCTAGGGTCCTTTAAATATGGAAGAGGGAAGTAGAAGAGTCAAAGGAGATGTAATGACAGAAACAGATTTCAAAGTGAAGTGGCTGCTGGCTCTGAAGATGAACGGGCAACAAGCCAAAGAATGCAGGTGACCTCCAGCAGATGGAGAAGATAAGGAAATGGACTCACCCCTAGAACCTCTGGAAGGAATGCAGTTCTGCTGACAATGTGACTTTAGACCAGTGAAACCTATTTCAGTCTTTTGACCTCCAGAACTGTAAGGTGATCATTCAATGTTGTTTTAAGTCACACAGTTTGTGGTAATTTGTTATGGCAACACATCCTTATCACTTACAATGAGGCAGGCACTAAGCTAGAGCTTATCGTTTATCAGCTCACTCAGTCTACCCTGCAACTCTCTAAGATACTAACTACTATAACCCCAATTTTACAGGTGACGAAATTGAGCCTCAGGAAAGTGACCCAAGGGAAACTCAAGACTCTGATACAAATCCTCTGCAAGGAACCATTTCAAACCCATCTCAAATGTGTAAAAGGAAAGGCTTACAAGATAATCATGAGGAAAAAAGAGAGAGGAAGAAACAGCATTGCTATCTCTTGGCTGGCCTGCTTAAGGGAAAGAAACAGGCTGTTGCTTTTTTCAACTGAACTTCTAAAGTACAAAAAGAACAGGCTGAACCCTGTCTCCACAATGCAGAGGATGGGCAATTGGGTGGCTTCTGGGAACTCACACACAGTTTCTCCCTTGCATGCTTGCACGTGCTGAGGATATCTTTTTTATCTGTTTGTAGGCCACGGGAAGAAGAGAAGCAGTGTATGAGAGTGGGGTTCCTCTGGGCACATGTTTGACTCTTTCCTTCACTAAACAGCCTCCCCAAATAAGGCAGAGGATACCAGTCTTTAGAAAATGGAATGTTCCCTCTACATATTGCTTCACATTTAGACTTTCACCTGAAACAAGCCCTCCCTGATCTCCCTCACTCAATCATACACCGCCTTTCAACCCTCCCAGAGCACTGAAAGTCTCTCCCTTGAAACATTGTCACTGTTACACTTTTCCGTTTATGGGATTATTTAATTAAAATGTCTCCCCCCAGCCTCCATGAAAGAGGATTATGTCTATCTAGTTTCACATTTTGTCCTCAAGGACTTATCCTTGATTCCAGCCTTTCTCAGCTCCCTCCACCTCACAGAATCTTCTCTCCTCTACCTCCAAATTTATATCCTGAATCCTCCTGCACTTCATCTTCCTTGCTATCATCAATGTCCAAGCCTTCATCACCTCTCGTTTGGGTGACTGCCATAGCATCCTGCTTCTACTACTGCCATCGAAAAAGTTCCCCTGCACAACTGCCACAGATCACTATTACAATGAAATCCTGACCCTTTAACCTGGCTTCCAAAGTCCTGACCCCTGCCTTCCTTTCCACCCTCATGCCATGCCAACCTCATTTCAAGGTCTGCATTTTTTCTGCCCATATAACTGGTCAAGTTTATCCCAGCCTTGGGCCCTTTGCCCTCGTGTTCTCTGCCTGGAATGTTCTGCCCTCGATCTTCCCTCACACAGCTGGTTTCTTCCTGTCATTCAACATCAACAGGCACCACATCCTCTGATGTCTACCTGGGAGGCATAAGCATAAATGAACTTGCAAATTACTTTTATAACGATCCCTTACCTTTGTATAGTCACCCAACAAATACCACCCAAGTTTTCTGGACCATTTCTGCTGGGATAAAAATAGAATTACAATAAAAGTTGAAAAATGGTAACCATTTGGGGGGCTCTGCCTCCAATTTCTCTGAGAGGACTGCCTGACACAACTCCCTGCCCTCTCTTCAAATCTGTCACAGAAGTTGTCTCCTAAGGACATCTTCCGCCTGCTACATGAACTGACCTTCTTCATAGTCACATGGAAACATTTCCCTCATTTCCCACTTTGACTCACTCTGGTAGAGCTTCTCTTAGCTGAGGCTAACAAGAGTCCACCAAACTCACCACTGGTGAAGACCATGGGGTGGCCCCCTCTCCGGGAGTCCACTCTTTTTTTTGTGATGCAGTTGCCAGTGCTCATGGGTTGAGGGTGCCTCTGAAGTACTCTAATGACCCCAAAGGTCATTTCCCATCACTTCTGAAACTACCAGCACCTATCTGCTGAGATCTTCTCTGTGGCCTCAATAATCCACCAGATATTTGAAAAAAATGATGGTTTTTAGTTTTGTCTTGCTGATTTATTGAAAATTATCCTCATCCCATCCTTCCTCCCGTCCAGACTGAAGTTATTTGTGTTCTGAATCTCACCTTCCCTTATGGCCCAATTATTCATGAACCAAACTTGGGTACTTCAGCTTTCTCTCTCCTTAAAATAAACCGTCTCCTAGCATGCTGTGTGGCCAAGCATATCAATAAATCATCAGGTAGATATGCCTTACCAGTACCAAGATGAACATAGCTTGGGTTGTGTTGACCCTGCAACTCCACAGTCACACATATAAACATATTTCATTTGTTTCTTACAACAATCATATAGTGGAGGCAAGACTACAGTTTCCACAACTATTCTCTATGTATGAAAACAGAAGAAAGATTAAGTGAATTGCTGGAGACCACATGTATTAGTCCATGTTCATACTATTATGAAAAAAAATACACAAGACTGGGTAATTTATAAAGAAAAAGAGGTTTCATGGACTCACAGTCCCACATGGCTGGGGAGGTCTCACAATCATGGCAGAAGATGGAGCAGGAGCAAAGGCATGTCTTACATGGTGGCAGGCAAGAGAGTATGTGCAAGGGAACTCCCCTTTATAAAATCATCAGATCTCATGAGACTTATTCACTATCATGAGAACAGCAGCATGGGGATAACCGCCCTCATAATTCAATTACCTCCCACTGGGTCCCTCCCACAACATGTGAGGATTATGGGAACGACAATTCAAGATGATTTTTGGGTGGGGACACAGCTGAACCGTATCACCACACAACTAAGTAACTTCAATTCAGGCCTCTAGATAACTGTAGCACTCTCAAATATCTCAAAGCCCTGCTACCATCTCTGAGTCTCCACCTATTTTCTAACACTTCTGTAATCACAACCAGACTTAGAACATCTTGAACATCTTGTAGTTCTACTAATTTCTAAACGAAATTTTTAGTTAGCACTTTTTTTTAAAGCTAATCCTATGGTGAAGCCCTCAGTTTTGCCCTTTAGAAGGTTCGCTGATGCTATGAAGCTGAATTCCTATTGCTTCTAAAATAGTTTCCCATAATATCCATTAGATACAATTCTTCAGAAAAGAGGCCAAGACCTTAGCAAGTCGAGCCCCTGTTAAATTCAATCCCTTTGCCTTTGTTTCATAACGAAATAATTTATCTAAAAAGGATTCACCATATTTTATGAATACACAAGTTACTCCAGTATTATTCAAAAGGATGATAACACGGATTTTGGGGGGAGGTTTCACAGGAATGATTATCTTCTTTGAACCTCAGTTTTCTCATCTATGAAAAGGGGAAGGCAGCATAAATTCATAGGGTTGTTGTAAGCATCAAATAGATAACCAGTAAAATACCAGCACAGGAAATGACCCTAAGTAGACATTCAATAAGTATTTTCTTACCTCCTGGCCTGCAGCAAATTGGACGACTAAAATTTTATATACATTCTCTGTTCTCTTCAGGTTTACATAATAAGTCGTAAATAACCTATACAAAATGTTTCCTAAATTACTTTTTAATCTTTTGCCTTTTAGAATATTTTGACTCTTTCCATTATGTAGAGTAAATGGGTTTTAGCTAAATGAGTATTTGGTCTTTTGAGTATTTGGTCCTTTGGGTATTAAAGATGATGACATTACCCTGAATTCTTCTCTTCTCCAGGTAAAAACATCCCAGTCCCTTCAACTGTACCTCCTTCAACAGGCTTTTCCATCTTTTTTTCCATAGATCTTTCCTTTCTCTACATAAAGGTTTTGTCCTAACTCTTACGCTGACTATGCAGAAGTGGCTATATGAGAAGACCATCCGAATTATTTATTAAATACTCCCTAGTAAGCTCTCTCCGCATTGCTTAGCTCCCATTTCCTAAAGGAAACAGTGTTTGATCCTCAGTGCTCACTGGATCATTTCTGAGCAGTTGCCTTTAATTTGCTTTTTGATATTTTAGAGTTGAACAAACTTGAGTCTAATTCTCTATTTTTGTGTAATTTTTGTTTTTACAACTTTTTATGGTAAATATTTCAAAATTCAGAAATGTTGAAAGAATATACCAATCTCTCATATATTTCTACCTACATTCAATAATTATTAATACTTTATCATCCTTAATTTATCTCTGTATGCACACACAGAGATAGAGAGGGAAGAAGAGAGAAAGAGAAACAGAGAGAATCATTTCATAGAAAGGTGTAGACATTATGATACTTAATCTCAAAACACTTCCGCATGGATCTCCTAAGAATAAAGATATTTTCCCACAATGTCATTATTATACCTAACAAAGTAATATATGATACAAAAATTCTATTATTTAATATGCAATCTATATTCAACTTTCTCTACCTACTCAGTCATCTGTGTGATGAATTCCTTGATTTCCTTGAGCTTCTGTTTTCTCATTTATAAGATGGGGTTAATAAAACTACTATAAAGAGTAGTTGTAAAGCTTTGAAAAGTTATTCATTTATTCAACAAACATTTCTAGAGTATCCATTTATGTGAGCCAGCCACTGTTCTAGGGACTGAGGATAAAGTGATATAAAAGGCAGACAGAGTGACTGCCATCACTCTAACCAAGGGGAGATCAATGACAATCTTAAAAGGTCAGTAGAAACCCTCTTATTTATCATAATTCAAATTAGTAGTTGGGTGGTTAGTCAGAAAAGTCAGTGGAAAGATATATGCATTCCTCATTTTAATGCAAAACATACATGCATATATATTACAAATTTTGTAACGTTAGGCCAAAGCCCCTCTTTGGGCATGAGTCTGCTGATTGGAGGTCAGCATTGACTTTCTTGCACAAACCACACCCATGATGCACTATCTTAGATTTCCAGTTTCCATTTCTTTAAAATAGAGAGTAAGGATGTAAAGAGTCTTGCAGGTAACTCTGGTTTCAAGTGGAAGATTGATTACATGAATAATATCACATGGAAATTTTGTTGTTTCTTTCTGTATTCCTAGACAACTAAAATGACCATAAAAGAATTTAAAAGATTATGATTATTCAGAGGTAAAGAGAACAGAGTAAGAGACACAGATATTCAGAAAATGAAAAGTAGGAGGGGCAACTATCTTAACAGAGTATGGGGAATCATATGCCAAGCGCCTTCAAGGAGAATAGGATGGTGACGAGTGAGACATTTCCTCCTGCAACTCAGGGACTCCAAATTTCATGGCACTGGGTAACCCAAAGGGTGGGTCCAAGGACAGAACAGGTCAGGAGTGAGACACAAGACTGAACACAGAGGAATTAAGCAAAGAATACATATGACAAATGAAAATATCAGCCTCCTTCCCACTCCCTAGAACACAGCAGGTAGAAAATACTACCTCCTCCATCACCTTCATCGCCACTCATGAGGCATGAGAGTAGGAATTTAACCTTGAAAAACTAAACTGCCCGATACCAGGCTTGGAGGCTCACGCTTGTAATCCCAACACTTTGGGAGGCCGAGGCAGGTGGATCACTTGAGGCCAGGAGTTCAAGACCAGCCTGGCCAACATGGTGAAACCCCATTTCTACTAAAAACACAAAAATTAGCCAGGCATGGTGGGGTACGCCTGTAATCCCAGCTACTCAGGAGGCTGAGGCAGGAGAATCACTTGAACCTCAGAGGCGGAGATTACAGTGAGCCGAGATCGTGCCACTGCACTCCAGCCTGGGCAACAGAGCAAGAGTCCATCTTGGAAAAAAAAAAAAAGAGAGAGAGAGAAAAAGAAAAACCAAACCATCCTAGCACCTCAGAAAAACAACTGGCATATTTACATTTAGTGGGGGGAGAGGGAGTCTCTTGATGAAGAGGCCAGATGGTCTGCCTTGTAGTAAAGCCCAACGTCAACAACCTCCCCACCCACCCCCGCCCCAACCCCGCTCGCCCACACACACAGACATTCCAATCAGCTTTCAATCTAGAGCTTCACTCATATATGAACCGACAACTCAGGATCATAAGTGCTTGAAAAGAAAGACTTCAACGTGAAAAGGTGAATTCCAAAGCAATAGCCAAAAAAAAAAGGATATTAGAAGAAAGGTAAACAATTAGTTAATACTCAAACCAAACAAACAAAAAAAAATTGCAATTAATATCAGAGAGCTTAGATAATGCATTTGTAAAATAAAAATTGGTATTTTTAAGATCATACAACAAGCAGAAGCTCTTAAAAATTAAAACCATGACAACTAGGATAAAAGACTTAATAAAAGGAATGGAGAATAAGGTCAAAGAAATCTCCCAAAAAGTAGAATCAAAAGGCAAAGAGTTAGGAAATGGGAGAGAAAATACAGGGGACCAATAGCTGACTGCTGGAGTTCTGAAAAGGAACAAAGAACTAGATGAGTAGAACTTATAATAGAAATAATACTAGAAGAAATTTTGCAAATTTAAGGGCATGATCTCAATACTTAAAAGGCCCAGCTAACACCTGCCACAACAATTTTTTGTTAAACCTCCAAATTGCATAATCATGGAGTTAGGGAATAGTAAGTATGAAGAGAAAGTCATAATTGCATTTGTCAGAATAGCATCTGACTTTTCTCAGAAGCAACACTGGATACAGGAGAAAGTGGAGCAGTGCTTGTAAAATTCTGCTAGAAAGTTATTTTCAAACTAGAATTCTTCCACTAGACAAACAGGGTGTGCTATAAAAGTCTAATAATAACACACATGATGAAGGAAGAACTAAAAAACATTACTTCCCGTGAGTGCTTTCTAAGGACACTCCTGGAGTACATGCTTTAATAAATTGAGGGAGAAAAATCAAGAGAGGAAGACTGGGAATCCAAAACACACGAGTCATCATTCCTATGTTTTCCTACAGAAGTCTTCAGTGAAAGGAAGTGACTCCTGAACAACGGCTGTGCACCAAGTCCAGAGGGCAGCAGGGCCAGCTCAGAGCAGCAAACGGTTACTATGGCACAAGGGTGTAGGGGTGGCAGAGAGTGCAACTGATGATTTTGAATGTTTGCATCATTTTTTTCTGAGTGGCTGACAGCTTTGTTGAAGCATTTAGAAAAAAAATTATAAAATAGAGAAGGAGGAAGCAATCGTCACTCATCATAACAGGAAGTCAGCAACTACTGACTGAAATCAATCACAAACAGCAGTAACGGCATATTGTTTAGATACATGGAGAAAAACATCAAAAGAACCAGCTAAAGTTATTGAAAGCGGCTGCCTCTGGGAACCACCTAGAACACCCAGCATATTGCATCTTCATCAGAATTATTTCAGTTGCAAGTGATAGAAACTCAAACTAGTTTAAGCAAAAAGAGAAATGTATTAGCTTACATAGCTTTTAAAAACATGGATCAAGATAGCTAGATTGAGGTTTTCAAATAACGTTTTTATAATATCTGCAAGAAATTGTCTCTTGTTCTCCATGTCTCATCTCCCCATCTCCTGCTTTCTTTCCCTTGGGTTGGCTTGACTTTCAGGCAAACTTTCCCCATGTGGGAACAAAGGTGACCTCCTACAGCTCCAGACTTCCAGGCCCTTAGCTTTCAAACTCTAAGAATGATACAATGGCTCAGTCCTGGTAGTTCTGGCAAAAATCCCAGGACTGGCTCTCATTGATCTAGGTTTGGTCATATGGCCAGCCTTGAAGCAATCTCTTTAACCAGTATACTTTGATGCTATGATGGGCCTATGTCACATTCTCACCCTTGGAGTCAGAAAAATGAGGTCAGCTCCACTTGATATACATGGACTAAGGAGAGTAGTTCTCCAAAACAAAGTTGGGGTATACGACAGTTCATTTTATTGTCATTTCTACTGTCAACAACTCATGTACTCAAATATGTGGCCAACCACTATTCTAGATGTTTCTGTGAGGTATTTTTTAAATGAGATTAACATTTACATCAGTAGACTTTGAATAAAGTTGATTAGGCTCCATAATGTGGGTGAGCCTCATCCAGTCAAAGGCCTAAAGAGAAAAAAACTGATCTCCCCCAAGAAAGAGGGAATTATACCAGCAGACTGCCTTCAGGCTCAAGCAGCAATATCAACTTTTTCCTGGTTCTTCAGCCCGTTGGCCTGCCCTGCAGATTTTGGAATTTCTGGCCCTCCACAATCACATGAGTCAATTCCTTAAGATGAATATATATATGCATATATCCTCTCTGCTTCTATTACTAGATAGATAGATAGATAATTGATAGACAAAATCTATTCAGTGACTGATAGTTTTACTTTAAAAGCTACCTACTAAAACAATCAGTTCTATATCAAGTGGGAAAACAGGACAGACATGTCCATAAATTCTCAGTAACAAAAGCCCATGCAAGGGTAAAGGCATGATTCATCCAAAGTGATTGATATAGTTTGGATGCTTGTGCTCTCCAAATTTCGTGTGAAAATGTAATCTCCAGGCCAGGCATGATGGCTCAGGCCTGTAATCCCAGCACTTTGGGAGGCCGAGGAGGGCAGATTACTTCAGGTCAGGAGTTTGAGACCAGCTTGGCCAAGATGGTAAAACCCTGTCTCTACTAAAAATACAAAAATGAGCCAGGCGTGGTGGCGGGTGCCTGTAATTCCAGCTACTTGGGAGGCTGAGGCAGAAGACTTGCTTGAACCAGGGAGGCGGAGGTTGCAGTGAGCCAAGATTGAGCCACTGCGCTCCAGCCTGGGCAACAACTCTGTCTCAAAAACAACAACAAAAAAAACAGACATGTAATCTCCAATGTTGGAGCTGGAGCCTGGTGGGAGGTGTTTGGGTCATGGGGGCAGATCCTGCCTGAATTGCTTTGTGCTCTCCTTGTGATAGTGAGTGACTTCTTTTGCTGAGTTCACATGAGATCCGGCTATTTAAGAGTGTAGAACCTCTCCTCTCCCATGTATGCACTCCCACTCTCGCCATGTTACACTGTCTGCCTCTCCTTTGCTTCCCACCATGACTGGAAGCTTCCTGAGGCCTCACCATGAAGATGCTGGGGTCATGTTTCCTGTACTGCCTGCAGAACTATGAGTCAATTAAAACTGTTTTCTTTATAAATTGCCCAGCCTCAGGTGTTTCTTTACAGCAACGTAAGAACAGACTAATGCAGTGATTAAATAAGTACTTATCTTTGAAACACAGTTTTCTATTTTATTTCAAACATGGAAGATAAAGGCAGTTTAGAGGTTTCACCAAGCCAGGAAGAACAAACGTGGACTCAAAAGTGACTCATGGATGACAAAAGAACTGTAAATAGCAAAAGCAGCTGATGGTACCACAGAAGCTGATGCAGCTGACAGGATTCCCAGCCAGGGCTGAGGGCTCAAGTCACCTCTAAGTATACTGAACGTGCCCTCAGGATTCTCCGAGTTAGCGAGGAATGCTTGTAAGAAACTTTAGCAAACTTTCAACTGTTTATTCTTTGGATTTGTTGTTGTTGTTTGCTTGAAAACAGAATCCTTGTACTAAACTACAGCCAGCATCCTAGCAAGTGAGAAAATTGATATCAACATTTGGGTAGCATGTGAATTGATTTTTCTTAGGTCTTTGGACAGGGCACACACTACTTTAAGTGAAACAATCTTAAAAATGAATCCAGGTTATTTCAGTCTGTGACACGAAGGTTATACCATGAAGCTTACTATAAAGTTTTTTCTAAAGGGCAGCTGGGAATATAATCAACATTCTCCACCTACCATAAATAATAGCAATAATAATTTTTAATACTTCATACAGACTGCCTTTTACTGAGGCCCACAAACTCTTTTTTAAATAAAAGCAACAATTTCAGGAAATTTAAGTTACTGGCCTTCTAGTCACATCACCTTGCAGTCCAGTCCATACCAAGAAAAGTTGACATGCTAATACCATGCCAACACCACTTAAACAGATCTAGCTTCTCATAAAACCTCCCTGAGGAGGCAGAGAGTAAACAGTTCAGATTTCGTACTACTTGAGTGAAACGTGCTGCTTACAAAGAAAGTATAAATAGGGAGCAGAGATGATGACAAAGCAAGTCATAAAAACTAGTACAACAAACCTAACTTGAAAGTAATTTTCCTTTACTGATATTGTTTGACTATATCCCCACCCAAATCTCATCTTGAATTCCCACGTGTTGTAGGAGGGACCTGGTAGGAGGTAATTGAATCATAGGGACAGGCCTTTCCCATGCTGTTCTTGTGATAGTGATTAAGTCTCAGGAGATCTGATGGTTTTAAAAACGGGAGTCTTCCTGCACAAGCTCTTTTTTCTTGTCTGCTGCCATGTGAGATGTGCTTTTCACCTTCCGTCATGATTATGAAGCCTCCCTGGCCACATAGAAAGGTAAGTTTATTAAATCTCTTTCTTTTGTAAACTCTCCAGTCTCAGGTATGTCCTTATCAGCAGCGAACATGGACTAATTCATATACCAAACAAAAATGCAAAGGATCCCCCACAAATTCAACTTTGCTGTTTGCAAAATGTCATAGCTCCAAAATGATCACAATAAATAGACAAAATTAAAACTCAAAAAGTGAACAGGAAAGATAGAGTGGTACAAAATGAAGCAGGATAAATAGACACAGTAAACAAAAAGATAATTTAAAAAATAGTAAACTATGAATATTAAAATGAATGTGAATAAGATGATTTAAGTAAAAGAACAATCTAGAAGAACTAAGTAGTATAAGAATAGCTTAAAAATTAAAAAAAAAATTCTCATAAAGCAAGGAAATAAAATTACAAATGGTTCTAGAAATTCAGAAATCCCATGATTAACATCCTACCAAGAGGTAAATAAGGTCCCTTGGAGAAAGATGACTGTTGGTTATTCTCCCCAACTGCTGAAGTTTCAGGGTTTCCTTATTCCTGTACAAATATCCCTAAAGAGATGCACATTGTCCACAGAGTGCCTCAAAGTAAGGTCTGCACATGCACACATATGTCCATCACAGTGCTATTCATAATAGCAAAGACATGGAATCAACCTAGGTGCTTATCGGTGGTGGATCAGATAAAGAAACTGTTATACACTTACAACATAGAATAACTACACAGTCATAAAAAAGAACAAAATCATGTCCTCTGCAGCAACAGGGATGGAGTTGGAGGTCATTATCCTAAGCGTATTACTGCAAGAACAGGAAACAAAATACTATGTTCTCACTTCGAAGTGGGAGCTAAACATTGAGTATACATGGACACAAAGAAGGGATTAGACACTGGGGCCAACTTAAGGGTGGAGAATGGGAGGAGGGAGAGGACTGAGAAACTACCTATCAGGTACTATGCTCAGTACCTGGGTAACAAAATAATCTGTACACCAAACCTCCATAACATGCAGTTTACCCATGTAACAAACCTGCACACATGTACATGCTAAAACTAAAAGTTTGAAAGAATTTTTAAAATAAATACAAAGAAATGTAGACCACATTCCCAACTAACTACTCAAAACAAAAACAAGAAGAAAAGAAATCACATTATGAATAGCACATACCACTGAAGGCAACCAACTTATTTATTTTTTATTTTTTATTTTTTAGAGGGAGTTTCGCTCTTGTTGCCCAGGTTGGAGTGCAATGGCTCAATCTCGGCTCACCGCAACCTCCACCTCCCAGGTTCAAGCAATTCTCTTGCCTCAGCCTCCCAAGTAGCTGGGATTACAGGCAAGTGCCACCACACCCAGCTAATTTTTGTATTTTTAGTAGAGACAGGGTTTCTCCATGTTGCTCAGGCTGGTCTCGAACTCTCAACCTCAGGTAATCTGCCTGCCTCGGCTTCCCAAAGTGTGGGGATTACAGGCGAGCCCGGCCGGCAACCAACTTCTTAATAGGCTTTTTGGGGAGGAAAAACTGGACTCTAACAGGGATATGCTTAAAACCTATGCTCCTAGAGAGTTGGGTCACCAGCATGAATCACAGAGACTGGGGGTAACTGGCTATTGAACTGAACAGAGCTGAACTCTACCAGAGACCTCCAGCTTTATGGAAAGTGCATGCTAACAGTGTCATCAGCCTGTCCCTTTAATCTCAAAACACCTCACCAATTTGATTCTCTTCTGCAACATACAGCCTAAAACATGTCTTATCTCAAGCTTCTCAAGCTACAGAAGCCAAGGCCCTTTTGGTTTTTAGCACCTAAATGACAGCAGTGAGGACTAAGATGAGAGGTGGACCAAGGTCACATACTGGAGAGAGCATAAGCAGGACACTAGAGCATCGTACTTGGCAGTGTTTTTCAAAGTCAGGTTGGTGGCCGACCTTCCCTCAGAATCTCTGGGGGTGCTAGGTCAAAGTGAGATTCCTAGACCACATCACAGACCTAACAAATCAGCATCTTGGAGGCACAGCCCAGGAATCTGCATTTTAAAGAAGAACCCCACCACCACCTCCCACCCCAAATGACTGGTATGCTCTACAACTTTACAGATGTATTGTCATCAAGGGAAAGTGGAATCAGGGTAACCTGGGGGCGAGCAGCCAAGGATGCCTAGTTGGCGCAAGAACAAGGAGAAAAAACTGGGGGATCATCCAACAGCAATGGCAGGGACAAAAGGAGACAAAGCCACAGAAGCAGAAAAGCAATGCGACGGGTCACAGTAAATTTTCTGGACTTAAGTAGGACTTCATTGGAAAAGCTACAGTCCCCTTTCCCCTACAGGCATGCCTCTGCAGCTATTAAAGGCATGGTACTCTGACAGATTACAGCTCCTTACTAATTAAATTGTAAATCTTGTTTCAACTGTTTAAGAAAATCAAGGACACTAAAATGCAGGCATCTCTAAGCTAGAGTAGAGCAGCTGTCTTATCTTGAAAGAACACAGCACCCCAGCAGAATCTACATCAGAGGGAAAGCGAAGAGTCCCTGGGAGCTGGAGATGGGAGCTGTGAGCTTGATAGAATGCAGTTAAATGTTACCGGAACGCCATGTACTAAACAAAGTTTCAGTAACAATCTGACAGCCTGATTTTCAAATGTAAAGCCTCCTCAAAAGGTCAGACTGCCACATGTCTCCAATCTCCTGCCCAATTCTAGCTATTTTCTAAAGGCCTGGGTCTCTCCTGCTTTCTGAACCATAACATTAGTGTTTCTCAATCTACTCATTTTAATAGAGCACAGTACTCCAGAGCCACACATCCAGAAGGTTCTTCCGAGGTCAACTTGCTATGCCTCTACTTTAAGAAAGAGCGCAGCTACAAACACTGTGTTTACAAAAGGTATCTCTGCTTGTCCTAGTAGTTCATGCCAGGGATTCAAATTAAAACGCTCACATTTTTATTTGAAAAGACGACATTTTATTTGAAAAGACACACTCTCACCCAAATGTCAACCTCCTGCGGTGGGGAAAAGGGATGATAAATATTAGTCAAGGAGTTGGTGATGGGAACCTTCTTTTACCTCTCTTCAAGTTTCCATGGGACATCATCAATGTAACACACATGACCTCTCCCCAAGCACTCACTTATCTTATTCCATGGTAGGTGGAATGATCTATATGACAAGTAAGTTTGGAAAAGAAACAAAGCAAGCATTCTTCAGCCTCATTTTCCCATTTCTCTGCTTGCCGGCAGACACCTCTGGTCTGATGCTCTGTTTCATTAGGATTGCAGAGATGTCCACAGTTTTCTAGTCCTACCTACGTAAGTGAGTCTCCCCAAATTGGAGAAAGGAGCTAGGAAATTATTATTGCCATATGCCTGACCCACATTCTCCAAACTAGCCTTTATTACTAATAAACGGGCTATTGGGAATTTCATCTGCCTTACTCGTTCTCTCTCTCGCAACTGGTTCAGAACTAGGTGGAAAGGAAAGTGGAGTAGTGTATTGGTTGCCCTCAAGTCCCCAACATTTGACTTTTATTACACTTTCAGTTTAGGAAAGACTCAGCATAAACCTTTTCGGTTAGAGGAATAGAGGGGCTCCTTTCAGCCTAATGCCAATAATTCAGACTGTGGAGGAGAATCGCCTCCTAACACAGCTACATTACATACATTTCAGGGTGATTATTGGTAGGAAAACAAAAACAAACCAAAAAAAATGCACCAGTTGCACAGGATTTATGTAGGTATGTAGGTAAAAATTACCATTCCATTGTAGATACTATTGCTCTGTGATCCATCCTTTATTCTTGGTTGTGAATGGACTAAATATAGGTGCTCTGTTTGTCATTTCCACAATGTTTGCATTTTCTCACCTCCACACCTTCATACACACCATCCCCCATGGAATGGCCTCTGTTGGGGCCACAATTGTTCACGTGGAAAACCCCTGCTTATCCTTCAGGACTTATTTCAGATTTTAACTCAGCCTGACCTTTTAAAACACAGTTAAATACTTCTTCGTCTTACTATAGCATAGCATCTCATTTATAGCTCTATTAATGTCGTGTGTGTGTGTGTGTGTGAGAGAGAGAGAGAAAGAGAGAGAGTCCTGCTCTGTCACTCAGGCTGGAGTGTAGTGGCACAATCACAGCTCACCAGCCTCAACCTCCTGGGTTCAAGCCATCCTTCCACCTCAGCCTCCCTAGTAGCTGGGACCACAGGTGCATGCCACCACAGCCAGCTAATTTTGTTTTTCTGTTTTCTGTTTTGGTTTTGGTAGAGATGGGGTCTCCCTATGTTGCCTAAGCTGGTCTCAAACTCCTGGGCTCAAGCAATCCTTCTGTCTTGGTCTCCCAAAGTGCTGGGATTACAGGCCCTCACTATTTTCACGTCTTTTCCCTCCTCTCAACCCCTGCACCATTACACTGAGAACCCTGGAAAGCATAACCATCTTTTATATCATCTTTATCATCCCCAACCCCTAACTCAGTGCCTGTCATATAGTAATGCATAATAAATACGCAAAGAGTGAGAGGCAGGTAAAAGAAGAAGAGAGACAGAGACATAGGCACAGATACCAAGAGCCAGGTAGAAGAGAGAAAGAGAGAAACAGGTTAAAGACACACACAGAGGGACCAGAAAGGTGGAGAAAAGGCATGAAGGGGGATCAAAAGAAAGGAAGAAAAGAAAAATAAAGTCACAACCACATAGCCCCACTCCTCCTACCAAAATACTTGCTAAGGTCTTACAAAACTCTAAGGATAGCTATGAATGGGAGAAAACTGGTCAACACAACCAAGGACCATGACAAATGGAAGTGGCTGAAAAGCAAAGGGGATGCTTTGAAACACTGTCTAGAATCCAAGCAGACCTGCAGAACCGCACTCTTGTTGCTAGTCCAAGTGTAGGAAGAAGAGAGAGCTCACATGTAAAAGGTATACATGAACCCTCCCACGCGTGGAAGCTTTCCATTTCTACTGTGTTATGAAGAAATGATTTATCTGCTTGCTAACAGCATTTCCCAATCCTTCTTGTCTCATTATTTAAATAAAGAAGAAAAGACTTTAAACGGATTCATTTTTTCTTTTGACCTCTAAACCACATTTGGTTGCTTGCCTGATTGTGGAACTTTCAGGAGATAATTTAAACTTTCAGGTTTGCATCATAAGGTACTTTTTCTGTAGGCATGCCATAAATCTGCGAGATGAACTGTGATTCATTCCTGTAGGTGTTAGTATGTCATTATGTAAGCATTGCCAATAATGAAAAAAATTACTAGCAAATGTTATAGCAAAGAACAAATAAAAGCAGCTATATCTAAGTATTATATTTCTATATTATAATAAAAGATGGGCTGTGTATAAAGAAGTAATTTATAACAGCTCGTAAGCAACTCAACATTTTCCAAATGATTATCAGCCAAATTATCATGTACCAAATAGGAAACTAAACAAAACAAGAAGTCATAAATAGAAATAACTAATTAGAGATTCTCTTTACACTGTTTTCCGAAATGAATTGGATTATTTCTCCACAAAGACACAGTAGGCTCACTAAGGAGGACCACATATGTACAAAGCATTTCCCATGTGTACCACAGTGTGTCTGTATTAGGCAGTCAAATCCTAGTGGTCAAGACCTAAGTAACCCCTTGGTTAGCATTTAGGACTACAGCATGTGTCAATGGGCTTTTATGTTTCTCTGTTGGTTGTTGTTGTTATTTTGGAAAGGGGTGCTGTTTTGTTTTGTTTGTTTTGTTTCAAACTCTATGCAACCAACATTTATTAGCAGATCCTGTTTGGCAAATATTGAGTTATGCCCTAAAGAAATGTCTTAAACATGAGTAAGGCTCAAACCCTGTATTCGAGGATCTCATAGGTCTTTTGATTTTGGCGGTGCTACAAATACAGACATTCTGTCTGCTGCTAGCCTAGGCTCCCATGGAGCCCCTGGGAAACTTAACAGAGAGCAGGCATAGAGGTCCAATCTGCCACCCTCACCATCTCCCTTTATCATGAAACCTGTCTCACCAGTTTCAAATGACTCTTCCAACCCTTGTTTTCTTTACCTTTGTGTTAATGCCATTTGTCTAGTTCCAACATTCCTGTAAGCAGATCATATGTGTTTTGAGTCCAAAAATAGGTCTTACTTATTTTGGTGTCATCCAGAGCAAGGAATTCAGCGTGTGGATTAATAAACTGTTTTCATCTGTCTTACCTTCCTAATGGTATCATGAGTTATTTGAAGAAATAAACTTTTTTTTTTTTTTTTTTTTTTGGTGATAACCAAATACCTCATACAAGAATATCTGGTTATCACCAAAAAAAAAAAAAAAAAAGAGAACACTTCAATAATGGTAGGTATTATATAACCTAACTGTTAAGACTAGACAATCTCAGGGTGGAGGAAGACCTTCACCTCTCATTTTGAGGGGTAAGGGGAACTGAATTCTCATGCTCTGGACCTAAATGTGCCCGCTCCATCAAAAATGTTTGGTTTGTCAAATTCATGGGTGGAGAATAAGGGAATTCCCCAAGGTGTGTATGAACATTGCAGAATAATGGTTCTTAGTGTGTAGGGTTCATGAGTGGGCTTTAGCCAGTTCATTACCATATGCCCAAAACATGTTTGTGTGTGTAGATGCATTTTTCAATGCAATTATTGCATAGCTTGGACTAGATACTGATGGGAATCTGTGACTCAAGATAAAATCAAGAACCCCTGCTATTGAATAATCTTAACATAAGTACTGGTTTTCCCTAAAAATTATTGGAGAAAATTTTCTTCCATGAATTAAAGTGTCCAGAAAGAGCATTACACATGGGGTGAATATCACACTTTGTAAAACCAAAGAATAATAATAATTTAAAACAGAGAACTGAGAAAGAAGAGAAATGCCTTATACCCACAGGCACAAAATGGTAATGTGCCCTCTGAAACAAACAAACAATGACTAAAACCCAACACATGCTTGTTTTAACACCTGGGTTTGAGGTATATTAGAAAAAAACGTCATAGTAATTAACCTTCTACCTTCTATCCATATTCGCAGGGAGAAAAATAAACAAAAGCTTAGCAATTGCAAAACTCAGGGAGCAGAATTTTGTTAGTTCTGTAAGAAATTCCAAGGAAAACAGATTTTTCTTCAAATGAAATATGCCACCAGCAGCCAAAAGATAACATGAGAGAAATTTTGTGGCAATTGTAGGATATTGCTTCATTGGGCCAACTCCATAAGCTTGATTTCAACCATCTGAGATTTCGGAGACTCCTAAGAAACCATATTTACAGATATACCCAACTATTCCTTCATGAAAATTTTATCACTGCTTTCCATTCTACTCAAATGATCACAGTATAGCCTAGTACAGAAAGGAAAAGATTGCTGACCTACTGCTTTTACGTAAACGAATTTCTTCAAATGTCTTATTCCTTTATAAAGCAAATTGAGCCAGGCACTGTTATACGTGCTAGAGGTAGAAAAGATAGACATCCCTAACATCAGGGAGTTTGCAATTTGAAAGAGAACAAGATAAGGAGGCAAAAAGTCAAATAAATAAAATAGTTTAAATGGTTATATGTTATGTTTAATGCGATTGTGGAGACAAGCAAGATTCTTAAGTTTAGAACAGTCAAGGGAGACCTTCTACAGAAGTGTCCCTTAAGCTGAGACAAGGATTGTTAAAAAAGAGCTGTAGACATACATAGAATGAGAAAAAGAGATTCTACAGATGAGAAAAGAACATGTTCAAAGACTATGAAACAAGACAGAGCATGGCATTTCTGAGAAAGGAAAAAGAAGAATGGATGATATCCATCCACTAGGGAAAAGAAAGTTAAGATATATGATTGGAGAAGGGATGAGACTATGCAAATCCTCGAGGTCATGGTTAAAACCTCAGACTTTATTCTAGGGGCAATGGCAAGTCCCTGGAGAGTTTTAAGCAGAACTGGGGGTGACCTCATACAATTTCTGTTTTAAGCATATTACCTTTAATAATATGAGAAGAATAAATTAGTGTGGGAAGACTAAAAGATATTGATCTGGAGTAAATGGTAGTAATGGAGTTCAAAAAAAAGGGAGATTAGGGCATATTTAAGAAATACAACAAACATAATCTTCTGATAGATGAGACTTAGGCAAAAAGAGAAAGGAAGGAATCAAATATCATTTCTGGGATTCTTGGAGTAGCCAAGAGGATGGTGAGGCCATTCGCTGAGATTGAGATTTTGTGGGAAGTGTTAACAACCCATTTTGAACTTATAAATTTTGCAATATCTGTGAGACATAATCGTGAGACACTCAGGTGAAAATGTCAAGTAGGCAGCTGGATCTGCAAGAATGGAGTTCTGATGAAGCATCAGGGCAAAAGGTATGTTTTGTGGTCTTTAACATTAGGACAAATTTGTTTGGTATTTGAATCCATAGAATAGATGAAATCTATCTAGGGAGAAAAATCAGGAAAGGGAAAAGGCTCCGTAAGAGCTCCCCAGAAAACAATCATTTAGAGGATTAGTTGAGCAGGGGAAGCAGGCAAGGAAGTCTGAGCAGGGGGTGCTGGTGAAATAGGAGAAAGTCAGGGGCATAAGCTGCATTAAAAGAGGAGAATTCTTCAAGAAGGACCAGTCAAGTGGATTAGATGCTGCTAAAAACAATCATGTTAGATAAGAGTAGAGAAATGTCCACTAGATTTAACAACATGAAAATCACTTTCTACCTTGACTTTGACAAGAGTAGGTTCAGCAAATTGGTGGTCATGGTAGAAGCCCAACTATAATGGCTCAGGAAGGATATGAGAAATGAAGGAGAAATTTCTATAATGGCTGCATAGACAACTGTTTAAGTCTGCCCAGGAAAAGATGCGGAGAAACCCCCCAACCCAAAAGGTCAAGGAGTTGGTTCAAGTCCTTGCTTGTTTTCTCAAAAAGCCTAGAAAATGTTTGTGTGCAGCTGAGAAGATCTGATTGAAAGGAAAAGATAACTGAAGCAGGGGGAAGAGAACATAAAGAAGCAAAGTTCTCAATAAGGTGAGCTGGCATAGGATCCAGAGCACACAGGGAAGGGCTGACCTCTAACGGGATGGCAGTCAATCTGGTCATGTGATGTCTCACAGATGACCCCCTTCCATGGGTTCCCAAACCAATAAAACTCTTGTTATCTTGAGCAAGTCAGTCTCTCTACATCTCAGCATCCTCACCTGTAAAATAAAGGGCCTGAACAGCAAGATTTCTAAGATATCCTTAAGCTCTAACTGTGATACTCTAAGAAGCCTCAAGTAAAATGTCCATTTGCTCAGGCACATCTGTTTGTCGTTACCTCCAACGTTGATTGGACTTAAAACATACCTTAAACCAGTGTTTTCCAACCTTTTACACATCAAGGTCATATAGAAAATGATAACATGCTTTATGGCTTCATGGGGGAAATGGAGGGTATTTGGGGTCTTGCTGAGGCTGCCCATGGCCTGGGGTCGTCAGCTATGAAATCTCAAACTACAACAATACCATGCTTTTGGCTTACTCTGTGACAAGATGAATGTATAAGTTAGGGTTCTCTCAGATACAGAGAATTTTAAAAAATAATAATAATAAGCCAAGCAAAGGTAAGCAAAAATGTAGAGAATTTATTTTAATAATACAAGGGTAATTTAACACAAGGGACCCCAGGACCAGAATACAGCCTGGTCTAGGGACAGATTGGAACGAAGAAATGGCAAGCCATCGACAACATGGGTTCCTCCCAGGCCCCTCTCATAGCAGATTCTCCCTGCAGCCTGCTGCACTCTTCCTTCTCACCATATTAGTGCTCTCTGATACTCCGTGTACATGCTATGTTGTCATCCTCCCAGGTTCAGAGACTCTTTCTCTCTGTCCCAATTCCAGATTCCTGAGGAGGAGACTTTGGCCCAGCTTGAATCAGGGATGCCTGCCTGGTCTAAACAACTGAGGCCAGAGGAGCTACTTTGCATAAAATGGCTGCCAGAAAGATACTGTGCACTGGGCACACACACCTAAAAGATATTGCTATATTCAACATGCCACTTCCAGTCATCTTGACTATATTATATCCCCTTGATTCTGATACATCAGCCATTATAAAAAAATTAAAATAAAAAAAGGAAAAAGGGGGAAAAAGTACCAATTTACTGACAATCTTCCCCAGAAAAAGCAAATACCGTATTAATTATATATTTTAAGAACCTATAAAAGTTTACATTTATTCATACCATTACATACCACTTTCTGCCAATATCAATATGACCATCAAAATTTGGTTTTAAGCTTCTTTTACAAAGTGTAAAAATAATTCTGAGTCACTTCTAGATCATAATGATATTCCGATTTTCATTAGCAATGCCCATTGTCTTGACAGATGTAGCAATTTTAGGATTGGTAATATAATTTAACAGCATATTAAAGAATCTGCTATTTTGTCTACGTTTCCTCTTTAATTATACTTATAGAATTTTCTAAGTGAATTACATATCGCTGGACTTGAAACTGCTTTTCTTGAAAGTCGGCTAGAAGTTTTTATCTGATATTCTGAGCTTCAGTGATAGAACTTCAAAAAATTGGTTATACTCACCTCTTTCTTACAGCTTTGAAAATTCTATGATGCATTCTGAGAAATTTGGCGTTCTCTGAAGTCTTTAATTGCATTGCCTGCTGTGGGATAGACAGTCTTCTGTATCCACAGTAACTCTGTTTCAGTGCTGCACTATGGTGGAAACCTGTTTGAAAATATTTTTGTTGCTGTTTTACAATGACATTTCTAAATTAAATTTAGATAGTGTGCACCAGTGGTGCTCCCAGTGATACTAAATCAAATGAAGCGAACACCTCCCTTCTGTGCCTGGTGAAGTTGCCACACGCACACACGCAAGCAAAGGCAACTTGTTACATTCCCCAGCTAGCACCTGCAGAGCCTCTTTTGAAAACTTTGAAGACCCATCCTGATTTCAGGCATACCAAGATACGGAAAACGTGCATCTTGCAATCAAGCAAATACGTCACTTTCTTTTATTGAGAAGGAACACATCCTACACTTTTTTTTAACTAAGCGTGTCACATGGTTTAATTCATTTAATTCTCACAACAATCTGACAAACAAAATGGCTCTTATACCCATTTTGTAAATGAGGAAACTGAGGTTGTAAGTGTAAGTAATTTCTCTAAGATCAACTAGCTAGTAAGTAATAGAGCCAAGATATGAGCCCATCCCATCTGACACCAAGTCCTGTGTGTTTGTTTAATCAGTATATCCAAATGTGTCTTAATTAATTGTGTAATAGACAGTCATTAAGATTAATTAATAAGATAAACTATAACATTAGTAACATAAATTAATATGCTTTGCTGTTATTCAATTAACTGAGCTACGGCTGTTTTTCCAAGAAATGTGGACAAGGTTACCAAAGTAACTACTGTGCATGTCAGTATCATTCCTGGTACAACTTGGGTAAATTGCTATTCACGTGTACTTTGTTTTCGCATCTTTAAATTCATGGAAGCATTTCTAATAATAGTAATAAGTGGGAAAACAACTTGCAGTTCGGGTTCATGAGGAGCCCAGTTCCTTCCCTCAGGTCTGAAGTGACACTGGCCTCTCCTAAACCAACTGACCAAAGCAGAGCACTGCTGAGCCACTGCCTGAGCTGTTACAGGACAGCACTACCCTCTCCATTGCTTTCACAGGAAAGGGGAGAGAGCAAAAGGATATAAAAAGTGTCTTATCACTTAAGGTCAGTGGTCCTTTCATTTTAGGATTCTGCCTCTAGGAATGGTACCAACAAGTGGTGTTTGGGACGCCAATGTGTAGCCTCAGAAAGTGTTAAAAGACAACTCCAAGCACTGTAGCTTTCCTTCGGAACATGAGTATTCTCCATGAGCTTATTTCTTCTTATTTGTCAGGAAACAGTGATGCTTCCTTATCCTAACACGTCATCATTTAGTGAGCAAGGCCTTATTCTAGTGAAGGAGTTAAGACTATAACACCCCAAAATATGCTGCTCTAGCATATTGACTATCTTGAAATAAAGGCACTTTAAAAAAAAAAAGCAAGTACAAGAAGATCACTCTAATCTTCCTTTTGTTTCTTAAAAGCAAGAGAGGCAAAATTCCCACGTGAAGGAGGTCCTCCCTATACCAGAAAGAAAGCAACAGTCTTATCATCAAGAAGAGAAAGCTGAAGCCTAGCGAAATTTATACAAGCAAACCTTGTTAAACTAACTCTTATTTTCCCGGTCACTTCTCTACCCAATTAGCTTCCCTAGCCCATGCCCCTTTACTTATCACGTTTTCACAACTTGCTTTTCTTTGTTCAATTCAGTATGTAAGCGATGGGCTCTAACTACTCCTTTGGGTCTTCATTTCCTGATAAGGGCTCCTGTGCCACATAAAGCTTGTATAAAATAAATGTGTATACTTTTCATCTATTAATCTAGCTTATATCAACTTAATTCTTGGGCCCAGCCAGACCCTAAGAGGAAAGAAGTAGAAATTTACCTCCCCAACACTGGCCACAGCTGAGGGCAGATAGAAGATGGCATCCCAGATCCAGACACCAGCAGCTACTCCCCACTGTGGTCCAGAATTGCCCCTTCATCAACCATGCAGAATAGCAAACCTCTTGCCTCGTGAGTAACACTAAATAAATAAAGCTCACAATTAATGTTGTAATTACAGCTGGAGGAATAATTGGCAACCTGAGTGTGATAACTCACCCAGGGTACCAAGAGGCTCATAGTATTTACTTTCCTGATTCTGGGGAACCAACCCTGTAAAGCCTCGTTGACTTTCCAAATGCTGTGGTTGGGTTTTTTTTAAATAGATCATTTAATGAACTCAAGAAGAAACCCATTATGATTGTTTAGAGAACTAAATAGAAGACACAAAAACCTTTAGATGTGGGTTTTCAATATGTTTGCCTGGTTTCCCATTTACTTACAGACCTAGAGACTGCTCAAATTCACCATCTTTATGCTCATCTTCCTGCGTGGCTTGTATGTTGAAACCAGCTGCCCTCTAGTTGACTTACCCTGTTTTTTCATTCATTTTTTTTTTTCATTCATTTGTGCTATAAACATTTATTGAGTTCCTACCACAGCCCAGGTCCTGCTAAGTAGGTTTATCTGTGTTACTAACTCACTGGGAACATTGAAATCACTTCAAACAGACCCTAATTTTTTATTTAACAATGAATGGAAAATTCAGTTCTATTTTTCCCCAGAATCCCAGTTGACTTTTGAGTTTCCCTTGGAGCCTCCTTAGAATGGAGTCCAGCTCTGCCCCCTCCTTATGTCATCATCCCTGCTGTTCAAGGAGAACTCAACAGTTGGAGGATTGTGGATTTTGGCATTGGTCAAATCTGACCCACATTTATCCCACTTACCAGATGTAAAAACAGAAACACGTTTTATAAATTCTTCAAGTCTCCATTCACTTATTTACCAAATAGGACAATCACATCTATCTCACAGGGTTGTTCAAAGGATCAAACAAGCTACTACAAGTATGCAAAGAGGCAGTCAATAAATGTTACTTCTCCAATGCATATCTCTTTCTCATTTCCATGTGCTCCTTATTTATGTTCTGTTATATATTCATTCATTGTAATTTAGTGAGCACCTATTTTACATGCTAGGCTGTGAGGACACAGTGGGAAACAAACTGTCAGGGAGGAAGCACATTCCATGGAGTTGTCTGGAGCAGATAAGCAAGCTCTACACAAACAAATATAAAGAGAGCTCAACATTGTTCTACTTTTAAAATAGAGCAGAAAGTGACAGCTTCAAAATTTCTAAATAAGAAGGGCTTAGAGGCCATCTGGATGGAATGGAGACTTACATTAAGGCTATATTTGAAAAGCAAGCTAGATTTTTACATCGGCCAACTCTTTTGGTAGAGAGTATCTCCTTCTGCCTAGACCTAAATAGTCCAGGCCACTGCAGACCTTCTCCCTTGCACTGCTGAATTTTAGCCTGTCCTGACTGATGAGCCAGGAGAAAAGAAGTTTCCACCACTTCCCACATCCCTGTCCAGAGTCCCCAACTCTCCTTATATATTGGCTCCCAGGAAGACAACTAGTTTCTCTGGTGATAAGCTTCTCCGCCTGGCTGTTGATGACAAGACCCCTAAAGAAACTTCCTTCAACTGCTTAGCACTCAACTCTACCTTCTACTCACACTTTCATTGCTTATTTTGCCACCCATTTCTTCATTTAGCATTGACAACAAACCCTTTTTATTATTTCCCTTATGTTGAATTTTCCAATTTATAAATGAATTAACTTTATGGGTATATAGCATCTGTTCATTGTTTTTTGGCCACCAAACACATTTCACATGCATTATCTCATGAAACTCTTATGACAAACCTGAGATGTAGGTATTATTACTCCTTCTATTTTGTAAAGTTTTAACAAAAAACAAATATTAATCTATCTGGTTCCTGTGCTGTGTTAAAAAAAAAAATAAAAGTTCAAAATAAATAAACAACAAATCTTAGAATCATTAATATGTAGGAAGGGTTTTCAACTCCAAATGCTCTTCTCATTACCCCAATATTGAAGAATTACCACAAATACTCTACAAACCATTTCACAAATTTAATCAGATATAAAAGCAATACATGCAATTGCCTGACTGATACATGCACTTGAATTCCCTTTATTTTTCTTTTGTTAGAAACACAGTCCTAAGCACTTGGACATCTACTATTCTGCAGGGAACAGTTGAGTGTAAATTTTGAAAAGCAGTATCTCAATTAATTTACGTTTTTCAAGGGACCATTTAGTCTTATGTCTTCTTAAGCATGGGTAGGCCAGAGGACTTTGTAAAAGTAATAGAGCACAATTATAACCATATACATCAATTCTTCATGTCTACATTATACTTATTTACTGATGAAGCCTTTTCCCCCTACACTCAGCATTGTATCTTTAGTATAGCTTTAGAAGAGAATTGTAGTCTCCTCTGACTCATATATCACTAATAAAATTACTAGCAAAGATCCAATTCTCAATTACAAGCACAAAATAGTGCTACATTTTAGCATATAGCAAGCCCATCTATCTTAACAACTATTCTCTAGCACTGAGGTATTTCATTTGGACAACTCAAGTTATTGGAGACCTTGCAAATTCCCCTAACATATTATTAGCTGGTATCGTTCTCTTAGATCTTCAATTTGTGACTCATGTCGTAAAATCAATAGTGACCAGTTTTAGAGCAGATTTTTTTAAAGGATATGTAACTTTGACATTGACACCTCACTACAAAGATGGGAAGACCTTAGCAAACTTGGCCAAGAAAATTACCAAAATTTCATCAGCCAGGTTTCCTGTGGCAATAACCTACTACTTTACTCTCTCCCACCCTAGTAAACATCCAACAATGTAGCATATCTAAAACATCACAATATAAATGCCTGTCTTAGCCTTCTCAGGGCTCTATAACAGAATACTACAGACTGGGTGGCTTAAACAACAGACATTTATGTCTGGTTCTGGAGACTGGAAGTCTGAGATCAGGGTGCCAGCGTGGTCAAGTTCTGGTGAGGGCTCTCTTCCTGCCCTACAGATGTCTGCCTTCTTGCTGTGTTTTCACATGGAAGAGAAAGAGAGCAAGCGAGCACGAGTAAGAAAGAGAAAGAGAGAGAGACTGAGAGAGCGAGACTGAGAGAGCGAGACTGAGAGAGCGAGACAGAGAGAGCGAGACAGAGAGAGCGAGACAGAGAGCGAGCAAGTGCATGTAAGCTCTCTGGTCTCCTCTTATAAGGGCACTAATCCCATCATGAGGACCCCACCCTCACAACTTCATCTAAACCCAATTACCTCCCAAAGATCTCATCTGAAATACCATTACTTCCAAGTTAAGTCTTCAACATATGAATTCGGAGGGGACACAAGCATTCGGTCCATGAAAATGCCCTTATAAACTATGCTATAATCTGTCTAAAAGGCTTTAAATTACTGGCAATATTACTGGCTTGTACACAACCTTAAACATATGTGAGTATCACTTTGCTAATCACAGTGTCAACAAAAAGCCACAGTAAGATTGGAGAGGAAGGGTAGAAGAAGAAAATGCATTAGGATCATTTAAAAAATAGACAAAGTCTAAGTCTAGGGACCTGGAATCTTACAAAAGCTCTGCTACAAATTCCTTACTTTTAAACTACATCTTTTACTTGAGCTGCATCTTGCCTACCAGGAAAAATGAATGGAGCAGGATAACCTCTAAAGTATCACTAATTTTAATAAATAAAGATTCTATGATTGTCTGAATAACGTATATCCTGAAATTATTAAGAAAATATGCCACGAACATGATTGAAAAAAACTTTGCAAAGAATTGACTGCGGCCAGGCACCAGTGTCTCATGCCTGTAATCCCAACACTTTGGGAAGCTGAGGCGGGTGGATCACTTGAGACTAGGAGTTCAAGACCAGCCTGGCCAACATGGCGAAACCCTGTCTCTACTAAAAATACAAAAATTGTCCAGGCATGGTGGCACACACCTGTAATCCCCGCTACTCAGGAGGCTAAGGCAGGAGAATTGCTTGAACGTGAGGCAGAGGTTGCAGTGAGGCAAGACTGAACTGCTGCACTCCAGTCTGGTGACAGAGCAAGATTTCACCTCAAAAAAAAAAGAATTGACTATGAACAAAGCAGATAAGTGAAATAGTTATCTTGCTAGTTTATCCTTTTATTTCTAAAGGGAAGGATCAAAGTGAGAACAAAACTTTCCCATTTGGAAAAAATTAACTCTTTAACCTAGGAAATAAGAATGTATAATCTACAATAAAAATAATGCTTGCCATTTGTTGGGTGCCTACTCTATGCTAGGCACTTTATAGACTTCGCTCATGTAATCCTTAAACAACTCTGCAAAGCAGACCTCATCATTTCCTTCTCTATGTTCCAATCACGCTGACGTCCTACCAGAGCCTCATATGCATCAAGCTCACCCCCACATCTCCTAACTCGTGTGTCTGGCTTCCTCTCCTCATTTGGGACTCAGATCAAATACCACATATCCTCTTTTCCCTGGTTTCCCAGGCTAATGTACCAACTCTGCCTTTACCCCCAGTCACTTTCTATCCCATTGCCCTCTATTCTTCACATCACAAATCACTATGTGAAATTACTTTGTTTGCATGCATATTTTTCTCTCTCTCCGTCCCCCAATCTCTCTACAATGTCAGCTCCAGGAAGGCAGGTACTTAGCCTACACATAGCTATATTCCTAGCACTTAAAACAGTGCTTTCTTAGTTAATATTTGTTGAGTGAATGAATGTCATCCCCACTTTACAAATACAGAAACCAAGGCCCAGAGAGGTTTGATGACTTGCCCAAGGCCATACACCTTGAACCAGGATTCAAGTCCAAGGTTGCCTAGCCCCAACATAAATATTTTTTCCAGTGTTTCTTAAGTCTACAGAGTAGAGGGCATAAGCATTATTTTCAGTTTTCTGTTTTTGTTTTTATGATAATCTAAAATAGAAAAGCAGGCATGTTTAAATGATATAGATCACTTTATCACCTTGTAAATGAATACTGCTGCAAGATTTTAGGGCTTACATCTAAAGTGTGCAAATAGGTTAACACTGTCTAAGCAAATACATCAATGAGGCTTTTCTTCAAGACTAAATTATGTCATGATATGTTGTAGGAAACAAAAGTTTTATAATAGCTCAAACAGGAAAAAAAAAATGATGAGGAAAATTGAATTACCACATGACTCATACTGATTTAAACATATCAAACTCAAATGAATCTGCATCATAGCATCTAGCATTGTGGTGCATCAAGCAGCATTGTCTAAAAATGGTCCTAGGAGCTCACTAGGTTGCCTGGATTATAAGTTATGAGTCAACTGGAACTGTGCCAAACCCAATTTGGTGACCAGTCTCCCACAGCAGGAAGGTCTGTACCCAAACCCAACTCCACAATGGCCCCCAGTGGCCCTAGGCAGCTAATTTCCCAGATAAGTCTTGTAGTACTAGATCCAATCCAGATATCCTAATTGTTTGAGTAGTGTATTTGGCTTCTGACATGGCAACTTCGTGTTTACACTACAAAAAAGTAAAGCAACAAAGGGCAAAGAACCTTTATTAAAACATACATCCATAGCATGTCCAGCAAAGTCTGCTATCCATAACACATCTCCCTCCATGGACAACCACAGGCCTTTCTCCTTGCTGACTCTTTCCTTGTAGGTTTCCCCAGTGAAGCCTATTTCCTATTCATCCTAGCTGATGTTATGAAACTATTTTTGAGCCCTACTGCAGGACAGATAGTAATCATGATAGGACCTATCTTGAATGGCAGGTGATAGCAACAAAGACATTTATTCAGCACAAGTACCATATTTACATGACAAAAGGTCATTTAGTTTTCAACAAACCAGTATTAAGTAAATGTTGTAGATTTGGATTCCATTGGTTTTAAAAGGGATATATTTAGCTTGTAACTTTGACGTGGATTATAATTGGGTAAGAGCTATAAGCACAAAGTATTCATATCTGGTTCTATATTTATTCACATTTAATCAATATCTTAACAAAACCCTTTAAATAATGCCAGAGGTTAGAAGACATTGTTCTGTTTGTGAGTTCTGGTCTCTGCTCAAGCCCAGGTTAGTAACTCTACGATTTCAGCAAAAACATCTTGTTTATCCATCGTAAGAACGATCTAAGATGTTACATCTAGGTAAAAATAAGTTTCTATTGTACAACAATGGTTCTTGCCTAAGTAGCACTCTGAACATTTGAGCATGAGGAAGTCTGTATTAGGAGGATATTATTCATCACCCAATATGAGAAGATATTGAGCTGACTTTCCCTCTGTGGTCATGAATTGTACTGAGTCACTTGTACCCACTTGGTGCTCCTAGAGATTGATGGGAGAACCCCCTTGAGACAAAACTTTTCTTACATCCAAACTACATGGGCAAATTCTGACCTTAGAAGATTTACAGGTTGACCTGGAACATGGGAAAGAAATAGACATACTACAATCCCACATCATTACTGGATGGTTTGGCTGTGTCTCCACCCAAGTCTCATCTTGAATTGTAATCTGAATTATCACCGTCTTGTGTCAAGGGAGGGACCTGGAGGGAGGTGATTGGATCATGGAGTCAGTTTCCTCCATGCTGTTCTCTTGATAGTGAGTTATCATGAGATCTGATTGTCTGATAAATGTCTGGTGCTTCCCCCTTCTCTGTTACTTTCTCTCTCCTGCCACCATGTAAGATATACCTTGCTTCCACTTCCCCTTCCACCATGATTGTAAGTTTTGTGAGACCTCTCCAGTCATGCAAAACTCTGAGCCAATTAAACCTCTCATTTATGAATTACCCAGTCTCAGGTAGTATCTTTATAGTAATGTGAAAACAGACTAATACTGAAAAATATGCTGAGTTTCTTTACAGAATCAAGCAGTCTCAGGTCTATTCTGTGACGCCAACATTGAATTCACTGAAGAAACTTAGAACAGTGAAAGTTACATCAGACGCTAGAACCAAACCAAGAAGTATAAAGACAAAGGATAGAGCCTCTGGATGCCTTGAGGTTTTTTCTTTCATTAGAGTTTATTTATCAAATCTACAACCCTTGGTCCCCTTTCTACTTCTCCCTTGGCCTTTAGGAGGCTCTTGACAAGCGTGTAATCACTCGGAAATGAAGCTATAATCACTGCATCTCTACTCAAGATAAATTGAGTTCTTCTCTCATTTGTTTTTCCATAAATCATTTGAGCTTTTAAGTTTTTCAGCAAGCATAACTCATAAATGCATGTGTTACTGAAGTTCTCAACATAATTTAAGTCTATAGTTGAATAAGCTGACGTAGCAATGTTCTGAAGATATCAGATCTCACTATTGATCATCTTTCGGCATGCTGTGTTCACCCTGTGTCCTACCTATATACATATTCTTCCAGAGAACTAACTTATTAAGTCAAAGTTCCAGGAGATGATAATCTTTAATCCACTGTTGTTTGTAACTTTAAACAAATACAGTAATTGATTTGTGTATCGAGAAGCAGCCAAATATTACATTAATATATAACATCACCAAAATGCATAACATGCCAAATTCTATTTTAATATGCTGATTACTGTTGTTTTAAAATATCCAGATATTTACCAAATGCAATTAAGGCTTACATGTATTTTAAATGAAGCATCTGTTTTGCACTCATTTAGGAGAGGGTTTGTAATCATTCATTTCCTGTTTTGTATTGAATGAGACTACACAGACCAGTAGAAAGCTCATAGGAATTGTTTAGACACCTGAGGTAAGAGCTAAATAATAGAACTATATTTTTTGATGTTTATTTAAAACACTTTCTATAAGGATTTTGAAGAGCTGTGGCAGTTTAGTTGCTCTTAAAAGGAGGTTTTATTAAAAAGAATGAGATATTACGAAAGGAGTAGAATTTAAAAGAAACTTTGAATTACAATTAAAGTGTAATTTAATATCATAGTTTACAAGACTAAGACCCTTATTCAAGTTTTAGTCATGACTGAAAATATGATGATAAATTCTGATGACCATACGCTAATCCCCACACTGGCCCATCACAAACTTCCCTCCCTGTTCATATTCCCTTTCCCAAGGGTCTCGGGAGAAGATGGTCTTCACACCTTCTTTAAGAGTACACGCATGTCAAGAAACATCCAACTGTGTTTCTCAGTATTTCCTTTATTTGTGCACAATGAGCTTCATAAAGAAAATTATACATACAAATGTTAGACAGAAAAACAAAAGCAAACTCACCCAGAGAGCTCAAGGCATGGTGGCTTGGGCCAGAGACAGATTTAAGTAAACCCATGCAGTATCAGTATTTATGCTAATAACTGACATAACCAATCACATGAATCTAACATATGTAAGTAGGGAACTCGCCATGATAAAATAGAAACTCTACCTGCTCTTTAAGTGTCCATTCATTTATACAAAAATAGACCACATATTAGGCAACAAAGAAAATCTCAATTAATTCCAAAAGGTAAAAACCATACATGTAAAATTCTCTAATCACAGTGTAATAAGTATGGAAATTGATAACAAAAACAGAACAAAAACCCACATCATCTAGAAGTGCTTAAATTCTCTCTGAGGTGAACAAGGAGTCAAAGCAAATATTTCAACTAGGTAGGTAGAAAATAGTGATAATGAAAACAAATGATTAAAGCAGCATTGAGAGGAAAACTCATTAACTATAAATAATTGTTAAACAAAAGGTAAAAAATAAATTAATTCAATCTAAGGAAATTAGAAAGTGCTGCACATAAAAACTTAGAAAATAAGAGAATTAGTGAAGATAATAGCAAAACAATGAATTAGAAAGGAGAAATGATAGAATCAATATACATATTGAAGAACTAGTTATTTGAACATAAAATACCTAATCAAAAAAAGCGAGGAGAAGAAAAAGCACAAATATATCAAATTGGATATTGGGAAAACAGCCCCCAAATAACCACAAATACAGAGTAAATTAAGAGAATTATAGAATACTATCCAGGTTTGATGTCACATGCCTATAGACCCAGCTATTCAGGAGGCTGAGACTTGGAGGATTGCTTGAGCCTGGGCTACAGGAATGAGACCCTGTCTAAAAAAAAACAAAAAACAAAAAAAAGGAATACTTTATTTAACTTCATGAATACAGGCTATTAGGCTGTAATACATGCATTGGAGGCTGGGTGCAGTGACTCATACCTGTAATCCCAACACTGTGGGAGACCAAGGCAGGCAGATCACTTGAGATCAGGCATTCCAGACCAGCCTGGCCAACACGGCGAAACCCCGTCTCTACTAAAACTACAAAAATTGCGGATCACGAGGTTAGGAGATCAACACAGTCCTGACTAACACGGTGAAACCCCGTCTCTACTAAACATACAAAAAATTAGCCAGGCGTGGTGGCAGGCACCTGTAGTCCCAGCTACTCGGGAGGCAGAGTCAGGAGAATGGCGTGAACCTGGGAGGCGTAGCTTGCGGTGAGCCGAGATCATGCCACTGCACTCCAGCCTGGGCGACAGAGAGAAACTCCATCTCAAAAAAATAAATAAAAATAAATAAAATAAAATAAAATACAAAAATTAGCGGGGCATGGTGGTGCATGCCTGTAATCCCAGCTATTCTAAAGGCTGAGGTAGGAGAACCCCTTGAACCTGGGAGGCGGAGGTTGGAGTGAGCCGAGATAGCAACACTGCACTTCAGCCTGGGCAACAGAGTGGGACTACGTCTCTAAATAAATAAAAATGGGATTGGTGACGGTATCAATTTTCTATTGCTGCTATAATAAATTACCACAAATTTATTTGCTTACAGTTCTGGAGGCCAGAGATCCAAAACAAGTGCAAATCGTGGTGTTAAATCATGGGCTGTATTCTTTCTGGAGGGTCTAAAGGAATATTCATTCTTGTCATTTCCTGCTTCTAGATGCCACCAGCAACCCTTGGCTTGTGTTCACCTTCCCTCTTCAAAGACAGCGATCGCCTCACTTCTGCTTCTGTCATCCCATCTTTTATTTAAAAGGCCCCCGTGATTACACCTGAGGCTAGTCAGATAATCCAGAATAATCTCCCTATCTCAAAATTCTGAATTTAATCACACCTGCAGAGTCTCTTTTGCCAGATAAGGTAAGACATTCTCTTGTTCCTAGGATTAGGGAGTGGACCTCTCTGGGGCTCAGGGGAGAGTGATTATTCGGGCTACCACAGTGATGAAGGGGGAAAGAATAATATACAGCAAGAAAAGAATGCATCAAGAACCAGAGATAATAGCAAGCCTCACCTGAAGTTAAAAATGCCATGTTTCCCCAGAGTGCTGACCAGCAATTCTCAGCATTGGCTGCACCCTGGAGTCACCTGAGAAACTTTAAAACAGCCTAATATCCAGTCAACACCCTGGACCAATTAAGTCAGAATCTCTGACTAGGAAGCATCGGGACTTTTTAATGCTTGTCAGGTGATTCCAATATGCAGTCAAGTTCGAAAAGCCCTGGCGTATCCACTCAGTGCCTGCTGAAGGCCTCTGCCTTTGGGTTTTTTTATTAAAGAGGAAGTACTCCTAGTTGGTGACGGGGCCCGCAGCTCTCCTAGTTGTCTGACTCCTACTTTGGATGTTTTCAACCCAATATTGCTTCCCCCACTCCGTAGGAAAAGTCATTCTACCATTCACTCCCTCCAGGCTCTTCTTTCTCCTTGGTCAGACCCATGTCTCCAGGCCATCAGGATCCAGCCCACCATCTTACTGAACTCTCACCCCTATCTCACGATGTACGCTGCCACCTAAGACCCTTCTACCACCTTCCCAAACCTGCCTCCAAAGGGTAGTAATGGTGTTTTGGTTTTCCGGAAAGGCCATTCCCACCTCCTCAACCCTGTCTCCCTTTTGCCCCTCCAGCATCCAGGATATCCAAAACAGGACAGAAGTAAGAAACACACAGAAGTCTGCAGACCCGGAGGTGAAAGTGAGGACAAGGAATGGAAGATAGAAGACAGGTGCAGAGCGAGCTATAAAAATTGAGCAGTCAGTTACAGACTGAGTGTGTTTGTGTGCATTTGTTAAACTACGTGGGTGAAAAGTGGAAATCATTTCCATTATTGAAGAACTGATAGAAAAGCGAACACTTTGTCCCAACTCTGTAACAAATACTATCAAGTAATTTTCATGAACAGCTGGTTATTTACCAAATTATTAAGCAGCACAAAGCTGATTTTTCTGTCACATGAATGTGTGTGTGTGTGTGTGTGTGTGTGTGTGTGTATCAATAAACATCAGATTGGCCGGGTACAGTGGCTCACACCTGTAATTCCAGCACTTTGGGAGGCCGAGACAGGCGGAATCACTTGAGGTCAGGAGTTCAAGACCAACCTGGCCAACATGGTGAAACCCTGTCTCTACTAAAAATATAAAAATTAGCCAGGCATGGTGGTGTGAGCCTGTGGTCCCAGCTATTCAGGAGGCTAAGGCAGGAGAATCCCTTGAACCCAGAAGGCGGAGGGTGCAGTTGACCAAGATTGTGCCACTGCACTCCAGCCTCAGCGACAGAGCAAAAAAAAAAAAAAAAAAAAAAAAAAAAAATCAGATTAACTTGATTAACTTGTCAATTTCATTTGAGGTGATGCTTACTGTTGCTTATATTGTTCATATTACATATTCACAATTTGGTACTCAGGCTGTGGTCATCTACTAACAACTTACAGAACTAATAGGGAATGTTAATTTAACATATACATAATAATTTATAATCCCAATGTCCAAATGCAGGGTAAGTTATAGGCTTTTAATATCATTCAGAATTTTCGGAGTATGAGGTTCAGTTTTAAAGTCTATTGTTTGATCTCTAATATATCCAATTAGTGCCAACTGAGTCCTGTCCTAGCCAGTGATTCTTCACAGAGCTTTTTACAAGATTTTATCCAACAAGGCATGACCTGGTCTAGAAACAAGTGTGATTAATTGAAATATTTTCAGTATACTGCCTGTTGCTATTCATAATGTAATATTCATTTGTCCAGCAGGGGGCTCTCTCGCCATTAGAAGTACAGATGGGGAAGGTTTCGGAAAGTTATTTGTTCATTCATTCACTTACTTGTTCAACAAAATGAGTTCTCACTAATTGCCAGACTTTGTGATATTTTCTAGGAATATAGTAGCGAAGGCTTTGTTCTCATGGAACTTAGAATCTGGTATTTCATGTTTGGCCACCTCCACTGGAAATGATCTTGTTTTTTTAAGTAAAAGTTGTTATTCCTAGAACATTCATTTGGGGAGAGGGTGATTTTGGTTGCTGACAAGGTAAGTACTTTGGAAAAGGCTTTGAGTACACATTACACTTGACTCTATTCTCCTTTGTGCTCTGAGAAGTGTACTCCTTCCTACAACTAGAAGAGAAATTGTCTCTGTTCCCTGGATAGCCCCTTCTCAGATTCCAAAAAGCAGTGACTAATCGAGGGGTAGAAGCTTCCTGGACCAATAATTTCTAATTTCTAGGCTTAGAATCTATTATTCTAAGAGAAATGAGGCAATTAAAAACAATATGCAAGATGCAGGGACTAAAAACATCATCTATTACAATGATGGTACAAGAAGCAATTTAAGAAAAATTAAAATTTTTCAGATCACGTGTTTGTTTTCCTTCCAAATGAAAATAGCACCGTTGTGTCTTATGGGGGAAAAGAAGTCTTAAAACTTAAGTCATCCACTTTAATAAATTTTAAAATGTGAATGAAAATGTTAATAGAGTTTTATAAACCACTAAAACATCAACACCTGGGCACATTCAAGAGGTAAAGCATGATGGCAGCTTCCAGTCTTTCTTCTCAACATTTCAGGTTCAATGCAACTCAAGGGCCAGAGGACGTATATTATTGATCTAGTGCCCAGCAATCTCATTTTGCAGATTAGACATCTAGAGCCCAGAGGGGATGTAGGACTTGTCCATGTCACACAGTAAGTTCTGAAAACATTTTCTATTTTAGGCTCAGTTTTTAAAGATTGTGAAATCACCGCATCTTAGAGTTAAAGTCAATCTTGGGAAGTCAACCAATCCAATCTTCTGCCCAAAGTGAAAGTCACTTCAGTAGCTGAAGGATGAAAGGATGTCATCCAATGCAGTGACAGAGAGCTGACTGCGTTCCACCTCTCAAAGGGACCCATTTCTTTCATAAGAAGTTCTCAGCATTATGAAACTCTTACATCAGGCCCAAAGATAACTTCTCATTGTTTCTAGTTTTGTTGTCTGGATCTATATAAAAAGCTGCACTGTAATTATTTAAGAATAACCATCATAAACGCTGTTCTCTTTTCTAAGTAAAACATCCTCATTTTTTCAGCCATTTTCTAAATGCTATAGTTTCTCTTGACATCCTTAACTAAATTTCATCCAGCTCTTAAAATGTGATGCCAAATGTGGTATCTGACAAGCATTGAGTGCAGTGGAATGTACAAAGATACAAAGAAGGTTCATATCTCAGAAAACATATTCTACCTAGGGATGAGAAAATAAAGAGTACCCCTGAGCAACTAAAAGAAAAAGTGTCTCTCATGCCATTTCAACTCATCAAAGACTTTTTCAGTTTAGCCAGTTCTCGAATCTAAACAATAAGTATACATAAAAAATACTAACAAAAAAAAGACATTTCCTCCCTATGATAGCAATACAAATCAACCCAGGAATTCCAAACACCACCATCCTCCCACCCCAACTTCCAGGTACTGGGCTCGGGATTAACTGGGTCCAAATGGATCAATAAATACTTAGAAGTTCAGTGTTCTCTTAGAAATTTGCCCTTGTCATCAAGCACACGTGCTCCAGTCTCTACAGAAATAACAATAAGGGATCTTTGGGTTCAAACAATAGGCCTACCTAGAAATCCACCAAGGATTCAACAATGCAAAGTGCTTCTATTAATAAACACTATTTGGGTGTGTTTATGCAAATCAATGAATGAAAAATACCCATTGCAATAATTTCCAAACAACATCCAGTTCCTAAAATTAGTTTTAGCTAGTTAACCATGGTAAAAACTAATCTATTGTCCTCAATCCTGCTGAAACTCTTTATGACACTTTAAGCAGCTCAGTAGTCACTCAAAATAGCCCCAGATTGGAGGCCAGAATGTCAAGATGGGCAGATGCTCAGAGTTTAACACGAGCCTCTAACAACCTATGTGGATCATGCATCCTTTCAGCCAGAAACCAGCCACAGGCTCACCTACTGTCAGTGTATCAGGAGAGAGTTTCAGAGGCTTACCAGGACCATATTCATTGGGTCAAAAATAAGCTAACTTATGGGAACAATGGAATAATAAGTTTGAATTTGTATCCTCAGAAAATTTAAAAGTCAGGTTTTAACACGTATGCCAATTTAAACTTGGGCATGTTAAGTTGACTAAGACCCTTAAGGCATAAGTCATTAAAATATTGCATGCACATTCAATTTACTGTCTTTGAAGGCACGGGACATAAAGATGATAGCTCATTATATACCTAATCTACTGAGTGTCTTACATAAACTATTTATTTTGTGTTTGTAACAAATCTTTTCAAACAGGTACTTTACTCGTCTGCATTCTTCAGATGAAGAAACTGAGTTTTAGAGAAATGAATTCACTTACCCAAGGCCACTTAGCTAAGAAGAGACAGCAGAACTGGGATTTGACTCCAGGTCTGCCTCCACAGTTTCTGCTGAACACTTTACAGAGTATGCCTCTCACTAAGGAAGAGAGGATCTGGATGATACTCTGTGTCTTCTACCTGGAAAGAATAAAAACTATCTGGGCTGGAAAGGACTCCTTTCCATTTTTGACGATTCCCTTAAACACCAAACCAAATATAAATACCCACTTTCTTAACATTTATTTTTGAAAATCCTAAAATCTCCTTAAAGTCAATATTGAGATCCAAATCCATTAGTTTTCCTGCACAGAAGTGGTTTCATGCAATGAAATTATACAGAGCTGAAAAACTTCAACCTCACCAGATACTACTGTGCATAAGTTATTCCCTGGAACCCTACTCCCTCAACTCTGTGATAAAAATATGGTTACCAACTCCCTGAAGCTGTTCTAAGTATTAAATAAGAATAATAGATGTTATATTAGTCCATTTTTATGCTGCTGATAAAGACATACCCAAGACTGGGTAATTTATAAAGAAAAAGAGATTTAGTGGACTCACAGTTCCAAGGGGGAGGTCTCACAATCATGGCAGCAGGTGGAAGGCATGTCTTACATGGTGGCAGGCAAGAGAAAAATGAGAGAACATGTGCAGGGAACTCCTCTTTATAAAACCATCAGATATAGTGAGACCTATTCACTATCATGAGAATAGCATGAGAAACACCCCACTTTGTGACTCAATTACCTCCCGGGGGTCCCTCCCACAACACATGGGAATTATGGGAGCTACAATTCAAGATGAGATTTGGGTGGGGACACAGCCAAACCATATCAGATGTAAAAAATATTTTACAAAATTCTCTACAAATATTATTATTATTACCTTTCTATTTCTACAATTTTGTACTTTAGTCATAAAATGTAAGAATCTAGAATATTTTCATATTTCTACCTTTATTATGGCTAGGCAATAACAAGGTCTCAAGAGAGTGAAAAAACTTCCAAATGTTAATTTTCATAGTTTGCCAAACATACAATAAAAATGCTTAAACTATATTGCTCCTGCCATTTTATTTTGCTTGTTTTAACAAGTACAGAGAACATTACATTTAGCTAAGAATGATTTCAGATTAACTTCTCTAACATAAAGCAATCAACTTTTATAATATATGTGTGGCAAGTAATAAGCACATAAATGTGTAATTGCTTTTTAAGAAATATTTGCTTTCAATGTAGGTTTCAGAGTAAGGTGGAAGACTAAATCATATTATTTTAAATGGCCTCCATCAGGTAAAACTCTCAGTATCAGTAATAGATTGGGAAAGGGAAGCATAGTCATAGAAAAAGGAAAATGAATTTTTAAAAGCATTAGACCTCAAACCCGATCATTCTTCCATAAAATGAACACAACAGTCTAGTATTGAAATAAGATTAACAATCACATTTCATAATATTTCTATATATAGTTACATGTACTCTCTTATTATAACATTTTATCTTATTTTATTTTACTGTTTTTTGAGATGGAGTCTCACTCTGTCACCCAGGCTGGAGCGCAGTGCTGCAATCTTGGCTCACTGCAAATTCCACTTCCCAGGATTCTCCTGCTTCAGCCTCCCTGGTAGCTGGGACTACAGGTGTGCACCACCACATCTGGCTAATTTTTTGCATTTTTACTAGAGACAGGGTTTTGCCATGTTGGCGAGGCTGGTCTCGAACTCCTGGCTTCAAGTGATTCACCTGCCTTGGCTTCCCAAAGTGCTGGAATTACAGGTGTGAGCCACCTTGCCTGGCCAGTTATTATAACAATTAAAAGTAGATTTTATTCCAAAGTTTTCTTTTTTATAACCAAGAAACAAAGTACCTATGTGTTCATTATGATGCTAACTTAAAACTGAATTTCTGAATTTCTTTCATTCCATACCTTTTTATGTCTGGAAACAAAAAAACCTGCATGTTTAGGAAATGCTATTCCATTTACTCCTGCAAAGCCCTTCCCAGCTCTGCATGTCTGACTTACAATTGAGGGGGGCTCCATTTCCATTTCCTCTGCCTTTACACTGGTACCAACTTCTAATCTTGGAATTTCCTTACTCCAAAGTCAGCTGTTATTTGCTGTGCCCCCCTCCTGCCCGTCTCTATCCTGTCCTGCTGCATTTCAGCTGGTTACCTTATGCATCCAATTCTCTACAGGCCAACTGTTCCCTTTATAGATCTTATAAAAGACAAGACAGACAGGATATTAGCAATCTTCATCTTTAAAAGAAAAATCTTGCTTTGAAATGTCTTAGAATGGTCTCTGTCCAAAAGCAGAGATGCCAAGTGGCCCTTAGAACAACCATCTGTTTATGTGTTCATTTGTTCACAGGTGGTGTAGCAAAATGGTAGAAGCATGATCTCCAGAACAATGTTCCATTCCAGCTCTGCCACTGACTCACTGTGTGACCTTGGATGACTGACTTAACCTCTCTATGCCTCAGTTTCCACATCTATAAAATACAGAAAACAACTGCACCTATCTCATAGAGTTATTGTAAGAATGGACAGAGTTAATATGTGTAAAGTGTTTAAACAGTGCTGGGAGCATAGTATATGTGCATTGTGTTTCCTATTATTACTATCATTTGTCTGTTATTCATTCATAAAATATTTACTGGTCTCTATTCATGCTGTTATGCTAGGCATTATTATACAACAGTGAGCAAAGCAAAAAATAATAAGTAGCCCTTATGAAATCCATAGAGAGACAAACATTAATCAAATAATCTTACAAATGTATGATAATAAATGGTATAAATGCATGAAAGATGACTACCCCCTAAAAATCTCGGGCCTATCTACCAGATTTCTTAATGCTCATAGTTCCTCTATTTTTCCCAGGTGACAGAAAGAAGTGGCCTGGTTACCACAGTCAATGAACTAGTACTGACTTGATTGTCTGATTCTTTTGTGCCCTATTTCCAAGAAAAGGCCGGGTTTCCACTCTTCCCCATCTTGTTCTTGAACTGCTGTGTTAAACAATATACCCCACATCTCATGCTTCACCACCACAGCACTGCCCCTTTGAAACTCTGCCTTTGTCCTGATTTCTTTAAATTAGCAGTCCCCTTGGACTTGGGTGGCAGTGAGTCTTTTTGTATGGCATATTATTCCAGTTGCTTCTCCAAGCTTGCCCCCATATTCCTTTTCCCTTCTAGTATACATACTTTAGAATACCTGACTCTGGCTTCAGATGCTGCCTCTGCTATTAATACTTACCTGGTGTATGAATTTTACCAAGTTACTCAACCTATCATTTCATCTGCAAAATGGGTATAAAAACATCTACACCACAGAACTGAGAGGCTTAAATAAGATGAAACCTCTTACACAACTTATAGTGTCTAACAATGAATAAGTTCACTCACACAACCATATTCATCCCCAGGCAGTGAGGTTATGCATCTAACAAGTATTTATCCCCAAGTACAAAGGATTTTAACAGGTTTAAAAAAATACATAAATCATTTCTTCATTTGTGAAAACTCTAATTCTATTAGGAGAGGCAGTCAGAAATTGAAAGAATATAAATTGTAATAAGAACCATACAGGAAATAATAAAAATTCCTGAGACAGAAAAACAAGAGAGACTTACTAGAGTTTAAATGGCCAAGAAAGGGGGAGAAAAAGAGGCAGTCAAAGGAAGATGTTTGTGCAAAGGTCCTGAGGCAGAAAGATTCGCATACTTGGGCCCCTGAAAGACCACTGTGGCTAGAGCCTGAGGAATCAGGGATGAAAAGACACAGATGGGATTGAAGACATGACCTTCTAGGCCTCCATGGTAAATGGTTTGCAATTTAATTCCCCTCCCTTCTATTCCACCTCCAGGTCCCAGTTTTGTGTTTTAAATACCAGACAGCTATTGCTATACAAAAACCTAGTTGAGTTCCATCCTAGGAGTTAATCTTTTTACTACTAGCCCAGTTCTTTGTGGAATAATGAGGTTCAAGGGAGACAGAGATTATGTGGTATACATAATGTTCTTCTGTTTTCTTCCTCCTTTTCCAACAGAGCCCTCAGACTCACTTCCATCTCTGTGCTTTCCCTGGAAATGTCCTTCTGTCCTGTGGCTTTATGTGACATTTGTAACCCAATGACTCCCAGTTTATATCTCCAGCTGTGACCTTACTGCACTCTGAGTGCATAGCTAATGGCCCACTTTACCTGACTACTTGGGTGTCTAAAAGGCATCTCAGATTTAACACAACTGGAAGAGAACCGTTCACTTTTGCCCTCCAAACCTGTACTTCTCCCAGTCTTTCCTCTTCCTAGCACCATCCAACCTTTGTTCAACTCAAAATTGTAAATATAATCTTTGATTCCTCCCTTTCTCCTGCCCTCTTGCATCCAATATATCAAGTCTTGCCAGTCACTTATCTAAAATAGATCATTTATCTGTCTATTTCGCTAACTCAATGTCCACTTCCCAGGTCAGCCTGGGCTACTGAAATAGTCTCCTAAATGATCAATATATTTTCGCAAAAAAGAAGTTGCTTGTTGAATGTTACCTCCAACAATCTACTCAAATACCAGAAAAAGTGATCTGTTGAGAACATAAACATAAAGCGCATAACATTACTCCTGCACTTAAAACCTCCAGTGACTTCCCATTGTACATGGAGTACAACTCAAGACCCTTAACCTGGACACAAGAACCTACACCACCTGGCCCCTTAGCTTCCCATTCCTGTCTCACTGCTATTTCTCTTCTCCTGTGTCACCTAAGTTCCAACCACAATGTCTTCAAATACACCCTGAGGGTTTTTGCCATACATCTTCATGCATCTTGTTCACCCTGCCAAGCACATCCTGTCTCCAGATCTTTGCAGGTCTGGCTTTTTCTTTATTTTGTTTATTTTTAATTTATAATGCAGCTGTGCTTGGAAAGTCTGGCTTTTTCTTATCGTTTAGGCCTTGCCTCAAATACCTCCCCATCAGAGAAGGCTTACCTACCTTCTTATTTTTTTTTCATCTTTTTAAAATTTTTTTGAGACGGAGTCTCACTCTGTCACACAGGCTGGAGTGTACTGGTGTGATCTCAGCTCACTGCAACCTCCACCTTTCAGGTTCAAGTGATTTTCCTGCCGCAGCCTCCCGAGTAGCTGGGATTACAGGTGCCCGTCACCACACCTAGATAATTTTTGTATTTTTGGTAGAGACGGGGTTTCACCATGTTGACCAGGCTGGTCTCAAACTCCTGATCTCAAGTGATCCACCCTCCTCAGCCTCTCAAAGTGTCCGGATTACAGGTGTGAGTCACTGTGCCTGGCCCCTGGCTTCTCATTTTAGAGAAGCCATTCATTCCTGAAGTCATTCTCTGCAACAGCTCTGCATGGTAGAACTTCCGTGATGATGGAAATGTTCTAAAGTGCTGTTCCATACTGTAGCCACCAGGCTACTGAGTTTTTAAAACCGAGTAACTGTGACTGAGGAACTGAATTTCTAATTTTATTTCATTTTAATTTAAATAGCCTTGTGTATGGGTAGGGCCTACTCCATTAGACAGAATAACTCTATAGCATCACCATGTTTTACTGTCCTCAAAGCTCTAATAACTACCTGAAGTTATCATGTTCATTTCTTTCAAAAGTTCCATGAGGTCAGGGACCTGGTCTATCTAGAAAAAGTGCTACACACACAAAAAAAGTATTACATACATTATGTATTTTTGCATACAAATTACTATAAATGTAGCAGCTTAAAACACCACACAATTCTTATCTCACAGTTTCTGTGGGGTCAGGAGACCTGGGCATGGCTTAGCTGGGCATGTGCTCTGCTTCAGTGTCTCTTACAGATCAGCAATTGAGGTATTGGCCAGGGCTGGGATCTCATCTGAAAGCTCGACTGGGGAAGGATCTGCTTCCAAGCTCATGTAGTTGTTGGCAGAGGTCAGTTCTTCAAAGGCTATTGGAAGGAGATCCTCAGCACGCAGTTGGCTATTGGCTGAAAGCTGCTACCAGTCCTTTGCCACTCCAATGTAGCAGCTCATTTTGTGGCAGCTTGCATTATCAATGTGTGCAAGCCAAGAAGGAAACAGCAAGAGAGGAGTTACAATCTTATATAAACTATCATGGAAGTAATACCTCGTCACCTTTGCTGCATTCTACTGGTTATAAACAAGTCTCTAGGCCAGCACACACTCAAGGAGAGAGGACAATTCAACAACATAAACACCAGAAAACGAAGACCACTGGACCCATTTTAGGAGTCTGCCTACCACGGGCAGCTATTAAATATTTGTTGAGTGGATGAATGAAAGGATGAAGACCCTACTCTACTCTGGCTGAGTTATGCCAGTGTAGCCCCTTTTTCCCTCACTGTGGAAGATAAAGTCTTGTGTTAGAAATTATCAAAGAAGAAATAGAGACTATTTCTGAAAATTCTGAAAAAAAAAATTTAAGCTATGGAAAAGGAAGTTTCTTAGCAAAGTATACAGATTCTTACTTGATGACTGTTAAGAGCATGGACCAGCCTGGGCAACACAGCAAGACTTCGTCTCTAAAAATAAAATAAAATGAAAATTAGCCAGGCATGATGGCTCATATCTGTAATCCTATCTAGCTACTCAGGAGGCTGAGGTGGGAGGATCACTTGAACCCAGGAGTTCAAGGCTACAGTGAGCTAGGATCATGCCACTGCAGTTCAGCATGGGCAATAGAGAAAGACCCCAACTCAAAAAAAAAAAAAAAAAAAGTATGGGCCCCAAAGTCAAAATGCTCAGATTCAAAGCCTAAGTCTATATTTTTACCATTTGTGTACTTGAACATCTTTGTGTCTCAGTTTGCTTACAGGATTATTGTCAGGATTTAATAAGTTAATAAGTGCAGTGAACATTTTATAGGACAGCACCTGGCACAGAATACATACTCAAGAAATGTTAGCTATTACTATTATTATCACTAATATAATAAGTGAATTTTGTTTTGAAAACAAATTTTCTGCTTCTAAGGCTGTTAATGTAATTCTTACAAGCTAATGATTGTATCACTCTGGGTTCTTAGTTGCAGACAAGAAAAATCAACTCCAGCTAACTTAAGCAGAAAATGGAATCTATTAAAAACATAGTGGGTGGCTCCCAGAATCACTGAAAGAACTGGAAAACGGACAGGGAGTTGTACAACTGATAACAACACCCAAAATCACAAGGTAGAACCCTCTGTCCCCTTGCTCTGCCAACGCCCCTAGTCCCAGATGCTGCACACAGCTAACTACCCTAAGGAACTCAGTCTTCCTCCAGCTGCTGCTCCTACAGAATGTGATTCTTCCAGCTCGCACATCACTGGTGGGCTGTAAGAACACTGCTGGGTTCTCAGCTGGCTCCATCACACTGATGAAGGCTAGGTCTCAGAGATATGCCTGAAGAGCTGGGATTTGGCATTTTCTTCTTCTATGGTTACAGGCAAGTCTGCCTCCTTCCAAGACTCATTGGAAGGGTAATTTCCAAAATAGAAGATGAGCATTCCCGTGCTGGACAGCCAAAATAATTTTAAAAGCAAATGTCCACTGGAATAGCCATTAATGATTTCTCTTTGTTGAATATCATTTTTCAATCCACACGTTAAAAATTCAGTAAGTTCCTGCAGATAAGTTCTCTCAAGGCAAGGATTTATATCTCCCATTATATTCCTTTCTAGGTCTACATGGTAGTTTTGAAGTTGGGATAAAAGAATGAACAAAATACTAGTTGTTTGGCTTATTTATTTGGTGTCCTTATTTTTACACGGATGGATTCCTTCACCAGCAAATCATTAATTGCATATTATATTTCTCCATTAAGCCTTGTGCTCTTTCTGCACTCAGAAGTTGTAATATTACAAGCCTCTTGCCCTTTAAAAATTAAGTTGTCTCTATTCAGGACCTCCTTAGAAGAGATTCAAAATCTTATTGCTTATGGTATTTTAATTTTATTTTTCTAGGGGACAGTTATGAGAGTGTCTCTCAACAGAAACTTTGGAATGAGTGGTTCTGGGCTTTTGTGATTGGTATCATTGAGACTGATATGAAGTAGAGGCTCTTCCATACATTAGAGAAGGAGACCCTGACAGCAGGGTCAAGGCCAAATGGACTTCCAAACCGATTGCACCATTCTACATGCCTACCAATAGCCTCATTTGATGTAAAAGCAGGAGACTCAGGAAGTTTCTGCCTTGGGTAATATTCCACTGCCAGTATCTCAAGAATTTGGAATTTTCCTCCAAAGTCTTTTCCCTTAAGACCATAAGGGCCCTTCTTATTTTCCCTAATGCTATCCATCGGTAGAAAGTTGTCCAATAAGCATATATTTGGTAAGTTTATCTCATTGCTTTAAAAAATACATTACAATAGTGTGAGGAGGAAAAAAATTTCCATGTGCAATCCATGTGCAGTAGGTAAACTTGAAGCATACAGTCTTGGTTACTTAATTCAGTTTGATTCATCTTAAACAATGATTCTCAACCAGGGGTGGTTTTGTACCTTGAGGGACATTTGGCAATGCCTGGAGACATTTCTGGCTGATGCCACTGGGGATGAAGAGGTGCAATGTTATTGGCACTTAGTAGGTAGAGGCTAGGGATGGTGCTCAACACCCTATAATGCACAGGACAGCTCCCCACAAAATATTATCCCACCCAAAATGTCAATACTTTGGAGTTTGAGCACTCTGAAGGAACACAATGACTTTCATAGGCATTTCCGGTTTTCCTTTCTCCATAACTCTTCCTCCTCAACTTCTGGCCTAGTGACATCTTTTCTGACTGCCAGGTCAATAAAGAAGCAAGATGCTTTCTGATCTCATCCTCAAACCTGGATTGTGGAAGATGAAGCCACACCCAGATCTCCTGTTCTGAAAATTCTGAAACATATTTACTCAATTATGTGCATTGAAACTGGGGACTTTAATAAACACAACTCCAGTGCTTACCAACCCATGTATGTCTTCCCCTGGCTTTTCTAAACAGTATAGTCCTGAAGCCATGATGGATATCCAGCTGTTCCATCTACAGCTTCTATGGCCTTGGAAAGTCACAGAATCTTTCTCTCTTTCATTTCCACAACTGCAAAATGAATTAACAAAAAAAACCAACTTCATAGGGTAAGTTTGATGTGCATGTGAAATCGTGTAAAAGCATTTGACAATCTATAAAACAATAGGATGTTTGTTTTTACCATTATTCTTTTCCTTCCCAACTCATTTCCACAATCTACTGTCCTGTGGTTAGTATGTATAGACCTCCGTGACAAGGCTGTCTCATGGCATGCATGCCAGTTAAGCATTCGCTTTAAGCTACAAAATCAACATATTTATAACATGCAATCTGTATTACACTTGCTCCTACCCAGAGAGTGAATCTGTATAGTTACACATTTTGAAGGGTAGAGAAGGTGTCATACTGCAATTGGACCCTTACCAAATTTACTAGAAAACATACATATAGGCCGGGTATGGTGGCTCACACCTGTAATCCCAGTACTTTGGGAGGCCAAGGTGGGCGGATCACAAGGTCAAGGGATCAAGACCATCCTGGCCAACATGGTGAAACCCTATCTCTACAAATAGTGCAAAAATTAGCTGGGCATGGTGGCATGCGTCTATAGTCCCAGCTACACGGGAGGCTGAGGCAGGAGAATTGCTCGAATCCCGGAAGCAGAGGCTGCAGTGAGCCGAGATCCTGCCACTGCACTCCAACCTGGTGACACAGCGAGACTCTGTCTCAAAAAAAAAAACAGAAAAGAAAAGAAAATATGCATATATGTGGTTCCAAATTTTTACTATACAGTGCCTAGGGATAGAAAATAAAATGAGTCATCATAAAATATCACATTTTCTCAGAACAATCTTATGATTTGTGATTGAACAAAAATTTGACATAAAATAGATCAAAGAAAGAACAAATGTCTATAATCTTTAAAACATAAATATTATGCTCCAAGCCTTATTCAATCAAGAGAAATGTGTTGAACATATTGATGCATGATATTTTCATTAGTCTTAACATTTATAAGACTTTTATTTATGACTTAGATATTTCATGTTGTATAAAGACACAGCTCATGGAAGTTTGAATTGCCTTCTTTTTCCCTTAGTAAATTACCCTAAAGCTGGCAGAAATATTCCTTCTCTTTCTACTGGAGGACCTTGCAACACTGAGATAATTATTCATAGAGTTCACTGCTGGATCCGAACATTGGAAGTTTCCCAAAGAACTGTAGTTCCTCCATCCTTTATCCTCCAGCGTTGGATGGGAAAATAAGCCACACAAGGAAAGCTATAAAGAAATAAGTGACATAAAGAACAATCACAATCCTTTGGCTTTGGGCACTGGAAAGTATTTATCAGTTGACTATTGATGAAGCACAGAGCTTCTGACCTCTTGTCCCTACCTCATATTGCTCCGGTTTCTGGCAATACGAGGTGAGGAAAAGATGTTACTGCCCAGAGTCAACAGCATAAACTGCTTCAGAGACTGGAATGAACCTATTTGGAAGAAAGTAAATTATAGGTGTTAATTGCTTAGTTACATACATAAGTATTTATTTGTGCATATTTGTGTAGGTTTCCTAGTAACCCATCTTTCCGTTTTACAGAATTTGGTTCCTTTGCCCCATATGAATTCTTCAGTAAGTAAATACAAAGCAAGACATTTCAGAATTATTAGTCAGAAATGTTACCAATGCAGACATTTCAATGTGTGTAACTGGAACTGAAAATCCATTTCCCTCCAGCTACAGGCATGTTTTTGGAAGTTATCCTTGATACGTCTGATTAGAGATTATACTGTCTTCTTATTGTTATTGTAACCAACGCTGACAGGTTATTGATGCCTGCTCATCAAGACAGACTGTTGTTTAATAGTCCCTCAAGATTTTGACTCTTCCTTTAAGAAGGTTTTATCTGTTCAACCCAATATGGCAGACTTTGTCATCTAAATCTCTGTCTCCTAAACCATCTGGTCTTACAATGAACCCAGGGTCCATTCCAGCAATTGCTGTCACCTGTGTCAGACTGACATTTGCCTTTTCTATTATATATTTAGGAATGCAAAGCTAACATTTCAAAGACTATTCATCTCAACCAGAGATGTGCCCTAAAATTCAGGTACTGCCAAAAGTGACTAGTAGTGCCTGGCACCAGAATTCACATAGCTGTGGTTAGTAAAAGAAAAACCAGCACACTTTCCAATTGATTCTATTCTGTCTGTGACAATACATTTGTTTCTATAAACTAAGGCAATAAGAGATCAATAAGAAATGATCAATGTCCTAGACAATGGATATCCTAAATACCTTGATTTAATCACATTAAATCACACCACATGCATGTATCAAAGTTTCACCTGCTCCATGTACAAATATGTATTAATTTTAAAATAATTAAAAATTTAAAACACCAAAAAAGTGAAATATAATTTACAAAAATGAAGAAATTCAAACATCTCGGTAATGTTCTGCTCATAAATAAACTTTACAAAAAGTCAGGATCCCCCTTATCTTTAAACTAAACATCTCTGTTTCATCAAGTTGACTCACCATCTTCCTAAAATGATTTTTCCTCTCTCAGCTAAGCCAGCCACACTCTGAGTCTGCTGCTGCCACCAGGACCCAATCCTTGGTAGGGAGTTTCTGAAGGATCAGAGCTGCAGTTTCAAGGCCCCTCATGGTCTCCACCTTCCATAAAAGAGGCCACTGAAGCACAGCCTACTCTTGTTTTAAAAACGAAGCTGGATCCTTTGAAGCAGAGGTACCTAGGCAGCTCTAGCTCCACACTTGATCATTCTAGTTGTATGTCCAGCCCAACTGTTGTGGCCTTCTAGATTCATGGCCACACACACACCCCACCTCATCCCACCCCCAAAAAATGCACACACAACATGGCCTGTTGCTAAGATCTCTGATTCAACTCAAGTCTTAGACTATTACTGCTTGCTGACTCAGCATCTGCTGCCTAGAACTCAATACTGACATGGTACATTACTTTTAGAGAGCTTAATCAGCCATGGTGAAGAAAAGGGCTTTTCGAGATCTCATATTGAAATTGTTTAACTAACTATGGCCAGGTGTGGTGGCTCACACCTGTAATCCCAGCACTTTGGGAGGCCTAGACAGGAGGATTCCTTGAGCTCAGAAGTTCAAGACCAGCTTAAGCAACATATCAACACCTCATCTCTACTAAAAATAAATTAAAAAAAAAAAAAGCTGGGTGTGGTGGTATGTACTTGTAGTCCCAGCTACTTGGGAAGCTTAGGCAGGAGGATGGCTTGGACTGGGGATATTGAGGTTGCAGTGAGTCATGATCACACCACTCCATTCCAACCTGGGTGACAGAGGCCCTGTCTCAAAAAATAAAAATAAAAAAAGGTAACTAACTGTAAGTGTCTTAGTTGTTCATGACACTGAATCTACATTTAGATTATGAGCAAACGACAAAAGGAAAAGAGAAAACTGACTTTTATACTCATATAGGCTTTCTGTGTGGGTTTTTTGTTTTGTTTTGTTTTGTTTGTTTGGTTTGGTTTGGGTTGGTTTTTGTTTTCGAGACAGAGTCTTGCTCTGTTGCCCAAGCTGGACAGCAGTGGCATGATCTCTGCCCACTGCAAACTTCACCTCCTGGTATCAAGCCATTCTCCTGCCTCAGCCTCCCGAATAGCTGGGACTACGAGCATGTGCCACCACCCCTGACTAATTTTGTATTTTTAGTAGAGATGGCATTTCACCATGGTTAGCCAGGCTGGTGTCAAACTCCTGACATCAGGTGATGCACTCACATCGGCCTCCCAAAATACCGGGATTACAGGCGTGAGCCACCACGCCCGGCTTCTGTGTGGTTTTAATACCATTTTAGCACTGCAGTTGCTCTTGCCACATTTGAAAACATTGTCAATAATATTTTATAGGTCATACTTTTTCCTCTCAAGAAAATCCCTGCCAAAAGTGCAGACATTTCAATGTAACTACCATCCATTCTACAGGTTCACATTACTATCAGGACTTGCCTTCACAGATTTGTATCAGCTAAGTCCACCCACTCCCTGAATCAACCAAGCCTATACCTGCCTTGGTTTTTGCAACTGCTGTTTCTTCTGCCTGAAATGCTCTGGCTGCCGAGCATTGAGTAGGTTGGTCCTTCCCATCCAAGTCTCAGCTCCGAAGGCCCCAGAGAGGCCTTCTTTGACTGCCCTGTCTCGCAGATGTTGCTCCCCGACAGGATGTGCTATTACCATACCCTTCTTTAGTTTCTTCATAGCACTAGATATTGCCTGAATTATCTTATTGATATATTATTCATAATCTGCCTCCTTTGTGATATATTTACGTCCACGAGAAGAGGGATCTTACCTGTCTTAATCACCATTTTCTTCTTAACTCCTAAAACAATGTTGGCACTGAATAGGTATTTATTGAATTACTTGTAAATTCTTCCTGTGTTGAGCGTCTTTGAGGCCTACCTCATTCCTCTTTCTTTGCACCCGATTTTTATAAAACTTTTCACTGCAATGACTTGAAACTCCTTCAATTGAATTGGACATAAATCCTGCTCTACATAAATATAAAATTAGTATTTTTATACAGAAAATTAGAAAACTTAGAAAAGCATCAGGAAGAAAGCAAATAACAACCATAATCCCATAATTCAGTGAATGCCATGATTAATATTTGATTCCTTCTAGCACTTTCCTAAGTACACATGTATATACAATACTTATAAAACCATTTTCGTTCTGTTTTTCCTATCTCACATTAAGAGTTATACCATAGTTCATCAGTTCTGTTAAACGATTTTAGTGGCTATCTATGGGGAGATAAGTGGGGTTGTGTAAGGAGGAGATTGTGGACTGCAATAAAGGATATTTTCTCTGTTTACTCTGTGTACAATGATGTTTTCCTATTTTTAAAAATAAGCATGCATTCATGCATTACTTTTGTAATATGAAAAATGAAAGAACATGATCCCAGCTATAACTGTCATGACCATCTTTAATATAATTCTCTTTTTTTGGTGTTTTGAAGCAGACCTCAAAATTCTTTGGGTTTGAGTAATATGTAGACCCTGTTTGTAGGTGTTGCCTTGGCCCATTGCCGTGTAAAGGTGATGTGACTGTCTATTGAGGTGTGAATCTTGATTAACTCACATTCTTAATTATGCTAAGGGAATTCTCCCAGGATACCTACAATAAGCACTCCCATTCCAAAGAGGAAATAATGAGACACAGACAGCCATCATTAGTCTGCGGCACTCTTGGATCCTGTCCAGCAGACATTGCAAGGGTCCTCTCAACCAGGGTGGGAATGTTCCTTGATTAGGCCTCAATTCTGATCCACGGTACCCCCAACCCCCACCCCTAGCACATTGTTTCCTGTGTTCTTAGCTCCACCTTCTAGAGGGATTTTTTTTTTTTTTTAAGACGGAGTCTCGCTCTGTCATGCCCAGGCTAGAGTGCAGGGGGACAATCTTGGCTCTCTGCAACCTCTCCCTCCAGGGTTCAAGCAATTCTTCCACCTCAGTCTCCCAAGTAGCTGGGATTACAGGTGCCCACCACCACGCCCAGCTAGATTTTTGTATTTTTAGTAGAGGCTGGGTTTCACCATATTGGCCAGGCTGGTCTCGAGCACCCAACCCCAGGTGATCCACCCGCCTCAGCCTCCCAAAGTGTAGAGGAGTTCTTTTCCACTGTGAAAAAAAATAAAACGTGGGACCCGATTTACCATGCCAAAAGAAAAAATATATATAAGCTGAAAGCTGAGTCATGCAAGAAGCTGCCTTTCCTGTTGTTCCTAAGCCAATAGCTACAGACAAAAGGTTAAACTTCTCCACAGGTAGCCACTCTGTTCACCATATCTTACGTAAAGTGCTGATTTACTGACCACAAGACAAATACACAATTAACTATTCCCCTACCTGCTTCTTTTCTCTTGCAGCATGTGGACTGTCACACACTCCCTCTTTCCCCTCCAGCCCACCTTTCGTCTTTAAATACTGAAGCCCTCGAAATCATCTTTGAAGAAAGACACAGACCACAGACTTCCTGTGATTCCATGTTTATTTGTTCCAGGTATGTCCTTAACCTTGGCAAACTAAACTTCTAAACTGATTGACATCTGTCTCAGATACATTTTGGTTTACAGATTGGTGACCAACACGGGGAACTCTGAATGGAGGTGGCCCTGACCTTTCACAAATCTATCAGTGCTTGGTACCAGCTTGAACTATATTGCTCAAACCAATGGGACAATTTGCTGAGGTGCAGAGCTTTCCTCTCCAGAGAATCCCTGATCTCCCCAAATGTGGTTGAGATCTAAGGTTTACCTTGCTGTACAATTCCTTTTCTGGAGTTTCACTCACTTCCAACAAGGAAAGTGAGTTTTCCTGTTTCCATGTTGATGGAGTGCAGGCAACTCCTTTCTGGATTTTCAGCTTGCTTCCAAGAGGAAAGGCAAGTTTGAGTTTGTTTTTTTTGTTTTTTTCTGCTTCTAAAAGTAGCTGAATTGGGATTTTGTCTTGAAAATTCTCCTTAATGGCTAAAAGTTAAGATTGACAACCAGCTGGTCTTAATTCCTCTTTACATTAGAGCACTCAGTAATTATATTCTTTTGTTTGTTATTGTTGTTGCTTCAGTCTTTCTCCCATCAGATTTGACCACCTTTACCTGACTTGGTCAAACCTGAATGAGAATTACAAATTATGGGAACAAGTCCTCTGAATTAGCTAAAATTCCTCACAGCTGAAGAAAAAATCACTTTGTTTCTCTGTTTGCTTCCTTTCTTAAAAAATTGTTCTTTTGTTTACTTTTCTTCAACCCTATTCCTTCTTCCTGTTTTGTCATCTTTGGAACAGAGTGGACAAAAAAATCTAGAGAAGGCTCCTAATGACTTGGACCTCTTAACTCAGAATAAAGGTGCCACTCACCGTTTTTTGGGGTGTTCTGCTTTCTTTGTGGAGTTTCAAGAGTCATGGACAGATTATTCTCAGGTCTAAAGTTTTGCTTTCTCGTATGGCATTACTTGACCTCTTTGCCTTTCTGAGGATACCAGAGATTACTTTGTACTGTAAGAAGATTTGACCTTGGTGTGTGTAATGGTGGACAAGAGCTACAAAAGTTGGGAGTAGCTGAGGATTTTATAGAAAATGACCATTACTACAGAAGACTACTTGTTTCTTTGGACATTCTTGAATATAGGAATGTTGTATATGCTTTCTTGGCCCCGTTCCTTAAAACGCTCCACCCTAAAGCCAGTAATCTAATGAAGCTACAGTTAAAATATCACCTATCAAACTAAGTTATTTTAATAAAGGAAATTTACATCATTAAAGGAAGTCTTTTTTCTTTTTTTTTGAGACAGAGTCCAGCTCAGTTACTCAGGCTGGAGTGCAGTGGCAAATCCCAACTCACTGCAACCTCCACCTCCTGGGCTCAAGTGGTCCTCCTGCCTCAGCCTCCCAAGTAGCAGGACTGCAGGCATGAGTCACCAAACCCAGCTAATTTTTGTATTTTTGTAGAGATGGGGTTTTGCCATGTTGCCCAGGCTGCTCTAGAACTCCCGAGCTCAAGTGATCCACCCACATCAGCCTCCCAAAGTGCTGTGATTACAGGCATGAGGCACCGCACCCAGCCAAAATCTCCAGTTTTTAAGAGCATCTATGTCTCTGCACCTAAACCACTAGGAATTTTAACTAAGGGGAAAACAATGGCTTAACGTTTATATAACAGACCTTGCCTTTGTTTCAATCTAAGAACGTGCTTTTGAGACATACATTGTCTACCTTGTTTTACCTAAAGTTAGGTCTTTGGAGATCCAAATTTTGTTAACAATTGTGTAGGATATGGAAGAGGTAATCAATAAATTAATAGTCTAAAGTAGGGAAGAGAAAATTTTTGAAAACAGGCAAATGAAAAACTTATAATCCATAAGATCTGTCCGTCTGAGTCTGATATGCCTATATGTTCATATATATCATGTGGAAATTATATTTCACTACCAATTATATAAAAGAGCTCTAATTAATTGGCATAAAGAAAATTAAGCATTTATCAGACTAATTGAAACTAATTCAGAGGCTTTTCAGTTCACATGACTTTAGTAATCTTTGGTAAGATTAATTTGGTAAATATAGTCTCAAAATTCCCTCCAATAATTTAAAATCTGAAAGTTATGTCATGTTAAATTGAGTAATCCTAGGTTTTTTACTGAGAGTAGGGTTACTAAGAGTTAGAATAGACCAGGCGTGGCGGTCACACCTGTAATCCCAGCACTTTGGGATACTGAGGCGGGCAGATCACAAGGTCAGGAGATCAAGACCAGCCTGGCCAACATGGTGAAACCCCATCTCTACTAAAATACAAAAAAAAATTAGCCAGGCTTGGTGGCACACACCTGTAGTCCCAGCTACTCGGGAGGCTGAGGCAGGGGAATTGGGAATTGCTCGAAACTGGGAGGTGGAGGTTGCAGTGAGCCAAGATCATGCCACTGCACTCCAGCCTGACAACAGAGCACAGCTGTGTCTAAAAAAAAAAAGAGGATAGCAGGAGAGTAGGATGTTTTTCATGAAGTTTACAAAAAACATGAATATGTGGCTTTTGCTTAAGAAAATGTAATTTTTTCTAGTGTAGAGGACCTTTCTATAACCAAAACACCACTTCAGTTGTTCACTGCTTACAGAGTCCAATTAACAAGAGCATGGTGTGGTATAAAGGAAGTGACTTTTTATTCCAAAGCCAGCTTAGGGAAATAAGTACAGGCTTCCTGCCTTAAGAGTACCACTTTGCTTTTGGAGGCAGAATGCAGACACTTTTTAAAGAGAGTTTGACATGAATGGCACACAGGGAAGAAAGTGAGCAGGCGGAGGTCTGTATAACTCGCTTCAGTGCTGAGTGGTTGAGCTGACAACTGCCAGCACCTTCCTGGAGAGAACTAGGTTGTAAAGGTGCCCAAAACTCTCCAAGTGAGGGAGATTTTCAGAGCAGGTATACTTTGGGTTGTAGATTGACCATTGTCTCTCAGGCAACCTCCTCATGGGTGAGAGTTCCACCCTGAAGCTTCTAAGCACATAGTTAGATGAACTTTCCCTGTAGGGAGTGTCTGGTGAAAGGAAGGTGAAAGGTTATAATTGCATTTCTAAAGGGCTAAGCACAAAATAGAGGGTGGGGAAAATGGAGAAAAGATAAAAGAAGAGAAAAAACTAAAACACTATAATACGATAATAATTCATTCTCTTTTTCTTAGAAAAATGGAGGTCCTTGATTGCATTGCTACTGGTGTGGAGATAAAAACCACTGTTCACATCCAACCATTTTTTTTTTTTTTTTGTAAACTGGTAAGTTTGTGTTGATATTTCATGGTTAGCGTTCCGAAGTAAAGGCTATCGGATCTTTATTTGTATGGGGGTGTGTGTGTGCTTAGGTGTGTTTACATGTACATACATGTGTTTTGTTATGTGTTGTGGCCATAAGGTACCAAACTGGCTTAAAAATAAATGAGTATTCATTAAGTAAATAAGCCCAAAGGATTCTCAAGTTTATATAACTTAAGTAAATCTTTAATAAATAGGCAGGCTTTAAAATTATTAGCAAAATAAAATTAGAAATGTCTTCAGAATTGTCAACATACATTATTTCAAGCTTCTCCAACTCACAGCCCCTGGGCTGCATGTGACTCATGATGGCTTTGAATATGGCCCAACACAAATTCGTAAACTTTCATAAAACATTATGAGATTATTTTGTGTGTGTGTGTTTTCTTTTTTTTAAGCTCATCAGCTATCACTACAGTTAGCGCATTTTATGTGTGGCCCAAGATAATTTTTCTTCTTCCAGTGTGACTCAGGAAAGTCAAAAAATTGGACACCCTTGCATTCTTCTTCAGATGTTTTGGTCGAGTGGTTGTGTATTTATCTCTGCTAAATATTATAAGATGTCAAGATTTTGCATGATGCTTATAAAGCCATAAATGCAGCCCAAAAGGGAATTATCTTTGTGCAATTTTTTGGTAAATAAGGCATTTAATATTGTTGGATTAATGAAAACAGCTAAATCCTGAGTTGTTCGCAAAACACACACACACACACATTTATTTAACTTTAAGGTTCTTACTTTGGTATAAACACCTGAAACTCACAGGTTAGAAAAATGGTTAACAGGGAAATAACTTTAAATGATGACTATCACAATTTTTATAAGAAATCTAGGTAAACTACTAAAAAATTAATTAGGCAAATGTAATGGAATAAATGCTTATAAATAAGCTTGTAGTATACCTTAGAATCTGAAATTAAATAATAAATACGTATTAAATGTCTGGGTCATTTCTGATTTTTTAAAACATTACATTATAGGAAACCATTTTTCTAAAAGAAGTGTTCTTATTGGCTGGGCGCAGTGGCTCACACCTATAATCCCAACACTTTGGAGGCCAAGGTGGGCAGATTATGAGATCAGGAGTTCGAGACCAGCCTGGCCAACACGGTGAAACTCCATCTCTACTAAAAATACAAAAAAAAATTAGCCAGGTGTGGTGGTGGGGACCTATAAGTCCAGCTACTTGGGAGACTGAGGCAGGAGAATTGCTTGAACCCAGGAGGTGGAGGTTGCAGTGAGCCGAGATCATGCTACTACACTCTAGCCTGGGTCACAGAGCAAGACTCCATCTCAGAAAAAAAAAGAAGTGTTCTTATTAAAAAAATAATTTTTGTCTAAGTCAAACATTACTTAAAAGTTATTTATAAAACAAGGTAAACAGAACCAGTAAATAAGAGAAATGTAAAGAAAATTATGAATATAAAGGGGATTTTTTGGTAAGAAAAGTTAAAAGGAAAAAAATTCTGTATGAGAAAGAATCTTGTGTGATGAATTTTTTTGTGCCAAAATAAAATGACTGGTTATTAAAGAAAGTGGGATGAAATCAGAAGTCCAACCATTTTATAAATGGTTTGTGTAAGTCATAATAAGGTTTGTATAAAGAAATTGTGAAAAAAACTTTATGTGATCAAGTTGGCTATAATTAAAAGGAAATTATTTATAGTAGTCTTTCTAGCGATTGGCCTTTAGTATTAAAAATATATATTAATAAACTAAAGAATTATTTAGAAAAACAAGATTTTCTTAAAGTATTAATTTATTCTTAATAAAATTATAAGAGATTTTAACATTTTTAACCCAAAAGCGCAACTTCTATTGTGTCTCGCTGTTTTCAGCTTTCTCTCCCCTTTGAGAAGGCCTGAGATAATAACTCCTTCCTTCAACTTTTTCATGAGCTCCTGTAATTTTTTTCCTCAGGTTCTAACTGTAGTTGTGGCATGATGTTAAAAATGTTTTAAAATCCAAAAGGTCTAATGAAAATGTTTTCTTCCAACATAACATTCTGTGCTCTTGACTTTAAACGCTTCTATTAAATAAAAAAAAAACTTTCACTTATGACCTAGGTCACACTCTTTCTAATTATTCAAGTCCTAGAAAACTGAGATTTTAAAAAATTAAGGTTATTACATCCATGTACTTTGCCGTATTCTTTTGAAAGTCTTTGTGCTGTTAAGTTACAGGGCTTTGACTCCTGGGTCTAAAATGGACACCAAGTCTTGCTAATTCTTAAACACTGACATCAGCTAAAGTGTTATCTTCAGACCTGAGAGAATATAACAATCAAAGTAAACTGCATTCATGAGACACAGGGTCAGAAGTTAAAACTATTCAACCCCTCTAGGCCCAGGAACTATTGTGAAAGTGCAGGAACTATTGTGAGATTATAGGGCTGATTTTTGGAGAGAAAATTAGTTCAAAGTTTCTCTGTAAATTAAAAATGAATATCAATGGTAGCCAGGCAAGATGAGCATCTGAGCCCCTGTGTCAGATTAACAAGGTTTTCTTGGAGCATTAACCCACTCTTTAATTTAAAAAAAAAAAAAAGGTTATTAAAAGATTTATAGAAATTGTATCTTATGGTCAAGATGATTAAAATGTAATAGATTAGCCTGGTGGAGTGGCACACACCCATAGTTATAGCTATTCAGGACTAAGCTACTCGGGAGGCTAAGGTGGGAGGATCACTTGAACCTGGAAAGTAGAGGTTGCAGTGAGCTGAGATCATCCACTGCATTCCAGCCTGGACAACAGAGAAAGACCTTGTCTCACAAAAAACAAAAACAAACAAAAAAAAAAAGCAAGAAAAATAAAATTTAATAGATTTGTTTATGAAATTTGAGAGACAGATTTAATTGCCTCATGCTGTCTTTATTAGGGCTTATTGTTTGGGAAAGTAAGTTTCCTTTCTCAAAGAATAAAATTTTTTGCCTTTTTTTTTTTTTTTTGAAATCTTTTGAGTTATCACTTTGGCTAAATAAATGACTTATTTCACAAGACTTGCGATTCCATTTTGCGGGAAGGGGAACATCACACACCGGGGCCTATCATGGGGAGGGGGGGAAGGGGGGAGGGATTGCATTGGGAGTTATACCTGATGTAAATGACGAGTTGATGGGTGCAGCACACCAACATGGCACAAGTATACATATGTAACAAACCTGCACGTTGTGCACATGTACCCTACAACTTGAAGTTTAATAATAATAAATAAATTTTAAAAAACAAACAAACAAACAAAAAAAAACCAAGAGTTTTAAACTTTTAATATCTGACAGACTTTCCAAAATCAAATGATAAATTCAATCCTTTGGGTATCATTAATTTTTTGATATTAGGTCCCCTGCAGTCCAAAAGAAACATATTCAGCTGATTTGGTACAATAAAATCATATAGGAGGCACTGTCGAATATAAAATGGTGTTTAAACTTCTTTGGATAATAATTATTTATTGACTTATTTTTGAGATACAGTCTCACTCACTCTGTTGCCCAGGTTAGAGTGCAGTGGCACGATCTCAGCTCACTGCAACCTCTGCCTCCTGGGTTCAAGCAATTCTCCGGCCTCATCCTCCTGAGTAGCCGGGACTACAGGTGTCCGCCACCATGCCTGGCTAATTTTTGTATTTATAGCAGAGAGGGGTTTCACCATGTTGGCCAGGCTGGTCACAAACTCCTGACCTCAAGTGATCCACCTGCCTTGGCCTCCCAAAGTACTGGGATCACAGGCGTGAGCCACTGCACCTGGCTTGATTATATTTATATAAATGTGTTATTAGCATGTGTTCCAAAATTGTATGAGATTGCTGAGGTTCTGATATGTTTTAGTATATGTTATCAGTGATAATTATAATTGCTATGTAAAACTGTTGTATGCCACAGAAGTAACCAAATTTCCTTGTCATTTGTATCTTTACCCATGGCTGTTCTAAGACTTTTGTCATCCATGATTGTTTTACTTCATCCTTTTACAGGGTGATTTATAATCAACTATAGAACTCTGAGGAGTACTCTTAAATATAGGTTTGTAATATCTTTAGAAAATATAGCATTGGAATAAAGAGAAAGAAAACTCCCAGGACTCTCATGGAGAGCTGATGTATTCAGGAGGATTGCTGATCCAATATCAAGAAGAACAGGAATTAAGTGCATGAACTAAACTAACAGAAGACTGAAATACTCTTTTATGGCTTTTTGTCTAAAACACTTGCTGATTCTTTCAGTTTTGTTTTCTAGAGTCAAGAAAGTTTTCTCTTCTTTTAGCTGCTTACAGCTTTTAACAATTGAGTAAAGTATACTCCAATAAGAAAAATTCAAAACAATTCCATTGCAATTGCTTCAGAACTTGGAAACTATTTGGTGAATATCCTTAGTTTGCGACAACGTAGTTCTTTGCATAAATTCAATAAGAATCTGTTTTCTTTTATAACAGGACATAATTGGAGACACTGGTGATTTTATCAAGACTTTGACTGTAATGACATTTTCAGACTGCCTTGAGAAAATGAGGCTGACCTATAAAGCCAATAAAAGCCCCTTGGAAAATTTGGGATCATACATTGTTATTTGCAGAGTCCTGACCTGTGGTAAGTAAAGTGTCACTTTCTGACAGGCCTAGGAAACTCAGGTTTTCTTGGGACCTTGAAAAAAGAGGAATTCACCCAATTCACACAGGTGTCTGCAGGCACATAAATCCTTAGCTGGGCTCAAGGCTTTTAAAAAGCTCAAATCTTAGATTCCTTGTGAAAAGCTTCCAACAAAGCCAATTTTATAAAGAGAAAGAGCGAACCTACACGGCAAAGGATTATTCTTGCTGCACTTTATGCAAATAATCAAGCCAAATATAGTAGAACTAAAACTTATTTTAAACATAAATTGGTCCTACTATGAGTTTGTCTTTAATAAAATTTGAACTTTTGGAGACAGAAAAAATACATTTCAAACTAAACTATAGTACACCTGTTATTAGATTCTAGTCTTGCCTAATGTTTCTGATTTTTATTATTTTCCACAGTTTAGCCTGAATTCTAAAATTTTTCCTGACTACAAGTCTCCAAAATAATCTTTTCAATTTTTTCCCCTCCTTTTTTTCCTTTTTCGTCCATTTTTCCTGATTGAAATCACTAGGAATTAAGCTGTGCTCTTCTTAAAGCCGTGCAAACTAAAGCTGGACAACTTAAATTTTGCAAGAAAATAACAGCAACCTATTTATTTACATAAACCACTTTTATACCTGCCTACTGATGTGTGGACGTCAGAGTAATATGGCCCATGTCAGTTTTCCAAAACTGTTTTCACTTTTTGTTTGTTTGCTGTTTTCTTTCTCTCTTCCTCTCCCATTTTTTTTTCTTTGTGGGATGTGAGACCTTACAACCTGCTAAAAATGAGCTTTCCTAACAATGTGGGAACTGTCTGTCTAGGAATAAACTGTCCTAGACAAAACCAGAGATTCATTTTCTTCTAAAATGCTTTCTCCAAAAGATTTTAAAAAGAAAAGGGCAGCGAAATGTGAAAGGAAAATAAAAACAACTCCAATTCACTATACTAAAAGAAAAAAAATTAAGCTGAAAGCTGAGTCATGCAAAAAGCTGACTTTCCTTTTTGTTCCTAAGAAGATAGCAACAGATAAAAGGTTATATCTCCACAGGTAGCTTCTCTATGTTCACCTTATGTAAAATATGCTGGTTTACTGAGTATGAGACAAATACACAATTGACTATTTCTCTATCTGCTCCTTTTCTCTTGGAACATGTTTCTTGTCATACCCTCCCTTTCTCTCCTCCAGCCCACCTTTCCCCTTTAAATAATGAAACCCTCAAAATCATCTTTGAAGAAAGGCACAGACCACAGACTGTTTCTGCAATTCCATGTTCATTTGTTCCACGTATGTCCTTAACCTGCCTACTGATGTGTGGACTTCAGAGTAATATGGCCTATGTCAGTTTTCCAAAACTGTTTTCACTTTTTGTTTGTTTGTTGTTTTCTTTCTCTCTAAACTCCTAAATTGATTGAGGACCTGTCTCAGATACTTTTGGGTTTACACCACATTATCCCTGTCCTTATCTTTTTTTTTTGGAGACGGATTCTTGCACTGTCACCTGGGCTGGAGTGTGGTGGCACGACGTCACCTTACTGCAACTTCCGCCTCCCAGGTTCAAGCAATTCTCTTGCCTCAGCCTCCCCAGTAGTTGAGATTTTACAGGCACCTGCCACCACGCCTGGCTAATTTTTTGTATTTTTAGTAAAGACGGGGTTTCACTATGTTGGCCAGGCTGGTCTCAAACTCCTGACCTCGTGATTTACCTGCCTCGACCTCCCAAAATGCTGGGATTACAGGTGTGAGCCACTATACTAGGCCTCCTTGTCCTTATCTTCAGTACTAGGCCTCCTTGTCCTTATCTTAAGTGAGCACTGGAAAATGTGTTCTCCTTAGAGTCTGAGCAGCTTTCTCGGACAACTCCCTGTCCACAGAAGGTTGAATACCCACTCCCACTTGGAGTCTATTTACAATTTCCTTTAGTCTTGACTGATAGCTATTTTGGCATGTCTCTCAAAAATTTAGCCAGCTTCTTCCATATTTGATTCAAGCTAGCTCTACATACCTTGATTGTGTGTCTCCATTGTACTAAGCCACAACTTTCTCTTTTACTTCATTCTTGTAGGTACCTTGAATCTATCAAGCTCTGTCATGGGAAGACCTGTGCCATGTTGTTCAACTGAAAAGATTCATGGGGTACCACTTTAACCTGTATGGAGGTTTTAGTCACATGTGTGACTATCACACCTGTAATTTGATCCTTGCCAAGAGGTTGAGTTCTAATCAGCCTTTGTTGCTCATCTCAGTTTTGTTTTTTAACGAATAATAATGAGAATCACTTGCATCTTCTAAACGTGCATGTCTCCAAGTTTATAGCGCCCTATAATCACTTTCATTCCTAACTGCAAGCTGGACAATTATTTTCTGAACTCATCGTTTCCCGTAGTATTGAGGCAGGAAAATAGGGTCTGGAGGCAGGGAGGTTAATTAAATCTTTTTTAATTATCTAAGGCTGATTCACACTGACTTCGTAAAACTAAATCAAAAGGAAAACCCCAACTTCCCATGCCCAAGTAACAAAAGGACTCAAGGCTACTCCCTTTGCAACCTCCATCTTTTCCCGGTGGCTGATAAAAAAATTGTAAGCACCTCTGATTGATCCCCTCCTGCAACCAATCAGGCTGGTCACGGGCCAAGTCTTCCTTGGCATAGCAGTATAACTTTGTAACTTCACTTCAGCCTCTGATTCGTCATTTTCTGCAACCAATTAGACATTTGCATAGGGTGTAACTGTAACTTCGCTTCAGTCTCTGATTGGTCCCCTCCTGCAACCAATCAGACTGATTGTAGGCCAATACTTCATTTGCATAGGGTGTACACCAAGTAACCAATGGGAAACCTCTAGAGGGTATTTAAACCCCAGGAAATTCTGTAATGGGGTCCTTGAGCCGCTTTCTCCAGCCCATTGGTACCCTACATAGTGTGCTTTCATTTTCAATAAATCTCTGCTTTTGTTGCTTCATTCTTTCCTTGCTTTATGCATTTTGTCCAATTCTTCGTTCACAGTGCCAAGAACCTGGACACCCTCCACCAGTAACTGTATTTTATATAGTCAATAGTTACTGATACATGCCACCAGCTTTCCATTTTCTGGCCTTTTCCTCTAGAACTACTAGAGCTTCCCCATATTATCACAGGAGTTTTGCCAAAGGTTTCACTCCTGTGAATATGAATCACCATCTTTACAGTTTCTCCTATCACTTCCTTTGCTGTGTACTCCCCAGACACTGAGCCAATGCCATTTATTTAAAGGTTTTGTTCTAGTAACATCCCCACTCTGACACTAATTTCTGTGTTAGTCAAGATTGGTTCAGTGTTCCTCTAGTAATAAACACCACAATTTATATGGCAGAAAACAATAAAAGTTAAATTCATATTCATCGTATATATCCATTATGGGATGGTGAGGGAGCTCTGCTCATTGTAGCTACAGAGGAACCCAAACTAACTGTGTAGCCAGTATCTCGCATGTTGCTAGTTGCTGTAGTAGAAGGAAAGAGTTCTGAAGGGTCTTACAATGACAAGCCTGGAAGTGACTCATTTCACGTCTGCTCATAACTAATAGGCCAAAATTAGTTACATGATATTATTCAACTGCAAGCCAGGAAGAGCAATTCTCTCTTGAGCCCAGAATGGCAGACAAAGGAATTATTTGTTTAACACCATGAATACTTACCAAAATAGGTAAACAAAAAAGATAACTAAAATACTTGTGATATGTGCTGTAAATGGGGGAAAAGCTGGGCTATATAATTGAGGGACCTATTTAAAGTAGGTGGTCTGGGAGGTCTCTCTGAAGGTTTGCATTGAAACCTCAAAAGTCAGACGGAATGAACAAGACTTAGACGAAGGACATTCCAGAGAAGAAACAAGAAGCATAAAGGCCTTAGGGTGGAATGAGCTTGGTTTAGCTTGAAACTGACAGAAGACAAGGTATTTCAAAATCAAAGAAACAATGGGGGTGGCAAGGGAGTGTCATGAGATAGGAGATACTATCAACTACCATCAGCAGTCAGTGCATAGAAGGCCCTGAAGGCCATATCAAGTAGTTAGGATTTTAACCTACCTGCAATAGGAAGTCTTTGAAAGATCTTAGGACAACAAGTGCATGTTTAAGTTTTAAAAGAGTAACTCCCAATGTGGGGAATTCTCTAGAAAAGGATGAGTGAAAATAGGACACCAACTGGGAGGCTATCACAGCACATAGCATCATAGCAGTGTAGACACAGATGACAGTGGCAGGGGTGGGGGATATGTGAGGGTGCAGGGAGTAGTAATAGTGAAGATGGCAAGAAATGAACACATTTAAGATGTATTTTTGAAAGATTTACTGATGGATTGAATAAGAGAAAAGTTGAGAATGGGAAGAGCAATTATGACTCCCCTGTTTCTGGTTTTAGTGATAGGGTGGTTGGCAGCGCCATTTACAGTGATGGGTGGGGGACAACTAGGTTTAACATCTACAGGAGACCAGATCCTATTCTGGACATGTTAAGTTTGAGAAATCCAAATGAGTAAGAAGTTATATATAAGAATAGATTGCATAGGAAAAGTCTGGTTAACGGTTTATTCTTTATTTGTTTTTATTTTTTTTAGATGATCTTGCTCTGTCACCCAGGCTGGAGTGCAGTGGTGCCATCATAGCTCACTGCAGCCTCAAACTCCAGGGCTCAAGTAATCTTCCCGCCTCAGCTTCCCAAGTAGCTGGGAAGGCAGATGTCTGCCACTGTACCCAGCTAATTTTTTTAATCTTTGTGTTTTGTAGAGACGGTGTCTCATTTTGTTGCCATGGCTGGTCTCCAACTCCTGGCTTCAAGTGATCTTCCAGCCTTGTCCTCCCAAAGTGCTAGAATTACAGGTATGAGCCACTGCACCCGGCCAAAGATATAAATCAAGAGCTCTCAGCATGATGTAACTCAGAAATCACACAGGTGGGAGTGTGTTGGAGAAGGGATAGAGATTCTAGGACTTGCCTAACAAACTCCCCTTTGAGATTTGTTTCTGGAAATGTATCACTATTGGGTATGTGGACTTGTTTCTAATTGTCAGGGAGTAAAATTAACAAAGAACAATCTAGATAGCTGTTAAAATCTGGAGGGATTTCTTTTGATTTGAAACCTATTTGCTATTCTGATAGCAAAGAAAAAAAAAAATTTCCAAACACCATTGACATCCCCATTTTACACATGTGGAAAAATGAAGCAGAAGGGAGTTCAGTAACTTGTCCAAGATGACACAAAATTAGCAAGAAGTGGGGCCTGTATCACAAACTAAGCAATTTGACTCCAAAGTCTGTTTGGAACCCCTATACTGCATGGCAATGGTGATAAAGTAGCTTGGTTAATGTGTTTTTGTGGGTTACAAATAATAGATTTTATATGAGTTATATAAACAGTAAGTTATATATGTATATATATTTCTAGTTCCAATAAGAGCTTTTATTGGATCTATGTTCATGTGCGCATGCCTGGATCATTAGGGTTGTGAGGAACAATTCAGGTGGTAGCTGTGCAGTATGGCATTACAACTAAACACTAGGAGAACAGAACTGACTTCACCAGAACAGTCCTGAAGTTTCAAACCATTAAAAACAGTAAATTTTAAAAACGCAAATTGTACTAGACAGTTTGATTTGTTCCGCTTTATGGCATCAAACAGAATTCCTAGTCCTTCCTGGACGTCATTTGCTGGTCAGGAAGATGAGTTAATTTTTTTTTTCCCTGCCACACACTAAAGTTTTTTGCTCCAGAGAACATTATACACAGTGTTAACACGCTCAATTTACATTGTAGTTTTAAGTGTTTAAGATTTCCTGGAGGGCAGGAATAGCGTTATTCCACCGTTTTCAGCCCAGTAATACTGGATAATGGAGAGAGGGAGGATGAAAGGGAGGGAGGGAATGGGAAAGGAAGGCAAGAAGGAAGGAATTCAAATCAAACACTCTTACTGTACATTTTTAGAAGCTGAGCAAGATGCCCTCCAAGATTATGTTTTTTAAAAAGTAAAGTTTTTTCCATTAATGGTGGTGCAGAAGCGACATAACCCCATCGAAACTACTCTCACTCTTCCCGCACTACTCCACTGTCTTGACCTCCCCTGGGTCCCCTTCACTCAGCCTCCCAGTCCCGCCCACTCCTCCACTCTGGACTCCCGGCAGCCTGTATACTACGCATGCGCACTAGTGGCGCTCGCGCCGCGGACCCAGAAAGGGGCGTTCCGCGGAGGAGAAGAGGAAGAGGAAGTTGGGGGAGGGTCCTAGCGGGGAGTGAACCGGAAGTGTAAAGGTTCCTGCCTCTCCTCGGCCAGGCGGAACCTGCTCTGCTGGGCCCGGTGGCCGCAAAAGAACTTTCTTCCTCCCGCCCGAACGGTCGCCGCGGCCATCTGCCTCGCCCGCCTGGCAGCCTAACCTGCCTTCTCTTCTTCTCCTCTCCGGCTTCGCGCGGCCCTGCCTCCCTCTCGCCCGGCGGCATCCGCTTGCTGCTGCCACCGCCTCCTCATCTGCCCGGCCAACCGGCCTGCCCCGCTGCAGTGATGTGCGACAAGGAGTTCATGTGGGCCCTGAAAAACGGAGACTTGGATGAGGTGAAAGACTATGTGGCGAAGGTAAGCGGGGATGAGAAGAGTAGGCGAGAACACGGAGGTGGGCTGGAGATGTGGCTGAAGAAGCTCATGGGAGCTGGACTGCGGGGATGGGGGTGGGCGGGGGGGAGAGACTTCCTGGGTGGAGGCGGCACCAAGAAGAGAGGGGCGTCTAGGGAGGAGCTAAACTGAAAGAAGGGTCCAGGTAACTTGGTAGCGTTCTGTGTCAGGTAAGTGCTGTGTTAATACAGTAAGGCTCTACCTGACTTCTTGGCCTCTTGGGGGAGGGGAGGAGTGGTGTCTGGCTCATCCAGAGTTTCTTCTGCGCACTGATCATTTGAGTTTGGCCCTCTTCTACACCAAAGTTTGAACCTTTCTTTGAATGAGGTAATTCTCCATCTTGGACTTACCTATTACTAAATGAAGTAACCTAAGTAATTAGGAACAGTGGAACATTTTTTTTAACGCTGGGCCTGGTGTGAAGTTAAAGAATTCATTGACCGTGAAAAGAGTACCGAAAATAGCAATAGTTAAAATTCTGAAACTGGGTATCACTTCACTGTGGTGTCTTAACTTTGGGTGTGGCCTTTTTCCTTTCACCCACCACAACAAATGCATATTTGCTTCAAGTGGTAAGGTTGTCAACTGGCATCTGGGAATGTTTGAGATGTCTGAATAGTTTTTAAACAAGCATGTTAACTTCAGTTATTCCATTCTTCTCCCTGATTTCACCTGAAATGCTTGCATATGTAGTAAATAGCAATGCAGTTTAGTGGCAGTGTATTTGGGGGGTAAAATCATGATGAAGAAAGCCAAACTCAAACCTCAGCCCCAAATATAAAACTGAATCCACATTGTAGCAGAGTGGGAAACTTGAAATTCCAAGCTAGTCTGCCTTTCCATCCTGAAACTGTGCCTTTGTAATTATGAGAGAGCTTAACATGCGATTTTAATTTAGTGATATCTAAAAAGAATTTTCCAAAGCAAGGATAATTTTATGACAACCACGGATGGCATCTTGCTCACCTTCTAAAAGTGTGAGAACCCAGTCTAGATTTTAATTCTTCAAAGAATAGGACCTGACCTGGGTTTTTGCTTCAGGGTTTTTGCTTCAGAGACTGTGTTAGGAAGCAAGTAACCAGAAGCAGTTTCTTTAAACTTACGGGATTGTGTAGGGCAAACTGCTGATGGTTTTTGCTTTATTTAATGCCATTACAATTTAGACTTTTTGGATACTGCTTACCTGCTTAGTTATTTGCAGTGGAGTTTTAGGACAGGCTATCTTCTAGATACTGCCTTCTCATCTGGTAGCCGACTGAAACTTGACTTATTGGCTATTTCAATAAAAAGCTAAAAAGAAGAAATTATTTGGTACACTTACCAGTGGTGGGACATTGCAATACTCTGGAAGTGAGTAGACTTTTGTTTTCTTGTCATGGTGGAACCTAGGTTGTTTGATATACTTGAAATACAAAAATTGATTAAGTACTAACTGAACTTACAGCTACCAAAATAACACAATGTATTTAGTGTTTTCCTGACACATTATTTTATGTCATCCTTGTGAATATTGTGAAGTAAGTTCTATTATTGGTCCCATTTTACAGATTACTAAGATGCAGGATACTTAAGAAAAGTTATGGAGATGGTAAAGTGTGAAGCAAGAACTAAACTGCTGACTCCAAAACTGAAACTCTCTAACTGCTCCACGCACTCTCTCTCAGTCTAAGATCTAATTGTGAAAGCATATCATACGAAGATTTCTAGTAGGACATTCCCAAGGTCCACATTCAGGCAGGTAAATTGTGTCCAAAGAATTGTCAACTACACAAAAAAAGTTTTTAAGAAAATATGTGCCAATAAAGGTGGATTAATTTATTTCCAATTAGTTTTATAATTAAGTTAGGTTATCATGTTCAATTTGATTATTTTCTCTATATTACTACCATAGCCTGTCCTTCATTAATATAAAAAAATGTGCATAAGAGGGAGGGTTGACATTCAGAAAAAGCGAAAGGAAGTATTGAAAGTTGGACTCTGAAAAGATATGACTGTAACTGTAATGTAATCTGATGTACAGAGCATTGAGCTTTATCCTTTCTTAGTTTTGAAGATTTCATAAAGTATCTTTCAATTCATTAATGAGAAATAGTAACAAACACTGAAGTTTGTACTGACTCAGCTCCCTTATGGTGCCCATTTATACTTTCAGGTCCTTATTACAGTTTCTTCTGCCCCACAGCTGTCTTCCCTGCTTCTTTATTGACTCACCTTTTTCATCTACCAATTTGTGAACACTCACTTTTTGAGTTTCTGTAACATGCATCTATCTGAGTAGGTATGTACAAAGAAAATACTGAAGAAACACTTAGACCTGTGTAGTCATCATTCTCAGGGGTGAGAGTCTATTTAAAAATCTCTCCTCAACATTCCTGTGAAGAGCTCTCATATCGTTAACATAAGAATCTACCTGTAAGAGTAAGAGAAGCATTTTAGTATGGCCCTCCTCCTTCTCTCTCTGTCATTTTTTTTTTTTTTTTTTTTTTGGAAACAGGGTTTTTTTGTTTTTGTTTTTTTGGAGACAGGGTCTTTGCTTTGTCGCCCAGGCTAGAGTGCAGTGTCATGATCATAGCTCACTGTAACTTCAGGCTTCTGGGCTCAAGTGGTCCTCCTGCCTCAGCCTCCTGAGCAGCTGGGACCATAGGTGTACACCACAACACCCAGCAAATTTTATTTTTTGTAGAGATTGGATCTTACTTTGTTGCACAAGCTGGTCTCAAACTCCTAGTCTCAAGCAATCTTCTGGCCTCTGCCTCCCGAAGTACTGGGATTACAGGTGTGAATCACTGGGCCCAGCCCCTTTTTCCTTTATAAATTAGTATTTTTAAAAATCAATAATTACATTTTTCTACCTGCTTCTGACTTCTCTTGAAATTTGAAGTGTGAGTATCCCTAAATCATTAGTTTTAGGTGAGTTCTTGAACTTAGAAAAATCAGTTCACAGTTCCCAAACCACTGAAAATTGTGTTTTGAAATGGAAAAGACAGTATTTAGAGAAAAATTTAGATTACTACATTAAATGTTCATGTATAACTTTAAGTCAATACCTGAAGCAATTTTAAAGTCTTTCAGCACTATATTTGGCTTCTTGACTGACTTAAGGACCACATTTAGTTAATTCATTCATTTTTACTGGGCATCTTTCAGGTCTTAAACACTTTAGTAGTCTCGGGATGATAGTAAAGAAGTTGGGCACAATTTTTGGGAAACGTAAACATCTATATTTAGCAGACTTACGTGAAAAAAAATTCAGACTTTTATAGTAGTATGCAAATTATAAATAACATCTCATTTTCATAAAATTCTGTTGTCCAACTGGAAAACAAGTGAAAGTCAGAAAATAAGGTATTCATGAGCAGCTATAAGAGATATTCATAGCCCCATTTTTGATCTGGATGTTTGTTTTGGGTGACATTATTTTTGACTTTGTCTTACATTTCTGCCTTTATGTTCTCCTGTTGGAATTAATTCTAGTCTTACCTGAGTTTCAGACTGTATAAGCTCTGTTCAGACAAATTCCAAATTGAGCTGTTTTCCTCTGAAAAACTGTTTTTATTCCTATTGTGTCTCCATTTTGACTAATGGCATCATGATCCAACCATTTTCCCAAACTGGAAACTGGGAAATTTTCCTAGATTTCTGAGGGTTACCAAAACTACCTTCTTAGTCTCCCTCATCCATTCCTCACTCTCCTTTCTTCTTCTCACTACTTTAGATCAGTTACTGCTTCTTTCCAACCTGGACTATATTTTCTTTCTTGATTATTTTCTTATAGTCGAGAAAAATATAGTCCAGGCTGGAAAGAAGCAGGAAAAATTGACCCCTTCCTGGTCAGTTTACACAGTGTAGGTAGAGGGATCTCTTTATAACATGAATGTAACCATGCAATCTTTTTCAGCCAATCTCCTTCACTGCCCTTAAAATATTAATACTTGTGATTTCTCATTGCTTATTTTAAAAGGGCCAACTCCTGCTTGGTTTGGTGTACTAGACCACTATTATCTCATCTGGGCTTGCTTTTCTACACTTGCCTCTCTGTAAGCACTCTGCTCCAGATCCTACCATCCTGTTTCTTCTTTGTAGATCTTTTCATGTGTTCTTTCAACCTCCTTGACCAAGTCTGCTCACCTCAGTCCCTAACCCCCAACCTGGTAAACTCCTGTTTACCCTCCTAGGGTAAGTATCACCTCTTCCAGAAAAACATTTTGACTTCACATAGAGTGCTGCTGCTTTTACTGTTTTGCTCATCAGATTGCTGTGATTTTGTTTACATCTGTCTTCATTAGGCTCTGAACTCCTGGAGGGTAGATAATATATTCTTTTTCATCTTTCTGTCTCCAGCATAGCGCCAAGGAATTTTACCCATTAAAAGCATGTTTCTAGTAAGAAATTCATTTTATTCTTAACTTAGCAATAATTTCAACATACTTCTTTAATTACAGAATAATAATTACCATTGACTGGATGACTTACATTGTCAGGTACTAGAAAGCACTCTGCAAGATGTTTTAGCTAAGTTTTTATTTGCTTCTTACCACAGTGTTTCAGTATAGGTAATAATCTCATTTTAAGGATGAAGAACCTGAGGCTTAGAGAACTGAAGTAACTTGACAGGGTCACAAATTAAGTAGCATAACTGGAATTTAAACCCAGAACTGTCTGAATCTATAGGCTCTATGTGTGTGTGTATTTATAACCAGATCAGTTTGCTTTAAAATGGTTGTTTTTAGCTAATAGCACTTCGGAATTAAGAAAATGAGAAACAGGCTTGTAAGAAGTAGGCACAACTAATTAGCTCTGACTGTGAATGAAGACAAAAATGGCAACCATATTTTAAAAATTGTAAATGTAACAATTCAGAAATAATTAGCATAGAGACAAACATCTCTGTAAACTTAAACTCTCATCAGAGACTGTTATCGCTCAAGACATGTCCATAAGAGTGACTGATAGCCTGCAGAATGTTTTTTTGTATTTATCGTCACATATAATCTTACCTTATAATTGATGTTCCTAATTGTGATCCTACACAGTCCAGAAAAGGTTAAATTTTGTTTGCCTTTTTAGAAAGAAAAATAACTAAATTATTGAGATTTATATTCATAATTTTTTAAATAATACCAGTAACACTTTGAAAAAAGTGTGTTTATAAAATTTTATGTATTTGAGGATTGTGATGCAGTATACAGGTATTTCATTTACTTATCAACAGTAAGCCATGAGCATTATTAACAATGTTAACCCTATTTTAGAGATTTTAGAGGCAGAGATTAAATAACTTGCTCAAGATCATAAAGTTCTTAAGTGGTAAAGCTGAGATTTGAACTCACTTCCTTGGGTTCTGAAGGAGTTTCAAAGCCCCATGCTGTTAACTACTTCAGCATACCCTTGACCTTCATTTCTCAGTAAGGCCAGATAACTAGGGGAGTACTATAATATGGAGTAAATAGTAAACATAAACAATCGCAGCAGGATGGTAATTATACATTGAGACTACTAAAAGGTGAGCTTTGTGGTGGATTTTGAAGATCCAGCGCCCTTACAGGTGAGTGCTTGTGAGTTGCCTTGATAAATAGCCCCTTATAATCTTCAGCAGGTCTAATAGATGTACTCTCTTGTTTACATGTACTTCTGTTTCACTTGCTGTGAAATAGAAGCCTGGTCTCTAACTTCCCTTTCTCTGTGGTTTCCTTTCCCTCCAGCCTCCATTCTAATTACATCTGCCATTGACACTCTAATAGACTTGAAAAGCAACAATTGTGCACCATGTGAAAGGATAGAATCTCTTGAACCTGAGAAAGATATCACTTCTAATCTTTAGAAATTGCAAGACTTATTGAGATCACTTTTCACTTTCCTAATAAAATAGCCAATTTAAAAGAGGCCCTGATTCAATCTACTTCGCATTTATTGGTTTTAGGCAGCTTCCTTTTTTTCTTCTTCTTTAAATTATTAGTTTCTTATAAAAATATATCACTATGTGTTGCCCTTTCTACAGAAGGGTTGGTGACCCATTCAGAAAGCGTATGTCAGCTTGTATAAGACACAAGTGTCCTCAGTAGACAGAGAAACTTTAGTGTAGATTCTTTTCTAATTATTAATGGTTTTAGTCTTTTTAAAAAATATATAAAATAGAGGAAGATCTTTTTTTACATTGGAACATATATGTTCATTCAGATGTACAGAGGCTATATAGAGTGTTTTGGTTTGAGATTCTAAACATTGTCCTTTTATTAGCACAGATAATTAAAATTGTAATGAATTAAAGCTGATTTAAATTATGAAAATATGTGCTTGTTATTTTAAAAAGCAAAGCTGTATTGAATAAAGTAAAATATCCCGTTGACTATTATTCCTATGTGGTTCCTCTCTTTAAAATATAAAATTGATTAGGTGTTTTTAAAACAGAAAAGAATAAAGAAGACAAAAATTGGCCAAAATTTTACTATTTAGATAACTCCTAACTTTTAAAAAGTAAAATTAAATTAATTCAGATATGGATTTTAAAATGCCACAGTTAGGACTGAAAGGTAAAGGTCTCCCCTCCCCAATGCCTGTGAACAAATCAGCCATTATTAACAGGTCCATGTAGTTAATTTCAGAAAAACATTGAAAATTTACTTACTCATCTGTTTTTCCCACTTAAAAAGCTCTGTAAACACTTCTGCACTTTGCTTTCCACATTAAAGTGTATTTATTCTTCCCTTTTTAAATGGTGAGTAGTATTCCATTTTCTGGATGTTCATTTAACTATTCCTGTGTGATAAACATTTTGTTTCCAGTGAATCTTTGCAATTAAACAGGATTATAGTGATCACCTTTGTACATATACCTTGACAACTCTGGAGACTGTATCTGCATGACTCTCTTCATGAGTTTCATCAGCTTAGGCACACATTGGCAGACATGAGACTGATGGTCCCCTCACACCATCAACAGCACTGAGCATCATTAGACTTTTTAGATTTTGCCATTTGGATAGGTGAAAAATGATTGTTTATGTATTTTGTTTATTTTTATTTTAGTTGGACTGTTTCTTATTGGTTTGTATAAACTCTATAAATTAGGGAAATCAGTTTTTTATCATGTTTTGCAAATACTGTTCCCAGTTAGTCTCTTGACTTCATTTATTTTCTTGTTCTACAATGGTCTTTTACTTTTTGTGGGGTTAAATGTATCGCTTTTTTTCTCTCATTTGTGACTTGGGTTTTGTATCCTGTTTACAAAGACCTATTCTCCTCTGTAAAATTACAAATAAATTAGCTCTTCTGGAACTTCATTTTTTCTTCCATTTTGGACATTTGACCTTTCCATTATTTATTTTGAAGTAAGGCATGAAATAAGTATATAGTTTTTTTTGTTTTTTTTTTTTTTTTTTGACAGTTCTCATACCATTTATTTTATAGTTCCTCTTTACTAATAATCTGAACCATCATCTTTATCATAAACAGATTTCTTGCTCTTTTTCTATCTATACCAAACTGATTTAATGATGTGCAGTTTCAAAGTATGTTTTAGTATCTCCCTCTCACATTCTCTTTAGGATTTTTGCAGGTGATTCGTTACAATTTTTTTTTTCCCATAATCATAAGAAAAATAGGATGATTTGAACCTACCTAAAACTTAACCTGTATCTTTTAATAAGCATTAAGCATTTTTTTTTTTTCTGGAATGCTGGGATCATGTGATCTGTGGAACATAATACTTTAACTTTTAATTCTTTATGAATCATCTTAGGATTGGAGGTTGTCATGCACTGTGAGACTATGCCATGTCAAAGATTTGAAACAGAAGAAATGTGTTTAGATAATCAAATCACAGCAAAGTTGGTAATTAAAGTTACTTTATGGTTTTACATCAAAGGCCACCTTGTAATAAGAAAAATGACTGAAAGTAATTTTTTTGCAGCTATATCTTTACTAAATAATTCTGATAAGCTTAGAAGCTTAATTTTTTTTTTTCAGTCTGCAGAAAATTACCATTGTAAAAAGGAGCTGTGATTACTGAAAGGAAAGAAACCAAAATGTAAGAAACTGACCCAAGAAAGTGAAGGGCAAAGAGCCGTATTTACCTTAAAGTTTCAGAGGCCCCAGGCAATAATTAATATGTATAAGTGTAACCTTGAGCTTCACGGAAAGTTTAAACTTCGTTACCTTTCCCTTATTTACAAAGTCAGAGACATGTATAACATATTTTAGGAAGATTTCAATTTGACATATAAAAAATAGTGAGCATTTTGATACTTAGGCCTAAAGTAAGTAGCTGAAAAATACTGAAAAATGTAGATATTAAAAAAAAAATTGTAGGCCAGGCATGATGAATCATGTCTGTAATCCCAACATTTTGGGAGGCTAAGGCAGGAGGATCTATCATTTGAGCCCAGGAGTTCAAGACCAGCCTGGGCAACATAGCAAGACTTCCATCTCAACAACAACAAAATTATAGGTAGTAAACACTAAACATAGTACAATAGATGCTCATTATGGCACTGTCCTTTAGGGATTTGGAATTGCATTATTGGTGAAACCATAGCATAGAAGCTAAATGTGTTGGCTTTGGAATTAGATTTTCCAGGTCTGGCCTTCTTACTAACTAGACACTTTGGGTGAATTAAGCACTCAGAACTTGAGTTTCTTCAATTGGTGAAAATGGGAATAATTGTAATGCCTACATAAGAAGTGTAAACTGTGTACCATTGTGCCTGACATATGGTAAGTGCTAGTAAATGTTAGCTGTTGTTACTAATCATCATCCCCATAAATTTGTTTAGAAGCAAGATTACTTACAGAGCAACTAGTCCAGCTCCCTTATTTTATAGGTAAGGAAAAATTAGGTGTGAAAGCCCTTGACCAATATCATACTGCTAATTGAGATTGAAATTTAAATGCAGTTTTCCTGAACTTGGATGAGGGTGGGTTGGTTGGTTGGTTGGTTGGTTGGTTGGTTGGTTGGTTGGTTGGTTTTCCACTACACCATTGTGTTTCCTAGTGAAGTTATCTTACGCTAGATGTTACCTTTAATAAATTATTCTTTTTCGTCCTACTACATCTGCTTGGCAAATTTCTTCTTATTCTTGAAGTTTTATATTCAGGTCTTTTTTGTTCTGCATAACTTTCCCTGACTGCTTGTGCAATTTATCATTTCTTGGTGACATCTAATATAGAATTTGCTTGTTGTGTTTATGTTCTGTTGTAGTTTCTTAAATTTGAGAGCTTATGGGCTTCTGGCTTGACTAACAGGTTATTAGACTTGAATTTGAAAAACAGTGGCTTAAGAAACTTAAATCTTGTTCTGTGCAGTATGTCTTTAACTTTTAAACTGCTAAAATGAGTTTCGTCTTAATGACTGGTTAAGAAAAAACCAAGGTACATTTATAAATATGGATCAGTTATTACCATTTAGTCACTTAAATAGTGCCTCACAAACTTGAGAATTCAGAGGCTCTTCTCCACCGCCGCCTCCAGCCCCCTAAAAAAATGTCTGCAGATCCTTAAGCTACGGTGCTTATGTTGGGGCATTTTTCTATTGACAGGAGTCACAGCACTTGAAGCTTCTTCCTGTGCTTGAGGAGTTCCCTACTTATATAGTATGAATCTTGATCAAAGGCAAGGTCTGGTGCTCACCACAACAAAAGCCAAAAAGGGCAAATAAATTGCTTTCTCTTGCCTACACAGGAAAAGAGCTCATAACCCAAACATGACTAATGGGATGCATCTATCCAGAGCTGATACAAATGCTCAGGCACAATAAAAGATGTAGTGGCAACAGTAAAACACCACTTTCCGAAAACAGCAGAGGTCGTGATGTGCCACTTGTAGCATCTCTTCTGTGCCCAGGTGGTTCTTGTGACAGATTTTGATTTCACAGACAGTCCCAGACTTAATTTTTTTTTTTTTTGACATTACAGTGATGCAAAAGTGATACACATTCAGTAGAAACTGTACTTCAGATTTTGAATTTTCATCTTTCAGAATCAAAGCTTTCAAAGTCAAAATCATATCACTGCTTAGGGATATGCATTATGGTACTCTCATGGTGCAGGGAGCCGCAGCTCCCAGTCAGCCACTCAATCATGAGGGTAAATAACTGGTACTCTGCTGTGTATTGTAATGCCAGCTGTTTTTGCCCAATGGTAGTGTTCTGAGCACATTCAAGGCAGGCTAGGCTAAGCTCTGATGGCAGTTTAGGTGTATTAAATGCATTTTCAATGTAACCCGATCATAAGTAGAGGAGCACTTGTATTTCTTGCTTTTAAGCATCCTTGTTTTCTGTCCATTTTTGAGTTTTGTTCTTCAGTCCTCCTCGCAGTTCTGAGAGCTACTTTTAATATCTGTTAATGTATTACATATCTATTTTTTTTTTTTTTTTTTTTTTTTGAGACAGAGTCTGGCTCTGTCGCCCAGGCTGGAGTGCAGTGGCCGGATCTCAGCTCACTGCAAGCTCCGCCTCCCGGGTTTATGCCATTCTTCTGCCTCAGCCTCCCAAGTAGCTGGGACTACAGGCGCCCGCCACCTCGCCCGGCTAGTTTTTTTGTATTTTTTAGTAGAGACGGGGTTTCACCGTGTTAGCCAGGATGGTCTCGATCTCCTGACCTCATGATCCGCCCGTCTCGGCCTCCCAAAGTGCTGGGATTACAGGCTTGAGCCACCGAGCCCGGCCAATGTATTACATATCTATTAATCAGTCTAATTTAGTTTCTGTTGCTTGAAATTAAGAACCCTATACTAATTTTTACCTATTTATCTCACCTAATATGCTGTGGGTTTGTTGAAGATAGCAGTTATCTTTGTATCCTCAATAGTTATCACATTGCCTGTTATCTGCGATACAGTTTGTTACATTTGTATTTAATTGGTATTTGCAGAAACTATCCCTTCCTTTGTTTTCAAAGTTGGTTTACCATACACTGCTTTGTATGTTAACAGATGTTGTTAGTGTAAATGATGTTCTTTCATTTCCTCTCTTAGAAATAGTTCTAAATTTTCAAGCTCTTTGTTGTTTTAAACCCAATGAACTTTGTCCAACTTTCCACACTGTTGTAGTGACAACAGTTGTATTAGTATAACAGCAACTTCCACGTGTAACCTCTCATGACTATCATTTTAGAATTTCAGTTAAGAATTTTTAACACTATACAGTCTCACTAAAAGTAAAGATAGTTTTGTGCATGCTTCCTTGTGAAAAATAAGAATCGTCCGTGCTTTTTACCTTGGTATTAAGAAACAAATGTTAAAACCTATGCTTAATACCACATTACTTAGAACAATATAAAAGCATATGGACCCTAAAACTAAGTCCTTAGAAAACATTTATTATTATTTATTATTTTCAAGTTCTCTGTAAGAGATACTACACTTTCATTTTGGATTTCAGTAGACCTGGGCTTGATTCCCAGCCCTGTCCACTTACTAACCTTGACCATGTTATTCAATTTCATCAAACCTCAGCTTTGTATCTGTAAATAGGGATTGTGATAATAATTCATGTTGTGTCCAAGTTTTAAAAGATAATGTAAATGTAAAATTTGCAAAGCATTGCTTAATACACTGAAATTCTGTAGTATGTATTTGCTGTTTGTATTATTGTCTGTATAGATCTCAGAGGAGGATTAGAGAGGCCAATGCTTAATAGCAAGAGTTGGCAGACATGTTTTGTAAAGGGGCAGCTAGTAAATATTTTAGGCCTTGGCAGTCACACAGTCTCTATCATAACTATTCATCTCTGGTGTTGTGCAAAAGCAATCATAGATGATATGTCAACAAATGAGTCTGTCTGAGTTCCAGTAAAACTTTATTTACAGAAACAGCATGCTGACTTTGACCCGTGAGCCATAGGGTGCACACCTTTACATAACATTGAAGTTAGTAAAACTACTTTGTCTAATATAAGTTTCACTTTATTCTCAAGTTTTTGAGATATAAAAAAATTAAAATGTATAATATAAAACTTATTTTGGGGGTCAGCATTTCCAAAAACATTATTCAGAAATCTTTATGATTGAAAGATGTTGGACTGGAAAAGCAAGGCATGGAAAGCTGCTTGTGGATAGATAGAAGAGAGAGGGAGTTTGAATGAAATTCTCTAAAAGAAAAAGCATAGAATTTTTATACTAAATTTGAACCTTAGGCAAGAGGCCTGGATTTCTGAAAACGAGGAATCATTACTGTAATATACAAACAGGAACTAATTTAGAGTCTTAAACTGAAAGTAGATTCTGCAAAATCTTTTCAGCTGCATGAGATCACCCTTCACCAAAAACGTTCCAGAATTTTCTTCCTAGCCCTAGTGTGAATCCCATCCCTGGCTTAATTTCCAACTCCAGAAGTGAAAGAGAAGGCTAGTTAGCAGTTTTCACTGCTTCATTCATAATTCATGCAGCAAATACCATTTGAGCACCTACAGTGTTAGCCACTCAGATGAGTTTTCTTTGGTAGGTTTAGTTAAAAGGGTTAGAGAACAAGCAGCAGATAAGATGGTTGTATGGATTCTAAATACATTATTTCCCTTATTTAATACATGAAATGTGGATAAAACTTAGAAAGCAGCTATAAAGTTTGTTAAGATAAAGTTATATTTGGTTCCTTTCTCCTCTCTTCTTTCCCTCCCATCCAACTGTGGAGCCATGAATTAGAATCTTATAAATGAAGGTACTTTTTGGTTGTCAGTCTTTTTTCCAAATTGACATACTACCATAATGTTTTAAATGGATTTTCTTAATTTTGATAGTCTTTATATAAACACGTGTGTTTTGTTATTAAAATTTTAATTTCCCACAAGTAAGCTTTTAGAAAATACTTCACCGTTTTCAGTTAGAAAATGTCTAAGTGTAATTAATTGCTTCTGAACCTTCCAAAGAAGAAAAATTGTGTGTATTTAATAGTAAATCAGCTGAAAACTAAAACTAAAATTTCTATAATTTGAATGACTGAAGTAGTCATTTTTGAAAGAAAAAAATGCCTAAGTTGAAGGTTGCAAGTAAATGTATAGATGGGATAACAATACATAGCAAATGTATTGTTACTCATTATTTAAAATGAATTCATATTTATATCATTGAAAGTTTGATGCATTTGGGAGGATGACATCAGCAAGAGAAAGTTCATTTGGTGTGACGTTAACATTTCAGAAAATACGTCAAGTAAGAGCAGGTTGATGTTATAACTTCGTCCTTTCAGACTTACTTTCTTTCTATTGTGCCATCTATCTGTTTTTCTGTATTGTAAAGTTCCAAATAAAGTATTAATGTGTTGTCACCTTTCTTGTTTGCTTTGCCCCCTCAGTGGTAGATTTTACATATATACCCATTGCTGTGTTGTAATTTATAATTGTGGTATTGTTTGACACACTGATATCAGTCCCCGGTACAGTAATATGTGATTCTTTTTTGCAAAGTTATATCCTAAATAAGAACTTTTAACCTGGGGGATTGGGTAGGGAGGAGGACAAAGAGAATTAGGAAAGGAGGGACTATATTATAACATTCATCTCAAATGGATCTGTCATTTTTATTAAACACTGCAGTCTTAAGGAATTCTGAATTCCCAGTGGGGAAGAATAATACTTAACTGTAATTGAAATTATTGGGGACTTCGACTCAACTATATAGAATTTTGTAAATTTAATACTTTTGCTGCTTTCTATTGTCAAGTGTCTAATATTTAATTTACATGCTGTGGTACAAAGTGGTTACACATATGCTAATTTAGTCTACTGTTTGTTAGGTAGCTTTTGGGACACTGATCTCTTGTGACAGTACGGTATGTACCTATGCCTTGGAACTCAGTGGCAGCAATGCAGCAATGTGTACATACCTTACAGATCAAAGGAAGAGTATTATTTGTTTCTTTTCACCTGAAGAAAGGCCTAAAAAACATTCTGTGTAGGAGTCGGCCATTTCACTTAGAAATAGCATAAAGAGTACTATTTCATTGTTGTGTTTATTATTCAAATAAACATAATGCTATATAATAGAGGCCTGTAAGAAGTACTAGTCTAGTGAATAATCCCCACCAAGCCACACTGTGGAGGAGCATGAAAAGATTTTGCTGTTGAAGAGAAAATCTGAAACTGTTAAAAGCATACCACTTATTTGTTAATATGTTTGTGTTTCATTTTAAAACTAGTTAGGAGAGTAAGGGAGAAAAAATTGAAAAAAGCTGGGAAAAATCGAGTGAACAGTGGCAGTCTTTTAAAAAACATGTAATTTCATATTAATTTAACCGCCTCCAGATTGGTTTTTCACAGATTTGGTTCTGTCCATAAGTAATATTCTTGCCATTAATAGAATACTTTAATATTTTAACCTTTATTTTCAAAATGGTCTGCAATTCTAGTATTGAGTTCTTTGCTCCATCAGTAATTTAGAAGATTTAGTATTGCTTTGGTTCTGTGTGTTTTGTGTGTTATTTTTTTTCATTCATTTGGTTTTTTTTTCTTATGTTTACTTTGTGCTAAAGCTTTTGGTATTAATTTTGCTTTATTGCATTAGGATTAGATAATGGGTTCTATAAGGTTTTAGACTTTGGAATGTACTGAAGTTTTCTTTGTTCTGTTAGAATTATATTTTATTAATATTCAGTGAAATAATAACGTACAATTTCCGTAGAGCACAAAGTTAATATACATTAACAGTCTCATTAATTATTAATCATGCCTGCTATGTCCTTACCTGCCAAAGACTGAGATGATTATCATAGTCTCTCTGTGCAGTGCTACTTTTGCAGTTGTTTTCTTGCCGTTCTTCAGACAATTCATAACTAGCTTCACATTTTTTAAATGTAAAATGAACACCTTTTCCATTTACTTTTTTTGCTTTGATTCTACTTTATCATGTACTAATATTACTCTTCCTAGCTTTTTAGATTTATGTGCCGTGTGTGTGTGTGTGTGTGTATTTTTTTTTTTTTTTTTTTTTTTGAGACAGTCTCTCGCTCTGTCACCCAGGCTGGAGTGCAGTGGCCGGATCTCAGCTCAGCTCAGCTCACCGCAAGCTCCGCCTCCCGGGTTTACGCCATTCTCCTGCCTCAGCCTCCTGAGTAGCTGGGACTACAGGCGCCCGCCACCTCGCCCAGCTAGTTGTATTTTTTTGGGTTTTGTTTTTGTATTTTTTAGTAGAGACGGGGTTTCACTGTATTGGCCAGGATGGTCTCGATCTCCTGACCTTGTGATCCACCCGTCTCAGCCTCCCAAAGTGCTGGGATTACAGGCTTGAACACCACGCCCGGCCATGCCTAGTATATTTTTGACCATTAAAATTTTTTTTTCACATTTTCATATTTTGCTTTTAGGTATCTCTCAATAGCAGCTAAGCTTCTAGTTGGCAATTTGTTTGCTTCTCTTTTTGTTGTTGTTTAACAAAATTCAAGATTCTTCTTTATCTTTAAATTTGACGTTAAGAGCCTAGCACATTGAACCTGTAATCCCAGCTACTGGGGAGGCTGGGGCAGGAGGATTGCTTGAGCCCAGGAGTTCAAATCCAGCCTGGACAAGGCAGTGAGATGTTGTCTCAAAAAATAAAAAGAAAGAAAGAAAAAAAGAGGTATATATCTCAAACTCTCTCCAAATATCATTGCTATAGATAGTTTCTCTCTGTAGTCCTCTGGAATTTGGTGTTCTGAGGAAGCCACAAATATGAGACCAGTCTAATTTAATTTTTTTGGCATTAATGTGATTTTGACTTTTTAATTTTGGGGGTCTTTTTGCTTTATCTAAAGAAATTCTAAAACTGTATTTTTGGGAGGGGGATAATCAACTGAATTTTTGCCTATAACACAGTGAGTTCTTACAATCTATCGGCTCAGGCCTTTCCTGAGTTCAGAAAACTTTTTAAAACTTTCTATTCCCGTTCTGGTTCTGTATCATTTGTAAGTTAGAACTTTACACTCCTAATACCAATCATCTTTTTCTTTAAACATTTGTACTACTTTATTACCTCGGTATTCTGGGAAAATTTCTTAAGTTTGTTCTCAGGTCTTTGCTTCAGTTTTCTTAATTTGAATAATGTTTCCCAACTCTACTGACTATGGTACATATTTTAATTTTGCAATTGCAGTTTTAATTTCCTTGCTATATATCACTTTCTCTGCAGCTTCCCTTTCCTATCAGCCTGCACCTCAGTTTGTTTACTTTGTGTGTTTGCCTGTTCTCTTCTTAAGACACCCTTACTTATTGAGCCCATGTCTTTTGGATTCCATTTTGATTACTCTGTAGATGTTTTCTAAAGTTAAGTTTCTTTTCTTTTTTTTAATTAAAAACCAAAAAAATGGGGACTGCTTCATGAATTTGCGTGTCTCCCTTGCAGAGAGGCTGTGCTAATCTTCTGTGTATCGTTCCAATTTTAGTATATGTGCTGCCGAGGCAAACACTGAAGTTAAGTTTCTTATATTAAATCATTTCAGAGGTATGTATTTCCTTAAAGTTTTTTTTTCTTTATTTTCTTTTTCTACTACATTTTAGAGGAAATGATTTTCAATATATTTCTTTTGCCCTATGATTAGTTTTTATACACCTACCTCCATATTGGTTTTCTTCGTTACCTATCCTTTAAAGGGGAAATACTATCCAGAGTTAGCGTGTGCTAGCAGTTAGGATGTGAGGATTGACTCTGACCACACTTAAGACGTGCTTATGTACTAGAAGAATCCTAGTGCTGGTGGTTCTTTTATGTTCTCTATTGCCTAAGGCATAACTTCATTACATTGTTTAAAAAAAACATGAAATCATGAAGACTGAAAAAGATAATCTTTTTTTTTTTTAAAGAAAAAAGTGTTAGGCTTAACCCAAGCTTTGTTATCTCTTCATGGTAGCTTGATTAGACCCCTCCCAGGCTGGGCTACATCTCCTTTTCTGTATTCCCAAAACAAACTCATAGCCTGTACCGCAGCTTTAATCACTTGATATAATTTAATCACATTGTATGAATGGTTTACTTGTTGTCTTGCCTTTTATGGCTACAAATTCCTTGTGGGGAATGACTCCTTTTTCATCACTATCTCAGATGCTTGCCACAATTCCCAAAACTTTATAAGCTATCAGTAAATATTTCATGAATGATTGAGTAACCAAATTGATGTCTTTGGAAAATATTAGAATAAACCATTTAATAAGCATAAAATACTAGAAGGAAAAAACAACTTGGCATTGTAAAGAGGAAAGTATACCATATAAGTTTCATTTCATTCTGTTGTTGCAGTAAAGCAGGAGGCAATACACTTCGTTTATCTTGATCTTAAAAAAACAGATGTTCCATTAAAAAAAAAAAAAAGCAGATGTTCCTCTTGAATAATACTGACAAAGTAGAAAAATCTTCCCTTGCTTGTAGTACTGTTAAAAAAAAAAAAGCAAATAACTCAGTGGGGATAGCCAGGTGGCATATATTAAGCTCTAGGGATATTCCCTGTACAGCCAATAACATTGCTTTCAGAAATTAGATCTAAGACGTGTTCTATTTAATATTTAATTTCTCTTCTCTGGATTAAAAATAGTTGATGGCACACTCACCAAATTTTCATGAGAATATCATCAGGTTGAATCAGTGAATTTCACCATTTATGTTCTTCAGAGTCAGCTTAATCTAATTCTATACTTTACACTCTTAACATCTTAACCCACCCAAGAATAGGTTTCAGTAGCAAAGCCAGGCATAGGCAATGAGTGTTAGTGTTTCCACAAAGTACATAATCAACCCATAAGTACTTTTCCCCCAAACTCCAAGGCAAAGTGGTGTCTGTGACCCTATTTTAGGGACATTAAAATACAGAAAAATGTGTGCTTTGGAATCAATTAAATATGGAACTGTTATGTTGTATCAAATAAGAATTTTAGTGTTACAGGATATTTGATATTTATATTACATGTCTAGAATTAGAATAAGTAAACTATGGTACATCCATTTGATAGAATATATGTATCTTTCGAGAATGATGTCTCGTGAAAGAATACATAGTGTGATGACAACTTTTTAAAGCAACTATTTTCATAGAAAAGGATTAAACACAATTATAGCAGAGTGGTAACAATGGTTGTATTTTGGATGGTAGGCCATGCTAAAATAATTTATAATTTCTAGATTTTATTTTATAAGTGGGTATGTGGTGGCAATGGAGTGGTTTATAACACTTATCAGGGGATCAGTTAGAAATCATGCTATACTGATTTTCTTTTTTTGAAGTTTCTAGACTGTTATAAAGATAATCTGAAATACTTACTGAAATTTGAATGTTTCAAAGATATCCTTGGGGAAATGATGGGGAAGGATGATTGGCTCAAAGTGTCATGAACTAAATCAGGGATCAGCACATGATAGGTCTCTCTGACCCATTAGTGACTCAAATTCAGGATAACAGCAAATCAATGAAAATATTTAGTTTAGTTACAGTGTGTTGTGACTGCTAAACACAATTAATAACCTAATGTAAAAATAAGAATTGCTTATGCCGTGTGTCTGCAAGGGATAGAACCATAACTAGTAAACAGTGAAGTTTCCAGTACTGAGAGCAGGAATGGACTGATCAGCAAGGTTCTGAATTACCTTTCATTAGAGATACTCAGTTATAGGTTGGGCAGACACAGGCAAGGATTGAAACATAGAATGGGTGGCTGAATGAGATGACATTCAGAGCCCCTTCCAACACCGAGATTGTATAACTTTCAGAGACCCTAATAACGTTTTAAAAATACCACTTTTTGAAGTAATAGCTGTTTGGTAGGCAACAGGTTGCATTGTGACAAAGTTGTTGTAAGTGTCTGTAGGAATTATTAAAATAAGACTGCTATGCACAAGTCACCCACAGACATTGTAGGCAGTATATAAACAAGTAAGACATTGTTCTTTCATTGTCCTTTCTTTAATGAAGTTTCTATTAAAGTATATAAATAACAAATACCTGATCAAATAGAGGTAAATGTAATGAGAGACATATAAACAAGAACTATGAGGATTAAAGGAAGGCAATTATATATCAAGAATATTAGGAAAATACCAATAATATTTAACTTTTTTTAAGTTGAAAAACCTGTCCAGTGCCCAATCCTAAAATGCCACGTGTCTTAGTCAGTTTAGGGTTGTTATAAAGGAATATCTGAGGCTGAATACTTGATAAAGAACAAGGTTTATTTGGTTCATGATTCAGTTGTCTAGCCAAGCTTAAGATTGGGCACCTGCATCTGTGAAGGGCCACAGGCTGCCTCCACTCATGGCAGAAAGTGAAGGGGAGCCAGGTGTGGAGAGGTCACATGGTGAGAGAGGAAGCAAGGGAGGGAGGAGGTGCCAGGCTCTTATTAACACCAGCTCTCACAAGAACTAATGGGATAAGAACTCACTTATCCCGCACCCAGTGAGAACATTAATCTGTTCATTGGAGATCCCGCTCCCATGACCCAAACACCTCTCTTTAGGCCCCCACCTCTAATATTGGGATCAAATTTCAACATGAGATTTTCCTGGACACACATCAAAATTATAGCACTACGCTTTGGCATTGGAATAAATGATACAATAATTAGTTTCTCCTCTGACATGGAACTCACCAACTTATTGATGTAACCTGGTCATGCATTGTCAATTTTTTTTTTTTTTTAATTTTTTAACAGTAAGAGGAATTCAGGTTAGGACCGAGGAAGACTCAGAGAAGCTAATCTCAGGTTGCCAGAATGTAATCTTAAGACCTTTCTTGGGTTCCATTTGGTTTAGAATTTCACATAGACTTTCTCCTTTCCACTATAGTCTAAATCCTCATCTTACTCTTAGAGGCACCAGAAGTCAACCCATCCTGTAGCATGTTATGGTTTCTATGGTGGTTCCAGATAGAGTGTATGTATTTAATTTAAACTACTCACCAGAATATGCTATGAAGTAGTAGAGTTTCATATGTTATTATGTGTATACATTACGTATGTTACTTAGATTACATATATGGAATATACCATATTTAGAGAAAATAATAGCTTCAAAACAACTTAGTATGTTTTAATATAATACAGTCTAGGTTGTGTATTTAATAACTGACAGACTTCATTTTGCAATGAAAGGAAAGAGTTTTAAGAGTAAAGGGAAGCTTTGTATTTGCAACATGGAGACCCTTGACCTCGGCATAAATGGTTATGGTAATAGTGTTGAGGGTGGAAGCCAAATTAGAGTGGACAGTGAAACACTGGAGATAGCAAATATAGACAATCCTTTTGTAAAGTTTAGCCCTGGAAGGGAGGAAAGAGAACAGTAACTGAAGGGCAGATGTCAAGTCCAATGAGAGGTTGCTGCTCTTGCTTTCTTAGTGGAAGAGCTGTGAATGGCACATGCTGGTGAGAAGGAGCCAATGAAACAGGAGAGGTTGAAAACACCATCAAGAAAAGAAATAAACATGAAGTTTCCCCAAAAAAAGAAAGAAGGGACGATATACAGAACATAGGTGAGGGATGGCTTTTGATAGGATGAGAGGATGGGTCAGTTCCAAAAAGGTGTGGTAGAAGTTCATGAGGGAGATCATGTCTGAAGGCAGTTTTCTGTATAAAGAAGGATATGGGCTTATCTGCTGAGAATGAAGGGGAAAGAGAATACAGAAAAGTCTAAGGTCTATAATAAGTAGAAGAGGTTTAAAATAGTCTCTGTGGAAACTGGAAGAGCCAGAGGAAAAGGAAAACATAGTAACATTTCCATGTGAGCTAAGGAACGTGTTCGGATTGCGTATCTCTCTTCTCTATCCCCAGGATTTGGGAAAGAAAATTAGAGTTTTGTTTTTCTCTGTAGCCGGTAACGTTTTATGAAGTTAGAATGAAGATTACAGAATAGATGACTTTATCTCTGCTGATGTCACTAAGGCCTAGAGTATAGGCTGGAGGCAGGGAAGAAAGGAACTATATAGAGCACTATCTTCCTTTCCTATTTCATCACTACTGTTGGACCTGCCACCATCAAGACTGCTGAAAACCTGGTGAAATTGTCATTCAGCACGCCCTAACCATGGGATCTGCAGATAAAGACAGCTTTAATTCTTCCTTTTCCAAATGGATGCCTTTTATTTCTTTTCATGCCTGGTTGTACTGATTAGAACTGCTAGTGCAACACTGAAGTTGTAAGAACAGACATCGTTGTCTTGTTCCTGATCTTAGGAGGAAAGCATTCAGTCTTTCACCGATTAAGTATGATCTTAAATGTAGGTTTTTTGTAGGCCAAGGAAGTTTCCTTCTTATCCCAGTTTGCTAAATTCTGATGAGAAATGCATATTGGGGTTTTTTTTAATCCATTGAGATGATCAATCATATGGCTTTCTCTGTTTGTTAAAATGGTAAATTATATTCACTGACTTTTCGAATATTAAATCAACCTTATTCCTGGGATAAATGCCACTGGGTCATGGTATATTATCCTTTTTATAGTGTTGGATTACATTTGCTAAAATTTTGTCTAAAATTTTTCCATCACTTTTCATGAGGAACATTGGCATACAGTATTTTCTTATAACATCTTTGTCTTGTTTTAGAATCAAAGTAATGCTGAACTCATAGAATGAGTTGAGATAACATCCCATCTCTTCCATTTTCAGGAAGAGTAGGTAGAATTGGTATTACTTCTTCCCTTAAATGTCTGGTAGAATTTACGGTGGTGCCATCTGGAGTCTGAAGGTCTCTTTGTGGGGAGGTAATCTGTCTGTCTGTCGACCGATATTGGTACTTTGTCTCTTCGCCCTTTTCCTGATGACGTTTGCTAGAGGCTTATCAGTTGTATTGATCTTGAAGAATCAGCTTTTGATTCCTCTCATTTTTCTGTTTTCTGTTTCTTTGATTTTTACCCTGATCTTTATTCTTTTCTCTTGCTTATTTTGGATTTAATTTTTTTCTAGTTTCTTATGATGGAAATACAAAGATTATTCATTTGAAATCTTTCTATTTTTCCAGTACAGGCATTTAGTGCTATAAATTTCTCTATAAGTACCACTTTGCTAAGGCCCTGCTGACAAGGATTTTTTTCTGTCACTTACACAAAGCCTTTTCAGTCTCATCATCTTTTTGTCTGCTAAAATAAGAATTGTAATGTAAATGTCTGAAGGGATAAAGGAGAAAGTTTAAACTCACAGCTCCATTTCATAGGCATTTTGCACTCGTATTAAAAGTGCAAGGGAGGATATAACATTTTTTATTTTTTGAGATGGAGTCTCACTCTGTCGCCCAGGCAGGAGTGCAGTAGTGCAATCTCAGCTCACTGCAGGCTCTGCCTCCCTGGTTCACGCCATTCTTCTGCCTCAGCCTCCCAAGTAGCTGAGACTACAGGCGCCCGCTACCATGCCTGGCTAATTTTTTGTGTTTTTTAGTTGAGACGGAGTTTCACCTTGTTAGCCAGGATGGTCTCGATCTCCTGACCTCGTGATCCTCCCACCTCGGCCTCCCAAAGTGCTGGGATTACAGGCGTGAGCCACTGCACCTGGCCCTGGAGGATGTAACATTTTTGATTCACGGAAGTATCTTTGACAAAGATCTTATTGATGATTTATTGCACTTGTTTATTTGCTTTGTCTCACTCTAAAGTCTCGTCCAGTTAATCCTGTCCAGCTAATATTAATAGAAAGGAAATGTTAATAATGGGAGGAAAACTAATTTTATCTGAATTGTTAAGCATTCCTTGCCTCAACAACATTTTTGTAGTTGTGAATAAAGACTAAGGCGGTGTGCCAGTTTGCCCTTCCTATTTAAATTTGATTTTGAATATAAAGAATGTTACAATAAATAATGTCTTTAATTATTCATATTTCGTTATACAGAAACCTGCCTTAATCCTATTTTGAATAATCTTTTATGTCTAGTATAAGCCAGTACCAGGAATCTACAAAAGTAGTAGTTAACCTTTATTAAATATAATAGCCTTCATTAAACATTTATTAAACAATGTGTCAGGCACTATGCTAAACACTTGCATGAGTTATCTCTTCTAATGAAACACTGAAACCCTGTGAAGTGTAGGTATTTCTATTCCCAATTTACAGATAAGGAATTTAGAAAGTACCTGGTCTCTGGTCCCACAACTGAGTGGTAGAGTTGGAGTGCTAACCTGGTCTCCAGTGATTTTAGGCACATTGTACATCCTTATATATACCTTATATATATACATATTACATGTATGTACATTATGCATTCCTTCTATATCCTGATTTATAGGAGGCCCTGTTGTAATGCATATATCAGATACTGACTTAAGTAAACAATCCATTAGAAATTATTGCTTTGAATTATTGAAGTAGTCTTAGATTGTTTTATCTAATATTTCAGAATAGGAAAATGCTTTCTGATGAAACTCTTGATCCTCCAAAAATATATATATTTGAAATACACATGTGGGCTAGAATTTGGAAACACTCTATAATGTAGTTTCCTTGTGCCTTACTGACACCATTGGTTGCTATGGTAGACAGTTGATATCACCCTTCTCTCAGAATGCTTAAAAATAAGTGAATTCATATTTGAGTATACCTATTGTGTACATAGATAATACTTATAGATAATAGCTAACCGTATTTCTATATTAGCTAATATGATATTTAAGTGCTTTACATGGATCATGTAGTTTAACCCTAACAACTCCATGAGCCGTAGGTACTGTCATCTCTGCACATAGAAAGTAACTTGCCCAAGGTCTAATGGTGATGGGGAACCTGTTCTTAACTCCCACATCATACTGTAGGAAAATATAAAGAAGAAAACATATAATTTCTACTGTCAAGGAATTTGCATTCTGTTGGGAAAGAAGGCGTACATAAAGTTGTAAGGGTACCATGTATTTAAATACTAACTGATTCTTGTGAGTTTTACGAGGAGAGCTTACTATTATTATCATGGAAAATTTCATAGACAGTGTAAATCTTAAATTTGATTGAGGTTTGTAGGACCTATAGTATTTAAATTAATGGGAAGGTAAGTGACAAAGGGGAGGGGGAGTTTGGAGTGTGTGTGTTTGAAAGAATGGTTTATAGTGGCTGTAAAATGATAGAGCTCTGAACATCTTGATTCAGGGTATGGCTTGATGAGTTGACCAAAATATGCTAAGTGAGTAATAAAATTGTTGAGAAAATAAACTTTGTTTGTTTGAGCCAGGGTCTCACTCCTATAACCAAGGCTGGAGTGTAGTGGCAGGGTCATGGCTCACTGCAGCCTCAACTTCCTGGGCTCAGGTGATCCTCCTACCTCACCTCCCAAGTAGATGGATCACAAGAGCATGCCATCACGCCTGGCTGATTTTATGTTTTTAGTAGAAATGGGGTGCTGCCACGTTTCCCATGCTGGTCTTGAACTCCTAGGCTCAAGTGGTGCACCAGTCTTGGCCTCCCAAAGTGCTGAGATTACGGGTGTGAGCCACCACACCCGGCTGAGAGGATAAACTCTTTAGAATGTTTTGCTCCTCAGTAAAATCTGAACTCTCCTGAGAGGGAAGGGGCAAATACTGAAATAGAAGCAGCATGTTGGTACAGGAGGAGAATGGGTTTAAATCTCTGTTACTAACTGAACCACAGTAAAAAGTTATTTAACCTCTTTCAGCTTTAGACTTTTCATATATTAGATGGAGGTTTTCTCTTCTTGGGGTAGTTTGAAGATTAGAAATAATGGGTGTACCACAGTGCCAGATGTGTTGCAGCTGGTTCATAGAGAAAGTAGTCATCATTTTTAGTCTCTGTTAATCTTCAGTGAATGAAAATGACTTTTTTAGACTTAAGTTCATTTTTCTGGCACTATACCTCCATTCATCACCAGGATTGTCATGTTCTTCTGAAAGCCCCGCGGTCCTTTTTTTATAGCACTTGTATTTTGAAATTATATGTTTAATTATGTGATTATTAGTATCTGCCCCCCAACCTCAGATGGTAAGCTTCATACAGTCAGGAGTCATGTCTGATTTTGCTGACCACTGTCTTCCTACTGTCTAGCACAGTGCCTGCCACACAATTGGACTTTACTGCATGTTAAATGAAATAAATTCTTAATACCTAATACTGAAATTACATTGTGATATTGATGACTGCCTACATCAAAATGGGAATACGTTCTTTGAAGAATTAAAATACATGTAATATGAACTGTGTAAAACATTAGTGCTTGAACTCACTAGTCTTTTGTGGTCACATATTGACATTATGCTGATTGAACTCCTTAGAAATGGAGGACAGTAATGTATTTCATTACATTTATCATTGTTGTATATTGTTTTCAGCTTAACTAATCGTGGCTTGAATTTCCATCATACTGTATGTTAACTCTTGTGCAGAATTTCATTTCAAGTTTGTGGTTATTTTATTTTGCAAGAAATGTTAATTGTTTCATGAAACACGGCTTTAAGAAAGTAAAAATATCAAGTGCCTCATTTCACTTCTTCAGTCTTCCATTCATATAAATATTGTTTTCATTTGCTTTTCTTATAAGGGAGAAGATGTCAACCGGACACTAGAAGGTGGCAGGAAGCCTCTTCATTATGCAGCAGATTGTGGGCAGCTTGAAATCCTGGAATTTCTGCTGCTGAAAGGAGCAGATATTAATGTACGTAGAGGACATGATCATTCTTGAAAAAAATTTCTGTTAATATGCTATAGGTAATTGTTTTCTATAGATTATAAAATAGTTATTTGTAGAAACTTCATTTTAAATAAGAATACAGTCTGAAATTATGCCAAATTGCCTATAACTTAGAAATACAGAGGTGGGATTTTTAAAAATAAGCCAAAAAAACTGACTTTTTAAAGCTGACAAGAATTGAAGGTTAGGATGTTTCCCCCATGGCTGTTGCTTTTCAAGTTCTAAAGCTTGGGGAGTTAGCACTATCTGTGGGTAACAAGTGGCTATGATGTAATAGAGCATAGGACTCTGCAGTCATAGGCTAAATCTGAACTGGATTATTGGACAAAGGTCAATGGGCAAGTGGTCAGAAAAGTGCAGTCATCTTCCAACTTTAGCCTTTTGTAGCTTCAGTATTTCAAGGGATGCCATGCTATCTGGCCCTTTTACCTCGTCATTAGCTGTGTTTTACCCCTGTCTTCCCTTACTGGACCACATTGGCATTTCTACAGTTGTGGGGAATCAAGGCTTACAGAGGCTAAATAACAGTACCACAGTAAGTGGCAGAGCCAAGATTTGAGCTGAGGTCAAAGCCCTGCTCCCTATGCTCTACTACTTCGACTCCTAAGGAAAGACATTGCTCGTGGGCCTGGGTCTCTGATGGCTCTAAGAGACTAGACACTTGACTCTGTAGATTTATTTATTTATTTGTAGAAAGGCAATAGGTAAATCTAGTAAGAGTTTTCTAGTTAAAACTAGAAAGTAGGAAGAAATGAAAAACGGATAAGGTTATCTCTGTTTATTATTTCGTAGGCTCCAGATAAACATCATATTACTCCTCTTCTGTCTGCTGTCTATGAGGGTCATGTTTCCTGTGTGAAATTGCTTCTGTCAAAGGTGAGGTCAATTGCTAATTGTATTGCTTTTTCTATTACTGTGTTTAAGCCAAGTATTTGGTTGTTAATTTATTTGAATTTTGTGTGGCAGCTGGGACAGAAAACTGGAAGCAATATACAAAATTGAGGTCTAATGCTTGCTACTCAGAATAGCCCCTAAACTGTTACCAGTTTGTGGTAGGTAAGGAGCTTGGGTGAATATAAATCATCAGTCTCCTTTGTCAAGAAAATATTTTATACACACAGAAATCAGCTTGAAATAACCATTGTACTTGATGATATAGAAGAATGTCATTTTGGACAGTAACACTTTGTGGACTGACACCAGGTTCATACGCCATGCTTTGAGTAGCACTGGTTTGAAATGTATACATTTCATTTTCTGGAATATATACCAAGCAAAATGGTTTAGAGGTAGTGTGTTATAAGTAAGGACTCTCCAAGTTATCTGGTTTCTTGATATGCTTAAGATAGTGGTAAATTCGGAGTTTTCCTACCTTTTTTGTCTTTGCTGTTATAAGCCCTTAGATGGAGTTCAAAATCCAGACTCAGAAATTAACCATTTAGTTGCAGCCATTCTAGGTGTATTAGATGGATCCTACAGATGTTGGAAAGCAATAAATCTTCAGAAAATATTACCAGTTACAGTATTATCACTAGTATTTAATTCCAGCCTTGTCATTTTATGACCATACTCTGGAAAGTGTTGTTTATAATATTTCATTTGGGATCTTAAGCCCTGCTAAAAGAAGCAAGAGAAAAACAGAAATTAAATGAGTAGATGTATATAAAGCGTTTTGCCACAGTGCCTGATACATAGTAAGTACTCAATAAGTAGTACCTTTTATTGTAACTAAGGCTGAAGAGGATTTTATGCTTTGTAGTGTCAGCTTCAATAAGATACGAAGAAAATTGGGAAAGAAGATAGCACATTTATCTCAACACTTTATTGACAACTTTGTAAAGACATGGTTCTAAACACAGTTAATTTGAGTCCTCTAATGAGAACTAGGGTTTTTCTATGCATAGCTTCATGTTAACCACAATTGCTGGATTTCTTTAAATATGTTTGTTGTTGTTTGGGTTTGGGTTATATATCAAGAGCAATTTTTATACCTTACTGATATGAATGATGCATTTGTCCAAAAGCCAAAATAAATGGAAATATTATTATTTGCCACTAGTGGATCCAGCATCTGTGATAGGGTGTGCTCACAAAGATTTCCAGTCACTGTCTTTCTCTTTACTCTTCATCCCTCCCCAAGATCCGTGAAGGGATTACAAAGTACCCTTGAAAGCTGCTAGATAATTTCATCCCTGGGGAATATTTTTGCTTACTGTATCAAAAACAGATTTGCTGTTTATGAAAGATTTATATAATTTCAATATTGTATTAGTTAGGACTCTGTCTTGCAAGTAACTGAACTCAGCTCAGGCTTAAACAGTAAAGAGATCTTATTAATTTATATAACTGTACAGTTGAGACACAGCTTGACCCTGTATTTAAGATACATGACCATGATCTGATTTTTTTATTTTTATTTTTGGCCTCTCTCAGGTCTCTTCCTCAGCATTGGCTTTATTGCCATGGCTTCAGCCTATCTGCTAGCTCTCAAAAGAAATGGAGGACTCCCTCCTTACCCTTCTTTACCTCTCTTTTCCTGACCTTTTTTTCACCCAGCCAAGGGTTTTTTGTTCTCTGAAAATAAAAACCTCCATGGGATCATTTTTTGCTTAGGTCCCTGGTCATTTACTCAATGAGCTGCCCTCAATGTACTCTTTCCTTCTAACCATATCTCAAACTGTAGATCAGAACAATTTTTCTTTGTGTTAGACCTCTCTCTCGTCCTAGGAAAAACAAAACAGGATATAATTTTTATGCTACAGAGAACCCAAACCATTGTTCTGTATTCCTTATTCCCAAAACATGAGGCTTCAGGTCATTGAGACCTTGTGGTTTAAGTTTCCATTGTTAAAGAGTTAAAAACATTAAATGAGTTCCTGAAAAGTTGGCTTGATTTGCATGTACATTAGGCCCTAAGATGTCATCCCAGAAGGTTCTCTATGTGTGTACTGTTACTAAATTATTGATTGTGAGTTGTCTTACTTTTAACTAGTTTGTTTTTTCTTTTGCTTATGCCCATTTTGTTCTTTTGTGTCTGAACCTTGACTTTTTTTAGCCAAATAAGTGACATTTGGAGATAGCTATGTTGGTAGCAGACCATTTGTAACCATGTAGAGCTGTTGTATTATTATATGAAAGAGATTTTCTTCTTACCTTTTTGAAATCAGCATAGTACATTTTAGTTCTGCTTTTTCAAAATTAATTACTTTGATTTTATTATTGCATAAGCTTCTTTAATGGATACCCTGTAGTTTTGTTAGGCAGATTATTTTTTGAAAATTGATTGTACGCTTTCAAAAATTCTTAGTTGTTAAAACAGAGCTGTTCCAGTGCATCTTTGAAAAGTTATAATCAGTGTTTATATTAAGTCTAGTTTGTTCTACCTTTTATCAAAAGTAGAATTCTTATGGATTATTATGACTTCACTTGAAAAGACTTGGTTTAAGAACTTTCCAGATTCATTGGCATTTCCAATACATTGTCCAGTTGATTTATCCTTAGCATAGGAAAAAAGGCAAAATAATAAACAGGGATTTAGAAACTCAGTATGACCACAACTAATGGGGGAGAAATCAGAAAAACAAACATGATTGCTAGAATATTTGAAATCAAACTTTATATGATATGCTGTATCATTTATAAATTATAAACCCAAATACTTGGGTATTATTATCTCTCTTTTATGGACAAGGAAACGATTTATCTCAGGGTGGTCTAACTGCTTGAAAGTCAAATACAATGCAGGGGAATCAAGATTTGTTCCAAGATGTAGGATTCAGCAGCCTGTGTTCTTACTATTACTTGAAATTGCCTTTCAGAATTACTGTCAGGACAGTTAATGAGAAATGGAACGTGTACATATCTGCAGGTAAAAGGACTTGTGACCTCATTTTTAATTGGCAAGCTGGTAAATGAGAAAAATGTAGAGATCAACAGATGGGAGGCTTCCATTTCAAAGTTTAGGTCTGAGCACGTTCTGTGGTATTCCCTTTTTGCCCCCAATGACAGAAAAGATGTTTTTAAACTGAGTTGATCAGTATCTACTTTGGACCAGAAGAATTGGATCCATCAAACAAGAAATTATAAGGAAACCTTGAAAGACAGAAAACAGGCAGGGTAGGGCCAAAGAAGAAATTCCCAAATATGAGCAAGAGAGTATTGTTGCAAATGGTAAGAGCTGATCCAAGGCCACTCCCAGAGGTGCCCAGTACCCCCAAACAACAAATGGAGTGATAACTTGGATGCACTTCAGGAAGAAGCAAATTAAACCCAAAAGGAAAGACTGAGATGCAAGAAGGGGAATGATAAGCAAGAAGTTCGTATGAATTAGTATGTGGATAACTCTAAACAAATATTTAACACTGAAGTTTCTAAAAAATAAGCTGGAACCAAATAAGGTAAATAATATGAGATGATCAAAGCTTCTGGTATTTTCACTGAATCCAGAGTACCTGAGAAACATGGTAAAACTAGCAAGAAGAAACAAGGGAAAGGAGGCAGATAATACAGCTTCAAGAAGCGTCCTAGAAGAGGTAGCAGCAGCAGAGGAATGAGAGTGTGAAGAAGCTGATGTGAGTGTGTGAAACAGACACCCATAATAGAAAAGTAGCAACTGACCAGTACAGCAGTCTGTGGAGAGGCCAAGCCCAATGGCTGTTTTTATCAAAGCAATAATAGGCAGCCTGTATCATCATGTGTCATTTAGAATTATAATTATCTCAGTGAAATAAGGTTCCCCTTTATTTGCCCTAAAAAATCTTAACCAAGAAGTTTTTGGAATGAAAAGGGTACTTAAAAGGTGGTATTAAAAAGTCCTTCAGTTCAAAAGTTGGCACACTTTTTCTTAGGCATACCCTTTTCGCAAAGGCGTGCCTTTGCAAACCATATGGTCACTGACGTAACATTGCCACAGACAATACATAAACGGATGGGCATGGCTGCATCCCAGTACAACTTATATACAAAAACAAATACCCAGGCCATAGTTTGCCAACCCCTGCTCTAGCTCATAAATAGTTTAGAATTTATAAGGCACATTGTTTTAAAACCCTGACCCTCAGCGGTAAGATGATGCTTCCTAAGTGCTACAAGGTGAGTGTGTATCCTTCTGGATGCTTTTATTAGACTATGCTAGCACTTTTTTTAATGTAGCCAAACAAGAGTTTATAGGACACTTACCTGGGATTTTCATTGTTCATTACTAAACTGGTCTTTCTGATTAAAATCTTAAACGCTTGAATAATAGCAAGGTTGCACAAACACATTAGAAGGGGGCTAAACATGAAATCATATTCTTGAATAATATTAGCTGATGGACTTTCCCAAGCCCCCTTTTCTGCGGTTACCCATGGTCGTGATGAGTACGTTACTAAGATACTTTGTGAGACAAACACCACATTCCCATAATTTTATTACAGTTAACTTTTATTAACGTGTTATAATTGTTCTATTTTACTATTATTTCTTACTGTGCCTAGTTCATAAATTAAACTTTATCATGGGTATGTATGTATAGGAAAAAAAATAGTGCAGTCATGTGCCATATAATGTCGTTTCAGTCAACAGTGTGCTTATGGAGGTGCTGGTGTGAACAAACCTACCTCACTGCTGGTCATACATAATACTTGGTAATGACTATGTTATATGTTTATGTATTTACTATACTAGGCTTTTTATTACTATTTTAGACTAGAGTTTCTTCTACTTATTAAAAAAAAGTTAGTGTAAAAGAACCTCAGGCATGTACTTTAGGAGGTATTCTAGAAAAAGGCATTTTTATCATAGGAGTTGACAGCTCCATTCTCTTGCCCCTGAAAACCTTCCAATGGAACAAGATGTGGAGGTGGAAAAAGTGATACTGATGATCCTGACCCTGTGTAGGTCTAGGCTCATGTGTGTTTGTGTGTTAGTTTTCAACAACAAAGTTTAAAAAAATTTTTTTAATTACAAAAAACTTACAGAATAAGGATATAAAGAAAGAAAATATTTTTGTACAGCTGTACAATGTATTTGTGTTTTAAGCTAAGCTTTATTACAAAACAGTTAAAATGTTAAAAACATTTAAAAGTTTATAAAGTAAAAAAATTACAGTGAGCTAAAGTTAATTTATTGCTGAAAAAACAAAATTTTTGTTATAAATTTAGTGTAGCCTAAATATACAGTGTTTGTAAAGTCGATAGTAGTGTGTAGTAATGTCTTAAGCCTTCACCTTCACTCACCACTCGTCTCACTCAGAACAACCTCTAGTCCTGCAGGCTTCATTGATGATGAGTGCCTTATACAGGTGTACCATTTTTATCTTTCATACTGTATTTTTACCATACCTTTTCTGTGTTTAGATACACAAATAGTTGCCATTGTGTTACAGCTGCCTATAATATTCAGTACAGTAACATACTGGATGTAGGTTTGTAGCCTAGGAGCAATAGGCTATACCATATATGCTACATGTGTAGTAGGCCGTATCATCTGGGTTTATGTAAGGACACTCTATGATGTTCACACAATGACGAAATCCCCTTGTTAAGTGACATGTGGCTGTATATATTAGGGTTCATTACTGTCTGTGGTTTCAAGGCATCCATTGGAGGTCTTGAAATATGTCTCCTGCAGATAAAAGGAGACTACTGTATTTTTCACAGTTACATATAATTGGACATCTTAATCTAGTTTTGTACTTTAAGAAAATTCTTTAAGAGAAATAATAGTAGTTTGCCTATAGCATTAATACACTATCATGTGGCACATTTATTTTCATTTTTTCTTTGTTTGTTTTTTTGAGACGAGTCTCCCTCCGTCCCCCAGGCTGGAGTGCAATGGCGTGACCTCGGCTCACTGCAACCTCTGCCTCGCAGGTTCAGGCAATTCTCCTGCCTCAGCCTTCCGAGTAGCTGGGATTACCACACCCAGCTAATTTTTATATTTTTAGTAGAGATGAGGTTTCGCCATGTTGGCCAGGCTGATCTCGAACTCCTGACCTCAGGTAATCCGCCTGCCTCGGCCTCCCAAAGTGCTGGGATTACAGGCATGAGCTACCACGCCTGGCCTCATGTTGTACATTTCTAATACTAATAATACATACAATATTTAAGATTTTATTTTCTGTAATACTCATTAAAATTCCATATAATTTATATAATTCCTTATAATTTTAATAAAGAATTTTAAGAAGTTCAGTATTCCTAATCCTAAGGAATACTATTTCTAAATAATCAACTATGGGGTATTATGGGGAAATATCCTAAATATTTACTTCTTTTATCAATCATTTAAAGATGTTATATTTGCTATAATTTAGAATTTAGACAGATAAGCTTTCAGTCATTTATGCTGATGTGTTTACACTCCATGCCTTATGTGGTATATACTGCTATTTAAAATGACCTCTGAATCGCCTATAGAAATACAAATTCTTATAAATAAATAGGAAAAGTTGTACCCCAGCATGAGAGAATCAAAATCTTGTGAGTTGAGAATTTAATGAAAGTTTCAAAACATTGTAATTAGTTTTATTCTTAGGTTACAAAAATAAGCTGACAGCATACTTATTTGTTATTAATAAGCTGTCATTTTGTTACTAGTGATATTTAGCATACTGAGCTATGCCTGAGAGGAGAAAGCCTAAAAGAATGGCTTTTTTGTTTTCCTTTTTTTCCTCTGCTTCTGTGTCAAAAGAATTTATCTCCTCAGGAAGCCAACTCTAATCTTACAAAAACAACTATATGTGTATATATATACCACTGATGGTTATGCAACGCTAATTTTAGTGACTCAGCTGCTTCAGACCACTCTGTAAGTTAACTATTCCTGGCTTGAGAACAAAGGTATACTCAACTGCATTCTTACTTAAAGGAAGTCAAAATGTTTTATGTCTTATGTATAATTGCTATAGAGATTAAAAATACTGAAATTCAGTCTGCTGAGGAAATAGAAAAAACCATCTTGTCTGGCAATATTCATGTTTTTGATAAATATTTTCTGTGCTTTTTCTTTTTAATCAAGCAGCCAGTTAGTAAAACTTGAATACCCCTCTCAAGTATCAGCATTGTTGACTCCTCAGGGAAGTGTCTGTGGTGCAGAATGTGCTACTTGAATTGGGAATCAAATTGTGTAAGATATAAGGGCTGAAAGTCAGCCCTTTTCAGCACAAGCAAATTGGTGTGCTTGCAGGCAGAACAAATATTTACTTGAATTACTATTTGTTACTTGAATTACTACCATACCTCCAATAAAATCTGAATAGCTTCAGATATTCTCACGCTCACATTTTAGGAGTATTTGGAACCCCAAAATTCTGTTCCATATAACATGGTCAAGTTGGGTTTCAAAAAAGTTTTAGGACTGGTATTCCTCAAAGAACTCAGCAGTGCCTTACTGAATTGTCTGATTTTTAAGAAACTGTGTCATAAAGGGCCTACCAGAATGATATATCTACAAGATTTGCGCCATAAATAACTGAAGAACCAATTGTTAGACTGTTTTGATAGGTTTCACAAATGTCATACCCAAGTATGCCCACTGTGTAAGTTCATTGCCGTTAACTATTTAGCTTTTTTAGACTACAGCACATCATTTTAGCTTCTGTTAGTGATCTATGCTATGTGCTGGGGCGCCACACACCTACACATACACAAGGTTAGTTCTCAATTCTGCTTCTTAATAACTCTGTGGGTATGAGCAAGTTTAATATCTCAGCCTAAGCTTTCTCTTCTGTAACATAGGCCTGTACTTATCACATAGAGTTGATACGAGGATAAAATAGCTCACAGTCAGATGACATTTCCAATGTACAAGTACAGTTTTGAGGACTTTGTGTATATTAACTCATTTAATCACCAGAGTAGTCTTATAGAGTAAGTATTTTTTTTATCCATTTTACCATTGGGGAAACAGGCACAAAGCAATTTAGGAAATTTGCCCAGCATCACAGAACTAGCAAGAAGGGGAGTTGGAATTCAAATCCAGTCGATTTTGCTCTAGAGCCTGTGTCTGTAACCATTACATTATACTGCCTCTCAGTATAGCTAAGTACTGAAGTGAGATAATGTGTATAAGCCACTTGTTGAAATGCCGAGCACATCATAAATTCTCAGCAAGTATTAGGACTGTTCAGGATTGATGGGCTTCTCAGGAAAGGAAAGACTTGCTATATGAATGAGGGTTCCCTGAAGAAAATAAGCTTTATGAGAAGAACTTTGTTTCAAGTGTGGACATACTTTTTCATCTGAAACTTAGGATGTGCCACCTCTTAAGTAATATAACTGCAGCCGGGCACAGTGGCTCACGCCTGTAATCCCAGCACTTTGGGAGGCCGAGGCAGGTGAATCACCTGAGGTCAGGAGTTCGAGACCAGCTTGGCCAACATGGTTAAACCCCATGTCTACTAAAAATGCAAAAAAAATTAGCCAGGTGTGGTGGCAGGTGCCTGTAATCCCAGCCACTCGGGAGGCTGAGGCAGGAGAATAGCTTGAACCAGGGAGGTGGAGTTGCAGTGAGCGGAGATCATGCCATTGCACCCCAGTCTGAGCAACGAGAGTGAAACTCCGCCTCAAAAAAAAAAAAAAAAAAAAGGTTATGTAACAGCTCAGTATCTGAATGTCCTTGAAGAGGAGCAATTTGAAGGCTCATTTGTGCTTTAACCCATCCTCTTAATTCCATGATGAATTTTTCTCTGAAACCTTGAAATGATCTTTCTACTCATGCTAAATATGATTGCTATAGAGATGTTAAAATCATATTTTTACTAGGGGTACCATGAGAACAAATCCAATACCATTATATATGCAACTGAAAATGAACTATAATTAACTGTTCAAATAAGGAATAAAACGAAACATAAAATGTGTCTCATTGCTCACGTGTGTGATTCTCATTTGTTAGTTTTTGTCATTTAGACAAAGTTTGAGCAGCTGCTTGGAAAACTTGAAGTATCTGCCTGTTTAGATTTTTTTGACTGACCTTGGGCAAGTTTCTTAACTGAGCTTGAGAGCCTGTCTACAAAATGGAGTTAACAATGCCTACTTCAGGGGACTGCTGTGAGAAAAATGTGGTTACATATTTGTACTGTGACATTAAAAACTCAAAACTGCTACAAAAAATGTAAGGGATATAACAATCACTGTGTTTTGTATTATATTAGACGTTATAGGGTATCCAGAAATTGTCTTTACTGTCTCCTGTATCAATATGTAAATTAAATATGAAATTAGGTGTACTATGAAATCATCTTGCACCAGTAGTTAAAACTGCAAAGTATGTATAATTGTAGGTATTTGAATAATTTTTTAATGTCACTAAATACCAAATCCATTTTTAGTTGTTTCCGAAATTGAATTATACATGTGAGTTCTATGGTAATGGTAATATTTAAGTATATATTTAAACAGTGTAAGGTTTTAAGATTCTGAACATTTTTCTCATAGTACCAGGGAACTACAGTTGCCCCAAATCATGAGATAATGGAGTTCTTTGTGAGTATAGCACAGTTTCTCAAGACTGTTCTAAAATGCATATAAATTGATTCAGAATAATTGACAGTATTCTAATGATACAGTATTACATAGACAAGATAGTATTTTTAAAAAATTAATTTTTCATTTTAATTTGGACGCTTGTGTTCACTAAGGGTAAGATTTCTGTTACTATGACCCAGATGTGAATTTTTTTCATTTATTTAATATTCATTGAGCATCTGCTGGCTACCAGGCATTATCCTAGGTATTAAAGCCACAGGGACAAATATAACAGGACCCCTTCCTTCATGGAGCTCAGCCTAATTTGGGGAAGATATACCTGTTAACAGTTAATTACAGACTGTGGTAAGTTCCCTAAGAGAGGTGGAGTTTAGCCATGAGTAACAAAAACCCTTACTGCAGTGATCTAAACGCGAAAGTCTGAAGCTGTGCAGTCCAAGGCTAAGTGACTGGCTCCACTGTGTATGTTGTTGCTAGCCCACACTGCATAGGACAGGCCAAAATTAGGTCAGATAGCCACCTGTAGCTTGAAGGGAGTCTGAGGATTTCATTTTTTTTCAACCTCTGTAGCAGAGGAAAGCAAGGAAGAACAGATTGGAAGTGGGTTGTGTCAGATGCTGAGTGAGCTACAGTATTGACCTGTGATCTCCAGGGCACCAGCTGCCTGGGAAATCCCAGCAGGCTTCACAGAGAATCTAACAATTGAATGAGAGGTAACTGGGTGGTTCCAGGGAAAGAACAAAGAATGTCTTTGATCCTTTACATTTTTCGAAGTCTTCATGAGACATTTAATATCAAAAGGAAGTACACACTGTAATCATTTAAATACTGGGGATATAGGAGTTAACAAGGTAAACAGATCCTCTGCTCTTGGACACCTCGTTTTCTAGAGGGAAGACAGAGTAAACAGGTATACAAATAAATGTAACTTAATTTCAAGTAGTAACAAGTACTGTGGGGGGGTGGGGAAGAAACCTTTGTAAGGGTAAAAAATAACTATTTTGGATAGAAAATTTATTAAGGGTATTATATACTTTTCTCTTAAGCAGAGTTATGAGTAACGGCATGGTGATTTCCTTGAAGCCTTACCAGCATGCAACCCTCGAGGGGGTCTGTTGAAGTTTTGGTTAATTGTCCTTACACTAGCTAAGCTTTAGCCGGGCTCAATCTTGATTTCTTTCTTACTATAGTCATGTCAAGCTTTTGTCAGATGTTATTGTTGTTAGTGTGACCATCTTCAGTAGGCCTTGTCTCCTTTCTGTTTTCTGTTTCTGATTTTATTTTGACTGAGAAAGTCTGTATTTGAAATAAAAATTTCTGCATGAGGATGCCAGCATGCTTCTATGGAATGATAAAGAGCTTAAACTCTGTAAAGCTGTTTCATTGGTTTTTTAAAGCTTTATATTCATGTCCTATCAGTTCAAATCAACATAAGGTTGCTGGAATTCTTACCTGATAAGTATCTGTCATAAAACCTTAAACTACAAACATTGCAAATGTTCCTTGAATTGCCTTTAATCCTCAACTGCAGTCTTAGTCCTTTTTGTATTTGATTCTAAATTGCTTTCTTTCCAAAGTGAATTGACCGTTCAAAACCATGCTTGCTAAAGAAAATTTTCTGAAGTAATTGGTTATATTCCAAGGGGGAAGGGTATGTGTGTGTTTATGTAGATAGGTAAATCCATATGCATATATAGAGATAACACACAGTTTGCCCTCCATAGCCATAGGTTTTGCATCCATGGATTCAACCACAGATCAAAAATAGATTCAGAAAAAATAATTAATAGCACAGTAATTAAAAATAATATAAATTTAAAAAGCAATACAGTGTAACGACTAGGTGAGCCTCGAACAATGCAGGGGCTTAGGGTTGCCAATCCCTGCACAGTCAAAAATCCACATAGAATTTTTGACTCCCAAAAAACTAATAGCTTCCTGTTGACCGGAAGCATATGGATGACATAAACAGTCAACACATATTTTTTCTATGTATTATATACTGCATTGTTACAGTAAAGTAAGCTGGAGAAAAGACTATTAAGAAAATCATTACAAAGACAAAATTTACTATTCATTAAGTGGAAGTAGGTTACCATAAAGACCTTTTGCCTTTATCTTCATTTTCTTTGCTTCAGGTAGCTTGAGGAGGAGGAATTGGGGGTTAGTCTTGCTGTCTCAGAGGGGAGGAAGAGGTGGAAGGAGGGACAGGAGAGGCAGGCACACTCCATGTAGCTTTTATTGAAAAAAATCTTGTAATTGGACCTGCACAGTTCAAACCCATGTTGTTCAAGGTTCAACTGTATTTATATAGCATTTACATTGTATTAGGTAGTATAAGTAATGTATAGATAATTTAAAATATACAAGAGGATGTGTGTATGTTATATGCTATTTTATATAAGGGATTTGGGTATCCAAGAGGGAGTCAGGAACCAATCCCCCTCACACACAGAGGGATGACTATATATATAGATGACTGTATTTATATTTGGTTCCAGAGAGAGAGGTGTGTGTGTGTGTGTGTGTGTGTATCCAATTAGCACTTGGATATGTATATATGTGTGCGTGCATGTGCGCACTAATTTTCTGCCTGATTTTATAAATTTTGCATGGAAACAAAGCTGCTGGTTATTCTGTCATTTTATCAGTATAACTATAAGCAGCATCTTCAAAAACCTTGACAAAAGCCTTTTGTCAATAGAACATCAGATAACCTCTGTAGGAGTTTAAGAGTTTCATCCTTAAAATGTTACTAGTCCAGTTCTCTTGGCCTATTTGTACATGCTAACAACTGATAATGTACAGTGGAATTAGGCTATCTGAAGTAAGAAGTAGATAATGGTGACAAGCAGGTAAAGATACGTTCTTGTTGTTTCATGTGGGTATATCTTATCTTTCTAGCTAGATTGTAAATTATTTATGGGTGGAGATAGCATGACTTGAAGTTTTTTAAAACATTCTCCATGTTTGAACTCACACTATCAAATAATACTTGATTATCTACAAGTGTGGCATCTGAAGATCAATAAATTACTTGCAATGTCTTAAAAACATTTACTGCCTAGAATGACAAACAACCTGTCTGTTTGAGTCACTTTAACTTGGCCATAGCAACCTTTTTCTCCCCCAGAAAACTTCAGAAAAATCAGCAGAATCATGCTCTAAATATAGATAAATGAACCTAGTTGTGATTCTAATCAGATGTCAGCAATAAAGGGACTTCTATGTTGAAATTACCTGAAAATAAGTGAGTATGTTATATAGTGTGCTAGTAGGCAGGCGGCCTATTCACAATGGAAATGCTTTGTTGATCTATTCACAGCAGTCTGTCTTTAAATCTGCCTGATTCAATACTGTAATTATTTTATCAAGTTCCTTATCATATATTTTTAGTTCCCATTTGTATCCATTTTTGTTTTGTTTTGTTTTGAGATGGAGTCTCACTTTGTCACCCAGGCTGGAGTGCAGTGGCGTAATCTCGGCTCACTGCAGCCTCCACCTCCTGGGTTCAAGTGATTCTTCTGCCTCAGCCTCCCCAGTAGCTGGGATTACAGGTGCCTGCCACCATGCCTGGCTAATTTTTGTATTTTTTGTAGAGAAGGGGTTTCGCCATGTTGACCAGGCTGGTCTCGAACTCCTGACCTCAGGTGATCTGCCCACCTCAGCCTCCAAAAGTGTCGAGATTACAGGTGTGAGCCACTGTGCTCGGCCTGTGTCATTTCATAAACATTTATTGATTACTTCTTATTGGGCCTGTGCAAGGCCTTGGGATTGCAAAGACTAATAAGCCTTGTTCCTGCCCTCAGCATAGGCTGGTAAAGGGAGACAAATATGTAGAACAGTCAGTGCATTGAAGCATTGTGGTTGCTGTGACAAGAGTTACATGCAATATGTAAAGACCTGAAGAAGAGGGCAGTTGTGGTCTTAGGAAGTTAAGGGGATACTGTGTTATGAATAAGAATGTCATTACAGCTCCAGGTACCACAATTGTAATTTCATAAAGCAGTTGACACTTGAGCTGAACCTTAGAAACTTAGTGTCTAAGAGTCCAGTAGAGAATTGGGGCACCCTCCCAAGCAGAAGCAACAACGAGAAAAGTCACAGGGACAAGAAAGAAACCATGACGTATTAGGGTACAGCACGTTGTTTGGCATAGCCACACAGTCAGGTAGCAAGGATTTAGCAAGGCCTGTGACCAAAGAGGTAGGTAGGGAACAGATTGTGCCTTCATGTGTCATGTCATTTATCTTTATTCTATTTCATGAGAATGCCATTAAGGGCTTTTAGGTATTATGAACACAGTATGATCAGACTCGCATTTGAGAAAGAACACCCAAACATGTGGAGTCTGAATTACAGTTGTGTAATTAAAAAAGAGGGCTGGGCACAGTGACTCACGCCTGTAATCCCAGCACCTTGGGAGGCCGAGGCGGGTGGATCGTGAGGTCAGGAGATCGAGGCCAGCCTGGCTAACACAGTGAAACCCCATCTCTACTAAAAATACAAAAAAAAAATTAGCCATGCATGGTGGTGCAGGTCTGTAATCCCAGCTACTCAGGAGGCTGAGGCAGAAGAATTGCTTGAACCCAGGAGGCGGAGGTTGCAGTGAGCCAAGATTGTGCCACTGCACTCCAGCCTGGGTGACAGAGCGAGACTCCATCTCTAAAATAAAATAAAATAAAATAAAATAAAATAAAATAAATAAAATAAAATAAAATAAAATAAAATAAAATAAAATAAAATAAAATCATTGCATCAAAATGTTTATACCTGAACTAAAAAAGTGATGGTAGCAATGGAGAACCAAGGACAGATGGGAAATGTTAGTAGTATGGTCTGAAGACTAAGTAAACAAGAACTGCATACTGTCCTCCACATCTTCTGGAAGATGGTAGTGTTCTTCACCTTGTTAGAGAATATTGAAAAAGGAGCAAGGTTTATAGGAAAAGATTATTACAGATTCCTTTTGGGAGAGGTTGAATTCAAGGTATTTATGGAACTTAAAGTAGGTAAGTCTCAAAGCCAGTTCTCAGAATGAGGACAATAAAGGTTGGACATGGATGAGATGATTAGGAAGAGCATGCTGAGTAAGTTATGAAGAATGTTAAAGACCTGAACCTTGTATAAAGGACAGCCAGAGAAAGTAAAGGGAGGCAGGGGAGAGTAGAAGGAGTTGGTGTGGGAAGGAGAGGCAGGCTAGGCAGGAGAATGTGGAGATAATACTGTCTTCAGAGTTAGGACAATAATGAGTTGGGAATAAGACTATCATCACTGTTCAGATACCATATATATTGACTAGACTTGGCATTTAGAGGATGTTAGTGACTTATTTCAAAGTGTTTTCAGAGCAGTATAGGTCAGGTTGCAAATTGTCTGCCATGTCTGATTTTTCCTTGTGCTTTAGAAAGAAAACCCCAGGTTGTAGTTATCCACATGGCAGCCTAAGTAGTCCTTGTGTCTCAGCTTTCCTTGCAGTTTTAATTATGGCTGTGTGTCTAACTTTTAGGCTAATGGGATATGCACAAATGATGTGTGTCACTTCCAAATCATTACAAAATATGAAGCCACTTGCTATGGACTTTTCTTCTTACCTAGAAGGCTAAAAGCAGATGTAGGATGAGCCAGCTCCAGCATATGGATGAGGAGTGTACCCATGGAAGATCAACAGAATGGAAGGAACTTAGGTCCTTAGATGACCTTAAAGGACAGAGCCACCCTGCCAACCTCTGTGTGCTTAGCACTAAGACTGTTTTATGAGCAAGAAATAAATTAACTTAGTTCAATTCATTGTGTTTTAGGTTCTCTCTGTGGTAGCAGTTTACCTTAAGAGTAACAAATTGGTTCATGAATTAGTCTGTTCTCACACTGCTATAAAGAACTACCTGAGACTGGGTAATTTATGAAGAGAAGAGGTTTAATTCACTCACAGTTCCTCAGGCTGTACAGGAGGCATGGCTGGGGAGGCCTCAGGAAACTTACAGTCCTGGCAGGAGGCAAAGGGGAAGCAGTCATATCTTCTCATGGTGGCAGGAGACAGTGTGAAGGGGGAGGTGCTACACACTTTTAAGCAACCAGATTTCATGAGAACTCTATCACAGGACAGCACTAGGAGAGTGGGGGATGGTGGCAAACCATTAGCACCCGTGATCCAGTCACCTCCCACCAGGCCCCACCTCCAACATTGGGAATTACAGTTAGACTTGAGATTTGGGCGGGGACACCGAGCCAAATCATTTTAATTCATAAGTTTGTGGGACTGGGGAAAACTCAGGCTGCTACTGTAAGTGTTACCTTCTGATTCTGTCATTTGTGAGGATTGCACAGGGTTGCAGTATTGGAACAACAGAGAGAAAATGACTAGTCATATTAGGCTGCTAGGTGCCACCATGAGCAGTATTTACCTAGAAATAATTTGAACATCACTTATTTTAACTATAAGAATTGATAAAAACATAGTTTTTACATACCAGAATATAAAAGTTAATCTTGACAAAATAGAAAAGCTGGCAAATTAGGAGGTGAAGGGAGTGATGGGAAGGTTGAGAAAGTATCTTATAAAATTACTTTATGAGAACTGATGGAACAAGAAATACAGGTTTAAATAAATATCGTTTACATTTATAAAGAAAGTATTTTAAGTATAAGAAATTGCGAGGGTCTAGGGAAGGGTGGTAGTGAGGAGCTAAAGGCTTATCTATGTAGCAGGAAGTCAAAAGATAAAATCTAAAGTTATAGCTCAAATATCAGCATGAGCATATTATTTAAAGTTATGCAAATAATTAAAAACAATTTAAAAATGTTTTCTTCAAGGAAGGGATAGGGCCAAATATACTTAAATTCTTCAGTTACTGCATCAAGTACCAAAAAAAGTTGTTTTAATATTCTTACCTATATTGACAAAACCAGTTCATCTTTTATTTTTTTAGAGCAACTGGTTTTACTTTATTAAATTCATTCTTTATTTATTTATTTTATTTTATTTTATTTTATTTTATTTTATTTTATTTTATTTTATTTTATTTTATTTTAGACTGAGTCTTGCTTAGTTGCCCAGGCTGGAGTGCAACGTCATGATCTCATCTCAGCTTACTGCAACCTCCGCCTCCTAGGTTCAGGTGATTTTCATGCCTTAGCCTACGGAGTAGCTACGATCACAGGCGTGTGCCACCACATGAGGCTAATTTTTGTGTTTTTAGTAGAGATGGGGTTTTGCCATGTTGGCTAGGCTGGTCTGGAACTCCTGGCCTCAGGTGATCCACCTGCATAGGCCTCCCAAAGTGCTGGGATTATAGCTGTGAGCCACTATGCCTGGCCTTAAATTTATTCTTAAGTATTTTATCCTTTCTGATGCTACTACAAATGGAATTTTTAAATTACATTTTTGAATTGTGAACCTTTTATCATTATGAAATGTCCTCTTTGTCTCTAGTAATTTTTTTTATCTTAAGGCTTCTTTTGTCTGATAAAAATATAGTCGGATCATTTTTTAAACAAGTATATATGTATACATATTTAGAAGAGTAGAAGGAAAGACTAGATGTTAACATTACTTGTATCTAACCTATAGAATTACGAGTTTTCTAAGTTTGCATCATAATTAGGAAAAAGGTGACATGCACATTTTAAAAATATTTTATCTAAATACTTCTGGTTGCAAATAGCAGAGATAAGTCAACAAGCAGAAAAGGAATTTTTGAAAAGCTGCTGGCCTGGTTGCAGAATCAACAGGAAAACCTGGGAACCAGGCTGAGAAGAGACTGAGCTGTGGCAACTGCAGGGCTCTGGGTGGCGGGAACTTCTCAGCTGGTTCATCGAAGGTGATGCCCCAGAAATGAGCTCTGACTTCTTATATTCCCTCTTTTGATCTCTTCAGTCAAGATTCAAAATCTAGGAGAGAGTATTCCACTTGAGTTAAATAAATCTTTGAAATTTGGTGAGGAAAATAAGCATCTCTGTTTTATAATCCTAGGACTATAGAGGACACTGGGAATGGGTAAGGGGAACAGAAATACACTTACCATGAATATGATCTAGTATTTGGTAGCACAACAGGGCTACAGTAAATTGCTGTTATTAACAACTTATTGTTTGCAATTGTTAACAATTTACTGTGTATTTTAAAATAAGTAAAAGAGCGGAATTAGAATGTTCTAACACAAAGACATGATAAGGGCCCTGATTTGATCATTACACATTTGTATGACTGTATCACAACATCACATAACCCCATCAATATGTAGAACTGTTCTGTACCCATGATAATTAAAAATTAAAATGTAAAAAAACAATAGGGGACAAATGATTCCCCGAGATGAAATTAGGGTGCTGCCATCAAATGGAGGGAAATAAACTCCGGTAGCTAAAAAGCAATAGAAGTTCACTATAATATGTAACTGCTAATGCAGAATTACAGTTTATAATGCTAGTCATAAAAACAGCCATCAAAATGAATAAGAAATAATTTTTTGAATACAGTTATCCCAGTTGTCCCTTAACCCTTGTGGCGGGACTCATAGCATTGAAGTTCTCATGCACTGATGTCTCTTCCACTTGACCCTGAATTCCATGTCTTCCATGAAGCAGTTAAATTCATTTAGAAATGAGGAAATAGAGACTTTTATAATAATACTGAGGAGGACTTTGTGATCATTTAACACTTCCTAGAATGTCATCTCCTTCCTGGTTTACTAACCAATTAGCCTGTACTCCTCGTCAAGACTCAGCTCAGGCTTTTTACCTCATCTCGGAAGACTTTCTCCCTTAAAATGCCCTCCTGCCACCTCCTGTTCTGATTATGGGCCACTCATCCGTGTTACTGTTCTCTTCTCATGGTGGTGTGTTGGTTGAGTTGTCTGACTCTCATACCATCCAGACTGGCAGACTCTTGTCTTATTTTCCTTTGATTCTCCAGTCCTTTACACAGGATGTGCACATTAAACATTCAGTAAATATTCGTTGAGTGAATGGGTGGATTTGCCAAAGAAAAGGGTAAGGCATCCCATGTAGAGCCCGCATGGATAAAGGCGTGACACATGGCAGGAAGGAACTGGTGGGAAATTCTGTAGGATTAGAGCATGGAGAGGTTCACTGGAGAAGAGACTGGTGAAGTTGACCAGTGTTAGCCTCTAAAGGACCATGTATGCCAAGTTTAAACAATTCTGTAGGCGTCAGGAACAAGCAGAAGAATGCGTGAGATTTGGCAAGGGGAGTGGGTCAGGATTCTAGAGATTATGTGGTGAATAAATACTGGCTGGAGCTAGAGCTGGTGAAGAGAGAACCCTCAGATGGCAGGATGTTGTCTCTGGGAGTTAAGAATCAGACCTAGTTTGGGAGCAGATTAACCTACCATGCACCTAGGCACTTTTCCAGGTCCTGGGAGTGCAGTGGTGAATTACTGCCCCCATGGAGCTTTCATCCAGAAAGGGCAGACAGATAAAACATACAGGCACAAAAGGGCACATACACCCTCTCAAAACCAGAATGCTGTGTTGCAGATAAAATGTTCCAAGGCAACACTCTCCAGGTTAAACATTCAGAGCGGTCTGGTGTCTGCACTGAATATTTCCCTACAGTATTGCAGGGAACCTTCTTATAGTCCGCCTCTCATTTACTGCGAAGTTTTTACAAGTAAAATGACCAATACTGTGTATGTTCTTGATGTAGAGTGCATTAAGTATTATATACAAAAAGTGTTTCAAATAAGAAAAAATAATTTGTCACAGAAATACTTTAGCAAAGTGATTTACTTTTTCCCCGTTTCATACTGTGCATAGGGATATTTTTTTTAAAGCCTAATTAGATAAATATATGATAGTATAAATAAAAGCCAGTGATTGCCTGGGTTAATTTTGTAGCTTACAATTCTTAGTGCCTGAAAAATAATGTGGCGTTTTTACAACATTAATCCATAACATTGCCAGCTTTTTTGTTTTTCTGCAGTAGAATAGTCTCCACTAGTAAAGGAATTTTTAATTCTTGATGTAAACATTAACCTGTGCCATGCAATCTAGTCTTATATTTTCTTCCCCCAGTCGTGGGCTCATTTAATGATAAGGACCCTTTCCTCTCTTTTCCAGGGTGCTGATAAAACGGTGAAAGGCCCAGATGGACTGACTGCCTTTGAAGCCACTGACAACCAGGCAATCAAAGCTCTTCTCCAGTGATGGATGGATGGACTGATAACTTGGGAAGAATGACTCTCCTGTGGCCTCACACTGCTGCCTGTCTGTCTGTCACTCTCTATCTGCCAGCTTCTTCAGCTAAATACTTTAAGAGGGGTGAGGGGAGAGATAAATTCATAACAAATCAGACTACCGGAAAAAAAAAAAAAAGTGTTTTGGAGGAGGGGCAAAAAGAACCATGATCAGGCTTTTACTGGGATTCCTGATCAAGTAAGCCTCTTCCCTTTCTAATACACCTTATACCCAAGGGAGAGCAAAGACAAAATACACCAGTATCATTTGACCTTTTCAGCTCCCTAGCTAATTTATTAATTGATTGTGTTGAAGGTCTGATTCTACAAAGGCCAACTCGACATATTTGGTAGCCCTAACTGTGTGAGCAGTAGTGGCTGCTGTGATGTAAACTTAGGGTGCTGAGATAAGCAATTAGCTCTAGCCTTCTGCCTTAAGAATGCATTCTACTGGGGATTTCCTGGCATAGTTAAGAGCGCTGCCTATAAGGTTGGTGACCAAATCTTTCCTCAGTGACTTTAAGCTTTATGTGAAAGCTTAGTTAAGGTGAGGAGGGGCACACTCCTAAATTGCTGGATGACTGAACTTTGGATTTTCTCTCCCCTTTCACATGGATTTCATGTCTCTTTAGATAAAACTGACTAGTTTTATTTATAAAATCTTAAGTTTTGGAAGTCTAAAGGAGAAACCATTCCAGTATGCATATTTTTTTCTCCTCTAGATTCATACATTTATATAGCATTGAAACACTTTCAAACTCCTGCTGGTAGTAAAAGGGGATTTAAAAATAGAATCATAGCCATAAGCCTGTTAGTATCGTATAAAGAGAGAACAGTTATCTTAGTACCTATGGATTTTCTTTATTTGCTGTTTGAATGGATTGACCTTGGTTATGTGTGGAAAATTAAGGAACATTCTTTGGAATGCCTCTCTCAGACCCATCTTGGATGCTGATTACTTATTGCACCAAAGCTATCACTGGGGTGAGATTGACTGTTTGGACAAATTTAGCCCCATCCCTTCAAAAATACACTTGTAACCAGGTTTCCCAGAGTTGTTGATAGGCTTCTGCTGAACATATGCCAACCCACCTGCATAATACATTTTTGTTGCTTTTATAAATCATGCATCGCATAAAGTGTGACAACTTCAGAATGTATTCTCTGTTCTTAGAATACAGTGCCCTAAAATGGTGTTCTTATGACCTGCAGAAAATATTTACACATATTTCCAAATACTTATTTCATGAGCAGTACAGCTAATTAAAATATATAAGCTTAAATTTTATATCTTGCATTTAAAATGTTAAGATTCCTTTGACTTGCCATCCATATAACCTTACTAAAAATATTAAGAGTTTTTTCTTAGCCAAGTCATGCAATAATTGAATGTACCTCAAATTTTTAGAGAGGGGAGGGTGGGTTAGGGACTGATACTCAGATTGTGGGTAATAATTGAATTGATTTTTAAAGGCAACATAGCATTCTACAGCAGGGTTAAACTATTACCAAGAACAGTCACCCTGGTTAAGAACAAGTTTTACTGATCAGTTGCTGATTGGTTGGTTGGCGTGTGCGCGTGTGGGTGTGTAGGTGTGTGTGGGTGTGGGTGTGTGTGTATCTTTCCCCATATGCCCTTTTTTTAATCCTGTGGCTTTTTCACTTACAACTAGCCTAACCCTGTAATTTTCCTATATCCAAGAAAACAATCACAAAGTAGTGGTTTCAATACTTTGTTGTATTTGGCTAATTTTGCTGTTTTAATGCAGCCTATTAAGAGTTGGGTTAAAAATCAGTAATCAGTACTTCATTACATCACTGAACTAAAATATGGAGACATCCTCATTGAAAAGGGAGGGCACTCTATCAGTCTGTAACTATCAACGTAGTGCAACAGGGTGTTTTGATACCTTTGTTTTCACCTCTTGACATAATGCTATTTAAAGGCTTGAATTTTTTCCCTTTACATAATTTTCACCTTTACTTTCGAAGTGTTTTGTTGTAGTTGGCTATTGCAGAGAGTGCATTGTCCTATCATTCCTAAACCTGGTCTGCTTTCTACATTCATGGTATGGAAACCATGTAATTCTTTGTACAGTTTATCCTGATGTTCCTTGTAATGCAGTAGAGGCTATTTCGCCTTCCCTCTTCTTTCTCAACCTTTTTGTAAACCCCATAATTATGAAGCTATTGCTTGAGAAAATAACATATAAACATAGAATAGAATAGACTGACCAAGATGGTTCACAGTTTCTTTTTTTAACTAGGTTATTTATAATGTATTTCTGAACCACTTGGCAGACAAATTCACAACACTTAATGTTCATATTTTGAGTAAAGGAAGCTAAAACTATGTTTGCTTTCTGGTACTACATGCATTAGCAAAAGGTTAAGTAAGTTTTGTTCTCCACTGAAGTAATACTTAACATCTCAGAAAAAATCTTGCATGTTCTGTAGTTTTGTATTAAATCAGTCATTTCATATGCACTATATCAAGTACAAACAGGTAGTTTACCTGTTTATAGTAGTGTACTAACAAAGTCTCCCTTGCAGCTTCAGACTGGTATCTATAGGCTTATTGTTCAAATACAGCACTTGAATATCCCAAGTGGTTCTTCTACGCATAGCTCACCTTTCTAAACCCAGTTAAGCATGGAAGAGAGGTAGTAGGTAGGTGCAGTGTGTGGAAGCTGCAGACAAGTAGGCCTTTTATTCACTGATTTCTTTTCCCAAGTACTGGATTTTAAATCTATATGTATCTATTTGATTTTTTTTCTAATATTTCAGTTGAGCTGCTGTTTTCTTCCATGCAATATTGTATACTCAATTGTGTATAGAAGAAGCTGGTGAGAGTGCCCTCCTACATAAATAAGCAATTGCAGTGTTTTGCATGCAAAATATAAAAAATTTAAATTGTCCTGATTCTATTTTGTAAATGGAGAAACAATCATATCTTTCTAAGCAGTAATGGAGGAAGACTAGTGCTTTGTGCATTTTGATATATTTGAGTTCATTTTTTCCACAATGTCATACTTTTGACACAATTGGGTTTCTCATAAGTATCCTAGTTCATGTACATCCGAATGCTAAATAATACTGTGTTTAAGTTTTGTGTTGCAAGAACAAATGGAATAAACTTGAATTGTGCTACAGCTAGTGTGTCAGCAGCATTTTTCTCAGTTACTATCAATTTCGTTTTGTAGTCATCTCTAAAACTATACCAGAAGCTTGATTGACTCAAACAGTTAATCTAAATTAATGTATCCCACTTCTAGAAAAAAAAAATGGAGGGAAAATAAAATATAGATTTAATTGAAGTAAACCTTACCAGTCTTTGAAAGGATTTCCTTTTGTGTTAGTCTCCTGACATTGTTTTACTATAACTTCAGTAATGCTCCTGGTTGATGGGGAACAAGGTATAGCCAACACATCCCAGAGCGTCAGGATCTTCAGAGGGGTTGAAGAAAATGAAGTCGTGATTAAACCTCTTTGATTCTTTCATTGCTCATCTAAGTTGCTCCACATTTCTTGGAGATCTGCATTTCCCAAACTCAACTACAAGCACCTTTTTAGAGTGTAATTTTCAGGATGATCACTTTGAACCTTAAAACTGAACAAAATTAAATACAAAATTAGTTTGATTGTGTTGTAATCTTGTCAACACCAGGAGACTATTCGCAGTTTACTTTTAATGATAGAAAAAAAATATGTGCAGATACTAAGTTATAGCAAAAGCTTTGTTTTAGAACTTTCACATTGTTGACTGAAGTATAAATGGGGACGATGTGTGGCTTTAGGGGGAAGTGTTTACAGAAAATGTTTGAAGTTCTCATTTTAAGAATTGGAATCTAGGACCGGCGCAGTGGCTCACGCCTGTAATCCCAGCACTTTGGGAGCCTGAGGCAAGGGACATCACTTGAGCCCAGGAGTTTGAGACCAGCCTGGGCAACAGAGGGAAACTGAGTCTCTGCAAAAAATTAAAAAACAATTAGCTGGGTATGGTGGCAAGTGCCTGCAGGCCCAGCTACTTGGGAGGCTGAGGTGGGAGGATTGCTTTGAGCTTGGGAGGTTTGAGGCTACAGTGAGTGAGCTGTGCTTGCGCCACTGCACTCAGGTCTAGGCAACAAAGTGAGACCCAGTCTCAAGAAGAAAAAAGAATTGGGCTCTATAAAGAAAGTTTAAATCTGGTTAAATACGTTTTAAAGGGAACAGAGTCGCCTTATGTAATGATTGAAGAAGAGACCCGCATATATGGATGGAAGGCATACATCTGGTAGAAAGAAAGAGCTTAGAGGGGAATTAGTTTGCGATTAGAGAATAGCTGTCATAGGACTTCCATGCAGCACAGTATACCAGACCACCATGAGATTATTTTTTTCCTCTTTCTGTAACATCATTGATTCTCAAAATGTGGTCTGTACACCAACAGCATCGCCATAACCTGGAAACTTGATAAAAATGCAAACTTTTGGACCCTAGCCAAGACCTACTGACTCAAACTCAGGCTGGACCCAACAGCCTGTGTTGTAACAAGCCCTCTAGGTGATTCTGATGCATGCTGAAGTTTGAGGACCATTGAATAAGACCATAAGAGCAAGAAGTAGTCAGCCTATATATAGATGCCATCAGAAATGACTTCCTAAAGAGAAAGTAAATGGAAGCCTTTAACACGTGAAATGTAGCAAAACTGGCCAAGTGCTGAAGCTCCAGACACCCAGGACAATCTTTAAAAATGAATTTCAAAGGTATATTCCGGCCAAAAGAAGTCAGGGGAAAACGGAACAATGGTTCCAAAGATGTAACACTGGTGAAAATGACCCTCAGTTATTCTTAGGGGATTTTCCCCCTTATGTCCCCAAAGTTGGATTCCTGAGACTCAAGCCTTACCCTTACCTTACCTTTCCTTGAATTCCAAAATAAAGTGGAGAGTGGAAGCCGGGCACAGTGGCTCATTCCTGTAATCCCAGCACTTTGGGAGGCCAAGGTGGGCAGATCACTTGAGGTCAGGAGTTTGAGACCAGCCTGGCCAACATGGGAAAACCCCATCTCTACTAATAATATAAAAATTAGCTGGGTGTGATGGCACATGCCTGTAGTCGCAGCTACTTGGGAGGCTGAGGCACAAGAATCGCTGGAACCCAGAAGGCAGAGGTTGCAGTGAGCCGAGATCACACCACTGCACTCCAGCCTGGGCGACAGAATGAAACTGTGTCTCAGAAAAAAAAAAAAAAAAAAAAAAAGTGGAGGGTTGGGAGAGACATGCAAAGATTTCTTGGGACCTATGACATGAACTGCGGTCTCATGCTTTTTACATGCAGGTCACTGTGGACAGGCAGGCAGAGCCACTCTGAGGAGGCCGAAAGCTGCTTTCTTAGCCCAATGCCCTGTTTGCCATCACAGTGTGCTGTGAAGATGGATTCCCCGCTGCAGTGGGTGTGCCACTGGCTTGGGAACAGCAGCCTTGGGGCCAGGTGCCCTGGAGTGGTGTGTCCCAATTTCTCTACACAGTGGAGTGGCTTTTGCCCTCCGTTTTTCTTTTTGGGTGGCCACTCATCCTATCCAACTAAATAGGTCCCGTGTCAGGTCAATGATCTTCTCCAGATACCAGCCAGATCATCACACATCAGCCGTGGGATATTTTTCTCCAAGGCTTTTGCTTGTTAAAATATGATTGCTGATTAAGAAGAGAATTTAACAGCAGCTTTAATAGCACCTGGCCCGTGGTAGACGTTTCACTGTGTTTGTTCTGAATGATGACGTAAATGATGACTGAATGATGACATTATACAGTAAAATGTGAAAACAGCTTTGATTCAGTAAACCTGCCCTACAAAAGACTATCAGAGGAGCTACGAAGCTACCTGTGTCCATGGACCCAAATATTGACCATGGAGCCTCATAAGTACTACTGATAATGATTGCAAACCCAAATCAATGAAGTGAAGACAAATGCCACAGAGTCACAACAATTCACTGAGGAAATGCTGACCATGGGGTCAAGTGCGGGTCACTGTGAGCCATCGTGACACATACTCGGGCACAGCTATACGTGACGAAGCAAAACAAAGCATTGTCTGGCCACTCTAGCAACTTCTATGATTCAGCAGCTGCAGCAGCAAGGATGGCCTTATTTCCACTGTTTTGATAGAACAGTGGATCCCATGTCTGGCAACACTCATGGTAACAGCAGCTTGTCACACAAAGGAAAATAATACATAGACAATTCCTAGCCACCAGATGTTGGTTTTGAGAATACTACTAGAGTTTTTTTGAAAGAATTTGTATTTTTCTTTTTTTTTTTTTTTTTTTTTTTGAGACAAGAGGCTTGCTTTTGTCACCCAGGCTGGAGTATGCCATGGCGCAATCTTGGCTCACTGCAACCTCCACCTCCTGGATTCAAGTGATTCTCCCTGCCTCAGACTCCTGAGTAGCTGGGATTATAGGCACCCACCATCACGCCCGGCTAATTTTTGTATTTTTAGTAGAGACAGGGTTTTGCCATGTTTGCCAGGTTGGCCTCGAACTCCTGACCTCAGGTGATCCACCCCGCTCAGCCTCCCAAAGTGCTGGGATTATAGGATTTTTCTAAGATTTTACTTACAAATCTGGAAGTGTCTTGTACACCTATATCCCCCTTCCTTGTATCTAATAATCCTCCGTATGTTTATACACATCCCCTGTGGCAAGCTACCAAATCTAACTACGTCACTACTACTTTGTGATTTGCTAGTCAAATTTCATTAGGCTTGAAAGTCTTCAGATCGAAACTAATTTATGGTAATTTTTCAATTAATGGTTCATGAGATTAGACCACAACACTATGAACCTAGAAACTCTGTAATATAACCATTCTTAACAAAAATTATTACTTAAGGGAGTTAGGGTTTTATGACATTTTGATGTTTGTTTCACCATTTTAACTGAACATTTACTATGATCTGGGGACCATTCTAAATATTTTGTGTGAACTGACTCATTTGATCTTCCTAATAATCCTATGAGGTGGAAATATTGCCATCCCTATTTTTAAATGATCAAACTAAAAAGAGAGGTTAAGTGACTTGCTTACGGTCACACAACTAGTTAGTGGTAAAGTCAGGCAGTCTGGCTGTAAAGTTTGTGCTTTCTACACTTATACTGCCTCTCCAACTCTCACTGAACCAACTAATTAAATTTTATTCTATGAACACAGCTTTTTCTAAGACTCTTTAAAAGATACTTGGAAAATATTATATGGACTTGTTTATGATTTTAAACAATTAGGTGAAAAATCTTATGCATTGATCTGGATGAAATCAGATTTTACAAAGACAACATTTAATTTTCAAGTTTGAGAAGTAACAATACTTTAGTGTAATAAACAATTTTTGACAGTCTATAAAATTGTGATATAATCAAGAATTGACAAACCATGGTTCACAGACCGAATCTGACCCATTGCCTATTTTGTTTTATTGGAACACAGCCATGCTTATTGTTTTGTTGGAACACAGCCATGCTCATTCACTTACATATTACCTATGACTGCTTCCACATTTCAACAGCAAAGGTGAGCAGTTGCAACAGATACTGTAGTTCATGAAGCCCAAAATATTTATTATCTGGCCCTTTGCAGAAAAAGTTTGCTAACCCCAAGATATAGATGTTTAGAAGGCATGGGTTGAGAAATACTCCCATGGATTGGCCAGCACCTCATTACAGAAGGGTTAGCAAAATCATGAAAGAATGTAATGAGTTAGTTGAAGCATATGAAAGGCCAAACCCATGAATAACACACCACTCTTTATGCCTGAAGTAGACAGTTACAATAATGGTCCCCAGTGAATCATGCCTATGGGTATCTGTGTCCTTACATAATCCCTTTGTATATTCACTCTTGATTTTGGCTGTGTGAGTTGCTTGGCACATCAAACATGAAGCGGGGGGAAGCTTGACAAGTACTTCCTCATTAGGGCTTGCCTTCCTGGATCTTACCATGGAACAAAGTCTGGAGTCACACTGCAGAAGAAGCCACATGAAGAACTGAGGTGTCCCAGCCAACAGCCCCAGATAACCACTGGACATGTAAGTGGGGCTGTCCTGAACGATCTAGCCTCAGTCAATTCCCCAGATAACTGTAGCAGCATGAGTGACCCTAGGTGAGACCAGGAGGAGAACCAGCAGCCGAGCTCAGTCCAAACTGCAGACCGTGAACAAATACAAAGAGGTGACGTTAAGCCACCAGAAGTAGGCATAGTGTCTTATGCAACAATAGATAACCTTACACAGCACCCTAGCTGATGGACATCTGATGAGGAATTAGGAGCATCACTTACAGATAGGAAAACATGTCTAAATATTAAAAATGATCCAAAAAATGATACCCATGAGATACCAAACAAATACCATTGAGGACTCAGGATTTCCTTTCCTTTAAACTCTTGAAGGAAAGAAAAATAGATTAAATAACAAAAATCCTTTGCCTTCTATCTAGGAATGGTTAGGTCCTGTAAATAATCAACTCTTGTGTTTCTTTCTGTGGAATTCTTTTTATCCCTCTGAATCTACCCAGACAGAATAGAGTCTCTCACGTCCTTGTAGATTTTTCTTTCTGCCTGCTGGATGATTCAAAGGCTAGCAGGGATTTGCTGGTGATGTGACTTGGCTCTGTCCCCACCCAAATCTCATCTTGAATTGTAGCTCCCATAATTCCCATGTGTTGTGGGAGGGACCCAGTGGGAGATAATTGAATCATGGGGGTGGTTTCCGTATTGTTCTCATGGTAGTGAATAAGTCTCATCAGATCTGATGGTTTTATACGGGGTTTCCCCTTTGACTTGACTCTCATTCTCTTGCCTGCCACCAGGTAAGACGTGCCTTTCACCTTTCACCATGATTGTGTGGCCTTCCCAGCCACATAGAACTGTGTGATTCCATTAAATCTCTTTTTCTTTATAAATTACCCAGTCTCAGGTATGTCTTTATCAGCAGTGTGAAAATGGACTAATACAGCTGGTATGAGCCAAGTAACTGACAAGCCAGTGACTTTAAGGCAAATTATTGTAATAATGAGAAAAGATTGTGGCTTAAACAGCAGTTATGGGGTACAAAGAGGGGGCAGCACATTGTGGAACAAAGCCAAGCCACAGTGCTGACATCCTCACCAAGAGTCCCATGCTAACCACAGGACAAGCCTGTTGGCCTTCCTGCTGGAGGAAGAGAAGTCAAGGGGAGCCTTGTCCGTGGCCAGCCACATATGAGCATGCAGGCGGCGTCCTGAACAGCACAGCAGCATGGGGTCCCTCACACTTCATGGTTTCACTTCATCTCAGCACTTCCTCTCTCAACCCAGACCCGTGCAGTCATTTCAGAGCAGCTCCCTTGAGGTCCACACTAGCCCATGGTCACCCTGGAAGCTAAAAATTGCCTCCAGATACAGGACTGAGAAGGAAAAGTTAAAGGGCAGGGAAAGAAGAGGCATGATTTGTGGAAAACAAAGGGAACCAAAATTTCTACTATATACAGCTACAAAACAAACCGCTACAAAAAAATACAGCTACAAAACAAACAGCTACAAAAAAATACAGCTACAAAACAAACAGCTACAAAAAAATACAGCTACAAAACAAACAGCTACAAAAAAATACAGCTACAAAACAAACAGCTACAAAAAAATACAGCTACAAAACAAACAGCTACAAAAAAATACAGCTACAAAACAAACAGCTACAAAAAAATACAGCTACAAAACAAACAGCTACAAAAAAATGCAGCTACAAAACAAACAGCTACAAAAAAATACAGCTACAAAACAAACAGCTACAAAAAAATACAGCTACAAAACAAACAGCTACAAAAAAATACAGCTACAAAACAAACAGCTACAAAAAAATACAGCTACAAAACAAACAGCTACAAAAAAATACAGCTACAAAACAAACAGCTACAAAAAAATACAGCTACAAAACAAACTTGGGCCATTTCAGCTTGTAATGCATTTAATGGAGGTAGATGGTGAGGACAGTCAGCCTCTACATTGTGAGCTCATTCATTCATTCAACAAATATTCATGGCTGGGTGCAGTGGCTCACGCCTGCAGTCCCAGCACTTTGGGAGGCCAAGGCAGGTGGATCATTTGAGCCCAGGAGTTCAAGACCACCCTGGGCAACATAGTGAAACCCAGTCTCTACAAAATAAAAAAAAATTAGCCGGGCATGGTGGTGTGCACCTTTGGTCTCAGCTATATGGGAGGTCAAGGAGGGAGGATCACTTGAGCCTGGGAGGCAGAGGTTGCAGTGAGCCAAGACTGCATCACTGCACTCCAGCCTGGGTAACAGAGTGAGATTCTGTCACACAAAAAAAAAGAGAGAGAGAGAGAGAGAAAGAGAAATATCCATGGAGTGTCTAAATGTGTGCCAGACCCCGTTGTGGGCACTATAGATGTTGCAAATCAATACAGCATTTCTGATATGACTCCTGCCACATAGGGCTTATTTCCTAGTAGGAGAGGGGGGAAAAAGTCTATTTGTAAATAAAATAATTACAAGTCATGATGTGTGCTGTAAGGAAACAGACAAACTAGATGGGATGGCAGAGAGGAGCCACCTGCTCTTGGAGGGTAAGTGCCTACGTCTTCTTCAGGTGTGTGCCTCTCGTAGTATTTGCATTTGAATGCAATGTTGTAGCCTCAGAGAGTTAAGCTCCACTTGGTTAAATCCATATTTCAGTTTATGGGGTTGCAACATTGATGTAGGCTGAGCGACGGGAGGGAAGGTGGCAGATGGCAACAGCATTGGGACCAGAGGAAAGGTTAAGCAAGACTTCAGGGAATGGCCTGCCCTTGCTAGTGCACCTCCTGCAGCGTGGCCCAGGAAGCGAGGTTCCCAGCCATCGCTCTGTGCTGTGGTGCACCCGCTCATCAGGGGCCAGCAGCGGGTCCCCACACTGACGGGTTCCGCTCCAGAGCTCTCTAACTGGACTGCCCTCATGGGACCACACAGGAGACAGAAGCCCAGCCCTCCCAGGTCTCTGCAGCGACCTAATAATACTTCAGATCCAGGAAGAGAGCTGCACCTGCATTTCACTCTCTTACAGAACAGGAACATGGTCCCCGGGCTTTGTCACACCAAGAGGCTGTGTTTTCCAGTATCTCATCATCTCCCCAACCACAGGGGTAACAGGGATTGGTTTTCAATTTTTTTCTTACTCCTTCCTTTTCTTTTTGAATGTACCATTGCATAAATTCTGTAGTGCATCTTGTTCCATAGCTATGAGTTTAAATCTCATTTCATGTCATTATTAGCAATTCTTTCCATAATGGTAATAGTCAATAAAAACCCCAGTTAAAACCTGGATAGCTGCCACCCCTTGACCACAGCCAGGGGAAAAGGTATTGCTGTGGTTTTTGATGGTGCTGAGAAAAGGAATTCATCTCTGAGGATAACCAAACCAAATGCAGAATGTTTTGGTTGTGTGACCCAGGTAGGTTACCCTTTAAAAGTTTAAACTCCTTTATTTCAGAAAGTTGAAAAGGCATAACTTCAAAAGGAAGTTTTACTGGTTAAAAATTAGTGGGTTTCAAAGGATTATAAGTCATGCTGCTATAAAGACACATGCACACATATTGCGGCACTATTCACAATAGCAAAGACTTGGAATCAACCCAAATGTCCATCAGTGACAGACTGGATTAAGAAAATGTGGCACATATACACCATGGAATACTATGCAGCCATAAAAAAGGATGAGTTCGTGTCCTTTGTAGGGACATGGATGCAGCTGGAAACCATCATTCTCAGCAAACTATCACAAGAACAGAAAACCAAACACCGCATGTTCTCACTCATAGGTGGGAACTGAACAATGAGATCACTTGGACACAGGAAGGGGATCATCACACACCAGGTCCTATTGTGAGTGGGGGGAGGGATAGCATTAGGAGATATACCTAATGTAAATGATGAGTTGATGGGTGCAGCACACCAACATGGCACATGTATACATATGTAACAAACCTGCACATTGTGCACATGTACCCTAGAACTTAAAGTATAATAAAAAAAAAAAAAAAGAAAGAAAGAAAAAAAATTAGTGGGTTTTTTAAAAAAAAAAATCACATACCTCTGGCCCAGAACATTCTCATTTGATGAAATTTATTTCCATTTTCCTGAAATAGTCATGATTTTTATTATGAGAGTCAAATACATTACTTAATATGCCTGCTAAGTTAGAAAGGATGAAACGAAGAGAAAGTATCTTTTATTGTTAATTTTCTCTTGCCACAGTTCTTTATTTTGGTTAAGGATTGCCTCTTGTTTCCTGACCCATTTTTAGGAAAGGATTTTGTTTAGAGTTTTGCCATGTAGTGAATCAACTTGACAACCATTTTGCCAAAAATCATGTCTGTATTTTGCTCCCACTCTTTCCCTCTGAAGTTGTTTATAACGAGAAAGCACAGGTATGCTTTCATAAGGCTGTGGGCTCATTATGTCAAAGGGGATGGCGTGGAAACAGATTCCAAATACAGGATGCTGGGCTGCAGGAGGTGTGCTCAGGCTGGCCACCGAGGAGGAGCACTTCCTTCCTCCAAACTGTGTTATGTTCTCCCCTGCACACATTGAGACATCAGTCCTTAGCACACAGATGAATTTGAATCCTTAATAAACTTGTCCATGTTTCTTGTGCTCACATTTGACTGAGTCGTAAAGTGTTTCCCAGAGGCCCAGAGATAATTCTAATACCGGTAACTATAACTATATTCATCTGTATTAGTCTGTTCTCACACTGCTGTAAAGATACTACCCAAGACTGGATAATTTATAAAGGAAAGAGATTTAATTGCTTCACAGTTCCACATGTGAATTTGGCTCCCAAGGCTTGGGAGGCCTCGGGAAACTTACAGTCATGGCAGAAAGCAAAGGGGAAGCAAAGACCTTCTTCACAAGGTGGCAGGAGAGAGAAAGAGTAACTGCCAAACCCTCATAAAACATCAGATTGTGTAACAACTCACTCCTTATCCCAAGAACAGCATGGGGGGAACTGCCCACGTGATGCAATCACTTCCCACCTGGTCCCTCCCTCATCACACGGGGATTACAATTTGAGATGAGATTTGAGTGGGGATGAAAAGCCAAACCACATCATCATCCAATGGAAATGAAATATAAAGATTCTCATCGTCCCCTGCTTCCCTCTCCTGAGGATGCTTAATGGGTCTAATAAGGTATAATTAAGACCACCCAGATCTCCACAGAATAATGCAAGGGCTTGATGAGCAGCACGGTGAGCCCAATTTCAACTAGACTTACTGTATCAGTCCGTTCTCATGCTGCTAATAAAGACATACCCGAGACTGGGGGTAATTTATAAAGGAAAGAGGTTTAATGAACTCACAGTTCCACTTGGCTGGGGACGCCTCACAATCATGGTGGAAGATGAAGGAAGAGCAAAGGGACGTCTTACATGGTGGCAGGAAAGAGGGCATATACAGGGGAATGCCCCTTTTTAAAACCATCAGATCTCCTGAGACTTATTCACTATCACAAGAACAGTACGGGAAAAACCTGCCCCCATGATTCAGTTATCTCCCACCGGGTCCCTCTCATGACACATGGGAATTATGGGGGCTATAATTCAAAATAAGATTTGGGTGGGGACACAGCCAAACCATATCACTTACTAAAGGAGTCAAGCATGTTTAAAGATAATCAGGCAAGAAGAAAGCACTGAGAGCCCTGACATCACATCGATTTTGGAGCACAAAAAGAAAAGGTATGAAACTATTTCAAGGTATTTACAGATGAGCAATCTATTTCAAGAATGCAGTTGTGCTAAGTTTTAGGAGATCTAAAAGCACCCCGATTCCAATCCCAACAAATGAGGGTTCAAGGAGTATGAAGGCATGAACAAGAATATCTTGGAAACAAGAATGTTAGGCCAGCCTGAAATCATCCTCCTGCATCCCAACTCCTAAGGCATTTTTATCTAATTCTTAAGGAGACAATCCCCACCAAAAAAGCCCATTGCACCCTCAACAAATGTGCATCATATTATGACAGAAGTCTTGCCCCCATTGGAAAAAAGAAGTTGTGCACAATTAGAAGAGTTTCCAACACAGATGCTCTAAACCAAAACTAGAAACAGCAACCCAAATGGCAGATAAGGATGCAGGTGACAACTCAAGGGCTCCTCATGGGTCTTAACTACCACCTCCAGGAGAAGATTCCTACATCCACATCTTTCTTGAAAACTCCCCATGCTTTGGGTCCTTACCTCCAACTACCTCTTTTTTTCTTAAGATGGAGTCTTGCTCTGTCACCCAGGCTGGAGTGCAGTGGTACGATCTCGGCTCACTGCAACCTCCGCCTCCCGGGTTCAAGTGATCCTCCTGCCTCAGCCTCCTGAGTAGCTGGGACTACAGGTGCATGCCACCACGCCCAGCTAACTTTTTGTATTTCTAGTAGAGACGGGGTTTCACCGTGTTAGCCAGGATGATCTCTATCTCCTGACCTCTTGATCTGCCCACCTCAGCCTCCCAAAGTGCTGGGGTACAGGCATGAGCCACCACACACGGCTTCCTCCAACTACTTTCTACATCCAAAGCTAAACTTGCAATCTTCACAGTCCTCCTACTCACACAAAGGAAACATTTATTTCCTTCTAAATGTAATGCTTACTAAATTAATTAATTAAATGTACATCACAGTATCATTCTTTTAATCACAGAGATTTAAAACCTGTATTTCAACTGTGACTACTCTCTTAGTTTCACCTTCACCTGCAGGCATTTCTTTCATAACCCACCCGCACCATGGCCAACCTTACCTCTCCAGTCACACTGCTGCCCTATCCCCAGCAGGAAGTCCTTCCCACTCAGTCATCAGCGTACTCCATTCAGACTAATCTCACCAACATCCCACTTGTACCAACTTACCCAATTGCTATGGGTTGAATTGTGTCCCCAAAAAAAGATGTGTTGAAGTCCTAAGCCCCAGTACCTCAAATGTGATCTTCTTTGGAAATAGGGTCATTGCTGATGTAATTAACAAGATGAGGTCATACTGGTGTAGGGTGAGCTCTTAATCCAATACAACTTGAGTTCTTATCAGAAGTCAGTGTGAAGATAGGAAAGACACCATGTAAAGATGGAGGCAGAGACTGGAGCAATGCAACTGCAAGCCAAGGAATGTGAAGGATTGAAGGCCACCACCAGAAGCTAGGAAGAGGGCAAAGAAGGATTCCACTCAGAGTCTCCGGAGTGTGGCCCTGCCAACACCTTGATTCCTGACGTCTGGCCTCCAGAGCTGTGAGACAATATGTTTCCATTGTATTAAGCCACCCAGGTTGTGGTATTTTGTTATGGCGGCCCCAGGAAACTAACGCATCCCCCTTCCTTTCTAAACCTTCAGGGGCTGCCTATCCCCCGCCATGTCATGTTCAATCCTTTGGCCTGGCTCTGGAGGCCCTGCCCTCCCCCATCACATCCCCTCTTCACAAATGTATCTCCCACTATTTCCTCATGACCTTCTCCAAACTCCAGCCTGCACTTGCCTCTCCCTTCTTCAAAGTCCTGCTGCCTCAGTCTCCACTAAAGTGTCTTCCCAGCATATCGTTTCTTTCTGCCTTCCCTATCAATCCATACACCCTTTGAAAAATGGGCTATGAATTACTTTTATTTTCAATCTTCCCTGAGTACACAAACGCTCTAAAACTACTCACAGACGACTTGATCCAGTAGTCTTTGCACAAACGTTGCCCTTGACCCGAAATACCTGGGTCAACAGCAAACTACACGCCAGTGTAATCTAATTAGACTACTAAGTAGTCTAATCTTTGTGTCCCCAGTGCCTAGCTCAGTGTCTGGCATTTCATGGACATCCAATAAAGGTTTTTAATTCATTTAGTTTATTTTTAAAATCCAGTCCCCAAGCATAAGTTCTGGGTCCCTCCCAGGTAATATCATATCTGCCTTCTTTTAAAGAACTTGCTAATGAAAATCCTTCAAGTTCTACAGACAAAGTTGGTGAAAAGGGGTTGGGGGAGAAATATCATTCGCTTCCTCTGACTAATAAGTCATTAGGAGGTCCAGGCCTGGAGCCACAGGGAGCCTTATTAGTCCATATGACCCATCTGAAAGGAGAGCCCTCCTCCCAGTGAAGAGCTTCCTATTTATTAATACATGACAGGGCTTGTCCTTCACCCCCATCATTACCTGTGCTTCCAGAGCCCTTTGAAAGCATAAATAAATGATAGCTGGCTGGTCTTCTTTCCCCAGCACTTTGTCAGTGCTGAGAATCCTGACAGCTTGCCAAGACATGATTTGCCACTACAAATGCCAAGTGGGAGAGCCCCTGTCCTCTCCTATTCATAGAGACACTTGATAATTCAAAGTGCCAGCTCCTTCCAACAGAGTCAGACAGACTAATGTGCTGTCACTAGTCTCCAGGAAAGAGAGCCACACAGTGTGCTTTTCAAATAGCCCAAGACTTAGCAGGGTGGAGGACCTTTGCTCAGCAGGTAAGCCATTCAGATCCCCGAGGTGCCAGTGCCCAGAGAGCCTTCAGGGGCTGCAGCAGGACTCTGGGGCATCAGAATTCAGCAAGGGGAACAGAAAATCGTTAGCATTGTTCCAATTCTGTCAGTTGCCCCTCTTCCTCCCACCTCACCTCTTCTTCCTCCATCTCCAAAGCTGGGAATAAGCCTCCTTGATAGATGTATGGGTATTCCCTTGGTTTTCACCTGGACCCTCGGAATACAAATGCTCTGACCATCCACTGGATGTTGGAGGGTTGGGATGGGGGAAAGGGGTGCAGTGTGGGGGAATCCAACCTTGGAAGGCGGTCAGAAGCCAAAGAAGAAAGGAAGTATAGATTATCGGAAGTTTATAGTTGATCAAATGCACATGAGAAAGAAGAGAAGAGTAGAGATCAATTAAAGGACTAGAATTACAGCAGTAGGTCAAGTCTAGGACAGACTTTTACAGGGAAACTCATTTTGGAAAGTGGATATCGAGGCCTATGTGAGTTCGAAATAGGTAATTGAAGGATTCCCTAGATATTTTTGCCAATATTCTGTCCTCAGCAACTTTCTGACCCAAAATACTCACACACTTTGCACATTCCCAAAAGAAAGAATGAAAGAGGGCTGCTCTCTGTGTGGGAAATGTAAAAAGGTGGACTGAAGGTAGATTTACCCTTAGGGAAGTGCGTAAGATAGAACAACTGCAGATGATTACCCACTTGCTCTTTAATGTCCCCCTCCCGCCCCCAAGGCCATGGCTGTCCTCAGCCCTGGACTGCTCCTCTCCTTCACAGGGAACCTATTTCCACTTAGTGTTACATCATCACATCATCCTTTAATCCAGGCACGATTGCATTTTAACAGGAGACTCCACAACCTTCTAGATTCAGCAGTCCATCTCTGAGGTAGCTGGAGCGTACCAGGATGACTCGGCTTTGATTACACAAGTTTATAGGAGACCCAGAATTCTAGGCACGATATGACAGGTGAGAGCAAAAGCAAAAACAAAAAAACTTAGAAGGGGAAAATGTTCCTTGATCAATGACACCCCAGTGGCTATGAGCACACCCAGCACCCTGATCTTGGTTTCTGAACATCATTCTCCAGTTAAAGAACCAAGGCTCCTTGAAGGAGTGGTTAATTCTAGGTCTGGACAGGAAAACCGAAATGCGATCCTGGAGTATCTTGCACCCAAAAGGAAAGAAGTGCTCAACAATGGATGAGACCCTCTTGAAAGGGCATAAAAACCAACCTGAAAGGCCAAACCATAAAGACCAAAGGTAAAACAATTTTCACAATAAAATAAATAACAATAATCCTGAATTATAATACACAGTATTTTAAAAAATTAGGTTGGTGCAAAAGTAATTGTGGTTTTTGAATACATGAATCTACTCCGATATAAATAAGAAACCGAATAAGAAAATTAGCAATAAGACATAGCTCCTCCTTACAAAAGAACTTCATTTAATAAATATAGAAGAAAGAAAGAGTCACCATTAAAACTCCACAGTAATGGCCATGCATGGTGGCTCACACCTGTAATCCCAGCACTTTGGGAGGCCGAGGGGGGTAGATCACTTGAGGTCAGGAATTGGAGACCAGCCTGGCCAACATGGTGAAACCTCATCTCTACTAAAAATACAAAAATTAGCCAGGTGTGGTGGCACACACGTGTAGTCCAAGCTACTCAGGAGGCTGAGGCACAAGAATTGTTTGAACCTGGGAGGTAGAGGTTGCAGTGAGCTGAGATTGTGCCACTGCACTCCAGGCTGAGCAAAAAAAAAAAAAAAATTAAAAAAAAAAAAAAAGGACGCCAAAATTAGTGGGCAAAAGTTTGAGGAAAAACAAAATATTTGTATAATCTGAAAGTATCTCCCTCATATTTATTGATTACAAAAGGAAACATAGTAACTTCACAGTGGAAAAGCCCTTCAGACATACCTTCACCCGTGTTCAAGGAAAAAGCACCAGGAATGAGCCCTATCAACACCATGTACCCCCTGGCATAACGCTCTGAGAAGGACACATCACTTCTGAGATATTCTTGCCAAAAATACACAACCACGATCGAACCATGAAAAACAATACACAAACCCAAATTGAAGGATAGTCTGCGGAACACCTGATCATTCCTCTTCAAAAGTGTCAAGGCCATGAAAGAAAAGGAAAGACCTAGGAACTGTCACAGATTGAAGGAGACAAGGAGACATGACAGTTAAATGCAACACTGGAGCTGGATGGAATCCTGTAACAGACAAAGGACATGAATGGGAAAACAGGTGAATTCCAAAGAAAGCCTATAGTTGAGTTACTAATATTGTACCAGTGATAATTTCTTGGTTTTGACCATTGTACTACGGTTCTAGAAGATGTTGTTTACATTAGGGCAGCCAGGTGAAAGGTATAGGAAAATGCTTTGTGCTGTTTTGGTTCTGGGGAAGTTTTGGTTTTGTTTTCTTTTGTTTTTTGTTTTTTTTAAAGTCTTGCTCTGTCGCCCAGGCTGGAGTGCAGTGGCGCAATCTCAGCTCACTGCAACCTCTGCCTCCTGGTTCAAGTGATTCTCCTGCCTCAGCTTTCCAAGTAGGTGGGATTACAGGTACATGCCACCATACCCGGCTCATTTTTGTATTTTTTGTAGAGATGGGGTTTCACCATGTTGGCCAGGCTAGTCTTGCACTTCTGACCTCAGGTGATCCACCCAGCTCGGCCTCCTAAAGTGCTGGGATTACAGACATGAGCCACTGCACCCAGCTGCTTTGTGCTGTTTTGCAACTTTTCTCAAAGTCTAACATTATTCCAAAATAAAAAGTGTTTTTAAATGTCCCTTCATATTACATTCCCTGCAATAGTGGTGAGAGTAAAGAAATAAATCATCAACAATGCTTTCATTTTGTCCCAGAAGTTGGGAAGATTCAAAGTAAAGAACAGATGTAAAAGCTGGTTTCATGGAGACAGATGTGGAACACAGGGTCTGCAACAAGGGAGATGGGGGGCTGGCCTATTTCCAGGCATCCAGATCAGAGGCGGGCAAAGTGCCTTTATTTTAAGACTGTCAGCTGTTTGTGTCCACAAAAGAGAAAGAGAGAACTCGGCTTCAACACAAACAGCTCAATGGACATCTACCACTGGCCGCACTCCCTCCCAGCTGGTGGATTCTGTGGCTCTGAAAGCTTTGTGGGTAATTATTATAGGGATTAGCACCCAACAGTCCGGGCAGCCCAGATAATTCCTTTTATTTAGAAAACTCTGCCATAAAATGAATGGCTACCTCCCATCACCACTGCCCCCACTTTCCCAGCTACCTTTAACCTTTTCTGTAAGCATTTTTGTCGTTTTTACTACACAAAAGTTTTGGTGAGCATTTACATTTTTTAAGGCATAAATGAACCCCAAAAGACAGAAAATAACTCTGATAAGAATGGTACACTAGCCACATGGTAGGCCCTCAATACAGAGTTTGCTGAATTGACTTGTGTGCCCTTTCTATGGATTCCTTCCAGGAAGCTTTTCTATGCTTAGATTGTGGTATTTGTAGCCATAATCTCTCTTACACACAGTGGCCAGGATATAATAGAAATGGTAGGGTTGAAGAGTAGCTGCAAAAGTTTCTAATGACGTCATCTTTATTGGAATGACTCCTCTATACAAGAGGCATTGTGAAACCTGGAAGAAGAGTAAAAAGGAATAATAACAACAGATTCTGAGTCTTTACACCACATAGGAAGGCCTCCAAACAATGGTAGCAAGTAGGAACTATCATGATCTCCAGCTGTCAGTTGACTGGCACATGCCACAGCCTAGGCAACAGGACTGGAGTCTGTGTGCTTCACATCGTGCTCTGATACTTTCTTCCCCATTCCTCTGTTCCGGTCCAGCTTTACTGTGGGACTTTGGACAAGTCTTGAACCTTCTCTGGACTCCTGATTAGCTTCCTAAAATACAGGGATAATAAGAATCCCATTCTGCCTACTTCAAAGGGTCAAGTACACAAGAGAACATTTACAAAAGTTGAACATACAGTAGATCACAAAAGAAGTTTCCTAAAATGTGAGAAACGCTATAGGCAGATCACATTTTTGGCCATATGCAATTAAATCCAAAAGCAGCTATTAAAAGAGAGTTGAATTTTTTTGAAAACTTAATGTGGTCATAAATAAGTCTGGGTTAAAGAAATTAGGTCTCTTTAAAACAACAAATTGATTTTTTAAAAACACGATATAACTCCATGAAATCTGATCCCTAAACTGCAGTGGGTACAGCTGAGAAGCAGCCTATTTTTTGACTTTAGGACTCCCAAAGATCTGAACATTGTAAGAACCAGAAACTTCTGGAAGTGAATATGGAGAAAGGTCTACAAATAAAAGGAGTGGTTGTGTTACGGGGAAAGGGTCCAGATCCAGACCCCAAGAGAGGGTTCTTGAATCTTTTGCAAGAAAGAATTCAGGGTGACTCCACAGTGCAAAGCAAAAGCAAGTTTATTAAGAAAGTAAAGGAATAGAAGAATGGCTACTCCATAGAGAGCAGCCCCAAGGGCTGCTGGTTGCCCATTTTTGTGGTTATTTCTTGATGATATGCTAAAGAAAGGGTGGATTATTCATGCCTCCCCTTTTTAGACCATACAGGGTAACTTCCTCACGTTGCCATGGCATTTGTAAACTGTCATGGTGCTGGTGGGAGTGTAGCAGTGAGGACAACCAGAAGTCACTCTTGTGGCCATCTTGGTTTTGGTGGATTTTGACTGGCTTCTTTACTACAGCCTGTTTTATCAGTAAGGTCTTTATGACCTGTATTTTGTGCCGACCTCCTATCTCATCCTGTGACTCAGAATGCCTTAAAGGTCTGGAAAAGCAGCCTGGTAAGTCTCAGCCTCATTTTACCCAGCTCCTATTCAAGATGGAGTTGCTCTGGTTTAAGCACCTCTGACAGTTGGAAATTCATCCCGGAAACACTTTGACCTCAAGGTGCCTTTCCCCTCTGCACAACCGGGTGACTGCTCCTCTCCCTCTCCCTAGAGGCAGCCTGGAAGTGTATTTTCTGGAACAAGTAAGGCAGAGGCCTCTGGGTCAGGGAACACCAGGCTTGGGTGAAGGTGTTAGTCATGCTGAGAACAGCAGATTCAGTAGAAACTTGTTGTAAATGTTGAGCCCTTTCTCCTCCCAGGCTCTTCCTCTCACTGCCTCTCAAAACACCAGTACACAGGTCTGTGTGCTTCAGGCAAGTCACTGAAAGAGCCTTCACTGGGGCTTCTCAGTCTAAAGGTTCTGAAATCCAGGATTCCCTAAGAAAGCGGCCCAGCCAGAACTCACAGTGGCCCTCACATTCAGTAATTCCTACCTCAGGGCTTCCATTCACTTTTTTTTCCCTGTTGTTGTAAACTATATAAAACATAAAATATGCCATTTTAGCCATTTTTAAGTTTACAATTCAATGGCATTAAGTATATTCACAATGTTGTCCAACTATCACCACTATCTATTTCTGCAACTTTTTCATTACCCCAAACAGAAACTGTACCCATTAAGCAATCACTCCCTCATCTCTTCTCCCACAAGCCCCTGGTAACTTCTAAATCTGTTTTCTGTCTCCACCAATCTGCTTATTCTAGATACATCATGTAGTGGAATCATACGCTACTTCTCCTTTTGTGCCTAGTTTATTTCACTTAGCATAATGTTTTCCAGATTCATCTACACTGTAGCTTGTATCAGAATTACATTTCTGGCCAGGCACAGTGGCTCACGCCTATAATCCAAGCACTCTGGGAAGCCGAGGATGGTGAATCACTTGAGCTCAGGAGTTCAAGACCAACCTGGACAACATGGCGGAAACCTGTATCTATAACAACAAAAATACAAAAGTTAGCTAGGTGTAGAGGCGCACCTCATGAGTAGTCCCAGCTACTCATGAGGCTAAGTTGGGAGAATTACTTGAGCCCAGGAGTTGAGACCAGCCTGGGCAATGTAGTGAGACCCCCATCTCTACCAAAAAAAAAAAAATCAGCTGGGCATGGTGGGTTGCACCTGTAGTCCCAGCTACTCAGGAGGCTAAGGTGGGAGGATCGCTTGAGCCAGGGAGGTCGAGGCTGCCAAGAGCTATGATCACATCACTGCACTCCAGCCCGCGACAGACCCTGTCTCAAAAAGAAAAAAAAAAAAAAAAAAAAAGGCATGTCTATGATGGCTAAATAATATTCCGTTTTATATAGATAACATATTTTGTTCAACCATTCATCAGTTGATGGACATTTGAGTTGTCTCTACCTTTAGACTGTTGTGAATAATGCTGCTATGAACATTGGCATACAAATATCTGAGTCCCTGTCTTAAGTTATGTTGTATATTCTAATCACTTTTTTTTTTTTTGAGATGGAGTCTCACTCTGTCTTCCAAGGTAGAATACAATGGTATGATCTCGGCTCACTGCAACCCCCACCTCCCTGGTTTAAGTGCGTCTCCCTGCCTCAGCCTCCTGAGTAGCTGGGATTACAGGCACCTGCCACCACACCTGGCTAATTTTTGTAGTTTTAGTATAGATGGGGTATCACAGTGTTGGCCAGGCTGGTCTTGAACTCCTGACCTCAGATGATCTGCCTGCCTCGCCCTCCCAAAGTGCTGGGATTACAGGTGTGAGCCACCATGCCCAGCCCTAATCACGTTTTAATTCCTCACACTCATGAAGTGACAGCAAAGGATCACCAGACATTTAAGGAAAGCATTTATAATGAAAGACAAAACACAGACAGAAAAAAGAAAAATCAACTTACAGGAAACAAAGACTATCCAGAAAAAAAGAAAATAAAGCCAAACAACAACAACAACAAATATATATATATATATTTTTATATATATATCCTAAGAAAGATACAAAGAAGATATTGTCTAGGAAATAAGAATACTATGCTCTAAAAAAGAATTTTCACAAAACAGAAAAATGAACAATTCTTAGAAAATAAATGTATAAGAGCAAAAATTCAAAGCTCAATAAATAAAAGTGTTAAAAGGTTGACGAAAATCACCCAGAAAATAAAAAGTCAGACAAACAGATGAAAAACAGGAGGGAAAAGAGAACAAAAGTAGAAAAACTGAAGAGGAGAGCTAGCATCTGAAGAAACAGGAGCTCTTCAGATAACAGAGAAACAGAAAACAATAAGAACAAAAAATCATCATAAAATTAATATTAACAGAAAATAAATTATTATTATACTCCAGAAAATGTCCCAGAGCTGGTGCATATGAGAAAGGTCTCACTGAGTCTCCAGCACAAAGGCTGAAAGGAGGTCCACACCAAGTCACCTCACCATGAAACTTCAGAGCTCTGAGAACAAGCAGAAGATCCTGCCGGCTTCCTGAGAGAGGAGAACAAAATTACTGATAAAGGGTCAGGGGTCAGGGTGACTTCTGACTTCTCCCCAGCAACTCTGGAAACTAGAAGACAATGGAGCAATGTCTTCAAAATTCTTAGCGGCAGTGATTTCCAACCTAGAAATCTCTACTATTATTAAAGGCACTTGCACTCCATGCAGCCAAATGTGATCCTTCACTGGAGCCACTTTTCTAATACTTCAGTCATTCCTATATTACCGTCAGGATTTTTGCCATATCCACAGAGCCCTTGTTTTTGTTGTTGTTGTTTCGTTTTGTTTTGTTGTTTTGTTTTGTTTTGTTTTTTGAGACAGGGTCTCTCTCTGTCACCCAGACTGGAGTGCAGTGGCACAATCTCGGCTCACTGCAGCTTCTGCCCCTGGGCTCAAGCAATCCTCCCACCTCAGCCTTCCAAGTAGCTGGGACTGCCAGTGCCTGCCACCATGCCTGGCTATTTTTTTTTTTCTTTTCTTTGTATTTTTAGTAGAGATGAGGTTTCACCATCTTGTCCGGGCTGGTCTTAAAGTCCTGAGCTCAAGTGATCCACCTGTCTCAGCCTCCCAAAGTGTTGGGATTACAGGTGTGAGTCACTGTGTCCAGCCTATTATTTTTTAATATTTTTTCTTAAATAGAGTCGCTGTTTTTAATTAAATAAATTATTTATGGAATTTATTATGGAAAATCAGCTATTATTTGTGATCAATAAGAAGTAACTGAAAAGATAAAGTGAAAAATAAATAAATAAAACTATGATCTCAAGTTCCCGGTGGCCCCTGTTGCTTCCCAAAGCTCTAAGCTCACAGCCTGCTTTCTCTGTGTTACACAGGAAGATTAGCAAGGATAAGAGAGGTGTTAAAGACCAGCACTGCCTGATATGCCTTTTGATGTCATCAAAAAGATGGAACGAGATTTGAAAGGACTAATTGTGTGAGTCAACGTTACATAACGCTGCCTCACTGCACCACCCACACCCCCACACCCCCGGTCATTCCACCAGCTCCTCAGCTTGGAAACTGCACTGTAAGGACACACAGAGGCCATGTCCCACTCTCTAATGAGTCTTAGGGATAACAGGGTGGCCTGTGCCTATGTAGAGAAAAGCACTAGGCAGCTTGAGACCTCACCATGCCAACAGCTAAGACCAGACAGGAACACTAAACCCTGTTTTGCTTTTTTAAACCTGCCCATATCTGCTCTTCAAAGATGGGCAGGTTTAAAACCTTAAACCTTTCTGCAGAAGGGCAGATTTCCTCTTGTGGGCCCAAACCGGTGCTTACTTCAACCAATCCCCATCTGCATCTCCAAGTTGACGTCCATCATCTCAGTATGCCACCCCACAGTGTGGGCTCTGCAGGCCCTCTCCCTGCAGGGTTGGGTTACATGTAAATGGTAGCTTCATGGCCCTCTACAGGGCTCTAGCAACATTTGTGGTTTTCCTCTGTGTTAACACAACCCCTGTGGCTGGCCTCCAGAAACCAAAGACTTGCTAGACCCCGACCGAGATGGGCAACTTCATAAATATTAATCCTGCACTGAGAGTATTCTCTGGTGAGACTTGGGCAGGTGTTAGATTTGAAGATTCTCTGTAGCTTCCATTGTGTGCCCTCCATGACTCACTCCAGCCATGAGACTGGTAAGAGCAAATTCTGGTGGCCAGGAGGCCAAGGAGGGCTTCTAGGAGATGTGGTAATGTTAAGACAACAAGAAACCAAAACATTATTCCTGGTCTTATAATAATAACCATCTCAGCTAAAGATTTAACTTGGAGACCTAAAAGGGGGTTGTCTTAGGCCTCTGTAATTTGGATTTTTTTCTTCTGTTGGAGAAAAATGTTGGAGAACCCCAGGGCTCATACTTAGATAATCTCTTATCTTTTCTATTTACTCTCTCTGCCTTGTCATCTCATCCAGTCTCATGGTTTAAATAACATCTATATGCCAATGGTGCCCGAATTTGTGTCTTTATACCTGAACCTCTCACCTGAAATCCAGACTTAAATATTCACCTGTTTAGTCCATATCTCCAGTTAGAATTTCAATAAACATCTCAAACTTGACATGTCCCAACCTGAGCTCCTGATCTTCCCCCCAAACTGCCCTTCTCCTTCAGTCTTGCCATCTCCATAAATGGCTACTCCTTATTTTCATGTATTTGCTCAGGCCAAAACCCCTGCAGCCATCCTTGACTTTTTCTCTCACACCACCCCATCTGATCCAGTAGCAAATCCTATCAGTTCTACCTCCAAAATACATCTAGAAACACACCCTTCTCACCAGTCCATTGCCACCACCCTGATCCATTGCAGCCGCCTCTACTTCTGCCCTTGCCCCATTTGGTCTCTTCCAATGCAGCAGCCAAGGGGACCCTGTAGGTTAGACCTAGTCACTCTCTGGCTTCTATATGATCTATTCTTTGTTGCCTCTATGCCAGCTTTTCCCACTGCTCGTTTCCTTTCGCACATGGCTCCAGCCACACAGCTTCCTGTCTTTGAACCAAGCCAGGCATGCTCCCACCTCAGGGCCTTTGCACCTGCTGTTCTCGCTTCCTGGAATGCTCTTCCCCCAGAGAGTCACATACTGGTTCCCTCACTTCCTTCAGGCCTCTACTCAAAGGTGACGCATCAATAAAGCCTTCCTTTGCCACATGTATGGGCTGAATTGCTGAATTGTGTCCGCTCCTCCAAACTCGTATGTTGAAATCCTACCTCCAGCGCTGCAGAAAGTCACTGTATTTAGAGACAGGGTCTTTAAAGAGGTAATTAAGGTTAATTACCTTAATTAATGAGGTCATATGGGTGGGCCCTACTCCAATATGGCTGGTGTCCCTAAAAGAAGAGATCATTAGCACCAGACAGGCCTAGAAGGACCATGAGAAGACAGCCATCTACAAGCCAAGGAGAGAAATCTCAAAAGAGACTGACCCTGTCTATACCTTGATTTCACATTCTGGCCTCTAGAATTGTGAGGCAATGAATTTGGTTGGTTTGTTTGTTTTGTTTTTTGAGATGCAATTTTGCTCTTGTCGCCCAGACTGGAGTGCAATGGCATGATCTCGGCTCACTGCAACCTCCACCTCCCAGGTTCAAGTGATTCTCCTGCCTCAGCCTCCCGAGCATGCGTCACCATGGGTGACTAATTTTGTATTTTTAGTAGAGACGGGGTTTCTCCATGTAGGTCAGGCTGGTCTCGAACTCCCAACCTCAGGTGATCTACCCACCTTGGCCTCCCAAAGTGCTGAGATTATGGTGTGAGCCACCGCGCCCAGCAAATTTCTGTTTGTTTTTTGAGATGGAATTTTGCTCTTGTCACCCAGGTTGGAGTGCAATAGCACGATCTCAGCTCACTGCAACCTCTGCCTCCCAGGTTCAAGCAATGCTCCTGCCTCAGCCTCCCTAGTAGCTGGGACTAAGGCACGTGCCACCACACCCAGCTAATTTTTGTATTTTTAGTAGAGACAGGATTTCACCATGTCGACCAGGCTGGTCTCAAACTCCTGACCTCAGGTGATCCACCCACCTGAGCCTCCCAAAGTGCTGGAATTATAGGCGTAAGCCACCTCGCCAGGCCAGGCTGGGGACCAGGAATAAATGCATTTATGGGATTTCACAGTGGCTCTAGGGGAGAAGGCCCCTGCAGTCACTTTGAAACAGTGTTTGGTTGGCTAAACCCAAGTGTCATCATGAGAGGCACCAATCAACAAAACAAAGGCAGCTTTTCAGAGCTAGTGAGGTCTGTCATTTGACACCTCCTGTGTGCTGGTCAGCAGTGAGAAGGAGCTGTGGCTCAGTGCAGGAAGCAGTGCAGGAACACCAAATGTGCATCATCTCCGCTGTCTCCTACAATTTAAAAGGAACTACGGTTCGGCGAGGGTCTATGATGTGCCTACGGTTTGGCAAGGATCTATGATGTGCCTTTGGTTTGGCGAGGGTCTATGATGTGAGACTTTGAAACTGTTTTATCATTTACTACCATAAAATATGTACAATCTATTACAAAAAGTAAAAATTATCAAAACTATGTATACACTTATATTATACTGTACATGGTGTTCTTTGCAGCCAAGAGAAACGTAAACAAATGTAAAGATGCAGTATTTTTTCTTTTTTTTTTTTTTTCCTTTAAATAGAGGTGAGGTCTCCCTATGTTGCCCAAGCTGGTCTTGAACTCCTGAGCTCAAGAGATCCTCCTGCCTCAGCCTCCCAAAGTGCTGTATTAAATCATAATTGCATAAAATTCGCTGTGGCACATACTATACTACTGTAATAATTTTGTAGCCACTTTCTCTGTTGCCATTGCAGTGAGCTCCAGTGCTGTGACTCTCTGCTTAAAACACCATATGACATTCACCTGTAATCCCAGCAATTTGAAAAGCCAAGGCAGAAGGATCAATTGAGCAGCCTGGGCAACATAGGAAGACCTCATCTCTACAAAAAATAAAAATAAATTAGCCAGGTGTGGTGGTGTACGCCTGGGGTCCCAGCTGCTACTCAGGTGGTTGAGGTGGGAGGATTGCTTGAGCCAGGGAAGTTGAGACTGCAGTGAGTGGTGATCACACCACTGCACTCCAGACTGGGTGACAGAGCGAGACCCTCTCTCGATCTCCTGACCTCGTGATCCGCCCGTCTCGGCCTCCCAAAGTGCTGGGATTACAGGCTTGAGCCACCGCGCCTGGCGACCCTCTCTCTAAAAAAAAAAAAAAAAAAAAGAACCACCGTGTGACACTCATCATCTCCATGTGAGCAGTTCCTTCCATCAGTAGATTGCTGATCACAGGCCACAGTGATTTTTGTATTCTTCATGTATTCTTCCATGTATTCTTCATCATGTTTAGTGCAATACCATAAACGTTGAATAACACGATGGGACCCATATGGAGTGCCACTACTGATGCTGGAAATGCTCCCAAGAAGCAGAAAAAAGTCACGACATTACAAGAAAAAGTTGCATTGCTTGATATGCACTGTAGATTGAGGTCTGAGGTCTGCAGCTGCGGTTGCCACCACTTCAGACTGATGATTTATCGTGTAAACCATGTAAACTTACAGCATCGATAAATATAGTTCAGTACTATAAATGTATTTTCTCTCCCTTACAATTTTCTAAATAACAATCTCTTTAGCTTACTTTGTTGTCAGAATACAGCATATGATGCATGTAACACACAAAATATCTGTTAGTCAACTGTTTATGTTATCTGTAAGGCTTCCAGCCAACAGTGGGCTGTTAGTAGTTAAGTTCTGGGGGCATCAGAAGTGATACGTGGATTTTCAACAGTGCAGGGGTTAGCAGCCCTAACCCCGCATTGTTCAAGGCTCAACTGTAATGTGTTTCAAACCAGATGTGTCCACAGTGCAATCCAAGTTACCAAAATAGCCATAACAACAAGTTTTCTACCTAGAAAAAGGGAGTTTACATTGGAGAGCTCTGACTTGGAGCAGAAGCCTGGCTGGGTTGGGGGTGCAGAGGTGAAGCCCTGCCATCGTGTCAAGAAAATTTGCCCACCTAGACAGCTGCTCCTATTGTCTTCCCTGCACTCAACAGGTCTTTTTGTTGTTTTGTTTTGCTTTTGCTTTTGTTTAAGGTTGTTTAAGACCTTTATGACTGCAAAAGTTGATGCAAAGTTCTCATGTTAGAACAACCTTTGTTCTGTTGGGGAATTGGGGAACCTGGGGCCTAACTGCTGCAGCTGCTGGTAGGATTTGGATCAGTTATAGGAATAAACACGCCTGGAGGAGATCGGAAGCAGTTACCAAAGTTGGACTTTCCCTATGTCACGAACCTGGCTGTTAAGGCCTCTCCATGCCACCCACACACAGAGTCACTTTTGCATCTCAGTTAATACTATGAACCAGACCCTCCCATTTGTGAAATGGGAATAATATAGGAATCTCCAGATGGGAAGATCCTTTCGCAGCAACCTGGTTTGTCCCCTGCTCCAGGGGCCACCAATACAATGGCTTCCCAGCGCTTTCATAAGCACTTCCTGGAGTCTAAATATCCCACAAAGAAATTCTTCCTTCTGCCTGATTTCAATTCCTCCAGGGAAATTCCAGCTCATTTTTGTTCTCTAAAAAATAGAAAATCCTTTTCACAAAAGATTTGAGTATATTCAAACATTACAAAATCAAGAAAGGAAGGTTTATAAAATATTCACACATAACCTTACCAGCCTACCTTAATTTTCATTTTTCTTTATCCCCTTCCAAATATAAGCCATATGTATAAATATTTGCAACACTTACAATCCTAACATAGACACCATTTTGTAGTGTTCCTCTTCTCATTAAAACGCTTCTTCACACACAAGCTAATTTGCATCTCCGTCATTCGGGCAAATCGTCGTCACTGTGCCATCCTTCCTGTACAGGTTATTCCAGGACTCCTCACCCATGCTCCGGAAAAGGCAGAATGGGTGCTTTTGTGTGGGGGGTGCGATGATAAATTTGATGCGACAACTTGACTGGCCATAGGGTGCCCAGATTAAGCATTGCTTCTGAGTGTGCCTGTGAGGGTGTTTCTGGATGGGATTAGCAATTGAATCAGCGGACTCCATAAAGCAGATTGCCCTCTCCAGTGCGGACAGACATCATCCAGTCTGTTGAGGGCCTGAATGGAACAAATGGTGGAGGGAGCAGGAATTCACCCCTTTTCTAACCTCACTGCTTGAGCTGGGACATAGCATCTTCTCTCTGGCCCTCAGACTGGGATCTGTACCATCTGCTTCCCTTGTTCTCAGGCCTTCACGCCTGTACTGAATTACACCACTGTCTTTCCTAGGCCTCCAGCTTGCACATGGCAGATGGCAGACTGTGGGACTTCTCAGCCTCCATAGTCCCATGAGCCAATTTCTCATGACAAATTTCCTTATATATACATAGATAAGGAGATATATATATATTTACTATATATATGGAAATATATATATATTTGTACTATATATGGAACTATATATTTAAAATATACAAATATAAATGTCCTATACATAGGAAATTTATACTATATACAATATATAGGAAAAATTTATGTATAGTATAAATTTGTTTATATATAGTATAAATTTATATTTTTTATAGTATTAAATTTATTTTTATATAGTATAAATATGTATTTCCTCTTTATAGTATATAAGTATATATTTACTATACATGTAAGGAAATATATATTTATATCTATAAGGAAATATATATGTATTATATATCAATAAGGAAATATATTTATTATATATCTATAAGAAAATATATATGTATTATATCAATAAGGAAATATACATATTCTTCTTTTTTTTTTTTTCGTGAAACAGTCTCACCCTGTCACCCAGCATGGAGTGCAGTGGTACAATCTTGGCTCACTGCAACCTCTGCTTCCCAGGTTCAAGTGATTCTCCTGCCTCAGCCTCCCAAGTAGATGGGATTATAGGCACCCGCCACCACAACCAGCTAATTTTTGTATATTTAGTAGAGAAGGAGTTTCACCATGTTGGCCAGGCTGGTCTCAAACTCCTGACCTCATGATCCACCCGCCTTGGCCTCCCAAAGTGCTGGGATTACAGGCATGAGCCACCATGCCTGGCCAGATATATATATATTCTTATATAGAGAGGAAATGTATATATTTCCTTACATGTATAGTAAAATATATATATACTGTATATAGGAAAATATATATTTACTATATATCTATAAGTAAATATATAAAAATGTATATTTACTATATAAGGAAATATATATTTTTTTACTATATATAGAAATTTTTTATGTCATGAGAAATATATTCATATATACATATAAATATATATTTGTGTGTGTCAAATATATATTTGTATGTATATATGAATATATTTCTCATGACATATAAAAAAATTTCTATATATAGTAAAAATATACACACACACACACAATGTTTAATCTGGGCACCCCATGGTCAGTCAATGTGTGTGTATATATATTCTATGTATGTGTATATATATGTGTCTGTGTGTGTGTATATATATAAATGTATATTTCTAAGCATGTGATATGGTTTGGATCTGGGTTCCCACCCAAATCTCATCTTGAATTGTAATTTCCAGGTGTTGAGGGAGGCACCTGGTGGGAGGTGATTGGATCATGGGGGCAGTTTTCCCCATGCTGTTCTCATAATAGTGAGTGAATTCTCATGAGATCCGATGGTGGGAGTTTTTTCCTATACTCTCACTTCTCTCTCCTGCTGCCTCGTAAAGAAGGTGCCAACTTCCCCTTTGGCCATGGTTGTAAGTTTCCTGAGACCTCCCCACCCATGCGGTATGGTGAGTCAATGAACCTCTTTCCTTTATAATTAACCAGTCTCAGGGAAGTTCTTTATAGCAGTGTGAACACAGACTAATGCAGTATGTGTGTGTATATACATATATATATATGGAGTGTGTGTATACATATAAATATACATTCATATATACACACATACACATGTGTGTGTCTGTATGCACAGTACTGGTTCTATTTCTCTGTAGAATTTTGATCCCAAATGAACTCCAGTTTATTATTTGACTTGGCTGTTTCTTAGCTATGTGACCTTGGGTTTGCTCTTTACCTTCCCTCCCTGAGCCTGGCTCTTTCTGGGGTCATGTGTCTGTCTACTAAGAAAATGGGATAATTGAGCCAGTTCACCTAGTCTTGTCATAGCTCTCTTGAGCCCAACAATATTCACTTATGAGATAGATGTTTTGGGTTTGTCAAGGATTTTTTACTTTGGAGCCTTTGTTCCTGCTCCTTGCCTCCTACTCAACCTAGTTGTGGACCCATAATTCACCTGCTTAGTTTCTAGTATGTCCTAACCATGAACATTACTGGCTGCTTCATGCTGCCCTGGGAAGAAGACAAAGAACTTCAGGGCTATACAACTATACTAGGATTCCTGCCCGGTCTTCACCAAAACAGTCATATCAACACCTGGCATCTGCACACCAAGTTCTGCCTTGACATTACGGATCTGCTAAGCTCCGGGTCTATTCACATCTTAACTTTGTTAAGGACTGGGCCTCATCTGATACTGGTGTCTCCCTTACAAGACAGAATATATTCAGAACATCTTCCTACTTGAAGTTCTTACAATGAAACAGTACACATCTCATGACCAAGGAATGAAATTGTTCTCAGTATAACTCACTCGCTACTCCTTCCTATGACCTTAAGCCTATGACCTTCCATTATGCTTTCAATTGTGGTTAAACAAAAATAAAATACAAATATCTCTCTGACCATATCCTGGGAACTAAATGATGTTTTTTTACAAAGGTAGGAAAATTAGGGTACTAGTCATCAGAAATAGCAACAAGAGATGCTATTTCTTTCCTGCGTACCTGCAGGAAAGAAGTGCCAGCCCACAATTTAAAGTTGATTTCAGGGAATGAGCCCAAAACTAAATAGGAGAGACTACACTGAAGGTAATATTAAGCCCCAACCCACTCCCAGACCTTCTTATTTCTGGCACATGGAGAAGACTCTACCTCTCTACTTGGAATAATTCTTATTGGCAATCCAATTTCTGAGTGTCATTGCGTGCCCTTCTCCAAGCACACAGGAATGATATGATGACTTCCTGGCAGAAGGCCCGGAGAGTTGTCAGACATCCTGATAAATGGGAATCACTCCTATTCTCGGTGTTTGGCCACACATGTCAGTGCTAACCTTCCACAGTTTCCTGATGCTCATCCTAAATTTCCCCATAACCAGGCACAGAGCCAAGATAGATAACGGAAGCATCCCTGCCCTTTGCTGTGTAAGTCCTGCTCCTTTTAGAATAACATACAATGAGGCTTGTTCACAAAGGTGTGCTGGAGACAGTTCATCCCAGCTTGCAAGAGCTGACTGATAAATTTTCACAAATTTTGTGAGCAGGTTAACATCATCTTGAGAGCTTGAAGTCAGCCATGATGAGATTATTTACACCACAGAAATTGGCAAACGTTACAAATCAGCACTGGTGGTTAAGCGTTTCGCAGCACACCACCACTGGCTACTGAATCAGTGGAATTTTTTAGATACTCAGAGAGGGTCAGAGCTCGAGCTAATTCACTTTTTAATTCTCCCCAGAAAAAAGAAAAAAAAAAAAAACAAAAAACAGGAAAAACAGAAACAAAAGAGTCCTAAAATGTTGGGATTAGAGGGAATGCTAGAGGCTATCTAGTGAAAACACTATGGACAAGAGAGGTGACAAGAATGTAATGCTAACAAGTATGGACAAAGAGAACGAGATCCAGAACCCTGTCTCCAGCCACTGCTCTCTGTAACATCCCACAAAGACTCTACAAAAACAACAGCAAAAGAGAATAATTGCTTTCACTCCACTGTTCCTGCAGTAAATTTTCCCATTTTAAAAATGAAATATTTGATTTTTTTTTTTCTTTTTTTTTTTTTTGAGATGGAGTCTTGTTCTGTCACCCAGCTGGAGTGCAGTGGCGAGATCTTGGCTCCCTGCAACCTCTGCCTCCCGAGTTCAAGCAATTCTCGTGCCTCAGCCTTCTGAGTAGCTGGGACTACAGGTATGTGCCACCACACCTGGCTAATTTTTTTTATTTTTAGTAGAGACAGGGTTTCACCATGTCAAGCCATCTGCCCACCTCAGCCTCCAAAGTGCTAGGATTACAGGCGTGAGCCACCGCCACCAGCATGAAATATTGGATTTTCACCATGCATTTCCTCAACCTGAGAAGCAGCCAGTTCGGTAATTTCCTATAGGTTTTACAGAAAAAGAGCCACTTCTTGCTTCTCTGAAGATTTCTAGGGAGGGAGTGAGAGCTGTTCTCAGCAAGGTGGATTATCTGCCTTCAGGTGATGGGATTATTAAGGTTTCTGGAGTCTTTAAAAGGTTTATGTGAAGGAGAAACCTCTGAGCTCATGCAGCAGTGAATTCCGAGTACCTAAGATGCTGAGAAGATAACGTCCCTGCCTGTCTGCTACTAGCTGACCGGGCACAGCTGTCCTTGGGCTCTGGTGTTGACACCCATGCCTGAGGGACAGTGAGTGACCAGACGGACTGAAGTCTGCAATGCACATCAGAATTCCTGCACCTGAGATTCCTAAATCTTCATCACCCTGGAAGGCTCTGTGGAACTGGGTAGGGAGTAGACTGCTAGTCCCATTTTGTCGTTTGTACAGATAAGGTAGAACTTGTCCACATTTATAAGAAAGGTAAAGTAACCCAGCACTTTGAGAGGCCAAGGCAGGTGGATCACTTGAGGTCAAGAGTTTGAGACCAGCCTGGGCAACATGGCAAAACTTAACGTTGTCTCTACTGAAAACACAAAAATTATCTGGGCGTGGTGGTGCACGCCTGTAATCCCAGCTACTCGGGAGGCTGAGGCAGGAGAATCGCTTGAGCCCAGGAGGCAGAGGTTGTAGTGAGCCGAGACTGTTCCACCGCACTCCAGCCTGGGCAACAGAGCGAGACTCTGTCGAGAGAGAGAGAGAGAGAGATAAAAGGTAAAACTGAAAACTTCTGACCTTATAGATTTATTTAGGGGGAAAAAAAAAAGTCTTGAGAGCATCTTCCAGAATAACAGTGAAGTGTTAATGAGCTAATTAGCACTTGTGCATGGTTTGCTAATAGGTCCTATGGGAACAGAGAACCTTTGGTATGGAGAAGTTTATTCTTGACACTTAGAGTATTAACTATTCAAAGGAAAAAGTTAGGTGTTGGATTATATGAGTGACTTTACTAAAATTTACAATGTATTCTATAAGAAAAGAATTTGAGTTAATTGAGTACATTTGAGTTAATCAAGTCTGAAATCCCTGATGTGCTTAGTTCCCATCCTTGAAGTGAACGTAACCACTGATCATGTTACTTTAAACAGGAGTCAATAGTCATGCAGTGGCAGACACTTTTCAATGTGTCCATAGCATCTAGTAGGATGTAACTAACTTCAGTAAAGCTAATTTTGACTTGGATTTATTTCGGCAAAAGGGAAACACTGTTGAGCTCTGAGGAGTCTGGATTGGTTTGCTGGCTCTTTTCAATTCGAGGTTTGATGAGTGTCTGCTGTATGTCAGGAAACAAGCCAGCTTCTCAAACTGCAAGGTGCATATGAGTCTCCCGGGGATCTGGCTGCTAAAATGCAGATTCCAGTTCACTAAATCTGGAGTGAGGTCTGAGCTTTGGCATTTCAAACAAGCTCTCAGACGATGCCTGTGCTGCTGGCTCAAGGACTAAACTTTAAGCACCAAGGAGCTAAGCACTAGAAATAAAATGAGGAACAAGACCAAGTCTTCACATCGTAAGAGCTTATCAACATATACACAGGCAATTGCAATATGATGTTAGTGCTATGATAGCTATGAGAGAGGTACCAAAGGCACAGGATGCTGAGACACACACACACACAAAAGAGGCATCTAACAGCCAGGGAGGGAGGGGTGCCAAGGAAGTATTCTGAAGAGAAAAGCAGAAACCCATCAGGGATGGCCTTGTCTCTTCGGCTACAGAGTTTAGCATTTAATTGATAAGCACAAAGGAACTACCGAGGGTTACGGTTGAATGGTATACTATGGCTTGAGTTGCATTTAGAAAATCACTTTGGAGCTACTAATGGAAGTTGAAGGGAGACTTTCTTGATTCTTTCCTTATCAGGACCTATTGATTCTACATCCAAATTCTCTTCCAACTCTATTAATATCACTTCTTGCCATCTCCTTTGCTGCCCCTTAAGCCCTGCTACCACCATTTCTTACTTGAATAATGCAGTCATCTATCTTGTTCCCCAACTTTGAGTCTTGCTCCTACAATGCATTTTCCATGCAGCAACCAGAATGATCTGTTTTGAAGGTAGATCAAATCATATCCCTGTCCTGATGAAAACCCTTCAATGGCTCCCCAAGATACTCTAAACTCCCAAATCTACCTATGGCCTATAAAGCTCAACATGATCCTTCCTCCTCTTAGACTATTATTCCCTTCACTTTAGACTGTCCAGCCACAACAGCCTAGTACCTGTTCTTCAAGCACACCAACGGGAACCTGCCTCAGAACCTGCCTCTACTTGCTGTTCTTCCTACCCACAACGCTCTTCCTTCAGATCTTCTAAGACTGGCTCTTTTTCATCATCATTCAGGTCTCTGCTCAGATGTTACTGGCTCAGACAACTCTATTCTGAATATCTACCCCTTCAGTTACCTTCTATCCCATTATCTTGTCTTTCAATTGGTATCTGGAATTTTCTTGTTTAATGTGTTATTTAGACACTTACATACACAGACATACACACACACACACTCTCTCTCTCTCTCACCTATTATCATAGTATATGTTCAGTGACAACAGACACTGTCTCTTTTGTTTACTGCTATATCCCTAACCCCCAGAATAATGCATATGGTAGATGCTCTATAAGTATTTGTTGAATGAATGGGTTTGTTGGAGGTAAGATGGGTGCCAGGGAAACCTAGTAGAAGCTTTTGAAGTCATCCATGCAAGAATAGAGAAAGCCTAAGCTAGGGTTTTGGTAACAGAGATGGGGAGGTAATTTGGTTGAGAAATATTTAGGAGGTAGAATCAATAGGACTTGGTAATGGAAAAAAGAGGGAGCATATGAAGGAAGGAAGAAATAAAGATGATTTCTCTCTTACACATCTAGTGAATGGTGGTGCTACTAAGTTAGATGGAGAATCCAAGAAGTAGAAACTGATTAAATCAATTATGGATATGATACATTTGAGGTTCCTCTGGAACATCTAGACGGAGATGGATATATGGGTCTGGAGCTTGGGAGACATGTCTGCACTTACATAAATTGGGAGTTGGTATCCAGCTAGTAATTGCTCAGAAAGAATATACATAAGAAGAAGATAAGTACACAACAGACAAAACCTCGAGGTACGCCAACAATTAGAAGATTGATGAAGGAAGTGGAGCCCACAAAGGAATAGTCAGATAGAGATGAGGAGAACCAGAACATTTTTCTATGTGTCACAGAAGCCAAGGGAACATAAAAGTTTGAAGGAGGCAGGAGTGATTAATGGTGTTAAATTTAGCAGAGAGATCAAGGAAGATAATGAATAGAAAGTGCCTATTGGATTTGGCAATTAGGTGCTCATGGGCTCCTAACATTCAGTAGAACTGTGTAGGTGGAAGTCAAATTTCAGCATAATGAAGATGGAATTGGAGGTGAAGAGATTATTAAAAAATAATTCTTGAGACAGACTCTTGCTCTGTTGCCCAGGCTGGAGTGCAGTGACAAGATCTTGGCTCGCTACAACCTCCACCTCCTGGGTTCAAGCAGTTCTCCTGCCTCAGCCTCCTGAGTACCTAGGACTATAGGCATGTGCCACCACATTCTGCTAATTTTTGTATTTTTAGTAGAGACAGGGTTTCACCGTGTTAGCCAGGATGGTCTTGATCTCCTGACCTCATTATCCACCTGCCTCAGCCTCCCAAAGTGCTGGGATTACAGGTGTGAGCCACCATACCTGGCTAAAAAATAATTCTCTCAAGAAGTTTGAATGAGAATGGAAGAAGAAAGAACAGCAACTGAAGAGGTCATGGGAAGGCTTTTTGGGGGATTTTTTAATGATAGAAGTAACTCAATTACTGTATGTTTGTGCTCTAAGGATAAAAAGTCCTTGAAGAGGAGGAGGTTGAATATAGGAGAGGAGAGATAAGTGATGGAGTAAGATCAAGAGAAATGGGAGAGGAGGACAGAGGATGGGGCTTAGGACACAGTTGGTGGCATCAGGCTTCAGCAGAGACAGGGATACTTTATGCCCTCGGTTAAGAGAGAAAGGTGAAGCAAGATAGGTAAATGATACTAAATAAGTATAATGACTTCAGTTTCTCAATAAAATAGGCAATAGGAAAGCAGTTTAGATTTTTTACCATAAGAAGCAATAGAACAAATGAGAGCCAAGAAGTTATGTCCTGGCAGCCTGAGCATAATGTCCTGGAATAAGCGGACTGGAGGCAGGAAGACTCAGGAGGAGATTCTTCCAGCCAGGCATGACCAGCAATAAAGAAGAACCAGGAAGACTCGTAATGTTTTGGGGGAGGCAGAGAGCGCAACACCTCATCACCCTCCTCTGGGGCATATACAGCCATACCTCGGAGATAGTGGGTTTGGTTCCAGACCACTGCGATAAAATTAATATTGCAATAAAATGAGTCACACAAATTTATTAGTTTCCCAGTACATATAAAAGTTATGTTTATAATATGCTGTAGTCTATTAATCATGTAATAACATTATGGTTAAAAAAATGACAATAGACACACTTTAATTTTAAAATACTTTATTGTTAAAATATGCTAACGATCATCCCAGCCTTCAGCAGTCATAGTCTTGTTGCTGGTGAAGGATCTTGCCTTGATGTTGATGGCTGCTGACTGATCAGGGTGGGGGTTGCTGAAGGTAGGGGTGACTGCGGCAATTTCTTAAAATAAGACAATAATGAAGTTCAGTGGACTCTTCATAAAAGATTTATCTATAGCATTCAATGTTGTTTGATAGGATTTTACCCACAGTAAAACTTTCAGAATTGGAGTTAATCCTCTCAAACCCTCCACTGCTTTATCAAATAACTGCATGTAATATTCTAAATCCTTTGTTGTCCTTAAGATATTCATGGCATCTTCACCAGGAGTGGATTTTATCTGTAGAAACCACTTTCTTTGCTTATTCATAAAAAGCAGCTCCTCATATGTGCACATTTGATCATGAGATTGCAGCAATTGAGTCACATCTTTGGGCTCCACTTCTAATTCCAGTTCTCCTGTTATTTCTACCACATCTGTAGTTACTTCCTCCACTGAAGTCTTGAACCCCTCAAAGTCATCCATGAGCATTGGAATCAACTTCTTCCAAACTCCTGCCAGTGTTGATATTTTGTCCTCCTCCCATGAATCATGAATGTTCTTAATGGCATCTAGTATGGTGAATCCTTTTCAGAAGGTTTTCAATTTTCTTTGCCCAGATCCATCAGAGGAATCACTATCTATAGTAGCTATAGCCTTATGAAATGTATTTCTTAACTAGTAAGACTCAAAAGTCAAAATTACTCCTTGATCCATGGGCTAGGGATTGGATGTTGTGTTAGCAGACACGAAGACGACATTCATCTCCTTGGACATCTCCACTGGAACTCTTGGATGACTAGGTGCATTGTCAGTGAGCAGTAATATTTTGAAAGGAATTTTTTTTCTGAGCGCTAGTTCTCAACAGTGGGTTTGAAATATTCAGTAAGCCATGCTGTAAACAGATGTGCTGTCACCCAGGCTTTGTTGTTTTGTTTTAGAGCACAGGCAGAGTAGATTTAGCATGATCCTTAAGAACCATAGGAGGCCCAGGTGGGCAGATCATGAGGTCAGGAGAACGAGACCATCCAGGCTAACACAGGGAAACCCCATCTCTACTAAAAAAAAAATACAAAAAAGTTAGCCAGGCATGGTAGCAGGCGCTTGTAGTCCCAGCTACTCGGGAGGCTGAGGCAGAAGAACGGTGTGAACCCGGGAGACAGAGCTTGCAGTGAACAGAGATCACTCTCCAGCCTGGGTGACAGAGCAAGACTCAGTCTCAAAAAAAAATAAAATAAAATAAAAACTCTAGGATTTCTCCAAATGGTAAATGAGTATTGGCTCCCACTTAAAGTCACCAGCTGCATTAGCCCCTAACAAGAGAGTCAACATGTCTTTTGAAACTTTGAAGCCAGGCATTGACTTCTCTCTACCTGTGAAAGTCCTAGATGGCATCTTCCTCCAACAGAAGACTGTTTCCTCTGCACTGAAAATCTGTTGTTTAGTGTCGCCACCATAATCAATTATCTTCTTCCTTTTTTTTTTTTTTTTTAACAATGCTCAAATTTATTTGTTCATTTATGGATTTTTGTTGGGTTTTTTTTCCAACTTTTATTTCAGATATAGGGCATATATGTGCAGGTTTGTTACACGAATGGGTGTATTGTACCCAGGAGTCAGCACAGTACCCAACAGGTACTTTCTCAGCCCATACCCTCTTCTCTCCCTCCTGCCTCTAGTAGCCAGCAGTGTTTATTATTTCCATGTTTATGTCCATGGGTGCTCAATATTTAGCTTCCACTTATAAGTGAGAGCATGTGGTATTTGGTTTTCAGTTCCTGGGTTAATTCACTTAGGATTATGGCCTCCAGCTCCAACTGTGTTGCTGTAAATGACATGATTTCATTCTTTTTAATGGTGGCACATCATCAGTTATCTTAGACTTTCTGGATGACTTGCTGCAGCTTTTATATCAGCATTTGCTGTCTCACCTGGCACTTTGATGTTATGGAAATGGCTTCTTTCCTTAAACCTCATGAACCAACTTCTGCTAACTTCAAACTTTTCTTCTGCAACTTCCCCACCCCTATTAGTCTTCATAGAACTGGAGAGAGAGAGAGTTTTGCTCTGGATTAGGCTTTGGCTTAGGGGAATGTTGTGGCTGGTTTGATCTTCTATCTACTAAAACTCTCCACGACAGCAATAATGCTCTTTTGCTTTCTTATCATTTGTGTGTTCACTGGAATCGCACTTCTAATTTCCTTCAAAAGTTTTTCCTTTGCCCTGACAACTTGGCTACCAGCTTTGCACAAGAGGCCTAGCTTTCAACCTATTTCAGCTGTCAACATGCCTTTCTCACTAAGCTTAATCATTTCTAGGTTTTGATTTAAAGTGAGAGACCTGTGACTCTTCGTTTCACTTGAACACTTAGTGGTCATTTTAGGGTGACTGATTGGCCTAGTTTCAATATTGTTGTATCTCAGGAAATGGGGAGGCCCAAGGAGAGGAAGAGAGACATGGGGGAATGGCTAGTCAGTGGAGCTGTCAGCACACACACAACATTGATTAAGTTGCCATCTTAAGTGTGTATGGTTCATGGCACCCCAAAACAATTACAATAGTAACATCAAAGATCACCTGTCACTGATATAATAATAATGCAAAAGTTTGAAACGTTGTGAGAATTATCAGAATGTGACACAGAGACACAAAGTGAGAACATGCTGTTGTAAAAATGGCACCAATAGACTTGCTCAATGCAGGGTTGCCACAAACCTTGAATTTGCATTTAAAAAAAAAAAAAATATCTGCAAAGCACACACAGAGAAAAAAACAAGGTATGCCTATACAGCATTATAACATGAAGACTTGAAATTCATACCAGACACAAAATAACCATTGACTTTACTTCCTACCCTATCAGGCTTCTTCCCTTATCTATTCAAATGTCTGAGTAGAGGTATGTGGAGAAAAGAGTTAACATGGTGGGGCGCGGTGGCTCACACCTATAATCCCAGGACTTTGGGAGGCCGAGGTGGGCAGATCATGAGGTCAGGAGATTGAGACCATTCTGGCCAACATGGTGAAACACCATCTCTACTAAAAATACAAAAATTAGCACATGCCTGTAATACCAGCTACTCAGGAGACTGAGGCAAGAGAATCACTTGAACCCAGGAGGCGGAGGTTGCAGTGAGCTGAGATCACACCACTGCACTCCAACCTGGCGACAGAGTGAGACTCTGTCTCAAAAAAAAAAAAAAAAAAAGAAAGAAAGAAAAGAAAAGAGTTAACATATCTGATCTGAGACTACTACCCTTGGAAAGGTCTGCTTGCAAGGTTGGTGTCTTGAAACTTGACACTCAAACGTTCCTTAAATGGTAAGGAGGTTTATAGTGCCTGCCCATGCAAACAATGTGGTTTATGCTAAACACCTGCTTTCCTTCTAGGAGCCTGGAATTTTGGTGTGAGCCACGCAATAGGCGTCTATGTGACCAGCCCCCAACAAAAAACCTTGGGAGTCTCCAGGGGAACTCCCTGGGCAGAAACATCACACACATGTTGCTGCATTTTCACTGATGGGTTAAGATAAGAGTGAGCTCTAAGAGACCCCTCGTAGGAGGGAGAGAGAATAAGGAAGCCTGGAGGGGCTTCCTCTAGAATCTGTGTGTGGATTCCTTCAGAGCTGCCTAATTTCTTTTTCCCTTACAATTGGATGTGTACCCTTATTACATTATTGCAATAAATCTCAATTATACACTGAGTCCTGCGAGTGCTTCTAACACATCTCTGAATATAGGGGCTTTGCGGACCTCTGACACAACGTCTGTCCCTGCCTCCCACTGTGGTGTCCCCTCCCACTTACTCTGTCACCAAATGCGATCCAGCTCCCATCCACACCACTTCACTGAAACAGTATTTACCATGGATGTCTCTGCCAAACAAGATCACGTGAGTTGTAAGTGTCAGGGCACTGTAGCTACGTCGAGCATGTCAGAATGGCTTTCCAGCCCTCTGGATCATGTGCTTTCAGGTGTGATTCAAAACACGTCTCAGTTTCTTCAGAAAACCAGAGGGTCCTTACTGAAGAGCAGGCCCACCACCTAAAGGCTAAAATGTAGCTGTCATGACTTCAATGAATGCTGGCTAATTGATCCAAACCCTACAACAGGAGCCAGCGGGCTGTAGCCAAAATCAGCCCAGTGCCTGTTCAAGTAAAGTTTTATTGGAACACAGCCATGTCCATCTGTTACTTAGTGTCCATGGCTACTTTATCTCTACAACAACAAGGTTGAGTAGTTTCAAAGAAGAAGAGTCCCAGTGACCACCAAAGCCTAGAGTGCTTACTAACTGGCCCTTTACAGAAAATGCTAGCTGACCTTGCCTTAGACGGACAGATTAAAAGTTCTGCAGAATAAGACGGAGAAAAGAAGATAAAAAAGATAGGCGTTATTCATTCTACCCGTTTGCCTCCACCTGGATTTTGAGACTTATTTCCACATTTTCTGGATTGTCTGACTCAAAAAAATGTAACCTTAAGCAAGAGAGGAAGTCACAGGAAATCAGAAGCCCTTTTCTCTGCTTGGTAAAAAGCTCTTGCTCAAACAGTATGAACTGCCACATATTCGATTTATTCATTCAATAAATGTCTACGGAGCAGCAACTCCATGTGAAGCACTGTGCTGGGTAATCTGGCAAAGCACAGAGATAAACCAGACACGATCCCTGCTCTCCAGGGGCTCCCAATCCAGGCTGTGAGCACTTTGAGGGCAGCAGCCATGGTCTGTTCACACTCGTGCCCCTGGTGCAGAACTCTCAGTGCACCTGTACTAAGTAGGAGCCAACAACTGCGTGCTGCTCCCTGCACTGATGAAATGGGAAAGACAAATACAAGAGTGGCCCTTAACCTCTAGCCTTTTCCTTTGCTTTTATTTTTTAAACTGATAAATAATAATTGCACATAGGCATGGGGTACAGTGATGTATTAATACATGCAATGTATGGTGATAAGGTACGGGTAATTAGTATATCTTTAGTATCCTCTCTTGTAGCTACTGGAAACTATATACTATGCTGTTGCTGCTGCTGTTATTATTTGAGATGGAGTCTCACTCTGTCGCCTAGGCTAGAGTTCAGGGCACGATCTCGGCTCACTGCAACCTCCGCCTCCCAGGTTCAAGCAATTCTCCTGCCTCAGCCTCCTGAGAAGCTGGGATTACAGGCGTGTGTCACCACACCTGGCTGATTTTTATATTTTTAGTAAAGATGGGGTTTCACCATGTTGGCCAGGCTGGTCTCAAACTCCTGACCTCAGGTGATCCACCCACCTTGGCCTCCCAAAGTGCTGGGATTATAGGCGTGAACCACTGTGCCTGGCCTACTGTGTTATTATTAACTCCAGTCATCCTAAGGTGCTATAGAACACAGAACCCAATTCCTCCTGTTTAACTGTTTGTATCCTTTAACAAATCTCTTCCTATCCCTCCTTCCCCTTCCCTTCCCAGTCTCTAGTATCCTCTGTTCTACTTTTTCTTCTGTGAGATCCCCTTTTTTTAGCTTCCACGTGTGAGTGAGAACATGGGTCCAACCTCTAGCCTTGACCTAGGTCAATTATTCAAAATCCATTGTATACCAACATATTCTCAGGTTGAATAAAATGTGTTTTTTAAAAAGCTTTCAACTTTCGTTTTGTTTTATTTTGAGATGGAGTCTTGCTCTGTAGCCCAGGCTGGAGTGCAGTGGTGTGATCTTGGCTCACTTTAACCTCCGCCTTCCAGTTCAAGCAATTCTCCTGCCTCAGCCTCCTGAGCAGCTGGGTCTACAGGCACATGCCAACACACCCAGCTAATTTTTTGTATTTTTAGTAGAGACGGGGTCTCACTATATTGGCCAGGCTGGTCTCAAACTCCTGACCTCAAGTGATCTGCCTGCCTTGGCCTCCCAAAGTGCTGGGATTGATTACAGGCATGAGCTACCACACCTGGCCTCAACTTTTATTTTTGATACAAGAAGTCATATGTAGACTTGTTACATGAGAACACTGTGTGATACTGAGGTCTGGAGTATAGATCTGTCACCCTGATAGTGAGCATAGTACCTGATAGCCAGTTTTTTTACCACTTATCACTCTGCCTTCACCCTCTAGTACTACACAGTATCAACCGTTCCCACATGTTTATGTCTATGTGTGCTTAATACTTGGCTCCCATTTATAAGTGAGAACACGTGGTATTTGGTTTTCTGTTCCTGCATTAATTTCTTTAGGATTATGACTCCAGCTTCAACCATGTTGCTGCAAAAGACATGATCTCATTCTTTTTTATGGCTTCATTATATTCCATGGTGTATATGCACCACATTTTCTTTATCCAGTCTACCATTGATGGGCTCCCGGGTTGATTCTATGTCTTTGCTATTGTGAATAGTGCAGCAATGAGCATACAAGTGCATTTGTCTTTTTGGTAGAATGATTTGTTTTCTTTGGGGTATATACTCAGTACTGGGATTCCTAGGTCAAATGGTAGCTCTGTTTTAAGTTCTTTGAGAAATCTCCAGACTGTTTCCACAGTGGCTAAACTAATTTACCTTCCCACCAATAGGATAGAAGTAGTGCCTTTTCTCCACAGTCTCACCAGCATCTGTTAATTTTTGACTGTTTAATAATAGTCATTCTGACCAGCATGGGGTGGTATCTCACTGTGGTTTTGATTTGCATTTCTTTCACGATTAGTGATGATGAGCATTTTTTATATACTTGTTGGCAACTTGTATGTCTTCTTTTGAGAAGTAACTGTTCATGTCCTTTGCCCATTTTTTAATGGGATTATTTAGTGTTTGCTTGTTGATTTGTTTATGTTCCCTATAGATTCTGGATCTTAGGCCTCTGTTGGATGCACAGTTTGTGAATATTTTCTTCCATTCTGTAAGTTGTCTGTTTACTCTGTTGATGGTTTCTTTTGCTCTGCAGAAGCTCCTTACTTTAATTAGGTCCCATTTGCTATTTTTGTTTTTGTTGCAATTGTATTGGGGGACTTAGCCAAAAATTCTTTGCCAAGGCCAGTGTCATGAAGAATATTCCCTAGGTTGTCCTCCAGGATTTCTATAGTTTGAGATCTTACATTTGGAGGGTTTTCTCTTTGTTTTCGTTGTTGTTTTTTAAAAGGGCCCTCGCTATGTTGCCCTAGCTGGTCTCAGACTCCTGGGCTCAAGCAATCCTCCCATCTCAGCCTCCCAAATTGCTGGGATTACAGGTGTGAGTCACTAAGCCTGGCCTGAGTTAATTTTTGTAGATAGTGAAAGACAGGGTTCCAGCCTCAGTCTTCTGCATATGGCTAGCCAGTTATTCCAGCACCATTTATTGAAAAGGGGAGTCCTTTGACCATTGCTTGTTTTTGTTGGCCTTGTCAAAGATTAGATGGTCATAGGTATGGCTTTATTTCTGAGTTTTCTATTCTGTTCCATTGGCCTATATGTTTTTGTAACAGTACAAAGCTGTTTTGGGTACTGTGGCTTTAGAGTATACTTTGAAGTAGGGTGGTGTGATGCCCCTGGCTTTGTTTTGTTTTTTTTGCTTAGGATTGCTTTGGCTATTTAGACTCTTTTTTGGTTCCATATGAATTTTAGAATAGTTTTTTCTAATTCTGTGAGAAATAACATTGATGGTTTGAGAGGAGTAGCACTGAATCTGAAAATTGCTTTAGGCAATGTGGCCATTCTTATGATATTGATTCTTTCAATCCATGAGCAAGGAATGTTTTTTCCATTTATTTGTGTCATATCTGATTTCTTTTAGCAGACAAAACTTTCAGTAAAATTCAACATGCCTTCATGACAAAAAAAAAAAAACAAACACCTCAACAGACAAGGCATTTAAGGAACATACCTCAAAATAATAAGAGCCATCTTTGACAAACCCACAGCCAACATCATACTGAATGGGCAAAAGCTCAAATCATTCCTCTTGAGAACTGGAAGAAGACAAGGATGCCCAGTCTCACCACTCCTATCCAACACAGTACTAGAAGTCCCAGCCAGAGCAATCAAGCAAGAGAAAGAAATAAAAGGCATCCAAATAGGAAAAGAAGCCAAACTGTCTTTGCTCACGATATGATTCTATACCTAGAGAATCCTAAAGACTGCCAACGGGCTCATAGAATTGATAAACAACTTTAATAAAATCTCAGGATACAAAATCAATGTAAAAGATCAGCATTTCTACACACCAGCAATATCCAGGCTGAGAATGAAATCAAGAACACAATCCCACTTACAATAGCCACACAAAAAATGAAGTGCCTAGGAATACAGCTAACCAAGAAGGTGAAAGGTCTCTACCAGAAGAAATACAAAACACTGCTGAATAAAATGTCTTGTACATAGGTCCTTTTAAAAATATATTTAATCAGTTTTGATTACTAAATGTATTTCCATTTAAAAGCACTACTGAATACCAAGTACTATGGACTGAATATTTGTGTCCTCCCAAAATTCCTATGTTGAAGGCTTAACCCCTAGAGTGATGGTATTTGGAGATGGGACCTTTGGAAGGTAATTAGGGTTAGATGATGCCATGAGGGCAGGGCCCTGGTCTGATGAGATTAGCGCCCTTATAAGAGGAGACACTGGAGAGTTTGTGTGTGCACTCCTTTGCCCAAAGTCCTCTCTCTTCTCTCTCTCTGTGCCTCTGTATGCACACAAAGAGGAGAAATCATCATGTGAAGACACAATGAGATCATTGCTACCTGCAAGCCAGGAAGAGGGCCTTCACTTGAACCCAACCATGCTGACACCCTGATTTCAGACTTCCAGTCCACAAAACTGTGACAAAAAAAATCCCTGTTGTTTAAGTCATGCAACCTATGGTATTTTGTTATGGCAGTATTATTTACAGCCCTCAGGGACAGAAGAAAAGTCAAGTGGGAATTTTAAAGTTGTGACTTATCTGTATATTTGATTTTATGTACTTGCTGTATTGTCTCATTTATTTGAGTCATTAGCAATTTAGAAAGCTTTCTATAGCATTGTTGTAAATAATGATTTATTAAACACCAATGTTGATTCTTAAAGGAAAGAATTCTAATTTTAAAAAACAAAGAAAGAAGAAAGGAACACAATTGGATATACAGAGTTTATAAAATACAGCTCATAAAATGGCTGGTCTTTAAGTTTCTGGGCTGTGAGAGAGTCAAAAGTGCATATCAAGCACTACTTTCTCTCATTTCTTGTTAGTTTATAGAAAATGTAATTCCTAAAGCTCTACTAGAACAGGTAAGATTAAGTCAAACTTGCATAAGATCCAAATATCCGTGAATAGCTTCTATAAATCTTTCAGAATAGTTTTCTTTGGAAGAGAGGGATTGTCTAGGTCAGAAAAATTAATTTGATCCTCAAAAAATTTAAATTTATTCCATCACCTAAACAGCATATCTGGATTTGGCCGGATGCCTCCTTACCTTGCTGGGGATTTGTCCATAGAGACAAAGTAAAAGTGATTCATAGCCATAAGCATTCAGGAGCCTGCAGAGAGCTACCACCACAGTAAATCAATGAAATGTCTATTTCCCACAGCTGGAATGTTTTGTCAGTGTGAGAAATAAAGCCTTGGCCCCTGGAAATCACTTATTTCTTCTCATCTGAATAATACCAGCTCTGTCCAGGGCTCGGCCTTGCACTTGCCTGGGGAATATGATGCAAATCTCTGGGAGGAAATGCTCCCCACTCCAAGAATCACCTCCAGTCACAGGATGATCCCTGGGATTTCACTCAGGGAGAGCCTTGGTGATCTGGGCTGGAAGAGATGGAAAGGAGAACAGGTCTGGTTACTCATCTGGGCTGGAATCTCCTTGAGAGCTGCCCCCTGACAGCCCATGGCATCTTTGGGCAGCTCTGACTCAAACAGCGCCATCTTCATACTGGGCAAAAAAAGTCCCTGTACTTTTCACCCATTGTTCCTATTTCTTCCTCTTGGCACCATGCTATTGAACAGGGCTGCCCCTTTCCTAAAAGGCATTCCACATGAGAGTGGAAGGTAGCCCTCCCTCTGCTCTTCACTCTTCCCCGAACCAAATGTATCCCATTATGTCTAGGTGTCTCTTAAAGAGAGAAGCCCAGAACTACACGTAAAGACCTCAGGAAGCCTGATCCCCGTGGAGTCGGACTGGGATTTACACCTCCTCCTTGGTATGTGTTCATATGAATGCAGCCTGAAATTATACAGCTTCTTAAGGCAGTCACATTGTACCATTAACTCTTTTTACAATTTGCGTAGAATAACCTAACCCAATTAAATATATGATTACATTAAGAAGCAATTCCTTTAGCGTGCAAAGGCCCCTAGAAGAGTTTACATATAACCTTATAGAGAGAAGCCTGATTCTGAATTGATTTCTCAAATCTATTTTTCCGTCAGCCATCTGACAATCAGGCACTCGATCTGCGGGAAGAAACAGTACTCGATCTGCGGGAAGAAGAGGTAGATTTTGTGAGAACTGGGGAAGTCAGGCCTATGGGATACCACACAGGACAGAATGAAGGGAAGGAAAGAAACGACACAAAAAGAGGAGGTGGGATGGTGTCAAGGGAAGAGTTCAACTTTTCTATAGTTGTTCCAGGGTTTAAAATTGCCTGAGCCGGCAAATCCACTATTTACCCTTTTCCTTGCAATGAATTCTGTAAGAGCAGAAATGCAGTCGCAGTCATGCAGTCGGCCTTCTCGGATGGAAAAGGGATTGTTCCCATTGGTGTGTTCAGCAACTTCAAATTTCACCCCCTCTTCTGGCAGGTTCTAAGCCACTTTATTGTCCCTTTAAGCCTTTTAAAAATGATCTTTACTTTTCCCCTAATCAATCTAGTCATAAACAGCTGCATGACTCCTTAGCCAAGGAATTAATCATGACAGGGGTGGGCATGGCGGGGAGCACGGACAAACCAGAAAAACTGCCTAAGTAGCCTGAACAGCAGCTGTTGCATCAGACTCCCAGCATTACAGAGTTAGAAGAACATCTGAGTCACCAAACCACTGATTTTGCATGTTTTTCATGGAAAACTAGAAAGACACGGTGCAGTGAGGTGGGGCGACTTTGCTACAGTCTGGCAACTAGCGGAATAATCAGAGAAAGGAGGGAAGAAAACGAATATATTCTGAGCACCTCCAGGCACAGGCTGGGTGCTTTCCATGTATTTAACTCTCACACTAACCTTGTGAATATGCATTGCAATGCTCTTTGCATAAGTGAGCTCACAAAAGTTAAGCCCACAGACCTTGCCCAAGGTCACACAGCCAATGGGTAGATGAATGAGATTTGAACCACCTCAAAGCCCATCATATTTCAACCTTACTACACAGACCCCTTAAAGCCATGAGAAATGCATCTGCAGCCATTTGTTCCATTTGCTTCTTGGTTTGTTAAACTTTAACGCCACATGCTGAAACCCACAGATGCAACTATATAATCCTATAGCAATGAGAAATACAAAGAGGCAATGTTAGGAAAAGGCTCCATATCACCAATGTTATACAGCCTGCAAATAACAGTTTGCCTCTCCAAGCTAAACAGCCACCATGGAGTGAGCAGCAAGAGAAAATCAAGAGTTCCATATCATGTCTAGGAGCATCTTTTAACACGTTTGCAAACAAATGTATCACTGGGTTTGTTGCCCAACTTACATCTCATTTCTGTGCATAGAAAAGATGCAACTTAGCCATGTTTGCTTGGCCAGGTGAAGCCTGGAGGTGTAGGTCACATGGGTGGAAAAGCACAAAAAGCCAGTGTGAGCTAAGTTTGGAGAGATGCTGGGATCAGTAAACTAGGGGATGTTTCATCCCCCAGTGAAAACATGGCTGACAGCCCTCCCAAGGGACAGTTTGGAAAGCACAGGTCAATAGAGAAGCCTTAGGCGAATTAGTGACTATGAAGCAGTAACCAGTTGATTCTAAACACTTATCCCTACAAGGAAAAAAAAAAAAAAAGGCAATTTGGTCAGGCCTTTGACGCTTACAGATTTCTAGGGTAAGTTTAATGGCACCTGTGTCTCCTTGTGATTCTTCCTTACTGGAAAACACTAAGGATCTCAAACAGTATGCTTACACTATGATATACCCCCTAGCTCACCTGACAACAGACAAACTGTGCAAGAAGAAGAAAACTAGAAGTCATAGATTAAAAAATAAGATAAACATCTCTGTGGAGCTGTTGAAACACAAAGTGATCAGGGCTGAGGACAGAAGATACAGGCTACGAAGCCCAAAAGCAGGAGAGGCGGCAAATGGCTCCGTCTCTCAAAGGAAGGCGTCTCAGTCTTCTTGGGCTGCTGTAACAAAATACCAGGTCGGTGGCTTACACATGTATCTCCCCACACCTGTGAAAACTGGAAGTCCCAGATCAAGTCTGGCAGGGGTCAGTGTCTGGTAAGGGCTCTTCTTCTGGCTTGCACACAGCCACCTTCTTTACCATGTCATCACATGGCCTTTTCTCTGCACTCATGCCAGGGTTGAAAGAGAGAACACAAGCTCTCTGCTGTCTCTTTTGATAAGGGCCCCACCATTATGACCTCAATTAATCTTAACTACAAATATAGCCATACTAGGGGTTAGGGCTTCAACGTATGAATTTTGGAGGGGCACAAACATTCAGCCTATAACAGAAAAAAAAAATGGCCTCTGCTTCACCGTTGGAATCAGGGGTAAGAAGAGGACTTGGGTTCCAGACTCATGAAAAGAGGCTAAGAAACAAAGCCACCAATCTGCTGTCTGAGATGAAACTAGAGACTCGTGGATCAGGAATTAGGACACTGGTTTGTATCATTTCCAATGTTTCCATGGAGTGGGAACCCCAAAATACCATCCTAAGACTTGAATCTGGACTAAGAGCCTGAGAGGTCAGATGAAGGCAGGAGCAAAATCATAAAACTCTAGATATGAAAGCAAAGCGAGCAGAAATAAACACAAACCCTCACTGAAGACGACCCTGTAGGCACCTTAATGAAGATTCTTATTTGTTGCCGCCACTGCTGCTTCCAAACATCTTGAGAAGGGTGATTAAGTAGTGTGTTGATTTTCACGCTTATTTTAGAATATGTGCATTTTCATGTGATAATTTATCTTTAAGTCCTTAAACTGCATCCTACAAGTTTTGATCTGTCATATTTTCATTATGATCCAGTTCAAGATATATTTAATTTTTCATTGTCATTTTCTTTGCTACATGAGTTATTTGTCAGAGTATTCTTGATCTCCAAACATAAGAGATTTTGAGTCCTTTTTTCTGTTGTTGTTGTTTTTTTGCTTAATTTATGCTGGATTGGAGAGCATGTTCTGTATGATCTCAATCCTTTTAAATATGCTGAGACTTCTTTTAAGGTCCAAGATAATTTTAACAAACAACAGCTCCTATGTTTGAAAACTTAAAATGCACTCTTAAATCATGCATATGTTGAAGACATAATAATGAAATCATAAAATCTTTTTATATAAACTACAATGAAAATATTGTGTATTAAAATTTCTGAGTGCAGTGTAGGTTGTACTTAGAGAACAATTTAGAACTCTAAGTACATTCAGCAAGATCAAAGCAAATAAGAAAAAGATTGAAAATTAAAAATTAACTCAAAGGGCTAGTAAAAGAATGAGAGAAGAAAGTAAAGTAAATAAGAACAGAGAATATTAAAATAGAAAATTTCTGAGTGCAGTGTAGGTTGTACCTGGAGAGTAATTTAGAACTTTAAATACATTCATCAAGATTGAAACAAATAAGAAAAAGACGGAAAATTAAAAATTAACTCAAAGAGCAAGTAAAAGAATGAGAGAAGAAAGTAAGTAACAGAGAAAATAGAAAACAAAGAGACAACTGAGAAGATAAAAAATCTAAAAACTGGTTCTTTAAAATAAGAAAAATCTCTATCAAAAATGATTTTTTTAAATACTGTTTTTAAAAAATAAATAATAACAATAGGGAAGATAGTAAAAATAGAGAAAAAAGCACACAAAACTAAGGCTAGAGTACAGATTTTTTAAATCATAAGAAGATATTATATAAATTTTAATACAAATAAATTTGAAGGGTAGGATAAAATAATTTTTGAAAGAAAACAGCGTAACAAAATTGACTCAAGAATAAAGATAGGCCAGACTCAGTGACTCACACCTGTAATCCCAGCACTTCACAAGGCCAAGGCAGGATGATCCCTTGAACCTAGGAGTTTGAGACCAGCCTAGGCAACATAGGGAGACTCCACCTCTACAAATAATGAAAAATTAGCCAGGCATGGTGGTGCATGCCTGGAGTCCCAGTTACTTGGGAGGCTGAGGTGGGAAGATTGCTTGAGCCTGGGAGGTCAAGGCAGCAGTGAGCCATGATGGCAGCCACTGCACTCCAGCCTGGGCAACAGAGCAAGACCCTGTCTCAAAATAATTTTTTAAATAAACATAAATCTTAGCCAGGAGTGGTGGCACACATTTATAGTCCCAACTACATTGAAGGCTAAGGCAAGAGAATTGCTTGAGCCCAGGAGTTGGAAGCTACAGTGAGCTATGACCATACCGCTACACTCCAGCCTGAGCAACAGAGCAAAACCTCATCTTAGACAAAATAGAAGAGAGAATAAAGATAAATCCTGACAAAAATCAATAATTATTAAATAAATTGCATTAGTAACCAAAAGTTTCCCCATCACTCTCAATTCCTGAAAGAAAAAAAAAGACCCCAGGTCCATGTGGTTTTACAGGCAAGTTTACCCACCTTGAGGACAAATAACGTCTGTCTTACACAAGTTGTATCAGAGACTAGAAAAAGACAAAAATCTATTATATTGTTTTGATCCAAAATATTGTGAGAAATTAAAGGCCATACTCATTTATAAATATTGGCACAAAAAATATAAAGAAAATGAAGTTTATAAATGTCAACATAAAATAACAAAAGACTACCAATCAAATTTAATTCATCAGTTTATCCTAGTAATAAAAGAATATTTCAATATCAGAAAATGAAGTTATATAATAAAATATACTTAACACTGATTAATGAGAAAACAATATGATAAAAAAGCATAGCATTTAACACACATTTATGAAAAAATAGTCCCTTTACAAATTAGGAGTAAAAGAAAATATCTGTTGGGGGCCGCACCGGGGGTGGTGGAGAATGAAAGAACACACACAAAGACAAAGACACACAGAGAACATGGCGGCCGCACTCAGAGCCTCCGCCTCACTTTATTTATACTCTATAAACTTCACGTCAGCAGAAAGAATGTAATGCAAAACAAACTTTCTTTTCTTACATGTAACTTTCTACTTAGTACTTTGTTTCTATATTCTTACTTATCTACCTGCCTTCTTGGCGCCTACGGGAGTTCATTAAAAGTTCAGTTGGTGCTACTGTCCTTGAGCCTTATCTATTCTTAGCATACTGTTTTTAAAGGCCTCTGCAAATATCCTTAATATCAAGTACATAGCAAAAATGTATTCATTTCTTAGGGCAGCTGTGCCGAATTACCACAAACTGGGTGGCTTAAAATAACCGAAATTTATTGTTTCACAATTCTGAAAGCTAGAAGTTTGAATCAAGGTGTCAGAAGAACCAGCTTTCTCTGGGGTCTCTAGGGAAGGAGTCTTCCTCACCCCTTTCTCCCTTCTGGTGGTTGCCAGCACTTCTTGGGGTTCCTTGGCTTGTAGATGCATCACTCCAAGCTTTGCCTCCATAGTTATGTGGTGTTCTTCCTTTGTGTGTGTGCCTGTGTCCAAATCTCTCTCTTATAAGGACACCCGTCATTGGATCAGAACCCACCCTAACCCACTATGGCCTAATCTTAACTTGATTACATCTGCAAAGACCATATTTCCAAATAAAGACACATTCACAGGTATCCAGAGTTAGGACTTCAACACATCTTTTGAGGGAGCACAATTCAAACCACAACAAAAAGCCTACAGCAAACATCATACTTAGTGGTAAAATATTAGAAACATTTCCATTAAAGTCGGGAATAGCACAATAATCCCATTATTATTTCTGTCATGTAATATTTTCTGTAGGTTCTAGCTAACGTAATAAAGCATTCTTAAAAAGTGTTCTTAAGAGAAACAAGAGGAGTAAGAACTGAAAGCAGAGAGAAAATCATCTTTGTTTGCAGATGTTAGGATTATCCACATAGAATATAAAAAATAATCTATACTCTATTTAATAAAAAATTCAGTAAGATGTTGGATGCAAGAGCAACACAGAAAAATCAGTAGACTTTTGATAGACACACAAATAACAAATTAGAAAATATTCAACCAAAAAAGGATTCCATACACGACGGCCCTAAAAATGGTAAGATTCTCAGGGGATGGAGGAAGGAGAAATCTAACAAAACGTGTGTAAAACCTACTGGGAGAAAGATTATGATGTATTGTTAACAAACATGAAACTCCTAATTAAACAGTGTTATATAGCATGTTCATTGATGTGAAGACTCAATATCTTAAAGATGTCAGTTCAAGCCAATACAATTCAGTCAAAATCACAATAGGTTTTTTAACCAAATTTGACAAATTGATCCTAAAATTTGTAAGAAAATACAAAGAGCCAGGAGAGTTAAGATTATTTGAAGAACAGAGTTGGGAAGATTTATCTTATCAAATAAGAGACTTAGAAAATTATAGCAATTAAGACAGTATGGCATTAACACAGAGAAAGAAACATAGACTGATAGAGCAAAATAGGTTAAGTGCAGACACAGACCTTGATATATGATAGTCATGGCTATACCAATCCACAAGGAGAAGACTCACTAACCAATAGGAGTTGGGACAGTTAGTTGTCCAAATTACACCTTATCCCGTTCACAAAAATCAAATTCAGCTGAGTTAAAAATCTAACTGTGAAAAACAAAACTTCAAAACTTTCAGAAGAAAAATATCATATTGTGTCTTTAGAATTTAGAGATAAACAAGAGACACAAAATAAACAATTAAGATTAAAAGGCATTAAATTAATGAAAAAGTGCAGTGATTTGATAAGCTGTACACTGAAAGAAGATACTTACATCACAAATAACCAGAATATATAAAGAATTCCTAATTATCAATAGATAATAGAAAATGTATATTTTAAAACATGAAGTAAGTCAAAACAACAAAATAATCTACGGCAGTTAAAATGAATAAACTAGAGCTTCATCTATCAACACTGATAGATCTTAAAAATGTAATATTGAGTTTTAAAAAAGCAAGTTACCATATGTTACAGCATATAATTTTAAAATAGGTAAAAAAGTATACATTATTCATGGTTACGCATCTATTATAATGGTATAGAAACACGCATTAAAATAATAAACATCACATTGAAGATAGTGGTTACCTCTAACAGGAGGGAGGGGTTGGGAATGATTATCTACGCTGGGTGTTTCTAATGTGTCTAATGTATTTTGTTTCTTTAAAAACTTTTATTTACCTAAAATTACATGTTCTATCTATATATGCATAGAAAAATATGTGAGGGGAAGTTGGCTCAAATGGGTAGTGGATTTGGGGTGAGTTTTGCCTTCATCATAGCTGTATGTTCTTCTTGAAACTTCTTCAGAAGTATATTATAGACAAAACGAAAAATATATTGCCATTTTTTTAGTTCTCTTCCATCATATTGCCAATAAACAGAAAGATCCATAATATCCAGGTTGGTTGCTCACACTCTATTATTGGTAGTATAAATTGGTGCAATTTTTCTGGAAGACAATCTGGTAATAAACATGAAATTTTTAAATATACAAACTCCTGGATCTGTTAATTTCACTTCTAGAATTTGTCATAAGGAATAATGAAATGAGTACAAAGAGATACATATACAACAATATTTGCTGCAAGGTTGTCCATAAATTTCAAAAACAAAAGGAGCTTTTAATTTCTAGACAATGGTTTCAGAATTAAGAGCTGAAAATTGTATTCTTCCAGTTATATAAATATGGTACATCCATACAGTGAAATGCTACACAGCCATTAGACATGAACCTGGGTCTCTGCATCTATGGACATGGGAACGTATTATTAAATGGGAGAAGGCTATGAAGCAATAAATATGATATTGTATGTATTAAGTTTCTTCAGGTTGTAAGCAAGAAGAATTGATTCTAGCTAGCATAAACAGAAAGATAAAAGGAGGAAGAGAAAAAAGTCAAGGCAAGGTAGATGGATTTACTAGGAAGATACTATGCTATTTCTTGGAATTAGCATTGAAGAACGAATGAAATAACTAAGAATGAGGAAAGGAAAGAAACCAGAATAGCTTCAGTAACCGTAGCAGAAAAAAAATTTCCAATTTTTTGGGGAAAATTTATCTAGATTCATCTAGACTGGATCAAATGTCTACCAAAACCAATTACTCTTGGCTCATCAAACAACATAAACTTGATTCTGAAGACCCATCCAACTTTGATTATTGAGACGTTCCCAAAATAAGACAATTATTGTGCAGGTACCCAAGAGGTATTTATTACCAGTATGATCTCATTTTTGTAATATAATGTGTGTGGGTGTGTGTGGGTGTGCATATCATGATGGAGTAACGAATGACGCTCATTTACTTTCACACTTTTCTGTTTGTCTTTTTTTTCAATGAACATGTATTACTTTTATGATCTTTTTCTTGCTATTTATTTCTTTGTATACATGTGCCATGTTGGTGTGCTGCACCCATTAACTCATCATTTATGTTAGGTATATCTCCTGTTTCTTTGTTTCCCTTTTTTTCCTTCCTTCCTTCCTTCCTTTCTCCCTCCCTCCCCTCCCTCCCCTCCCTCCCCTACTCTCTCTCCCTCCCCCACCCTCTCTCTCTCCTCCTCCTTTTTTTTAGAGACAGGGTCTCACTACTTTGCCCAGACTCGTCTCAAACTTTTAGCCTCAAATGATCTTCCCACCTCAGCTTCATAAAGCAATGGGATTACCGGTGTGAACTACTGTACCAGGCCTACTTTATATATATATATATATATATATTTTTTTTTTTTTTTTTTTTTTTTTTGAGGTGGAGTCTCGCTCTGTCACCCAGGCTGGAGTGCAGTGGCGGGATCTCGGCTCACTGCAACCTCCTCTTCCCAACTTCATGCCATTCTCCTGCCTCAGCCTCCCAAGTAGCTGGGACTACAGGTGCCTGTCACCATGCCCAGCTAATTTTTTTGTATTTTTAGTAGAGAAGGGGTTTCACCGTGTTATCCAGGATGGTCTTGGTCTCCTGACCTCGTGACCCGCCACCTCAGCCTCCCAAAGTGCTGGGATTACAGGCGTGAGCCACTGCGCCCGGCCTATAATTTTAAAAAAAGCAATTTTCATGTTAGGAGAAAACCTGTCACTTTAGAATATGCTAAGGTATATTTTGAGGCCCTAGATAGACCTGACAGCCAGAGGGTGTAAAGTTTTCATCAAATACTCCTAAGAACTGAAAGTAACCACCAGCCCTGCCTCTGTCTCAGCTGTCTTCCCACCTCAGCTTCTCCATCACTCACCCAAATTTGTTCCTTCATATAAGAACAAAAAAGAATTGGCCAGACACATTGGTTCACACCTGTAATCCCAGAACTTTGGGAGGCCAAGGTGGGAGGATCACTTGAGCCCAGGAGTTTGAGATCAACCTGGGCAACATAGTGAGACTTCAACTCTACTAAAAGAAGAAATCGGCTGGCATGGTGGCTCACGCCTGTAATCCCAGCACTTTGGGAGGCTGAGGCAGGTGGATCATGAGGTCAGGAGTTCAAGACCAGCCTGGCCAACATGGTAAAACCCCATCTCTACTAAAAATACAAAAAAGTTAGCCAGGTGTGGTGGTGGGCACCTGTAATTCCAGCTACTCAGGAGGCTGAGGCAGAGAATTGCTTCAACCCGGGAGGCAGAGGTTGCAATGAGCCGAGATCATGCCTCTGCACTCCAGCTGTGGCAACAGAGCGAGACTCCATCTCGAAAAAAAAAAGAAAAGAAAAAGGAAAAAAAAAAGAAGGAGGAGGAGGAGGAGGAAGAGGACAAGGAGGAGAAGGAGGAGAAGGAGGGGAAGAAGACAGCCAGGCACGGTGGCACATGCCTGTAGTCCCAGCTATTCGTGAGGCTGAAGCAGGAAGATGGCTTGAATCCAGGAGTTCAACACTGCAGTGAGCTATGATCAAGCCACTGCACTCCAACCTGGGCAACAGATAGAATACACAGTAACTCAGGACAGTACAGCCAAACCCTCCCAACAGAAGAAAACAGTTTTCGGCCATCAATCATCATCTGGGAACGTAATGTTTTGCAAAAGTTTGAATCTTGACTGAGTTGGTGTCTTTCTCTGCTTAACTGATTCACAGAAGATAGCTTTTGGATGCTGTTTTCTCTTTCTCTTTCCCTCTATATGTATGGATTACAGGAATGTGGAAATTCTTTTACAATCTTTTAAGCATCTCTTGTGCCCCCTCCTCTACCTGTTCTGGGCGTTTAGAATGCATCCCAGGAAAGAATATCCATTTGATAAATGCTGCTCAACATCTTTATAAGACAGAACAGCTCAGACTTTGGCATCAGGATACCTTTAAATCTTGACTTTGCTTTACAGGTTGCATATCTGAAAGATGTCCTGTGAGTGTTCTGAGCCTTGGTTTCCTAATCTGCAAAATGTGAACAGCACCCCACACCTCACAGGTTGTTGTGAGGAATAACTGAGACAGATGGCTGTGATAGCTTTTATCTCATTCACACAAATTATAAGTTAACACGTCTACTTGCCCTCTAGATTTTTAGCAAATTGAGGAAAGGAATTATAGCTTCTTCATCTTTGTATCCCCAAGGCCCAGGACAATGCATGGTGATGCTGAGGAGGAGGGGGAGGCAGGGAGATGGAAAGAGGGTAGAAACAATGACTGCCATTTGTACCAGGTGCTGTACTAAATGAATACTTTCATCAAAGCCTCTGACTTGTCTGTGTCCCCAACTGTACCCTAACCATGCTGTAGCAATCCTTATGCCCTCTGTGCCTAGAATGATGCCTGGCACATAGTAGGATTCCCAGAATTATTTGTAGAATATCAGCAACCATGCATCCATATAGTTTTATGTTTAATCAACATATCTTCTCACACTAAAGGCATTCTTTTTTTTTTTTTTTTTTTTTGAGACAGAGTGCAGTGGGGCGATCTCAGCTCACTGCATTCTCCTGCCTCAGCCTCCCGAGTAGCTGGGACTACAGGCACCTGCCACCACACCCAGCTAATTTTTTGTATTTTTAGTGGAGATGGGGTTTCATCGTGTTAGCCAGGATGGTCTCCATCTCCCGACCTCATGATCCGCCCTCCTCAGCCTCCCAAAGTGCTGGGATTACAGGCGTGAGCCACCACACCCGGCCAAGGCATTCTTCTTAATAGAAACAAAAGGTAGTGGGAAGTTGGATGTTAATATTGAGCCATTGAAAAAACTGAAGCAAAAAGCTAAGTGGCTCACCCATCCTCAAGTCAATGGTAAAATGTCATACTGTGCTCCACTTCTAGTTCCTAGCCAGTTTCCAACCAAGTGAAAAGAGAACAGAAAGTCCCTGGGGTGAGATGAGGAACAAACAGAAAGCTGCTATGGCCTAGGACCAGCATAAGAACAAAGGAGACTATTTGCCAACCTTGGAGCTCAGAGCTTCACTGCAAGGATAAGAGACTTTCCAAAATGGGAATGGAAAATTACAACCTGGGAATCCCACATTTTATCTAAAAAACCAACAAGTGATTTGCTCTGTCAAGAGAACTCCCAAGAAGTGAATGGTGAGCACCTGTCTGGGGCCTCCCAAAGGTGTCTGTCCTCAAAGGCACCTTCTGAGCCCAGAGGGTGCTTGGTGATCGCCATGGGCGTCGGTGGCACTTTCACTTTCCTCTCTTGATCAACAAATAGAGAAGAACTGCTTGTTTCTCAGATGAGCTCATTTCTGCAATTCCAGAATGTGCTCAAGCTGTCCAAAGTTATTGTATCAGAATGCAGTTCACATTTTACTCCAAGGCTGGGGCCACTTTTCTTCTTACTGATGATAACAACAAAACAAAACAAAACAAAACAAGGATCGGAGACAGTTACCAAGATCTTGTAAGTTTGTGCTATGGTTTGACTGAGTCCTCCAAGAAGTATGCAATGCCTAATCCCCAGTGCAACAGTGTGGGGAGGTGGGGCCTAATGAGAGGTGATTAGGCCATGAAGTCTCCACCCTCATAAAGGAATTAATGCTATTTTTGTGGGAGTGCATTCATTATAAAAAGGTGAGTCCAGGCCGGGCACGGTGGCTCATGCCTGTAATCCCAGCACTTTAGGAGGCCGAGGTGGGCGGATCACCTGAGGTCAGGAGTTCAAAACCAGCCTGGCCAGCATGGCAAAACCCTGTCTCTACTAAAAATATAAAAAAGTAGCCGGACATGGTGGTGGGTACCTGTAATCCCAGCTACTCAGGAGGCTGAGGCAGGAGAATCGCTTGAATCCAGGAGGTGGAGATTGCAGTGAGCTGAGATGACGTCACTGCACTCCAGCCTAGGTGACAAGAGCGAAACTCCGTCTCAAAAAAAAAAAAAAGAAAAAGACTTCAGTCCCCTTTCGTCTCTCTCTCTTGCCCTCTTAGCCTTTCTGCCATCTGCCTTCCTCCATGGGATGATGCAGCAAGAAGGTCCTTGGCAGATGCTGGCCCTTTGATCTTGGGCTTCCCAGCCTCCAGAATGATGAGCCAATAAATTTCTGCTCATTTTAAATTACCCAGTCTTGGGTATTCTGTTATAGTGGCATAAATAAACTAAGACAGTTTGCTTTATGGAAAAGAAACTCATTTGCTAAGAAAACGAAGGGGACTGGGTAGAATTAAGTACTGCTAATGAAATTTAGGATCAAGAGTGCCGACAGGTGCAATTCCTGCTCAGAACAATTAGCATCCCATTGATCGGGATGGTATCTCTTTGTCACAGATCAAACGCCAATGCCAGCAGCTCCTTCACAGATCTGTGCCAGTGTCACACTGCACTCAGGGGACTCTGTGTCAGCTGGTCTAACAAATGGAAAAACAACCCCAAATAAGGACAAACACTAAATCAAAGACCTGCCGAGGGGTCTTCTTGTGGTTCTGGAAAAGTGTTTTGCAGCTCCATTCTGCACTGTGACCAGGATGAGCCACAGGGTATAAAGGACTATCATGCATCAGGGCTGGGACTAGGCTGAGGCAAGGTTTTCGCCTCAGACACAAAATTTTAGAGGGCACCAAAAAACTCAGCCATCAAGATGACTGATACTCTAATTCAATATTTTTTAAAAGTCAAAATGAATGCAAAACAATCATGATAACAAAATGCCAACATTTTGAAGAAAGACAGGATCAATATTATTGATTTTTCTTGTTGCCTCAGGTTCCAATATGGCTCAATTCATCACTGTTACTGATGCTGTCTTTCTTTAAAATGTTGGGCATTTTGCTCATCATAGATTATTTTGCATTAATTTTAGGTTTTATAAATAGTGCTTTAAAATGTTATTTATCTTGATTTCCAAGATTGTGGGTGCCCCATTACATTCTGGGCCTGAGGCAAGTGTCTCGCTCTCCCCCATCTCCTTGTGTTCCTCTCTTTCCATGTTCTTTCCTTTGACAGCCCCACCTCATTTACATTTCTTTTAGATTCTTATCTCTCCTCTGTTGTGTCTCTACAGAGGAGAGAGACCCAGAAGCTGGCATCGCTGGATAGTCAAAGTCATGCTTCTGCTTGCAAACCTTCCTGACGTTCCCTGGGCTCGTGGCTTCCTATTTTCTAGGCTTGTTTTATATACCAGCTCCCTCTTGCTCTAATCCCATCCTCACCTGGACCCTTTCAGCCTGTGACCCCCACTTCACCTTCAGCAGGAGGCCCTGAGAGCTCCTGGGCCAGCTGGGTTTTTTTTTTCTTTCCCTCTGCTGGAGGAATTGATTCCTCATGATCCCCTGAGCTGTAATCTCATCAGGCCGGAATAACTTGACACTCCCGTTTGTCTGAAACAGAAGTCATTTGTCTTCTAAACCTCAGGCGGGGGTTGTCGTGAATTCCACCCATTGGGCTCCTCTTAGAGGATTGTGGCCACTTCACCAGCTGCTCTGGCCTGCCTCTGAGAGATTCCATTAACCAGCAGGAGAGGAAGAGCCTCCTGAGCTGAGTGAGTGAGCCCTGCAGGCAGGGAGGGGGCTGGGGAGACCCAGGACACTGCTCTGGCTGAGAGCTTCCCTCCACCTGAAGGGGGAATTTGGCTCATACGTGCTGTCTCAGGGGCCAGGACAGAGCTCTGGACAGGATGCTCTCAACTAGCACAGAGGGGACTTCAGAGCCCTGCAGACTCCATGGAAGGTACCACTGTCAAGCAAGGACACTGGGTCTTGAGTGACTGGCCTCTCTATAGCTGCACATGATATCGCCATTAGAAGCCTCACAACACTGTGTTACCATCCGTGGAGCATCAAGTGAGATATAAGAAAAACTGGGGCCAAGTTCAGCCCTGCCTGTTGGCAATTGTGCAACCTCGGACCCTTTAGGTCTCACCAGCCCAATCTCCACGATGGAAATAATAACTAGAGGATGGCTACGACAGCAAAATGAGCTGATTATTGCAGAAATGTTTGAAAACTCTATAGCACCAAACAAATATGACATCTTATTTTGACACTTTCTAACCAAAAGTCATTACGAGGCATTTTTCTGCATGAAACACAAAGAAGAGAGCTTGCCTCCTTATGACACATAAGGTCTTAGCACCGGACTTAGGTTGTGGTGGTGGAGACGCCACAGGAAGCACAAAGATGTAAGGACCCAGCCCTGTTTCTTATACCCTTTTGCTTGCTGAGTAAGGAGAGATCTGAGCCACATGGCAGGAGAAACACCATGATCCAGCATGCCTTGGGGAAGCCCTAGGCTGGGGGCATACAAGAGGAACAAGGTCGTACCAGCATCTTTTCCTGACTCACCCCCACAGAAGAGAAGGGGGTTCGAGAGCATCTTGAATAGAGAACAGGATGAAGGCCCAGTGAGTAGTGGTCCCATGGAGCTAAAGACAACCAGAAAGTTCCCATGTGGCAGGGAGCTGTGGCACATGAGAGCGTATAAATCTGCAGTACATGTGACCAAATGTCAAGACATTATTTCTTTTGTGGCTACTCAGCAATTGAATGCCATTGGAGCACATTTCCTTGTGCTCCTAAGTCGAAAGCAGATCTCTTCCCACTAGAGATCCTGAAAAAAGCCAAATAGTCTTTTCCCCAGCCTCCCTTGCAGCTATGCCCAGGCAAAGGGTTGAGACTCATGCATCCTGGACAATCAGGCCTTAGGAAAGTCCTTCAGGCCTTTACACACAAAGAAAAGAGGCAGAGCATCCCTACAGTATCACGACAGCAGCCATGGCAGCAGTTTTGAATGTCTAGGGGTGGGGACATCCCATGCCCTGGGCCAGCAGCAGAGGTGGTACAAACAGAGGTGTCCAGTGTCCAGCAATGGCAAGAGCAATTGTAGGGACCTCGCCAGGCTGTTTTTTATTTTTAATGTGATTTGGGTTGTAGTCCTAGCTGATGCCTAGTTTCTTGTTCATGCCTGATTTCCAAACCTGGTTCTATGGCCTTCTGTTATTGACTGAATGTTTGTGTTCCCCCCAAATTCATATGTTGGAGCCCTAATCCCTCATATGATAGTATTTGGAGGTGGGGCATTTGAAAGGTAACAGATTAGGGCATGAAGGTGGGGCCCTGATATGGTTTCGCTGTGTCTCCACCCAAATCTCATCTTAAATTGTAGCTCCCATAATTCCCACGTTGTGGGAGGGACCCAGTGGTAGATAATTGAATCAGGAGGGTGGTTCCCCCATACTGTTCTCATGGTAGTGAATAAATCTCACGAGATCTGATGGTTTTTTAAGAAGAAACCCCTTTCACTTGGTTCTCATTCTATGTCTTGTCTGCCACCATGTAAGACATGTCTTTCGCCTTCTGCCTTGATTGTGAGGCCTTCCCAGCCACGTGGACCTGTGAATCCATTAAACCACTTTTTCTTTATAAATTACCCAGTCTCAGGTATGTCTTTATCAGCAGCATGAAAACAGACTAATAATACAGGCCTTCAGGATGGGATTAGTGCCTTATGAGAAGAGGAAGATGGAGAGTCTCTATCTTCCTCTCTCCTCCCCTCTTCTCTCCTCTCTACAAGCACACACCAAGGAAAGGTCGTATGAGCACACAGTGACAAGGCAGCTATCTACAAACCAGGAAGAGAGCCTTCGCCAAGGACCAAATCTGACAGCACCTGGATCTTGGACTTCCCAGCCTCCATAACTTTAAGAAATAAATATCTGTTGTTTAAGCCACCCAGTCTATGATATTTCGTTACAACAGCCTAAGCTAAGATACCTTCCTAGGGTTTCCTTGATCTAGTTATTCTTCATTCAATAAATCTCCTTACTATTTATATAAGCAGAGGTAGTATCTGTTGTTTGCCTAGAAGAATTCTAGGTGACACACCAAGTCAAAAAAGCATCACAAACCCACATTCCTGACCCCTGACATATATCTCTAGGACACCCTGGCCTTTGGGTACCAACACAGATTTTCTGGGTCCCTGGAGCAGTGGCTTGGGGCATTGTTACAAAGAATGTGCTCTACTGCTGGAATCACAAAATGCAAGGTGTGAATCTCCCTGCAGGGGAGGAGTAAAATAAAAATATCAAGTCCATGTCAGAAGTTAAAAAAAATCACATAGCCAGGTGCGGTGGCTAGTGCTTGTAATCCCAGAATTTTGGCAGGCTGAGGTGGGTGGATCACTTGAGCTCAGGAGTTTGAGACCAGCCTGAAGAAAATAGTGAAATCCTGTCTCTATAGAAAAATATAAAAATTAACCAGATGTGGTAGTGCACGCCTGGAATACCAGCTACTCAGGACGCTGAGGTGGGAGGATCTCTTGAGCCTGGGAGGTTGCAGTGAGCCAGGATCATGCCACCGCACTCCAGCCTGGCTGATAGAGCAAAACTCTGTTTCAAAAAAAAAAAAAAATCACATAATTTGGTTTTATGTTCCAATGACCTTTATCTTAATAAAATAATTCTATATGGTGACTTTGGCCACAACCTGGATAACTTTTACAAGTTAAAATGGACCCCTGGTACGTGCTACCTTAGTGAATAAATGAGAACTTGGCTTGTTAATTTAGAAGGGCTTCCAACTCCTGAATTAGAAAAGTGCTAAAAACTTCTAGCCATTGAACAGAAGGAAGTTTCAGAAGAAAAAGCCTGGTCCCAAGCTAGCCAACTCCTCAGCGCTAGTCATAGTCAAAGTGCCACACAGTGGTTAGGTAAACTCATCCTCTTCACCACCTCTCAACCTCACTGCATACGGTGTGGACTAATGAAAATGGCATCATTTATTTTGAGAAAATAGCATTAAATCAATACATAGTCACAGAATTCTGAAACTGGAGACAGTAGTGTGCTCATCAACACTTAACAACCAGGCTGGGTGTGGTGACTTATGCCTGGAATCCCAGTACTTTGGGAGGCTGAGGTAGGCAGATCCCTTGAGCCCAGGAGTTCGAGAACAGCCTGGGAAACATAGGAAGACCCCGTCTCTATAAAAAAAATTTTTTTTAAAAATTAACAACCAGCTCTCAAAGGAAAAAAAAGTGAAGGTAAGCATATCTCTTTGTAGATTATACATTTACTGATATAAGGGATGTGTGACACAATTTATAAATAATAATAAAATACATGATAATCTTTACTGGAGATCCCATAGAATCAATTGATTCTCCCAGAATGCTTTCATTGATTTTTGCTGAAGACTTGTATCTTTTACTAAACAATGGCTGCAATTTAACCATGATTTGACAAATGGAGTTGCATCTCACGGTTAACTCTACATCTGATGAGAGGTACTGATGATGGCAGTGGCAGTCTGTCTGAAGCAGCCATTGCCATGACGCCGGCTGCAGTGGGGTACAGGAGCAGGCCATGGGTCCTCAGGTGCAGATGGCAAGGTGGGCAGTCCCCAGAGCCCGTCCTGGGGAGTCTCCGTGAACCCACCACCCTGGGAACCTGCCCCTGGGAGCTGCTGCCATGGGGCCAGGCTGAGCCACCCACCAGTGGGAGAGCAGTCAATCAGGCACAGAGGAGCTGGCAGAGAGGAGCCCCGAGGCAGAGTTGGGCCCAGGGCAGTGCCATGCTTGCACATGGAGCATGGAACCAAACCTGAAATGTGGAGCTGAGGCCACACTTCAGGGGCCCAGGGTGGAAAGTGGGAGAGGTGCCCGCTTTGAGGACCTGGCCAGTGACATGGCCACCACACCCACCCCACGGACAGTGCCAAGTCCCTGCACCTCAGGAAGAGGTTCTGCATGGGTCCACCTGAGGCCATGTCCCCAGGATCCGCCCCTCATTGAGGTGACCACTGAGCCTGATGCTCCCAATGACCAGGTCCAGGGCCTGAGATCCACTCCCAGAGGTGCCCCTCTGGGGCAGGCAGGGCCACAAGCCAGGCAAAGGGGAGCCCCAGGCCACCCCTGAGCACCAGGGCCATAGGAAGAACTCACAGCAGCATCACCTCTGACCTAGATGCTGGTCCAGGCCCAGCGAGGACCTGGAACCCCCAACCCAGGCTGCAAGGAGGTATAGCCAGGGCTGCATGCTCCATGAGCTGGCAGGAGCCAGGGAAAAGTGGGAGCCTCACCCCTTCCAAGTTGGCAAGGCAGGAGCTCCCCAGGTGCAGCTGCAGCCACCCTGCCATGACTGCAGACCCAGGCATCTCTGCACTCTTGGGGACCTAGGAAGGTCCTCCTGCCCCCCACAGGCTCAAAAGTTCCTGCTCCCACTGCCTGGCTTCTCTCCACTGTCAGCACCCACTCCAATCTCAAAGCAAGGTAGGGACCAAGCCCAGCTGCTGTAGCAGCCCAGCTGGGTATGCACGTGCTCAGGGCAACACTGACACACCACCCCCTTGCCGCTGAAGCCCCCTCTGGACTTTAGGCACCAATAAGCATGGGAGGGAGGCTGAGGGGGAGCTGAGGACAGCTGGGCTCTGGCCTATAGGTGCCCCTTGGCATGAACAGCCTGGATGCCATGAACAGTGGCAGGAGGCAGACAGGCTCCTGGGCGGAAGGCGGTGGGTCCCTGGTGAAGACCCACTTTCAAGCCAAGGAGGGCCTGAAGTCTGGGGACTGGGCTTCCAGTCCCACAAACAAGAGGGGAACTTGTAGTGCTTTTCCCAGGGCCTGCCCATGGCCACCCATGAAGCAATCAGCTGGCACTTCCTCCCCTCTGAGGTCCATAAAAACCTCAGACTCAGCCAGACTCCAGAAGAGGACAGAGAGATGATGGAAAACCACCTGCAGAGAGGAGCTACCCTCTCTGCTGAGAGCTGAACACTCACTGGGACACCCTGGATAGGGAGAGGAGCTACCCACTGTGGGTCTCCTCTGAGCTGTTCTCTCTCAGATAAATCTCCTCTTCATCTTGCTCACCCTCCACTTTTCTGTGTACCTCATTCTTCCTGGACACAGGACAAGAACTCAGGACCCATCTAATGGCAGAGCTAAAAGAGCTGTTACACAGACAGGGCTGAAACATGCCCTTTGCTCACCACTTTGTAGGTGACAAGAAGGAGAGAAGAGAAAAGGAGAGAAGAGCTTCAGCCCTTCAGGGAGCCCAGACCTAGGAGATCCCTGAGCCAGGACTGTGACACCCTTTTCAGGGCTCTGTGGTTCCTGTCATCTCCAAGCTTCCAGGTGCCACCACATTGCCTAGTGTCAGCTATGGAAGTTGCTTAAAGTATGCCTAGTCTAGCTGCAGCCTTGCAGGGAGCTGGTGCCCATGCCAGTACCTGGAGCTACCTGCCCCACTGCAGCGGCATGTCTGGCTGTGTGCAGTGGCCAGACACCATGCTCACTCACACACCCCTCACTGCTCCTGCCTGGCTCACCCTTGGCAGGTGCAGGATCCAGGCCAGTAGCATGAGCTGACCGCAGCCTGCCAGGCTGAGCAGGTTTTATGCGCCCATCAGGCCAGAGCAAAACTCAGGCAAAGGCGCCACCGGCAGCAGAGGTTTCTGGCTGGCAAAGCAACACCCCAAGGATCCAGTTACAGTGATAACCCCACTCTTGTACAAATTATGTTCACTGAATTGAATTTTCTTTCAGCTTCAGCACTGGTCATGACAGATTTTTAAGTTTAATCTGAATAATTCACATTTTCCCCTTTACTTGCTTAAGTCTAGATGGCCAACAAAACAATAAATCAAGCACTGGTTTATAGTATTTGCCAATTCTGAGGTGCACGTACTCCTACCATGGTCAATTTCAAGCCACCAGCGTGAAGTCACCAACCACATAGTTGAGAATAGGTACCCAACACCATATAGTATTTCCACCATATAGACACAAGAGATGTAAAAATCCTCTAAAGCAGAAATAAAATGTAGGGAAATAATTAGGCAGGAATGTGTTTTGAGTATCTATGACCTTTGTAATAAATATATTTAATTGTAAATTTCTCTAATTTTTATAATGGCTATATTTAACAAACAACTTGGAAAATTCCTGAAAACTTATCATCTCTCGCATGCTGTGTGAGCTGACTCCAGCACCACTGGTGGATGGAGGAGACCTGGGGAGAGAGAGAGATAGTCACATCTCCTTCTCCATGTAAACAAAGCATTTGGAGGTGGGAGGTATGGATGGTGGAGATTTGGATCAGGCAATCTCACTGCCCCAGAAAGATATCCTGTGCACTCCCCATGTATAACTATGTAACTAAACTGCACATTCTGCACATGTACCCCAGAACTTAAATTAACAACAGCAAAAAAAAGATATCCTGTGCACTCCCAAGGACTATCACTATGGATATTAAAAAGCACGAAGTCTAAATTCTAGTGTGTCCCTGGCATGAAGCTCTCCAACTCCTCACTGTGAGTGGACTGACCTATTTTCAGACCCCCCAAAATGCTGATTTATTCTCCAGTTGTCAGCTCTGGCTACTGGTTGCGCAGACCTCACTCTATCCCTACAGACACACCCCTGGCTTTGACAGCATTTCCCATAACTCTGCAGGTCTTGAAAGAATGACACAGCTGAGGATCATTTTGAAGACAATTAAGGCTAATGAGCTGACTCAGCAAAGGCAGCCTAAAGGCAGGAAATGGCTTTGGCTAGAGGATTCATTTTGCCTTGGTAGAGACCAGTGAGGAAGTAAAATGGGAGAAGATCCGATTTACTAGCAAAAACAAGGATTTGCTTGACCGACTCTTGACCTTGGCTGAGTAAGATGGTGCATGTCCACTGAGGCTGTGGGGAATCAGGTGCTTTTCTATACAGCCAGTAGGAGTGTAAATTGTCACAGCCTGTATGGGCGGCAATTTGACATTAAATCTCACAGATTTAAATGCACATTCCCTTTGACTCAGCTGCTCAAAGATTCATTGCAGCATAGTTTGTGTTAATAATAACACTGAATTAGAGGCAAACTCTAAGTCTGTTAGTAGGTGCTTTCCAAATTTATAAATGACAATAAATCTGGCAAATGAATACTATTAAACCACTAAGAAAAATGGCAGCTCTTTATTACCTATTGTTGAACAACCTCAAAGACACACTGTTAAGAGAAAAAAGCAAGGAGGAGAACACTGAGTATAGTACGCAACCATGTGTATATTTTAAATAATAAATTTATATACTTAAACATGCATAAAATATCTTTGAAAAGACATTCAGAGAAACTGGTTACAGTTTCCATCCAAAGAAAAAAAACTGGTGGAGGCCAAGACTAAAGAAAGACTTTCTTATCGACATATTCCTTTAAGACATTTTAACTTTGTATCACATATTAACTCTTTTTTTTAATATAAAATAAAAAGTATTTTTAAAAGAACAGCAACTACACTTGGTTGTTAGAGACCAATGGGAGAAGTATTGTGGTCTATACCAAGCCACACTTGTTAATCGAAATCCTGAGCCACTTTTGATTTATCTCTAGTCAAATTTTAAAAGAGCTCCTTCACTCTAGTTTGCATGGAACTGTCCTAGTTTTAGCACGGAAACGCTCATGTCCTGGGAAACCCTTCAGTGCAGGCAAACGGGGATGCTTGGTGAATCAGCATCAAATGTAATACATGGTGCTGTTTCTTCTAAAGCCAGATGTGAAATAAGAAGAAATATAGGCCAGGCACAGTGGCTCATGCCTGTAATTCCAGCAATTTTGGAGGCCAAGGGAGGAGGATCACTTCAGTTCAGGAGTTTGAGGTCGGCCTGGGCAACATGGTGAGACCCCATCTCTACACAAGAATAAAAAAATTAGCTAGGCATGGTGGCATGTGCCTGTAGTCCCAGCTACTTGGGAGGCTGAAGCGGGAGGATGGCTTGAGCCCAGGAGATCAAGGCTTCAATGAGCCATGATCACACCACTGTACTCTAGCCTGGATGACAGAGCGAGACCCTGTCTCAAAGAGAAAGAAAAGCAAAGAAGAAGAAAAAGAAATGTACACATAGATCTCCTAAAACCTTGCAGCTAGGGATGCTAGGAGGATATTTTGTATTCGATCTTCGATCCCCGTTCCTGACACAGAGCTCCTTAATACCTCCAGGTTGAGGTATAGGCGGTATTTAGGAGCTATGCGTCAGGAATATGGATCAATAGGAGTAACTGGAGCATCTCTGGTTCAAATGAGGTGACTCTTGGTGGGGCTTTTGGATGGGGGCTGCTTCCCAGGAAGACCAAGCCATGATTAGAAACTTGGAACTTTCAGCCTCATCCCCCTGTTCTCCAGAGAAGGAAGAGGGGCTGGAAATGATGTTAATAATTGATCACGCCTAGATGATAGAGCCCCATAAAAACCCCTAAACTATGGAGTTCTGAGAGCTTCCGGGTTGCCTACCACATCTGTATGGCTGTGCACCCCAAATCTACAGAGACAGAAGCCCCTGATCCTTCAGGAGCTCAGGACCCTTCCAGACCTCAGGCTATGTATCTGTTCATCTGGCTTTCATCTGTATCCTTTTACAAATTCTTTATTAATATAATAAACTGGTAAACATGTTTCCCTAACTTCTAAGAGCCTTCCTAGCAAATTAAGCAAACTCAAGAAAGGGGTGGTGGAAACCCCAACTTATAGCTCGTTAGTCACAAGTATAGGTGATATGTGACAATCTACTACTTGTAATTGACATCTACAGGGAGTACAGGCTTGTAGGACTGAGCCCTTAACCTGTGGGATCCGACTCTAACTACATATAGGCAGAGTCAGAATTTATTGAATTATAGGACACCCAACTGGTATCCAGAGAGTTGAAGAATTGCATTGGGTGGGAAAAAACCACACATCTGGTCATAGAAGTGTTCTATGTTGAGTGTAAGAGTAGCAAACGCCCTTGGTTTTTCCCATCTCTTACACCAGGATTCATGGGTCCATAAATCAAGAGGTAGAAATTGGAGTGGCACTATTAAATATCACTCCTAGTGACTCACTGGCAAAAGTTTTGCCTTCTATTCCCAGATTTGATGCTCTGTTGGCCCAGAGATCTCATTTCCAGAGGGAGGAATTCTTCCACCAGGAGACACACAATGACTCCACTGAACTGGAAGTTAAGACTGCTGCCCAGACACTTTGGGCTCCTCATGCCTCTGAATCAACAGGCAAAAAAGGGAGTCATAGGAGTTACAGTGCTGCCAGGGGTGATTGCCCCTGACTACCAAGGAGAAATTGGACTACTGCTCCACAACTGAGGTAAGGAAGAGTGTGGCTGGAATACAGGAGACCCCTTAGGGCATCTCTTAGTATTATCATGCCCTGTGATTAGGTCGATGGAAATCCCAATCCAGGCAGGACTGCAAATGGCCAGACCCTTCAGGAATGAGGATTTGGGTCACTCCACCAGGTAAAGAACCACAGCCAGCTGAAGTGCTTGCCAAACACAAAGGGAATATAGAGTGGACAGAGGAAGAAAGTAGTTATAAATACCAGCTATGACTACGTGACAAGTTACAGACTGAGGCCTGTAATTGTCATGCGTTTCCTCCACATGTTGCTGTGAATCCATTTGTGTTTGTGTATCTCTTTTTTCCTCTTATTCCCTTACCATATAACATAAAATATATTGACTTTATATCATAGTATTTAAGTATTGTTAATTTTAGATCATAGTAGTCATGCACCACATAACATTGCAATCAATGACGGACCTCATATATGATGGTAGTCTCATAAGATTATAATGAAACTAAAAATTTCTTATTGCCTAGTGACACTGTAGCTTTTCTAACAGCAAAGTGCAATGCATTATTCACGAGTTTGTGGTGATACTGGTATAAACAGCCTACTGTGCTGCCAATTGTATAAAAATAAAAACAGAGATAAACAACTGGGACCTAATTAAACTAAAGAGCTCTTTAGTTTAGTAAAGGAACAGTCAGCACAGTAAACAGACAACCCACCACAGAGTGGGAGAAAATCTTCATAATCTATACATCTGACAAACGACTAATATCCAGAATCCACAACAAACTGAAATCAGTAAGAAAAAAACAAACAATCCCATCAAAAAAGTAGGCTAAGGACATGAATAGATAATTCTCATACAAATGACCCACAAACGAAAAAACGCTCAACATCGCTCATGATCAGGGAAATGCAAATCAAAATCCACAATGCGATGCTACCTTACTCCTGCAAGAATGGCCATAATCAAACAAACAAAAACCAGTAGATGTTGGCGAGGACGCAGCAATCAGGGAGCACTTCTGCACTGCTGGTGGGAATGTAAACTAGTACAGCCACTATGGAAAACAGTGTAAAGAACTAAAAATAGAACTACCATTTGATCCAGCAATCCCACTACTGGGTATCTACCCAGAGGAAAATAAGTCATTATCTGAAAGAGATACTTGTACACGCATGTTTATAGCAGCATGATTTACATTTGCAAAATCATGGAACTAACCCAAATGCCCATCAATCAATGAGTGGATAAAGAAACTGTGGTATATATATGCACAATGGAATACTACACAGCCATAAAAAGGAAATAATTAACAACATTTACAGTGACCTGTATGAGACAGGAGACTATTATTCTAAGTGAAGTAACTCAGGAATGGAAAACCAAACATCGTATGTTCTCACTGATATGTGGGAGCTAAGCTATGAGGACACAAAGGCATAAGAATGATACAATAGACTGTGGGGACTTGTGGGGAAGAATGGGAGGGGGCAAGGGATAAAAGACTACAACTATGGTTCAGTGTATACTGCTTGGGTGATGGGTGCACCAAAATCTCAGAAATCACTACTAAAGAACTTACTCATGTAACCAAATACCACCTGTACCCCAATAATTTATGGAAAAATAAATAAAATTTTAAAAACAAAAAATATAGCACATATAATTATGTACAATATATAATAACACTAAACAACTATGTTAGTGGTTTATGTATTATACTATACTTTTAATCTTTATTTTAGAGTATGCTCCTTCTATTTATATTTTTTTAAAAAGTTAACTATTAAACAGCCTCAGGCAGGTCCTTCAGGAGGTATTTCAGAAGGCATTATCATCAGAGGAGATGAGAGCTCCATCCATGTTATTGACCCTGAAGACCTTCCAGTGGGACAAGATGTGAAGGTGGAAGACAGTGATATTGATCCTGACCTTGTGTAGGCCTAGGCTAGTGTGTGTATTTGTGTCTTAGTTTTTAACAAAAAAAGTTGTAAAAGTTAAAAAAAAAAATTGTCATGCGAAAAAAAAAAAGCTTATTGAATAACGATGTAAAGAAAAAAATCTGCCTGGGCAACACAGCGAGACCTTGTCTCTAAAAATGTTTTTAAATTATCTGGGCATGGTGATACACACCTGCATCCTAGCTGCTTAGGAGGCTGAGGCAGGAGGATTGCATGAGCCCAGGAGTTTGAGACTACAGTGAGATACAATTGTGCCACTGCACTCCAGCCTGGGAGACAAAGCGAGACCCAATCTCTAAATAAAAAAGAAAATATTTTTGTACAACTGTACAAAGCATATTTTAAGCTAAGTGTTAAAGAGTCCAAAAGTTTTTCTTAATTTAAAAGTTTATAAAGTAAAAAGATTACAGTAAGTTAAGGTTAATTCATTATTAAAGAAAAAAATGGTTTTCTAAATTATAGTGTAGCTGAAGCATATAGTATTTATAAGGTTGTGGTATTATACAGTAATGTTCTAGAGCTTCATGTTCCCTGACCACTTATTCAATGACTCACCCAGAGCAACTTCCTGCCCTGCAAGCTTCCTTCTTGGGAAGTGCCGTACATAGGTGCACCATTTTTAAATCTTTTATACCATATTTTTACTGTACTGTTTCTATATTTAGAAATATTTAGATACACAAATACTTTTCACTGGGTTACAGTTGCCTGCAGTGTTCAATACAATAGCCTGATGTACAGGTTGGTAGCCTAAGAGCAGTAGGCTATCCCAGAGCCTAGGCGTGTAGCAGACTATAGCATCTAGGCTTGTGTAAGTACCCTCTATGACGCTCATACCTGATGAAGTCACCTCACACATCTCTCAGAATGCGTCTCCATTGTTAAGTGACACAAGACTCTAAGTTACAGGATATAGGGAGGGGAGCAAACATCACACGAGGACTTTTCCGCCTCTTCTGGGGAAGGGGTTGTGCATTTTCAGTTGTACACAGGATGGGTGTGTATCGTGTTAGATGGAATGATGACCTTTGTCTTTATTTGGATATTAAGTGTGGTTTAAGGAGATGTGATGGATGCCAAGGTGACAAGGGGTGAACTTACGATGGTTAATTTTGTGTGTCAGCTTCGCTGGGCCAACAACGCCCAGATTAAAATTATTTCTAGGTGTGTCTGTGATGGGGCTTCAGGATGAGATTACTGTTTGAATGTGTGAACTCAGTAAAACAGATGGGCCTTCCCCATGGTGGGTGGGAGTCATCCAGCCCTGTTAAGTGCCCAAATAGGACAAAAGGCAGAGGAAAGAGAATTTTACCCCTTTTGCTTCCTGCCTGCCTGCCTGAGCTGGGACATCCTTCTCCTGCCCTTGCCCTGGGATGCACACCATCTGCTCCCTCAGCTCTCAGGCCTAAGGTCTTAGACTGCATTATACCACTGGCTGTCCTGGGTCTCCAGCTTGCAGGTGGCAGATGTAGGAATTCATAGCCTCCATAATCAAGCCAATTCCTCACAGTAAGTCTCTTCATATATGCATAGCCTCTTGGCTCTGCTTCTCTGGAGAACCTGGCTATTAGAGTTTGTCATTCTATTCCTGTCACCAAACCCATGCGGTACCCTTAGGTGAGCAGTGGTGCTTCCCACTGGCCAAATCCACCCAGACGCCAGAGGGCAGGGAGCTCTTCACTGTAGCTCCAGCAGGCTGGCCTTCTGGGCACAGCACAGGGGAAAAGAGCAGAGAGCGGCCCTGGAGAGACCCAAAGAAGACATGCTGGGGCCCCACCTTCTAAAGAGAGCTCCTTTTGGTGACTTGGCTCAAGAGCAGTAAGTGAGGACAATGAGACCAGGGATCTGGCCTCAACTCCATATTCCGCTACCTTCAATCCATCCTTTCCATTGTCTGGGCCTCAATTTTTCCATTTGTAAAATGAAAAGGAGGAAAGGGGGTACCTGTCACCACCTTGGGTACCTAACTCACTCACCTCCTAGGCTCTTGGAGAGGGGTTCACTACCCAGCCAGCCAAGACACAAGATCTCACATACCTGCACCGTGGTCTCTGAAGAAAAGACAGAAACCCTCCCGACTCTCAGTGCAGACTGATTTCACAGATCTGAGCTGTAAGTCTCTACCCAGAAAGCTACCTGGTCTATTTCAGGATCCAGGTGAAAGTTGTCTTCCCTTAAAGTAGCATTTCTCAACATAGGGAATTAGCTCATAATGTCAATCATGGGCCCCACCACCACAGATTCTAATTCAAGATAATCTATCGTAGGAATTCCATGCAGGTTCTCCTTGTACCACACTTTGAAACCTACTGTCTTAATGAACAATGGGTTGCATCATACTCTTACATAATAGTGTAAGAATTTTTAAGTTCATTTCCTCCTTAATGAAAACAAGCTATTATTCTGTAATGGTTATTTTTTAAAAACAACAATAGGGATTTGGGGCATTCAATCCAGTTAATGCACTGCAGCATAGAACTGCTTGCTAAGTAGTAAAATTGCTTTTCAAAACATGATCAAACATCAGTCTAATCAGCCAGGTGTTAGGCTCTCAATCACAAGCCTCAAAACACATAATCAAGTATCAGTAAGCAGGTGTTTTAAGTGAAGCTTGAGATAAACAGTTGCCTTTGTGGTTACTTAGGAGGTTTTGCAACATTAAAATGGAGTACCTCACACTCAAGCAAGCCAACTTCAGAAGCTTCTCAGCTGAACAAATCCGGGCAATAATTAGCACGGGACATTTTAAATAGACTGCAATTTAAAAGCCTTGAATCTTATTGAGGAAATCTGTTTTGTTTCCTTTATTCCCAATTGTCTTCAAGATTTTGCTCTGATAGATACTGACTCTTTGATAAAAAGTCACTAGACCACATTTCACTTTTTTCAGATGGAAGATTTTGATCCCTTTAAAGAAAATTATGTTCAGATCATATACATACATTCAATATCACAATGTTCACATCATATACATACATTCAATATCACAATGTTCACATCATATACATACATTCAATATCACAATGCCAGGGCCCCACCCCACCAATCTTTCCAATGTGACAAGACTAGGACTGGGAGTTCTGAAGTAAAACCCAAGTTCCACTTTAGAAATTACTTTTCATGGCCAGGCGCGGTGACTCACGCCTATAATCCCAGCAGTTGGGGAGGCCGAGGTGGGCAGATCACGAGGTCAGGAGATCGAGATCACAGTGAAACCCCGCCTCTACTAAAAATACAAAAAAAAAAAAAAAAAAAAAATTAGCCAGGCATGGTGGCGGGCCCCTGTAGTCCCAGCTACTCAGCAGGCTGAGGCAGAACGGCATGAATCTGGCAGGCAGAGCTTGCAGTGAGCTGAGATCACACCACTGCACTCCAGCCTAGGCAACAGAGCAGACTCCGTCTCAAAAAAAAAAAAAAAAAAGAAAGAAATTACTTCTCATTCTCCCAAGTATTCAAAATGGCTTCTCAGTGGTCCAATAAATAATACAACATAACTCCGTGAAAATCACTGAAAGATCTAGGTGACATTTCAGTGACAATGTAAGGCGACCATCCTCAGCAAAAGTGCTCATTTTAAGAGCCAATATTAATCATGTAATAACAGAATCAGTTCAACGGAATTGAGCTCTATCAATCACAAAATGTAACAAAATGATCAGTTGCTTTTTGCAGTGGACCTCCAGCTTGCAAGTCACATAACCTGAGCACGCCCAGATCAACCAAGCCCACCTAATTCATGACCCTGTAGGCAACCAGAGTGAAAACATCAACCACATATGGAACCTAAGTACTCAGATTGAAGAAGAGGGATCAAATTAAGAAGAGAGGGGTGCCATGTTTTGTTGCATTACAGACTTAAAAGGCAAGGACACCTCACCACCTCTTTGCATGGCCCAATCAGATCATGGCTCGTTGCATTTTCTTGTGTCTCTGATTGTTATTCCCTGTGTATAAAACCTGCTCTCAGGTCCCCACCTGGGGAGACGATTTTGAGTGTTGCCTCCAATTTCCTTGCCAGTTGGCCTTGCAATAGAGCTTTCTCTTTTCTCAAAAGCCTGTGCCATAGTATTGGCTTCTATGCACGTTAAGAGGAAAGCCCATGACTCAGTAACAATCAGACTGGCCTGTCACTTAGGTTTATTTGAGTTCACCCACACGATTTATCTTAGCGAATGCTAAGAAGAGTTCCCTGCTTACAACTGTAGCTCATAAATTTCTGCTAATTTCCCTTGATTGTGAATAGCAGTTTAGTTTTGAGAGAATTTGGTTTTTGGGTATTTGTTGTTGTTGTTGTTTTTGTTTTTTTGAGATAGGGTCTCACTCTGTCACCCAGACTGGAGTGCAGTGGTGCAATCTCGGCTCACTGCAACCTCCGCCTCCCAGGCTCAAGCAGTTCTCCTGCCTCAGCCTCCTGAGTAGTTGGGATTATAGGCATGCGGCACCACACTAGGCTAATTTTTTTTTGTTGTATTTTTAGTAGAGACAGGGTTTCACCATGTTGGCCAGACTAGTCTTAAACTCCTCAAATGATCCACCCGCCTCGGTCTCCCAAAATGCTGGGATTACAGGTGTGGACCATCACGCCCAGCCTTGAGAGAATTTCTTATGTTTCACTTTCTATTTCTCTTCCCTCTCCCCCTGGCTTTGTATTGCCATCAAAATATTAGTTTCCATTCTTATAATTTTCTCTCTCTAGTTAAAGGAGCATTTGCTCATACATGATACCAACTAAACAGAGTCCCAGTTGCCCTTGCCATTCAATAGATATAGAGGTTTGTGACACAGAAAAATTTCATTCTCAATTGTGCATATCAATGTACTCCTCTGAAACAAAATTGAGAGAATCTAACCAGGTCTGAACAAACCAGAGGTTCTGAGATTGTGGCTTCTGAAAATGAATAAGCCCAAAGAACTTCATTCTTCCCTGTCACCAGTCCCTGAAACCTGTCAGTAATTGCAGAACCACATTAGGACTTCTCTTTCATATCATCTTCCTCTTTTCAGCTGTGGGATTCAGCTGGGTGCTGCTTCGTGTGTAGTTAGGGCTTTTATGTCTCAGGACATTAAAACCTGAAGTTTGAGTCTATTTGCAAAGATAAAAATTTTCCACTCTAACCCAGGGAGTCTGGCTATCTTTGGGCTTTTCTGATCTTCCTTTGTCATGTAACACCCTTCTTTCTTTGGTCTATGTACATCTCATCTTTTCTCTCCCGACAGCCTAGGAAGTATTAACCTAGACTTCTCCTGATGCAGAGGGAACTCATCAGCCCTTTCAGCAGCCTACACCATTGGAGTGGGTATTACAACCTTCAGCTGGGCTGAAAATTTCATCAGAATTTCATCATACAAATGATTCAGAACAATTCAATCAAGATTTTTCCTCTTCACTGTGCTTCAGGAAACCTCTGACCTCTTATTTCAGGGAGAAAATAGAAATCCTCAGATGGAAGCTCTATCAATTTTTTGCCTGTCTCCTCTAATCTAAAAATTGCTTTCTACCATCCCTTCTGCCCCAGTGGAATAGAGGCCCCTCCTTCCCGCTAGGCCAATTCCTTCACCAATTTTCAGACCTCAACTTCATCAGCCTCTGTCTCCTGCATCTTTAGCTTCCCCCTCTTTATTGGTGCTGGCTCATCACCATTTGCATATAACAGAATGTTAAGTAAGAAGCTGAGACCAAGGCACCGTGACGTAATAACTGCTATATTCCAACGGGTGTTTTCACACCTGCTAGACCAGGTGTGAAATTTCAGAACAGCACAACCAAGAACCAGTATAATGACTTTTTAATTATCTCATTCATGTGGAGGACAAAAAGGGTCCAAGGAGGGGGACTGAGAGTGGATTTTCGAGCAGAGCCATTAGCATACTGTGTGTCTTATCCCCAAAGGACAGAAGGATGAAAGGGATGTCTGCCGTCACCTCAAGCTGGTGAGAAAGCTTGGCAAGATTAATATGTGCCCCCTGCAGTTGGGAGGCTGGAGGGACTGGGATCTTGACCATGCCTGACAAGGTCAGAGCAGCCTGTGGCCGCAGGGTAGAGGACAGAGTCTAGGAAGTTCTCTCACTCCCAGGGAACAAACGTAAGAATCTTCATCAGGGAGAGGCTACCTGAAAGAGGGGACCCTGGCAGTCAGGGGCTCTGGGTGATTCTGGCGGGTAGAGCTTGAGGGCAGCACTGAGGGAGGATCAAGGGTGACAGGCCAGCTAGGAAGGTGCAGTTTGAAGGGCTCACTAGGCAAATCTTCAAGGAACCTATGAAACGTACAGAGATAGTTGGCTATAAGCATCTGAGGGCCCAGAGAAGGCAAAGCCGTCTTGCTACAGAGCCAGCTTCACTTGCATCCCTCCTCCTGGTCTGACCCTGGTGGGAGAAGCACAGTTAGCAAGCCCAGGCTGAGAAGAAAGGTGAGGTTGAGAGAGAGAGGAGGACCCTGAGAGCCCCAGCATCACAGCCAGGGGCCCGCTGGAGAGAGGAGAGAAGAGGTAACATTAAACCAAGTTCCAATTGATTATTATCTTGGAGTAGACTTAATTAATTTAGAATTAATTAGAGTTAATTAATTTAGAATTAATTAGAGTTCATTAGCTGCCATTGTGACCTAATGTGATTCCAAACTTTTTTTTAACATAAAAGGAGCCAGAGAAATGACAGTGTCTTGAGCAGATTAAAGGGACAATGGAAGACAAAAAGTAAGACTGCTTTGCAGGAAACCCGCCAGGAGTGCTGGAGTTCCAGACTTCCACTTACACAGAGTGAGCCTTCCATTGCTGGCCTCTATGTCCACTTCTAGCTTTGTCTGATCCTTTTCCTCACCCTCATGCAACACTATTAAAGGAATTTTCCATGCTCCCTGCCACTACTTGATCATCGTCCATTTATGGTTAAGCCACAGCCACCTCACTCCCACCCCTGACATCTCTGGAAAAGGTTATTGACATCTATTTACTTTCTTCTTTTTAAAATATACATATATAATTGGGTTTGTTTTCATACGATGAAAGAAAATATGCTTATCATAGAAAATTTTTTAAAAGTTCAGGCAGCTAAAATGAACATTAAAAAAATAAAATTCTTAATCATCCACACCAAGTCAACCACGGTTAGCAGGTTGATATAGGCCTGGATAACCTTCTGTGTATATCTGTATGTGTAGATAGCAAGAGAAAGAGATGTACAGAGAATACACACACACCATACACACTTCAATGTGTGAGAATTCTTCATTATTGCAGAATGCAAATTTGAATGAATTTGAATTCATATATACACATATATGTACTACTGAAAATATATACATAAGTAAATTGTATGCATATTTTCATAGGTATTTAGTGGGTTTAAACAGGTATCTCACTAAAAAACAATACAGGATTACAGGAGATTCAGATGGTTTATTTACACAGGTGTATTCCTTATCCAGTACTACCATTTTTTTTTCTTTTTTGGCATAGTGAGCTTGTAGAATGTTATAGTCCACAGCTGCTGTCTTTTCTTTACTCAGTATTTTTGTGCTTTGTTTTATCTTTGCATATCTTACATAAATCAACAGTAGCTTGTGTTTTCTGCTGCTTCTGTGTTATCCAAAGATTTATAAAAGATTGTCTCCCATTAAGGAAGGGGTTCTGTGACAACTTGGTGCATCCATTTATGTGTCAGGAAACAGTGGAACTAAAGGATGTAATATTTACTTAATTCTTTATCAAATAATAAGACACTATTCATTTATCATCTAATCGCATGTATTGTGATATTAAGATATAAAGGGACAATGGTGAAAATTCTAGGCAGACGACTTTGACATCTGCCTAGAATTTTACACTCATATTTTACATTCATAATTATGTTAATTCCACCTTTGCCAAAATGCCACTATGTTTTGTATAATTTATATTAGCAGCATAATTAACATTACCAGGCATATTTAGAAATGTCACTATGTTTGAAACAAAAGTTAAACAATACAAAAAGGTAAAAAAGTGGGAACTGAAAATCCCCCACAATCCTACGTCCTGGAGAAGATAACACTGAATAATTTTTATAAGCCTTTCAGAGCTTTTTCTAAGCACATATAACCATATCTACCAATATATGATTTTATTTAGTGGTTTTTACAAAATGACGTTCTATTATACAGACTGTTCTGCAACTTGATTTTCTTAACATCATAAATGATTTTGCAAATCAGGACATACAGATTGACATCATTTCTTTAAAGAGTTGCATATACTTTTATCACATGTTAGGGCCTACAATTTATTTAGGTAACTCCTGTGGCATAATATTTGTGTTATTTTGGAGTTTTTATCATTACCAACAATGCAGTTTTGCACATCTTATACCTACGTCTTTGAATTATTTAATGGAGGCTAAACAGTCGAAAGTCGTCTCACTTAGTAAAAGAATAAGCATGTTTAAATTTCGATGGTACCAAATTATGCTCTAAGAAGACCGTGCCAATTTACCCTTCCTCACCTTCTGCAGCAACAGATCTTATCAATCTTTTAATCTTTGCCAATCTGATAGTTAAAAAATAAACTTATTTCAGTTGTCTCTCAATTTACAAAATTTCTTTGGCTAATAGCAATATTAACTCTATAATGCTGATCACAAATAATTTTTCCCAGTTTTCTTTTGTCTTCTTCAATCTATGGGTTTCACCCAACAAGAGGTTCAACTTTTCACATAGTCAAGTGTATCCATCTATTCCTTGTGGTGTCTGCTTTTAATACCTTGCTGTGCAAGGCTTTACCACATCATGGTTGCAAAAACTTCGCACATATTTTCTTCTAGTATTTTTATAATTTCACTTCTACATCAAATTGTTACTTCAGGGCCAGAAAAACAAAACAAAACAAAAAGCCAGACATGGTGGTTCACGCCTGTAATCTCAGCACTTTGGGAGGCAGAGGCAGGTGGACTACCTGAGGTCAGGAGTTTGAGACCAGCCTGGACAACATGATAAAACCCCGTCTCTACTAAAAATACAAAAACTAGCTGGGCGTGGTGGTGGGTGCCTGTAATTCCAGCTACTTGGGAGGCTGAGGCAGGAGAACCGCTTGAACCCAGGAGGCAGAGGTTATAGTGAGCCAAGATCACACCACTGCACTCCAGTGTGGGCAACAGGGTAAGACTCCGTCTCAAAAATAAAAATAAATTGTTACTTCATGGAGTATATATTTTGGTAGAAAAAGTGAAATAAGAATCCAACAGTCTCATACTCTGCATGCTATTTTATAATCTTTTTCACATAATGCATTGTGATCATATTTCCATGTTAATAAATAGATTTCTATGATATTACTTTATACTGGTTCCAAATTGATTTAATTAACCCTCTATTATTGGATAATTAGGTTGTTTACAACTACTTCAAACAGCACTGTGATAAACATGATCATAACTAAACCTTCATCCATTACCTTAACAATGCCCCGATATGCATTTCAAACTCTTTATATCTTCTCTAAAGCCCAGACCTTGCCCAGTCTTCTCATCACAGTGAACTGCACCTTCTCCCAAACTTTTGCTCAAACCAAAACCTTAGAAATAATCTTTGATTCCTTACTTTCCCTCAACCTTCAACCCAATCCATCAGAAAAATCCCATCAGCTCTACCTCATTGCCCACTTACATCCCATTCTTCTCCCACTATGCCTTCTATGCCATTGCCATTCTTGCCTGATGACTGCCATCGCCTCCCAGTTCCTACTCTTGCCCACTACAATCCAGCTTCCAGACAGCAACCAGAGTATCATTTTAGAATGTACATCAGATCAAGTCATTTCCCTGCTTAAAACTCTCTAACGGCTTTCTATGGTACTTCAGGAAGTAAAATGTAAAGAGCCCTTGCTAAGTTCTAGAAGGCCTCTGTCATCTGGGACCTGCCTCTCTGACACAGGCTCCAGCACTCAGTTCCTTGATTGCTGATTCTCAGACACTGACCTCTTTTCTATTCCTTAAACGGGCCAAGCGTGTTCCTAATTTAGTGCAGGGTCTCTTGCCCTTGGCACTAATGACATTTTGGGTCCAATAATTCTTCATCATGGGGGGCTGTCCAGTGCACTGTAGGACATTTAGCAGCATTCCTGGTCTGTATCCACCAGATGCCAGTAGCACTTACCTGGTTGTGACAACAGAAAATGTCACTAGACATTGCCAAATGTCACTAGACCGGAGGACAAAATTTTCCCTGATTGAGAACCACTGAGGTAGGACCTTTGCACAAGCTGTTTCCTCTACCTGTAACGTTCTTGTCTCCTGGATCTTTATGGCAAATGTGTTTTTCTGATATTCAAGACTTGGATCAGATGTCACCTCCTCAGAGAGGCCTCCTCTGTCATCCCCACCCACTAACAATCACCTACAGTCACATCGCCCTGTTCTATTTTTGTAATTGCTCTTATCACTGCCTAGAATAACCTTATTCAGCGATTGGTTTACTTGTTTGCTGTTTGTCTCCCCTAGTAGGATGTCAGCTTCAGGCCAACAGCAATGTCTGGCATGGATGAGCACATGTTCAGGAAGTATTTGTTCATTGAAAAAATAAATGAATTCCCAAAAGTGGAAATCAAATATCTCTTTGTTGCTAAATCTAGTGGATACTTTAAAGTTATTGTGTTAATTCTCTCCAGCATTTGCCACTCACTCCCATTGGCTCCTCTGACCCTGTGTTCTCCTAGCGGACCCTACCTCTTGGGCTCTCTTTTCCAGTTGCTTTTCTCTTCTTCCTTGGCCCATCCCTGACACTCTGCTCTTCAGAGAAGTCCAGCCTAATGCCTCTTCCAATGCCACATCATCTAACAACGTGACCTCAGCTACTCCTGTGATTCATCAATTACTGTCTATTTTCTCATAATTCTCCCGATGCAAGTAGCCACTGGGATGTCCCACAGGCCCCTCAAGTTCAATATTTCCAACCCAAACTCATCACTTCTACCAACCCCAAGTCACAACTTCAACAACCCTTCTGGGATGGTTAATTTTATATGTCAACTTGATTGTGCCACTGGGTGCTCATATTAAACATTGTTTCCAGGGGTGTCTGTAGGCATGTTTCTAGATGAGATTAGCATTTGGATAGGTGGACTCAATAAAGAAGACTGCCCTCCCCAGTGTGGGAACTCATCATCCATCCACTGAGAGCCTGAAAGAGAGCAAAAGGAATAGGAAGGAGTAATAAGCCCCTTTTGCTTCCTGCCTGCCTGCTTGAACTGAGACCTCTCATCTCATCTTCTCCTGTCCTTGGATTAGGATTTATACCATCAGCTCCTCTGGTTCTCAGGTCTTTGGACTTAGACTGGAATTACATCGCCAGCTTTCCTGGGTCTCTAGATGATGGCAGATTGTAGGACTTCTCAGCCTCCATAATCAACTGAGTCAGTTCCTCATAATACGTCTCTCTATAAATATGTATCTTGGTTCTGTTTCTCCAGAGAACCCTAATACACTCATTCATCATACAGAGCCTAGCCTCCTGCTCCTGAAGCATCTGGTTTCTCCACTGGACTGCGGCAAACCCTCCCAACAGTCTCTATGTCATGGCCCTGCCCCTACACGATACGTGTTCCTCACTCTTCTGCTGGAAACTCTCAGTGGCTTCCCACTGCCCCAGGTCAAAGGTCCAGATTCCTCCCCATGCCTTCCTAGATCCTCTGTCTCTCCCACCACACCAACCAAGCTCAACTATGCTCTCCCTCACTTCTGGGAAGACAGAGGCCCTTCCCATGTCTGGAACACTCTTGCCTCCACCTCTCTATGCCAGAATTCAGATAATATTAGAAGCTTCAGGAGCAAGAGGGTAGGCTCTGTCCGATGAGAGGGCAGTAGGGTTCTCCAGTGAAAGAGAACCAAGATCTATATTTATACAGAGATTTATTATGAAGAATTGACTCCATGGGTTATGGAGGCTGAGAAGTCCCACAGTCTACCATCTGGAGGAACATTTTCGTTTGGGTCTGAGTCTCATAAGCTTTTGAACCTCCTCTTAAAACAGTCGAGGCTGCCGACTCTTTCTTCCAGTGCCTGTCCCCAAATAGTCTTTGCTTCAAACACAACATGAGATAGCTCTATGAAATCACTCATGGAGTTTTCTACTCTACCCTCTGACTTCCCAGGCCCTAATCCTAGTTTCTCTATTCCTCCCTCTACTCTGCACCACCTGAGATATAAAAACAACTTTTTGAGGATCTGGGGTTTGCATCTCCCAGCCAAGACTTTAGTTCAAGATTTACATTTTGCTGCCTCTGGGTACATCAGAGACAATATGATAGATTATCAAGAACAAATGAATAAAATGCAATGTATTATAAATAACATATAATTAATAGGTTACATATTAAACAAGCATACAAAAGGAATGCAAACTGCCATCTGCTGCAGAGATGTCACTGTTCAGCCTCTGTGATCAATCTACAGCTTGACGGTCACTTTCCTGTCAGTGCCTGGCATCAGCTTGACATTCTGTGTGGTATCATTTGGATCTGTGTCCCCAGCAAATCTCATGTCAAATTTTAATCCCCAGTGTTGAACGTGGGGCCTGGCCTGGTGGGAGGTGATTGGATCATGGAGGTGGATTTCTCGTGGTTTAGCACCATGCCCTCTTAGTGCCATTCTCAGATAGTGAGTGAGTTCTCACAAGATGTGGTTGTTTCAGAGTGTGTAGCACCTAGCCCTTCTCTAACCTCTTCTTTCAGCTCTGGCCATGTAAGATGCCTCACTCCCCCTTTGCCTTCCACCATGATTGAAAGTTTCTTGAGGCCTCCCCAAAAGCAGATGCTGCCATGCTTTCTGTAGAGCCTGCAAAACCAATTAAACCTCTTTTTCTTATAAATTAGTCTCAGAGGTCAGGAGTTCAAGACCAGCCTTGCTAACATGGTGAAACCCCCATCTCTACTAAAAATACAAAAATTAGCTGGGCGTGGAGGCAGGCATCTGTAGTTCCAGTTACTCAGGAGGCTGAGGCAGAAGAATCACTTGAATCCAGGAGGCAGAGGTTGCAGTGAGCTGAGATCGCGCCACTGCACTCCAGACTGGGCAACAGAGCGAGACTCTGTCTCCAAAAAAAAAAAAAAAAAGTAGTTATTTCTGAAGAGAGGAAGGCAAACGGGAGGAAGCTTATTTCAGTTCACCATACAATCAACTGCCTGACTTCAGGTGCCTGCCATGGTGGACAGTGCCGGATTTGCCCAAGTTCATAGAGGCTCTGATTTCCTGAGAAATCAGGTGATGTGGCCTGGGTGCAAATTTGGACCCCTGAAAGACAGAGATGGGAGGGTCTCCTTGGGGTGTAACTGCTTCCTGGGAGATGTCCCACATGACAGAAAGCACCCAGTTTGCTGTATTTTCTTGCAAACCGGTGGCCTCCCTAGGAGCTCCTGCCTTGTAGCTCCCTCCCTCCTTCCTGGCTATAGTACCTGTTTCCTTCAGTTTTGCTTCTCTGGTGTCCCTGCTCTTAGCACAAGTATTAGCACAATAAGCTTTTCTCCAGCTCTTTTTTTCTAGGGAGTCTACACTAAGACAATATACTTCCACATTCTCTGACCTCTTTACAATGATAACGGATTTAGATAACACGTGTGTAAGGATAAAACAATAAGAGAGCAAAGGAGTTTGGTTTACCATGAAGAGCAGCACAAATGTCACAATTATTCAAGGTGTTTTTCTGGAAGGATGCCTGGGCAGGGGAACTGCTTTCATCATTATTTTCTTGATATCCCCAGGGGACCCTGGGAACCAGATGCTTCTGCGTTTGACAATGTGGAAGTTAATGTCTGCGTGGCTTTCCTCTGGGTCCCTCTGCCCCTCACAGGCCAGCTGGGTCAGATACTCCCGGCATTATCACACTCTCCAAAACCTCAGCACCAGCTCCCCTTGCCACCTCCTTCTTCCTTCTCTGCTCATGAAAATGGTGCACGTGTGTGCATGTGTGTGCATGCGTGTGTGTATTTAATACTTAGAGAGTTTCAGATTATTTTAACCGAGGGCTCAAAAAAGCAGCCCCAAGGAGCATCGCCAGCATTCCTATCTTCTTAACAGTCAGGAGCATCTTGAGCTCTTTCTGAGATGAGGGAAAGGACAAGAGAGGTGGAAAGCTGAGCTGGAAGTTCAGCAGGGCCTAATGGCCTCCCCACTTCCTCCCAATTTAAATGCCCTAGAAACAGAAGATGCTGAAGGTGAAGATCTCCAGATTACATAGAGCGAGGATAGGAAAGGTTGCTTTAAAAAGTCAATGAATGAACAAATTCATAGACTTAGTGGCTGAAAGGCATTGTGTTTTGCAGATTCACACTTGAAGTACAAAAAGTCTTGCCGGTTCTTTGCACTCCTCCTGCCTCAGAGAATCATGGCTGTGTGCTGACTTGGAAGGGTGGGGTAGTGTGGAGTCCTGATACGCCTTGGCTAAGTGTGTTGCATACAATTAAAGGAAAACATTTTACCATCAGGGAGGTGCCTGTGCACTCTTTGTAAGCAATCCAAACGGGAGAATAGAGTCTTTCTTGGGCAATGTTTGCTTTGTCCTAGAAAACTGCCCTTTATTCTGACTCAGGAATTGTTTGAAAAGGTAGAACAAAGCAAAAGCCTGTGGGCCACAGAGACCTGGCTTTTAGGTGAAAGAAGATTTGGTCTCTCCTAGACAAGAATCCTGTGAGTCAAATATCCTCTAATTGGATAGGCTGGCTGTAAGAATTGCACTGGGGAATTTGTCCAAGGGGAGAGTTTAGCCAAGAGAAGTTTAAGAAAAAGCCTGTGGTTTTTGATGCACAACTTAGTGGTCCAGATGAGCTGCTCTGAAATGGAGCATCTTTTTTTGAAGTCAGCCCTGGTTGCAGTTGAATAATGGAGTAAATGGGGGCTCTGAGATGCCCCCTCCATCAGGATCAGAAAAAGAAGTCCACTGGCCCTTCCTTTTGTCTGACATGACCTTGTTCCTGCTGACAACACTGGCAATGTCAAAGTTTTCCTGGGCATGGTCCCACCTGCTCAGAAACTCTAAGTTTTTGAACTCTAAACAAGCCCAGCGAAGAGTAGGATGTTCTGTAACAATATTTGAGAGTCTTCCTACTTTTTTGGAGAGTTCTTTTGGGAACTTGAAAAGTGCTCTCTCAGGCCAAGCACTGTAATGCCAGCACTTTGGGAGGCCAAGGTGGGCCGATCTCCCGAGGTCAAGAGTTCAAGACCAGCCTGGCCAATATGGCAACAAAACCCCATCTCCACTACAAATACAAAAATCCGCCAGGCATGGTGGCATGCACCTATAATCCCAGCTACTCGGGAGGCTGAGGCCGGAGGATCACTTGAGCTGGAGAGGTGGAGGTTGCAGTGACTAGAGATCATGGCACTACACTCCACCCTGGGTAACAGAGTAGGATTCCATCTCAAAGAAAAAGAAAGTGCTCTCTCAGAAAGCTGTTCCTTCAAATCTCTCCTATCTTCAATTCCAAGGTTACCCTTGTCCTGCTGATGTCTGACTTCCCTGCCCCTCCCCACTCAGCCTTACATGTTGTGCCCATCAGCCTCCACTTATCCAGCCCTGGAGCCAGGGCTGACCAAGGCAGGAAAGAGACTTGGAGCCTCAGGCCACCAAGAGATGGAACCTGGAGGAGACTGTGCTGCCACTGATCCTTGGTGCCTGCAGAGGAGCCTGAACACCCTCATATCCACTAGGTCTTAACCTTCTGCCAACCCCGGCCCCACAGCTGGGTGTCCCCCAGTGTCTCCTCTGGGAGAATAGAGCTGACTGTATCCCCTGGTCAGAGCCTGGGGGCTTTTTCTAACTGAACACATTATCTAGACCCCCAAATCACTCCCTACTGCCTGGGACTGCCTGTCACCCTGTCCATCCTCCATGCAAGCCCCGTGGACGGCCACCCCTGCTGTACCACGCAAGGTACTCTAAGCTCAGAGGTTCTCAGTCTTCAGAGACTTGGGACACTTGGGAGCTTGTTAAAAATGAGAAGTCCTATCTGCACCACTGGAGATGCTGATTCAACTGCCTACCCTATCCACTGATCCCCACCCCTGGGGGACGTTGTGGAAGAGCTCTGGGAGCTCAGCCTGTATAACCCAGCAAGGGTGAACCGACCCACAGGCCAAGTCCTCTACGGCTCCAGTACCTTCCCCTGTGCTCCCCACCAACCTCACCTCTTCATGTCCCAGCCTGTTTTGCAGGCAGTTCCACCAAGCCACAGCATCATCTGTACCCACATTTGTTCCCTTGCATCCAAAGCATCCTTCAGCTGCAGGACACATGTTCTCTCTCAGTTCAATGAGACTGTCTATTGCACTCCAACTTCTGATCTCAAAGTATGTATAGGCTCCTACATACAGTGGGATGTTGATAAATTCTGTATCTAATAGAAAATTATTCAGCCTTAACGCAATGTCTTTAAAGATCTTGCCATTTGCTACGTGGATGAAACTGATGACATGATGCTAAGTGAAATAAGCCAGACACAGAAAGATACTGCATGATCTCACTAATATGCAGAATATTTTTTAAAAGTCAAATAAATAGAGAACAGTGGTTACTGGAGGAAGGGAGGAGGAGGAAGTGGGGAGAAGTAGGACAAAGAGTGCCAAGTTGCAGTTGTGTAGGATGAATAAGCCTAGAGGTCTGACGCACAGCAGGAGGACTGTGGTTCATAACATTGTATGATCTACTGAAAATGTGCTACGAGATACATCTGAAGTGCTCTTACTACACCACACAAAAGATAACTATGGATGGCAATGGATATGTACCTTTGTTTGACTGTCGTAATCATATCACTATGTATATGTGTACCGAAACATCATGTTGTACACCTTAAATATAGGCAACAGAAGATAAATTAAAAATAAATAAATAATAAATAATTAAATTCTATATCTGTCGGTGACAAGAAGCTAATTTAAGGAATATACATTATTAAAGAGAAATATGGGTTGATATTTCAAGCACAATAAATGTTTAATGAACTGTCGTCGCACAAAAATGAACAAATGGGTGAATCTAAGAAGGCAGAATATAATAAAATCATTTTACATTTGTCCCATGTGGTCTATCTTTATCCTTTTCACAGTACAACAGAAAACATTTTGATCGGACACCAGAAGGAACTTTCCATCCACGGCTTTATTTCAGATAAAGCCTGCAGAACCAGAACCCCATCTTGTGGGCAGAGAACTATGTATATAGCACACCCTCTTTACCCTGTACCCACCCTGGCACCAACACCGTGCCAGTCCAATTCCACTCCCGCTTCTTGGTGGTGGTGGGAGTGGTCCAGATTTTTCTTTAGTCTTGCCTCCCTCAGTCTCTCATCCCCTGCTGTGCCCCCTCTCCTGGTCTGTCATCTTAATTCACAAGACACAACATTAGGGCCTCTATTAGCACAGAGAATGACAGTGAGAAATACAGTATGTGGAACAAGCCTTCCGCTTTCTCCTTTCTCTGCAATTATCACTCAACTGCCTCAGTAAACAACAAATTGTTCTCTACACACATCATTACCGCTTACAAGATTAAAATAGTCTGGAGGTCAGGAAGGCAAACACAGGTTAGTTTGAGTTTTTGAAATGAATTGCTCTCCCTGGCTAAACTTTCCCTAACCCCTTCTTTCCTGGGGAAATTGAGAATAAGAGGCCAGCCAGTCAAGCTAGCAGTTCCCTCCTCACATGGGAAAAGATTTTAGAGAGAGAGAGAATGAGAAAAAGACTATTCATTGCAGCCTTGGGCTGGGCTGGGGGACACAGGCTGGGAAGCTGGGCTCACATTCAAGGTCTCTGCACTCTCAGCCACACCTTCCTGGGCCTGGGCACCCTCTTGGACCCCCAAGGCTTTGGTGCGTCTTCCACAGGCATGCAGACGTTGGATTCTACCTGCAAGAGCCACCGACCAGGTCCAAAATAGGGAGTCCTGGGTGAGCAGCTTCCCATTCATCTCTCCAGATTGTAGTCTTTTTTTGAGACGGAGTCTTGCTCTGTTGCCCAGGCGGGAGTGCAGTGGCATGATCTCAGCTCACTGCACCCTCCACCTCCCAGGTTCAAGCAATTCTCCTGCCTCAGACTCCTGAGTAGCTGGGATTACAGGCACTTGCCACCACACCTGGCTAATTTTTGTATTTTTTGTAGAGACAGGGTTTCGTCCTGTTGGCCAAGCTGGTCTCGAACTCCTGAACTCAGGTGATCTGCCTTCCTTGGCCTCCCAAAGTGCTGGGATTACAGGCATGAGCCCCTGCACCTGGCCATGGTCTTGATTTTATTATCCACCCAACCCCTGACAAGGTGGGCATGAGCTTTGCATACCACCAGGGCAGTATGATAATGACCAAACCCAACAGGCTGGAGCCAAAAGCATCCTTACCGACCACAGCCCATGCTGCACTCCAGGGGCTCCGCATGTGCTACTCTCCATGGGAACAGTGCCCTGGAGCGGGGTCACACCACGGAAGCCTCCAATGGCACGGGCATGGCCCTCTGGCCTTGTTGGCTGATGCTCTCTGATAATGGGCTCTCCCCACAGATAAAGAGACATTTTCTATGACCTTGAAATGTGTCCTGAAAGGATGAGAATCAGTCATGAATGAACAGATTTAGTTGGGCCATGGTTCTATACCTGGCATAAAGACGACGGGTGGATAACCTCAAATGACTCCCAGGACCAGAAAGGCAGCACACGTGTGAGCTCTGGTGGACTAGAGACACACCCAGCTGAAGGTCTTCAAATGCAAGTTTAGAAACCGTGCTGGCCAGACAAAAGACAGCTGAAGACCAGGTTTAGCCTCCTGGCATCCAGTTTGTGATCTCTGGACTAGGAAGAAAAAAAAAAAGAGGAAAAGCAAGAGATGAGAATAAACAAAAGCAAAGTGTTTTGTTCTCCTACTGACTAGCAGCCACATCCTCTCTCCGTGGTGAAGCGTCTTCCAGACTTTGAAAAATGATCCCCATGAAAGGAACATGTTTCCAGGATGTTTTTCTAGGAATCAGAACGCCCTCCACCAGCCAGCCTCACTCTCTTCTAAGCTCCTTTGGGACCAGAGACATCTTATTAAATGTCTAGCCGACATTAGAAGGAAATCTGCCGCCATAGCCTGGAGGGTTTTCTTCTACTGAAACTAGTTGGCATTGGCCATAATAAAAACCGCACGAGCTTGAAGCTATTTGCGTGGTGTTGTAATGGCAGCGCAGACCAGCCCAGTCTTCTGGTATTCTGTCCTGATGCCTGGCGAAGACGGAAATGAGGAGACACACGATGACTGTCCCTAGTGGTGTTCTGTGTCTGTGCCTGCTAAAGGCACTAACAAAGAAGCCAGTCATTGCCTCACACCATCATTACCCATCCCCTCTGATATGTGGGGCACAGGGTGAGAGCATGATGAGTTAGGAATCAATCACATCCAACTAGGTTGGAAGTAAATGGGACCTTAAGCACAGGGTGCACCCAGCTGGAAGGATTCCTGCAGCTGCTCCCAGCAAAGATATTGCTCGTCCATAGAGACTCCAAACAGGCTTATTGGGGGTCGGTGGGGGGCAGGTGGGAGAAGTAGCAACAGTGGTTGGAGGTCAGGAAGGGGAGGGAGGGGACTGTCAGGCCTTAGGGACTTGGATCACATGTGAGTTCCATATGGCCTGGTCCAGTAAAAATCATTAAAACAATGGTTGTGAGGATTTGGGATCTAATTAAATAATAGATTATAGTTGACTGATTTACTAATGTTTTCTTCTGACGTCAATCAAAGGCATCTTTTCCGTTTCTTTTCCTTGTATTTTTGAAAAGTAGGAAAATTCCAAGGACAGGGGAACAAGAAAGAGGATAGTTCCCTTGTGTGTGCATTTGAGATTCAGTTTGAGGATCTGTTAGAAAACACTGGGAAACTGAAAGCTACAATGAGGGAGGGAAAGGGCAGATGGAATCAGTAGATAAATACCTAATGCCATGAGCTCCCTCGTGCCTCCCACACTACCATCCGGCTGTCCTGGCTCCCAGAACCCTGGTGGGCACAGTTGGAAACCACTGTGGCACCTACCAGGTCACCAGCCTACCAGACGTCCCCCATCCCACCATGGCTCCTGCACCTCTGCCCCATCACTACAGGTCCCCCTGGTCAAAGTAAACCCAGACCCTGGCAGACACTCAGTGGCCTCCTGGTCCCCTGAGGGGGTGGCTGCCTGACCAACAGCCTGCACTTTCCCAAGGTTGGCCTTCATGGCCACCCAGGGGAGCTACAGCCTCCATAGTGCACGGCACAAGTTAAGTATGTTGAATATCACCCCCGGGGAAAGGGCTAAAATAGGAACGAGTTGGCCTAAGAAGACTTCATAATAGAAACATAAAAAGGCTATAATTAATAAATGCATACGGAGACTATTGGGGGAAATGTAAAAATTGACATGAAATTGACGTGATTGGAAAGGCATCAGCTACAAAAGAGCCAGAGAAGAGACAAATATTTTCTTGGTCAGATAAACGGTGAGATTGATAAAGTTTAGATGATATGAGCTACCTTAGCCCAGAAATGCCTATCAGTCCAACCTTGAGACAACTTCCCAGCATTTTTGTGGCTTAAAAACAACAAAGAGAGATAATCTCATTTCACTCAGCACCTCAAAAGAACTCTCTGGTGACACAGTAATATGAAACTCACTAATCAAATGCCTCAGGCTGACTAATCAAGTCAGCCTCCTTCACTTTACTGACAAAGTTCTATCATCTATAAGAAGAAGAATTTCTAACCTGAGTCAACCAATTTAAAATCAGTGATCAATGGGCTGGTCTTTTTGCTTGAGGATGGCACATCATTTTTTTTTTGTTTGGCGGTACACAAGGACAACAAAAAAGTTCCAGGGGAGGTAAGGTTGTCCTGTTAAACCACGAGATTGATGCAAGAAGGACCACAGTAGAGAGCCTATGTCTCCAGAAAAAGATAGAATGACTCCCAAATCTATAAGACTGAACTGAAAGTATGAACAGATCAAGCTAGATCATGCCATCAGAAAAGAAGTTTTCTGGGATGTCACACCCAAAGTGTGACATCCCAGCCCATTTCAAGTTCACCAGAGCTTGTGGGCCCTATATCCCGTATTTGGCCATGATTCTTCAGTCTCTTACAACTTGAGGCTGGTAAACCATCTAACTAGTGCACCTTGTTCCGATTCCAAGCTCCTCACCAAACAATGTGCTATTGACAATCAACATGAAGATTGTTCTATAGGATGAGATAGGTGCGAGCCATTACAATGTATTTTATCTGCATGATAGTTGCATTTTTCAGTATCTGATATGAGCCACAAGTATATACATTTGTTTAGAGCAAATCTTTCTCAAGCATTGGATCTGCTGTCATAATCCTGACTGAATCAGGCTTTGAACCCATAAAGCTAGGGGTAAACCCTCGACCTTGGGGAGGCCTTCAATACCATTATCAATGGCATCAGGCAGCTTCCCTGGATACAACTCACTGCAGACCTTCAGTTCACATCTGTGACTCCCACTTGAGTTCTTTGTTTTCCAGACGTGTATTGTGTGTTGGGCAGCTTTGAGCCTCATCCTCCAGAACCAAGGACATACTTTGTAAGATGTCTGCCTACGGGTTTTTTCTCTTTGGTCAGTCACCTGGTCACTCTGAGGATTAAAGGCATAACCCAGGTTTCGGCACACCCAGCTCTGGTCAACTGAGTGAAAACAACTCTAGTGCAGATGCCTTGAATATCCCTGACTTCCAACCATTTTATATGGGGCAGAGTCCCAGAGAGACAGTGATGGCCTCCAAAGTTAACTGAGGGTTATCGGCCCCTTTTTCTCTCCAGTCAGGCTCTCACAGGCTCGCCTGGATGGCAAGTTCTCCACGGATGTTAGCAAGTGCTTTCTTTCAGCCTACTACATGTCAGTATCCCCAGTGCCTAAGAGGGTGCCTGGTCAGGCGGATCATGAAGTCAGGAGATTGAGACCATCCTGGCTAATGTGGTGAAACCCCAACTCTACTAAAAATACAAAAACTTAGCCAGGTGTGGTGGCGGGCGCCTGTATTCCCAGCTACTCGGTTGGCTGAGGCAGGAGAATGGCGTGAACCCGGTAGGCGGAGCTTGCAGTGAGCCAAGATCGCACCACTGCACTCCAGCCTGGGCGACAGAGCAAGACTCCATCTCAAAAAAAAAAAAGAAAAGAAAAGAAAAAAAGAGGGTACCAGATACATAGCAGGGACTCAGTAAGTGATTTGGAGTGAACGAATGAATGAATGAATGCAGGCAGTGTTTCTCTACCTTGCCTCTGCCTCCAAGTTATTCACAAGCACAACATGTCCTAGAAGTAACAACTCTCATGACACAAAGGGATTCTCAGTGGTATGGGAGGGAGAGGAAGTCAGTTGCATATCAAAATATCTACGGCCTTAAGTTTAATAACACCCCCCCTTCTCCCCCAGCACACACAGACGCACACATCGCAGGAGATTCTAAAACTGCCACACTGACTCTTTGGAAAGAGAAAAAAGGAAACACTTGTTGGCTTCCTCCATGGAGGCATCCCGCCCACCTTGGACAAAGCCAGGCAGAGCCTGGGGAGCAACCAGAGAAGGAGCGTGCTGGTTCTCCAAGGCTCTGCTCCTTCTCATCCACCCACACGCAAGGAGCCTAACTCACTCACAGCACTGGGTGTTTGCCATTTCCTGTATGGAAAATGGTTACGGTAATTTTGTTTTCAAAGAAACAAGCCTCCCACTCAAACACACCATGCCAAAGGAGAAACCAGGCTCGCGAGAGCCCACTACAGGGCTCTGCATGGAGCGGCACTTCCTTCTTGCCACAGACAGCACCTGTCTGCTCCTCCTCCTTGTGGTGGAAGCCTATGGCTGCCCGGCCTTGGGAACCCAGGCTGAGCCCCCAGGTTACTCCCACCATGGCTCTGGGGACGTGGGGGCACACTGAGAGTCTTTGGGGTCCCAAAAGATGGAGACAAAAGAAGGTCAATTTTGAAGTGAAATTCCCTGGAGAGGAATCCAAGAGGAGGCTCCAGGAGCTCTGCCCAGCAGGCACAGTGAATACCTTGAGCAAGGAACTATCAAATGCCAAATCAGGACCCCAGGACCCACTGGCCTATAATCCCCAGCCTCTGGGATCCCCAAGGCCCCCTGGATGTGGGAGTGGCTGGCATGTCACAACCTCAAGCTGTCCTCTCTCCCACCTGTCACCACAGCGACACCCATGAAGCAGCAGAAGTGTGCCCTGAAGACATGGCACAAAGCTGAGGTGAGGCAGGAGGAGGGAGGGCAGCTGTGGGGGTCCACTCACCTTTGGCATTTAGTCCAAACACCTGGGTGACATCCTCATCCCTGCTACTTCTCTGAGTTCTGTAAAGTCCAGGCCATGATTTTCCCAGGGACAAACACCTTGCATGGTGACTCCGGACACTAAGCCTCACTGGGAGTCTCTGTAGCCCTGCGTGACTGCTCAGGCTCCAGTTAATAACCAGATCCTGCTGCCTGCCCATGTCTGCCACGTTCCTGTGCCAAGAGGAGTAGAGGAAGACCCTGTTCCCCGAGCACATCAGCGCTGCTCTGACCCACCGCTTGGAACAGGCTGCCTGTACTTGCAAATCCCTAAGAGGAGCAGCCGCCAGTCATGGGGTGCTCACCACACACCAGGCCCAGTGCTAAATGCTCAAAGTGCCCTCTCCCTTGGACATCGAGACTCTCATTATGCCTTTTTTATAAGTGAGACTTCGAAGAATTGAGACTATACTCTCACAATGACCTTCACCCCTCTGTCCAGTAGAGGCAATTTATAAAACCAGGATCTGGAATTAAGTTTGTTGCTTCAGAGGAGAGTTGTATCCCAGATGTGGAAATACAAGAACCCCTTGAGCAGCCGTCCCTGCATCCCTCACTGCATCTAACTAATTAAATCAACATTTTCAACAGCCTCCCTGCGCCTGGCACCATCTTGACCTGCGTTAGCCTCTCCCCGAGTGCTGGTATTCAACATTTGCCATGAGAATAGCAGTGGTCTGAGGACCTGGTGCTGCTAGACACCAGGTCTCAGCCTGACCTTTGAGAACAGAGTGACTGTTTACTCACTGCCTCCCCACCAGACACAGGAGACGGGACTCCCTAAGATGCTTGCCTTACAGGCAGCGAGAATCCCCCCAAAGCAAAGCTAAAAAGGGATCTGTCTTCAAGGACGCTGGGGCCCTCCTTTTTTTTTTTAAGGAAGAAAATAAAAACGTGGTAAAAAGTGCTGAGAGGATTGAATTATAACACATCAGAAGGAAAAGAGAATCTGCAGTTGTCCTTATTGTCGTCAGCCTGTTCAGTAATGAGTGGGGAAATGAGAAGAGGAAAGCAACCGGAAGAACACATGACCCAGAAAAACCTGGCCCTTTGCAAATGCTGAGCTGGGTCTCCTTCTCTCAGGGTGCTCCAGAGCAGAGGCTCTCAGTGAGATCCCTGGACCGGCAGCAGCAGCATCACCAGGGAGCTTGTTAGAAATGCACATTCTCAGGCCTCATCCTAAGCCGTACTCAATCAGAAACAGGGTGGCCGGCCTTGTAGCCTGTGGTTGCTCATTTGAGAACCTCTGTTGTAGGGGAAAAGAAGTACCTGGGATATATTTACAGCTTCTTTACTCTTTCTGGAGCTGCAACACAGCTGCAAAGCCATGAGCGCAAGCCAAGGAGAGCCTGTGCCATTAGTGCAGATCATGACTGGATCAGCATGTTGAATCCCAACTTTTTGAGTCATCTCCAAGGTGAAAGTGTTGTTTCCCCAACCTTATTTGCTCCAACCTTTTGAAAATCAGTTTTCTGGCCACACTCTGCCTCTTGCTCCCTTGCCAGGCAGATGGGAAGTAGGATTCCCCGAGAGGATCAGGAAGAATCTCGTTGGACTAAATTAAGCCAATCTTCATCACATGCCTAAAACTACCTTAGGATCTTTACAGGACCTTGAAAAACACTGGCTCCTGTTCCTTTGTCTTACTTCTTGCATCTTCCCAGACCACAGCACAGCCTGACTCAATTCTTCTGACATAAATATGAATCACAGACCCTCCATAAGTACCAGCCCGGATAGGGACACAATCTCTCCCATTGAGAAATGTCCCATAGCATTATTTTGTCCAATCATCCATTTCCACTGATGGCTCAGAAATCACATCCGTGCCTTGTTATTGAAATGTACAGTTTGACACTGTTTTATTACAAAGACAAAGCCACACTGTAAAAGCATGTATTCGGCAAATCACTGGTCAGCACAGACATCGGTATCCCCAGGACTCCCTGAGATACAGCAGGAGGGAAGAGCCATTCTCTGTGGGTGATTTGCCTATTTTCTCTTTAAGGGACGGGAGAGAAGTTCTGGCTTAAGGGCCCCCAATTTAAATGTATGTCACTGTCATCTCACTGTTAGATCAGCTGTCAGCGACCACTCTCAGACTGTGTGAAGTCACAGTCTTTGACACAGCTTACATAGAAACGGTGACCCTGTGATGCTAGGGAGCCAACGACATAGAGAGGCGCCCACAGTGGGGCCTGTGAGCAACTGCTGATGACCAGATTCTACTTGTGGCTGGGATTCGAGGAGTTCAGTGAGATTGGCTCTGTCTCCAGTGATGGGACTCTCCATGTGGTAGAGGAGGGCTTAACTGGCAAGGTCACTGGGGGTGGGAGTGACACAGATACAACCTCTGCCAGCCTTGCTCTTTCCCCCAGCAACTAGGAGTCACTCATTTTCCCCTGCAAAGAAGGAACTGAGCAGGTTGCTCATTTGCCTAACTCAGAGTCCTCTGAATTCTCCAGATGCCAGGCCGTCTGCCACTCTTCTGCGGAGGGGACGGCCACAGGGGCTGGAAGCAAATTATCTTTAATGATCCTAGAAGGATCCCTTCTGGGGCCAACCTGCTCTCCATATGCCAAACGCCTGCTACATCGAGCTCTCTTTCTTCTCCATCCCCAGAAGCACCTCTTTTTGTGCCTCATTTAAAGGGTCTGAAAGGCAAATGGCTTCCAGACCTCTTCTACCTCATATCTTGAGCTCATTAATGGAGACAAAGGGGGACTGGGGGAAAAGTCGCCAAATACAAAACATTTTCAATGGGAAACCAAATATCATATGTTCTCACTTCTAAGTGGGAGCTAAGCTATGAGGACGCAAAGGCATAAGAGTCATATAATGGACTTTGGGGACTTGGTGGGGGGCAAGTTGGGAGGGGGGTGACGGATAAAAGACTACATATACTGGGTATGATATACACGGCTCAGGTGACAGGTGCACTAAAATCTCAGAAATCACCACTAAAGAACCTTTCCATGCAACCAAAAACCACCTCTACCCCAAAAACTGTTGAAATAAAAAAACTAATTTAAAAAAACTGTATTTTTTGTTTTCTGTTTAACATTCACTCACGCCTGGGCACAAGCATTTAGCAAGCTGGGCTAGCCTCCATACAAAAGGACAATAGAACCTCATTGAAATAAACACTTATTTATTCAATAAATATTTATAAAACACATTCTTTAAGGCATTATGCTAGGAGTCCCAAAGTAAACTAATGCTGAGCAAAACTAACGTAGCCCTTTCCTCACTGAACTTCAGTGCAGAGATCAGACAGGCATTCAACAAGAACATAAACCAATGTATGTGTGATTTCAATGCATGCTAAGTGCCAGGGAGAAACAAAGCACAATGATGCGGCTGAAAGGAGATCACTCAGGGAAGGCCTTGCTGAGGAGGAAATATTTTTTTATTATTATTATTATTATTATTATTATTATACTTTAAGTTCTAGGGTACATGTGCATAACATGCAGGTTTGTTACATATGTATACTTGTGCCATGTTGCTGTGCTGCACCCATCAACTCGTCAGCACCCATCAACTCATCATTTACATCAGGTATAACTCCCAATGCAATCCCTCCCCACTCCCCACTCCCCATGATAGGCCCCGATGTGTGATGTTCCCCTTCCCGAGTCCAAGTGATCTCATTGTTCAGTTCCCACCTATGAGTGAGAACATGCGGTGTTTGGTTTTCTGTTCTTGCGATAGTTTGCTGAGAATGATGGTTTCCAGCTGCATCCATGTCCCTACAAAGGACACAAACTCATCCATTTTTATGGCTGCATAGTATTCCATGGTGTATATGTGCCACGTTTTCTTAATCCAGTCTGTCACTGATGGACATTTGGGTTGATTCCAAGTCTTTGCTATCGTGAATAGTGCCGCAATAAACATATGTGTGCATGTGTCTTTATAGCAGCATGATTTATAATCCTTTGGGTATATAGCCAGTAATGGGATGGCTGGGTCATATGGTACTTCTAGTTCTAGATGCTGAGGAGGAAATATTTAAGGCAAAACCTGAAGTATAAAAATAGGCCAGCCATGCAAGCATTCAGGAGGGAAAGTGTCCCATGCAGAGGAAACAATGCGTCAGAAGACCAGGTATGGGAAGTGTTGCATGAATTTAAGGAACACAAAGCAGTCAGAGTGGCCCAAGTGACATGAGTGAGATGGTGGGGAGTAGAACAAGATGGAATTGGAAAGGTGGGCAGGGGCTGGATCAGGGGAGGTGGGGTTGGGAAGGTGGGCAGGGCCTGGACAAGGGAGGACCTTGATAGCCATACTATGAGATCTGGACTTTTTTCCAACATGTAATGGAATACCATTGAAGTGTTTTAAGAAGGAGTGTCATATGGTATAATATATCTTTTTAAAAAAAATATCTAGGCTACTCTGAGGAGAAAAAATAAATTGAAGGAGCTGGAGAGAAAGTAGGAGACAAGTAAGCAGCTGGTGTGGTTGTCCTGGTGAGAAATGTTGCTGTCTGGAGTTCTGCATTAGCAGCAGAGATGGAAGGAAGTGGATGTATTTGAGATATCCGGGTGATGTGGAAGAAGAAGAAATCAAAGACCGCACAAGATTTCTGACCGGGACAATTAGATGAATGATGGTCCCAGTAGAGATGGACTGAGCACTCTGGTGACAAAGGCCATGCCTGTTGAGAAACAGAGGCAGGGGTCAGGCATCCAGAGGGCTGCTCTGAGCATGCCTGTGCAGAGTCAGTCCATGTGCTGACGCCCACCAGCAGTGCCCCAAACGTTCCTTCCTCACTGCTGGCCATTAGCCAGAACATGGCAGGGAACTCGCAGCTCCACGTCTCCTGGCATCAGCAGCTATAGCAAAACAAAACCAACTTTCTGCTTTCAACATTTGGCGTTGAAACACAAACAGAAACATCTCAAAAAACACCATTCATTTGGGTTTCCCATTATTCACACAGATTGGGTTGCCTTCTTGCTCATGACAGTCCGAGAACTAGCAGTAGGCCAGGCTTCTATACGGAGTTACTTGTTGACTAAGGAAATGAGAAGATCTACAGCCTTCAAGAACCCTGGTAATCCCAGATGTAAAGTTTCTACATCTGCTCTCCCTGGTTCCACTTTGTGAACCGTCCCTCATTCCCATCTCTAAAATGCACGAGCCCTTAACTTGGACACAGTTGTGAATATCGTGGTGCCCAAAAAGACATGTAGTCTGACTTATATAATAAACCCAAGAATTCAACCAAGCTTTATAACTTCTCTCACAGCAGGTATAACTCTTTAAATTTTTATTGTACTTGTCTGTCTGTGTGTTATCTCTTCTACTAAATGCTTTGAAGGCAGGTTCTTTGGCACGGTCTGGGACTCTGTAAAACTTACTCTGGCTTGCTCATTGGAGGGAGACGCTTAATAGTTTCCGATGATGATGTCACAAATCTCCAATGCCATTGTCAATTGGGAAGTTTAATTCAGACCTGTCCTTGGAGGTGAGCTTAAATGGAAAAAAATGTAGGACCTCCAAGCTATCATCCATCCAAGTCAAAACAGCATTTCCTGTTCACAGCTAGCTAACAAAAGTACCAGATGTAAAATCATGACGTCAAGGAGGTGCAGTAAGGAGTGCAGGAGCAGGCTCTGTGTCACGCTTCCTGGGCCCAAATCCCAGCACTGTCTCTTACTAGCTTTGTGAACTTAGCAAGTCACTTGATTTCTTTGGACCTAGTTTTTTGTTTTTTTTTTTTAAATCTTTAAAATGGAGATAATGTTAGGGTTATTACGAGGATTGAATGAAATAATATGCGTAATCAGCTTACAACAGTGCTCAAGAAGTGATCATAGGGCCAGACACAGTGACTCACACCTGTAATCCCAGCACTTTAGGAGGCCAAGGCAGGTGGATCACTCGAGGCCAGGAGTTTGAGACCAGCCTGGCCAACACAGTAAAACCCCATCTCTACTTAAAAAAGAAATAAAAATTTGCTGGATGTGGTGTTGTACACCTGTAGTCCCAGATACTCAGGAAGCTGAGGCAGGAGAATAGCTTGAACCCAGAAGGCAGAGGTTGCAGTGAGCCAAGATCCTGCCACTACACTCCAGCCTGGGCAACAGAGCAAGACTCTGTCTCAAAAAAAAAAAAAAAAAAAGAAGTGATAATGGTGATGATGGTCAGGATGATGGTGATGGTAAGAGTGATGGTGAGGATGGTGAATGATAAACATCTTGGACATGGGGAGCTGAAACCAAGCTGAGTTGTTTCTAGGGAGTCACTGAGCTTATAGAGTGCTTTGGGCAGGTTTTGAGTGGGGAGGCCTAATGAGAATGGAATGATTTATGGCAACACGGGACTTTATGAACAGTGCTTTGCAGAAGCCATCTAACCACAGCTGTAACTCATGTTGGCCCAAAAGATATCACATCACAGAACATGGAGCAACAATAACTTCCACTATTTCCTTCATTCTTTGATGCCAGAAACAAATGTGACCATGAGGCAGCTCATCATCCCTATAGCCTTTCTGCCATCCTTGGTTAGTGCCCAGCTCCCTGCCTTGTCTCTCAGCCTCCTTTAGATCCATTTATAGAAGATGACTTTTAGACGCTACTCCTGTATTCTTCAAGATAATGAGGAAATGCCTAATTACATGTTAACCTACCAAAAAAAAAAAAAAAGACTAATTAGATGACCAGGCCGTTAATAATACTAGCGTGAGAATACAGACCAAGAGGGTCATCCAAGACCCTATTTCTCAGAGGAAAAAGAAGAGGAGAGGATGGAGCATAAATTCTGGGCTTGCACAGAGTCCCAGCTAGAGGGTTTTTGCATTGTCTTCTAGCAGACACATTAGCTGGATGGAGGACACTGTCACAACTGCCTGTCATGCTTGTTCCTGCCACTGGTCATTTGACCGATCCTGTCTCATCCCCTTCTTGACTCCTGGGTAAGACTCCTGATCCCTTGCTTTGTTTAAACACCCTCCATCCACCTTTAAGATATCAGAGCAGGAAGAGTGCATGAATCCATTTGCTTCAATCCCCCTCTTCCAACTGAACAACAGTTTGTCCCCAACCTACAAATGCTCTTTGACAGAACTAGACTTTACTTCCCCATCAAAACCCTCTTACCATCAGCCAACAATCCCTAGACAATTCCAGGCAGAGAATAAGGGAGAAGAAACCTTCCCAAGCGACCTCCTGTCCAGGCAACTCTGAAACAAAGCAAAAGGTGTGGATTTGATGAGAGATCACAGATTCCAAAGCCGAGTTAGGAGTGTAAATGCCAGCCATCCTCTATGAGCAGCTCTTCCCTGTTCCATGCAAGATATGACTGGGAGATGTGCCCCATGGCACTGGCCAACTGCTGCTGCGAGACATCCCAACTCAAGGAGCAACCTCAGCCAGGGAAAGTGTGAACTCCACTCATAAGCAATTGGTGGAATGAAGCTTGCAAGCAGGGGAATCCACGAGACCTGTCGGAAGCTGCTCCTTGGTGTACCACGCTGCACCTTACACACACACACACACACACACACGCACACACCATTCACAAACCCAGATTCATGTACTGACTTTCTATAGGCACATGATGGCAAGAACTCAGCATTAGAAAACCCTGTGTTTTGGGCTGCTTTTCCGGTAGAATCCAGGAATTATATCTTGAGGATATTTTATATAGCTAATGCGAATTCAATTACATGCATTGTGAGTAGGAGGAGGGACAGGGAAAGAGAGAAGAAATTGCAGGGTAATTTGTCCTCCAGTCCACACGGAATCACGAGCTCCACTGTCAGCCTCAGTTCCCGTGGGTCCTTTACAATGTGAGTGGCTCTTAATGCTGACGTAAAGCAACCACTGTCTTGGCTTGCCTGGGACTTCAGTGTTACCCAGGATGCAGAACTTTCAGTGCTAAAACCAAGACAGTTTCAGGCAACTGGGACAGCTGGTAACCTAATCACAGCCTGTAATTCCTGTGTCTAAAGATCCTTTTCTATATTTAAGATGCTGTGGGGCCAGGCGCAGTGGCTCATGACTGTAATCCCAGAACTTTGGAAGGCCAAGGCAGGCGGATCACTTGAGGTCAGGAGTTCAAGACAAGCCTGGCCAATATGGTAAAACCCTGACTCTACTAAAATTATATATATACAAAAATTATCTGGACGTGGTGATGCACATCTGTAGTTCCAGCTACTCAGGAGGCTGAGGCAGGAGGATGGCTTGAACCCAGAAAGTGGAGGTTACAGTGAACCAAGATCATGCCATTGCACTCCAGCCTGGGAAACAGAGCATTCGTATTACCCACTGGATATTACTTTCTGCATTAGACATTCATGACACATAATTTAGCACAGGATTTTACACACTCAAGGGTTTCATGGTAACATCAGAAATTTTCCAAAGATGGTTTTGAATCGGAGACTTTTCCCTTACCTGATGACTTTGAAGCCCATAAAAGATGAAGTTCACCACAGAGGGACTGGGCCACTGAAAACCCAAGGCTCAGAGACAAATCCCAGGCACAGAAGAGTCTCACATTTGTGGGACGCCAACAGGGCCATGCACACAGCCAACATCATGAGTGGCCCAGGCTCAAACACTCACGGCTCTCCCCAGCCAAGACAGTCGCCTGCCCAGTTGCCAGCTGATCTGTCGGCAAGGGGGACTCTCTGTGAGGTTCTGGGTACGTTACTGGTCCCCTCTGTGTTCTCAGCATCTCATAGCTTTCAAAGTTTTAAAAACACGTGGCCAGACACAGTGGCTCATGCCTGTAATCCCAGTGATTTGCAAGGTGGGATGATTGCTTGAGGCCAGAAGTTTGAGACCAGCTCTTGGCAACATAGTGAGACTTCATCTCTACAAAAAAACTATTAAAAAATAAAACACTTTAAAAAGACCACATTTTATAGCACACACTGAGATATTTGATGTGGAAGTCTTTTTACAATATGAATGTGATGCCATTCATATTATAAAAAGCACGATATTGCCACAGTCCCAACCCTCTGCCTGCATCTCCTCCCCAAAACCCCACACCGCTGGGGCTAACCAGGGAGAGCAGGCCAGTGGCCTGCACCCACAAAAGGAGAATCAGAGTCTATAAATGAACATAAGGCCTGGGTGGGCGGGCTGGCTCTGTTCCAGACCCAGAACTCCTGCCTGTCTTGGGAAGGGGAGCTCTATGAGAAATCGGCTATCACAGAGCAAGTCCAAGGTGAAATAGTTCATGATTATTCAAAGTCAGAGGCTGATGCTGGTGTGTGGAGGTGGCAGTACCTGAGCTGCATTTTGAAGACTGGGTAGGACAAGGATTAGCACATGGGACAGGAGAGGGGAAGGGATTCGAGGCAGGGCAACAGTGTGACTAACCGCAGGGACAACAAACATTTCTCAAGTGCCTACTCTGTGCAAGGGGGCTGTGATAGATGCTGGGGTGAAGGGAAGGGCCAGGCACTGTGTCCCCCTGGAAACTGCTAAATGCTCTCCTCCTTGGCCTTTCTTTTCTCTTCCTCGCACCTTCTCTCCATCTCAACCACTCCCATCATTGATGTCAGCTTCATCTCATCACTGCTGGCTTGAGACTCTCCAGCAATTCTCTTTGGCGTTTTTAGACCAAATGTGATCTCAGCATCGTCCTACAGTGCCTGGCCAGCTGCAGTCTGCACACCTTCCCATACACTTTGCTCACACTTCTCAGATACCACCTGTACTCCCACGTGTGACTTTAATGACTAAAAGGCAGAGAAGCAGGAGGAAAGAAAGCAGTAGTAGAAGTGCTGGGCTCAGTGCCATAGGGAATTGCTTTTAGGACTAGGCTCTGCAGCCACTTAGCCCTAGGGTCTTGGGCAGGTGACTAACCTCTTGGGCCCTCATCTCCTCATTCAGACGGGAGAAGCGTGCTCTTATTGGACACTGACTCAGCTCAATAAGCAGGACATATTGTTTGTATTGCTTCATTTAATCCCCACAATGGCCTTGGGAAGTAAACCTTCATGCATCTATTTTACTATAGACCAGGGAGTTGAACCACTTAATCTCCAAAGGCCCTTTCAATTCTAAGATTTATGATTCCATAAAAGAGTTTAATTCTGAGGCTCAGTAACAGAAAGAGGGCAAGAATGTTTCCTGTATTAGTTATCTACAGCTGCATAATGAGTTACTCCAAAACTTCCCAGCTTGAAACAACAAATGGTAATTATCTCCATTTTCCACGGGGCAGGACCCAGAGTGCCTTACTTAGCTGGCTGGTTCTGTCTCGGGGTCTCACAGGAAGTGGCAGTCACTATATCAGCTGGGGCCACAGAGCTACAGAGCTGCAGGATCCACTTCTCAGCTCAGTCACATGGTTGTGGGCCAGTCTCTGGGTCTCAATGGCTGTTGGCCGGAGGCCTCAGTAACTGCCCACGTGAGCTTCTCCCAAGGGCTGCTCACAGCATTTCCCCAGAGTGAGGGATCCAAGGGAAAGAAAGAATGTGAGAAGTCCCAACGCCTTTTATGACCTAGTCAGAGTCACACATTATCACTTGTACCTTGTTCTATTCGTTACAAGGGACTCACATAGTCAAAGGGTGGGGAATTCAGTTCCACCTCCTAAGGAGATCAAGAAATTTGTGCCGTCTCCTTAAAACCATCATACTCTCCCATTCCAAGGGGAAGACAATCAGCAAAGGTAAATCCAAGGGACAAACATCCTTAACGATGGGAGAAAGTAGGTCCAGAACATGGGCTTTGAAATCAAACCACCTTGAGTTTGAATCCCGGTCCCCAGTCACTTGAAGAACATACAACCTTGGGCAAATCCCCTAACTTCCATGAGTTTTAATATTAGTGGCCTCATCTGTAAAATCATGACAATGATAACTTCTTTGTATAGTTACTATATATAGCAAATGCAATGTTCTGTAAAGCTAACAGACATTAACAAACAGCATGAAATAGTAGCTATACGATATGCCTCTCGTTTTACAATAAACTGTGCACATCTCTAGCAACGATAGGAAGTTACTGGATTAGAAGAATGTGAGACATTAGAAGAAATATAGATACCTCTAGGGGAGGGGTGATGAGTCCAGGAAATCAAAAGTGTGATCAGTAGACACCTTAATTTTTTGTTGGTGGCAGCCATTGTGGCTGTGAAAGCAAGAGGCTTCAATATCTTTTTGCTGTTGTTGTTTTATTCTTTGTGTCCATTGTAATTATATTTGTGTTATTTAAATATCACCATTTCTACTGCTATTGCGACAAACTACCACACACTCAGCAGATTAAAATAATACAAAGCTATTATTTCAAAGTTTCTGTAGGTCAGATGTCCAACATGGGTCCCACTGACTAAAACCAAGGTTCCTTACTGGACACTGAGGAATACAATTCCAAACCTATGCAGGTTGTTGAACAAATAAATTCATCTCCTGGCAGTTATAGGACTGAGGTCCCTGTTTCCTTGCTGGCTGGGAGGCAGGACCGCCTTCAGCTCTTAGAGGCCTTTCTCAGGTCCTTGCACGTGGGTGCCTACAGCTCAGAACGGGCAACAGCATGTGAAATCCTTCTCACACTTGGAATCTCTCTGACTTCCTCTTCTGCTGCATCTCCTCTGCCATTTTCTTCCTTTGCACCTCTCTGGCTTCAGTCAGAGAATATTCTCCACTTTTAAGGGCTTGTGTGATCACACTGGGCCCACTCAGATAATTCACGAGAACATCCCTATTTTAAGGTTGGTAATCTTATTTACATCTGCAAAGTCCCCTTTGCCATGTAACACCCAACTTATTAATTCGGATAACCCAGATATTAGGGCATGGACACCTTCGGAGGCAACTACTCAGCCCACCACTGGTGCTAAATGGCTTCCCTGATCTGCAGTAGAACCACCCACATCGTCAATAGGATATACAAACCGAGAGTCCAAGCCAGAGGGTTTAGATTTGGGGACGGGTCCCCAGACCCTGAGAATTGGCAAGAACACGTGAGGATGCTAGTGTTAGAGAGACAGGACTAGCCCGTAAGTGAACCAGGCAGAAATTCTAGATTAGGGCAACTAGATAGAAAACCACCACCTGGGCTGGGTGCAGTGGTTCACACCTGTAATTCCAGCACTTTGGGAGGCCGAGGCAGGTGGACCACCTGAGGTCAGGAGTTCAAGACCAGCCTGGTCAACATGGTGAAACTCTGTCTATACTAAAAACACAAAAACTAACCAGGTGTGGTGGTGCACACCTGTAATCCCAACTGCTTGGGAGGCTGAGGCAGGAGAATCTCTTGAGCCCTCATGAATGAATGAAAGAAAGAAAGAAAGAGAAAGAAGGAAGGAAGGAAGGAAGGAAGGAAGGAAGGAAGGAAGGAAGGAAGGAAGGAGGGAGGGAGGGAGGGAGGGAGGGAGGGAGGGAAGGAAGGAAGGAAGGAAGGAAGGAAGGAAGGAAGGAAGGAAAGAGAAAGAGAGAAAGAAAAGAAAACACCCCCTGAAATTAGCATCAGGAAGATGCACGGTTCATACCACAAGGCAGAAACCCAGTTACTCTGCCCATAAGGTCAAAGCGGCCCATAGCAAGACTGTCTAGGTGGTGGGTGGATCTGCTGGGCTCCTGAATTAAGCATCCTCAGAATTTCCTGACTGAGAATAGGGTGGCCTGAACCTGTAGGCTGCCTGTCAGTGTTTCCAACTGGACAAATTTTAATTTGAAGGGAGAGAGCTGGGTAAGCCCTCATAGCCCTCTTTCTGAAAGCTCCCAGTAGGGCCTGGGGTAGAAGAGGCATAATTCACAAATAGCCTCATCTTAGCAATGTTGCCCTTCTACGTGTATTCAACTACCAAGAGATGAGAAAGTCCTCTAGTTAGTTACTCAAGGTATCCATTTGCTTTCTTCATCTTTGATGTAAGTGTGTGTATTTCTGTGTGTGTCCTTCATTTTTAAAGCTAACCCACCAACCTCTTTTCTGTCCCTGGACCTGATGAGATGCTTATTACACTGCTCTATGTTGTAAAGGTGAACATAGCCACGGCAGCAGAGCCCTCCCTAGACCATGTCACCTTGGTGCAATCATTTTGAGTAACACCACTCAAGACAGTGACAGGTAGGTAGAGGAGGTGATAGAGACAATCTCCAGCCCACACAGGAAAAGATTCAGGAGAAATCCCATCTTCTAGCACCCTCTTCTCTGTCCCCAAGACAGAGGAGAGACAAATCTTTTGACTTCCTGAAAACACCAGTGCTTGTTCCCTTCCATTCTGTCCACCCTGTCCCCAGGCTACGTTTCCATCTGGCTGCCCTCTCCTCACCAGCAGTTTCGCTGCTGAAGGTTGTATTGGTTACTCTTATGTGTCAACTTCACTACACCATGTGATACTCAGATTAAACTGGATGCATCTGTGAGACTGTTTCTGGATAAGATTAGCATTTGAGGCCAGGTGTGGTCATGGCTCACCACTGTAATCCCAGCACTTTGGGAGACTGAGGAGGGCATATCGCCTGAGGTGAGGAGTTTGAGACCAGCCTGGGCAATGTGGTGAAACCCCATCTCTACTAAAAATAGAAAAATTAGCTAGGCATGGTGGTGTGTGCCTGTAGTCCCAGCTACTTGGGAGGCTGAGGCAGGAGAATCATTTAAACCTAAGAGGAAGAGGTTGCAGAGAGCCGAGATTGAGCCGCAGCACTCCAGCCTGGGTGACAGAGCAAGACTCTGTCTCAAACAAAAAGAAAAAAAAAAGATTAGCACACTTGAATTGGTGAACTCAGTAAAGCAGATAGCCTCCCCAATGTGGGAAAGCATCACCGAATTTGTGGAGGGGCTAAGTAGAACAAAAAGGCAGAGGAAGGAGGAATTTGTCCCTTTTGCTACCTGCCTGAGTGTTTGAGCCGGAGCATTGGTTTTCTCCTGCCCTCGGACTGAGATTTGCACCATCCACTCCTCTGGTTCTCAGATCTTCAGATTCACACTGGAATTTCATCACCAGCTTTCCCAGGTCTCCAGCTTGCAAAGAGCAGATCACCGGATGTCTCAGCCTCCATAATCACTGAGTCAATCCCTCATCATGAGCCTCCTCCTGTTTATTCTGTTTACATCCTGTTTATTCTATTTCTCTGAAGAATCCTGGCTAGTACACTGGTCCACATGTTGACTCTCTCTGTTTCAACGATAACAATTTCTCTGGATGTTTATTTTAACTAGATTTTCCCAAACAGGAGAATTATAGGTCAGAGGGGGACACGCCTGCGGTATGCAATGATCCGGACCCCAGTGCCATCAGGATGGTCTGTAGAACCCTAGTGTGAGATGCACTGAGCAATCATTTCAAGAGGTAGCTCCAGTTCCCCACGAGTAACAGCCTTTCCAGTGACTCCTCTCAGCCTGAGGAAATGCAAGAGGTGGAGGTGAAGAGAAATTCCACCCACAGCCCCTGAGCCCTGGGACAGCAGCTGAGCAGGCTGGCGAGGATTACAGAAGCGAGTCTGTGACAAAACCCTCACGCTGCTCCGGTCCATGGTGTGCTGAGGCACCAGTGGCTGTGACCTCTCCAAGCCCGAGGGCCTTGCCACATCGCCTGCAGTCTGCTGTGTGACCTCTGGCGGGTCATGTCGCCTCTAGAGCTCAGTGTCTTCAACCATGAACTGAGGGATTTGGATTAGAACCTCCGGGCCTGGCATGCTACTCCCTGCCCAAATCCTCGACAAAATGTTTGACCTTTGAAGGCCTGAGGACAAGAAGTGAATTTTACGTCTAAACTCACAAACACAGTGGAAAGGCTTGCCTCTCTATCCCACTCCATCTTTTTTCCAACTTAGGCTCTGGATTTGTCTTAGTAACTTAACAGATCATACAGCACAGAGTGTCTAATATTCCCAACCCCAATAGATCGTTGGCTCCTTCAAGATGATAGGAGAGTTCTAATCACTTTGTATCCCCACAGCACTGACCAAAGTATAGGGTTGTGCTTCCCAAATTCAATGAAAATACAGATGCCAGGGCCTCATCCCAGACTGACTGACTCAGAATCTCAGAGTAGGAAACTGTATTTTTCGAAAGCTCCCCTAGTGATTCCAATGAGAAGCCTGCTTTAGAAACCACTGTTTGGCCGGGCCCAGTGGCTCATGCCTGTAATCCCAGTACTTTGGAAGGCTGAGGAGGATGGATCACCTGAGGTTAGGAGTTTGAGAGCAGCCTAGTCAATATGGTGAAACCCTTATCTTTACTAAAACTACAAAAAATTAGCCAGGCATGGTGGCGGGCGCTTGTAATCCCAAATACTTGGGAGGCTAAGGCAGGAGAATCACTTGAACCCAGGAGGCAGAGGTTGCAGTAAGCCAAGATCACAACACTGCACTCCAGCCTGGGCAACAAGAGTAAAGCTCCATCTCAAAATAAAATAAAATAAAATAAAATAAAATAAAATAAAATAAAATAAAATAACTGGGCGTGGTGGCACATGCCTGTAATTCCAGCTACTAGGGAGGCTGAGGCAGGGAGAATTGCTTGAACCGGGAGGTGGAGGTTGCACTGAGCCAAGATCACACTCCAGCCTGAGCGACAGAAAAGACTCCGTCTAAAAAAAAAAGAAACCACTGGTTAAGTAGAGCCACAGTAGGCGGTCAATTTGTTGAATGCACATTGAAATCTACCTGGTTGGTAGACCCAATTAGAAAACAAAAGAGAAATGCACCCTCTCTCTGTGTTAAAAGTACTAAACCATCTAGCTGTCTTGACCTCAGGAGCAAAGCTTCATCTGTCTTCCTGTCTTCCTCATTATCAGGTTGGGCTTTTTTGGTTTTTTTTTTTCTAGAATGGCTGTATTTGCCCTTCTGTATAAGAATTATTATTTATGGAGTGACAAACCACTCAGTTAAGAACATGATCATGCCCAATTCCTTCACCAGCTTTAAAATACAGAGAAAGGGGCTCTGCTATTAAGGATACCAGACCAGCCTAAGGATAGGAAGATACAGCAACTGGGCGTGGTGGCTCACACCTGTAATCCCGGCACTTTGGGAGGCCAAGACAGGTGGATCACCTGAGGTCAGGAGTTCAAGACTAGCCTGGCCAACATAGCAAAACCCCCGTCTCTACTAAAAATACAAAAATTAGCTGGGCGTGGTGGCATGCGCCTGTAGTCCCAGCTACTCAGGAGGCTGAGACAGGAGAATTGCTTGAACTGGGGAGGTGGGGAGGTGGAGGTTGCAGTGAGCTGAGATCGTGCCACTACACTACAACCTGGGTGACAGAGCGAGACTCCGTCTCAAAATAAATAAATAAATAAATAAGAAGATATAGCAATCTGTGCCCTTGGTCAGTCTAATTTTTTATGGTACACATTTTCTAGGTTCATTTCAAGTCCAGAATGCATTGACATGATGGGGAGGATTAAAACGCAGAAGTGAGAAGAAAGGAGGGAGGGAATTCTTCTGGGCCTTTTTCTAATCTGCTCTTTTCCTGAGCCTATGCTGGAGAAGGGAGCCATCCTTGGCACCGTGCCCTTGGCCTGCTAATGTTGGTAATAGTTCCTGTGATCCAGACAAGGCTTGCAGTTTATAACACAGGCAAGAGATATGATATTGCAGCCACTTTGGCTCTTTTCTGTCTCCACGACAGGCATATGATTGCTGCACAAAGGAGGGAGAAATGCAGTCATCAGTTGCAGAGACAGAGAGGAGGAGAGGAAAGGGTGAGTCTTTGGTTGTGATGAAGATGTTTTAAATCAGGAGAGTGAGACATAAATGTCAGAGCAGCTCTCCTCTTCATGGCCTGAAAATCTGCAGGAGCAAACAAGAAATGGTTCGGTGGTGGAAGGAGGTTAATGGGCCACGGCTCTATGCCCAGGCCTGGCTGGGTGGCCCTGAGCCAACACAGGATGGTCCTTCACCAAGGGAGGGGAGAAATTCTGAACTTGGGCCATAGGGGTAGGGTCAACAGCATGGATAGCCTTAATACAGTCAGGATTTTTCCAACTTCATATGCCAGAATCATCTAGAGATCTTGTTAAGAACTTAGATTCCTGGGCCCCACCACCCACGGGGGTCTTTGACCTACCACCAGACATGACCCAAAGCCCTGGAATTCCAGTGGGCGGGGAGAAGCTGGAGTCTTCTTTCTGCTGTTTACCTATCATTATAAAATGCCACAGGGTCCACTTCTTGGCCTCCCAGCAGGCATGCCAGCCAAGGCTTGCTTGCCCCTTAACTAACAGTGGGATAATGAATCTCCAGCAGGACTGAGTTGCCCCAGAAACTTAAGTTCTTCTTAAGTCTGCACTGGCAGGAGCTGTGTTCTCATTTGGAAATAGCTGGCCGGCCTGGGCTAGTTCACGGGGAAATTCAGCCCTGGGTATGCATCAGGAAGACGACTGATACTTGAGAACTCGCTGCAAATGTGACCAGGATTAGATTACTCCCTTTGAGCTGGACAGGTCAGATTTCCAGATGCAGGAGAGGCCATGTGGGGACAAGGCTTCCAATGGCCTACCCCATCACAGGCAGTGTTCTACTTTAGACCACCGCACTGCCCTGCAAAGAAAGAAAGAGCGTGTGTATCTATGTGTGTGAACAGGAGTGTGAATGTGTGTACTCAGGAGTATAGGCCTGAGGCACACAGTGTACTGAGGTGTACGGCAGCCGTGGATCTCAATGGAAGCACATGTGTAGGGCTCTGTGTGGGTCACTGCTTGTTTTATTCTTCCTTTTGGGGAAGAAAAGACTTTCTCCCTTTCTCAGCATTGATCAAGCATCTCCTCTATTTTAAGCACTGTGGGAAACACAAAGGCCCTTATATATCAGAATTTACAGCCTAACTAGGTAATTTTGCAATAGAGGGCTGCATTTTACTCTATTTCTTTCTAAACCATTTCCAATTTACTCCAATCTTAATCCATGTCATCCACTCAGACAGAGCCCAGATCACCCCCCTTTTAGCCATATTTATTGAACAGCTATTATGTACCCAGTATTGTGCCAGGTGCTGGGGGTATTCAAAAGAAGCATACTAAGAAATTAGGGAGCCAGGTATATCTTGTATAAAACCAATCGGAAAAGAAAATGAAACAAATTTACGATGCCAATAATATGTATGAAACCCAAAGACCTTTCTCCCCAGCCACAGTTTTTCTCAAATTAAAATAATGAATACTCTCTCCAAAGAAAAACTTGTCAGGAACCTTCCAGTTTCACTTAAAATTTGTCATGTTACTCGAATATGTACAAATATGAAACTTGGAATAATTTTTTAATTTACAAATAAACACCAAAGAAAATTTATAAATTACTTAGTCAAAAAAAAAAGCCTTCTGAAAAAATCAATATTCAAATTAACATCAATTTAATGATACTGTTTTGCTGCAATGAAATTGTTAGTCTTGAGTTTAATAATAGGAAAAGCATCAGGTCTGTCTTTAATCAGTGTTGTAGTTTGGCTTTTATAATACTAATTCAGAGAGGGCCTGTTTACATAAAAGAGCTGCTCAAAATTATATTAATGGTTTCAAGGCTTTGTCTGCTAGTTCAGAATAATCAGACCTCATACTTATACTTAAAACTTCCCCACATGTGATCCTCAAATGTCTATTTCAGTGATTTATCCTCTTATAACACCATGAAGCTGTCTCACTCCGTTGAAGATAAGATTAACATTATGACACTCTTCCATCTGCTTTAAATTTAGTCTCATCATTGCCTGTATTAGAAGAAAAATTATTCATTATAAATTTACTTATTTATTCATTTATTTATTTATTTAGACACGGAGTCTCACTCTGTAGCCTAGGCTGGAGTACAGTGGCGCAATCTCAGCTCACTGCAATCTCTGCCTCCTGGGTCCTGGTTTAAGCAATTCTCCTGCCTCAGCCTCCCGAGTAACTGGGATTACAGGCATGCGCCACCATGCCCAGCTAATTTTTGTATTTTTAGTAGAGCTGCAGGTTCACCATGTTGGCCAGGCTGGTTTTGAACTCCTGACCTCGTGATCTGCCCGCCTCGGCCTCCCAAAGTGCTGGGATTACAGCTGTGAGCCACTGCGCCCAGCCTCCTATATTTATTTTTAATGAACTGCAAGTTGCAAAGTACAGTTGAGACATACAGTGTATCTATTTGTATATGAAACTACAGTGGTGCAGATCCTTTGGTGTTCAGCATCCCGGCACCACTATAAGCTACCAGATGACAAAGTTCTACCTCATCTCCTTATTTGAAACTCCAAAGCTTCATCCGTACAGCCACAGTGATTTCACTTGTCTTTTACCTGGTGCAAATGGGATTTGGGCACAAAAGTATAAATGCAAGCACAAAAACATTATGACAAATTTTGGTTAAAGAATAACTAGTCAGGGCCGGGTGCAGTGGCTCACACCTGTAATCCCAGCACTTTGGGAGGCCAAGGCGGGAGGATCACGAGGTCAGGAGATCGAGACCATCCTGGCTAACACGGTGAAACCCCATCTCTACTAAAAATACAAAAAATTAGCCGGGTGTGGTGGCGGGCACCTGTAGTCCCAGCTACTTGGGAGGCTGAGGCAGGAGAATGGCGGGAACCCGGGAGGCGGAGCTCGCAGTGAGCCGAGATGGCGCCACTGCACTCCAGTCTGGGAGACTGTGAGACTCCATCTCAAAAAAATAAATAAAAATAAAAGAATAACTAGTCAGAATATCTTAGATGAACAGTTTTAGATTTTCACTGAAGTAAAATCATAAAGCTAACAATTACTGTAAAAAAAACTGCAACTCCCTGTGAATGCTGAGCTGCATTCATAACCCTCCATTCTGACCATCCATCTCCCAGGTTTCTCCGTGCCAGCCCACGCAGGGGTCCATCTCACAAGAACTGGGTCAGTTAAAAGGATGAACTCAATGTCCACATGTGGAAAAGGGATAAAACTGAGCACTAAATAAATAGGACTTTCCCAAGCTCCAAAAGGAGAGCATCTAAAATATGAACACCTCCATTAGGTGCCCCCGAATTGTACCCCTTTGTCACCCACCTGCAACCCCTGACCCAAATTCCTGTATCTCTCCTCAGAGCATTGCCTTTCATCAAACTCCCAAACTGGGAATCTCTATTTGCCTTTGGTAAAAACAAACTGTTCACCAAAAGGGACCTCGGTGTCTACCATCATCTTCCTTCTCCCCTTAATTCACTTCCCAAGTCTAAATCACTTCATCTGGAGGAGAGTCTCAGGAATTCTAGATAATTGTGACAGCCATTGCTATTGTTTGAATGTTTGTGTCCCCTCCATAATTCATGTTCGAACATGCAACACTGTTAAGAGGTGGGGCCTTGAGGAGGTGATTAGGCCATGAGCGCTCTGCCCTCGTGAGTGGATTAGTGCCTTATAAAAGGGCTGGAGGGGCTAGGCGGGGTGGTTCACACCTGTAGTCCCAGCACTTTGGGAGGCAGAGGCAGGTGGATCGCCTGAGGTCAGGAGTTCAACACCAGCCTGGCCCACATGCTGAAACCCCATCTCTACAAAAATATTTTTTAAAATGGCCAGGCATGGTGGCAGGTACCTGTAATCCCAACTACTCAGGAGGCTGAGGCAGGAGAATCACTTGAATCCGGGAGGCGGAGGTTGCAGTGAGCCAAGATTGAGCCACTGCACTTCAGCCTGTGCAACAAGAGCAAAATTCCATCTAAAAACAGTTAAAATTTTAAAAAATAAAACAAAAGGAGTGGAGGGGTTGGCTCAGCCCCTTCTGTCCTTTCCATCTTGTGAGAACATAGCATTTATCCCCTCCAGGGGACAAAGCAACAAGGCACCATCTAGGAAGAGACTGGGCCCTTATCAGACACCATACTTGCCAGCCCCTTGATCTTGGACTTCCCAGCCTCTGGAACTATGAGAAATAAATTTCTGCTCTTCATAAATTACCAAGTCTCAGGTGTTTTGTTAGAGCAGCACAAACTGCCTAAGATAAGCATTAACACACCAAATCCCACAGAGCAGTCCAGTGGGAACCGCTTTGGAATTCCTGCTTTCCCAGTGGGTAAAGGGGATCTCCTAGGCCAGACTGCCTTTGTGATCTCTCACCTGAATGGGTTATGGGCAGGATTGTCCCTTAACTATTGGACCTGTTGGACTAGGCCCATTCACACACATACACACGGGTATGCACACACAGACACACACATGTGCACAAACATTAATTCTCAGAACAGTAGCTTCTACTAGGAAGGAAGTATTTTTCTAACTTTCATAATTTTTGATGTCATCTCTATCCATCCATGGCATTAGAGAATCATATTATTATACAGAATAGTGTTTACTTCCTTTCCTTATTCTTCTTTAGGCTTACAGAATGAGAAAAAGACCACATATGCCTTAAGAACCCTTCCCTGAGGTACAAGGGAGGGTTGTATTGATCATTCTTCAGTTTTTCTTAGAGACAGGGTCTCACTCTGTTGCCCAGGCTGGAGTGCAGTGGCACAATCATGGCTCACTGCAGCCTCCAACTCCTAGACTCAAGGAATCCTCTCACCTCAGCTTCCCAAGTAACAGGTACTACAACCATGTGCCATCAAGCCTGGCTAATTTGTTTATTTTTTATAGAGATGGGGTTTCACTATGTTGCCCAGGCTGGTCTTGAACTTGTGGCCTCAAGCATCCCTCTCCCTGAGTTTTCCAAAGCACTGGGATTACAGATGTGAGCCACCATGCCTGACCTGAATTGATTATTCTATTGATGAGTCATGTAAATTCTCCACCAATGGCTTTTGCCCAGTGGAGAATGACCCAGTATTACACATCATCAAAATGAGCAAACATCAACATCTTCTAGACTTACTAAGGAGGCTTTATGGACAAGGCGAGGTCTGAGTTGAATCTTGAAGGAAAAGTAGGCTCTCTGCAGGTCTGATGGAGAGGTGAGGTGAGGGAGGGAGGGAGGGAGGGAGGGACACAAGAGCAAGATACCTGCACAGGGAAAAGCACAGAGCCTGTTATGGCCATAGAAAATAGTGGAAGATGGCCTGAATAGCCAAGATGAGCTAGATTATAAGGCTTCTAAAATACCAGAATGAGTTTAGGTTTAGCCCAAAAGGCCATGGGGAACCATTATATATCCTTGAGCAGAGAAAGGAAAGTTTGGAAGTGAATTGGGATTTGGGGCAAATAAATCTGGCAGTAGGGGGCAGGATGGGTTGGACTGGAAACAAGTTAAAGGGTTGTTTTCCATTATAAATATGACTGTAGTAATCCAAGTGATGAAACCCCGATTGTGGGACTTTCGTGCCATTTGGGCAGGTGTTGTGTCTCACATGATAAGCCCAAAGTCTACAAGTGTGCCCCACATACAGAAGGTGTTTACTTCTTCAACTAAACAAATAAAATACAGTTTAGTTACCAGGAGTCAACCATGGAGCCCAAGTGAGGATTACAAACATTCCTCCTCATATCCAGATAGATCCCACTCCCACATATACATCTGGCTCAAACAGCCATGATCTTTTGTGCTCTTTTAATAAACCTGGGTCATCAGAATCTCTGAGCACTTTGCCAATCTACTCTTACTAGTCTACAGACAGATGAAGAAAGAGCTTCATCACCCCCAGAATCTCGGGAGTAAGAAACCTTCTATAGTCCTCACATTCTTTTCCAGTATAAGTTATCTATTGCCGCAACATTGTTCCATAACAACCACCCACAAAACTTGAGTGGAACACAACAATAAAGATGTATTTTTGCTCATGAGCCCGTGGATTGGCTGGGCTATCCTACTGATCTCAGCAGGCTCACACTCACATGTCTGGCAGGTCAGCTAGGGGCCAGCTGGTCTAAGACAACGTCAAGCTACAATGACTCAGCTCTGTTCCATATGATCCCTCATCCTCCAGGAGGATAGCCCAGGCTTGTTCTCATAAGGTGGCAGGAGTTGATGACAAAGAGAGAAGCAAACAAGCCCAAATTTGCATCCAGTTTGCTCCTGTCCCATTGACCACAGGAAGTCCCAAGTCCCAGAGTCAGAGTAGGCAGGGACCGCAAGGTTACAGGGCAAAAGGCATAGGTATAGAGAGACCATTGGTGTGGGATATTAATGACATCAATCTGTCACAGTGCCTGAAAGAGATAAGACTGAAATTCCAAGAACAGGTCAAAGCCTAGGATTGAGGGAGGAACTCTCCAAGGTAGAATTAGGAAAGTAAGAATAGAATTAGTCTCCAGAGAAGTGAACCTTTGGTTTCAAAAGAAATGGTGAGTCACAGACTGGCCCCATGGCTTATTCTGACCTTTTCTCCTCCTATGAGTGCTGCGAGCTTGGGCAATGAATGGCTGAGAGCCCTGGCTTTTTAACTCTCCACTGCAAGCAATCACAAATACTTTTGTTTTCCCTACCTAAGAGATCTTTCCCTTCTGCATTCAGATATGATCTGCTCACCTTAAACAAACTCTCACTTGACTTCTTGGGCCTCTCCAGCTCTTGAAATACTTAAAATGTAAGGAAGAGAAAGAATAGTTGGGAAGCAAGAAATACTGGTGTCCTAACATGATCGTTCCCTTCAAGTTAGCACAGTGAGATTTCGGCTGGGGGCAGGAGGACTTGATCAGGACCAGCCAGGATGAGGTGAGGCAGGATCTCAACCTACCCATGCCATTGGCAAAGTCTGCAAAGGCTAGACTATGAGGCCATCGTGTTTCTTGTTCCTCTTGGCTCTGAAATGTGGACTAATCTAACATGCACAGATGTCTGCAACCTCCTCACAACTTAACAAAGAGATGGGAGGGCTAGTTCACAAAACCCCCAAGAGTCCATTTTCCAAGATTGTTCCTACTGAAAGGAGGGTGCTGAGCGCAGAGTTGGAAGGTTTAGGAAGGGCTCTTCATTTATCGGTGAGGCAGAGAAACAACCTGAGGTGCATTCACCTGGAGCAAAGGACTTGGGGAACAGCACAATAAATGTCCAGGTGCCAAGAACAGTTGGCAACGAGGACAGCAGGAGCCAAGCATGTGGGAATGGCCTCCTGGGCACACCGCCAGAGCAGGGCTGTGCTCAGAGACAGGATAAAGAGCCTGAGGGACCACAATCAGTGGAAAATCCAGCAGACAATACCAGAGGTGATGGCTGGAGGGACATCTAGCCAGACCATATGGCAAATGACCTCTAAAACCATTGTTCCAGCCTGGGTTAGAGGGTGAGAGCTGGCATCTATGACCAAAATGGGCCAAAGGAAAAGGCTAGGCTTTGAGCTGGGGCACTCAGATATGGTGAACTGCCAGAGAAGATGGGTATTCCAAGGCCGGCAAGTTAGCCAGGGCTGGGAGAAGACAGGGTGCCTAAAGTAGATTGGTCAGTGCCTGAATCTGTGCCAAGTTGGAAGAGGGACAGGGACTATGTCTGTACTTTACAACTGAGTAGGGTTTGTTCCTATAATCCCTGAAACTGCTATAGGATTGAACAGATGATGTGAATTGGTGATGTATAGAAAATGACCTGTAGGGATGAGGGGCAGGGCGGGGCGGGGGTTGGAGGAGAGGCTGTCCGTGAATTCAGATGCAGGGTCTTACAGAGGAATTTGGACACCCACCTTTGTCTCCCATTGGGAGACTAAGGACTCTTTGGTCACTTATGGGAACAAAGAAATCAGTTCTAAATTCTTCTCCACCTATGAACAGAAGACTCACCAGCAACGGGGTTTGCAGTTGACTTAGTATTCTCTACTCCCCTTCCCCTCCCCAGGAATGGAAATAATTAGTGTTGACTCGTATATTCACAGAAATGCATTTATAAGGCATCAAGCCAATGATTTTGACCTTAATATTGCTCAGCTCAGACTAATTGCACTAATGCAATCGATCACAACATGCCAAGAAGGTTCAGCGGTTAGCAATTTTTCCAATTGTCTTCTCCTAAGAAGAGAGCGCCATCTTGTGTACAAACACTGGATTCAGGATATGCTGAAGCTTTTTTGTTGTTGTTTTTTGTTTTTTGTTTTTGACTTAGTTCACCGGATTTCCTCTGAATCTGTGACCTCGTGTTTACTTTCCAGAGTTTCCTGAAACATTGCATTATGAGAAACATGACGGTGTCCCTGAGCGTGTTAAGCTGTTGCCAGCCACAGATTGTTATACTAAAGATGTACCTGGCCTGCGGAGGATCTCTTTCAGCCTAGTTTTTGAAGATCTGTTACTTCTCTTCCTCAATTTTGAGTTTAATAGATGCAGAAAGTCTTCCTACCTGAAATTCCACCTTTAAAGCATGTCTATGAAACAAAGGTCTTCCTACCAGCTCTTCCATCCAAGTTTGAAACCTCCTGCTGAGCTTTTCTTCCCAATGTGTGGGACCAGCCATGGCGTTGCTCCCAGGGAGGGAGTGGTCTTGATTGGTAGCATTTGCTGATTTCCCTGATGCAAACTCTTGCACCGTGTCTGATTTCAAAGACCAGTGAGACCTCATTGCTACAGAGCTGGGAAAAGCCGCCCCCTTCAGCTCTCCACAGCAAGTACAAGCTGGCTCCCGCCCACGTGGGAGACCCACGGATTATGCTCATCTTTGGGAAATGGCTCAGTTCATTGCTCAGAGATAAGGAACTGCTCAAAAGAGAGAGAATGGCTGACAGGAACAAGCTGGATGTGCAGACGCAAAGACCTATAATGTACCAGGCAATAGCAGGAAGGGTGATATGGAGCAAAGAAAAGGCATCTTCGCAAAATAAACAAATAAAAAGACACTTTCTCTCTTTACAAAGACATGAAATCCCAGCACCTTGAATGCTGTGTCCCAGAAGGGTCCGTTTTCACCGGCACAATAATACATGGAAGAGGCTTAAAACTGTGCTAACATTTAGTGCTCTATACGTCGTCTTGTTAAAACTCAACTTTCTGGGATGCCTCAATTGGCCACATATCTTGATAAATTCATTATTTTCTTCAATTACGCTCTAAGAAGAATACTTGTATCTTCTTCAACCTCCAACAGACATTCCTTCAGCATCTACTGAAAGACCCCAAATATTTTCACTGGAAAAGGGCCAGTAGTGAAATTAACCAACACTCCTTCAACCAGGACAACACTTCTGAAGAAATGACATTTATTGAGCACCTACTACATGCCCGGCAATTACAAAAGATCTCATTTCACCCTCACAGCAACCCCGTAAAGGAGGTGCTATTGCTGTCCTTTTATAAATAAGGAAACTGGGGCTCTAAGATGTTAAAGGAGTTGTCTAGGACTATATGGTGAGATAGTAACACAGCTGGGTGATTCAAATCAGAATCCCTCAGACTCAAAGCACGTTCCTCTCTCTATGTGTCCGCACTGCCCTTGATTGAGAGAAGGCAGAGCTCAAAGGTAGCATTTTCATCAGGTTGTGAATCCACTTTCATGTCACATCACTGTGTGAATGGGACTCCTACATTTGCACAGTGTACAGCCTGTGCACCCTTACAAGGCTGTGTGTGTATTTCTTGCCCCTCTTCTCTGTTACCTGTGCCCCAGGGCCATTTTTTCTTCCCCAACCTACACCCCCATGCAGAAACAAAGGTCCAAAGAAAACACTCACTTCCATTTCAGTGAAAGACAAATATTTTTCTCCTCAGAAGGTTGAGGAAGGAGAGAGAAAAGATGGTGGCCACTGAAAACAGGAGTGGAGGATGGTCTGGATTCCAGAAGGATGAGGAGGCCCCTAAGCAGAAGAAAGGAGGTCTCTCTATCAGAGAAGTCTAGCAAGGAGGATGAGCTGCCCCTATAGAAGCCTCTGCCAAGTTCTCCTGTAGATAATGTCCCGGACATGTGTAAGTTCCCCTCACCTTCAGGTCAGGAACCTGGGTAAGGGACCACGAAGGAAAGCTGAGTCCCTGACCAAGGGGTAACTGAGTGGAAATCAGTGGGGACATTTCCCTGTGGGCAGCAATAAGTAGTGATGAGGTTCCATGCTGCCCCCGGCCACAGGGAGATGTGCTGTGGATAGACTACCTACCATAAAGGTAGTACAAGTGGTCCTGGGGATGAAAAAATACCATCTGAAATAGCTGCCACCAAAATTCCTCTTTGAGAGGAAACTCCTTTGTTGGAAGGGTTACTTGGGCAGTACTAGGGTTAAATAGTGAGCCCTTGAGGGGCATGGGTGTGGCGGGCACGAGGGCTTTTAGGAGAGTATGGCCTGGGCTTCCCGTGGTTGGTATGGAGGCAGGGTGAATGGGTGAGAGGAAGGAGGTCAAAAGAAAGACAGGAGAGTGAGGGGGGATGTCGACGAGGTAACAGGAAGCTGCCTGGAGAGGTGGAATGCTCCTCTCTGCAAGGAAACATACTCAACCCATGGCTGTGATCGGGGTGAATGGGACTTTCTGGCAACTTCAGAAGCAGCTATGGTCACATCTGGGTGGCTATGGTGTGGGACAGAGACTACCCGCAAAGACTTGGGGGCCTGGAGGCTGCAGTGACCCTGACTACATCAGCCCCTCACTATCCCCAGGGTTGGGAGAAACTGTAGGTTCAAGCCAAGTTTAGCTATTTACTGTGACCGTGGTAGGTCCCTGCTGATAGCTGGCTTATATAAAACTCAGACAATGAGCAGAGAAAACATAAATTCCAGCACAGGAGAACTTGGAAAATGCTGTATAGAGCAAATCGTGTTGACTTAGCATTTGTGCTTAGCCAAGAAGGTGCCGCCCTGCACGTGTTCAGAGCCCCTCTCCCATTTCACCAACTAGACAAGCCACTCTGCTGTCCTGCAGAGAAGGCTAAGAGAGGGGAAGGGCAGGTTGCTCTTCCATTCTTCTGAACATGTGGAAGAGGTAAGGGAGAAACGTGGGGTGAGGAAGAGAGAAAGACTTTCCCTACCCTAAGAGCAAGCCAGGCTGGGTATGTTTGCCTTCAGTCAAATGGCTTATTCATACGGAAGAGTGCCAGGGGACAATTTATTTTGCCACTTACAAGCGATCAGGAAAAAGCCTTTTATTTAAATTTTGGAGGCTCAAGGACCCTGAACTTATTCTTAGGCTATTGAAATAATTTGACTATTTTGGCAATGTCTAAATGGAAGTACTTTAAGACACCCCTGTGCCTAAGGCTAACAAAATCATTGTGGTATAACTATTAGTTTGGTGCAAAAGTAATTGCCGTTTTTGTCATTAAAAGTATTTGTAAAACAAACCAATTACTTTTGCACCAACCTAATAGCACTGGATGCACTAACATGGAAACACCACACCACAGAGATGCCTGATTGCAAGGAGAGCACATGGTTGGCACATGACAAATGTTTGTGGAAGAAGCTGGGGAGTCGCCAGCAGCTGAAATGGATGGTGATCATCAACTTCCAAAGTGCTAAAGAAAACTGAAGGGTTCTGGCCAGGTGCGGTGGCTCACACCTGTAATCCCAAGACTTTGGGAGGCCGAGGTGGGCGGATCACCTGAAGTCAGGACTTCAAGACCAGCCTGGACAACATGGCAAAACTCCAGCTCTACTAAAAATACAAAAATTAGCCGGGCATGGTGGTGCATGCCTGTGGTCCCAGCTACTTGGGAGGCTGAGGGCAAAGACTCATTTGAACCCGGGAAGTGGAGCTTGCAGTGAGTTTAGATTACACCACTGCACTCCAGTCTAGGCAACAGAGCAAGACTCTGCCTAAAAAAAAAGAAAGAAAGAAAACTGCAGGGTTTGGAAGGCAGGGGGCACTGTCCTGTAGGAGACGGAGGGTGGAACTTGTCCTTGAAAGCTCCCCTAACCTACTGAAAGTGGAATGAAGGGCTTAGATCCAAGCGTCTCAGAGGCAGCCAAGATCTTCCCAGTCCCCACGATGGGTTTCTCTGGTATGCTTGTTTGCTTTTCTTTGATTCTGCTGTTCAAAGGAAATAGGCTATGTTGATGTTTTAGGTGAACAGTGTGCTTTCTGGGTGACCTAATTTATCTAGCAGTGGAATGAAAAGGAAGAGAATGGACAGAAAGAATCAAAGGCCATGGGCTACCTCAACAGAAAGAAAATATGTGAGTTTTTCAAATAATGTTATATGAACATGAATCTGCCATTTTGCTGTGCTGTGTCTTCCATCTGTTACCTTCTAAACTGTGGACAAGAATGAATGTTGCACCAGATAGGGATGAGGGGTGGGTACATAGGAAGAGAACATGCTTGACACAGAAAAGAACTAACCATACACCTTATCTCATTTAATCCTCACAACCACCAGAAGGGCAACTACTACATAAACAAATAAAAACAAAACAAAACAGGCCCAGAGAGAAAAGTTGCATCGCTGGGAAGACCTGAGATTTGAGTCCAAGCCAGTCCAATGCCAGCGTCCTCTCTCTTTCTACTGCCTCATGAAGGCAGTGATGACTCTGAAAACTACAAAACAGTCTGGCCTTGTGCAGGAGCTCCTTGTGTATCTACTTCAGACCAGATGCACTTATTCCTGGGAATTATTCAAGGTCTCGTCTTTCTTAGAATAGGTACAATATGGATGAAACATTTTTAGCTAGCCTGCTTAAAGCAATCTAACCCTTAAGTCATACTCTTTCCAATATAGTAATAGACAAGGTGAGTAATGGGATTTTGATCTTAAGACGGTTAAATTTCCACATCTAAGTAGCCGTGGTATGTTGGAATAAGGGAGTTGTTTTGCAAAGCCGAGAAAGCAGATTACTGAGGCCCTGCAAGTTGACACATGCCCCCAAGCCCAGAAGTTGGAAAAAAGCAAGCAAAGAAGTGAGCCACAGAGGTGCGTGTTAGACTGCCCCTTATTTTCACTTCATCTGACTTGGCTTGATCTTCAACTGAAGTCTGTGCTGAGATTCCGTCTGCACCAGTCTGAAACAGTCTGTACACTAGTCAGCCATTCAACTCTTCTCTTTATAAATGCCATTTTCCCCTGTATTTGCTGAATGTTCATTCTTCATTCAAATGTTTGGGTGTCTGCATGATTAATGAACGCAGATGCCAGGGTTCTCTCAGAGCCAAATATTTGGATTACAAGACATTGAGGATATCCGCATAGTTGACTTCTCATTCACATATGTGACATTGTGTACAGACAGTTAAGCTTTAATAATAAAGTCTGAGAATGGATAGAGCTGGCTGTTGGCAGAGGAAATAGTGCTGCATCTAAATCAGTGCGTATTTTTAGAGCTAGTGAACATTTTTATGAGGCTGAAGTTTTACTTGGTCTCAGGTCTGCCATCACAGAGGGCCAAAGTAGGCCCAGCCATGTGGCCAGGGTGAGATCACAGCTTCTGGGGCCAAGTTGAACTCAAATTTTACCTGATGTAGCCAAGAACAGGAAGACCCAAGGCAAGTAAAACTATGTTCTAAGGAGTTTTTTGGACCAGGCTACGGAATCCAAATTCTACTGTCGGAAATGAAGCCAAAGCGGGTGAGGAATCAATTGCAATCAAAGATCAAAAGAATGAAGAAAGAGACCCAAGATCCTCTCTATGAATGGAGCTGAAGTGATGAGACTTGATGTGACCAGAGTCAGGCCAGGTGTTGGTCTGAGGGTGTGGATTTGGAAAGGATCACTTGGCACACGTGGATTTTCTGGGTCTGTTCAGAAACAGCTTTCTCAGGGGACTTACCTGGTACTATGGTACTATGATTTGAATATCTCTCCCCTCCAAAAGTCCTGTTGAAATTTAATCACCAATGTGGTGGTCTTGAGAGGCAGGGCCTTTAAGAGGTGATTGGGTCATGAGGGCTCTGTCCTCATTAATTAATTAATCCATTAAAGGATTAATGGTTGATTAATGGGCTAACATGGGAGGGGACCAGTGGCTTTATAAGAAGAGGGAGGGAGGCCTGAGCTAGCACACTCAGTCCCCTCCCCATGTGATGTCCTGTGCCACCTCGAGACGCTCCAGAGTCCCCACCAGAAAGAAGACTCTCACCAGATGCAGTCCCTTGACTGTGGACTTCTCAGCCTCCAAAACTGTAAGAAACAAATTCCTTTTCTTTATAAATCACTCAGTTTCCAGTGTTCTGTTATAAGCAACAGAAAAAGAACTGACACCTGGTCACAGAGCATAACAGCTGACAAGACTTCTGCAGGCCTGTTTCAGGCTGACAAGGACAAATGGTTTCCTTTGGTGTCATCCAGGACAATGCATCAATTGATGTCTTGTCTAATAGATGAAAAAGGTATGAAAAAATAAACAAATACCCAAGAACATAACCTCCATTAACTTGCAGGTCTTGGAGGAGGGAAGGAAACATAGTCTGGTCTGGAGATAGTATAACTAATAGTTAAAATCATGGACCTCAGATTCGGACAGACCAGGATTGAAACTCCAGCTCTGCAACTTGGTGTTTGGAGAGAGGGAACTAACCTCTCTGAATCTTCAGGTGTCCCATCTGTAAAACAAGCATAATGATGGCATCTGCTGCACTGGAATGTGATGAGGCTTGAAGGTCATGACAATTGCTAGTGTTTATTGAGTCCCTACAGGGCTGTGCTCTTACAGGTATTGTCACATGCTTGAAAATAGCAAGAACTCAAACGTCAGCTATAATAACTGCCTACATTCTAAAACATGAACAAAGGAAATATGGTACAAAGAGTTCCAACCAAGCAACACAAAAGCATAGTTTTTAAACTCAAATCATTATCCATGAAATGTTAACAGAACGTCTTTATAAAGGCTATGTTTGAGGAACAATGCTGGCTGCTATAGGAAATGCAAAGTTAAACCAGGCATGGTCTCTGCTCTTGAGGAACTTCTAGTCTACGAAGTAAGGTAAACACACAAATAACTGGTTGCTGCCATATATAAGAACATATGTATGCTAAAATCAAGATACAAGTAGTACATTGGAAGCAAGAGGGGGAAAGGTTTTTTGCATCTGGATGAGAAAACAGAGCTTCATGGAGGAGAGGAAGAGTGTGGCAGACCCTGATGGTGGGCTCTCCCAGTAGCCAGTCCCGCTCCTTTCCCTCCTTTCCCTTTCTCTCTTCCAACCAAATACTCACTTTCCCAGCCTCCCTTGCAGCTAGCAGGGGATAGCCATGTGATACAAGGCTGCACATGACACTTAAGAGGAAGATTATTGGAGCTTCAGAAAATGGTTTTACTATTTGATAAAAAGGAAAGTCATCAATGATGACAGGTTTGCCCTTCTTCCTACTTTGAACATGGACACAATACCTAGACCTATAACACTTTACAACCATAATGCAACAAGCCAACTTGCCAAGATGACAGAGAAGACAGATCAAAAGGGTCTGGGTCTCTGATGCCAGGGCTGAGCTGCTGCAGCAGCCTGAAGAGCCCACCTCTGGAATTGTTGTTATGGGCATGTTTTTCCTAAGTCACTGCTGGTTCAGTCTGATGTTACTTGTGGCTGAATGCCTTCCTAACAGATGCAGAGGATAGACAGCAAAAGCACAGAGGTGGGAAAGCACAGGACACTTTCAAGGAAAAGCAAATGTGCTCCGACTTTTTGGAGCATAAGAAGCCAAGAGGGAACATAGAAAACAAGGCTGGAAATGTAGGCTGGGGCCTTGTGTAGTGGGGTAAGATCTGGCAGTGGGGGAGCTGACAAGGTTTTTTGTGTAGGAGAATGATGTAAGAAGAACTGCAGTTCTGGAAGATTAAACTGGGTGGTTTGGTTTGGAAGGCAGGGGTGCTGGAAGCTGGGAGAGCCTTTGGTTAGAATGCCATGTTGAGCTTTCGTGAGGAATGTGGGGAGAGGCTGACCATGGGTAGTGGGAGAGGGAAAGGAGGAGATGAACGTGCATCGCTTTGAACTTTTCCTCAATCACAGAGAAGTTCAGCTCTCAAAGCAGAGCTTGAAAGGGGCCTTTTTATGGATTAGCTATATTCCACACCAAAAAGTGCTCTTACAACTCACTATTTCTCTTTTGTAATATACAAAAATGCTCTGAACTCGGCCAGTTACTGTATCCCAGCACGTGCAAAGTGACTCGTCAGGGCCATCCTCTCGCTAATGCGTCCATTTACCACGTGGAAATGATCTGCGGTATGACAAGGAAGTTGACAGCCAGACACATCTGTGCATGTGGCCCTCAAGACATATTTGGTAAAGGGCAGGGCATGGTGGCTCAAGTCTATAATCCCAGCACTTTGGGAGACTGAGGTGGGTGGATCCCTTGAGATCAGGAGTTTGAGACCAGCCTGGCCAACATGGTAAAACCCTGTCTCTACTAAGAATACAAAAATTGGCTGGGTGTGGTGGCACGCCCCTGTAGTCCCAGCTACTCGGGAGACAGAGGAAGGAGAATTGCTTGAGCTCGGAGGCGGAGGTTGCAGTGAGCCGAGATCACACCATTGCACTCCAGCCTGGGCAACAGAGCAAGATTCCATCTCAAAAAAAAAAAAAAAAAAAATTGACGAGTTAATGGGTGCAGCACCCCAACATGGCACATGTACACATATGTAACAAACCTGCACATTGTGCACATGTACCCTAGAACTTAAAGTATAATGATAAAAAAAAGTAAAGATTTGCATAAATGCAAAAAAAATGTATATTTTTAAATGACAATTTTATAAGTTTTACCTCAAATTTTTTAAGTGCTGGGAGCAAGAAAGAGGGCAAAGAAAATAAAGGGGCCCTCTACAAAGGCATCTGAGGAAGCAGCATAGTGTGGTGAAAGACCAAGACTGAGAAGACTGACTCTGTCACAACCACAGGTGACTTCAGGCAGCTCACCCCCCCATCACAGCCTCGTTTTCTCATCTATGAACCTGAAAGGAATTAGAGCAGCCAGCTCCGAATGGATCCCATATATTCAACTAGTTATTGCTGTGAATTTATTATTAAGTTTATGAATAGATATGTTCTTCTCTAATGACCTTCTCCCAGATGCATCCTGGCTTTGAAATCACTAGCTCAATCACCACCAACTTCCAAGACAAAATGAAGCGTCAGAGAGGCCCAAAGCACCAGCTGTTCTAATAAATATTCTCTGTTGAGTGCGGGGAGGGAAAAGGTTCAGCAGAGCCGGCCTTTAGTGAGTCAAGGGGGCGAATGCCATACGTGCTTCTGACCAAGGGTGTTAGAGAAATATGGTTTTTACTTCGCCACCCTGCAAAGCTAATAAATAACCTACTGTGTATGATTCAATATGACAATGGATATAAATATGTGTTGTAAACTCGAAGGCTGTCTATTCCAATGTAAAAGATGATTTGTAGCCATCCCCGCATTGAAGAGGCAGGAACTGGCTGAGCACGCTGGCTCTGATGAAAACAGCTCCATCCCTGCTGCGAGCACCGAGGTGAGGGTGGGTGACATGAGGAGGTTACAAGACTACTTTCTCTCTTTCTGCAGTTCAGCCCAGAAGGGCTGCAGGTTGCAGTGGCCTCGCAGGACACAACCCCAGCTACATCCACCAGGCTGTGATCTCCAGGACACGATAGGGCTGTGATGTGACACTGCTCCACCATCCAAAGGCCAAAGTACAATGCTCCGCTCCTGCTTCTCCGGGCCATGCTGCAGGGAAGGGATCCAGCTCCCCTGAGGGCAGGGCCAAGCAGCACTCACTAGCAGCCCTGCAGCACTGGCTGGATGGGAGGCTCTCCTGGGACAATGAGGGTGCCATTTTCTCTTGCCTGCCAATAGCTTGCTGGCCCTAGGACTTGTGTGCACAAGGAAGGGAAATGCAGAGTCATCTAGGTGCATTTACCTCAACCCCATGCGTTCTGATACTGCCAACATAGACTTTGCCTTGACCACAAAACACTCATACTAGGAAAAAAAATGAAAAGAGAAAAACCAACCCAGGCACTATGATTTGAGGTCCACTCTGCCTGCTTCATCTGCCACCTTCTATAATGGCAAAAATATACATGTCTATCACACACTCAAACTTAGTATCTACCGTGTTAACCAGCGCTTCTCGGCACAGCGGGAAGTTCATAATAACCAGAAGGCATGTTCTCTGCACTTAAGGACTTTGTTTGTTCGTTCATCTGCTCGCTTTGTTTCTGAACCATCTATTATGTGCTAGCAGCGAGAAGTCAACAGAGGAAGGAAAAGTGTTCAAACCTAAAACAGAGAATAATCTCAAACAGACATCGCATGTGGGTACATCATGACAATTGCTGACACAAATGTAAGTTTAGCAACTTGAGTTCATCCTTTTACATGAATTCAGGCACATGAGAATTCAAAGGAACTCAGGTCACCACTGAGTCAGGTGGGCCCTACCTGGTGACTGGCTGCATCAGAATCTCTTGCGGAGCTTCCTAAAAATACAGGTTCCTGGGTCTGGGAAATCTGTATTTCTGAAGCTCCGTGGGAATTGCTGACTTGCAGCCAGGTTTAAATACATCCAGTCCAAGTTCTTATTTAAGAGGTGAGGAAGTCACCGTCCAGGGAAGTGAAGTGACTTCCCAAAAGTCACTCAGCACCCTAGAGACTGGGTTGGGACCAGTCTAGATCAGTGGTTTCTAATCCTGGCAGGACATCTGAGTCATTCGCTGGGCCCCAACCCAGACCCACTGATTCAGGATTTATAGTAGAAGAGCCCTGAGCAACGTGGATTTATAAGCACTTCATGAGCTCTTAAAATTCTGGTATGTGGCCATCACTGAAGGTTCCTGACCAAGTCTTCTGGTTTTTTTCATTCTCACACGCTAGATACCAGATCCTAGCTAAGAATCAGGGATCATGCATCTGCTGTTTGAGAGGGCTGCCACCAGCAGAGCTTCCCATCAGTTTTGGTGATTTCACAACTATGGCTCTCCCTCTCTTGAGAAATAAGGTGTTTGCAAAATCAGAAAGTTTCATCACCGCATATTTTGGGGCCTAGTACATTGCCTCTGTTACACGTTGCAACGAGAACACGGTACCCAGAAAGTTAACACAGTGAGGAAAGGGCAAGATATACCTGCTTTGTTCCACTTCACCAGCCTACAATGCAAAAGAAAGTCACTTTCTTATAATGCCTCTAACCCCCCAGCTGCTCACGTTAGTAAGAAGTCAAGGCCTACTTCCAGAACTGCCTTCCAAAAAATACTTCAAGAAACCTCAGGGTTGCATATGCAGACCAAAGGACAGCTCAGGCTGCTCTCACCACATGGCAGCCAGGGACACACGCTTTCCTGCTTAAAGCAGATCACAGTTAAAAGGACCATTTGTGTAAAGTTAACAGGCCATCTCTGGAGTCACTGCCACAGATGGGATTGTAATTCAACACTGTGAAGCTTTCGCAAAACTTGTGGATGATAAATGTCCTTTGGGGTAATCTTCCTGAGACTGAGCCAATGTCACCTACACTAAAAACCTGTTGAGGGAGATAGCCCTCTTTCTGGATGGCCACTGCAAGTATCTTAAGAAAATTCTTAACAGCTGTGCTCTCCAGGGCACCATATCTGCTCTCACTCCCTCAAATTCGCTCTTTGATGTTCAGCAGGCTTGAACAGGCCTTGAACTTGTGTGGCCATCTAACACTTGCGACGCTTCAGCAGCAACACTTCTACCACATGCAGACTTTAAGATTCTGAACACACTCCTAGTTGTCACCTGAACTCACATTAAGCCAAGACTTCTGACAATGATATCATCCTCTTGTCACAGCTGCAAATTTCTTTGATTTCATTAGCCACTTTTCCTTGACTCCTTGTTACTTGGCAAGCATCTCATGTGTCACTTGATCTACTCTTTGTCCTTCTAATCATCCTTACTGTCTAGTGATAATAGTGATAATTCACTAAATGTATGCAAACACACAATAAACTAATAAACAGTATGGCTACTATGAAAGGACATTGCATGACATCCACTGATGCCACTTGTGCAAGGTGGGAAGAGAGGGAGTGCTTTGGCTCTAGCACGGGGCTTTATGGGTTGGAAGTCTGGAGGTGGAGAGCTTCTGTGAACTACTCGGTCTGCCCAAAAGCCCTGTTCTCCATCCTTGATGCCTCTGCTCCTAAGTGATGCTACTTCCAATCCAGGAGCCCAGGAGCCCAGAACAGATCCATTTATCCTGGAAGTCACAGGGTAGGGTAGTGGAGGCTCCATCCCATAGACATAAAGGCAGTGCAAGGTGCAGTGCAACTTAGGACTACACAAAGGCCCCTCATCCCCCAGTGTGGTCCACAGCCATGGTACATCCTGTGAAAGGGGGAAAGATACTGTGCTTCAAGTGTTACAGTTCTTAATAACCCACTCTTCCCATGCATATCCACAGGAAGACAGACAGACACACACATACACACACATACACACACACACACACACACGGAGCCATTTTATACCCAAAGCCACATTCATGGGTCTAAGATAGTCAGGTCAAGGATAGTTCCTCAATTAGCCAAACACTGTGGCCCTCCCTCTCTAAAGCCTGGGCCAGACTCCCATCCTATGGTGACTTCTCCCTCAGCATCTCCTATGCTCCTCTCCTGCCCTCTGGCATCTGCTGGGCCAAATCCATTTATAACATATATTGTAACAACATTCCATTTTATCGGGAAGGTTTTAAGGTCTCAATGCAGACACTCCCTAGAGACACCTGTGTTCCTGATGCTAATGCACCCCAACTCTCTCCATCACAGCCAACTCGCTTGACATGTATATTACCAATGAGCCATTCCATGAACTTGCCCAGAACAAGACAAGAGAAAGTAGAGACATAAAAATTGGAAAGGAAGAAGTCATCACTATTTAAAAATTCTATGATGATACACCAGAAAACAAGAAAACTGACAGGAAACCTATAGTAAACAATAAGAATATTTAATAACGTAGCAGGCTACAGAATTAATAAACAAGCAATTACCAGTCAGAAGATATAATGAGGGGGAAGATCTTCATTTATAATAGGAACCAGAGAGAAAGAAGATAATATAAACTTAACCCAAAAATTCCACAGCTACAGAAAAAAAAACTTGAAAACAGTTCTGAAGGAAAAAAAATGAGACTTGAACAAATAGGTGAACTATGTTGTGATATATCACTACTCTCTAAAGGAATTCACAAATTAAACATTATACCAATCTAACTACCAATAGACTTATCATTTTCTGGAGCTAGACAAGATGATTCTAAAGTCCTCCAAGAGGAATAAAGTAGGAAAATTCCAAAAAGCAAGAGCAAGAGAGGTATTAATGTACACTGCTGGCTGGGTGCTGTGGCTCACACCTGTAGTCCCAACACTTTGGGAGACCAAAGTGGGAGGATCGCTTGAGGCCAGGGGTTCAAGACAAGTCTGGGCAACATAGCAAGATCCAAGCTCTACAAAAAATTAAATAAAACTAGCTAGACACGGTGGTGCATGCCTACAGTCCCAGCTACTTGGGAGACTCATGTGGGAGGATCACTTGAGCCCAGAAGTTCAAGGCTGAGCTATGATTGTGAGCTATGATTGTGCCACCACCCTCCAGCCGAGGCAACAGAGTAAGACCTTGTTTCTTAAAAAAAAAAACACTGTTAAGCCTCAAATTGTTAAATTATGTGGTACTAGAATATAAATCATCAGACAGACTAATGTAACAACATGGAAAACACAGAACTATTCTCAAATACAGAAAGAGTTGATATATGATAAGTTTGGGAACTCGGTGGGAGAAACATGAACTTTTCAATGAATGGTGTTATTACAACTTGGTAGACTTTCTGGAAAATGTTTTTAAACCACACCTTATGCCATACATCAGGATAATTTTCAAATGGAATGAAAATTTAAATGTAATGACCAAGAAAACAACCTATCAGAAAACATGGGAGAGTTCTTTCATAAGCTCAGAATGGGTAAGACCCTCCTCGAATGATTCAAAATCCAGATGTCTTGAAATAAAAGATTTAAAAATTGAATACCATAAAAATTAAAACATCTGCATGGATAAATATAAAACAGCCAAATGACATATTACAGGCAAAGAGAAATGACAAATTGAAAAATACTTGTAACTCACATCCCATTATACGAAAAGTTCCTACAAATTGACAAGAAAAAGGCCAACGACTCAAATAAAACTGGACAAAGGAGAACCCACCAAAAGGAAATACAAATGCTCTACCTCTCTCATAATAAAAGATGCAAATTAAAGCCAATGAGATACCAATTTCCTACTTAACAAGTTGGCAAGAATACAAAAGTTTAGTAAGGCAGAAGCCTGTAACTTATGGCTAGTGGGAGTGTAAACTGATACAAACTGTTTGGAAGCAATTCGGCAAAATTCATTAAATCAAAAAGGCATGTTCCTCTTGGCCCAAGAATTCCACTTCCAGGAATTTATCCTACCGTTATTTTTTTAACATGTGCAAAGTGACCTGTCCACAATGTTACCCAGAAGTATTGTACACAATAGCAAAAGACTGTAATCAGCTCAGGTGTACATCAAGGAGACACCGGTTTTAAAAACTATGGTAGAGCCACAAAATAGAATGTTATACAGCTCTAAAAAGGAATGAACAAACTTTTCAAGAACTGATGTAGAAATGTCTTCAAGATATGATGTCAAGAGCAAAAAGTAAGGTACAGGAGAGTGTGTAGAGAACACTGCTAGTTATTTTTTAAAAGTTGGAAGAGGAAAGAATATAGATTCATATTTGGTTGTACCCACTTTAAAAATACCTCTTGATTGAGAAGCTGAGGCAGGTGGATCACAAGGTCAGGAGTTCAAGACCAGCCTGGCCAACATGGTGAAATGCCGTCTCTACTAAAGATACAAAAAATTAGCTGGGTGTGGTGGCACGTGCCTATAATCCCAGCTACTCGGGAGGCTGAGGCAGGAGAATCACTTGAACCTGGGAGGCAGAGGCTGCAGCGAGCCAAGATCGCACCACTGTACTCCAGCCTGGGTGACAGGGTAAGACTCCATCTCAAAAAAAAACAAAACAAAAAAAAACAAACAAACAAACAAAAAAAACACCTCTTCAAGGATACCTCCAAGAAACTACATTATACTGGGTTTCTGCCATAGGAATAGAAACTGGAAAAATTGGAAACAGGTTTATGAAGCAGCCATTTTACTATATCCATTTATAGTTTTTACTTTTGAATTATGCAAGTATTACCTATTTTTAAAAGCAAATGGTAATTTTTTAAAAGAATATGGTTAAAAAAAAAAAAAAAAAAAAAAAAAAAAAAAAAAAAAAAAACAGTGGTGGGGAGATTAAATGGTATTTTCCCTGCTTAACACAAGTTGTCAGAGCCACTCTTAGAAAACATCATAACATGAATGAGGCTACCCTCACCGCGTCATGTAGGGGCCACCGTCTGACATTCTACCCTCCCAACCCATGAGGCCCCCACTCCTCCCAGGACAGAAACAAGGAACGGTCAGCTCACAATCCCTGCTTTGCAGCCCTGAATTGGAGGGAAAAAAAAAAAAAAAGCAAAAATAGCCAGGCCCAAGAAAGTCTTTCTTTGGGAAACTAAACTAGTTTCCCAAACCACATAGTAAACACTGAATAAGTGTCTGCAAACTCAGTATTACGAAGATACAACCATATAATTTGCAACTCTATTTTAAGATTTTTTAAAACTCCTTTTGAAACAGGAACACAAATGACAAATGCACCTGACATCTCTCACTGGGTTCTCCACAATTTGTACTTTTAAACGTGATGCTGGTGTACTACAGTCTCTCAGAAGCAACATTTTAACCTTGTGGGTGCTCCACTACTTGTGAGCTGACTATTGGACGTGGTATGGTTAGCTCTTATGTCTGAGATACCACAAACACAGGCAAATTTATGAATTAATATCTATGACAACCGCGGCTATTTAAGCCATGGGAGCAACAAAGCCTCTTGACCTGGGCTGTCACTCTCTGGGTTAAAATGAAGACGTTGAGGCATCTGTCTAGTCCTTCATGGATGCCTACTGTTGATTTACCCTACTCTATAGACTTGTGTACCACTTCTTCCTTCTCCTGCTCCTCCACCTTCTTTCTTCTTTTCTTTCTCTTCCTCCTCTTCCTCCATCCTCTCTTCTTCTTCCTCCTCCTCTTCTCTTTCTCCTCCTCTTCTCTTTCTCCTCCTCTTCTCTTTCTCCTCCTCCTCCTTCCTTCTAGTTAAGCTACTGCTGTGGTTTTTTCTATATTCCCAGCCGGGTGTCCCAAGGTACCCGAGACAAAGGAGAGAGCAAAGGAGGGGCTGGGGAGGCTGGAGTCCTCTTCTACCTTCCTCCCCACTCCATTGCACTCCTTTGCCTTCCTCACCTGCCTAAGTCCTATTCATTCTTAAGATTCAAGAAAGTTGTCACCTCCTTCAAGAAGCCTTCTCTGACTCCTCTCTACAGCATTAAGTGCCTGTCATTATATTCCTTCATCAGTTTCCTGTGCCTGTTATCAAAGCATTAATCACCCTGTACTATCATTGTCTTCTGCGTGTCCACTTTCTCCTAAACTGTAAGCTCTTGAAGGCTAGGGGTGCACTTCCTTCATTTGAATCCTTAAAGACTAGAATGTATCACCTGGCACACAGTAGGTGCTCAGCAAACATTCAACACATAAATGATGAGGTGGGAGAGAGGAAATCTGACCAACCAGTGCTTAGGAGGCAACAGAGTGCAAGCCTTTCCTTCTGCCATCAGTTAGCCAATGCAGGAGGCTAATTAGGGAAGCCTAGCAAGTGCTTGGGTTGTCCATGAGATGTGAGTTCTGCTAGCAAACCTTTAAGTGGATCATCTTAACCATCCGTTCCACGGACAGTTAGGCATGACCAGGAGGGGAACAATCACATGCTAAGTTTTCCCATAAAGCACCTGAGACATAGAAGCTGTGCCCACAGGGGCTGAAGGAGCTCGGAGGCGAGCGAGTGCAGTGTGACTCACGAGGGGGGCCCCTCTGGAAAGCTGAGTCTCAAAGAAAGGAAGTTCAAGAGCTGGTTTGTTGCAGAAGTAGCGGGAAGAGGGGACAGGACTAATGGCAAGGTGGCTAGGACCAGCCCATTACAGCGGTAAGAATGAGCCTCTCTCTTTCCCTACCACCTTTCCTCTCCTTCCCCCCTACCACTATCCTGAGACTACAAGGCTGTAAGCTAGAGGGGAAAGATTGTGCAATAAAGCCCAAATTATGATAATGGTAGTGAGAATACAGCAGGAGAAGGAGGAAGACCAAGCAGACCTGAGTCAGGGAGGGAGGAATTGTGTGAGCAGAGGTGGAGAATTCAGATCCTCTCCAGACTGCACAGACCATGAGTAACCGCAAAACAATAAGGTCGCATGGGCAGAGAGCCATCGAGGGGAAAACAGAAGTAGCAGTGGGGAGGTATTGTGTGTTCTTAAGTAAGGACATGACAAAAGCAGTGCTTTGATAAGAACAACTTGACAGAGAGATGCAGGGTGTTTAGAACAAGGCCTCTCTGATCAAGGATTCTTCACGCAAGCTATTACAGTGGTAGGGGTTAGAATAAGAGTTAAAGCAAATGTTTCACTTTTAAGGAAGAAATCATTACTGCCTGGAGGACAGATTCGATATAAGGTGTGATGTGTAAGGAAGAGTTATCATAGAGGATTCCATGGTTTCTATGACTTGACTGAAAAACCAGAAGTTCCCTTGGTGGGAACTGGGTAATAGAGGAAGAAAGCTGGGATTTGGGATGGGAAGATAATTAAGGAGATTAATTAATGAGACTAGTGAGACTATGGGGAGAAGCACATGGAGGTGAAGGCAGAATCATCTACAGGAAACACCCTCACGTGGTTCTTTACTTGGAGGAAGGAACCTCGCATGACTGTTTTTAAGGTCAACCATACTGGACTCCCTGACAGCATGAGTATAGCATGCTGTCACATTTTAACTCAATGATGACTTTTATTTTATGTGAATTTTTTTTTTTTTTTTTTTTTTTGAGATGGAGTCTTGCTCTGTCACCCAGGCTGGAAGGGAGTGGCGTGATCTCGGCTCGCTGCAACCTCTACCGCCCAGGTTCAAGCAATTCTCCTGCCTCAGCCTCCCGAGTAGCTGGGATTACAGGTGTGCGCCACCACACATGGCTCATTTTTGTATTTTTAGTAGAGATGGGTTTCACCATGTTAGCCAGGCTGGTCTTGATCTCCTGACCTCAGGTGATCTGCCCACCTCAGCCACCTAAAGAGCTAGGATTACAGGCGTGAGCCTCTGTGCCCAGCCTATATTATGCGATTTTTAAGACCATTGCATATAAACTCAGAAAAGGTTTGAAAGTTCGCTGCTTTAGCCTCTCTCAGGCAGTTCCCTACTCACCAATTTGCAAGCAGGTCCGTGTTTGCCTTTTGGCCCTCCCATAATTATGTGTGTATTTGTTTGTACATCTCATATCATACCACTGTTAGGACCTTGACCTTTGATTGAATTCTGTTTCAATCAGGTGCCCAAACTTCATAGAAATCACATCTTTTCTTAGTGAACCTTTCATGGAAGACCAATGCTTTCAAATTGCCTTACTTGGAAGGAAAAAGCAGCTCAGGCTAGAAATATTCTTCCAGAAACACACTCTCTGTCCCAAACCAAGTCAACATGGAGAGGGAGTCCCTGGAAAGCCTAGGGCCCAGGAGGGGTGGAGTAGAGATGGGGGCTATTTTTAGGCCGTGAATGTGGGCTCCTCGCGGCCACTGGCATCACAGGATGAAGGAGTGCTGGCTCACTGGACTGTGTTCCTCAGCCCACACTCCAGGAGCTGCTGGCTGGTCATAGGTTATTTTCTGCAAGGAAAAACGCACTGTCCAGATGAATGGTGGGTCTGTCTAGGACTTGTTAAAAAAGGTCTTGGTGTATTTAAAATGAAATCCTGGCTTAGGGACTAAGGAGCTTCACTGGCAGGTCTTCCTGTTCTCTTCGCCCTCATAATCCCCCACTCTCCTCCTTCCCTGTCCCCCAGTGCCTTCCCTCATCATCCTCTCTCCTACCCTTCAATATCCCACCAGAACAGGGGATGGGAAAGGAAGGAAGTAGGGGATGGTGAGGGGGAAGAGACCAGGCAGACCTGCCAGGGAAGACCGCCTTGGCAAGAAAGGAAGGGGGACAGCCACTAGAGCTCCACGTGACTCCACTCAATGGGCAGCAGGAGCAGCTGTAGCCCACAAGACACAGGATCCCTGCCAATCTTCCCATGGCTACGGAACGGATGTGACAAGGTTTACTAACATTTGCTCTAATCGTATCCAAATGTTCCCTGGTCTCACATCACATCCTAGATTTTGAAATTTAAAAATCGTATCATGTCAGTATAATGTAGGTACAAGATAAAAGAACCCCGGGGCTGGGTGCGGAGTCTCATGCCTATAATCCCAGCACTTTGGGAGGTCAACACGGGTGGATCACCTCAGGTCAGGAATTCAAGACGGGCCTGGCCAACATGGCGAAACCCCATGTCTACTAAAATTACAAAAATTAGCCGGGCATGGTGGCGGGTGCCTGTAATCCCAGCTACTTGGGAGGCTGAGGTGGGAGAATCACTTGAACCCGGGAGGCAGAGGCTGCAGTGAGCCGAGATGGCACCACTGCCCTCCAGCCTGAGTGACAGACTGAGAATGACTCAAAAAAAAAAAAAAAGAAAGAAAAGAAAAGAAAACAAAAAGAAAAAAGAACCCTGGAATCAGGGTGATTGGTTTACACAAGACTAAATTCACGTCAAGCCACCAAATTTGCAAGTTAGGGGTCCACACATTTTATCTGCCTAAAATATGGCCCAGCTCAATCCTGGAGCCCAGCATTGGACTGAGAATGAAGATCGAGACTATGAGCCGGCCCCATCTGCTCATGGGAGAGTTCAGACAGCCAGGCTGGTCTTTGTGGAGTTATTTTTGGTAACTCCCCAGGTGAAACAAGGAATATGGGTGGGCCTGAGCCTCCCTGAGGATGCCCGATGTCTTCACCCGGGTCCAGTCATCTCCCAAAAGGGCAGCTAAGGGTCCTCTTGCCCAAAGTGGTAGGCATCCAGCAGTCTACCTTATATAATGTGTCTCTTTGGACGCTTCCCCCAAGTATCTTAGCATTTATTTATGTAACCCTGACTAAAACCCTATTTGGTTTTGCACATTTGCAAACTTTATATAAACAGAGTCACCGGGTTTACGTTAGTTTGCAAATTGCTTCTTCTACTCAACATTGTTGGTGAGATTTCTTTTCCAGGTTAATGCATGAACTGTAATTCATTTATTTTTCACTGTATGTAGCACAATATATGTATTCATTTTCTCCTGGGTGGACATTCGTGTTGTTCCCAGTTTTTCTGTTATTAGCAACAATTCTGCTATGAAAATTCTTGTGCATCTCTCCTGGTGCTCATTTGGGAGAGTTTCTCTAGGGTGTAACAGTGAAATGTCTGGGTCATGCAGTTGTTTTACAGCTTTCACTTTTCTAGATAATGCCCATTTTTTCCCAAAAGTAATTTTACAGATTTACACTTCCACTAGTAGCACTTTGCTCCTCACCTTTGGTATTGTCTGAATTACTGATTTTTGCCAGTTAGGTGGTATAAAATAGCATCTCTGCTTTGTTTTAATTTGCATTCTCCCAATTAATAATAAAGTTGAACATTTTTTCATATGCCTTTATTCATTTGTGTTTCCTCTTCTGTAATGTTCCTATTCACATCTGTCTTTTCTATTTGCACATCATGTGCTCTACCTTTTTCTTAACAATTTTTAGGGGTTATTTGTATATTCTGGGTAATAATCTTTTTTGTTTGTCTGTGATACAAATATCTTCTCCCTCTTTGGAGCTTTTATTTCCACTCTTTTTATAGGGTCTTGTGGTAGTTCTTAATTAAGGTAGCAACATTTATCAGTCTTTTCCTGGATGGCTTGTATGGTTGTATCATGTTTAAGAAATCCTTTCTTACCTTGAGGTCTTAAAGGCGTTCTGTCTTTTTCAAAAGGCTTAAAGTGTATTTTGCCTTTGACTTTTGAGTCCTTAATCAGTCTAGAATTAATTTTTGTGCTTGGTGTGCTATAGGACTTCAGTTTCATTTCTTTCCCATGTGGATAATTATTACATAGTTTAGCACTTCCCCACTTTTCTTAATGCTTTTTTTGTCATCTATCCAGTTTCCAAATATGCTTAGGTCTATACCTGCGTCTCTATTTTGTTCCAATGGTCTTTTTGTCTATCCTCGCACTAATACCCTACTGTCGTAAATACCATTGCTCTATAATGAGACTTAATAGCTCGTAGGCAAATTCCTGCACTCTGTCCTTTTTTCTTCTAGACTGTGTTGGCTATTCTTGGACCTTTGCTCTTCCACGTAAATGTTAGAATCAGCTTGCCAACTACCATGAAAATCCATGTTGGTATTTTTATTGGAAATACTTTAAATCTAGAGCTTAAAGTTGGAAAACTGGACACAATTTCCAAGACTGTGAACTCTCCATTTATTTATGTCCTGTTTACAGACTTTCAATAAAGTTGGACAAGTTTACCGATGTAGATTTTACACATTTTTATTAGATTGATTCCTAGGTACCTTACATTTTTATTGCTGTTGTAAATGACAGGCTTATCTAATTAAATTTTCCAAATGTTACTGGTGTATAAAAATGCAATTGACTTGTTTATATTGGGCTTATAGTTGACAAACTTGCCAAACTCTCATTAATTCTAACAAATTTTCTCTATTTCTATGCAAAAATCATATCATCTATGAATAACAAGTTTTGTGACTTCTTTTCTAATCCTTGTACCTTGTAAACCTTTTTTTTTTTTTTTTTGCTTTATTATAGACTAAGAAGTGGTGAAAGCAGAAGCCCTTGACTTTCTTTTTTAAATTTTTAACTTCTTTCTAATTTTATTTTTTTATTGAGGTAAAACATACATGTGAAAGTTATCATCCTTATCATTTTTAAGTGTACAGTTCAGTGGTAATAAATTTATATTCTCAGCTGAGCAAGGTGGCTCATGCCTGTAATCCCAGCGCTTTGAGAGGCTGAGGTAGGTGGATCACTTGAGGTCAGGAGTTCCAGACCAGCCTGACCAACATGGTGAAACCCTGTCTCTAGTAAAAATATAAAAATTAGCTGGCCGTGGTGGTGCGTGCCTATAATCCCAGCTACTCGGGAGGCTGAGGCAGAAGAATCTCTTGAACTCGGGAGGTGGAGGTTGCAGTGAGCCAAGATCACACCACTACACTCCAGCTTGGGGCAACAGAGCAAGACTCCATCTATAAATAAATAAATAAGTAAATAAATAAATAAATAAATAAATAAATAAATATTTCCCCCCCTTTATCTTCCTACCCTCCTCTTCCCAGCCTCTGGTAACCACCAATCTATACTCTAGCTTCATGAGATCTACTTTTTTAGCTCCTGCATGAGTGAGAACATGCAATATTTGTCTTTCTGTGCCTGATTTCACTTAATATAATGACCTCCAGTTCCATTCACGCTGATGCAAATGACAGGATTTCATATGTGTGTGTGTGTATATATATGTATATACACACACACACAAAGATATGCACATTCTCTTTATCCGCTCATCCATTAATGGGCACTTAGGTTGATTCCATATCTTGGCTATTGTGAATAGTGCTGTGATAAACATGGGAGTGCCGATATATCTTCAATATATTGATTTTCTTTCTTTTGTATATATACCCAGTAGTGGATTTGATGGTTGTTCTAATTTTGGTTTTTTGAGAAACCTCTATTCAGTTTTCCATAGTGGCTGTACTAAGTTACATTTTCACCAACAATGTTCCTCTTTCTCCCCATCCCTGCCAGTGTCTGTTATTCCATCTTTTTTCTAAAAGCCATTTTAACTGGGGTGAGATGATATCTCTTCGTGGTTTTTATTTCATTTCTCCAATAATTAGTGATGTCGAGCATTTTTTCACATACCTGTTTGGTCATGATATGTCTTCTTTAGATAAATGACTGTTCAGATCTTTTGCCCATTTTAAAATCAGATTATTTGGGTTTTGTTTTTTTGTTTGTTTGTTTGTTTGTTTTGGCAATTGGGTTGTTTGAGTTCCTTATATGTTCTTGTTATGAATCCCTTGCCAGATGGACAGTTTGCAAATATTTCCCCATGTTCTCTGGGTTGTCTCTTTACTTTGTTGATTGTTTCCTTTTCTGTGCAGAAGGTTTGTAGCTTGATGTAATCCCAAGTGTCTATTTTTATTTTGGTCACCTGTGCTTTTGAGGTCTTACACACAAAAAAATCTTTCCCCAGGATCAATGTCCTGGAGCATTTCTCTAACATATTCTTCTAGTGGTTCCATGGTTTCAGGTCTTAAAGTCTTAAATCCATTTTGATTTTTGGGTATGGTAAGAGACAGGGGTCTAGTGTCATTCTTCTGCATATAGTTATGCAGTTTTCCCAGCCACATTCATTGAAAAGACTGTCCTTTCCCCATTATATGTTCTTGGTGCCTTTGTCAAAAATGAGTTGGCTGTAAATGCATGGATTTATATTTGGATTCTCTTTTCTGTTCCATTAGCCTATGTGTCTGTTTTTATGCGAGTACCACACTGTTTTGATTACTAGAGCTTTGTAGTATATTTTGAAATCAGGTAGCATGATACCTCCAGCTTTGCTCTTTTTGCTCAGGATTGTTTTGGCTATTTAGGGTCTTTTGTAGGAACTCTTGTCTTATTCCTGCTTTTTCTATTTCATCATTAAGTATAGTGCTTGTTATAAGTTATTTTATGTATACAGATATCCTTTACCAGGTTCATACAGTTTTTTAAATTCCTGGTTTTCTAAAAGTCCTTTTCATAAATTGATATTTTCTTGAACAGTTTTCTGCTTTTTTTGAGAGAGTGCCATGTGGATTTTTTCATTTGACTTGTGAATATGGTCAATTATGTCAGATTTCAAGTGGTGAATCAGTCTTCCGTTTCTGGGATAAGCCTCTTTCCAATGCAGTCGTGATTGGTTGTCTTTTATATGTAAATATTATTTGTTCACTTTGGTATATTTTGTTTAGGATGTTCACATCTAGGTTCTTGAGTACCATCAGCCTATAATTTTCCTTTCTCATATTGTACCTATTTGCTTTTGGTATGGAAATTTTTTTACTAGCTTCATCAACACAGTTGGGAAGCATTTCCTCTACTCTATTCTCTGCATGGGCTTGTGTAATATTTTAGTAACCTGTTTATTGAAGTCTGATAAAACCTTCTTCTAAAACAATCTAGGCTGGCAATTTTTTAATGGAAAGATTAGTTATACTAGTCTTATGTATTTAATGATTATGGAAGTATTCAAATTTTCTTTTAATTTTAAATCAGCTTTAATAAATAAATCAGCTTTAATATTTTCCTGTTAATTTGGCTGTTTCTCCTGTTTCTGCTTTATTGGCATAAATTTGTTTACAGTAGTCTCTTACGATAATCTCTGTGGCATCTGCTACCTGTTCCTTTTTTTATTCCTAATATTGACTTTCTGTCGTCTCTCTTTAGGTCTTTATCAATACTGCCAGAAGTTTGTTAATGTTATTACTCATATCAAAGAACTAATTATTTGTTTTAATCATTTTTATTTTATATTTTAGTCTATATTTGTTTACTGTTTCATTAGTTTCTCCTCAAGTCTTTATTGTTTTCCTCATTCTATTTTCTTTGGGTTATTTTAATGTTCTTTTACTAACATCTTAAATCAGATGCTCAGTTCCTTGAGTTTTAGCCATTCTTATTTTATAATATAAGCATTTAAGGCTATAAATTTCCCTCCAAATGCCATTCTAGTTGCATCTCACAAATTTAGATATGTAGTATTTTATTATTTTACAAATAAAAGTATTTTATTTTACACAAAATAACACATAGTCCATGATTTATTTTAAAATGAGCTTTCAATCCTAGCACTTTGGGAGGCCAAACAAAGTGGATCTCTTGAGCCCAGGAGTTCAAGACCAGCCTGAGCAACATGATGAAACTCTGTCTCTACAAAAAATACAAAAATTAGCCGGGTGTGGTGGCATGCACCAGTAGTCCCAGTTACTCAGGAGGCTGAGGTGGGAGGATTACATGAGCCCAAGAAGGTCAAGGCTGCAGTGAACTGTGATCATGTCACTGCACTCCAGCCTGAGCAACAGAGTGAGAGACCCCATCTCAAAAAAAAAAAAAAGAGAGCTTTCAAGTAACTACTAACTTACCAACTAGGTCAAGAAACAGAATATTGCCTGTACCCTAGAAAATCCCTGAATGTTCCTTCTCATTCACTATACCCTCCCACCCTTCACAAAGCTAACCATTATCCTGAATTTAATGATTATCTTTCCCTTTTTTTTATAGGTTTTTTGTTTTTTGTTTTTGAGATAGAGTCTCCCTCTGTCACCCAGGCTGGAGTGCAGTGGCACAATCTCAGCTCACTGCAACCTCCGCCTCCCAGGTTCAAGCCATTCTCCTCCCTTAGTCTCCCGAGTAGCTGGAATTACAGGCACATGCCACCACGCCTGGCCAATTTTTGTATTTTTAGTAGAGATGGGGTTTCTCCTTGTTGGCCAGGCTGGTCTCGAACTGCGGACCACAAGTGATCTGCCTGCCTTGGCCTCCCAAAGTGCTGGGATTATAGGCGTGAGCCACTGTGCCCCACCTGGAATAAGATTGTTAAGTTAGATACAAAACTGACTCATGTGCTGTGTGCTGCTAGAAACTAAAACCATAATGTCTGGTTATCTTTCCCACCAGACAGAAATTATTTGCATCTCTACTGCAAAGGTCAACCAGTTAACATGTAACTTCACAGTGTCAGGGCCTTTAATAAGTGATAGAAGGCGAGTCAAATAAAGGTACATTCCCCTAGATACTTAAAGAACCCTGAGGGGAACTGGGGGCAGTAACTTATGCCTGTAATCTCAGCACTTTAGGAGGAGAAGGCAGACAGATCACTTGAGGTCAGGAGTTCAAGACCAGCCTGGCCAACATGGAGAAACCCCATCTCTACTAAAAATACAAAAAATTAGCTAGGTGTGATGGCGGGCACTGGTAACCCCAGCTACTCAGGAGGTTGAGACAGGGGAATCACTTGAACCCAGGAGGCGGAGGCTGCAGTGAGCTGAGATCACACCACTGCACTCCAGCCTGGGCCACAGCAATCTCAAAAAATAAAAAAAGCCCTAAAGGGATTTAACACCACTCCAACATGACATTGAAAGAAACAAAGCCCTTCTTTTGCCTTATGTCCAACTCTGAGATAATTTTTCTTTTTTTGGGGTTTTTTTTTTTTTTTTTTTTTTTTGAGACAGAGTCTCGTTCTGTCGCCCAGGCTGGAGTGCGGTGGCGCGATCTCCGCTCACTGCAATGCAAGCTCTGCCTCCCGGGTTCGTGCCATTCTCCTGCCTCAGCCTCCTGAGTAGCTGGGACTACAGGCACCTGCCAACATGCCCAGCTAATCTTTTTTGTATTTTTAGTAGAGACAGGGTTTCACCGTGTTAGGCAGGATGGTCTCGATCTCCTGACCTTGTGATTTGCCCGCCTCAGCCTCCCAAAGTGCTGGGATTACAGGCGTGAGCCACCGCGCCCGGCCAGATAATTTTTCTTAACAGCCAAATCCCTGTCTGCTGAAATGAACCATAGCAAGAATGGTACCACATGACTCTGGTCTGGCCACATTCTGTGTCACAACTTTCCTAACCTAGTCTTCTCAGCTTCTCCACCAACTATTGGGTGTTGGAACATCCTCAAGGTTCCCCCTCAAAGTAGGCAGCAAAGTCTACCATTTTGTGGCCGCCATGTTTGTGCCTGCTCATGCCAAGGAAGTGAAAGCTGGTCTACAGAGAAAAAGCAGCAGAGAACAAATATGAAAAAAGAAGCAGAGTCCAGGTGACCAAGTAAGAGAGAGAGAAAAGTGAGGATGAAATAACCTCTGGAATAGGTTTGTGAAGGTTTTGCACTCACTTCCTGGTTCCAGGCCTTCACGTAGCTCCGGCCGTAGTTCTTGGCCTTGAGTTTTGTGTGCTACTCCAGGACTCTTCCAATAAATTCCCTTTTATGCTTAAAGGAAGTTAAATGAATTTTAAAAACAAACAAGTCTGGGCGAAGTGGCTCATGCCTGTAATCCCAGCACTTTGGGAGGCCAAGGAGGGCAGATCACTTGAGGCCAGGAGTTCCAGACCAGCCTGGCCAACATGGCAAAACCCTGTCTCTACTAAAAATCAAAAAAATTAGCCAGGCGTGGTAGCACACACCTGTAATCCCAGCTACTAGGGAGGCTGACGCACGAGAATCGCGTGTACCCAGAAGGCAGAGGTTGCAGTGAGCCGAGATTGTGCCACTGCACTCCAGCCTCAGGGACAGAGTGAGACTCTGTCTCAAAAACAAACAAACAAGAATAAGCCACCATTTGAAAGCCCAGAGAAGTCAAGACAGAGAACAACGAGAGTTATCTTTCCGATCAACACAGCTCCACAGGTCCAGGTGCAAGACCCCCTTGAACATCAGAAAACATCAGTTCTTATGAGTTTCCTGTTAACCAAGGGTAAGACTACTCTGCTATGCAGGAAGTGCCACACAGTACACAGTTAATTAGGACTTGCTTTGAGCCAAGAACTCCACTGGGCTGAGCTCATGAATTTATTTACACAACACACGTGGTAGATCCAGGAACATAGTCACATCTCTTTCCTCCGCCTTATTACGCATTCATCCAGGTTACTGGTGGTGTCTAACAGCCTGTGGCGTGTCCTCCGTTGCTTCTATGCATATAAAGCAAGCCAACTACATCTGCACAGCTTTTTAGCTTTATCAGGTCAATCCAGAGGGGTGCAATTATGCAATTAAAACACCCACATTTTAAGTGGATATTTTTCACTTTTATATTGAATATATTTTTAAATGTTCAAGCTTCCAATACTAAACACTAGGATAGCTCTAGAAAGACCCAAGGAAAAGGAAAAGGGACACACAGGGAGGCGGTGGTAAATAAATGGGAGGTGGCTGCCGATGGGAGGGCTTTTGCGAGGACGAGGAGGAGGGGCAGAGATAACATAAATTGAACCTGATACTACTAGAACAAACAAGGGAAAGACAGATTTTACCAATTGTTTATCCTGTATAAATCTTTTTAAAATTATCCTGATGCATATGACAACAAATAAGAAACAAGAAAGGGGCTTTTACGAAAAAGCTTTTTAGAACGTGTGAAATAACAAAAAGGTCTAGTTTTCCATCTCAGCTCTTTTGTGCAATCACATCAAAGAGAAACTCAGCAGGCCCGAGGGCCACTGCTGCTTCTAATTAAGGCCCCAAGGTAAGGCCTTAGGGGGCACATTAGGGGGCATCATCCCAGCAAAACATAAATTCTACCTCTGTCTTTAGCAGCAGAAGGCCGATTTGGGCTCAGTACGCTGTGTTTGTTCTCAGCTTGCATTAGAAGTGGCAGGCCGCACCTGCCTTCCAGACACCCTACAAGCAAGTTTATTCTGACACTGATTCTCTTGTTCAAACAACGCAAAGCATGGCTAACAGATGGTAAACAGAGGAGGAAGAGGAGCCAGGCATTCCTCCACTTTGTGTGTACTTTTGTGTGTGCGTGGATGAGGGGTGTTGTACCTAAAAGTTGCTATTTCTTTCCTTTTCAAAAATGAGACCTTATCCATCACACAGGTGTCAACTCTGAAATTTTGGGGGCTGGTAGAGGGCCTTATTGCTGTCATATGTTTCAAAGAGAGTGGTTCTCCAACTGGAGTGATCATTAGCCTCACCTGGTGGGCTTGTTAAAAATTCAGATTTCCAGCCACATCCTAGAGTTTCTGATTCAAGAGCTTCAAGAATCAGCATTTCTGACAATTTCCCAGGTGATGCTGGTGCTGCTAGTTCAGGGACCACACTTTGAGTATCATGGTTCTCAGACAATAAAGAGATAGAGAAAAGGCAAAGAAACATCAGCTAGGCCTCCAACCCAGCCTTTCTGATTTTTTGAGACACAGCTGGTAGACAAAAAAGAGACAGCTGTGTTTGGACAGGGGCAGATATGCAAAAGAGCAAGTCAATGGCAGGCGGAGGAGAGCACTAAAAATGATGAGCACATGTGCAATGATTTGTTATGAGGCATGGGATTCACGTTTGCTGCAGGAAAGGCTGTGGGCCCCCTTCAGTCCAGCCAAGCTTCCTACACTTTCAAGGCTCTAGTTGGGGTCCTAGCTCTTCATTTCCTCCCTGGCCTATTCTAGAAGCTTTGCGTGCCTGACACCCCTGCTCCTCCCTGTCCCCTCCTATCTCCCCGAGTTGAAAAAACCCAGCTGGTGGAGAAGGAGCTTCCTCAGCTTGGTTCCTAGGGAAGAAGAGCTGAGAGTCAGCACATTCTAGGTTCTGTTGTTTTAGGCCTGAGCTACAGGACACTGTCTCCAGCCCCGTTCCCAGCCTCGCATCCCTCACACCTGGTTAATTCTACCAGAGGATTAGGGCTTGTTGTTAATTACAGGAGTTGGGAGTATCTGTTCCTAAGGTCTTTGAGGGGATCTGTCAGACAGAGGGAAACATGAATACAATATTCAGTTTTCATGTGGTTTGTCCTTCCTTGCTGACGCAGCCTTTCCCCCTGGTCCCCAGTGAGATAGTACAGGCTGAACTAAAGAAATAGCTGAGGCTCCTGGTCCCGCCATACGAGTATGAGTCACCAACAGGACCAACTACTTAATGTTCAGGGTCCGGTACAAAATGAAAAGCCACGGCTGCTTGTTCAAAATGTGTTATGAATTTCAAGACAGCAACAGCAGAACACTAAATTGAGTACAGGGTTCTGTGTATGGGGCCCTGTGTGACTTCACTGGTCACAGGCCTATGGAACCGGATCTGTCATGGGATTGTCTATGAGTGTATAGACTAAGAATCTCCTTGTTTAGGCTGGGATGCTGCCCCCAGTGGGGTAGAGAGACCCCCTTCGTAATAGGCCCTCTAGAAGGAATGGAAAGAGGAGTGAAGCCAGACAAACAGAAAATGCAGTCCTAGACCTCAGAGAGCTAGCTCTCTGTTAATCTGGGAGATAGACAGACACTGTCGCTAAAAAATAGGTATTTGGAACAACTTCTATATGGACAAGATGACATGGTTGACCATTCATACATCTTACTCTGCTTATGGGCACATTTCCAGTGCGGTTATCCAGGAAAAGTAAACACAAGAGACCCTTCACCGTCAAGGGCAGGGGAGGTAAAGCTGAAGTAAGGAAGCTCCAGCACCTTCTATGTGATTGCTGCATTTTGTGGTCTGTTTCTGGAAGCCTCAGACAATATTCAGAATTCTTATGTGCAAATCAGGGAGTTGAAATAACTGACCTCTAGGTCTCCCTCAGCTCTGTTAACATGTGCCCAGCCTTCTCTACAACAAAGTTCCAGGCATCTGTGACACAGCAAACTATTCTAAACATTGGTAGCTTAAAATCAATGTTAAGGATAAACATATATGAATATAATAAAACCACCATTTTATTATATCTCACGATTTTGTGAATTAGGAATTCACACAGGGCTCAGCCATTCAATTTTTCTGTTCCATATGGTATCAACAGAGGTCATTTGATAGTGGACGGGCTAAGCTGGAGGGCCCAAGATGGCCTCACTCATGTCTTGCACCTTGATGCCTTGATGGGGATGGCTGGGAGGCTGAGCTCAGCTGGCACCGATATATAACCTTTTAAGCATGTGAACTCTAAGTAGTAAACTTCTTGCATGGTCATTCAGGGTTCTCAGCAAGGATTCCAAGGAACCCAGTGGAGACTTTCAACCCCAGCCATGGAAATTTCAGAATGCCACTTCCACTGCATTTTACTGGTCAAGAAAAAAGCCAGCACAGATTCAAGCAAAGAAAAATTGGACTCCACCTCTCAACGTGAGGAGTTGCAAAGGATTTATTTGTGGCCATTACTGGATCCATTATTAATGTGGCTCATACAAGAAAGAAGAGAAGGAGGTCAAACCAGCATACCTGTGGTCAAAGAAAAAGCCTAGACTCAATATTAAAATGTTAGTAGATAAATGCACATTTGATGTTTTAAGTTAAAATATTTAAAATATATAGGAGTCATATTTTTGTACTGATTCCTCAACTTTTTTCCCCTTATTTTCACCTATCACTTGACTCAATTGTATGAAATAAAAATCTCTAAATTTTTTTGAAAAAATTCAAGAACTTAGATCCATGACAATACCTTATTTGTCCTTAAGGATTCAAAGCACAGACTGTGTTTACTAATTCAGTACAAACAAACAAACAAAAACTAGGTGCCCACTTTTGTTTGCGCCAGAGCTTCTGGCAACAACCCCTGTGGTTTGTCCTGTGAAGCTCCAATTCTTGGTGCTAACTTGCCTTTGTTGTGGGCCATTTTCACCTCTTTCTTCCACTGTCACCTCAGCTGCCTGCCATTTTCCAGGGCACACTTTGGCCACGTTTCTCCAACACAGAGGCTCCCTTCCTCTGCCTGCTTCTAGATTAAGCTGGGAGATGCTTCTTACGCCATACTTTCAAGGAAAACCAATGTTTTCCTTACGCGGATATCAAAATGCTGGCCATCTGCTAACCCCTCTCATGAAGTCATCCTTGCTCAGGCCCCTGAGAGTTTCCCTAATGATGCATCCCCAGGTGCCATCATCCCCTCATCTCCTACAGCCCTTACCAATGCCCATCAGGCCCTGCACCTCAGTGGGCCTGGCATCCTTTGTTGCCATAGTAACTGTCTCTGGGCTTCCACACACCCTTTCTCATGCCCAGAGTCCCTTCTCCAATGGTCTCTGGCAAAACAGAGTCTATATTTTTCAACCATTCTTCCCCATTAAGCCTTTTCCAGCTCACGCCACCCATAGCTGGTCTTTGTTCACTGAATCCCAGCACTCCTTCGCCCTCTCTTTACACCGTCTCTCTCCTGCAGCCCCTGCATCATCTTAGAACTGCTCCTACCTTCCACGCCTGTGTGTCTTGCCACTCCCCACTGCAAAGCAGAGCCTTTGAGAGCACAGATCATGGTTAATGCATGTGTGTGTGTGTGTCTCATACAGCCTAGAAAACAGGACTGGGCTTCACGGTCTATGCTCTAAAGAGGCGTACTGAAATTAAATGTCTAAAAAGGTACATAACTGGTGCCAGGTGCTGAACTCGGCACTTTATAGTACATGAGCTCTTCATTTTCACCTCATACCACTATGGCTTCTTCTCATGTCCCAGTTTAACAAAATTCCACAACAGGAAAGAATGTGGATGTCCCACATAGTTAATTATAATGAGATTTTTTTCACTTTTATTTTTAGATTCAGGGGGTACGTGGGCAGGTTCGTTACCTGGGATATAATGCGATTTGGAATCTGGTACAAACACAGCTCAGAATGCCAAATAAAGGCATAAACATCATGAGGTGGGGTCAGTGGCACAAATTGTTGGCAGGTGAGCTTCGGCTTACGTGGCTCAGACTCCAGGCAGAGAGAATATTCTAGCCCAGAGAAGCCTCAGCCCTAAGAGCCAGGCGTTTGTGTGTGGTGGGGGGTGAGAAAGAGGTGTCCTGCTCTTGAGGAGAGGAACCATGGTAGGAGTTGTGAGGAATGAAGCCGTGGAAGAGAGGGGTGGATCCCAAACCCCACACCCTCAAAAAAGTCAGACTTTAATTCTTATAATATTTTACAAAAATTGGAACCAGTGAGGAAAAGAACAAGCCACAGAAATTCATTCTTGGCTCCTGTCAGACAATTGAGCCCCAAACCATGATCTTAAAATCTGTTTGCTATTGAACAGGCAATTGGAAGACTAAAAAGCGCTGACATGTCTGGGGGCTCCTGGCTCAGCTGCCAACTGGAGGGTTGGAACAGTTGCCAGCAGCCTGCTCTGGTACACTCTGTCCCACTCTGTCCCTGCCCAAGTCCACTGCAGTAATTAGCTCCGCTCATTAGTTTCAAGTAAATAATCTCCTTGTCACAGCTGGGATCCTTTATCAGAGCAGTGGACATTAGGGGTTACAGAAGCAAAATGAATTTTCTTCCCTGGAATTCCCTGGAACACTAAATCATGACCCAGTAATCTGAACGAGGCAAGGAAACTTCTGAAGACATCTAAAATTTCCGAAGAACAGGTCTGCCTAAAAGGTGGAAGAGTTGGGTATTTAAAACAAACAGCCAAAATACAATAGCCACTGCCACCCTTAGAAGTGGATGTTGATTTTTTTTCTTCAATTCAGTGTAATGGCTCAGATCATCAAAATGCACAAAGTATTTGTTAAGGGCTGATACTGAGGTAGTCCTGACCCCGAGAGAGCCTCCAGTCTAGGCAGAGGGAGAATGACAAGTAAATTGGTCTAAATGCACTAATGGCATTCTTGCACTAATAATGCATGCAAACAGCACAATGCACAGAGGGAGGCCACTTTAAGCCAGCCTTGTTCTTCAGTGATGGCCTCCCAGAGATGCGGCGCTGTTCTGAGAAAGATGAGGAGTGGCAGCCAGGAGTGCCTCTACAAGAGGGTTTGCATGGACGAGGCATGAGCTGGATTCTGAGGTTTTTGAAACAACTGGCAAAATACATTTCCTTATCCTTTTGTCCCTTGGTATCACGTCATTATGCCCACTTTGAAGAAGGGGAAAGTGAGAACAGAAACTTCAGCTCCGCCCCTGGATGACCCGTGGAGTTGGGGCTCAGGGGACAGCTCTGACATTGTAGGGACCCCTGCCAGCTTCAGGAAGAGCCTCATGGTGACAGGGCATCTCATCCCTGGCCCTTTAAGCTCTGCCCTCCATATCCCCACCCTAAAGATTGCAGGGGCATCTGCAACACCCTTAGTCATTGCCAGAGAGGGTGCCCAGTCTGCTCACAAGCCTGCATGGGCCACAGCTCAACGCCAAATGCCAATCTCCTTCCAGTGTGGCAGAGGCTCGCTCTGGAGTTTAACACAGGGTTGCCCAAGAGCAGAAAGGAAACATGGGTAATTCAAGGGCAAGAGGGATACGTTTTCTGGTAAGGTAAGACTGATTGGAAATTACAAGATGGGAAGACAAGGTAAAGAGGTAAATAATTGTGTGGGGGTTAAGAGGATGAGCTTTGGGATCAAATAGTGCTAGTTTTCGGTTTCAGCCCTGCTACTTCCTAACTGCATAGGAATGTTCCTTGACTTCCCTGAACCTCAGTTTCCTCATCTGTAAAGTGGGTGTAATAATAGTACTTACCCCAGGGGGTTGTTATGAGAATTAAATGCAGTAATATGTGTAGCCACTCCATGCAGGGTCTGGCACACAGAGGCTCTCAATGAATATTACCCATTGTTTTTCCTGTCCATTTACATCACCCGTATCAATGCACAGGATACCCAAATCCACCAAATTTACCCAAGTCCTCTGGTTAGTTGCCTTCATTTGGTCATTTTGGAGATAGCCAATGATATTTTACACTAGTATTTTTTTATTTTTTAACCAGAAAATGAAAAAATACTTTCTAGTAGCAAAGAAGAGTTTCTAGGAAGATCAGTGCTAGAGACAAACAATGGTGTCCAAGTTCTCATGTCCTTTCCTGCAGAAGGGGCTTATGTAATGAAACTTTGACTAACTGGTACCCATCCCATGCCCTCGGGCACACTTAGTGATATGTGATGTCCCAGAACGGATAATCCCTGTGAACAGCCTGGCTGGACCACAGTATCCCACGTCCTGGGATGAGCTGAAGTAGAGAAGACCTTCACCATTTGTTCATTTGGACTAATTTATGTCACTTGTTCTTTGATTAGCAGCTCTTACATTCAAAGCGTTGCTTTAGAGACCACTGCCCTCACCATGGACAACAGAGGCAGAGCCACTGAATAGGCTGCCCTTTCATTAGGAAATTGACACTCTCCATCCACAGCTGTGGTCACAATCGGCAAACTCTACTTATTGACAACTGGGTAAAGCCCAGCCTGACCTCCCTATGAAAGAGACAGTCCGGGATTTTTACTCCTGTCTTGCAGAGCAGGAAACAATCGTGCTTGTTGGATGCCATTCCACTTGACAAGGAAAGAAACTAGGGCTTGCCTCCTGGTTTTCTGATTCTAAAATCCTTATTGTCACTGAATCAGGCACTTTTGTCACATGGAGGGGGAAAGCTGCACATCCTTTGCCTTTTAAAACCTAGAGGACACATTTCAAGGACAGTTGGCAACAGGCTATGGTCCTGGAACCTCTAAGCTTTATTCATGCCATGATCTAGAGAATTTTGCAACTAGTTTCATCATGCTCCAAATTCTGCTGTTACCTGAATTAGAAACATTCAGTCAGCTGGACAAATGGAGCAGAGGGGAAACGCTGGGACTCAGAGAACTTCTAGGAGGACAGAGACAACACGATTCATTCTCCATGGAAAATTGCATGAGTGGCTCCAGCCAGTCTCCCACTTCTTCCATTTTCCTGAACTATCCAGATCCTTCTATTTCTGGGCTTCCCTTATATTCTCTCTCTATGTGATCAACCTCTCGGTCACTCAGCACCTATAAAAATTACCTGTCCTAGGATCCAATAACTTCAAGACTTTGCTTTCAGCCAAATGTGGGGTTAGAAAAACTCCAACGAACAATTTTATTCTAAAAGGATAATAATATGTTGTGTTTCTCCAGAATATTTGCTCTTTTTTTTTTTTTTTTTTAAAGAGAAGGTCAGGGACCGGGCACAGTGGCTCAAGCCTGTAATCCCCAGCATTTTGGGAGGCCAAGGTGGGCGGATCACTAGGTCAGGAGATCAAGACCATCTGGCTAACATGGTAAAACCCCGTCTCTACTAAAACTACAAAAAAAGTAGCCAAGCGTGGTGGCACACGCCTGTAATCCCAGTTACTCGGGAGCTGAGGCAGGAGAATCGCTTGAATCTGGGAGGCAGAGGTTGCAGTGAGCAGAGATCACACCACTGCACTCCAGCCTGGGCAACAGCAAGACTCCGTCAAATAAATAAATAAATAAATAAATAAATAAAGAAAGAAAGAAAGAAAGAAAGAAAGAAAGAAAGAAGGTCATTAACCTTAAGACCTAATGGCAGAACTTTAGGCACTACAACAGCTGGTGAGGCAGGCAGTACTTCACAGCAAGGGGCTCTCTCACCACACATGGGAGGCTGTTGTAAATTTCCTTTCTCCCTCTGTCCAGTATGCTCAGCCCTAGGTCACTCTTTTTCCTCTGAAATCAAGATCTCATCCAGCTGCTGGGAAGACAGAACAAAGCTGCCAACTGATTATTATTCAAGAACAAAGCAGACCATTTATTTTAGCAGGTTCAGAGCCATTATCTCCCCAGGACACGAGCTACAGTGTGTGCCGGCTTTATCTACCCGAATTGCCTTCTGTCCTCAAATTCTTAAAGAGGGTACTGCTCCTCTTGCTGGAGCAAGACAATAGGGAACAGGAGAATGAAATTTCTTACAGCAATGACCTATGAAACTTCTCTCTCCTTCCTTTGCTGCCTGGGCTTCTCAAAGGCAACAGGATTTCCTGACTCTTCAAGAAACTGCAGACAGATGAGAAAAGGTGTGAGAGAAGCAGGCTTGGGCAGGCATCTCCATTTGAAATAAGGCAGAAGGCTGGGCATGGTGGCTCACACCTATAACACCAGCACTTTGGGAGGCCGAGGCAGGAGGATCACTTGAGCCCAGGAGCTTGGGACCAGCCTGGGCAACATGGTGAGACCTCGTCTCTACAAAAAAATAGCCAGGCGTGGTGGCGCACGCATATAACTTCAGCTACTCAGGAGGCTGAGGTGGGAGGATCGCTTGAGTTCGGGAGGTTGAAGCCTCATTGAGCCATGATTGCACCACACTGCACTTCATCCTGGGCAACAGAACAAGATGCTATCTCCAAAAAAAGAAAGAAAGAAAGAAAAGAAAGAAAGAAAGAAAGAAAGAAAGAAAAGAAGGAAGGAAGGAAGGAAGGAAGGAAGGAAGGAAGGAAGGAAGGAAGGAAGGAAGGAAGGAAGGAAGGAAGGAGAAAGAAAAGAAAGAAAGAAAGAAAGAAAGAAAGAAAGAAAGAAAGAAAGAAAGAAAGAAAGAAAGAAAGAAAGAAAAGAAAGAAAGAAAGAAAGAAAGAAAAGAAGGAAGGAAGGAAGGAAGGAAGGAAGGAAGGAAGGAAGGAAGGAAGGAAGGAAGGAAGGAAGGAAGGAAGGAAGGAAGGAGAAAGAAAAGAAAGAAAGAAAGAAAGAAAGAAAGAAAGAAAGAAAGAAAGAAAGAAGAAAGAAAGAAAGAAAGAGAAAGAGAGAGAGAAAGAAAGAAAGAAAGAAAGAAAGAAAGAAAGAAAGAAAGAAAGAAAGAAAGAAAGAAAGAAAGAAAGAAAGAAAAGAAAAAAAACAGAAAAGAAATATGGCAGCTCAACACCATCAACCTCACTACTCACTACCATCATCAAGGATTCGGGCTTCTTTTTTTTTTTTTTTTGAGATGGAGTCTTGCTCTGTCATCAGGCTGGAGTACAGTAGCACCATCTCAGTTCACTGCAACCTCAGCCTCCCAGGTTCAGCATTTCTCCTGCCTCAGCCTCCCAAGTAGCTAGGACTACAGGCACCACACCACCATGTCCAGTTAATTTTTGTATTTTTAGTAGAGACGGGGTTTCAGCATGTTGGCTTCTTTGAGAGTCTCGAGAAGGAATTGCCAGATAAAACACAGGATGCCCAGTTAAATCTGAATTTCAGATGAACAGTAAATAATTTATCAGTATATAAGTATATCCCATGCAATATTTGGGATATACTTATACTAAGCAGTCATTCATTGTTCATTTGAAATTTTAATTTAACTGAGTGTCCTGTATTTTTATGTGCTAAATCTGGCAACACTATCACATCATATTTCTGCCTAATCTCCATCCCTCCCCAATAGCTGGCTCTGCCCCCACTCAGTCCCATACTGGTCACCTGAAGTGCAGCACAATTCCTTTGTTACAGATGATGATTTGGAGGGGCCCATACGGTAAACACACAGGAATGATATAGATCTGCGTTTAGCATTGAACAGCATCAGAGAGAAACCGCACCTGGAGTCACCTCCTGTCTGGCTGCTTCAGACCTTCTTGCCTAAGGTCACACTGAACACCTGAAAAATCAATGCATTCATTTTATGCTCTTAAACAGGCACCGTTTTTTCCACAGGAGATAGTGACGTTTTTGAGAGCGGTCTCCCACTTGCGTACAGAGAAGTTTATGGAAAACACCCATCTGTCTAAGCCTCATCTGAAAATTGCACGTTTACGCCAAATTCCTGAAGTCCTCCCTGCTCTAAATTCTCTGAGTCTGCGCACCCCCTGGCTCCCCAACCAAGGTGCTGCCCAGGCCTGCTCAGTCCCAGGCCACCCAGGGGTCCCACTCCTGCCCCAGCTCCTTCGCTCAGTCCCAGGCCACCCAGGGGTCCCACTCCTGCCCCAGCTCCTTCTCTCATGGGCGTCCCCATAGCAAACTGCTTCCCAGCTCTTCCTAAAGCATCTAACACTTCTCTACCTTCCCAGCCTTACCCTCCCATTCAGAAGATGGGTTCTGCTTGGAGACCCTCACTGCAGTTGGGACCCCAAGTCTTCTGGTCCTCCCCAGGCCATGGTTTATCTCCTACTTCACCAGGAGCAACCAGTCAGTATTAACACTCGTTATCCCGGATAAGTAGTCACTTATCGGAATTTAGGCTGAAAAGAAATCACACGAATTCTGACGCAGTAAAGGCCAACATGTGGGCTTTACGCTGAGTCCTTTATGCACTTGGTAAAATTCACTTTTAAAGTAACACGAGCCCAAGACCACCCAGTCGTGCTTCTTTTTTCTTTTTCTTTTTTTAGATGGAGTCTCACTGTGTTGCCCAGGCTGGAGTGCAGTGGCATGATCTCGGCTCACTGCAACCTCTGCCTCCCGGGTTCAAGCGATTCTTCTGCCTCAGTCTCGCAAGTAGCCAGGACTACAGGCGAGCACCACCACGCCCGGCTAATTTTTGTATTTTTAGTAGAGACGGGGTTTCACCATATTGGCCAGGTTGGTCTCGAACTCCTGACCTCGTAATCCGCCCGCCTCGGCCTCCCATAGTGCTGGGATTACAGGCGTGAGCCACCGCGTCCCGCCCCAGTCGTGCTTCTAACACAATTATTCTTCCCTCTCACTGCCAAATCTTTACTCATTTTTTTGTGTTGATTGCTGTTTTAACTGTGTTCTCTTTCCAAACAATTTGTCCATTTGAATTAATCGGCCAGTAAAGTTCATGAAAAGTCAGTCCATTCTTTTATTCTTTTTTCTTCCTTTCTTCCTTTCTTTCTTTTTGAGACGGAGTCTCGCTCTGTCGCCCAGGCTGGACTGCAGTGGCGCGATCTGGGCTCACCACAAGCTCCGCCTCCCGGGTTCACGCCATTCTCCTGCCTCAGCCTCCCGATTGTAGCTGGGACTACAGGCGCCTGCCACCGCGCCTGGCTAATTTTTTGTATTTTTAGTGGAGACGGGGTTTCACCGTGTTAGCCAGGATGGTCTCAGTCTCCTGACCTTGTGGTCCGCCTGCCTCGGCCTCCCAAAGTGCTGGGATTACAGGCATGAGCCACCGCGCCCGGCCCCCTTTTATTCTTAAACTGATTCTCTGGTAAGATCTATCTAACTGATAGCTTGTATTATTTTTCTCTCACTCAGTCTCTTTCATTTTTGTTCTGCTCAAAGTACACCTACCCTTTCAAGATTCACTGGAATTTACATTTTGTAATCTAGCATACAAGGTCCTCTGAAGACACCTTTTTTTTCTTTTAAACAAATGAAGACTCTACCCTCTGAAGCATTTCATCTTCTGGAAAACAGACACAAAATTATTTAGTCATTTCCCTAAAGTCAACATTGGTGAAAATTTCTGGGAATAAGAAAAACAATATGATAGGATTTGGTGGTAGAGAGGTTGCCTTTTATATTTTACTTGTGACTTTTCCCAATGCCAAAATTCTATGACTCTATGATCAATTTTCTCCCGTGGCTCTTATGGCTGCTAATGGTTGTGTTTGGGGGACTTTTTCTTCTAACTGTAAGAGTCTCGAAGCTTAACATTCCAAAGTGCTGGCTACATCCCCGGTGGGAAAAAAAAAAAAAAAAAAAAAAAAAAAAAATCCTACCATGTAGTACCTATTTCTATTGTTTTATCAGAATGAAAAGAAACCACATAATTAAGCCTGGAGCCCAGGGAATACAGCTCAAAAAGATGCCTTCTGTGGTGCCATGACAGTGGATGACAAAGTAGATAAACAGCAGTCCTTCCTGTCCCCCAGATAGAAGGCCATATGAGTCGAGTCATCCTCCCGCATCTCCTGCCAGGCTACCCCCGGCCAATGTGCTTATATAATACTGGATAATAGTGAGTGAAAGTTTACATCCCAGGGTCTCCCAGTGAGTTTGTCCATTCGTTCATTCATGCAAATCCATCAATTGCATCTCTCACATGTCAGGTACTATGCAAGACACAGGAAACATAAAGGTCAATAAAACCCTGTCTGGACCCTCAAAGAACTGCAGACATGCATGAGACAGATCCACAAATAATAACGCATCTCAATGTATCTTTCAGTGTTGAACTAAAAGAGTGGGCTCTCTGTCTCAGCAACTCTCAACCAGGACCAAGTTTGTGCCCCCCACCCCTGCCCCGGGACGTTTAGCAGTGTCTGCAGACATTTTTGATTGACACAGCTGGGGTGAGGGATGCTACTGGCTTCTAGTGGGTAGAGGCCAGGGATGCTATTAAACATCCTGCAGTGCATAGGACGGTCCCCCACAACAAGGAATTATCTAGCCCCAGAAGTCAACAGTGCTGAGGTTGAGAACCCTCGTCTAGTGGGATAAAATATGACGTAGTCAGCTCTATCTGGTCATCTCTGGAATTTGGGCTGACTTGATCACTTTTGTTCTTTTCATAGTTGTGTCATTGATTGGCTTTTGCCCCTAAGCAAGTTACTTCACCTCACTTGGCTTAAGTTTCCTCATCTATAAAATAGAGTTAGAGTCTCTGACCTCTAAATCCAATCTAGCCTAAGAAGCTATGGTTTTCTTGGGCCAATATTTATGTTTTCACTGAACCCTGCTTCTGAGAAGAGAATGCCTTAACCAAAGGCTGTTTACTCCACTCCAGGTCAAGGAGATAAACTAGTTTCCTGTGTTGATCTGGAGTCTCACACAGGAAGGGGAAGCGCGACCTCTGCCCTGCCCGAGGACCCTGAGTCGTTGGAGTTTTCTCATCAGCAAACAGGAACTGCTTAACTGCTCTGCCTCCCTGTGTCCGGAGGAAACCTTTGAGTCAATGAAGACATGGGAAAATTACCCGATGCTGTTCCTGTGACTAGGTCCCAAACCACAAATGCCACTTTTCTCCCTTTGGAGGGCCTGTGGCAAGGACGGGGGTGGGGAGACACTGCGCTATTTCTGTGGTGTAGGCTGGTGGGCTGGGTTGGGGAGGGGTAGTGTCTCTTTATATGTCTTTGGGACTGCCTTAGGGAGGACCTTCGTCATTTCTCTCCCTGAGGACAAAAAACTTCGATTCTTAGCCACATATTTTAGGCTCTGGGGACTGGGTGGGGATCTGGTGCCCTCAAATTCTCATTCTCTCTCTCTCTTTCCCCCGCTGTGGCTTCAGGCTTAGTCACCAAACAGAAAGAGCTTTTCTGAGCCAGCGGCTGGAGGACAAGAGCAGCTACAGAGACCAGGAGATGCCAGGTCCCCACAGGACGGGAGGCACTCCTGCCTGGGCCTGAACAGAGGCCTCTTCAGAGGCTGCTGCGGTGCTGCTGTAACCAGAAAGGCAGAAAAAGGGAGACTATGGCAGGGCTGGAGACGAGGGCAGGGCTGGTCTCGGCAGCGACACTGAGTTTGGTGTTACTGGGCTCTCTGTCTTGGCAGAAATGCATCAAGGACTGCACATGGCGTATGTTTGTGTCCTCTCCCCTGCTGGACCAGTGCCCCCTGAGGTAGTAGATCCTGTGTGTGATGAACAAATGAACTGCTGTTAAAAAAAAAAAAAGAAGGAAAGAAAAGAAAAAAACAACACAACCCAGAGACATTAAGTAACATGCCCAAGTTATTTAAACTGCTAGTCAAGGGGAACTTCTATCAAATTTGCTTCACTGAACTTATCAGCGATAAAAGTTCCAAATCAGACAAATATTTCCCACTGTAGATGTTTTCATTGCTTGGGATTTTGGGGGTTTTTCTGAAGGCAGCAGGGTTGATATGATTTATATTAAGTAAAATGTGCAAATCTTAAGCACACTGCTTAATAACTTTTATATACATACATACCCAAGAATCGTGTTCCCAGATGAAGATATAAAACGTTCCCATCATTCTAGAAAGTGTCCTCGAACCCTATTTCAGTCGATAGCCACTTCAAGAAATAACCAGGTTTTTTTCTACTTCTGTCACCATAGATTAGTTTTGCCTGTTCTTGAACTTCTTATTATCAACCTGATATTGTTTTCTTCAATATAATGTACTTGGGGTTCATCCACGTTGTGTCAGTAATTTGTCCTTTTTGATTGCTGTGTAGTATTTCACTGTATAAATATACCACATTCTTTTTATCCATTCTTCTGTTGATGGATATTTGGGTTATTTTCAGTTTTGGTTATTGTAATGTATTTATCCTAAAGATATGAATTGAATAGGGATAATTTTGCGTTAATTTGTCTCAAAATATGTGCCTATTTTAATTCCCCTTCAAACAAACTCTAATGAAAGTCATCCTCCCAAGCTCCCAGAAGTTGAGATAGAAAGAAGTATTTATTAGATGACCTCAAAGATCCTTTCAGACATGAAATCCTCTAATCCAATGTCTTCTCTAAGAGCTGCTGTTAAGCACCTACTTGCATGAATTCTAACATTTTCTCTGAACTGTAATACAGAGAGTGGTTATTTCCATGTAGAAACAACCCCTGCATCTATAAATTCACTGACAAAGACTAAAGAACTTATTCAAGCACAAAAAAAACATACTCATATCACTTCACCAGATGGCACCTATTTCCAAATGAAAGACGTTCTCCTGTTCTGCGCACTGGAAGCAACTTGGGAGCGACCGGAAGAAATGGTGGAATATAAATAAATATAGCTACTGCATTTCAATCCTTTTTTCCTCCATGGAAAACAACAGTGGTTTCTTTCTTGAGATAGGTGGGAAAGAATGAAGCCCACAACGGACTGTTCACCAGGCCTCCAAAGCATTTCTCAGAATTTTCAGATCCTGCAGTGAATTCCTGCCACCCATTGTATTCAGATTTTCATTTCGTCTAATGCTAACTCTAATGAGTCTATTCCACACCTGGTGAGCTGAACTGCAGTGCACACTCCATCACACTGTCAGGCTTCTATTTAACCCAGACAAAGGCTCTTTTATACTCTTCTTGGACATGAAAATAAAAGATTGGACGGGCGGATCACGAGGTCAGGAGATCGAGACCATCCTGGCTAACCCGGTGAAACCCCGTCTCTACTAAAAAAATACAAAAAACTAGCCGGGCGAGGTGGCGGGCGCCTGTAGTCCCAGCTACTTAGGAGGCTGAGGCAGGAGAATGGCGTGAACCCGGGAGGCGGAGCTTGCAGTGAGCCGAGATCCGGCCACTGCACTCCAGCCTGGGCGACAGAGCGAGACTCCGTCTCAAAAAAAAAAACAAAAAAAAAACAAAAAAAAACAAAAAAAAAAAAAAAAAAGATTGGAAACAATCATTTAAAATGATATATTTATTTTTTTTAAAAAAAAAACCTTTTCCTTAAGATTTATTCAACACATATTCATTCAGCCACAAGGACTGAACTCCCAAAAGTCGGACTTACCACTATTGTGGTAAGATTACCTAACATCTTGCATGGTGTCTAAAAAAGGAAAATTCAGAAGAAAATTTGCACAATGGCCCACGATGGCTGTAGTCAGACATGTAGGTAATAAAACCTAGGCCTGTAAACTAAAGTTGACTTCTTGATGTGTAACTGGAGTTTGTTGCACACTTCACTGACAGATACTGGTTATAAACCTGTTTATCAGGTGTAGAACAAAGACAGGATGCAAAGAGTTGCCCTCCACCAGACCCTAAGGCACCTAACCTTTCTCCTACCCACTCCACCATATATTTACCTTATCTTAAATGGACAGTGTCACCGAGTACCAATCAGAATCACAAGAATTCAACTACTGCTTCCCTCCTCCTTTCTCCCACCTTCTGTGACATGCCTATCCCCCATTAGGAAATGTATCTATACTGTGCCTCCTGTAACCTACTTAGGGACACATTCTTAGTCTATACTGAGTCTGTGTTCTTGGGCTTCCATCTTCAAGTGTGGCTCAGAATAAATCTAACAGTGATTTCTCTAAGTTCTAGTGCCTGTTATTCCACTTTTCAGCCAATGATGTATACCATTCAAACACTGAAGTCCTACCCTCATCACACCTAAGACTGCAACAAAAACATATTATGGGCAGGGCGGTGAGGCACACAGATTCCATCCCATTCCCTTTCTGTCTTCTCTTATCCCTCTTGGCTCAGCCCTGATCTCTCTTCTGCTCTCCCCTCCTCTTCTATCCCTCTTCCTACTTAGTCTCCTGTCTGCCAATCTCCAAGGCTCTTTATGAGTTCACAGAATAAAGAAAAGGGGGTGGGGGAGTGGGGAGAGGACACACAGATGTAGCTGTTACAACTAAACAGCCTTTATACTCAAGCCATTCAGATTCCTGTATCCCGCCTTTAGGTACTATTGGTTCCTCACCTTACCCCACATATACCCCAGGAAGACCTTATCTGCACTCCAACTGGCCTAATGCACCATTATTTTCCCCAGCTCCTTCACATCAAGACCCGAACCTCCCTCATCCCACCCACTTAGCTTTACCAAGGTAGGGAATGAAATTCCTCCCTGGGATCCTAACAAGCAGTGGTAGTCCCTGAGCTGCCGATCTCTCATCCTCACAACAGGCAGGGGTGGTGCTTGTCTGTCATTATACTTGACTCCTTTCCCTTCCTTTCCCTAAGCTGGTCTCGCCCTTTTCTTCAAATGACAACACCGTGTAGAACCAGCTCCTGACAGCCTCACCCACCCCAATCAGCCCCGGCCAGCCAGGGCTCTGGAGGCGTCATCTGAAAACCAGGGTATTTTTTTCTAACCTCTCCCCGCCCTCCACCCACCTCTTGTTCTTTCAAGAACAAATTCTTTCCCCGGTGTTTCTAAATTAAGAGGAAAAGAAAAAGAGTGTCTTCCATTTTCGTCATGGATGAAAATAAGCCAGTTGTCAGTTATTTACCCAAAATCTGATTCCGAAATGACCCAGTCCTAGACTGGATTTAAATTTTAAAGGCAAACCTAAAAAGAGTTTCTGAGATATTTTTTAAAACTTCACCAAAAGTGGCCAGGAGGTGAATTTGCTAAGCTGTGGTTATTGGCAAGAAGAACTGCAAAGACAGGAAATTCTCTGCATAACTAACCCGTCTTCCCGAAGCCTGCTGGGAGCAGGAACAGGAGCTTCCAACTCCTCCCTGACTACTTCCCCTGAGTCTCCAGTCCAGGCACCCACTGGCTCTGGGCACAAGCCCACCAGCCTCTTACTGCAAATCACAGCATATGTTCACTTCCATTCATCAAATCCCATTTGGCAAGAGTTCAGGCAAGAAGGTGGGATTAACTTGCAGAGACACCAACCACTCCTTCACTAAAGGCTGCATGATGTCCTCTCCCTCTATGTAATCCAGCCAGACAGCAGCCAAGATGCCCACCCCAGGGAACTTTCCATTCTGGAAAATTCCTTCTGGAATCACCTCCCATTCCTCTGCCCCATCAACTCCACCTCTCTGACCCAACTCCCACCACACACAGACACAGTGTATTAGTCAGGGCAGGCTGGGTGCTGCAACAAACATCCCCAACATCTCAGTGAATTAACACAGAGGGTTTATTTGTGTCTCATGTTTAACATTTGAGCAAATATTGCTATGATTTTGAGGGTTTTTCCAAATTATACTTCTAGACTTCAAGGTCTTAATTTTTTGAGGAACTCTGACTTATCCATGTTTATGTAACAGAGATGTCCCTCTTTATAGTTTGCAGTGTAAAGAGCATACTTCAGGCAGGTCCCAGATGCAAGGTTTGAGCCTTCAAAAGCTGGTAGCAGCTGGACATCCTATATTTTTATTTAATTCTATATTTTACAAAATTCCAACTCCTTTGCTTTTATATATCCAAAGATACTTACCTTTGGTAAGTAAGTAGGTAAGATAGGTAGGAAATGGGAAGCAAAAAAGCAAAGGAAATGAGAAGTCAGAGAGGGATCAAAACTTATTCAGTCCTATCCAGCTCTGCCAACAACAGTAGCAGGCTGTTAGCTGGGCGTGTAGTCAAGATAGGCAATACTCCCTGGAAACCACAGTAGTGACCCTCCAGGGCTAGTAGTCAAGAAAACTATGCTAAAGATCCAAGCTCCTTTCCACAAGGACTCTTTCAGCTACTCCCCTGGGTGAGCAGTCCCCAAGAGACCTGGATCAGGATGGGGTTGAGCAAGTACCTCATGGATCCAGAACCATTTTTCCCTTCTCTCCTGCCTGGATTTATCAGCTCCCCCTGTCCATCTATCCATCAGTCTACCCACCTCAAACCTCCTAGTAACTTCATTCTGGGAATCCAGTTGCCTGTCTCTGCCACTGACCACAGTTGGAGCCAGCCTGACGCCCATTCACAACAGATCTCCCTAGTTCCGAATCTCAGGGGAGGGTGTACATGCCTCTAGGAGATTGTATTCCTGTTCACCAATGATGCCCTCTTTCCATGCTGTGGAAGAAGTATACATCCCTGCCCTGCTGGACTCAGAAACAGCCCTGTGACTTACTTTAGCCATTCAAATGGGTTGGGGGCAGGGGAGATGGAAATGTGGAATGTGTGTCACTTCTGAGCAGAAATTATGAGAGCCAGAGCGTGGTTTACTTGACCCTTTTTCCCTCTGTCATCATGACCAAGCAGTGCTTCATAGAGAAGCTGCTGCATTAGCCCAAGTCCCAGAATGAGGACAACATGGAGGAAAGCCATAGCCAACCCAGGATGAATACGTTGCTTGCATGAGAAATAAACCTCTAGTGATTCTTGCTATAAGCTCTTGGAACTTCGGGGTTATTTGTTAAAGTGGTGGAAGCTTGTAGGTCCTGACTGATGAAGTGAATGCCCTGCCCCCCCGCTCCCAGAATGCTCTGGGACTCCCTGTATACATTACACCACCTTCTCCTCAGAGCTTTTCACACCCAAAGAGACTTCTCAAAGAAATCATTTTCATCTTTTCTCCAGGTCTGCTGTCTGCCTTCTTTAGCAAATAAGGAAGTCTCCACATCTGCCCTGGCATGCCCTTCTAGTTTGGCCTCTATAGAAACTGATCGCAGTTCCTTTTGCTAATGAAGGAAAAAACTGTAATCTCTGAGGGCATTGCCACTACCTATGTTTGTCCTGCTGTGGTTTGTGCATGGTAGACACCAGTGGATGTTTGTTATCTGAAGAGAACGGGGTAATTTTCAGGAAGAAATTGGTAGCATCATTAGTAAAGTTTAAAAGCCTGAGAGGTGGGTGGGACCATCTCGAATGTGTTCCATCTAAATCTCTACCCATACTGTGTCCCTGTTTTAGCAATCTCCCTCAAACTGCTCCCCGCCAAAAAAAACAAAGAAGCACCTGTCAGCAAAGGGTGTAACTCGGTTATTTTTAAACTGAAAATACAAAGATCCAAGGCTTTGGGACAGGGCAAATAAAACTGCAATTTTTATCTCCCTGTCCTCCCCTAGACAAAGCACTTGCATTTGGTGTGGAGATTACACAGGCGTTCACTCTATGCAAAGCCCAGAAGCTGAACCGATTGCATTGCAGATGCTTTAGGGACACCTAAACACACCTTCAGAGGCTCCACCAGGGCAGTTGGTGTTTGCATCAGAGGAAAGACCTGGCCCACTTTGCTCAATTGGCCCGTCCATTGGTGGTCCAGCATTTACTTTCCTGAATCACTGGTCTGGCTAGCGGGGCTGGCTGCAACAACTCCATATTCAAGCCTTACATAGACAGAGGAGCTGAATTGCCCCAATGATTCTTTGATCTGGCGCAGAACCTGCTATACACAGTGGACTCCATATTGCAGGTGGATGTTCCGGGCTGGCCCGGCAGAGGCGTGCACGTATCATTTGTGCTGGCAACCCTTGAGGGCCGGATGACTTTTCTGCTTTGGAGGCTGGTACCATAATTACAGCTGTGTTTGTGTTGTCATACCCAATTACCTCACTTACAGCCTTAAAATAGAATCCAGCCAAAGGTGCTGGCTGCACAGACAAAGAGGGAGGCTTCACAGGACTCAGAACCTGGGACTCAGCCAGAGGGGAGGGCTTGAAGCTAGACACAAGTGTCCTAATTGTTAAAAACCCAGGACTCCTTTTCCTCTCCTCGTGAGGGAAACAGAACAGTGCCGCAAGACTGTCAATGAATGAACAGGAGCATGATGGAGACAGAACACCAGGCTACTCTTGTTTCTAGTTTGGAAACATTCATTTACCCATGAATGAAGTCAACCAAAGAGGGGATCTTAGGTGTCCTGTTAGCTGAGGGAGAAAACCCAGAAGAGTTCTGTCCCTGTGTCCGTACGTCCCTCCAATGACGGAAATACTCCAATCCACAAGGGACTCTTCTCTCCAAAAAGAATGTCTGTTGTCTGCCATCCCCAGAGCTGCAGGCCACAGCAGAGAACCCAGTGCAGAAGAGAGCCCTCCAATTACAGAGCAAGAGCCATTCCCCAGGCGGTCAGGGAAAGAACAGCTGCTTATCTCCAAGGGTAAGGAGGAAGCAAGCCTCTGGAGAAACCAAGTCATAGCAATGCCCAGCACTTGCCTCGCTCTCAAGCTCTCTCCACAGAAACTGTAAGCCCCTCTCCTGAGCTCTCCATCTAGACTAGGGACACCTCTCAATTTTTTTTTTTTTTTTTTTTTGGAGGCAGTCTCACTCTGTCTCTCAGGCTTGAATGCAGTGGTGGGAACACAGCTCACTGCAGCCTCCATCTCCCAGTCTCAAGCGATCCTCTCCACTCAGCCTCCCAAGTAGCTAGAACCACAGGCATGTGCCACCACACCCTGCTAATTTTTTTCATGTTTTGTAGAGAAGAGGTCTCACTGTACTGCCCAAGCTGGTCTCAAACTCCTGGGCTCAAGCGATCCTCCCGCCTTGGCCTCCCAAAGTGCTAGGATCGTAGGCTTGAACCACCACCTCTGGCCAGAACTTCTTGTCTGCTCCCTCTCTCCCACTCCATCTCCTCCTCTCAGACATCTGCACATTTCTGATTTTATGTCCTCAATCTTTCTCAAATCCATTTCTTCTCTCCTTACCACTGGTTCCTGCCCTGATTCAGGTCTTTATCATCTGTCCCTGGAGCTTGGCATCTTCTTGACTGGTCTCTGCCCTTTCAAATCCACCCTCCACGGCACAGCCAACCATAAAGCCGAGCCCCCCACCCACCTTCTGGGACTCTCCAGGACTCCCAGTGACCAGTAGGGTGCAGTGCACATGGTAGCCCATGACTCCACCAGGCCCTCCCCCGCCGGCCCACCAGCCAGCCTCCCACTGCTTCCTGGATCCTACTTGATCTTCCAGCAAGGCCAAACGGCATGAGGTTCTGCGCCTACATCGGGTTGTCTCTCCCCTCAGTGCTCTTTTTCAGGCTGTCCACTCCCTCACCATTCCTTCTCCCACAACCTAGTGAAATCCAATGCATTTCTAAACACTTAATTCAGATTTCAACCCCTCCAAGAAGCCTTCCCCGACACTTCTCTCCCGCTCATTTTCTACAAGAGAATCCTCCATCATTAAATACAACATCATGTGTTCTGGATATCTGCAGAGGAGTCTATTTCCTCCATTGTTATGAAGATTCTTGACAGCAGGGGATATATCTTATTTGATGTGGTGTATACCCACTGCTGGCAGAGAGGAGATTTTCAAAACCCAGATGAATGAATGCATGAATGAATGAGTAAAGGACAAACGAAGGGGTATTGACTGAGCCACTTTTGTGTTAGAGCCTCGGAGAGAGCAGACTCTTCTCCCACATTACCATGAGAAGGGCCCAGACCAGAATTCCCTCCAATGCATTGCACTTGCCATGTTTAGAAGCCACAGCCACTTTATTGGTTTTTCTCGCTTTTTTTGTTTGTTTGTTTGTTTGTTCTTTGTTGTAGTGGTGGTTTTTTGTTTGTTTGTTTGTTTTTGAGAGGAGTTTTGCTCTTGTTGCCAGGCTGGAGTGCAATGGCACGATCTTAGCTCACTGCAACCTCCACCTCCTGGGTTCAAGCAATTTGCTTGCCTCAGCCTCTCAAGTAGCTGGGGTTACAGGCGCCTGCCACCACGCCCGGCTAAGTTTTTGTATTTTTAGTAGAGACAGGGTTGCACCATGTTGTCCAGGCTGGTCTCGAACTCCTAACCTCAGATGATCCACCCACCCTGGCCTCCCAAAGTGCTGGGGTTACAGGTGTGAGCCACCATGCCCGGCCTGGTTTTCTGATCTTCATCTCAGCCCCTGCTAGGCAGCATATGGGCGTATCTACCATACAGTAGTTCTGTGACCCTCGTTACTTATCCTTTCTAAGCTTCAGGTTGCTGTATGTTAAATGGACTCTACTTTACTATCTACCGAATAGAATTCCTGGGAAAACTGAATGAGATAAAATGAGATGTGTAATCAGAACTCAGTAAATGGTAGATGTAACTAAGCTGGAAAATTGACTGAGAAATACAGGTAGGCATAGTGGGAGTTCAGAGTGAAGATGTATTGGACAACTATTGTCTTCAGTAAAACATCTCCCCCTAAAGCCCTAAAGTATTCCTTACATAGTCAATAGCTCTTGGAAGCTCCACTGTCATGATTTTAGTGCTCTGCTACAAAAGGCAGTATTATCCATTTCCTTACCAGTCTCAACCAGTGCACTCAGGATTGCAGCGGGAACAAGAAAAACATGGGGAGAGAAAAAAATCAGTACTGTATATGAGGCCAGGCCTTCCCAAGACTTCAATCAGGCCCCTTGAGAAGCTGTAAATGTTCATCTCCTGGTGCCAAGGTGTAGTGGTGAGAGAGAAGGCCTGGCTCATCATCTTAGGAAATGAAATTAGTTACAAACACATTCATTCCCAGCCCAAATCCAAAAACTAATCCTCACCCCAGTTCAGTAATTAGTAGGTGACAGTTTGGAGATTTGAGCCTACAGATTCGAAAAGTCTGGGACTGGAGGTCAAGATCGTGATTTCTGTTCCTGGATTCTCCATGGCCTGGCAAGCCACATCCATCTTCCTCACTCACAAGAGTGTCGGCGGGAGACCAGGGAGGCCTGAATCTCCTTGGCTTCAGCGTCAATCAACAAGTTTTCAGTGGGCAACTACAGGGTGCTTGCTACCCCGTGCTAGGTCCTTTGGGCAATCCTTGCAGATTTACAAAGTACCAAAAGAAAACATGACACCAGAAGCAAAGAGAGTTAGAGCCAGTTAGACTAATCTGGTGAGTAGAGGCCATTGTGTGTTGGAGCCAGCTCTTACGGACTTCCTGAGAGCCGATTGTTAATACTTCAGAATGTTTGCAAGCCACTTGTTAAATTAGCAGTAGTTTGAAATCAGCCATGAGTATTTTCACCAGAGTATTTGTAGTGGCAGGCACTACAAATCAAGGTTTCTCCCCACCCCTCCAGAACTGGTTTCCCAGCACCCCAATAAGGAGTTCCCAAAATATAAGACTTTAAGGCAGGCGAGGGGAGTGGTTTTGCATGCGGGCTATGAAATCACATAGACCTAGGTTAAAAATCCCAGCTCTACTAGCTGGATGACCTGGGACAAATTACTAAACCCCTCTGAGCCTGTTTCTTCATGTGTAGAGAGCTCACATGTATTCAACGCTTACTATGTACCAGATATTATTCCCAACATTTATACATATTAATGCATTGATTCCTTGAAACAACCCTATGAAGAAGAAATTATTATTATCCCCATTCTATAGATGGAGAAAATCAAGCCCAAGAGAGATTCGGGAACTCCACCAATATCACACACCTAGTCAGGGGCAGAGCTGGGATACAAAGATAGGCATCTTGCCCCAGAGCCTGCCCTCTCACCTTCTAGCTCCTCACTGCCCAATACAGGAGCCACTGGCTGCATGGAGCTATCAGGTACTTGAAACAGGGCTGGTGTGACTTGAGAAGTGCTGTAAGTGTGAAATACACATTAGATTTCAAAGACTTTATGTAAAAAAATATATAAAATATCTTGCTAATACTATATCACTTACTTGTAGAAATGATAGTATCTTGGATATATTGAATTAAATGAAAGATATTATTACTATTCATTGTACTTGTTTCTTCTTAATTTTTTTCTTTTTTTTATTTTTATTTTTTTGAGATGGAGTTTCACTCTTGTCACCCAGGCTAGAGTGCAGTGGCATGATCTCACCTCACCACAACATTCACCTCCCAGGCTCAAGAGACTCTCGTGCCTCAGCCTCCCGAGTAGCTGGGATTACAGGTGTGCACCACCATGCCCAGCTAATTTTTGTATTTTTAGGAGAGACGAGGTTTCACCATGTTGGCCAGGCTGTTCACGAACTCCTGACCTCAGGTGAACCGCCCACCTCGGCCTCCCAAAGTGCTGAGATTACAGGCGTGAGCCTCCACGCCCAGCCTCTTTTTACTTTTTTTAATATGAGTTGTAGAAAATGTTAAGTGATGTTTGTGATTCACACTACATTTCTGTTGGGGGGTACCGCTGGCTAGTGCCCTAAACTCCTAGTTCGGTGGATGCGTTAAATCAGTTAATGCAAGGAGGACACCTAACACCTAACACGCTGCCTGAAACAAATTAAGCACCTAATAGCTATTATTAATATTAGTGAGAGGACTGGTTTTCAAATATTGTAGTCCAGTATTTTTTTTCCCAAAAAAAAAAAAAAGTTTTTTCTAAATTTTTTTGAGAAAAGTTCTCACTCTGTCACCCAGGCTGGAGTAGAGTGTTATGATCATAGCTGACTGCAGCCTTGAACTCCTGGGCCTAAACGATCCTTCTGCCTCAGCCACCTGAGTAACTAGGACTACAGGCACATGCCACCACACCCAGCTAATTTTTTTAATTTTTTGTAGAGACAGGGTCTATTTTCCCTAGGTTGGTCTTGAACTTCTAGCCCCAAGCAATTCCCCCACTTCAGCCTCCCAAAGTGTTGGGATTACAGACGTGAACCACCATGCCCGGCTCGCAAACAACTTCTTATAACAGATAAAAGAGGAGCTTTTGCAGTAGCGTAGAGCTTCGAGGAGCCCTCTCCCGGAGCCCATTCACCCTGGGCACCACCTCCACAAACTGGAAAACCCACATGATGGCATAATCTTTAAGTGTCCTTCAAACTTTAGCATTCCCTATCATTCCAGAGAAGTTGAGAAAGTGGTATGGGAAAGAATTAAGGTGTCCGCGGCAGTATATTACAATGATTATGGTAAAACATTCCCATTTTGCTTGGGAAAATCAAAGTGGCTTGGTCCCAGGTCTAGGCACAGCCCAGAAATGGGAGCATCACCAATGCGAATTGGGGGTCACCTGTGGGCTCCTGGATCATTACCCATACACGTTCGCATGGACAATACCAATGCACCATGTCACCTCTCCACTTCAGCTGGGTCACAACCTGCCAGCTCCCCACCCACCCAGAACCTGGGCAGACCAGACACAGGCTCTAGGCAGGCGCCAATGTCCTAGTCTAGCTCCAGGGCCGGGCAACAGTGACACTCAGCCCAGGCACCACAATGATTTTGCTGTCCTGAAGGCAACTTAGGCTCAACCAGCCCTGGTGTCTGCCAGGCAGGCTCCCAACTCTGCCTCCAGCCCTCGCCCCTGGCTCTGGTATCGTATGTGTGGAAGGGGAGAGCAGCCAACTCTTCGCCGGGCTCTCTAACAAGTTCCGCGGGTCTGTTTGTTAAAGAAAAAATTCCAGTGGGTGCATCCAACACATGGAACTCAAGTACAGAAATTATATTTATCCGCCCCACTGCCAAGGAGATCACATGCCCCGTGAGTCACTCCAGATGTGCTCAAAAACAGAGTCTCTCTGTGGAAGCCCAGTCCCCCAATCCCAGAGAGAGTCAAATGAAGAGAGGTACCGACTCCTGTCCCACCCAGGACGCAGCCTTCAGCCTCCAGCCTTCTGAGGCAGAGTAGGCATTTCTGCACGTCTGCAAAAGGAAGGGAGGGAAGCACTCCATCATCTCACTGGGAAGAACAGCGCGGGCATACCTGCAGCTACTGGGGTTCCATTGGGCTTGAGCGTCGATTCATCACCTTTTGAAGGACAAGATGCATTGGAAGACGTTGCTGCTTCTGCTGTTGTATTCCAATGCTCAGGCTTCCATGTGCCACAGGTGGAGCAGGGGTGAGTTGCTTTTTATTCATTTGTTTGTCTGATGCTCATTATTCTTTTTTAAATGCAATTCAAAATTTGGAGGGAAGGACATTAGAAGCCCTGCACTCTCCTTTTATCTAATCTCTGTCAATTGCTTGATGCTTCTTGACATTTTCCCCCTTCTTAGAGGGTGATGGGGAAATGACACTGGAAAAAAATCAAAGCCCCTGAGGGAGCTAGGTTGAGGTGGAGAAACCAGAGAGCATCCCTTTCTGGTATCCCAGAGAGAACTCATTTCTGCTTCATAGAAAGTAGAACTCATTTCTTCGACTGCCCCCACCACCTGCAGCAGTTGGGCCAGACCGTCTGGAGAGCAGGTGCTGAGGTCTGCTGCTAAAATGATGGAGTGATGGGGGCTGGGATGCCAAAGGCCTGCTCCCTGGGGGAACGAGAGCAGAAGATCTACAGGACGTTGCCTCCTCACCGGGAGGGGATGCATCTCTGCAGCCAGAGGTGGGCAGGTGAGGAGAGCAACCCTTCAGCCTCCGCCGCACCCACCGGCCCCACCACCTCCTCACAAAGGAAGGGGCCCCAGCAAAGGCTGTTCTCTCATCACTGACTTCCTCCCTCTCAGGATGTAGTTCCTCCTAGCTGGATGGCATCTTTTCTCCATTTCCCTGGGACTGGCTCTGCTTGGTAGACACCGGGAGCACCTCGAGCCAGAGTTTATCACTGTTAGGAAAGGAGGTACCCACAGCACTGCCCACTCTTCACCAATATGAACGGAAATCTTTCCACTGCCTAAAGTCAACTGAGTTCACTCTCCCAGAAAGAACTGCAACAAGAATGGGCTCCTTCAAGTCAGGCCAGTAGGTATTTCTAGAGATGCAAAATTGGAAGGCAACTGGCATGGTGGCGTGGACGCACCTCCTGCTTGCTTCTCAAGGACCGTGTCAGGGAAGGAAGGAGTGGCCGGAGTGGGGATAGAGCAGCTCGAGAGAAGGATCTGAAATGGGAGGGAGGCAAAAGCTACTGTACTTATGCTGGGTTTTATTTCCTCACGGTTCAACCTGATATTAGAGACTTACATCTCTAACAGGGATATAAGTCTTTTGAGCTGAGCTGTGAAGTGATCATTGCCCAGAAACAAATAATATAGCATTCTTCATTTTTCTCATAACAACATTGCATACACATGCACATGCACATGTACACCCCTCCCTTTTCCTTTTTTAATTTTTAATGTTTAATTTCTGTGGGTACATAGTAGTTGTTTGTATTTCTGGGGTCCATTAGATGTTTTGATACAGACATGCAGTGAATAGTAATCACATCATGGAAGATGGGGTATCCATCCCCTCAAGCATTTATCCTTCGTGTTACAAACAATCCAATGATACTCTTTTATTATTTTTATTTGTTATTTCTTTACTTATTTATTTATTTTTGAGATGGAGTCTCAGGCTGGAGTGCAGTGGTGCAATCTCAGTTCACTGCAACCTCTGCCTCCCAGGTTCAAGCAATTCTCCTGCCTCAGCCTCTGGAGTAGCTGAGATTACAGGCACCCGCCACCACACTTGGCTAATTTTTGTATTTTTAGTAGAGATGGGGTTTCACCATGTTGGTCAGGCTGGTCTCGAACTCCTGACCTCAAGTGATCCACCCACCTCAGCCTCCCAAAGTGCTGGGATTATAGGTGTGAGCCACAGTGCCCAGCTCTCTTTTAGTTCTTTTTAAATGTACAATTAAGTTATTATTGACTATAGTCACTCTGTTGTCACACATCCCTGTTCATGATGTGCACAAACTTTGAGGTAGCACTTGGAAGTAAAGAGCAAAGAGATCTTGGAGTTGGGTTCTGTCGCTCCGCTCTTTGTCACACTGGGGATTTGCTTATTAAACGGGATAATAATGCCCACTCTTCCTAATGCACAGGCTGTTACAAAGCCAAAAGGGATCATTTGACTTGCAATATGGCTTATAAACATAACAGCCACATCATGAGCTACTCTGCAAGGGACCTGATTTAAGTTCCATCTCTATTTGGCAGTGTGATCTCAGACAAGTCTCTTAACCTCTCTGAGCTTTAGTTCACTAACAGGTGACATTAACATCCATCACATCAATAAAACTCACCCTCATGGTGTTACCGTGAGGGTCATATTCAAAAATATAGATGAAAATGCTTTGTAAATGACAAGGCATAATATAAATATTAGCTATTGCCTACCCATTTTTGAAAAATAAAAATTTTTCATTAAAGGAAGTTTGAGGCTCTTAACAGGAAAATCTATGGCAATATTCTGGGAGCAGCTTCTCTGGACCATGTCCTTCCACATCGGGGAAGGTCCTTCCACAGTGAGTTCACAATCCACTGACTCAAAGCCAGCCCATCTGATATCGAGGCCACTACGAGGCAGCGGATGTGACGTGCTAGATTAATGGCTCAAGTCAGCGCTCAGAGTCAACAAATTATATGGAGTCCCTCCAACCATCATCAAATGTCTTCCATGTAGCTGATTTTTTTTTTTCATTTTTAACATTTTTTTCTAATTATAAAAGAAATACACAATTCTTGCCATCTTTTTTTTTTAAGACGGAATAGGAGTCACACCCAAATGAATAACAGTTTTTCCAAATGTATTATTCATTTCACCTTCATCCTTACCCCCACCCTACCTCCTCAATTCAAAGTACTCAATTCAAAGTACTCCCTTTGGAAAGTCTTAGGGCAATCTCTTCCTGAGATTTTCCTCTTCCACTCCCTGCCCTTCAGCACCCCGCCCCACCGCTACCCCATGTCCATCCTCCTACCCTCCTGCTCCAACACGTAGAAATGTAGACATAAACCCACAGGCAATATGCACCCTGCTGTTAGGACTGTCTTTTTCCTACCATCCTCCCAGCCTTTGCCTAAGCGCTCTCTAGGATTCCACCCTGGGAGGCAGCTTTCCATGCCAGGATCCAGGATCACCCATTCCAGCCCCACCAGCTTGATGAAGACCAAATGACTCACCTGTGGCCAAGCCAGGAAAGCCACATCTACACACACACACACACAAACACACACACAGGTGGCCCACATCCCAGCACATACCAGGTCCTGCCAGGGCACTACTGGAAGGGGAAGGACTAGCCATACTTGAGAAACAAATATGCATCTATTAAGGAATATGAATATCTATGCTTTTGTTGAATACACACAAATTATTTTTTAAGTAGTTTAATAGAGCAGCCCTTCTATTTTTTGATGGAACTTACGTCATTTTCAGGTGTCCATTTTAGGGTTGTGTGTGTCCTCAGTCATGAATGTTCCATGAGGGAAAGGCCTGTGGTCAGTACTCAGTAAGTACTCACTGACTGCCAGGCATGGTGGTGCACGCCTGTAATTCCAGTGACTCAGGGGGCTGAGAGGCCAAGAGTTTGAGACCAGCCTGGAAACATAGTGGGACCCCCCCTCCCATGTCTTAAAAAATTAAAATTAAAACAAATTAGCTGGGTGTAGCAGCATATGCCTGTAGTCCCAGCTACTGAGAAGGTTAAGGTGGTAGGATCACTTAATGCCAGGAGATGAAGGTGGTAGGATCACTTAGGCCCAGGAGGTCAAGGATGCAGAGAGCTATGATTGAGCCACTTCACTCCAGCCTGGATGACACAGCAAGACCCTGTGTCCAAAAAGAAAATTGTTTTAAGTATTAACTGCCCAAGTGCCCCATACAGAGCCATCTTCTCACTCCACAGTAACTCCATGAGGCAGGTGCTATCTTGGCCATTTACAGGGAAGAAAACTGGAGAGAGGAACAAGAAGTGAAGTGCCCCAGCTCCCCCAACTGCAAGGGCAGGGTTGAAGTTGATCCCCGAGGTCCATCTGCTGTCAGAGTGCCCCGTGCTCATTCGTCCGCTCTGCATATTTCTCCATCCCCATGGGCCACTCACCTGCTCCCGGCAACCCCAAGCTCCCCCTACATGGTGGAGCTTTCCAGCCAAGAGGAGCTGGCTGCCACAGCCCTCTCAGGAGCTCTCCCAGAGGACCCCCACGCACAGGGCCGAGACCCTGGCTTGCTCAGAATAGCACTGTGTTTACAGAGGGCTGGTCCAGGAGCCAAAAAGCAAATGACATCCGTCAGATCTGGCAAAAGATCTTTTACAAATGAGAGCTTTTCCTTTCCACACCCACTGTCCTTTCCTTCGAGTTGCTTCAACTGATTCATTAAAAATACAGTTGTAGTTTGGCTTGAGATGGTCTGCAGCTTGAATCCTTTCCAACAAGCTATTTGCCACAAATGCTACACACAGTTCCGGGGAAAGCATGATTAGCCTGAATATCGTGCTACTGAACATATCGGAGGGATGGGAGGAAAGAAGAAAGAGACTTTTAACCCAGATTACAGAAAGTCAAAGAGAAGGTCGGGCTGCCCAACAAAGACAGGCTACTCCACTGGAGTGCCTCTGGCTGTTTGTCTAGGCAAGAAAGCTTTGAAGGGCTAAGGTGTGGGGGAGGTAGGGGACAGCACTCACTGAGATCAATTAAAAAATAGCTTCTTCCAGGCCCAAACAGGGACTCCTCAGGGATAAGGGGAGGGTGTGGTGGAGACAGAAGTCAACATCTACTTTCTGATCATTAGCCAAGAGCGAGAATCACAAATAAACTCTAGATTCACCCTATTAGAAAAGGAAGGATTTTGTAAAGCACTCTATTTGAAAAGAATAGAGCTTAGTGACCAGGGCAGGTAATGTGTTCCTATGGGATTATTTATTCATCTGATGAACAGGAAGGGGCATGATGCTAGGCACTGGGAGTACAACAGTGAACAAAATAGACAAAATCCCATACCCTCTAGTGAGAGGAAACAGGCAACAAATATATTTATATTTTAAAATAGGTGATTTGTTGGATGATAATGAAGTAGGGACCGAGGCTAGAGAGTCCAGAGGGTCGTAATTTTAAACAGAGTCATCACAAAGAGCGTTTTTCTCCAGCCACATTCAGGTGCACAGGGGCAGGTGTGGAATGGGTAGAGCTGGATTGTGCTTTTGCCAAGCAATTGCAAAGGAACAATAAAGGGCCAGGTGTGGTGACTCACACCTGTAATCCCAGCACTTTGGGAGGCTGAGGCAGGAGGATCACTTAAGGTCAGGAGTTCGAGACCAGCCTGGCCAGCATGATAAACAACCCCGTCTCCACTGAAAAAAAAAAAAAAATTAGCTGGGCATGGTGGCACCTGTAGTTCCAACGACTCAGGAGGCTGAGGCACAAGAATTGCTCGAACCTGGGAGCCAAGATTGTACCACTGCCCTCCGGCATGGGCAACAGAGCAAGACTCTTATCTCCAAAAAAAAAAAAAAAGAGGAACAATGAGGGAGAAAAGGAGAATCAAAGCAGGAGAGTGATCCTAAAAGTAGTAAAGTAGTCCTTTTACCTTGCCTATCACATTATTATAAGTCAAAGTCAGAGTTTTGAAAAATATGTGTGATCCATTTAAGAATACGTTTTCTATCAAATGCATAGGCATTCCTTCATTCATCACTAACTACCATTTATCCTTTCTGGAGTTATTCAGAACTGAAGAATGCCCAGGTACCTCTGGGCAGAGGTACCTACAAAAAAGAGCCTTGTTCACTTATCAGTGAGATTGGGTTTTGCAGCCTTGGAGATCTGGATTTTAATCCCAGCCCTACCTCACATAAATCGGATGGCCTAGGGCAATTTTCTTAACCTCCAAGTTTCTTCATCTGTAAAATGGAAAGTTCATATTTACCTCACAAGGTACCTATGGACAGCACAAGGCACACAGTGGGTGCCCCTGAGCTATTGCATTATTATATCTGAGCTCCACATGTTAAGAGCTTTAGTCTGAGCTCCAGAGGTATCTCTCAGCAGAAGACATGGACAGAACACGCTATAACACATGAATCATGAACTCTGGATCCAGCTCCTGGACTAACTCAGTCCATGTGGCATGACCTTTAGCAAGTGAGTCACTTGTTCTATGCTGGTCGGTCCCATGTGTCCTAGCTGCTCATTTGTGCAGGGAATCAAGGAGGAGTTGAACAGCGCTTGGTTTCCCCACCCCATGGCCAGCCTGGCAGCCAACTTCCATGCAAGTTGACCATTGAGTCTCAGGGCCCTTAGGACAGACACACTGAGTGGTCCTCATGGACACATTCACATCCTGAAGAAATGCCTGGACAGTGGGCTGGGCGGGGAGCATTGAATAGAGAAGAAAGTAAACAAATGGGCCCAATTGTACACAAGCAAAAGATGCACAAAGTCTGTGCTTCTGACATACATGTCACACCAACCTTCTTGTCTGAGGTTCAGTGCTCAGGCAGCACCTGGGAGGCGTGGGATCCTCCTGCCAGTCTCTGGTCTCCCCACCCCGCTCTTAGAGGGGGTGCCGTTGCTAATGGGCATCCAGGGAGGAGCACTCAGGCCTCCCTCCCATCAGCCTTGCAAAGGCTGGGCTGCCCAGAGCACTTTACTCACAGGGACCAGGGAGCAGGGAGCAGGGAGCAGGGAGCTGAACTTAAAGCGACCTCCATAAGTTTGAGGGATGGGGCAGAAGGAAAAGGAAGAAAAACCAGCAAAGCCCTGAAGAGTCTCCAGGGCTGTTGTTTTGGTTTGGTTTTATCACTACCTAGTTTATGTTTTCTTAAATCATTCCAAAATGTATCCGGAGACTGCACCTAGGGCACTGCATTACACACACACAGAGGTGAGGCAGAGGCTGCACACAGCCCATTCGCTCCCTCCCAGGACCTGGCAACCCTGATGAAACGGTTCAGGGTGGTGTGCAGCAAGATGCAAAACATGCGGCCTGGATGAAGAAAGATAGAGGTAGAGAAGGAAAACCACCAGGTACAGTGGGGTTCCCAGGAAAGTCTTCCTGCAGAAACAGGATTTTCTAAAATGTAGGAGCAAGTCTAGTTCCCAGCTTTGCACATATACATCTTGGAGTTTGCCAGCCCTTGTTTCGGCCATCAGCATTTCTGGTGGGGTCCAGCCTTTGTCATTATGGACAAGAACATCTTGGAGTGACTGTACATTGTGAAATTTGACCTCTGTGTTTTGACATTGATCAGATAGAGCTATTTGTCACCCACCACCTCCAGCCTCTCCAGTGGAGATTCCCTCTAGGTCTTGCCTCACACAGGGAGTCAGATCTGGGTGACTGCTGAACCACTGAGATGTCTGCCCTAGAGCTGGCTGCGCTCCAGCAGCCTAAGGGGCATAACCTTCCCTACCCCTGCCCAATGCACAAGGTCAAAGCAGCCACAGAAATGTGAGGGGCAGCACTGCTAGAGTTGGTGGACCAGTACAGGGGTGGGGGTGAGGAAGGGAGGGAGAGAGACCCATCTTTAAGATTCCTGTGCTTCCCACACATACATTCTGATTTTTTACTTTTTAAATTGATTGGTAGGACCTCTTTTTTAGCTTCTAGATATTGATCCTTATCAGTTACATTCATTGGAAATGCTTTCTCCCATTTGCTTGGCTTTTTCTTTTTTTTTTTTTTTTTTTTGAGATGGAGTCTCGCTCTGTCACCCAGGCTGGAGTGCAGTGGCCGGATCTCAGCTCACTGCAAGCTCCGCCTCCCGGATTTAGCCATTCTCCTGCCTCAGCCTCCCGAGTAGCTGGGACTACAGGCGCCCGCCACTTCGCCCGGCTAGTTTTTTTTTTTTGTATTTTTTAGTAGAGATGGGGTTTCACCGTGTTAGCCAGGATGGTCTCGATCTCCTGACCTCGTGATCCGCCCGTCTCGGCCTCCCAAAGTGCTGGGATTACAGGCTTGAGCCACCGCGCCCGGCCGGCAGCTTTTTCTTTTCTTTTTTTTTTTTTTTTTTTTTTTTTGAGACAGGGTCTCATTCTGTCACCCAGGCTGGCATACAGTGGCTAATCACAGCTCACTGCAGCCTTGACCTCCCAGGACCAATTGATTCTCCTGCCTCAGCCTCCCAAGTAGCTTAGACCACAAGCATGTGCCACCATGCCCAGCTAATTCTTTTTATTTTTAGTAGAGACGGGTCTCACTTTGTTGCCCAGGCTGGTCTCAAATTCCTGGGTTCAAGCTATCCACCCGCCTCAGCTTCCCAAAGTCCTGAGATTACAAGTGTGAGCTGCCGTGCCTGGTACAAACTTACATCCTAAAGCAATAGCCATTCCCCTTGTCTGAAGGCTGAAGCTATGTCTAAGTCTCTACCAAACTATGTTATTATTCAGTAGGATACCAAGAGCTATTGGAAATGACAGAGTTTCCATTATCAAGCTCAGCTTTGAATCAGGAAGTATTTTCTTCTTGGCTCTTTGAGAACTAGGGGTCCACCTGGCGTGAGCATGCTAAAGGCATGCTGCTGTTCGCAGGGCAACAATTGAGTGAAGAAAGTCCAGGTCTAAGATCATGAATAACTTCCAGGCAGGCAGCCACAGGCTGGCTGTGATTACAGGGAGAGAAAGGGCTCCACGCCCTGACATTCCCTCCCTATCGCCTTCATCTGCTGGGACTGAGGGTTTTGTTTTGTTTTGTTTTATTTGTGTGTGTGTGTGTGTGTTTTTTTTTTAAGGGAACAATACCTTTAATTTGGCAATAAGAGATAAATTCTAGCAGAATTAAAGAAGTAAAGTCGCTCTTAGATCCTATCCTAAGAAGGGGGTTTCATCCACCCCCTTTCTTCCTGGCGGGAAGAAAAGAAGAGCATGAAGAAAGAAACAGGCACACCTTGACCTAAGACCAACTCATCTCATACCAAGGAGAAAGCAGAGACAAAGCCCATGCCCTCTCTGTGCCTGTACTCCTCACCTCCAAGAACGTGATGACCTTGGTCTCTTCAGTTGGCCTTGTAAGGCCCCATCAGATAGGCAAGAACTCTGAATTGTTTTATGGTAGAAGGACACCATCGGCCTGTGATGTGGATAACACAGATCTGGCTGCCTACTGGAGAACCGGGAGCTGGAAAAAGTCCCAGTGCCTACGTTTCACTCCCAGAGATGCCCACAGATTGGCCTGGAGTGTGGTCTTGGGTATTCGGGTTTCTAAAAGTGCCCAGATGAATCGAATGTCTAGTCACGGCTGGGAACCACCGGTCTAACCAGAGAGCGGCCACACAGCCTAGGGTCCGCGTCTTCCACACAATTTCAGGTCAAGCTCACTCTCACTAGGACAGTGGTTCTCAACCTTGGCTGTCATTAGAAGCACTTAGGAAGCTTTATGAAATCATAATGTGTTGGTTGCACTCTGGTTCAGTTAAATCAGAACTCTGGAGCCAGATCCAAGAAACCGCTTTGGTGACTCTAACAGTGTGAACTAGTGGCGTCACAGACACCTCGCTCTCCTGCGTTCCACCTGACACTACAGGCACTGGCAGTGGATGAGCAGGGGCAAAGGCTTCCTCAAGCCATGAAATCTATGAATCTGTGGGAAACTGGCTCTTTTCTGGCAGACTCTGTTGAAATGCTGGGCTAGTGAATACTGCCATGGAGCTGATGGCTTCTTCCCCGAGCATGGTCTGGCAAAACAGAGCTGGTCACTCTGCTGGCTGAGGCGACCATTAGTGCAGGGATTTGGTCATCAACAGCTATGCCTGGCACACATCCCAGAAGCCTGCCAGGCTCTGCCATGAGTACAGAAATATAAAACTATATGGATCCCAGCCTTTGAGGAACTTGTGGTATCGATCATAAATGAGTTACTAAGAAAGTAATTTATAGCAATACTATGATAGGCTTTTCTGGGACATGGGAGATCCCCACAAGTGAGCTTTACAAGAAAGTTCCTCTAAGTTAAAGATGTTTCCTTTTTTGTTGTTGTTTTTATCACTTCTGATGGAAATCTTTCTAAAATGATTTCCATCCTTCTCTGCCTTTCTTTTTTTTCTTTTTTTCTTTTTTTGAGATGGAGTCTCACTCTGTCGCCAGGCTGGAATACAGTGTGGCACAATCTCGGTTCACTGCAAGCTCTGCCTCCCGGGTTCAAGCAATTCTCCTGCCTCAGCCTCCCAAGTAGCTGGGATTACAGGCACGCACCACCATGTCCAGCTAATTTTTGTATTTTTAGTAGAGATGGGGTTTCACCATGTTGATCAGGATGGTCTCAAACTCCTGGTCTCATGTGATCTGCCCGCCTTGGCCTCCCAAAGTGCTGGGATTATAGGGCCACCACGCCCAGCCTGCCTTCTTTAACTGTGTACACTGAACATAATTTGACCTTTTCTCGGTGGCTCAAGGGCACTATTATCAACTAGCAGAGCTGCCATGTATGATTAAGCAAAATATGCCTGTGCAACTTCAGGAGGTGCCAACACCTTATAGTCTTGACTTTTACCATTATTTCCCCAGTTTTCTGGTAGATCACAATCAAGTGTCTTAAAGAAGCTGTACCTTTTTCTATCAGCTGGCAGAGGGCTTGCCGATCATTTCTGCACAGTGCCTGCTCCCCAGAGGGTCCGTGGAGGTGACCAGGGCTATTTGCTCCTAGCCTGACGTGGTCATGGAGAACTGTAATTTATAATGATCTTTCCTATACCCTCTGATGTTCTGTCTTCTCCCTCACTTGACCCCAGCCAGTGCCTAATTCTTGCTATCCTGTGTACCTGTAGTAGCCATTCATCTTCCTCCAGTTACCACTTCTACATGCAACCACTGGGGAACGGCATTGTCAAGTCACTGACTTTATACTAAATGCATTCCTAAATCAGCCAGCCTTGGCTGGGTGCGGTAGCTCATGTTTATAATCCCAGCACTTTGGGAGGCCAAGGCAGGCAGACCACTTGAGGTCAGGAGTTCAAGACTAGCCTGGCCAACATGGTGAAATTCTGTCTCTACTAAAAATGCAACAATTAGCCGGGCATGGTGGCACGCACCTGTAATCCCAGCTACTTGGGAGGCTAAGGCAGGAGAATCACTTGAACCCAGGAGGTAGAGGTTGCAGTGAGTCAAGATTGTGCCACTGCACTCCAGCCTGGGTGACAGCGCAAGACTCCATCTCAAACAAACAAACAAAAAAATCAGCCAGCCCTTGGGGAAAGCTCTGAGCTTGACCCCACAATGATGCCCTAGATCCAAGGGCCAGGGTCTTGTGCAGCTCTCTTCCTTTATTTTGTCACCTGTGTTCAGATTCTTGGCAGCTATATTTTGGATGCGCCTGAGGTAGCCAGAAGCCTGATCTTCTGATTTAAAAGGGCATAAACCAGCACTTCATAGTGGTAACATGCTAAGATGTGTGCTGTGCTATCAGGGAACAGTGTTTTCAGGGAACTCACTCATTGACTTTGGAGCTTTTTGTTTGCTCATCATTTCTGCTTTGCTTTATTTTGCTTTGGTTTAATATAAATTCCCTAAGGCATGTGTATCCCTAGGCATATAGATTTTACAAAACTTTCTCAAATGGTTCCTCCTTTTTCTTTTTCTTTTCTTTTCTTTTCTCGTTTTCTCAGATGGTTCTGATGAGCAGCCAGTTTTTCAGCCACTGGTCTGGCATGCCTGAGAGCTTTTTAGGCCACACCAGGGGGGTGTGTCACCTCTCTCCTTACTCTATGTCCACCACCACTTTCAAGTCAGTCCTTTTTTTTTTTTTTTTACATGGAGTCTTGCTCTGTTGCCCAGGCTAGAGTACAATGGCGCAGTCTTGGCTCACTACAACCTCCACTCCCTGTGTTAAAACGATTCTCCTGCCCCAGCCTTCCAAGTAGCTGCAATTACAGGTACCTGCCACCACGTCTGGCTATTTTTTTGTAATTTTAGTAGAGACGGGGTTGCACCATGTTCGCCAGGTTGGTCTCGAACTCCTGATCTCAAGTGTTCCACCCGCCTCGGCCTCCCAAAGTGCTGGGATTACAGGTGTGAGCCACCAATCCTGGCCAAGTCAGTCCATTTTTAAGACTCCTTGACTACCCCGCAGGTGGATCAGAGGGAAAAGTTCTGGGTGCACACAGCAGCCAGGAACTCACTGTTTTCTTTCTTTCAGCCGTGCTCTTCCCTGCTGCCCACCGGCCAAAGAGGTCCTCATCACTGCCATTGAACCCAGTCCTGCAGACCTCCCTGGAGGAGGTGGAGCTGCTCTTCGAGGTAGGCAGAGGGGAATGTGCTCAATCCAAGTCACCCAAAAGGCACTGCACTTTCTCTCTCTTTTTTGGAAAAGGAGGAGTGACCTGAGCCCCTGACCATGAGTGACCCCTGCTGTGGTAGGGACTAGCCTAATTTGTAGAGGTCACAGATTCTTGCTCATTCATAAAGTATTCCTCATGCCTCCTGTCTTTCCCACATGCTATAACAGAGAATGATGGCGTTAGGAGTTCAGTTCAGTTTAAATTAAAATGAGAATTGGCCCATAGGCATCAATCCTGGCGCCCAGGCAGCGGAATGTGGCAAAATTCCCAAGCAAAGGCCTCGAGGCAGGACTTGCCAGGAAATGCCAAGCTGTTGTCTGGGTGCAGCCATGTCTCCAAGGCCCCGCGTGCGGTGACAGCAGTGCTGTCTGGATGAGCCGCCAGCCCAGCTGGGTTTCTGGAAGCCACGGACCACCCTGCCAGCTCTCTTCCACTGCCTCTCACCTTGCATCACTGAGACCCCACGCCTCCTCCAAACCACAGGGTCAGTTTCCCAAGGCCACCCAGATTGGTTCAGTGTTATGATTCCAGGCTCGAGATCTGAGCTTTAGTCCTGGCTCTGTCACCCGTCCGCTGTGCCACCTTGCATAAGCCATAGTTTCTCTCTGGGCCTGACTCTCCTCATCTGTTAAATGAGAGAATCCAACTATGCTGTCCAAAATTCCCCTCCAGCTGTGACATCCTCTGACTCCATGCACTAGGACTGTCTGGTTAAGAAAGAGACAGCTGGGCCAGGTGCAGTGGCTCGTGCTTGTAATCCCAGCACTTTGGGAGGCTGAGGCAGGTGGATCACCTGAGATCAGGAGTTCGAGACCAGCCTGGCCACCATGGTGAAACCCCATCTCTACCAAAAATACAAAAATTAGCCGGGCGTGGTGGCGTGCACCTGTAATCCCAGCTACTTGGGAGGCTGAGGCAGGAGAATCCCTTGAACCCGGCAGGTGGAGGTTGCAGTGATCTCAGATCATGCCACTGCACTCCAGCCTGGGCGACAAAGCGAGACTCCATCTCAAAAAAATAAAATAAAATAAGAGATAACTTGCTGTAGCCATGTAGTTAAGTCAGGAGAGATTTCAAATCCTGCCTTGGGAACCAGACTGGGAAATGCAGAGTCTTTGCCTAGTCTTGAACATGGGAGTCACACGAAGAGATCTATATTTCAGAAAGATCATAGACAGTGCCATGGAGGATGAACTAGGGCAGGGGAAGACGGAGACAGAGAGAAGAGTTAGGATTTGGAGTCATTCCGTCCCGACTGTGAGCCTGGCACTACGCAGGGAAGTGCATGGCAGACCCAGCTCCTATGCTTAGTGGGCAGGTGAGAGAAAAGGGCAAACGTCTGTATCCCACTTGATTCCTAGCACAATCCTCTGCATCCTTCAAACTCTGAACATTTTTCCAGAGGTCTTATAGTAAATATAAAGAAACTAGAGCTATACCCAAATAAATAGATTGTTTGCCAAGGATGTACTTCTTGACTTTTCCAAAAGCTGCCAAGAAGAATCAGTTAGAACATCAGTCATTTGGCTCGGCGCAGTGGCTCATGCCTGTCATCCCAGCACTTTGGGAGGTCGAGGCTGGGGGATCATCTGAGGTCAGGAGTTTTCGAGACCAGCCAGACCAACATGGTGAAACTCCATCTCTACTAAAAATACGAAAAACTAGCCGGGCATGGTGGCGGGCGCCTGTAATCCCGGCTACTTGGGGAGCTGAGACAGGAGAATCATTTGAACCCGGGAGGTGGAGGTTGCAGTGAGCTGAGATCGTGCCACTGCATTCCAGCCTGAGTGACAGAGTGAGACTCCATCTCAAAAAAAAAAAAAAAAAAAAAAAAAAAAAAAAAAAAAATCAGTAATTTTATGACCTTTATGTCTGAACTCTTTTTTGAAAGCTGGTTTAACACAGACGAGAAACAGGAAGGGACCAACAGCCCAATCCAGTCACACCTTGTCTTTGAATAGAAAAACCAAGCTAATGCAGAAAGAGTCTCCCAGCTTCTGTCTTAAAATTATCTGAAATAGTTGATGCTTTAGATGATCTTTGTTGGGTGGGAGAAAGAAAGGGAAGAAGGAATTTATCCAGGACACTAGAAACTATAATTAGTCCCTTAAATACTGGTTTTGAACCAGGCACTGTATTAGCTTTGTCCATATTTGTCTTATTTACCTCTCACAATATCCCAGTGAAGTAGATGCTGTTACTAATTATTTACACAGAGAAGGAAAGTGAGGCTCAGAGAAGTTAAGTAACTTGTCCAAGATCACAGAGCAAGTGAGAAAGTCACAACTGGAACTCAGGTCTCTTGGGTTCCAAAGCTCTTCTGGCAGCTGCCTCCCTAAGGGAAGGTGCGTGATAATGAATACAACTGTGTCCTCAGCAATGCCCCACTTCATATTTTTGCACATTCATGTTTCTCACCAGTTCCTGCTGGCCGAACTTGAGATCAGCCCTGACCTGCAGATCTCCATCAAGGACGAGGAGCTGGCCTCCTTGCGGAAGGCCTCGGACTTCCGCACCGTCTGCAACAATGTCATCCCCAAGAGCATCCCAGACATCCGCCGGCTCAGCGCCAGCCTCTCCAGCCACCCTGGCATCCTCAAGAAAGAAGACTTTGAAAGGACAGTGCTGACCCTAGCCTATGCAGCCTACCGCACAGCCCTGTCCCATGGCTATCAGAAGGACATCTGGGCGCAGTCCCTCGTTAGCCTCTTCCAGGCCCTGAGGCATGACTTGATGCGCTCCTCACAGCCGGGAGTACCTCCCTGAGAGACTGGCCCACACCAGGACCTCGGAACAGGGACCAGCACAGTAATCCAGAAAGTCTTCATTCTCTACTCCATTTACAGAGACCGGCAACAAAACACGTACCGCTGACACAGAGCAGCAGAGATCAAACACAGTAACCCCGATGCTCTTTTCTCCTTGTAGTTTCCTGGAAGACACATCTGATTCATGCCATCATGTGACCTGGAAGGGCTGGAGTAGTAATTCAAGATGCCTCCATGGGCAGAATGGGTTGCCTGTGGCAGGCAGAAGTCTGATATGCTTCAACCCAGAGCACCAGCCACACACACTCAAGAGTGAAGACAGGCCGGGCACAGCGGCTCATGCCTGTAATCCCAGCACTTTGGGAGGCTGAGATGGGAGGATTATTTGAGGTTAGGAGTTCAAGACCAACCTGGGCAACACAGTGAAAACCCATCTCTACTAAAATCACAAAAATCAGCCAGACACGGTGGCGCATGCCTGCAATCCTGGCTACTCAGTAGGCTGAGGCAGGAGAATCATTCGAACCCAGGAGGTAGAGGTTGCAGTGAGCTGAGATCATGCCACTGCACTCCAGCCTGGGGAACAAAGTGAGACTCTGTCTCAAGAAAAAAAAAAAAAATTAAAAAAGGATTGAGGAAAGAGCTAAAGGAGACATCATGGCAGGAAGATGGGGGACAGATTCCTTCCGTCCTAAGGGACTAGGGTGCTGGGATGAATGAACATTTTTCCAGAGGTTCTATAGTAAATATAAAGAAACTAGAGATATACCCAAATAAATATATTATTTGCCAAGGATATACTTCTTGACTTTTCCAAAAGCTGCCAAGAAGAATCCATTAGAAAATCAGTAATTTTATGACTTTTATGTCTGACCTCTTCTTTTTTGAAAGCTGGCTTAACACAGAAGAGAAACAGGAAGGGGCCCACAGCCCAGTCCAGCCATGCTTTGTCTTTGAATAGTAAAACCAAGCTAATGCAGAAAGAGTCTCCCAACGAACAAGGTGGCATGAAGGCCCATGCCTGTCTGTCTTCATGTGAAAATAATTTAGCATCATCAGAGCACTAAATGCTCCAAATAAAAATGATTTTCAGATGACAGAATTCTACCCTTTCAAAGGCCAAAACTTTCCTTTTAGAGATATTGACTCGATATCTATTTAAACTATACATACATATCACCTTAAGTTTTTGTTTAGTGTAAGATCATCATTTAAACATTCTTGTGTGTGTGTGTGTGTGTGTGTGTGTGTGTGTGTGTGAGAGATATGAGAGAGATGGAGTCTCGCTCTGTCGTCCTGGCTGGAGTGCAGTGGCACTATCTCGGCTCACTGCAACATCTGCCTCCCGGGTTCAAGTAATTCTTCTGCCTCAGCCTCCCGAGTAGCTGGGACTATAGGCGTGCACCACCACACATGGCTAATTTTTGTATTTTTAGTAGAGACGGTTTTTTGCCATGTTGGCCAGGCTAGTCTCAAACTTCTGGCCTCAAGTGATCCACCTGCCTCGGGCTCCCAAAGTGTTGGGATTATAGGTGCAAGCCATTGCACCCGGCCATATCATCATTTAAATATTCTAATGAAGGAGTTGGATAAGATAATCTCTAAGACTCCTACCTATGAAGTTTCTACAATCGTTTAACTGTGAGATGCTATAAGGAGAGCACCTGGACCTAAGAAGTCTGCTCAACTGTTTGTACCGACGCTGAGAGGTCCCAGACTCCTCATTCTGTGTTCAGTTCTGAGTTTTTCTGCTGTCTCCCTCACTGTCAGACTATTAGAGCATATTTTTCTTTGTTGCCAATACAACTTGCCCTTCACAGTCTGTTCTTTCTTAGCTGGCCATCGCCTACAAACTAAGATAGCCAGGCTTGTTATAATTCTATGTTAAATAAGAGTTAATAGATGAAGGCCTCTGCTAGGGGTTGAGTATCTGGGTCCTAATAAGGATTCCTCATTAGCTCAGAGATCTTTCTGGCTTCTCCTAAGTTTACGGCTGTGTTCTGCAAGCTAAAGCTGCAATAAGTCTGATCTTTGAATGAGTGAGGATTTATTGGGCTAAATTTGATTCTGAAATGGGTATTTAACAATTGTCATTTGATAATGATGAGGTCTGGACTCCTTCAAAATCTTTGAGCAAATAAGCTTTGCCTAGCAGTGCTACCTGCATGATCTTTTTGGAGAAATACTGGGATGCAGGAAGAAGGTATTCATCATCAGAGAAAAACACAGTTTTGCATCCTGATATTCTCAGGCTCAGAAGATTAGTAAGTCTCAGTCTCTCTCTCTCATTCCTTGACCATACTGCTCTTTTACCTCCTTCAAATACAGATTCTGATATATGCTTTTTTTGTTCAATCTTTCTCTTTCTAAATGTACATGTTCTCTCTGACACGGTCACTCTGCTTGTCTCTTTCTTTCTTTGTTTTATTTTAGTTGGTAGCTCTGCTGCTCTGTATTTGGGCCCAATTCCATATATCTTTGTGTCTGTTTTTCGATGCATCTGCAAGACTCTTCTGCTTGACTTTTGCTCTATCTCTGCTGACCCACACTCTAACACTCACTCTCTGTCAGTCTTCTCTGGGTATCATTGTTTAAATAAAGCAAAAGTCAGTGTACAGACAGTGTTGGGATCGCCCAGAGGCAGGTAAACATGGTAGCCTACCTTCACTGTTTGTATTTTTCCTAGATGTCAGGTGGGGAGTGGATTAGCAATGGCCTCAGTCCCTAGACACTGTGCAACACCCTGATAGTCAGTGTCCCGCCCTGAGGCTCCACTCCCTTGACAATGGATCTGAAAACTTTCTTTTTTTTTTTTTTTTTTTTTTTGAGACGGAGTCTCGCTCTATTGCCCAGGCTGGACTGCAGTGGTGAGATCTCAGCTCACTGCAAACTCCGCCTCCCAGGTTTACGACATTCTCCTGCCTCAGCCTCCCAAGTAGCTGGGACTACAGGCGCCTGCCACCTCGCCCAGCTAGTTTTTTGTATTTTTTAGTAGAGACGGGGTTTCACCATGTTAGCCAGGATGGTCTCGATCTCCTGACCTCGAGATCCGCCCGCCTCGGCCTCCCAAAGTGCTGGGATTACAGGCTTGAGCCACCGCGCCCGGCCCTGAAAACTTTCTTGTACTCAGAATCATCAGATAGAAAGGCCCACCCTGTAGTCCCTGACCACCATGTTATGTAGATGGCTGCTCCCAGTAGTTAAGAAATCCATGAATGGGAGGATGGTTCCCAGGAACATTCACCCAGCAACAAAAAAATTAAACACAAATTGGGGCCTGAATTTCTGTGGCAATCAATGACTGAAAAAAAAAATAGAAAAAAGAAGGACATGACCTTTTTAAAGACAGATGAAGACTCTAGTTACTTTTCAGTAACTAGAATCCTAAAAACTATTTTAATCTGAATGCAGATAATTGGTTACCCACAGTTTTATAACAATGACTTCATTGACACGCAGAATCGAATACTATGATCACCACCAGCAGCCAGAGAACCCTATTCTTTGCCCAAGGAACAGTAGAAATGTAGACTAGACAGACAAACAGGGTCTCCTATTTTGCCTCATTAGTGCCACACTCTACACAACTACAGTCATGAAGGGGTCACATTTGGTTATAATTACTATTAGAATAATATGGGAGTGTGATGTTTACAGTGGAAACTTGCCCATGACTTATGTAACCATTTCTGCTGACAAATTTTAGGATCTAAAAACTTTGTGGGTTTTTTTGTTTTGTTTTTGTTTGTTTGTTTTTTGAGACAGTCTCTCTCTGTCCTCAGGCTAGAGTGCAGTGGCGCCTCTGCCTACAGGGTTCAAGCGATTCTCCCACCTCAACCTCCCAAGTAGCTGGGACCATAGGTGTACATCACCATGCCCTGCTAATTTTTTTTTGTATTTTTAGCAGAAATGGGGTTTCACTATGTTGGCCAGGCTGGTCTCAAATTCCTGACCTCAAGTGGTCTGCCTGCCTTGGCCTCCCAAAGTGCTAGGATTACAGGCGTGAGCCATCGCACCCGGCCCACAATCTAAAAACTTTCTACGTTTCCTCCATCGCTGGCATCCTCACAACTATCTCCAGTGTCACTCAAGAGACATCAACAAACATTTAACTGCTGAAACCTTCATTGCTCTGTCACCTCACCTTGAATCTAACAAATCAAAGCATTTCTGCAGGTCCAACAGTCTAAAATTAAATGCTTGTTAAATTATTTTGTACAACACCCCTTACTTTCCTAATCCATTTCAATATCTTATTTTTTTTTATTGTGGTAAAAAACACATCACGTAAAATTTACCATCTTAACCATTTTTAAGCATATAATACAGCAGTGTTAACTCCATGAATGTTGCTGTACGACAGACCCCCGGAACTTTCTCATCTTGTAATCCTGAAGCTCTATACCCATTGAACAACTCCCCTTTCCCCCTTCCCCCTGCCTGCCCCAGCTCTTGGTGCCATTATTCTGCTTTCTGTTTTTGAGAGTCTGACTACTTAAGATACCTCATACAAGTGGGATCTGGCTTACATTTCTTGAGCATTGTATTCTGGAAAAGTGTTTCCTTCCTCTGAAAAATGGGTAGAGTTCTGAAGGAGAACTACTGGTGTTATTGTATCACTTGCTGTACCTATTTTTATTTAACAAATATTCGTCTATGGTATAATAAAAATGTCATGATTGAGTTGCTCACCGGAATCTTTGTTATCTCAGAGTATCTCACTGAGGAATTTGAAATGGTTCATGGGTTTAACAGTGGATGTTGACTTCCACAGCTGCTTATAATTATCCGGTGTCTTTAATGTTTGCGACCAAAACATCACACGTGGTATTGTTCATTCTGAGTTTCAAAATCATAACCAAAAAAATGAGGCCAGAATGTAGTAAATACAGTAGCCAGTCTTTAACATGCATTTAAAGAGTTGAGTCATCCTAGCCCATCCTACGATGGCAAGATAATTTCAAAGGGGACCTGGGCTGTCCACAGTTGCACCTGCTTTAAAAGTCAAGAAGAATTTGTTTTTTGGGTGACTTCCCTGGTCACTTTAGCCTGGGGATCATTTCCAAGTAGTATAGCTGCAGATCTTGGAACGCCATTCCTGTGTTCTGTGAATTCAAGACAACGTGGGTTTTATAACCCTTTGACTCTGCTCAGCATCTCCCAGATCAAGGTAAGGTCATGTTGCCAGGAACCACTACTTACAGAATGTTTGGGCTTTTGCTTTTGCTTTTCTTCCTTGCCCCAAATCCACATGTCCGTTCTGAGAAAAGAAGCTAACAACTTCTTCCAATCTGTAAGCAGGAGAAATTCCAGAGTTCAACTGCAGCTAAGACCTTGTCCCTGAACTCGTCAACTTCTTCCCTGCCCTCCCACCTCCTCCTTTTGTAACCAACAAAAGAAGGGCTTCGGTTTCCTTTTTGGAGAGCCTCAGAGAGAAGCATTTGAGCACCTACTTTAGCCAGAGAGTCCACTGACATCTGGGCATGAGACTGGCATCTAGACTTTGCCAGGGAGGCAGCTGTACTTCCCAAAAGATCTGGAGTCTTTCTCACGGGCTCATACCCTCGGCTGGCCTAGACCCTTTATATTCCCCCCTGGTGCTGAGGCAAACGATGTTTGCCAGCAGGCAAGTCTGAAAGGCTTAACTTTGTACACTCTGAGGCAAATTCTCCAGAAGGAATGTTGCATTTTCTCCCTGCCACCAGGCACATTCCCTTCCTAAGGTCTAGATCAGCAGGTGGCCCTCCCAGCGAAAGCTCTGTGTCCTATGATCCGAAACAATAAAGCTGTGCTTGGGTACGTGAGATTATGTTTACTATGATGGTCATCACTCCAGCCGTAGGAAGTTGGAGAAACTGAAAAATAAGCTTAGCAGGCTGCCTAGGTTCTGCGGAATCAGCAAGCCCCCGCTGTGACCAATCAAGAGCGGCCTCGGGGAGAGAAATTAACTCTTTCTTTTCAATTTGCTGATTGGCTTTGAGGAGTGGGCGGAGCTACTGCCTCTGTCCCGGCCTCCCATTGGTGGATGAAAGTTAAAGGTGGGCCTCCAGTAAGTTTTTGTCCTTTGATAAAAAGGAATGTCGTGGGGACTTTTCTTTTCTGCTTTGGAGGCCCAGGCTCAAGGCAAATTATAAGTAGGGAACCAATCTGAGGGAAAGACATGTGAACAGAGTTAAGGTACCAGGTCCTGGGAGCGACCAGCAGCCCTACCTGAAGTCCGCCTGCAACTCTGACAAGCTCAGGTGCTTGTTTTAAGGAAAGGGGCTACTAGATTCTTACGAACAGGGAGCCCAGGTAGGAGATGAAACAAGGACTCCCCAAAATAGGTCATCAGAGTGAGGAAAACTGATGAAGAGCACAATATGCTCTGAGCGTTTTTCATGTTTTTAAGCTTTTAAATGATTTTTTCAAGGCCGAGCAGCAGCAGCAAAGGTGTGGTTTAATGGATTAAGAGGGTTTTTGCTGACACCTAGAATGAAGTTACTCTATTACTAATCAAGCCGAGAGAAGGCCCACTATGCCCCCGTTTATCATCCTTTCCCAGTTCCTTTTTGCTGGTCACAAAACGATGCTCATCAATCCCACCTAAAGCAGGAGGCCGGGAGCCCAGCCTCTTGTAGAAACAGCGAGGGTATAACTGCCCTCCAGTTCTGCCCCCAAGACGAAGGAGGACTCTTGGAAGCCAAGAAAGGTTTAAGAAGTCTTTCTGGATAGAGAGCAGTGCCCAGGGAGGAAGCCCTTCGCCGGCAGAGCGGGGTCCGAGGACGAGCTGGAGAGGACAGCGGCGCGATGGGCCTGCTGCAGGGCCTGCTCCGAGCCCGGAAGCTGCTGCTGGTCGTCTGCGTCCCGCTCCTGCTGCTGCCTCTGCCCGTCCTCCACCCCAGCAGCGTGAGTACCGACCTGCGCCCGCCGGGGGTCGGGGAGTCAGTGGGAGGGCAAAGAGGGGAGGTCGATGGGGAACATGGGGTGCTCAGGCAGTCCCCTCAAAGTGGCTTGTGGTGGGTTTAAAGAAATGGAAGGGTTTTTCTGGAGGAAACCAAGATACCTTCTTCCTAAAAGCTGTCATGTTCATCTCCTATCCCAGTCCCAGTGCCCCAACCCCATGACCTCCACCAGGGGTCAGGACAGAGTAGGGGCCTTGGCAGAAGTGACTGATGGATGTTACACCAAGCAGCAGGCCAGCCCGCCCCAGCAGCCAGGGCCAGCGACACTCATGCAAACGACATGGTGCATCTGTGTTTGCCGGGAATTCACCAGGGACCCTGGTTATCTGAGAGCCCCTGGAGACACAGAAAGAGCTCCCAACAGTGGCACTGAGGGGAAGGCTGGGGGAGGAAGAGAACGGTGGGGCCAGTCTGTGGTCTGTGGTGGCATCCTGGTGGGCTTCGATGACCGCAGTTGAAGCTCTAATCCCGAAGGCTTCTATCAGCTTTAGGGAATGAATGATTAGAGAAGGAACGAAAGAAGAGCTTGGCAGGCTGCCCCGGTCCCATGCATGTGGCCTTGAATTATTTGTGTCTTCTGTGTTTTCTTCTCTGTGCCCTTGAAGGACAGAAAAAAGTGACACGATAAAAAAGAGATAAGAGCCCTCAAACTCTACCCTGTGAGCTCATTCTTCACCTGGTTTGTGTGAACAGAGGAACCTGAGCTCTGGCTCCGCATCCAGCTTGACTGTCACACCCTCCCCGTGGTCACCTGCTTCCCTTCCCTTCCCTACGCTGTTCTCTTCCTCCTGTCTGTGGCTTGTCCCCATCCTCCAGCTGGCACTGCCCTGGAGATTTTAGGAAAAGTAAGCTAAAACAGGTTAATCACGTTTGTAGGAGGGGGAGTAATTCTTCTACTCTGCTCCTTAAGTAACTTGGTAACCAAGATTAAGTTAAAAAGTTAAACAGAGGGGATTAGGATGGCTCGTCTCAAAAACAAACTGGCTTAAATCTTTCATAGAATAAATACTCCAGAGTGCCAGGGAGATGCCAATTAAAAATGGGCTGGGATTAGCAGACAGTGATTGCTGCTGACGTTTTTCCTGGACTGTTCCCCAGTCAGTTTTCTGCTTTGTCCAAATAGGTCTGATTTTTTTTCTTGTTGTGTCTTTTCTTGTTTTTGTTTTTTCTCAATGTCAGGTTGATATAAGGGACTGTTACCAAGGGACATATTAGCCTCCTCTCCCAAGCAGTATCAGGAACCTCTCATATCTCCTGGTTGAGTCAGCCCTACCTTTGGGGACCTCGGCCACAGCCCACAGAAGGCACAGACTAGGTGCCCAGCAGATAGAGTGTCTTTCATCCATCTGTCACCCCTTTCATCAAACTTTTTTTTTGTAGACGCAGAGTCTCACTCTGTCACCCAGTCTGGGGTGCGGTGGCACAATCATAGCTCACTGCAGAGCTCCTGGGGTTAAGCAATCCTCGTGCCTCAGCCTCCAGAGTAGCTGGGACTACAGGCAAGCAAGCACCACCACATGCAGCTAATTAAAAAAAAATTTTTTTTCTAATTTTTTTTGTAGAAATGGAGGTTTCACTATGTTGCCCAGGCTGGTCTCAAACTCGTGGTCTGAAGCGATCCTCCCACAAGGTTGAGATTACAGGTGTGAGCTACCATGCCTGGCCTGCATCAAAGTTTTAGATTCTGATATTGAACCCTTAAAATTCCAAATGGATGTGCTTGTTCTGGGCTGGAGTTGAGAGCAGTGACGCAGTACCTGGGCAGGAGCTCCTGGCCTGCGGTTTTGATGGTTCTTCTAAGCGACAAGCCTCAGCTACATTTTAGGAGGAGTCAAAATGACCTTCCCCCTTTTTCTCGCCCAGCTCTCTAAAACAGAGGTCCAGACACTATTTATCATGTTATAGAAGAAGAGGGTACAAGAGAGGGCATCCATAACTAAGCCCTTCCTCAGTGACCCCAGTGGGATAAAAGTTGCATCTCAACCACCCAAGCTAAATTATTTTCAAAGGCGCCCCCTTTTAAACGCCCCCTTTTAACGACTGTTCATGGTAACAGATAACAGACTTCAACCTCCTTCCTGTGAAGTTGGAGTGGGATATCACTGGAGTGGTCAAACTGCGTGGAAAACGAGCAGTTCCGTGCCTAAGTTAGTAGCTGACTAGGAAACGTCCTACATAGGGAAATGCCACTTTCGAACTCTTTCCTTTACTTGTAAACAGAAACCAAAGAATAGTAGATAGCACTGTCCCTTGAAGACACTGTCTGAATACTCACCAATCCCCAACCCCCACACACCTGTTTATAAGGAACCAGTGGCGTTGGTAAAGAGCCTGGGGGTTGCAGAATATTCTCTCCAGATGAGCGAGACCTGACAGCCAGCAGAGAAGTCCAGTGCAGTTCAGCCCACGTGAACTGAGCCACCTGCTAGACATGGGATAGGCACCGAGGACATGGGACTCCTTGTAAGCAAACTTTGTAGTATTTTTGGTTGTCTGAATACAGGCTTACCTCCTGAATTTTGGGAAGGTTTAGAAGGGGAAAAATGAAGTTTATGGAGATTCCATAGGTGAAATAAGTGGAAACTATATGGAAAGACTTTCTAAAGGTGTCTCTTGTCCATTCTTCTACTCTAAGGAAAATCCAGGTAAAAAATGATAGTAATCAATCCTGTCCTTACTACTGCTGGGCGAAGGTGGCCTGATGACTTACTTCCTCCAGTAACATAGTCGCATGTCTAATAATGTTTACAACCAAAATGTTTGCCTTATTTTACCCAAATTCTCCTAATTCAAAACTAAAGTTGCCCGGCAGAGGGAAAATCCTCTCTCTCTTTCTCTCTCTCTCTCTCTCCTCTTCTTCTTCTTCTTCTTTTTTTTTTTTTTTTTAGAGACAGAGTCTCACTCTGTCACCCAGGCTCTGGAGTGCAGTGGCACAATCTTGGCTCACTGCAACCTCTGCCTCCCGGGTTCAAGGCATTCTCCTGCCTCAGCCTCCTGAGTAGCTAGGATTACAGGCATGTGCCACCACATCTGGCTAATTTTTTTGTATTTTTAGTAGAGGCAGGGTTTCGCCATGTTGGCCAGGCTGGTCTCGAACTCCTGACCTCAAGTGATCCACCCACCTCAGCCTCCCAAAGTGCTGGGATTACAGGCTCCTTTCCTCTTTCTCCTTTCCCTTTCTCCCCACCTTCTCTCCCCACCTCCTTCCCCTTAACTTATAACTTGTAGCCCTGTAATGACCAGATCAAGAAAGACTAAGGGTTCCAGGAAGAAGTAAGGGGTCCCCAGTGAGGGGCAGACATTTTGTCTCTCAAATCTTTCTCTTCTACTGGAATTAAGATCTGCCACTCTGTCTCTTTCCCAGAAAAGAGACGAGAACACATGGGCTTGAACTCCTTTAGGTAGTTTTATTTCTATAGCAAACAAGGTATTTCTCTAAACTGAATTCGTTTCCAAGTGGAGCCTTTTTTTTTTCCCACCATTGGTTCTGTTGTCTTATCAGCACTTCCAAAAGTTTTATCTTCCCTCTGATCTTTTGGCCCCAGAGAATATCTCAGTGGGGAGCTACAGTCAACAATCATTGGGCCCAGTTCCCATTTCTCAAACCCCAATCCCATAATCCACGAATATCAGGAGAGCAAAGGTCCTTGCCAGCCCAGCTGATTTAATCACTCCTGCTGCCCCTCACTGATACAGTGACCTTTTGTAACTTTTATGCAAGAGTTTGAGGACGCGTGTTCTGAACTCAAGGGGCGATAAACAGCAAGATTTGTCGGGTTCCTTGATCAGCAGCCAGCCTCAGGGCAAGTCAGACACGAGTCCTGGTGGTTTAGAACTATGTGAAAATTGAGGTGCCCACAGCCAACTTGGGTTTTCTATAAATGGTCTTCTGAGTCATGGAGCTTGGTGATGTTCCCATTAACAAGGCCCTTGAACTGTAGCCTCTCCTCTAGAGCAAGCCGGTAACCTGCAATTCAGGGCCATCAGCATGACTAGAGGGTAAGCTGCTGGAGGGCTGGCTTTTGATAAGAATGTTGTACTTCATTACCCTGTGCACCCCTGGGTTGTCCAGCCAGCAAAGTGAGTGGGCTATGGAAAATGTCGGTGAATTTCCAGGCCTCCCCTTCCAGATAGATGGCTGTCTTTAGTCTTTGAAGACGGATGTTTCCATGGGGTCAGGCAGGTAGAATGGAGTCCAAGAGCAATGAGAACCAGACCCTGGTTAGGGTGGTGGCTCTCAATCAGGGATCATTTTACCCCCCCAGGGACATTTGGCAATGTCTAGAGACGGTTTTTTGGTTGTCACAATGGAGGAAGTGCTACTGGCATTTAGTGGGTAGAGACCAAGGATGCTGCTCCTTTACAGTGCACAGGACAGCCCCCTGCAACAAGAAACTATGTGGCCCTAAATGTCAGTAGTGCCAAGGCTGAGAAACACTGAGTTAGGAGCTGATGCTTCTTCATCCAAAATGAGAGTCCCATGCTCAGGATCGCTGCCTTCCTCCTCAGTCCTCCCTTCCCTCTCCCAGGGAAGGGAGCTCCTTATTAACTCGTACAGAGACCTTTGGGTGAAGGATCAGTCTCTAGACGCAAAACATGATAGAACCTCAGATCCAAAATTGAAGGGGGAATGGTCAACCAGTTCTTGCCTAACAATTTATTTGATTAAAATTTACTACTGAATCAAGTTCTTTCAGCAAATAGTCTAAAACAGGGGGATTTCACTTTGTTTATTCATTTTTAAAGCAGTAAAGCCTTTTTTTTTTTTTTTCCAAATGAAATGTCACATGTAATGTTTGTATCTGAATCAAATGAGAACAAAGCTACTCCATTTGGGACGAGGCTGGAGAGGGGGTCCAGATTCCAAGCCTTGCTCATCTCCCTGGGATATTCTTGAGACACACCCAAGATGCCCAGGGCTGCAAGAACACAGTCCAGAAAACACCTTTTGCATTGTTTGTAAATCTCACTTCTTACTGATCCACTTCTCTTCAGTCAGGCACACACCAATGCCACATATCTTCATATCTTAGGCACATGAGTCAAATTCAGGATGGCTGATCTCAGAGCTTACATGTGAACTAACTGTCCTTTTTTTTTTTCTTTCTTTCTTTTTTTCCCGGAGACAGCATCGCACTCTGTAGTCCTGTAGTCCCAGGCTGGAGTGCAGTGGCACATGACCATAGCTCACTGCATGTAGCCTAAAGCCCCTGGGCTCAAGTGATCCTCCGGCCTCAGCCTCCCAAGTAGCCGGGACTACAGGCCTGTGCCACCACACCTGGTTAATTTATCTTTTATTTTTTAGAGATGGGGTCTTGCTGTATATTGCCCAGGCTGGTCTCAAACTCCTGGGCTCAAGTGATCCTCCCACCTTGGCCTCCCAAAGTGCTGGGATTACAAGTGTGAGCCCCAGTCCCAACCGCACGCAGTGATTCCTATCTCCAACTACCCCAAGAACTTCTACTACCCAGTCAACTTTACACCAGTTACATCCCAGTTCAAGTTAAAGCTTTGAACTCCACTTGTATGGTTTTGTAATCATGGGTCTGGTCACTGCAGTTAAGTTCAATCCCCACCTTGGCAATTTCCAGAACCCTCAGAGCTGCCTGGCTACACACTAGTGCAAACCACAGGCCAGGCATCGGTCCCCCAAGGAGCAGCCAGAATGTCACCCACCAAAGGATGGACTCACCATGTATTCACCATGCTCGCTTGCCAGTCCGGCTTTCGTCCCAGGGCTGTATGCTTGCACCTGCATTAGAGTCCGAGTACCTGCTGCTTCGATGTCAGGGTTGCATCCGGACACTCAGTGGCAGTGACTATTCCTGCTATTCCGGTGAATGACTGCCCCTTTCCTTCCCTCGCAGGAGGCCTCGTGTGCTTACGTGCTGATCGTGACTGCTGTGTACTGGGTGTCGGAGGCAGTGCCTCTGGGAGCTGCAGCCCTGGTGCCGGCCTTCCTCTACCCGTTCTTCGGAGTCCTCCGATCCAATGAGGTTAGACCACTTGTAGCCCCACCCCCCTGCCTGGGTCCCTGCAGGGCCCCTGAAAGAGAGCCTCCAATGAAGGGAGATTCACTCAACACTTGAGAATGAGGGCGCCTTGTCACCCACTGGAATGACCGCTTAACACTGAGCCTTGGCATCTGCAGTTCTAGACCCTGAATTCCTCTCCTTCCACCCATAATCCTCATCTCCCTCAAACTGGCTCAAAACTTGCCTCTTTCAGGAAGCCTTGCTTGATTAAACACATCCAGTTGCTCCCTCCGTCTGAAACCTTTTAGGAGCTGTGTGATTGATGCCGAAAACTCAGCTGCTGTTGACCTTTTTCAGTCTCTGGATGTCTGTTTAGACGATAAGCACACAAAGGCAGGAATCCGACCTCCTATTTTGGGGGCATCTCATTAGAAAGCTGAGCTTGTATCCAGTAGGTGCTCAATGAATGTTTGTTACAGAGAGACTTACCATGTTTCCCTGAGCCCTGACAATGTTTTCATCCACCCCTCCAAAAAACATTTCTGTTTCTTCTCCCCCGACTTAAGGTTACCGCATGTTCTTTCTTTGCGCCTTCCCTAGAGTGAGACCTCTCCATCCATTCACTGTCTGTGGCATTCTCAAAAGCTCAAACGGAAATTGTCAGCGGGAAGCCCAGGTGGTGGCAAAATTTCAGAGCAAATGTTTAAGCCTGCCATGAGTAGGGAAAAAGAAACAAAACAAAACAAAACAGCCAGAACCTGGGAGCAAAATGAATGAAGATCTCACTCAGTAACACCTGGTTCCATTCGAACTGTCTCATTGTTCACACCTGGTCTCTGCTTAGGGTTTCTGATGAAAAAGCCTGAATCGTAGAGACGGGGGTAAGGTTAGGGGCAGAGGCACAGAAGGAAGACGAAAGGAAGCTCATGTTTGAATGCCTACTAAGCGCCAGGCACTCTATCAGCAGTGCTACATTTGTTATGTAATACTCCCAAGGGCTCTACAAGGCACATGCTAGTATTTCCATTTGACAGCTAAGCTCAGAGAATTAAGAGACTCACCCCAAATCACAAAGCTGAAAGTAGCAGAATTAGATTCAAACCTGTAACTATTAGATTTCAAAGCGTATACACTTGATCACTACACCATAAGCAAAAGACTCCATAAAGTGGTATGTGGCTTCATGGCACTGTGAACACATGGAGTTATTACTAAGAACTGTGAGTCTTTCGCTTCTGTGATATGAGGAAGAACAGAGCTGGGCCTATGGATTCTTTAATAGACAACAGAACTTTCCAAAACTAGAATTAGGCCATTCTCCGATAGTTGTACTTGACTGCAAATGAACACTTTGTCTTTCTACTGGATAGATTTAACTGACTAGTTTTTTGTTTGCTTTTAGGCTCCTTTTCTTTCTTTCTCTCTCCCCCACCTTCCCCTGTCTCTCTCTCTCTCTCCTCTCTCTCTTTCCTTCTTCTTTGTATCTATCTATCTATACACACATATATATGTGTGGGTGTGGCTATCTATCTACACACACACACACACACACACACACACATATATATATATAGTGGGCATTGCATAGCCATAGCCTCAGGCTCACCAAAAAGAATAGAATCCCCAAAGCTCTCAGCAGTGCTTTCATTCCTGGAGATAGGTACAACCCCAATATCCTGGGGACTCATGTAAAAGCTAATCTGTGACCAGAATCACCAGGCAGCTGTTCTAATTGTCCCCCTTCTTTTGTGAAAAAAAGAATAGGTAATATGGGGTTTTGTATCCGCCTAAAGAAAAAAGCAACCTAAAATGTGACTTTTCTTACGAGGGCTCTACAAGCTTGTTCTCCAGGATTCTCTTTAAAATTGTGAAATTAAAACCAGCAAGGGCAGGGGTTGAAAATAGAGGGTAGAGGAAAAAAATGACGTTTAGAAAGAACTGAATCCTAAATAACATTTTAAAGTGAGAACACTATTAATTGAGAAACCTAATCTTTGTATTTCACTATAGGCAGCCCAAAAGCCAACAGCATGCCTTAGCTTTCAAGCAGACAGTGTCTCTACTTCTCCAAGGGCACAGCAGAGATGTTGCCGGGCAACAGTTATCCGAGGGACGCCCCTTTGTCCATAAGGAGAGTCTGCAGAGGCAGTCGCTTGGGAGGGTAAGAGGACTCTGTGAGAAGTAAAGGAAGACAGTCCAGGGAGGGGCTGTGTGTCCCTATTGCTGGGGGCTGGAGGAGCCAGAAAGCATGTCTTATCATTTGAGGTGAAAAATCCTAATCCACCTGCCTGATGACATGGCTTTGGCTGATGATGATGTTTAGTAGTTGGGCTACAGGGAGCAGCTTAGTCCAAATATAGTCTGTTTAGCTGAACTTCTTAGCTCAGATTAGAGGGAAATGCCAGTAAGGCAGAGCACATGGGTTATAGCCCTTTCTGAGCCAGTTAACTTTGCAGAAAAAACACCTATTCCACAACCACCTGTGCACCACTGTGACACCAGAATGTGCCATGGCTCATAGGGTGAAGCTGGGCTGGTGCTCTTTAGGAGCCCCTAAATCCTTGTCATTCCCCAAATCCACCTACTTCTTGACCATCCTCTTACTGCAACTTGGGTTATTCTTCCACTTTGGAAAGTTCTCTCCCATTCCTTTGACCTTTAAAGCCCTACTCAATTACTTTCTTTGGTGAAGCCCTTTCAATGACCAAAGGCTGAAAGTATTGATCCCTTCTCTTTGAGTCTATTTGATGTCTTTATCTTTTAAATGGTGCATCAGATACACCAGATGTAAACTTTTCATAGACATGGGCTCTCCCCACCAAGATTCATGCTCTCTGGGATGTACAATGTCTATGGCCTATCTAGCCCAGCGCCATCCCTGCATCAGACCTCTATTCATGGCTCTTGATTGCAGTGTTTCTTGACAATGTGTCAGTAATGTCATCTTCAGTGAGGGAAGGAAGGCACGTGAATGGGATCAGTGTGACTCTGGGACTGTGGCTGTGTTCCCTCATGTTATTCATTCGACATTTAGAAAACATATTTTCTGAGTTCTAGATCTACCAGGTGCAACATGGGATGATACAGGTACCCTGAGGGTGACAAGAATAAACAAAATGTCATCTCTCCCCTCTTGAGTCTCATATCTGAGCTCTCACTGTCTGAAGCTAGATATGTTCTGCAGTTTCTCCAGAGAAACAGAACCAAGAGGAGACTAGCGTGTGTGTGTGTGCGTGTGTGTGTGTGTGCGCGCGCGTGTGTGTGTGTGGGAATTGGCTCACTTGATTAATTATGGAGGCTAAGACATCCCATGAGCTGCCACCTGCAAGCAGGAGACCCAGGAGAGCTGGTGCTGTCACTCTGTGTGAGTCCAAAGGCCTGAGAACCAGCGAAGCCAATGGTGTAGATCCCAGTCCCAGGGCAGGAGATGAGAGATGTCCCAGCCCAGGTAGTGAGACTGGAAAAAGCAGGCAAATTCCTGCTTCCTCCACCTTTTGTTCTAGTTAGGCCCTCGACAGATTGGATGATGTCTGTCCACATGGTGGAGGGCAATCCACTGATTCAAATGCCAATCTCATCCAGGAACACCCAGAAGCAACGCTTAACCTGGGCACCCTGTAGTCCACCCAGGTTGACATGCAAAGTTAACCATCACAAGTACATATAAATGGTCCATTTTTAAAGTGATGATTTGTCAGCCAGTGGGTATTAGGAGTTGTGTGCAAAGCTCAGACTCAGGTGCTGATAAGAGATACAAAATGACAGACGGGCTCCTGACCTGGAGAAGTTTCTATTCAATAGAGAGAAAGTATAAACCATGTGGAAAAATACAGAATGCCCTATGGAATGGTGCCTCGATTTCTGGCATTGTGGAGGATTTATACCACTCCTCAAGAGGGGATGTTCTAGATAAATAAAATTTACACTGCCAACTGCCCAAACTTCATGTTGACCAGTTTTTGATTGCACTCCTTCTAATGGGTTTTATAATTTCCTTGGTCTTTTAAACAGAAGTTATTAAATCTAATTTAACTTTTTCCTTGGAGCCTTCAAAATTTCCAGGGGGAAAGAAAGAATTTCTCACTCGGAGGAGCCAGAGTGGGCTCCATGAGAAAGCACAGTTGAGTAACTTGAGGGTTGGGTGAACAGCTGAACCTAAAGAATCTTGAATAACATGTTGGCATCAGACTGGGGTGAGATTGCAGTTGAAAATGTAAAAGGCACATTATCAGATTTGCAGATGGCTAAGTTGGATGCGCTAGCTGGCTAATGTACGGTGCTAATGTACGGTGGCAGAATGAGACATGTGGACAGGAAGAGACAATGGACTGAAACTGACAAAATGACGTCTAATAAGGATAAATGCCAGCAGTTCATGCGAAAAAGACCCTTGGCTTTCAGCTAAGTACAGGCTCAGCATGAGTCACCATCAGTCCAACGTGGCTGCCAAATTCCGAGTGTTTACCATACGCCAGGCACTGTGGGAGGTCATTTACACACACTATATAACTCAACCCTCTGTGAAGGAGCTATTATTTTTATCTTCATTTTAAAGAGGAGGAAACTGAAGTTCAGAGGTTAAGTAACTTACTTACCCGAGATTATGCAGCTACTAAGTGGTGGAGCCAGGACTTGAATCCAAGATTGTATGATTCCAGAACTTGAGCTCTTAACCCCTAGGCAACGTGACCAAAATCTTCTGTTGAATTAATAAATTGTGGGCTAGGCACGGTGGCTCACGCCCGTAATCCCAGCACTTTGGGAGGCCGAGGCGGGGGGATCACCTGAGGTCAGGAGTTCGAGACTAGCCTGGCCAGCATGGTGAAAACCTGTCTCTACTAAAAATAAAATAAAATAAAAAATTAGCAGGGTGTGGTGGTACATGCCTGTAGTCCTAGCTACTCAGAAGGCTGAGGCAAGAGAATCTCTTGAACCCGGGAGGCGGAGGTTGCAGTGAACTGAGATCACACCACTGCACTCCAGCCTGGATGACAGAGTGAGACTCCATCTCAAAAAAAATTTTTTTAATTTTAAAAATTAATAAATGATGTGTCCAGTGCATCAAATTCTGGATAAGGAGCTCACCCAGAGGTGGGTGGCCAGGATGTCAAAAAGCTGGAACCTGAGTCACATGAGGAATGAAGAGAAGACTTAAGGGGACTTAAGTCCAGGCTTCCATGAGTCCAGGCTTCCATGGCTCCACACTCCAAGCCCAAAGTGTCACACCAGAACCAAGAGTCAGAGCACCATAAAGAAATTCCCCGTTCTGTATAAAGGAAAACTCTGAAATGAGTTGCCATGTGTGGTCCTTGTGTTCCCGTCCCTAGAAGTCTGAGCCAAATGACCATGCCAGATACACTAGACATAGACTTTGTGCCTTGGGAGATGGGTTGGACTCTAAGGTCCCTCTATGATCTTGTGAGCATCCAGCTGATGCTTCCTTTGCTGATGCACAGGTCTTAGCCCTGCATTTTAGGTTTGTGTTTGTCTGTTTTTGTTTTGGTTCCACTGTGACTCTCACTTACTGTCATTATATCTGCCTCTGAAGTCCTCCAAGCCCCTACTAAAGCGTTGCTCCCAAAGTTTATAGCCTGGGCATGATACCTGTGTCAATCAAGTTAACTTTTACTGTCTGTGGGAGAATGGCATAGAGGTGGGCACTGCAGGGCTCTCTGGTGGAGTAGAAAGCATGGGTTGGATGTTGGGGATTGGGAACACACAGCTCTCCAGGAGGCCCAGGGTTAGGGTGCACTTCAGGGAGTAATTGCATGTGCTCTTTATCGCTATCCTTTCCCCAGCGTGCACACACACTCACATACACACTCATACACACTCACCCACTCACACACACTAATACACATTCACACACATTCACAGACACACTCATACACACACACGCTCACACTCATGCACACTCATACACAGTCACCCACTCATACACACTAATACACATTCACACACATTCACAGACACACTCATACACACACTCACACTCATACACACTCATACACACACGCTCACCCTCATACACACTAATACATTCACAGATACACTCATACACACACACATACACATGCTCACTCACATGCTTACACTCATACACACACGTTCACATATACATACACAACACTCACACACACTCATACACATACACTCATACACATGCTCACATATACATACACTCACACTCACAGGCACACTCATATACATACATAAGCTCACATATGCATACACTCACACACACTCATACACACTCATACACATGCTCACACATACACTCACATATACATACACATATACACACTCACATACACACTCATGCACACATACACTTACACACACTCACACACTCATACACACATACCCACATACACACATATACACTCACACACAGACACACACATACATATTCATACACACATTCACATGCATACACATATAAACTCATATACACACATACACACTTATACACACACACATACATTCATACACACATACACACACACATTCACACACACAAATACCCTCACACACACACACATTCACACTCATACACACTCACATATACACAAATACACACATATAGACACACATACACACACCCATTTTCACATACACACACTCACACACACACTCACCTGGGCCCAGACAGCGGTCTCTGGCCCTGTGCTGCAGGCCTCGGGCCGGTCTCACTCAGCTTCCAGGCTGCAGGGGCAGGAGAGGAGTCCAGGCCGTGACCACTGGGATAACCTACAGCCTCTGCCGCCCAGTGCCACTGGAGTCGGCTGTCATGAATCCGCTTCCCTGCTGGGTCCTGATCTTTCTGACCCGCCAGATTCCTGCCCTCTGACTCGTTACCCTGACTTTCTCTGTTTGTTCAAGCCTGGGGGCATTTCATAAAGCACTCTCAGCTCTGCCTTTCCCACCTTTCCTCGCCATGGAGGCTGACCGGCCCTCCGCATGCGGGCCCGTGGGCATGTGGGCTGGACATCCAGCTGGCCACCTGCCTGAACCCCAGGCTGCCCTCACCCTGAGCCACCCGGATGCAGCCCAGGGCTGGGCTCCACACTGGGCTTTCAGTGGGAGCCTACAGACCTTGCAGTCTTTCGAGACCAAGCTAATGCTTCTGTGGGGAGGAGCAGCTCCCTCTGAGCCACCACCTGACCAGCAGCCCCTTGGCTCGTGGCTCAGAGCCCAGCCCCCTGCCTCAGCTTCCCCATCTGGGTAGTTCATACAGTCCCAAAGAAGAAACTGGGGCAGGGTTGGTGGTGGGTATGAATCAGTGTCTCCAGTCATGCAGGAGGTGGGCCAGCTTCTGGGTCATGCCAGCACCCATCTGGGTCTCTCTACTTTAGACTTCTCTAGGGCAGGATTTGCAAAGAATGTTTTTTTAAGCAATGAAATCTTTTCTTTAAACCAAATCTTAGAAGACTCAATATATAAAACAGATGGAACCAGGAATGCAAATCAGGTGATGAGAAGGGTGTCTGAGCCCCTGCTGGGGGCTTACCCAGCAGAAACAGCATTCCTGCCCCCAGGGAAGGTGGAGAGGAGACACTGCTGGCTTGGCTGCGCTGCTTGGACACTAACTGGAATGGAGTCCTGGGGGGCTTCAGCCCTGGCGGGGCTTAGCCTAGCACTGAGTGGGAGCCAGGCCAGGTATCTGCTCCCAGAGTTCAGAGAATTTCACTGCAAAATTGTTCAGATGAGGCTGGGCACAGTGGCTCACACCTGTAATCCCAGTACTTTGGGAGGCCAAGGTGGCCGGATCACTTCAGGGCAGGAGTTCAAGACCAGCCTGACCAACATGGCAAAACCCCGTCTCTACTAAAAATACAAAATTAGCCGGACGTGGTGGTGGGTGGGTGCCTGGAGTCCCAGCTACTGGGGAGGCTGAGGCAGGAGAATCGCTTCAATCTGAGAGGCTGAGGTTGCAGTTAGCCAAGATCATGTTACTGCACTCCAGCCTAAGCGACACAGTGAGACTCTGTCTCAAAAAATATATAAAATAAAAAAAATACAATAAAAAAAAAATAAGAACCCACCTGCATTATCTTACATGTAAAGCCCATGTCACAGCAGATTAAATTAACTATGTAGCATCACTATTGGCCCTTTAAAGAATTGGTGACAGAGGTACAGAGGTTCATTAGCTTGTCCAATAGCAGGTAGCTCGCCTGAACCTCACAGCCCAAGATTGCTATAGCTATTCCTTGTCAGGGTGACCTCCTTGAGCCCATCCTTCCTATAACACAGTCCAGAAACACCTCTGCTCTCCAACTTCAGTGATGTGGTATACTGAGAAAAACCACAGAGCAGAAAAGCAGAAAAAGCAATCAAACCACCAATGCAAATGTCCTAACATCCATGCACTTTACTCCTGGGGAGGAACAGCCATTTAGAATCTAGCTTCTCTTTACAAATAACTCTTAACAAGCTTCGTTATCTGGCTTCCCAGCTCACAGGATATGAGTCTGGGAAATTAGAAAACGGGGAAAGGAACGCTAATGGCAAGCATCCTCACATCGGGAAACTGCAGCCGCCTAAGAAGGAGATGGGAAACCAGCAAAATGCGGACCCAGGGACCAGAGAAGGACCAGCAGCCTGGACAGCTAGTCAAGGGCAAGAGCAATAAGGGGCTCCCTGGGCTAAGGCTATGATGGGGAGAGTTGGCACGTGTCTCACCACGGCTCTTCACAAGAAGCCGGGGAGAATGCACGGGCTCTGTTGATAAAGGCAGGAAATCTGCAACACACTCTAGAAAACAATTACAGTCATCCTCGAGAATCCTGGAAGTCTGGTGTTCCCTGGGAGGTTCTGAATAACCCAGGTGTTATTGTGAAAGAAAAATCAATGGGCTAGAAAACTAACAAACACCAGCACTGAACAGAATTTTAATTTCTGAAATGAAAAAGCCCTGTGGCTTTGCTCTGTGCACGGATGAGCCCACTCTGTGTGCTAATGGCCTCAAACCAGGTCAGCCTTTAGATGGAGTACTTCACAACAGGAAGAGTCACCAGGGATCCTGGCCATCAATGTGGCGGGCCATGCCAGCTGGTTTGCACGTGTCATTTAATAACCTTATGAGGTAGGGACTCACAAAACCTTCCTTTTTGTTGTTGTTGTTGTTGTTTTTAGATGAGAACATGAAGCCCAGAGAGGCCGAATAACTTGTTTAGGGGTCACGCAGTAGAGTCCTGGCTGACTCCAGAGTCCTCCCTCTTCCCCACTCAGTGATGTTACCTCTGTAATTACAAACCATATCCTGAGCCCCAGGCCATGTCTCCCAAGCACATGGTATCACTTAGGAGGGAGCAGGAAAGACATGAGAATAAAGCTGAGCCCACCAAACCCCCAGCACAGAGCCAATATCCCACTGAAGCTGGGCCTGGAGCTCAGACTGGCTCTGGCCGGGGCATTTAAGGCCAATGTCAGGACTGCGATTATAAATGAAGATTAAAAATGTGTACCAGTGGGCTGGGTGCAGTGGTTCATGCCTGTGATCCCAGCACTTTGGGAGAGACTCAGATGAGCAGATCACTTGAGGTCAGGAGTTTAAGACCAGCCTGGCCAACGTGGTTAAAGCTCATGCCTACTGAAAAAAAAAAAAAAAATCCAAAAAAATTAGGCAGGTGTAGTGGTTTCACTGAGGTGATTTCCTTAGTTTTTCTAAGCACCTGTAGCTCCAGCTACTTGGGAGGCTGAGGCAGGAGAATTGAACTCAGGAGGCAGAGGTTGCAGTGAGCCGAGACTGCGCCACTGTTCTCCAGCCGGGGCCACAGAACAACTCTCTGTCTCAAAAAAACAAAAACAAACAAACAAACAAATGACAAGCAATGTGTGCCAGCTCATGCTGTCTGGGAGACCAAGAAAATCCCCTTAGAGTTGAATCAGATTGGGGGTTTCCAGTAGGCCCACGGTGTGGCAGGCAGTCTAGGAGGCTTCGGATTCAGATGGCCCTGCATTGATATCCTGCCTCTGCCCTTACACTGTGACCTGAGAGATGCTCCTTAAACCCTCAGTTTCCTCATCAGTAAACTGAGATATGGATAGTGTTGCTTCATAGGACTTGTTGTGGAGTTCAAATTTGAAAGTGAATGCAACATGCAAAATGCCGACACTAGAAGGCTCTCCGTATTCTTGGTTCCTTTCCTCTGCCTCCAAGTGGAACCCAAAGAAAGTAGCCTACCTGTCATTTAGGCACTGAGTCTCCTAAAAGGCCATCACAGCCAAACCGGTGTTCTAGAAGGGGATATGCTAAAGAGGCAGAAGACGTAGCTGTTGTCAGTCAGTCCTTGGGGAAAGTAACCCCAGGTGCACTGACTGAAAAAGCTTCGCAGGACTGTGTCATGGGGCTGGTGGAAAGACCATCTCCCACATGGGTTTCTCTCCTCGGTAGACAAGAAAATAAAGCCAACTCCTGGAAGCCTGGGAAAGTAACCAGGCAGTGAGAAAGGCCCTTGACCCCCAAGTTCAGCTGCTTCCCTAGGACAATCCTGCAGCGCCCCCCGCTCCCCCTAGGGGGCTGCTTTCCCCCACCACACCCCATCCCCCAACGCTACCCTACCCTACCCCCCCACCATGATCACCGCCCTCTTAGAGTGGACTCTGCCATGGAGTCACAAGCTGTCCAGAGCAGTGGGCCGTCCCTGCCCCCAGGGGGCATTCGTGACAGTAGTCTGCTGAGGAATGGGCTTGGAGACAAGAACTAGGTTAACCAGAAGCAGGGGCTCTTCCTCCCAGGAAATGATCACAGCGAGAGCAGATGTCCCTTCTCCTACACAACCCTCATCAACCAGAGGCAATGAAATGTCCATGGGGCAAAAGAAAGAGAGATGGAGCAGCCTGCCTTTATTTTGGTTTTGATGTTATCAAAGTGTTTCGTGCACAAAGTTTAAAAATCAAATATTTTAATACTGAATGCTTACAATGAAAAGTCAGCAGTCTCTTTCTCATCCCTTCCACTTCTCCCCCTAGCAAGTCCCACCCCACCCTCAGAGTCAATAACTTGTAACTTTGTTAATAGCTTCTTCTGTCATTAAGCTCCATTCCTATATGATATTCTTATATTAGTCCTTGAGTTCTCACTGTAAGCATTTATCAGTTGACTTCTTGTTATAGCAGATGGAGATTTTTTCTTTTTTATCTTTTTTTTTTTTTTGAGACGGAGTCTCGCTCTGTTGCCCAGGCTAGAGTGCAGTGGCGCGAACTCAGCTCACTGCAAGCTCCACGTCCCAGGAAGATTTTTTCTTTTACTTCCCCCACTTTGCCTTCCATGACCATCCTCCCAATATGCTCATATCACAATTTTTGTTAATTCAGTAATCAAAATTAGTATGATTATGTACATATTATTTCAAATGCTATGTATTTTACTATATATTTCCTTTCCTGTTGAATTTTTATTTTTGCTGCAGTTAAAAATGTTCTTGTTTTCTCACTTCAAGAGGGTTTTTCAATTAGAAGTTAATCTTTTCTATATCTTTTCCTCTCAATTTCTGTCATGGTTCCTCCAGCTGGAAGCAATTCTCATGTATGTGACAAATATTTATTGAGCCTCTACTTTTGCATATTATTCTACTGGGTGTTAAGATGTATAGAAGGGAACCATTCACAGCCAAAAAATTTAGTTGAGAGACAAGAGAGGTACACATACAAAAATAAATGGACAACAGTACAAGCAGAAAGCAATTAGTCAAGCATTGCTCCAAGTGCTCTGTGGTGTATGGAATTAATGGTGCCCAGGAGGAATGTTCTGGAGTCAGAGGCTAGGGCCACAAGAAAGGTTTTTCTGGAGGGTGCCACGCCTGAACTGGGCTTCAAAATCTGATTGGAATGTACAGGCAGAGATGGAAAGAGAGAACGTTCCAAGTGAGAGAATCAACAAAGATGTGGTCCATGAACCTCAAACATGTGAAACATCTTTTTAACTACCCTGTGTCTCAACTTCCCCATCATTAAATTAAAAAGTAGAAAGGAGCTTATAATTGGTATTGTGGCTACTAAGGAAGAGAAAATCCCTATTCTTAGAAAATATACCCTGAGCCTGGGAGGTCAAGGCTGCAGTGAGCCGTGATCATGCCACTGCACTCCAGCCTGGGCGAGAGAGTGAGACCCTGTCTCAAATTTTTTTAAAAAAAAGAAAGGAAAATATACACTGAAGCATATAGGGGAAAAGGACAAGCCAAAATTTATGTAACTTACCCTTAAATGGTTCAGGGTAAAAAAAAAAAAAAAAAGAGTATATAGGTATTCCTTGTACTATTTTCATTTTTGGAATTCATTGGAACTTGAGAATTATTGGGAATTATTTAAATTTTTAAAATTAAGGCTGGGTATAGTGGCTCACGCTTGTAATCTCAGCACTTTGGGAGGTCAAAGGGGGCACATCACGAGGTGAGGAGATGAGACCATCCTGGTTAACACAATGAAACCCCATCGGTGAGGAGATTGAGACCATCCTGGTTAACACAATGAAACCCCATCTCTACAAAAAATACAAAAAATAAAAAATTAGCCAGGCATGGTGGTGGGCGCCTGTAGTCCCAGCTACTCGGGAGGCTGAGGCAGGAGAATGGTGTGAACCTGGGAGGCGGAGGTTGCAGTGAGCTGAGATCACGCCACTGCACTCCAGCCTGGACAGCAGAGCAAGACTCTGTCTCAAAAAAATATAAAAAATAAGTGAGACTCTCAAAAAAAATGATGAGGATATTACGTTAAATGAAAAAAAGGTAAGATATAAAAGTATACATACTGTATAAATCCATTTATGTAACTATATAGACATAGGAAAAATGGAAGAAACTATAAGTATTAACAGTAGCATGATTAAGGGTAATGTTGTCTTTAACTTTTTCTATATTTTAAAGTTTTCCATACTGAGCATGTATTAATTTTCTAATAGAAATGAAATGAAAATAATTTTCTAATGTTTTCTAAAAACATTAAAAATTAGGTTTGGGGAGAAACCTAGGGTTATTTTAAAAGATCAATATAAAATCATATGTGTTTATTCTTTTAAAATCATATTCACATCATATTTAAATACAGTGGTTTTATGTTTTCCAAAATGGAGAAGAATATCTATCCTCTAGAGTTACTGGCCAGATTGAATGAAATAATCTTTGTAAAGTGCTCAGCCCAGTGCCTGCCCACAGTGAACGCTCAATAGATATGACTCTAGGATGGTCGGCTATTTCGATAATCGTCACCTCCCTGCTTCCTGTTCGCCAGCTTCTTTGATTGAGAACAGGTTTGATTGGGTATGGCCCATTCTCCCAGCTGGTGCTGGGCCCTGGGTCCTTGGTCCAGGAGGGTGGCTGACCTGCCTGGCCTCCCTACAGGTGGCGGCGGAGTACTTCAAGAACACCACGCTGCTGCTGGTGGGGGTCATCTGCGTGGCGGCTGCCGTGGAGAAGTGGAACCTGCATAAGCGCATCGCTCTGCGCATGGTCTTGATGGCGGGAGCCAAGCCGGGCATGTAAGTCTTATTTGGGATGCCAGGCTATAGTGCATCCTTCTAGCTCCCAGTGTGCCACCAGGGCAGTGGGCTCAGGTCACTGCGGATGTCCACTTCAGCCTGTTTTTTCACCAACAGGGACGGGCTGACATCAGAGCCATAGGACCCGTCCAGGGAGAGGGCCATGGAGTAGAAATTTGAGCCTGTGACCTTGCTATCATTATCCAAAGAACTTACCCATTGACCTAGGCCGCAAGGGCAGCAGCTTACAACATGTAGGGGCCCATTAGGTAAAACAGGATGGACCAATAGAAATTGTTTCCCAGCCTGCTTCCTGTGTATCAGGGAACAGGCTGGAGCGGAAGTGCCTGTCTTCTCCTTTGTCACTGAAAGAGATGTGAATGTTTCCTCCCATCCACCCTGAGTTTTTGTCATCAGTTCAGACCACAGACCCAGTTAGAGACACTGCATTTGACTGTGATACAGGACAGGGTCCCACCCTCGGGGAATGTGTTGCGGTGTCAAGGCTGAGTTTTGTGTTAGCTTCACTGATGCTCCATTTGGATTCCCCTGCCTGTACCTTCCCTTTTGGAATATCCTGCTCACCTCCTCCTAGTTTACAACTTACCTGCTATATTTTATGTAAGCTGCTCGGACTCCTATGGAAGTCAATGTGAATATAAATAAATAATATAGTATTGGTTCTCAACACGAGCCATTTAGATGACTATAGGTTATGCTTAAAAGCATGTTCCTGTCTCCCAGATTGTCAAACAGGTCTGCTAACTACAGCTTAATCCACCCCCTAGCTCAGTAATAATCTTGTCCCCACACTCAACCTCCCAGGCACACAGTAGCATTTCGTCACATCATATGGAGACTCTGTGGCTCTTTAAAATCTCTGTGTACTCTCTGCAAGAATTTTTTTTTTCTTCTTCAATTTTTTTTTTTTTTCTTGTTGAGACAGAAGCTCGCTCTGTCGCCCAGGCTGGAGTGCAGTAGCGCGATCTCGGCTCACTGCAAGCTCCGCCTCCCAGGTTCATGCCATTCTCCTGCCTTAGCCTCCCAAGTAACTGGGACTACAGGTGCCTGCCACCACACCCAGCTAATTTTTTTGTATTTTTTAGTAGAGACAGGGTTTCACCGTGTTAGCCAGGATGGTCTCGATCTCCTGACCTCGTGATCCACCGTCCTCGGCCTCCCAAAGTGCTGGGATTACAGGCATGAGCCACTGTGCCTGGGCAAGAATTTTTATCCTCTCGTATTTCCACTCCTCCCTATTTACATCAGTCAGCAAGTTGCCACCCCCCGAGGCAGTTACCTGTTTGGGTACAGAATCGGCGAAGTCATGTCTCTGTCAGCTGACGGAGTCCACGTGATAAACGCACTGTCCCCAAATTGTGCAAAGTCAGTAATTCCACCTAAAATAATAAACACAGTAGTCTTTATATTGGCTTATCTTATGGAAACTAGGACATGTCTGTACAGGCACATATTGCACAATGTTCTCAAAGCCAAAGAGAAATAATTGGAAGGTTATCCTTGTTAGTGTTTTTCTCCAAGTGTTGACGCTTTACAATGTCAGCTGGAAAAGTGTACACAAACAGTGACAGGGGACACTTCTGTGACTTTGGGGGCTATCCCTTCAGCATGTTGACAGGTAGTGGGCGGAACTGTGAGCTCCAAACATCCATCTCTATTGGGTCACTGATAACTATGGTGACTTGGCAGCAAAGCAAGGAGTACCGTAGCACTACAAAATTACTGACTGCGAGGGCAAACAAAGAATTCCCTTCCACACACAAACACACATCACCGCCAAGCTCCAGCCAATGTCTGCAGAGACAGAAAAGCAACGGTGAGTCTACACCCTGTGGCACTACTACCAGAGCTTCACTAAGGACTTTTTTCTGGCTAAGGCCGCTAGTCCATGAAGCGTAATTCATTCATTCAACAAGTATTGCTTTAATACTTATGCTGTGCCAAGCATGGGAATACAGAGCTGAATGGCACCCTGCAGGACAAGCACCTGCCTTTCCAGCCACATCTGTCTAGACCAGCCCCAGCAGGTTGGCAGCAGGCCCGCTGTGGGGCCGCAGGGATATGTGTTCTGTAGACACTCTGCCCCAACTCTCCCTGCCTTCCAGGCTGCTGCTCTGCTTCATGTGCTGTACCACGTTGCTGTCCATGTGGCTGTCCAACACCTCCACCACCGCCATGGTGATGCCCATCGTGGAGGCTGTGCTGCAGGAGCTGGTCAGTGCGGAGGACGAGCAGCTCGTGGCGGGCAACTCCAACACCGAAGAGGCCGAACCCATCAGTACAGTTTGCTGGAGTTCATCTCTCCTTTGCTCCTCCAACCTCCCCTGGGGTCCTCCTGCCTGGCTCCTCTGGGGAGACTGCCCAACTTGGTGCCCACCCCAGGACCCCCTCAGCCATGCCCCCACCTTCCCCTTCCTCTTCCCTCTCTCCTCTTTCCCATCCCAGCTCTTAGACTCTGAAGCTTCCCTGAACTCCCTGTTCTGGCTCTTCCTTCCTCCTTCACTTAGGGACTCTTTTCCCCCAAATGTTCAAGGGTACACACTGCTCTTTGCCCCCAAATGCTCAAGGATCACTACAAAACCCTGGGGTCAGTTTGCATCCATGAGCCCCACTCTACTCACAGAGCAAAGGGAAGGAGAAATGTCACCCACGCCACATGCCCCACCCCCGCCCTAAGCCCTTGAGCTACGCTCCAACCCACAGGGTCAGCCCCAGCCTCCACCTCTCACATACTGCTTTTCTTTGCTACTCGTAGGTCTGGACGTAAAGAACAGCCAATCTTCTCTGGAACTCGTCTTTGTCAATGAAGAGTGAGTATGACTGCCCTCTTCCCAGACAGAGCCTCTCAGAATCCATAAGGGAGGTTAGAAAAGATGGGACCTGGACCCACAGACAACTCTTTGAGATGTAAGGTCCAAGCTCACCACCTTGCCACCCCCCCACCTCCCCCATTTCCTCTCCACACCTAGGAGCCACCTGTCAGGACCTGGAGGGTCACTTCCTTAACCACAGCGATGCAGTGATGAGGAAGAAATAAAAAGGCCACACTGAATCTCCATGGATATATGAACTGTCCACACAGCCACCATGCAGAATCTCATCTAAATTCATGTCCCTTTTAGGAAAATAATAGGTTTAATTTGTTCATGGAAAACTATTCACATATCGATGTCATATCGATGAAAATCATGAAATATTTTCTAGATATTAGATAAGGTCTTAGTAGATTTGGTCTTGTTAGATACGGCAAAGAAAACTTAGGTGACAGGTAGGGGATGAGGGGACAGGAGGTGAGAGGGCCGTGTGATGATGGGAAGCCGAGCTGGAAAAGGAGAAACAGTCTCAGACATTCCTAGGAGGAAGCTCCATTAACAGCTGATTCCATTTGGAGATTCTGTTTCAAAATGTGACCCACAGGCATGTCACAATGAATAGTCCACATTTAAAAGCTGGATTTGTAATACAGCTCAGCTCTGTCATTTGCCCTTGTAAAAAAGGAGAACACACATTAGGTGAAATCAGCATTCGCAGTGGGACAGATGCGGAAGGGTGCCATCAGGAAATTGCTTTATTTGTCACCACCACTGTCTTCAATCATAGCATACTGGATTTCTTGATGACATCACCCTTGATGATATCTCAGGCAAATCCCGTAGCTCTCCTGGTTCCTTTCAGGTATTATAACAATCTTATGTTCAGACATTTGGGAGACTAGTCCAGATTCATATCAAAACTTCAACTTCTCATCCAAAGCTTCTCTCACACCCACCCACCCCTCACCCTAGGCCTGCAGAAGAAAGAAGGTGAAAGTAAGTGGGGGAGGGAGTTGAGCTTCTTTCTCCCTTCCTCCACCTCCCTCTTCTCCTCCTCCTCTAACCCCGCCCTCACTCTGCTGCTTCTGACCTTTCCGGGCTTACAACAGCAGCTCTAGGGTACAGGAAAGATAAAGGGGTGAGAAAGGTCTGGACGGGGACTATTGAGGTCTACAGTCGGTGCCCTCTCTGAGATTTCAGTCCCTGGCTCTTGCATCTGTGGGGCAACTGCCTTCAGGGGCTTTGAAGCATCCCCTTGTGGCGCCCTCTGCAGGGTCTTAGGCCTGATGGCAGGGCCTTGCTCTGGGATTAACCCTCACACCACCCTCCTGGGCCTGTGCTCTGGCGGTTCACCCCCACAGCCCCTGTGCTGGGGCTGCCTCTGCCTCTGGGCAGGCCTTTCCCAGATGACCCAGGAAAAGGCCATCCTCACTGTGGCCTTTTCTCCTCCCTGTGGCCTCTCTGGCATCACCCTGCTGGCTTCTTGCCTTTGCTCTTTTCCACACAAAAATGTGTCCTCCAAAAGAGAAGCCTGAGTTGTCCCTAGAACTCTAAGCATCTTTTGTGCTGGTGGGAACTGGGTCGTTTGCTGGGCATGCAGACAGCACTCTTGCGGCCACTGCCTCCCATGCTACCTGAGGGTCCTCGCCTGCCCTCCTCACCCAGTTTGGGAAGAAGGAAGGGGAAACATCACAGGACATTTTTCTCCCAGGCGAAGAACTCACTCCAAAGAACACTTCCCTCTGCACACCTGTCAGTTTCTTATCCTTCCCTGACAGAGCCTGGAGAGGGGCTGTGGCCGCAGGACCCACATCCCGCATGTGTGTGCCCAATACGCTCTCCGTCTTCACAGTGGCTGAGCTGGTGGCACCCACTGTCCTCGCAACTAAGACAAACTGGAAACATTCACTGATCACTCAGTGTGTCAGTTACACTGATGGCTAAGTTCTCATCTTCTTCTGTCCTCAAGGCAAAGGGACCAGCAGGGGTGGGAGAGACTCACCCCCTGAAGTGTACTTGCTGATCAGAAGTTCTTCCCCTCCCCCACACTCTCCCTCTCCCTCGACTTTCCCTGGGTAAAATCCAGGCCCTCCTTGCTTCTGTCACCTCAGATACGCATATCACAAGTTCCCCTTTCTAGGTAGTGGTCTTCCCAGAGTCAGCCAGTAAGAGCATGGTCAGGGGGCAAAGGCTCTCCAGAGACACAGACTCCTGGACTCCTACCTTCCTCCACCACTTAGCATCCCTGTGCTAAGTACTGGTGTAAATGGAGGTATGAATGCCAGTACCATAGATCTGTGATGAGGATTAACAATGTCTGGGGGTTAAAGCCCATATATATGTACTCTGTATCTAATGACCACTCCGCATCTGCTGTCAGGACTATCGTTAATATCAAAGGAAAGTGCTGCCCCTGCCCTCAGAAGGAAGCCGGCCCCGGCCCCACTAATCCTTACAGCATCTCAGAAGGCAAGGGAGAGATTAGTCTTCTTTGGAGGCTAGAAAACTGGAGTCCAGAGAGTTTAAGTCGCTTACACCAAATGCCTGATGCAGGGGGGCCTCCCCTCCCAGGAGTCGGCCTCACTGACGTAGCTCCTGTGTCCTCTGCTTGGTTCCAGCAGGTCCACCGCAGACCTCACCACTCTGGTGCACAATGAGGTATGACCTTGGGGTTTTTCTGTGCTTTGGAATCACTTGAAAATCCCTCAGCACTTCTTCATGGAAACCCAAGATTCAGAACCAGATTTTCAACAGCCACAGATCCACCTTAGAGTTCCTTTCACTGAGGATTCCACTGACAAAATGTTATTATTAAAAAGGACACATTGGCTGGGCATGGTAGCTCATGCCTATAATCCCAGCACTTTGGGAGGCCACAGCAGGAGGATCACTTGAGGCCAGGCGTTCAAGACCAGCCTGGCCAACATGGTGAAACCCCACTTCTACTAAAAATATAAAAATTAGTGGTGACGGGCACCTGTAATCCCAGCTACTTGGGAGGCTGAGGCAGGAGAATCACTTGAACCTGGGAGGCAGAGGTTGCAGTGAGCCCAGATCGTGACACTGTACTTCAGCCTGGGCAACACAGTGAGACCCCCATCTCAAAAAATAAAAATAAATAAAAATAAAAAGAACACATTTACAGGGGAAAGCAGAATTTACCTGCACACAGTTACTCGAACTTACTTCACTCCCCCAAGTCTGGTTATACATCTTTTCAGGAGAAGTGTAAAAGGCCAATAAAACATTGGACTTCAGCTGGGTACAAAGGTGTGCCCATGTAGTTCCAGCTACTGGGGAGGCTGAGGTGGGAGGATTGCTGTGGCCCAGGAGTTTGACCCCAGCCTGGACAACAGAGTGAGACCCTGTCTCTAAAACAAACAAAAAAACTGTGGAGTTGGTTGTGATTATTTTTCTTTTTTCTTTTTTTTTTTTTTTTCATCTTTTATATGAAGGGTTCTTCATTAGCTAATAAAGTCCCAGAAAGGCTGCCTCTCCTCTAAGGGCAGAGCCATGTTCTGCCTAGTTTCAACGCCTCTTCAAATGGAGAGCTTGACACCAGGCTGAGCGGGGTGCATGCTCCCCCTGGCTTCTGTCTGGTTCCCACAGTGCTGAGGCATGGGGTGGCCCTGGGATGATTAGGTGGTCCTTCTCGAGGCACCTGACTCACCACTTCCTCTTCCTAACAGTGAGATGGCCTTTGTCCCAACAGAACCTGAATGGTGTGCCTTCGAGCACCAACCCCATCAAAACTGCAAACCAACACCAGGGCAAGAAGCAACAGTCATCCCAGGTAATAGAACGGCCCCTTCTGGCCCTGTTTCCTACATGAAACGCTGTGAGCTGCTTCCCAAGGGCACTGGCCTTGAAGTCGTAAGGGAGTCAGGCTAGTGAGCTGTCACCAGGCATTCATTCCCCACATACATGTCTGGCCTGTGTGCACCACGGAGATGAGACATCAAGCTCACTTGACTGTAGCAAGACAGTCCACTGCCTGAGCCCCAGTGTCTTCAACTATAAAAGCTGGGGGTTGGTGTAGATCAGAGGTCCTCAAACTAGTCTTCAAAAATGCTTCAGGGACACTGCAAATATTTTATTTGAGTGTCCTAAGATTGTAAGGCAACTGCTTTTCTGAGCTAATAATGATCTTCCTGGCACGATTCCTCTGAAATAAAATGCAGAAGTCAAATGAATGAATGTTAAGGCTTCTATAAAATAGCAACTGTCACTTATGACCCTTGATTTCAAATGTCTGGGTTCATCAAAACAGTCTCACTTATTTAATGTCCATCATCATAAATAACTGCCATTTATTAAATGCTTATTATGTACTGATCATTGCACTCAGCATTTTTTTCTCTGGTCTTGGCTCAATGAGGTAGTGATTTTGAGCTCCATTTTTGCAAACAAGGTAAAGATGAAATCATAACCCAAGGCCAAGGAACTAGGTAGGGGAGCATTCTGATTCAAATCCAAGCCTCCTTGACCACATGGAATTAACCCATCCATATACTTCCAATTACAAAATTGGATGCATGCCAGCCAGGTGTGGTGGCTCAGCACTTTGGGAGGCCAAGGCAGGAGGATCCCTTGAGCTCAGGAATTCAAGACCAGCCTCAAACACAGCCAGACCTCATCTCTACTAAAAATAAAAGTAAAAACATTAGCTGGCATGGTGGTGCATGCCTGTAGTCCCAGCTACTCAGGAGGCTGAGGCAGGAGGATCACTTGAGCCCAGGAGGTCAGGGCTGCAGTGAACTATGATGGCACCACTGCACTCTAGCCTGGGCAACAGAGTGAGACCCTATCTCAAAAAAAAAAAAAAAAAAAGATGTATCCAATTGCTACACTTATACTATTCTGTGTAAAATTTCACTAGAAGAAAGGATTGTGGAAAACCACTGGACCAAGGAATCTTTGAGGTCTCTTCCAGCTCTGATAATCAATGGATCTTTTAGAAGTCTGGAAGGGTCCAGCCATACTTCGGCCCCACGAGGAAGACGGGGCAGTGGGAAAGGGCTTTGAGAGATATGGCAAGGTGGCACTTCCCCATTGGTTCTTTCATGACCTGACTTGCTGACAATTGCACCAGGACTTTCCTAGTCTCATGAAGAATCAATGAAGGTGGCCAGGTGTGAAGGGAACAGAAGGAACTTGCTTCTTCAGGCAACACTTGAGACCAGAGTTCAGCAACCTCTCTGAGCCTGAAAGGCCATCATCTGGACCAAGCAGGGCCAGAGAGGACCACAACTAAGCTGAAGTTTATCTGCAAGGGGGAAGAAAAAAGTAGAGAGGAAAAGTCAGGCAAGGAGAAAAGAGTGAGGAAGGGAGGGAGGAAAGAATCACACTTCAACCCTCTTCCCTATGAAGACTAGGGTTTTTATATAATCCAGGTGTATTTTTTAGTCATCTCTCCATCAGGGCTTGATGGACTTGAATGACCAGACTTGAGAGATATTCAGAGGTAGCTTGATGGGTCTTGGTAGGATTAGAAAGGGCCCGAGGGGAAGGCCAAATCCTGTCATTCTAACTCTACAGGAATAACATCTGTTTGTTGTTCAAATACAATGTGGAGCGACACCAGTTTTACTGGAGTTCAAATAAAAAGCCATGCTGTCAATAATAACATTAATCACAAAAATAATAATAGCCTATCATTCATTAAATGCCAGGAAGTGTTTTAAGTGCTTTACATATATTACTTCATTTACTCTTCACAACAATTCAGCAGAGAAAATATGGTTTCCACCATTGTACAGAGAAGAAACTGTAGCTCTGATGCATGCCCAAGTTGATAAATGGTAGAAACTGTGATTTGTCTGACACCCAAGCTCAAACCCTTTCCGCTGTACCATGGTGCCGCCTGCCTCTCATGCTTCCGCCAGAGAGCCCAAGCTGGGATGGAGAGATTCGCTGATTTTCCTTTGCTAGGAAAAGCCACAAGTCCTGACCCCCAGCCCCAGGAAGCAGAAGCTGAACAGAAAGTACAGGTCCCACCATGACCAGATGATCTGCAAGTGCCTCTCCCTGAGCATATCCTACTCTGCTACCATTGGCGGCCTGACCACCATTATCGGCACCTCCACCAGCCTTATCTTCCTGGAACACTTCAACAAGTAAGTGATTCACTTGGTCAACAAATATTTACTAACCACCACTGTGTGTCAGGAACTGGACTAGGTGCTAGAGATATGGTAGAAAATGAGAATGGAAGAGTTTCTGTAGAAAGAGGGAAAAACAGGCTGAGTACAGTGGCTCATATCTGTAATCCTAGCACTTTGGGAGGCTGAGGCGGGGGAATCACGAGGTCAGGATCTCTAGACCAGCCTGACCAACATGGTGAAACTCCGTCTCTACTAAAAATACAAAAATGATCTAGGTGTGGTGGCACACAACTGTAATCCCAGCTACTCAGGAGGCTGAGGTAGGAGAATCACTTGACCCCAAAGGTTGTAGTGAGCCAAGATCGTGCCGCTGCACTCCAGCCTGGGCAACAGAGCAAGACTCCATCTCAAAAAAAAAAAAAAAAAAAAAAAGTCCCAGTGCAGTGGCTCACACCTGTAATCCCAGCATTCTGGGAGGTCAAGATGGGTGGATCACTTGAGGTCAGGAGTTGAGACCAGCCTGGCCAACATGGTGAAACCCCATCTCTACTAAAAATACAGAAGTTAACCAGGCATGGTGGCAGGTGCCTGTAATCCCAGCTACTTAGGAGGCTGAGGCAGGAGAATCACTTGAGCCCAGAAGACAGAGGTTGCAGTGAGCTGAGATCGCACCACTGCACTCCAGCCTGGGTGACAGAGCGAGACTCCATCTCAAAAAATAAATAGATAGATAAATAAAAATTTTAAAGAGGAAAAAAAGGGGAAAATCAAGTCATTATAGCTAAGTGAGACTAAGTAAGTCTAAGACTGTGCAGGGAGAGCCCTGCTCAGGGAGCTCGCCCATCTGCAGGGAGGAAATGCCTCCCTGAAGAGGCGACCATGTGGAAACCTGAAGGACGGGAGTAAACTAGATGAAGGGAGATTATCCAGACAAAGAAAACAGTGCATAGGAAGGCTCCGAGGCAGGACAGCAGAGCACATAAAAGAAAACGACACAGGGTAAGAGGAGGCCAGGGAGCTGGACGGGCAGATCTCCAGGGCTTGGCAAGACCCACTGAGGAACTTGGACCACATCTGAAAGGCTTTGAGATGCTTTTAAAGAATTTTAAGCAGTTAGTGAGGTGGTCAGATTTATAGTTTTGAAAACTCATTCTGGATGAAAAAGACAAAAAAAAAAAAAAAAAAAGGCGGGGGGAACAGATTGGAAAGGAGAAAGCAGACAGCAGGAAGGCAATTCAGGACACTGCTGTAAAGTTGTCCAGGGCAGCCGGTGGCTTGGCTGACAGCACAGTGGGGAGGAGGAACAGTCAGGTTTAAGGGAAACTCAGAGGTCACTTGCTGGGTCTCAAGAAGGTTAGACAGGGCCTGAGAGAGGGAAAGGCTGTGTCTGCCTCTCAGGCCCCTGCCCTCAGCAGGTGAAGGAATAGAGGGGAAAGAGGAGGAATGGGGTCTTGGAAAAAGTGGCATAGAGGCTGAGATGTCCAGGTGAAAACAGACCTGTGAATCTCAAGGGAAATGTTAATGTTTCGGCTGAAGGCATAGATTTCAAGTGAGCGGCCTGCAGGGCTGGGGCCATGGGCATGCCACCTGTACAGGTACACGGGCCACCATGCCCAGACAGACGTCACGCTTGGTTTAATGTTCTGCTGTCCCTGCCTGGATATTCATAATAACCTTTGGGTAAAGGGGCCACATATTCATTTTGCCTCCTGGTAAGGGAAGCTACAGGAGTGGAGGAAATTACCTAGAATATACAGAGTAAGGAGAACAGAGGACATAAATATTAAGCTCACATATTTAATGGACAGAAGGAAACAGTATCAGACAGCAGAGAAGAAAGGGAAATCTGGTGCCACTCTACCCAAGGGAGGAAAGTATTTCAAGAAAAAGGAAGTGCCTACAATATTTAATGTCAATGAATGATGATGCAAAGTAAGGATGAAAAGGTATCCATTAGATTTGGTGACATGGTGATGTAGTGGTGATGTAGGCAAGAGGACCTTGGTCAAGTGGTAGGAGAAGCCAGATTCTCCCAATTCTGGTGAGTTGAGGATTCTGGTGAGTGAGAAAATAGAGAACTGACTGTGAAGGGAAGGAGAGATGTGGGATGATAATAAAAGTAAAGTAGAGGACGGGCACTGTGGCTCATGCCCGTAATCCCAACATTTTGGGAGGCCAAGGCAGGCAGCTCACCTGAGGTCAGGAGTTCGAAACCAGCCTGGCCAACATGGCAAAACCCCATCTCCACTAAAAATACAGAAATCAGCTGGGCATGGTGGTGTGCTCCTGTAATCCCAGCTACCTGGGAGGCTGAGGCAGGAGAATCGCTTAAACCCAGAAGGCAGAAGTTGCAGTGAGCTGAGATCATACCACTGCACTCCAGCCTGAGCGACACAGCAAGACTCTGTCTCAAAAAATAATAATAATTAAAAAAAAAAAAAAAAAAAGGAAAGGAAAGCAGGGTCAAGAAGGAGTTTTCAAGATGGGAGACATTTAAATGCTGGTAGGGATGATCCAGATGAGAGGGAAGTTAAAGATCTGGGAGAAGGGATCACTGATAGAGGGATGTCTCACACCTAGAGGAGTTTTACACCCAGCCCCGAAAACAGAGACCCAAGGAAAACACAGTGTAGGTCATTTAGGCCTGAGCCTTGTCTAGGCAAAAGCCATGGCTCACAGCCTGGTCCATCCAGGCTCCACAGGAAACAACACTTGGGCTGGGGAGCCACAGCTCTGCCTGCGATGAATGAGCAGTTCGCCATACAAATTCCCTCTACCCTGAGACCAGTGGATGTTTAATAAAGATTTGGAGATTGCAAGTCCTGGTTCTCTTATGGGCACTGTAATATCTAAAAACTTCATTAAGCCCTAGAGCTTCAAATTCTCCAGAACTGTGTCCCCCAGTCAAAACTTACATTCCTTTGGTGATTTTAGAAACAAAGTATACCAAGCTGCTCCGTTTTCTGTTGTCTTGAAAACCAGATGAATAAACTTAGCAGAATCTTTAAGGGCAAATACGTCCTGAGTCATTCTCTTGAGTGCAAAGTAAATACACTTTAATAATATGAATTTTAGTTGTTTTGATTCCTTTTCTTAGCTAGTTTCATGATTCTTGTCTGGGCTCTCTCCAGTTGCAACTGTCAACTAAATGAGTCTGTAGACAATGTTTTACCATACTGTCATCATTATCTCCCCACTGAGCCCAGCTGTATGTTTTAGGGAGCATTTGGCAATACTACCCCAAAATACCATATGGAAACCCTCCCTTTTCTAATTGCTGACCTGCTTCTTTACCCTCCAGCCAGTATCCAGCCGCAGAGGTGGTGAACTTTGGCACCTGGTTCCTCTTCAGCTTCCCCATATCCCTCCTCATGCTGGTGGTCAGCTGGTTCTGGATGCACTGGCTGTTCCTAGGCTGCAAGTGAGTCCCAGGGCCCTTTCAGCAAAGCACTGAGGCCCCCCTGTTGATCCAAAGGCCATGGCATGGGCCCCGGATGGCTCTGTGCAAGGGGGACTGCTAGGTAACCACAGAGGATGCCCAAGGAGAATGCAGTGGTCTGGACTGAGAGTCAGGCGCTGTCTCTTCTAGACATTCTAAATATTTGTGAACTCTGTACTTCACTCTCAGCTCCACATGAAATGTTCTTAATTCCAACTAAATGGTTAGAGAGCCTGTCCAATTTATACAAAGTCTGACGTGAAGAGTATTTAATGTCGTTTTATTGCTCTCAAAGCATATAGAGTACTTCCAATTACTCCAAGAAATAAGAAATAAAAAATATGACTCCAAGTAGAATTTGCATTAGGTTTAACTTTATAGGCATGGGTGATTTATACTTAGTAGCCTGAATAAAATATGCTCATATGCCTCAAAATAACAAGTCAGTCTACTCCAAATTTGATCAGTTTCAAACACATAAGGGAAGATAATATAATGTTTTGCTATTAGTCCATATGCTCCCATTGGTCAAGAAATGTTCTCTGATTTTTCTTTTTACTCAGACTGTTGTCAAACCAATGATGTCTATATACTTCTTAACTCCAGTATTGCCAATATAAAACTAACACTGTGTGTTCCATATATGCAGATGTTTGTGTGTTTGTTTGGCTAGAGACAAAGCTTCTCTGAAGTAAAAATGTTAGTTATACATCTAAACACATAGTGGAGTAAAAGTTATAGTTTATATACCTAGACACATATACCACATGACACTAATTATTTTACTTACGTAAAAGACAAGTAGGTAGAAACGACCCCATGTGAATACACGTGCACAAGTCCTTGAGACATCACTTCACACCGATATACCACGGACAGACCCAGATGGATATCCCCAGTAGTCTAGGGCACAAGGTTGATGAGGGTCCGGATAATGTGGCAGATAAAAGCCGTATGAATAGGTGGGGGATAGAGGGATAGAGCATGTGAAAGAGGAGAAAAGTGACTGCAGCAGGCGAGTGGTTCAGTAAATACCTAATATTTGATCTCTGGGCCTCAGAAGTGTGTTTTCTTTAATCATTTGCTCATTCTCCCCTCTCAGTTTTAAAGAGACCTGCTCTCTGAGCAAGAAGAAGAAGACCAAAAGGGAACAGTTGTCAGAGAAGAGGATCCAAGAAGAATATGAAAAGCTGGGAGACATTAGGTAAAAATCAGCCATTCCTCTTCTCTCCTCCTCCAGCAGAAACACAGCAGGTAAAGTGAGCACAGGAGTAGCCTTGTTCTTGACAGCCCCTGACACTGGGAGAATTTTCCACAACTCTGAATCAGGCATTTAGAAGATGTTATTTAATGCCAAAGCCAAGCTGGCCCAGATTTCAGGTGGCCACCCTTTCCCTTTGCTCTATTTGGAGTCCAAGGTATAGCCATGGCATGGGGTGGAGTGCTGACCATGGGGCAGACAGAGGCAGAAGAAGGGAAAGACAGCACAGTCACCCTCTTGGAAAATGTGAATTCCTTCCAAAGCCAGGCCTCCTCTCATTGCTCAGACATGCCACCACAGTGGTCCAGTTATCACTCCCAGGGAGATGGGAGACGCTGTGCTATATTTAGGGCAAAAAGCAGTATCAAAGACAGACTTGGAGACAGAGGGCCCAAGAAATCTCTAACCAACCCTCAGCCACTTCTATCAGCTTCTCCACAGGGACCCAGCTTCCTATTTAGTGCTATTTCTCCTTTTATGGCAATTGGCACACACAACTTTGCATAAAACAATCCAGGTAGACACTGTCTTATTTAAAGCTTTAAGTTATAAAAGGAATACATGTTCATCGTAGAACATTTCAAAAATACAAGACAGTATAAGAAAAAAATTAAAATTGACTGAATTCTTAGCACCCTGTGTTAACAAATGTTGACACTTCTTTCCATGCTTTTTTGTGCAAAACTCTATGTATTTTTGGTAAAATTCAGTCCACACCGAAACCATTGTATACCTTGCCTTTCTCAACTCAACACTGTACTCAACTCAACAGTGTACAATATGTTCCATGTCCTTAACTCTGCTGTGGAAACAGGATTATCAGTAGATGCATCTCATTTTAACATAGAGTTGTATCAAAATGTATTCAGTGTATGAAATATCATTGGATATACAGGATGCTTCCATTTTTTAATAGGTAATAAATGTCTCAGTATGCACTTCTGGTTAGATGATGGGAATGACCAACTTTTTTTTTTTTTTTTGAGATGGAGCCTCGCTCTGTCGCCCAGGCTAGAGTGCAGTGGCACAATCTTAGCTCACTGCAACCTTCGCCTCTGGGGTTCAAGTGATTCTCCTGCCTCAGCCTCCCAAGTAACTGGGACTACAGGCACCCGCCACCATGCCCGGCTATTTTTTGTATTTTTAGTAGAGACGGGGTTTCACTGTGTTAGCCAGGATGGTCGCCATCTCCTGACCTCGTGATCTGCCCGCCTCCGCTTCCCAAAGTGCTGGGATTACAGGTGTGAGCCACCACACCCGGCCAGGGAATGACCAACTTTAAGGCTTCTGATGTATATCATCAAATGGCCTCAAAAAGGTTGTAGCAATTCCTCTTCCCACCAGCAAGCACAGTGTTTGGGGGTGCCTATTTCACTGCACTCTCCTTGTAGGCTGTATTTGAAATTATTTTATAAATGTACAGTGCTGTGTTCTCTTGCCCTTTCCACAGAAGTTTCTCCAGGGAACATGGTTAATGTCATGTTTTCTGGGGCCACTCAGTCTTCTCCTCATCTCACTGTCAGCCATTCATAGTGGTCAGGCAGTGAGTGTGTTTTATGTCTAGGGTATTGAAACTCTAAATACAGAAGCTTCCAGAAGCAAAGTGAAAAAGCTAGGAGAAATTACTCAGTTCCTGAGTGAGTCTTTCTGTTTTATTTTATAGCTACCCTGAAATGGTGACTGGATTTTTCTTCATCCTGATGACCGTACTGTGGTTTACCCGGGAGCCCGGCTTTGTCCCTGGCTGGGATTCTTTCTTTGAAAAGTAAGTGATATAATTTCCTCCTTAAGAACAACTCCCTCACCCCAATTCTTCAGGCAAGAACTACTGGCATCCTTCATAGACTCTCAGGGGAAGATATGAAGCCAGGAAGATTTCATTCCCTGGGGAATCCACTCTTTTTAGGGAGGCTGCAGTGTGAAATCAGGAAGGAAAAACACCCTTTGGAGTCCCGGTCTGGGGCTGGGATCCAGTGCTGCAAGTAGTCTCATTACATAAGCTCTTGGAAGCTTGGTTACCTCATAGGTGGTTATGAGAGTTAAAGGAGAAAACATCTATAAAGTACCAACTGTAAAGAAAAGAGACCAACTTCTCACTTGAGAAGGGAGGCACATGGAGGTGTGGCCTTCATAGGAAAGAGGTCTCATCCTCTTCTATTCTCCTTTATCTAACCATCTTCACTCCTGATCACTCCTTCTAGGACTTGCCCCAATTAACGGGCTCACAAATTCACACCAAGACATCTACTCTAGCCAGGCCCTGCCTCCAGACATTCACCATTGCCCATTAAATCCACTGTGGATAGCATGGCAGCAACTGGCAAGAACTAAGGTTAATTTCACCTCTAGACTAAGTCCTAAAAAGAGGCACTGTGTTTGCACAGACTGCCCCGAGACATCATGTTACTCCTGAAAATTCCTGACCCTTCTCCTCAGCTATGCTTGTCTCTTTACTAGGAAAGGCTACCGCACTGATGCCACAGTCTCTGTCTTCCTTGGCTTCCTCCTCTTCCTTATTCCAGCGAAGAAGCCCTGCTTTGGGAAAAAGAATGATGGTGAGAGAAGAATCAAGGGAAGAAACTGGGGGTGGCTCTAGTTGAAGAATCCCCAAATCAGACTAATACTCCCAAAGAGATTTACCAAGGTCCTTCAGATTCCCACCCCCCGAAATAGCAGTATCCCAAATCATCCACTTCACCAATTAGGTTCCTATCTCCACAAATCACGCCTATCAGGGTTTATCTGGCTTTACATCTCTCTCTAATCCAGGAGAGAATCGGGAGCACTCACTGGGGACCGAACCCATCATCACTTGGAAGGACTTCCAGAAGACCATGCCCTGGGAGATTGTCATTCTGGTGGGGGGAGGCTATGCTCTGGCTTCTGGTAGCAAGGTAATTCTTGAATTCTGATCTTTTTTTTTTTTTTTTTTTTTTTTGAGACAGTCTTGCTCTGTCGCCCAGGCTGGAGCGCAGTGGCATGATCTCAGCTCACTGCAACCTCTGCCTTCTGGGTTCAAGTGATTCTCCTGCCTCAGCCTCCCAAGTAGCTAGGACTACAGGTGTGCGCCATGATGCCGGCTAATTTTTGTATTTTTAGTAGAGACAGGGTTTCACCATGTTGGCCAGACCGGTCTCGAATTCCTGACCTCAAGTGATCTACCTGCCTCAGCCTCCCAAAGTGCTGGGATTACAGGCGTGAGCTACTGTGCCTGGCTTGATTTTGTTCTTATGGGTGAAATACTTTTCCAGCATCTTTACCTAATGAATCATTATGGGCATGGGAGGAAAGACTCAATGGAGCTGAGAAGTAGATGTTCACCGAGTCCCTGGGAAGGGAAGCAATAGAGCAGCATGGATGTCCCCTCCTGCCCTAAGCTTCTCAGTTAGCACTACTGGAAACAGAGGAACAGATCGGCTGTGCCACACAATCATGATACATGGGCAACGATACTTCATCTATGGGGCCCATGCTGCTATAAGCAAAAGGTTTATTGGAGTTTGTAGCCATCTCCTTCTGGGATTTGACAGTGGCAACAGAAGATGGTAACAGGAGATGGACATAGGTAGTAGGAGTGGTAATAGGAGAACTCTGTAAGGGACCAGAGATATTTCAAGTGACACATGGTGAACTATCTGTCCACAATACATAGACTGAACCCCTTTGGAAAATCTAGGCTAAAGCTGATGTAAATGCTTCTTGATTTTCTAATTGGGAGGAGTTTGGATGAGATCTTTTAAGTGGGGTGGGGATGTGAGGGGATGGTTGAATTTCCTAAAGTGTTAGCCCTCCCTAAAATAGAAAAGAGTCCTAAGAATGAATTAGGTTAAGGTTCAGACTATTTCTCCCTCCAGCTTGTCTACATGCATTATCCCATGCTAAACTTGGTTCCCTTTTTTTTTTTTTTTTTTTTTTTTTTTTGAGACAGAGTCTTGCTCTGTCACCTAGGCTGGAGTGCAGTGGCGCCATCTCGGCTCACTGCAACCCCTGCCTCCCAGGTTCAAGCAATTCTCATGCCTCAGCCTCCGAAGTAGCTGGGATCACAAGCACACGCCACCACACCCAGCTTAATTTTTGTACTTTAGTAGAGATGGAGTTTCACCATGTTGGTGAGGCTGGTCTCGAACTCCTGGCCTCAAGTGATCCGCCCACCTTGGCCTCCCAAAGTACTGGGATTACAGGCATGAGCCACTGCGCCCGGCTTGGTTCACTTTTGATGGCCTAAAATACTATCTGCATTATTAATAAGAAGGTCACAGAATATTACACTAAGGAGAACCTTAGAAAGCATGAGTCCTATCTCCTGCCCATGGTGAGATTTCCCTCCATGGCACCTCTGGCTTGGACACTTCCAGTGACAAGGTACTCCCTGTGCAGGGAACAAAGAATAGTTGTTCCTTATTTTCAGCTCAGGTCTTCTGCATGTTGTCTGTCCACTGTTGGCTCTACCTCTGTTCTCTGGGACCCTCTCCTAGCTAATAATTATTAACATGAAAAAATCAAGAAGTAGTGACCCATACCATCTGGGTCTCTCTCCTCAGGACTCACTACACGTGGCCTTATTCAAACATGGTCCACGGGGTGGCCAGTCTACTGCCAAGCAGAGTAGTGATATTACCCAAGCCCCATTTCTCAGCTCTGATTCAAGCAGCACCCTGCATTTTTATGGAAGCTTTTATAAAGCATCCTTGGCACTCATGTCAACAATTATATTACAACTGCAGTCAATTAGAACGCTTCATTCCTTTAACTGTTCATCATTACTAGACTTTCAACCCATCCTATATATATGCTATCAATATTTCTCATTCCAAGTTCGGAATATTTATATTTATCTTTATTTAATTTCAGTTGTTAGTTTTGGCCTTTGACAAGATTGGCCTGGCAATGTTTTACTTTTTTTTAACCAAAATTGGGCTGGGCACTGTGCCTCACGTCTATAATCCCAGCACTTTGGGAGGTCATGGCGGGAGGATTGCTTGAGTCCAGGAGTTTGAGACTAGCCTGGGCAACACAGTAAGATCCTATCTCTACAAAAACAAAAATTAGCCCAGTGTGGTGGTGTGCACCTGTAGTTCCAGCTACTCAGGAGTTTGAGGTGAGAGGATCACTTGAGCCCAGGAGTCCAAAGCTGCGGTGACCCAAGATCCCACCACTGGACTCCAGCCTGGGAGAGAGAGGGAGACCCTATCCCCTGCCACCAAAAAAAAAAAAAAAAAATTGTGCACATATTGGAGATAGTACAGTTATTTCTGTAAAGCCTATGTCTCTACTAATTTTAGTAATAATTTGGGTAGCATATGTCATTCCTACTGAGTTTGAAATAATTTCAGTTTTGACATTAGTGAAGAAAATCCACTGTAAAATGTTTTCATAACAAGAGTTTAAAAAATTGAGACTTCCTTTGATTGTGTTTTTTTCTAACTTTGAAGTCTAATTTATTTCAAATTATAGTATAAAATCGTTCTGCTGGAAAAATGATTGCCACTAAATGATTTCACTTCACTAGGCCGGGCATGGTGGCTCACACCTGTAATCCCAGCACTTAAAGAGGCTGAGGCAGGAGGATCACTTGAGCCCAGGAGTTTGAGGCCAGCCTGGCCAACATGGTGAAATGCTGTCTCTACTAAAAATACAAAAATTAGCTGGGCATGGTGGTGGACACTTGTAACCCCAGCTACTTGGGAGGCTGAGGCAGGAGAATCGTTTGAACCCGGGAGGCAGAGGTTACGGTGAGCTGAGATTGCACCACTGCACTCCCGCCTGGATGACAGAGTGAGACTTCCTCTCAAAAAAAAAAAAAATTTAGCCAGGGATGGTGGTGCACGCCTGTAATCCCAGCTGCCTGAGAGGCTGAGGCACGAGAATCGTTTGAACCTGGGAGGCGGAGGTTGCAGTGAGCTGAGATGCTGCCACTGCACTCCAGCTTGGGCGACAGCACGCAACTCTGTCTCAAAAAGAAAAAAAAAATTATTCCACTTTACCTACCAGTACTATTTGGATAACATGTTAAGAAAAACTCGATTTCTTTATATAATGTACCATTTCCACTCAACTAACTGCTCTTCCTCCCCTGCCTCTGTCCAATGAGTGAGGTTTAATGTGTTATCAGAGGGAACAATTAAAGAGTTCCTGGAGGCCTTGGGGCTCTGAAACAAGCATTAATTGATGCAGTCTGCACAGATTGGGTTTGTAAGCTCTCAGTCAGTTGAGAGGAAGAAAAGGAAGAAAAGTTCTACAAGGTGAAGTGGCTACAACAGAGAGAATTCTGAAGGCCTTTGGTTGTCAGTTGTCTATGAGCTCGCCAGGAGGTAGCCAGGGTACTATAGAGATGAAATGAGCTTTTGATGAATTTGGAAGAGAGGAGAAAAAGTAACATGCTGACAGTGTAGGGAAGGTCTTTAATAGTAAAACATGTGTAGCAGGACTTAAGAGCTTGAGGAATCATAAATGTCTCACCTTGCTTTCTGCCCCTGCTCTCCATATCATCATTATACTTGCAGTTTCTACGGTACCATGGGAAAAGGCAGAGCCTGTCAACATAGAAGAGACAGAGGAAGGGAGGCAGGATGCATATGGCAACCTGGAATTTTTAATACAATACTCAGTGATACCTTTCATTTTGTAGGAGACGGAAATAGCCCTCCCTATTTGCAGGTGAACATCTTGCAACCAGATGAATCATTACAAGTGGAAATATTTATTTATTTATTTATTTATTTATTTATTTATTTATTTTTATTTTTTTTTGAGACAGACTCTCACTCTGTCACCCAGGCTAGAGTGCAATGGCACAATCTCGGCTCACTGAAACCTCTGCCTCCCGGGTTCAAGCAAGCCTCCTGAGTAGCTGGGATTACAGGCACGTGCCACCACGCCTGGCTGATTTTTGTATTTTTAGTAGAGACAGTGTTTCACCATGTTTGCCAGGCTAGTCTCAAACTCCTGACCTCAAGTGATCCATCTTCCTCAGCCTCCCAAGGTGCTGGGATTATAGGTGTGAGCTACCTCACCCAGGCAGAATGTTCATTTATTTAAGTGGATGTGTGTAACTGTTGCTAGTGGAATAAATTTAGGATGGTCAATTGATGCCTTCATATCTGTGTCTTCAAAAAGCACTGGCAGGCCAGGTGAGGTGGCTCATGCCTATAATCCCAGCACTTTGGGAGACCAATGTGGGAGAATTGCTTGAGCTCAGGAGTTCGAGACAGGCCTGAGCAACATGGAAAGACTCTGTCTCTACAAATAAAAAGAGCAGAGCGTGATGGCATGTGCCTGTGGTCCCAGCTACTTGGAAGGCTGAGGTGGGAGGATTGCTTGAACCCGGGAGGTTGAGACTGCAGTGAGCTGTGAGCATGCTGCTGCACTCATCCTGGACCCTGGGCCATAGAACAAGACTCTCATCTTAATTTAAAAAAAAAAAAAAAAATCCTGATAGTAGAACTAATGTCAGCCACGATGGGATTTGAACCTAAAACAGGTTGGGGCTAAATGACCAACCAGCCTCCATGGCACTTAGGAGGCACCTTCTCCACTAAATGGAAATATACTTTTATCCCTCTCTACTTTATTACTCCTGTAAAACCTCCAGTGCTCAGCCCTGCCTGTTCGTCTCCCTAAAAAGACAGGAAAGGCTACTATCTACAGATGTTGATACATTTTTCCCGTTTTTAGGTAACAAAATAAACTGATTTCAAAAGCTGAATAAAGGGCTATACTTGGCCCTCTGTGAAGGGCATTGTCGAATCAATGCACAGGGTAAGGATGTCAGAGGCTAGAGAAAGGGTAATGAGATTGAAGTTGAGGAGCAAAAATCTCCAACCTCTGACAAGTTGTCATGGCCAAGTCCTAAGAAGGATCGTGGCAATTAGGGTGGGTGGCTCTCCATGCTCCATGATGAAACCAAAAGACCAAATGTTGTACAATCATAAAAACCAATTTTCTGAGCTACAAAAATGATCGAATCATAAAAATCATGAACACCTCTGGCTCCATTCAGACTAAAGATCAGAGGATCCCTGGTGGTCCAGCCTTCCAACATCCCTGACCTTCTGAATTCTAAGAACTCTAGCTGGGATGTGTTTCTCCTCCTTTCTTCTTACTGTAACACCTCTTCCTACAGAGCTCTGGCCTCTCTACATGGATAGGGAACCAGATGTTGTCCCTGAGCAGCCTCCCGCCATGGGCTGTCACCCTGCTGGCATGCATCCTTGTGTCCATTGTCACTGAGTTTGTGAGCAACCCAGCAACCATCACCATTTTCCTGCCCATCCTGTGCAGCCTGGTGAGTAGCGTGGGGCTCCCAGATGTCCAAACAGGCTGTCCCAGGGGCCTGGAGTGGCAGGCCTAGCTCAGGGCAGCTTCTGTGACTGTGCCCTCTCCTCTGGTTACTGCCCACAGCCTTCACTGATTGGTGTTCAATTCCTATTTTGAAAAATGAAGTTTTTCAAATAGCAACTAGCAAATAAAAGGATACACTAATAAACCACAGCAAGAGTTCTAGAAACCCTTGTCCAAAAGAGTAGGATTAGTTTAGGGGCAGCCCTGAGTAGAAACCAAAGAACATACAAAATAATCTTCAAACCCTATCATTTCAATTCCCCACAATCATCATCAACCTTTCTCTCCTGAGATAAAACCTGAGTAGGGCCAAAGAGGTAGCCACAGAAAATGGAGGTAAAACACACACAGCTGCAAAGACTGAGATCACAACTCAGACAATCATCATAGCCTCCACTGAGATTCACTGTCCTCTGGGAAGTTCTGAGGATTGGGAGCAAGGTCAGCTTTGCTCCACAGCCTCAGACCAATTTGTTGTGAATGGAATGGGTGGGGGGAGCAACGGCCAGATCTTAGCCTGGCCAAGCAGCCTGAAAGGTGATGCATCTGACCCAATGCTTCATCTGTCCCATTCTGGGAGGCAGAATCCAGGAGATGAAGGCCCCTCCCCACCCCAGCAACATAGTCTCCTACTGCTCTTTCTAACCCCAGCCCCACACTCTCTGCTCATTGCTCAGATGACCCCAACTTCTCCCTTCCGTCATCTTGCTTGTGTGAGCAAGACAGTGCAGTTAAAACTTGGCAACATTGAGAGCAGGACCATGGATTCAAATCCCATATAAAACAATTATCTTCCCTAGGGAAAAAAAAAACCACTTTAGTTCTGTACCCTAAGACTGAGGGATCCCCACTTCAATCAAAGCAACTTATTCATGAGATTTGGGTTTAAGGAAAGGAAATCTTAGCTAAAGAATAAAGTTTAGGAACCACTTCCTTAGAATAACACCAAAAAAATCAAACATCCCTTCTAGGGAGTAACTCAAAGCCATATTTCCATGTGGAGCAAGTGAGCAGCATCAGCCTAGTCAGGTTGCCAAGGGCACTGCATGCCCCCGAGGGCAGGGACCTAACTACCCCTCCACATAGTGTCCTGCTAAGGTTAGCCAGCACCAAGTCATCATTAAAGCATGCTTGTTACGTTAAGCACAGGAAATGCAAGCCTAATCTCGTGAAATGTTTCTGTGAATTCTCTCTTCTAGTCTGAAACGCTGCACATTAACCCCCTCTACACCCTGATCCCAGTCACCATGTGCATCTCCTTTGCAGTGATGCTGCCTGTGGGCAATCCCCCTAATGCCATTGTCTTCAGCTATGGGCACTGCCAGATCAAAGATATGGTGAGTTGGGGTGCCTCTCCCTGCCAGGCCCAGCTGCCATGAGGACAGGGATGACCAGCTCTGCAGCCTTCTTTCAAAGCTTATTTTGTAGCAGTGTCCCTGGCCTGTCAACATTAACCCAGTGTGGTAGCAAGAACAGCACTTATAAAAAGGTTTTCGGTTGGTCTATAAGCACCAAGGATAGCAAGAATGTGTTCTCCCCAGCCCTTCCCTGGAAAGAAGTGGGTACCTAGGTAGAGAAAGCTGGAACACACAGGCTGTTGCCCAGTTCCAGAAGGCATGAGCCTGCGCAAAGTTTTGCCTTCGTTTCTTCATTAGGCCAGTGGAGACATTCATTGAGAAAGCTACTGGTTTCTTCACAGAAGATGAGAATGAGAAAGTGTATGAACATAGGGTGAAAGGTATTTTGAGAAAACAGGATTCTTCTGCTCAACTCACCCCCCAGGCAAGAAACCCCTGAAGCAACAATGGAAAATGAAGCATCCACCATTCATTTTCATTTTCAGCTGGGCTCACAAACGATGGCTTTGAGATATTTTGCTGCTGACTTTAGTGTTGGGTCTATCTACCTTCTACTCCTCTACCTATACACTATACTATGTGTACTATGCTGCTATACTTAATATCCAGGGCTGAGGGGGTAGAGGAGAGGATGGAAAACACTGATACAAATTACTGATGGTCTTACAATTTTTTTTTTCATGGGAGCCAAACTTGTTCTCGCAGCCCTGTAAAGCAATAGAGGAAAGAAAGAAGTTTCAGGCTGGTGGCAGATATTCAGGTCCTTTTTTTTTCCCTTTTTTTTTTTTTTTTTTTTTTGAGACAGAATCTCTCTCTGTCACCCAGGCTGGAGTGCAGTGGCGCAATGTCAGCTCACTGCAACCTCTGCCTCCTGGGTTCAAGTGATTCTCATGCCTCAGCCTCCAGAGTAACTTGGACTACAGGTGTGCGCCACCACGCCCAGCTAAGTTTTGTATTTTTAGTAGAGATGGGGTTTCACCATGTTGGTCAGGCGGTCTTGAACTCCTGGCTTCAGGTGATCTGCCTGCCTTGGCCTCCCAAAGTGCTGGGATTACAGGTGTGAGCCACTGCACCCAGCCTATTCAGGTCCTTTTGACTATTCAAACTGCTCATCTAAGTCATCCGTGATACTTCCTGAAATGGGGTGTCCCAGCCATCCCGCTCCCCTCCCATCTTACTGAGTGACCCTCAGTCTGCTCACACTGAGCTCTACCCCAGCTCTCCTGTCTCCCGCTTCTTCTGCTGTGTGTCCCCACCACTGACCTCTGGCTTTCTACACTGGAATCAAATGATCAGAGGCAGTAATTTTCAAAGGTACCAGGTGACAAGAAGTGAGCCAGTCTTGGGTTCTATTCCCAGCTTGGGCACGACCTTGACTTCAGTTTCCTCATCTGCTAAATGACGAGGTTCCAGCTGGATGCTCCATGGGGTCCCTTTCAACGCTAACACTCCTTAATTTAGCCCTGCTAGAACCTGCCCTTTCACCTGTGGGGAAACATGGGCTGTCCTTCATGCCAAAATGCCCAGGGGGCCCCCACCAGACAGCAGGAGAGAGAGGACATGTCTAGCCATTTGCTTGAAACAATTTCCCAGTATCCATTTTCCCCTTGCAATTTTCCCAACTTAATGCCAGCTAGTGACTTGTTTTGGCTACACGCTCTATGCCTGGTTACTCATTGGGAGGGTGCCAGCTATCCTTACAGGACACATTTTTCCACCTGGCTCTGCCAGCCCATCATCCCTCACCTCCCCCACTTCAGCCGGTGAGTGTCAGTGTCAAGGCAGAAGTGAAAAGGGTCAGTCACTGAGGTGTAATTCCCTCAGAGGAGAGACGCAAAGGCCCCACTCCAGCTAGCACACCTGTGTCTCCTTCCTGAGGAAGAGCTGAGCAGAGGCAGCTGAACTGTTTCCCCAGGTGAACTCAAGGTACACTATTTCCACAAGCTGTTCCTTAAGAAAAGGTAACAGTAGCAAAGGCTTCATGCAATATAGCCCCTCCTACAAGTTCCCTGTATTAGCGCATAGGGGCTGAGAAGTTCCTGCTTTACAGAGATCTGGCTAGTTTTGTTTAGCACATTTCCCTAAGAGTGAGCTGCAGAAATACCTCTTCACGTTCCATAGAGTGGGTGTTCCAAGTAACTAACATACCTTCTAGGCTTCCACTTGAAACCTAGAAAGAGTGCTGTAAGCATGAAGTGGACATGACTCTAATTGTCCCCTTCCCGCCCTACCACAGTCCTGTGCACCCTACAAGGCAATGCTAGAGCACCCCGGACAGCACTGGGAACTAATCTGGGCCACAAGGCATAAGCTGCAGGAGCAGAAGGGGGACTTGGGGATCTGTGCTGCTGCTGGTCAGAGTGACTAGGGTGTGCTGGTTTGTGTCCTGTAGGTGAAAGCTGGCCTGGGAGTCAACGTTATTGGATTGGTGATAGTAATGGTAGCCATCAACACCTGGGGAGTTAGCCTCTTCCACCTGGACACTTACCCAGTATGGGCGAGGGTCAGCAACATCACTGATCAAGCTTAATGCAAGTACACAAACTGGCTCAACCACAGGAGCTGCCAGTACCCAGCAGAATCTGGACCACAGGCCAAGAAAACCACTAGGACCACCAGGAGCACACAACCCCAGACCCACGCCGGAGGGCATCCCTCCAACAGAAGATTCCACCACCTCAAGTGAACTGCAGGAATCCTCCAACAACCACAAACACATGCTTAGCTGTTAGTGTCTTCTTCTCGCCTTCAGCACCACAGCTCAAGAAAACCTAAAGTTTCAATACAAGCCATAGGCTCACAGAAAAAGAAAATAAAAATTAAGTTAAAAAAAGAAGACAAAACCTAAAATTGTATCTAGTGTTTGTAATCCATTCATTCTGAAGACAGGAAAAGAAAGCCTGTCTTACTTGCCCTTCAGAGGCTAAGCCGCGCAAACTCACTAGGTTTTATGTTATTTTTAATACCTTCTTAGGAGTGGAAAGATACCCAAGCCATCCTACCGAGGCAGAGTGAAACCAGTGACATCTTTTTTGGGGGAAACCTCACCCAGAACTTGAAACCTAATTGTCAGCTCCTTTCTCTTGCTCTTTTTTTTTTTTTTTTTTTTTTGAGATGGAGTCTTGTTCTTTTGCCCAAGCTGGAGTGCAGTGACACGATCTCAGCTCACTACAACCTCCACCTCCCAGGTTCAAGCGATTCTCCTGTCTCAGCCTCCTGAGTAGCTGGGATTACAGGCACGTGCTACCATGCCCAGCTAGTTTTTTGTATTTTTAGTAGAGATGGGGTTTCACCATGTTGGCCAGGCTGGTCTCCAACTCCTGACCTCAGGTGATCCACCTGACTCAGCCTCCCAGAGTATTAGGATTACAGGCATGAGCCACCACGCCCGGCCATCAGCTCCTTTCTCTTAAGTGCTTCTATCCTAAGTTCCCTCCACAAGAAGGCGTTCTTAGTAGGTCTTCTTCATGGCAATCAGTACTCTTTCATCACTACTTTGATTCCCTGTTAAGCATCTCTCTTCAATGGCTCCCCTTTACCTTGGCACCAAATTCCCGTAAGGATATAGTGTTCCCTTTCAGAAAAAGGCTGGTGTTGTTCTATTAGTCAAAGGAAAGGGAAGTCGGCCGGGTGCAGTGGAGGCAGAGGTTGCAGTGAGCTGAGATCGCACCATTGCACTCCAGCCTGGGTGACAGAGCAAGGCTCCGTCTCAAAAAAAAAAAAAAGAAAGAGAAGTCAAGAAAGAAGATACATTGAGATTAACATCTCTCTCTCCACCTGTCACTAACCACAAATCTATTGCTTTGGTTAAGTTTTGGGAGGGAGGGAAAACTTTCCTACCAGTCTTATAAGGGACACCAAAACTATAATTAAGACCACAGCACTATTATTATATTACACTGGCTTGCTTCTGGATATAATAAGTAGTTTGTTCCTGAGAAAACAAAGTACTAAGTAGTAGCCAACGGTCCAAACACATCTGTCACTTCCTACACATCCCTACATGAGCCCCTTGAGGGAGAAGAGCTGTCTATGCCTCTTGAAATCCCCCAGCAACTTCTACAATGTAGTAAGCTGTAAGTGCTCAATAAACGTGTCCCATGAGAAAAAAGCTGTCTGGAAATCAAGGCCTCTTTCTCCTCCTGAAGATCATGCCATTTTCTCCATGATAGATATCCTTGCTACATGACTGGCTATAGCCCTCAATCCCTCTAGTTTGTTGGCATTACAGATTTTTTTATTTCTACCATCAGTTGCTTGCTAAATATGTCTTAGGGGAAAGGGAGTCCCCTACAATCACTGCACTGTTTTAAGTGATTTTAAGTTACTATTGATAGCACGTGCAGTTTTCCCATAATAATTTATCTATAAAATCACTCCCTTAATTGATCAAGCATCCGTGAGTTGTAAAGTTTATTTTGGAGCAAAAGAAACAACCTCACACATCTGCTCCAACCACAGAATGTGACTGACCAGGGTTAACAGGAACATTAGTGCTTCTGCCCTGTGAGTTAGACCAAAATTATTTGTCCAATGTAATAGTTAAGACCTCACAAGCCCAAATGAAATACCAATGTTAGGTAAGCTACAGCTGATTTGATCCAGCCAACATCTCTAAAGTCATTTGCTTTAAATTTTCAAAAGAGTCAGGGTGTTAATCTTCTTATCAGAAGAGCCGAACATCACATTTATGACCCATCACAGAATGCAGATCCTTTGCCCTTAAGTCAGACAGTAGGACAAAGGTGTAGATAATCAGTAAGATTCTGGGAGTATAAGTAAAAAGAGAAAGAAAAGTTGATTTAGAATTAAGTGGACTTAGAATTACTGGCCAGTATTCAACTATGTGAGAACCTGACTCACTCCTGAAGGGAAAGCTGTGCCAGCAACTGCTGCCAGGTGCTCCGAGTAATGAATGCATTCAACTAGCCAATTTAGAAAGAGCGTTTATTTCAGTCTGGTCTACTAACTGCTCTCTGTTCTTTCCCAGAACTGGAGATTCAAGCCAAGCAAGGTTGCCCATTCCAGTGACAGGAAATGGCAGATATGATTAATAACTCCTTGTCATCTAAATCACTCCACTGTTGGATAACTTCTAGCCCTCCTTAATAGTCTTGTGTCTCTTGCAAATATAATTTAATTTTACCTTCTAATATTTTGTGGATGATGAAACTGTGAGCCAAAGTCACTAAGTATAGTTGCATCTTATTGTTAAGTCAATTCTTTATCAAATTTGCTTAAAGTTGCCTTTAAAGTTCCATTAAGTCAGACATAAAGTACATGGTACACAATCTTTCACATTAATATTTACATATCACAAACACTCATGTACCATCTTTTAATAAATAAAAAGCAGCTAGTTTTCCTTCCAACATCAGAACAAATCTGTTTGTTCAGCTATACAATAAATGAGGTAGTTGGCTTCACATTTGGGGTCCGCGGTATTTGAAAAAGTCTCTAAACACTAGAATCACTCTCAGGACAGCAAGAAACTCAAAACCATGAGAACACAAAAGGAACCGAGACCACCTGAGTACACAGGTAGCTCAGTGGGGCTGTCCTCACTGAACGAACACTGAACACACCTGCATGCACTATTTACATGGCACCTTTTTTGGTCCCAGTCCTGTACAATTGTGTAAGATGATGCAACAGCACTGTACCTTTCATAAGATCCTCCCACTGAGGCTGTGATTCAGGCAGGCCCAGGACCCAGGGTTTGCAGTGTCCCACTCTGGGAATTTCCAGAAGGTCTCGCTGTTCTCAGTTCATTTTTCTTTCCCTGTGCCTTGCAAAACATGCCATATATTAGGTCTTCAATGCTTGACTAAATACACTGCAACCAGATTTGGGAAAGGTATAAACTGAACACTTGAAAATCTAAGTGTCACAAACTCCCTATTAAGACCAGGCAAGATCTCAAAATATTTTCCCTTCACCACCCTATTCCTTTCCATAAGGCAAAGCCCTAATAGTCAATAGGGAAAAAAAGAACTCATTCATCTGTAAGGAATGGAAATGCTACATGCAAAACCCAAGACTGGAAGTTTAAGAAAAGCCTCATTTGCTTCCAGTACAGTATATAACATTCCTTCAGGAGGAATAACTCAGAAAGGCATTAAAAATGTGAGAGACCTCAGCAGAAAAACAAACACCAGCATAGTATCTAGGGAGTGAACGGCTTAGTGGAAATGAAAACATTACACATGTGTACATATGCTCTATGAGGCAACATGTATAGACAACTAGAAAAACCACACAGCCTACTTTTCTCTATAGTCACACAAACTCATTGAGTTAGAAAAGAAGAAATAAAATTGCTTCTTTAAATCAGAATCAGGTAACTGCTTAAATACATAAAATATCAAATCAGAAGAAAGGTCTAAAGATATAATTTTGGTAACTTCAAAAAATTCAGCCTCTTTTGACAATTTTAAATAAGGTTTTTTTTTTCTTGCTTTGTTTTTGTTTTGTTTGGGAGGATTACAGTTTAGGGATAAGCTTTTCAAGTTAACTGTATTTATTAAGTTTCCAGCACCAATCCTGAAGTCTTGTATTTCACATGTCAGAGTGATCTGCACTAGTATTTTGAGCAACTCTCATTTTATGATCAGATGTGGCAGAAGTTTTCCTACCCATATTAGTAGGAGTTTTCAAACATTTTTTAAAGGAAAAAAAAAAAGGCATATCTTGTGGTGCTTCTTCCCACCGCTCCATTGATTTGTGTGGCAAGGGTTCCTACAAAATTCCCAGGGAAGGGGTAACTTTCAGTGTCACAAACCCCATTCACAGTAAGGATTTTCAACTACACCCTAAAACTATGATGGTTCTGGGTTCCTCCAACATATAGCTCAGTGAAGATCATCTTGCCTGAGAACTCTGAGGTCCTTTTCATTGCTGCCAAGAACATAAAACTAGGAGAGGGCATCTGAATGGTGAATGCGAAGTCAGCCTGCGCTGTGTAGCAGTATACATGATGAAGCTGAACTTAAGAACTGATCTGCTGGATGGATCCTACTGGTAGAAATGATCTCCTTGGCAAGGTTAAGTGTCACCCCGAAGGGAAGCCCTAAGTCCAAATGAGCCTTGTTCATAAGGTATAATACAAAGAGACCTAACTTCTAATAGCTAAGTGACCTCCCATCCCAAAGCAGCCACTCTGGGAGACCACATTCACCATAGCAATGCTATCATGGTTGGTAACAAGGAATCTCTCTAAAAAACAGCTTTCTAAGCTTCTAGCATTTTTAATACCCACAAGGTAAACCTTCATCCTTTGGGGCTCTAGTTCATTGCGCTAACAATTCAAGATCAAATCTTGTGAGCCAGATGGTATGATCCAGGTAGATACTATAAATTTTCATCAGTATCAAAAACAGTGACTACAGAATAATGACAAATTTTTTGTGTGGTTCATAAGCTGATTCCAAAAGTGACTGCAGAACTAGCCAAAAAGCAACAAGTTTGTACTAATAGCTACTATTTATTAGATAGTCTGCAAAGCACTGTGCAACATTACATACATTATCTCAATAATTTTTTTATGAAAACCCCATGAGGTGGATATTTACGTCCACATCTACAGATTATGCAAGAGTTTCTGAAAGAATAAACTACAAACCCCTCTGACACGCAATTTACCTATTAAATGAACCTAAAAGTTTAAAAAAGCTGGGCGCAGTGGCTCATGCCTATAATCCCAGCACTTTGGGAGGCCGAAGTGGGCAGATCAGTTGAGGCCAGGAGTTTGAGACCAGTTTGGCCAACATGGTGAAACCTTGTCGTTACTAAAAATACAAAAATTAGCCAGGTGTTGTGGCAGGCACCTGTAATCCCAGCTACTTGGGAGGATGCAGCACGAGAATCACTTGAACCCAGGAAGAAGGGGATGCAGTGAGCTGAGACTGTGCCACTGTACTCCAGCCTGGGCAGCAGAGTGAGATTCTGTCTTGAAAAAAAAAAAAAGAATAAGCCACTTGCCCATGATCACGCTGCTAAGAAAAGTCAAACCATAATTTAATCCTACTGTGTCTCACACACAAAGACAACCTTGACAGGAATAAAACTGACTTCCATGTAGGAGAGATGCAAGTTGTCAAAGAGAAGCAGAATCACTTTATCACATACAGAATCAGTGTCATTACTGTCTGAAAAAAGATGCTCTGCACAATTCTGCCAATGTATTGATTCTGAACCTGCCATGTCTTCAAAAATGGCATTACTAGTGAAGCTGTTCAACAAGCCCTCTGAAACAAAACAGCTAGTGAAATGGGTATTTTATATTTAGTCTAAATTAACTTTTAGGACTTTATCTTATAGCTCTATCCTGAATTGATATGTTTAATAACATTAGGAATGAGGTTATCATTGTAATAGCAAAAGAACAACCTAAGCATTCATCAGTAGCAGATTAAACCAATTATGTTGTATCTATTCAAAAAAATATTAGGCAGTCAAAAAAAGAATGAGGTTCCTTGCCACTTACTTGCTGATATAGAATGATCTCCATTAAAAAAAAAAAAAAAGACGAGGGTCAGACCTCTGTGTATAGTTACTATTTGTGTTACACATGTTTGTTTAGGCACAGACTCTTTCTCAAAAGTATAAGGCAAAGTGGTAACAGTAACTTGTCAAAGAGGAGCCAGGAGCCAGAGAACAGGGGTGGGAGAGGCCCTTTACATGAAATTTCTTTTGTATCTTGTCCTATGGGAAAAGTTAATTATTCAATTTTTTTTAATTTAAAAACAATACAAGCTGATTATACATTTGACAAATACAGGGAATTTCTGACTGCAGGAAAAAACAAAGCATCAACTACAAAGAGAAGCAGAAATTCTTCTTGAGCTGCTGATTTTACTATACATTTGGGCTACATTTTTTCTTAGAGAATCACTACAAAGTAATAGTATAAATACCTTTTTAATGTGAAAAGGTATAAAATCTCCTTTAAAAACTTTTCACTTATCCATCATATAACATCAAATGTACCTGTAATCCCAAGTATGATTCTTCTGAGAAGGAAAAGTCAGATCAAATACATCATTAAGGAAAAACATGCACACTAAATAGACTACGAACTCTACTGGGAAAAAGACCACTATCTTGCATATTTTTTCATTCCCCAATTCCTGACAGGATTCTCAGAATCATTTCTTAGTTGATGAACAGCAAATTGACTCATTGGTTAAATTAGAAACTACGGAGCTGCCTAACAGCAGTACAAAATAAATGAATAATTCACCAAAAACTAGCTCTACATATTAATTTTAATTACTTTGCAGCAACATAATTTAGTACCAAATGTTTAAAAAGTACCCATTACAATTGCTAAACTCTGAAGTCACTATTATTTGTATCTGACCAGCTATACAAAACTCATCAATTTTTCTCTTGACAAAAGGTAGTAAAAATCGCAAACAATAAAGAAGACACTACTCATTAAAAGTCATGTTTACTAATCTAGCACCATAATTCCAGTCTTAGAACCTCCCATGCAGTTGGAAAGGGAATATGGGAAGAGGTGAGTATGTTGGAAATGTAGTAGTTCTCAAATTGGGGCCCCATTTTGCTTGCTCTAAAGCAAAAAACACAGGGTCTAGCAAAGAAGAGAAGTGCTGAGGCTGGAGACGAAAACAAAAGCTTTTGGTTCAGATGGTAAAGGAGGCCCTCAAGAGCAGTAGAATCAATGTATCCCGAAGGCAGTGCTGGAGGCAGTCTCATGCACTAGGGGGTTTCTTCTTGGCATCCAAGTCCTTTTTAATTTCTTCAAGTTTTTTAGCCAGGTTTGGTATCTTTAAAGAGAAAAAAGATTATTATAATTTTGCATCTACCTAATCAATATTCTTGTACTTCTTTTCCTCCAAAGATAAATGGTTTTACAAGCTTTTATCTTCCTCCGAAAGAGATGTGCTAAATAGTGGTTCTTTTTGCTTTCTTTTTTGAGATAGGGTCTCTGTCACTCAGGCTGGAGCGCAATGGTGCAAACATAGGTCACTGTAGCCTTGACCTCCAGAGCTCAAGCGATCCTTCCCACCCCAGTCCCACAAGTAGTTGGGACCACGGACATGCCACCACACCTGGCTAATTTTTGTATTTTTTGTAAAGATGGGCTTTCGCCACATTGCCCAGGCTGGTCTCAAACTCCTGAGTTCAAGCAATCTGCCCACCTCGGCCTCCCAAAGTGCTAGGATTACAGGCGTGAGCCACTAAACCCGGCCCATAGTGGTATTTCTTAGCCTCATAACTGCATAGAAAGATATCAGAAGTTGTCAGATAAGTATGCTCCTCTCTGAAAGCCACTTCTACTTTTGTATACCCACTTCCACTCGATCTGGTGCCAAGTAAAGGTTGTGCATATAAACAATAAATGTGACATAATATAGCCTTTGCCTAGAAAACTATATGACTCAAACGAAGGTTGACAAAGGGACTCCCTTTGTCATACAAAAAGCTTTACAACAAAACAAATCAATAACACGTTTCCCTTGCTTGTCTTTTTCAAACACCTGTCCAGAATCCCCATTCATAGGCTGCTGTACCACCTGGTTTTCAACATCGCCATCTATAAAGTGAGGTTAATACAACTTCACAAAACTCTGTCCTCAAATGTGCTACCCTTAGAATTTTGAAGATGGAATATAGATCTATATTTTTCAGTCCCGCTACCCAGATGCATCTCCAAAATTCTAAGTTATCTCCACTACTGGGTAGTGGGGCTAAAAATATTATCCAATTAATCTTTAAATTCTCACTTATCACATGATTTCCCAAAGAATTTTAAGAGCCCAACTTAATATTACTCTGAGCTAACAAGCCACAGCTAAGGATCTTCATGAGCCCAGCTGAACTGAAGGCATTTTTCCCTCTTGCGGTGGTACGGAAGAGGACAGATGTTTCATGAGCTGTATTACTTTTTCAAACAATGGCAAACCATTCTACAATATTCAGGAGTTTGCCTCAGCCCTATGGACCTCATTTATGGTGGAAGTCACACCTTACCTCAAACAAAGAAAAGTCACTCTAAAACAGCTACATGGAATCAAGGCAGTCATGGATATGGCGACTTACGTCATAGTTCTGAGCCAGATACATTCCAACCACGTTGCCCAATGTAAATCCAAGCTGAAAAAATAGAATAGTAAGAGTTACAGTGCATACCGAGTCCTGTGCCAGTATGATTCCAAATTAAAATACACAGTATCTTCCTAAGAAGCTTAGGACAGTTAGAAGACCTTAATGTCCAGTCTAGGGCTATGTACAACATAAGAGTCACATTTTTCTTCTATAAACACAGAGATACCCTCTCCAGAGGCTAAAGAGTATACAAAAGAATAAATGGGGACACCAACCAAACATAAGGAAAAAATAAAACCGCAAAAAATAATAAATGGTAACACTGTATAAATCTACCCTAAATTCTCTTATCCCCTTACAACTCACATAAATACTTGACTACAAGTTCTGGAAACTCAAGCCAAAGTTCAGATTTTTCTTGTTGAATGCTGCAATTTTTTGTCTTTTTTTGGTTATGGATATTGTTATTCCTTTTCAAATCAAATAAAAGTTATTCAGTTTTTAAAGTATTCACTCAAGGCCGGGCACAGAGGCTCACACCTATAATCCCAGCACTTTGGGAGGCCAAAGTGGTGGATCACTTGAGGCCAGGAGTTTGAAACCAGCCTGGCCAACATGGTGAAACTTCGTCTCTACTAAAAATACAAAAATTAGCCAGGTGGGGTGGCTCACACCTGTAATTCCAGCTACTCGGGAGGCTGAGGCAGGAGAATCACTTGAAACCGGGAGGCAGAGGTTGCAGTGAGCTGAGATCATGCCACTGCACTCCAGCCTGGGAGACAGAGCAAGACTCCGTCTCAAAATAAATAAATAAATATTCAGCCAAATCATAGGATCTCAGAGAATGAAGGAACTCTTCACAGTTTACAATCTCTTCATAGTTCAAACAGAGGAACTTGAGGCCCAGGATGGAAAGGGACTTCTCCAAGGACATTCACAACAAGGAGGACAAGACAATCTACATTAGCTTCACACTCAAAAACTAAAATATGTGATGACAGAAAAGAAAGAAAACTCTGACACACCACTGAGAGCACATATGGCTTAGCACTCTGCCACAGGTACAGTCTAACATGCTAACAGGTACAGTCTGGCAGAATATTTAAGGTCGGTAGGAAACACAGTGACAAGAGACAGGTGCAACATTTAGAAAACTTTAAATATTTATCCCATTTGGTGACTATTTTCCTAAACAAAAACTGGTTCATGAAATTTAGATATACCCAAAAGGACCAACGCTCCTCAGCTTTGAGTTTAATGATAACAATTCCCTGTTTTCCTCTGGTAATTAAGAGGCTCCATCTGGAGCTTAATTTTTCATTTTATAAATTCAAACTAGCATGAATTTTTTTCACCATTTTCTTTAATCAGTGTTGCTTTTATTCAATCAATACACAGCAGAGAGGTTTTAAAAAAATAAAGTGTGGCACTTAACACCATCAATCACACATGGCGTGACTGAACCTTATCTTCAAGTTGGAGATGCACATAGGGGAACAGAATGCAGCTGGGTTCTTGGTACGCTTTAAACTTACTAAGCTTGAAACACCAAAAGCATAATTTAAATTGGTTTGTTATTAGCAATAAGAAACATAGAAGAAGCTATCTAATCTCTAATCATAGACCATTCTGATCATTTGATTAATCAGATATGGCCTGCAAACTCCTACTTTTACCAATGTTGCACCTTGAAGCAGAATGATTTTTTTCTCCTATGGGATGAAACCAGGTAGGAAGAGGTTTTCCAAATCCAGAAGGAGTATTAAATTTGCTTAAAAGAAGAGAAAAAAAAAAAAAAAATGAAAGTATTAGCTCTAACACCAAAAAGAAAAAACATGGGATTTAAAAACTTTCAAAAAAAATAATCGAGTTCGGTTCCACCACTATCAGGCAGTGTGCCTAAAAGCAAGACACTTAACCTCTCTGGAGCTTTGCTGATTTGAGCTTCCTGATTTATAAAACATTGTACTCACAATGTAATGTCCAGCTCCAACATTCTAAGATTCCTAGTTCTTACCATATCTGTCTCTAAACAAATGTGGCATGTCTAACGTGGCTTCATTTTGGTAACTTCGCCAGGCATCAGGGCACATGAAAAACTCATGATTATTTTAAAACACAACACAAAACGAAAACCATAAGCCTCTAAACAAGTCATATCCAATTCCAGTTTCAGAATACTACCAGATCTACCAAAGGGGTCTTGTAAGATTAAATATACAAGAAAAATGTCACTAAGAGAAATGTTTCCGAATACTACCGGATCTACCAAAGGGGTACTGTAAGATTAAATACACAAGAAAAATGTCACTAAGGGAAAAATGCATGAAGCTAGAAAAGCATATACAGCATGTTGTTCATGGGATGGTCAATAGGGATATTTACACACACACAAAAAACCTAAATCTGAGGAACAGTGACTCAGTCTGAGAGGTTAGACTGGAGTCAGATTATAGGAGGTCTTGGATGAGTCTGAAACCTCTTTGTAGGCCAAGAATGCCTAACTTCTTCCTGGCCAAGACCTGGAAACCTCATCAGTAGTTCTGTCAGGTGAATGCCATCACAATGCCCTGCTTCCCCTACACGGTCACCCGTTAGTATTCCCTGTAGAGAAGACTGTGGCATAAGGAGTGCAATGCTTTCTTCCCAAGCTCAATACTAAGTGCATTACTATCACACCCTCTCTGCAATAATTTTGAGACTTTAGGGGTATGAAAAAGTAGCTTCTTTTCACAGGAACATTGGGGACAATTAATGGTACAACACTGCAAGTTTGAAAACAGAGGACTGAGATGAGGAAAGTAGTGTACAGGAAAAATAGATGGGAAGAAGATGCTGGAGCTAAGAGCCCCAAAAGGGAAGTCTAGACTGGCACAGAGCAGTACACAACAGAAGAATTGCATTGTCAGCTCTATAAATAGAGAGTACACTAAGAATCAGTGAAGCTCCACAATCCATTATCCACAATTCTGAAACCCAACTCAATCCAAACTACATTACATCATAACTCATTTGGTAACAAAAGCATACCTGACCTGAACTAGCAGCAGACTATTTATAGTCATTATCACATTTTAGTGTGAATAATCATTTTTTGCTATAGCAATAGAAATCTTTAAATATAGGATCCTGCCTTAGACCTCCTCACTGGAGAATATGTCTCACAGCAAAAATATTAATACATTTGATTACAAAGTGCTATCCCTGATGCTGCTGGGGGTGTTAAGTACCGAGGTACATGATGCAGCTTATTACTTTTCTAAAATCTAAAAGAAATCTGATTTCCCAAATACTTACGGCCCCTAAAGATTTTGATTAAGGGACTGCAGACCTTAATATACTAAAAATCAACTTCATATTTAGCCCCATGAAAGGATTAAAAATGATCTCTGCCCTTAGATAACTTATATGATGAATAGGAAGAAATGCTAGGTAAAATAGTTGTATAACAACAGAAGGCAGGACCCCGCACAGGATTTTCAATGTTAACAGATGCTCCAAAAATCAGAACTAGGCCATGCATTAAGTGGCAAAATGAATGATACAGAAGTGATTCTTTTAAAATCATACTTGAAAAATATGTACCTCAGGTTGATATTAAAGGCTCTAAATATGCTAAGTGTTCACATTTAAACTGGTGATATGGTTTGGCTGTGTCCCCACCCAAATCTCATCTTGAATTCCTACATGTTGTGGGAGGGACCCAGTGGGAGGTAACTGAATCATGGGGGCAGGTATTTCCCATGCTGTTCTCATGACAGTGAGTAAGTCTCATGAGATCTGATGGTTTTATAAAGAGGAGTTCCTCTGTACAAGCTCTCTCTTTGTCTGCTGCCATCCATGTAAGACGTGACTTGCTCCTCCTTGCTTTCTGCCATGATTGTGAGGCCTCCCTAGCCATGTGGAACTGTAAGTCCATTAAACTCTTTTTCCCATATAAATTACCCAGTCTCGGGTATGTCTTTATCAGCAGTGTGAAAATGGCAAGTGAAAATGGCAAGTGTGAAATGCCAGTGTGAAACTGGCAAGGGAAACGTGAAGAATACTGAATGTGGAAAATCAAGGCACAAGATGGGAATGGAGATGTAATGACTGGCATAAAAGAAACAGGCCTGACTGGAAAAGAGAATTTCAGTTAAAGAATGGAGAGAATTAAGTATGGAAAGCTGGGCAGGGCTAGATGATGGGCTTCAAACAGCAGGTAGGGCAGCCAGGCACAATGGCTGTGCTTGTAATCCCAGCACTTCGGGAGGACAAGGCGACAGGATAGCCTGAGCCCAAGAATTTGAGACCAGACTGGGCATCATGGTGAAACTACATCTCTACCAACAAAATGCAAAATTAGCCGAGTGTGGTGGCATACATCTGTAGTCCCAGCTACTCTGGAGGCTGTGGTGGGAGGATCACTTGAGCCCAGGAGGTAGAGGTTACAGTGAGCTGAGATTACGCCACTGCACTCCAGCCTGGGCAACAGAGGCAGGGGAGTTTCCTTCACCTGCAGTTGTGGTAGGGAGCCACGGACTATTCTTTGCCCGCAGCAACATGATGAAAGCACTGCCTGAGAAGCATTCTCCTGGTACCTATACTCAGAAAAGGCTGAGGAAGCAAGGATCTACTAGATGATGAAAAGATGTAGGAATTAAAAACGTAATTTTTTTTTTTTTTTTAAGAAAACCAAGTACCTATTAGAGAAAAGCTGATTACTGTGGTGGCAAGCAAACAAGACTGAATTGTTTCTATTGATCAATAAAGATCAATGGAATAGAGTGGAGAGCCCAGGAATACACCATAAAGGCTTATTATGGTCAAGTGATTTTCAACAAGAGTGCCAAGGCACTCAATACGGAAAGAACAGTCTTTCCAAGAAATGGTGCTGGGAATAATCTTTTCAAGAAATGGTGCTGGGACAATGGGATATCCACATGCAAAGAATAAAGATGGACTCCCACCTCACACTATATACAAAAATTAACTCAAAATGAATTAAAAACCTAAATGTAAGAGCTAAAACTATAAAACTCTTCGAAGAAATCATAGGCGTAAACCTTCATGAGTGGGGCTGGGCAAATAGTTTTCTCAGATATGACACCAAAAGTACAAGTAACCAAAAAAAAAAAAAAAAAATTGGACTTCATCAAAATTAAAAATGTCTGTGTTTCAGAGAATACCATCAAGAAAGTCAAAAGACAACACACAAAATGAGAGAATATTTTCAAATATATATCTGATAAGAGATCTGCATCCAGAATATATAAATAATTCTTACAACTGAATGACACAAAAAAACTCAATTTAAAAATGGGCAAATTGGCCAGGCACAGTGGTTCACGCCTATAATACCACACTTTGGGGGCCAAGGTGGGTGGATCACCTGAGGTCAAGAGTTCAACACCAGCCTGGCCAACTTGGTGAAACCCCGTCTCTACTAAAAATACAAAAATCAGCCAGGCATGGTGGTGGATGCCTGTAGTCCCAGCTACTTGGGAAGCTGAGGCAGGATAAACTGCTCGAACACAGGAAGCAGAGGTTGCAGTGAGCTGAGATTGCACCACTGCACTCCAGCCTGAGTGACAGAGCGCGACTCCATCTCAAAAATAAATAAATAAAATTAAATTAAAATTAAAATGGGCAAATGACATGAAAGGATTTCTCCAAAGATACAAATAGTCCACAAGCACATGAAAAGATGCTCAACATCATTAGTCACTGAGGAAATGCAAAGCAAAAGCATAAGGAACCACGTCACACCCACTAGAATTGTTTTAACAAAAACAACAGCTACAACAAATGTTGGCGAGGATGTGGAGAAATTGAAACTGTCACACATTACTGGTGAAAATGTAAAATGGTGCAGCTACTCTGGAAAACAGTCCAAAAGTTCCTCAAAGAGTTGAGCATAAAGTTACCATATGATGCAGCAATCCCTCCTTAGGGTATATACCCAAGAGAACTAAAATACACATCCACACAAAAACCTGCACACAAATATTCCCAGCAAGATTACTCATCATAGCCAAAAGTGGAAACATCTTGAATGTCCATCAACTGGTGAAATAATTAACAAAATAGAAATAAACGTAACAAACAAGGTGCAAGATAATTATTCAGAAGTTAATGAAAAGACATGAGACCTAAATAAATGAAGAAATGGATCATAACAGTGAAATAGTAAGGCCAGGCACGGTGGCTCACACCTGTCATCCCAGCACTTTGGGAGGCGGAGGCGGGCAGATCACATGAGGCCAGGAGTTTGAGACCAACCTAGCCAATATGGCGAAACCCTGTGTCTACTAAAAATACAAAAATTAGCTGGGGATGGTGGCACACGTCTGTAATCCCAGCTGCTTGGGAGGGTAAGGCACGAGAATTGCCTGAACCCAGGAGGCATTGGTTGCAGTGAGCTGAGATTGCGTCACAGCATTCCAGCCTGGGTGACAGAGGACTCTGTCTCAAACACAAAACAAAACGAAGACATAATAGTGTAAAGGTTTCAAGAGCATAAGTCATCAGGAGGGCCTCATGGAAAAAATATCAGAGTGGGACCATGAAGAGTATTTAGAAAGGTAAAAAGGATAAAAGGAAAACCAGCCAGGTACAGTGGCTCACACTTGTAATCCTAGCACTTTGGGAGGCCAAGGTGGGTAAATGACTTGAGGTCAGACGTTCGAGGCCAGCCTGGCCAACATGGTAAAACCCCATCTCTACAAAAAAAATAAAATTAGCCAGGCGTAGTGGCACATGCCTGTAATCCCAGCTACTTGGGAGGCTGAGGTAGGAGAATCACTTGAACCCAGGAGGCGGAGGGTGCAGTGAGCCAAGATGGCACCACTACACTCCAGCCTGGGTGATAGAGTGATATTCTGTCTCAAAAACAAACAAACAAAAGCAATAAATCACAATAACAGCATCACAGGCAGTGTGCACAAAGCCCCCAGCAGTGCTATCATGTTAGCTTCCCTCCGAAAGCATCCTTAAAATAACTCTAGCTAAACCTTACGAATAAGGAAGCAGTAGCTTTCCTCAGGTAGTGTTGGTTACTATCTGCAAAGAGGTGTCTTCTACTGTGGTAAAAGAAAGAGGGGGTGCTCACTTTGGCAGCACATATACTAAAACTGGAATGATACAGAGATCAGAATGGCCCCTGCGCAAAGAGGACATGCAAATTCCTGAAGCAATGCATTTTTTAAAAACAGTCTAGGAGCAGTGGCTCAAGCCCATAATCCAACACTTTGAGAAGCTGAGGTGGGAGGATTGCTTCAGCCCAGGAGTTCAAGACCAGCCTGGGCAATATAGTGAGACCCTATCTCTACTATTAAAAAAATAATAATAATGAGGAAAAAAACTGCAGTAAAAGAAAAGGGAAAAATCACAGGAACAAGGTCTCTTCAAGATAGAGACAATGGGCAAATATTTTAACCTGAGGAGCAATATGAACAATGGAAGGAAGATATCACCAACACAAGCAAATACAGTGGTTTTCAAACTGTGCTCCACAAATCACAACTGTAGGAGAAACATCTTAGAGGGTTCCTGAATGTGTAATGACAATGCACCTGCTTAACTTGTGACTGTTTCATCACTTCTAAACCTTTCCGATCACCTACCCTTCTGTAAGAAGCTAATCCCCACTTCTGAGAAGTAACCAATCAGGGTTCAAATGACACCCTGCAAAAGAAAAACTGAACACTATCTGAATCCTTGTTGAGTGCCCCTGTTTTTAAGTTCTTTAATGTGTTAACTCATTTTTAATCCTCACAACAAAACTGTGAGGTGGGTTTGCATTTTCAGATGTGGAAATGGGAGCACAGAAAATTTCAATAGCCCACCCACGCTACCACAGCTTGAAAATGATGGAAGGCAGGGTTCAAAGTGAGAAGTCTGACTCTGAAATTTAACCTCTTAAACACTAGAACGTGATGGTCATTGTTTTATAGATGAAATGACTGAACACAAAGAGAAATACTTGCTCAACTTTAGAGTCAGTGGCTCATTTGACAGAGGTGGAATCAATGTGAAAAGTAATGCTATTCACTTATTTAAAAAAAAAAAAAAAAAAAAGCCGTGAGGTGGGAGACCAGCGGGTGACAGAACACCAGGGTTCCAGTTACTTCTGAGCTAGGAATATAACGGACAGCATTAGCATCCCTCCTTAAACGCTGAAAATTCTGAATTCTCAGATCAGAATATGACCAGGCACAGTGTCTCATGCCTGTAATCCCAACACTGTAGGAGGCCTAGATGAGACCTGTCTCTACAAAAAAAAAAAAAAAAAAATTTAAAAATTAGTCAGGGGTAGTGGTGTGGGTCTGTAGTCCTAGCTACTACTAAAGAGGCTGAGATGGGAAGACTGCTTGAGGCCAGGAGTTAAAGACTGCTCTGAGCCATGATTGTGCCACTGGACTCTAGCCTAGGTGACAAAGAGAAACCTTGTCTCTAAAAAAAAAAAAAAAATTAACACACAGTAAAAGTTTATTGCAAAACCAAATAGACCCATTCTGCAAAACCACTTAGAAAGCTCACTGTAACTGAATCATGTCCTCTCAGTTTATCAATGAGCAACAGATACAGTAGGCAGCTCAATTACATCATCCTATACCCTGGAGCTAAGTGATACCGCTTTTAATCTAGTGTTTACTACAAGAAAATGACTGTCATTATTCTGAACTCACAAATTAACACCTAGTTAGGACACTACAGAAACTCCTAGAGGCAAAGAAGCAGCCGTCTTAGTTGGGCAGATTAAGGACACTCTTTTGACTAATTGGATTTAACAATCCATTACCATCTTTCAAAAGGACAGAAGAGGCACGTTTTGTGTTTTAATCTCTTTGATAAACATACAGCATTTGGGGCCGGGTGCAGAGGCTCACGCCTGTAATCCCAGCACTTTGGGAGGCTGAGGCAGGCGGATCCCGAGGTCAGGAGATGGAGACCATGCTGGCCAACAGGGTGAAACCCCGTCTCTGCTAAAACTACAAAAATTAGCTGGGCCTGCTGGCGCGCGCCAGCTACTCGGGAGGCTGAGGCAGGAGAATCGCTTAAACCCAAGAGGCGGAGGTTGCAGTGAGCTGAGATCGCTTCACTGCACTCCAGCCTGGCGACAGAGCAAGACTCCATCAAAAAAATAAAGACACAGCATTCGGGCGGGAGCGGTGGCTCACGACTGTAATCCCAGTACTTTCGGAGGCTGAGACGGGTTGATCACTTGAGGTCAGGAGTTCGAGACCTGCCTGGCCAACTCAGTGAAACCCCGTCTCTACTAAAAATACAAAAATTAGCCGGGCATCGTTGCGCGCGCCTGTAATTCCAGTTACTCGGGAGGCCGAGGAGAGAGAAGCGCTTGGACCCGGGAGGCGGAGGTTCCAGTGAGCCGAGATCGTGCCACTGCACTGCAGCCTGACGACATAGCGAGACTCCGTCTCAAAAAATAAAAAATAAAAAAAGAATTAGAGGTTGAAAGCACCAAGTTTTGAGTGCACAATAGCTTGGCAGAAAAACTTTCACTTGAAAATTTGATGAGCAAGTCCTCCTGGAACCTTCACTAAACAATCTTTGAAATATACCGAGTTTTGCCAGAAAACTCGTTTTTAACTCAAATAAGGAGCCAGGAGAAACAGTCTACTTACTCATGCTTAGTCATTTCGGGAAAAATTACGTGTATACCAGTGTCTGACTCATTCCTCCAAGTCTGAAAGGTCTGATGAGGACTTAGCCTCTCGGACTTCGTGAGGTGGCTAATTTACGGTTTATTTCTGGCCCTCCTACCTCCTCAGAAATGCCAGCTACCAGGGCTCCACAGCAGGGACCGGCCGGCGACTACGGAATGGAACAGGAGCGCAGAAAGAAAGGGGGGCGGACTACGAAAAATCATCAAGGACCACACAAGCTTTAATACAAGTATTACACAATGAGCGCGGGGCGCGGCGCACAATAAGTAGCTCTGGAAACGCACACTCTCTGACACCTCAAAGTTTTAGGGACTTGGATGGATGCAGAAAAATAGGGGCAAAGGGATTTTCTGGGGAGGCAGGAAGAAAACGGTCGCCCTGAGAGGCGACGACCAGGCGCGGGGGCCGAAGGGACCGCGGGACCCACGCCCAGGCCGGGTCGGCGGGGTCGGCAGTCCTCGAGGGGGAAATGGGATCCGAGGCACGCCCCAGGCAGCGGGCCCCGCTCTTCGGCAGCTCCACTCACCAGGAACTGGAGCATGATGTCGGTGGGGAGGGCGAGGAGGGCGCGAAGGACTGCTGCAGCTCCGCGGGCCGGTCCGAGCCTACCTCCCCATGCGCGGGGGGCGGAACGCCCCGTCGACTTCCGGGTCACACCCCGCCCCGCCCCGCCTCGCTCCTCCCGCCCAGCCCGCGCCCGGAAACGACTCGCAGCGTCGCAGCGCCCTGGTTCCCCCCGGCGGAGCGCGTCGGCCTCACAACCTGAACCAGCGGGGCAGCGAGCGCGCGACAAGACTTGCGAGGAGCCAAGTCCCGAGCCTGGTTGGGCAGCTTTGAGCATCCCGCCTCTGTAAACCTCGGCCGGGGCCCAGGAATCTGTGTTATTCTCAGCAGGCGGACGATTCTGATACACAGCCCAGCTTAGGGCTCTCTGGCCTGGAAGGACTGCATGAGCAGCGGGTCCCATCCCTAGGTTCGCAGCTGAATCGTGGGAGCTTTTGCAACATCCTCTACCAGTGCCCAGCTGGACTTTGTGGGGAAGAAAGGAGGCTTGTAGCTCGCAAAGCTCCGCAGGTGTGCTGTGTCATCAGCGTTGAGGACCCAAGGTAGAGGCTGGGTGTTTAAGAGGCTCGGATGGGCCGGGCGCGGTGGCTCAAGCCTGTAATCCCAGCACTTTGGGAGGCCGAGACGGCTGGATCACGAGGTCAGGAGATCGAGACCATCCTGGCTAACACGGTGAAACCCCGTCTCTACTAAAAAATACAAAAAACTAGCCGGGCGAGGTGGCGGGCGCCTGTAGTCCCAGCTACTCGGGAGGCTGAGGCAGGAGAATGGCGTGAACCCGGGAGGCGGAGCTTGCAGTGAGCCGAGATCCGGTCACTGCACTCCAGCCCGGGCAACAGAGCAAGACTCCGTCTCAAAAAAAAAAAAAAAAAAAAAAGAGGCTCGGATGGCGGGCTTTGGAGTCTGGTGATACCGGATGGGGCCCATGCTGCCGTGTGCCGCACGCCAGTCACTGAGATGATGAGTTTTGCAGCAGAGAAAGGGTTTATTCACCAGGCAGCCAGCCGAGGAGACGGGAGAACAGATCTCAAATCTGCCTCCCCAAAGATGGGTTTTAGGGATATTTATGGGATAAAGGAGCAAGGTGGTCTGAGGTGTGGGGAAAGGCGATTGGAGGTCAGGAGAAGTTTGTCAATGGGTGATCTGCGGGAGGTAGTCAAGCTTCATGGCTCTTCATAGGATACATGGTCACAAAAGGGCATCCTTAGAATGATCTGAGGGTGGAGGTTTTGGCCCTCTAATGTCAGAAGGACACCCATAAGGCTTTCATGCAGGCCCAGTTGAGGGGTTGGTGGTCCCGGCTGTACAAGAACTGACCCAGGCCGGGCGCGGTGGCTCAATCCTGTAATCCCAGGACTTTGGGAGGCTGAGACGGGCGGATCACGAGGTCAGGAGATCGAGACCATCCTGGCTAACACGGTGAAACCCCGTCTCTACTAAAAAATACAAAAAACTAGCCGGGCGAGGTGGCGGGCGCCTGTAGTCCCAGCTACTTGGGAGGCTGAGGCAGGAGAATGTCCTGAACCTGGGAGGCAGAGCTTGCAGTGAGCTGTGATCCGGCCTCTGCACTCCAGCCTGGGCAACAGAGCGAGAGACTTCCTCTCAAAAAAAAAAAAAAAAAAAAAAAAAGAACTGACCCCAACTTCCTGAAAAACAAGAAACCTTATCAAGCAACCCAGATGTCAGAGATGTTATCCATAAGGAAGCCAGTGGGAGCCTAGATATATATTGTTTAGCTCTGTGACTTGAGCTATATGGGTTTGATTTAAAAACTAAGAGCAGGTGACTAAAAACAAGTGAGAGAAGTTTCATTTGGCAGGCCTCATCAGGTTGACCCTCAGTTTCACTGGCTCAGCTGGGTTTCTTGCCTGGCGTGGCCATAGGTCCTGTTGACAATTTGGTATCATATCGCCACAAAGAATCTGTTCTTTCAGTCTTTTGGTCTGTGTGTGTATGTGTGTGTGTTTTCTCTCTCTTTTTTAAAAAATTTATTTTAAGCCTATTATACCACACAGTATGTTTTAAACACTAACTCCCTAACAAGATATAACTCCCTAATAAGATAAAGCAAAGACAAAAAAGTTCATCTTATTAGAAACAAGATATACCATCACTGTCTTCAAACTTTATTGCACTTTAATTTTCATAATTTGACAAAGCATTGATGAAACAATCTGCAGACTAGTTTTAACAAACAACACCTGTAAGCAGACATGACCGTCCTAAATTGCTTATTAGGTATGAATTTTACAAACTACTTATATTTGCAATAACGGTAGAGCTGGAGAGTATCGTGCCTTCTCCAAGCTGCCCAGCAAGAACCATCAGCATGGGGGAACTTATGACACTTTCCAAGGCCATGGCTCTTTTGGCCTGCAGCTGTCAGCTCACACATCTCCCTGTGTTTGTAGACTGGTTTGGTGATCGATTATAACTTTGTGGAATGGATCAATGAGGATAACCTCAAAAAATTTGTATGTAAAATCTTCACCAACCCAGTAAGAATTCAGGACTTTTAGAGCCCCACAGTTGTGTCCAAGTCACTCCTCTGCAATGGACTGAAGGCTTCAAGCAAACTGTAGCTGGTTAACACCATGATGGACAGGCTTGCTGTAAGTTGCATCCTTAGGAACTGGGCATTTTCGGCCACCACGGCGAACACGAATCCTATGTATAACATAACCTTGCTTGGCCTTGTAGCCCAGCTGGCGTGCTTTATCAAGCCGGGTGGGACAGGGAGCCTCTGGAGAGCAGAGAGCTGGCGGTACTGCCAGCAGCGGACCCTCAGAGGAAAGCACATGACATCAGACTGCTTCTTCCTCCATTGCTCCTGGATTTAGTTGTATGCACCCATTTTGGCTTACCTGATGGATGCTGCCAGACAAAAAGGAAAAAGCCTTACTCCCCCTGGTCTGTGTTTTAACATTAATGCTGATCAGTTGTTGCATTTAAACTGCAAAGGAGAGGGGATATAACGAGGCATGTCTAACCTCTCATACCATCATGTCTGGGAACTCAGTTTTAAGGTCTTTCTGGAGTCCCTTTGGCCAAAAAGAGGGTTTGTTCAATCAATGGAAGGGATTTAGGATGTTTAGTTGACCTAGCTATAGGAATTTAAGCAACGTTTCCTATTTCTGCTTTTCTCCAAACATCTCTCATTGTTCTCTCTCTCTTCCCCCACCTGCTTCCTGGTTTTTCTGCTTTCCAGCATATTGCCACTGCAACCAACCTGAGTTTATTTATTAAATGGCTAACCAATAGAGACACTCTATGGTTAGCCATTTGTATTAGTCTGTTTTCGCACTGCTATAAAGAACTCCCTAAGACTGGGTAATTTGTAGAGGATAGGCATTTAACTGACAATTCTGCATGGCTGGGGAGGCCTCAGGAAACTTAGAATCATGGTGGAAGGCTAAAGGGAAGCAAGGCACATCTCACATGGTAGCAGGAGAGAAAAAGGGAGGGGGGAGCTGCCAAACACTTTTAAACCATCAGATCTCTTGAGAACTCACTATCACGAGAACAGCATGGGGGAAACTGCCCCCATGATCCAATCACCTCCCACCAGGTCCCTCCCTCGACACGTGGGGGCTACAGGGATTACAATCAGAGATGAGATTTGGGTGGGACCACAGAGCCAAACCATATCACCACTTAACAAGTAAACTCAAGTAAGTTGAGTTTACTCAACAGGATCTCTCTCTCCTTGCCATTTTCGAATGCCAGGGAAAGGAAAACTGGTGGGTCAAGATGGTGGCAGATGCTCCACAATCAACTACAACTAGAAAGGGCAGGGTCTCTTTGAACTAAGGTGGCTGCCAAGAGGGAAGAGGGAAGGGATGCTAGGAGATGGCTACAACACACCATACTTTCCAGTCTGTCCAGGTTAAAATTTGACTCAAGACTTAACCCGTGCTTCTCAACTTTAATCTTCATTCATATCACCTGGGCATCTTATTAAACTACATGTTCTGATTCAGTAGGTCTATGGTAGGGCCGAACTTTCTACATTTCTTTCAACCTCAAATGATGTTGCTGGTCTATGGACCAGACTTTGAGTTGCAAGATGCCAGACTGTGAACTACATTAAGAGTGAGGTCTTCACCTATTGAGCTCATGACTCCATCCTCAGCGCCCAGTGGGTGTCTGGCACAGCTTCTGAACACAACATAAGGATAGTTATTAAAATTTTTTTCGTAGGACCTTATCCTCTCCTTAAGATAAAGGCTTAAATGAAGCCCGGCTTTTCCTCTAAGGCTTTTTCAAAGGTATTTTCTCTAGCTAACCACAGGGCATGGAGAAGCAAGGCAGGACTCTTTTGCTCCCCACTGCTACTTTCCGAATTATCCCTTCAATATCCTTATATAAAAACACTTCCTTTACTTTCCTGTTTGCCTTTAGCCCTTTTTTTTTTTTTTTTTTTTTGCAACAGGGTCTAGCTCTGTTGCCCACGCTGGAGTGCAATGCCGCGATCTCAGCTGACTGCAACCTCCACCTCCTGGGTTCAAGTGATTCTCCTGCCTCAGCCCCCTGAGTAGCTGGGATTACAGGCGCCTGCCATCATGCCCAGCTAATTATTATATTTTTAGTAGAGACAGAGTTTCATTGTATTGGCCAGGCTGGTCTCAACTCCTGACCTCGTGATCCACCCGCCTTGGCCTCCCAAAGTGCTGGGATTACAAGCGTGAGCCACCGCACTCAGCCTACCTTTAGCCCTTCTTAATGTCTTAATCTATTGATTTCTGAGGCAGTCTCCTCATTCACTGAAGGCTTTGGCATCTAACCCACGGCCTTCCTTTCAGTGCCAAGTTATCATAATCTTGGGTGACTTCAAGGCCGTATACACTTGTACTTTCTAGAACTCCTTCCTTCCAGTGACCTTCACCTTCACCCCCCTTCAGCAGTGCTCTGCCGTGATCATAACACTGTCATATCGTAGACCTGTGAAGTATACCCCAAAATCCTACCTCCTCTTTTTTTTTTTTTTTTTTTTTTTTTTTGAGACGGAGTCTCGCTCTGTCGCCCAGGCTGGAGTGCAGTGGCGCAATCTCGGCTCACTGCAAGCTCCGCCTCCCGGGTTCACGCCATTCTCCTACCTCAGCCTCCCGAGTAGCTGGGACTACAGGCGCCCGCCACTGCGCCCGGCTAATTTTTTTCTATTTTTTAGTAGAGACGGGGTTTCACCATGGTCTCGATCTCCTGACCTTGTGATCCGCCCGCCTCGGCCTCCCAAAGTGCTGGGATTACAGGCGTGAGCCACCGCGCCCGGCCCCTACCTCCTCTCCTATCAGCCCTTTGACTTTAGCCAGATCTCCACTCAGCTATTCCATATTCTCATGAGCTATGTGCTCCCTTCTGGAAGGCTTCAATCCTTTTCTGTCTAGTCTATACCCCAAGAGACCAGCACTTTAAGGACTGTTACTCTCAATTCTCTTATCCAGTGGTCTTCTCTGATACTTGCCTTTTAAAATTCTAATTTTTGATCTCCACTTTTTCCAGTCCCATACCAGTGATTCTAAGCACCAAATGGAGAAAAGATGGATCATTCAGCAAATGATATTCATCTAACTAGGATCATTAGCTGGAAAAAATAATGATGTTGGGTTCCTACTTCACACTTTGCACATAAATTACAGATAACATAAATGGCACTGCACACATAAATAACAGCTTAAACAAGACAAAAAATGTTAAAATCAGTAGGAGAAAAAGAAGTTATTTTATAATCTGCAAATGAGAGTGGAAGCTTTTTCACATGACCAACATGATACAAAATCCAGAAGCCATAAGAGATTGAGAAAATCAACTAAATAAAAATTTAAAAATTCTGTAAACACTTTGTGAAACAAGTGACAGAGCTAACTTCATTTATATAAAGATCTGCTACAAATCAGTGAGACCAATGGCTCAATAAAATATGGCCAAAGAATTTGAACAGTTCACAGAAAAGGAAATACAAATGGTTCAAACATATGAAAAGATACTGTGGGTAGCATTTATATTAATACTAAGAGAAATGTGGATTAATACTATAATGAGGTACCATTTTTCTCCAAATTGGCAAAAATCAGAAAGGTTGGCCAGGCGCGGTGGCTCATGCCTATAATCTCAGCACTTTGGGAGGCTGAGGTGGGCAGATCGCTTGAGTCCAGGAATTTGAGACCAGCCTAGGCAACGTGGTGGAACCCCATCTCTACAAAAAAAATACAAAAATTAGCTGGCTGTGATGGTGTGCGCCTGTAGTCCAGCTACTTGGGGGTGCTGAGGCAGGAGGATCGCTTGAACCCGGGAGGTCAAGGCTGCAGTGAGCTGTGACTGCACCACTGCATGCATGCCAGCCTGGGTGACAAAGTGAGACCCTGTCTCAAAAAAATAATAAATGAAATAAAATTGAAACAGCTTGATAACATACTGTGTTGGAAGAAGTGGGGGAACAGGCACAGTTTACACAACATTGAGCGGGGAATGAGTTTTTAAAACTTTCATGGAGGCAGTTTGGCCAGAACTATAATTTTAAATAAGCATAACTTTCTCCTAGCAATTGCTGAAATTATGCTCAAAAACATTCATGGTAGAAAAAGGTTGGAAACAATGTTAACCAATAAATTACTGATTAAAATCATGCTATATATCTACATTGAAATACTTGTGCAAAAGAAAAGAGCTTTATATGTGCTGATATGAAAATATCCTCAAGTGAAAAAAGCAAGGTGTTGGTATGCTACCATTTGAGGCATTGACAAAGGTATCAGTGGGAAGGAATGTGCTATTCAATAAATTATAAAAATATCCATATGGAAAAAAGTAAACGTAGCTTATACCATTCACAAATATCAATGCCAGAGAAATTAATGACCTAAGGAGGAGGCAACATCTTTAAATGCCAAAAGAAAATACAGAAGAGTATCTTTATGATTTCAAGTGGGAGAAAATTTTTAGATAAAGAGCACATACCATCAAGGAAAAGATTTGACACATTAAAATGTAAACAAGTATACCATAAAAAAGTTGAAAAGATAATCCAACAGACTGGGTTATCTGAAAAGAGAAAACTGAAAAAAATTGAAGCCATTCTGAATGGCTTCAATTCAGCATGTGTAATTCAGCAATTACACATAAATTCAGGATGTGTAATTACCTCCTACACATCAAAAAGAAAAAACCCAATAGAAAAAAAATGGGTAAAGCTTTTTAAAGGGGGGGGGAAGAATGGTACACAAACTATGCAAATCAATCAAGGTAACATTTTATACCCATTAGACTGGCAAAATTAGAAAGTATGATGACTGGGCCGGGCGCAGTGGCTCACACCTGTAATTCCAGCGCTTTGGGAGGCCGAGGCAGGCGGTTTACGAGGGTAAGAGATCGAGACCATCCTGGCCAACGTGGTGAAACCCTGTCTCTAAAAATACAAAAATTAGGTGGGCATGGTGGCATATGCCTGTAGTCCCAGCTACCCGGGAGGCTAAGGCAAGAGAATCATTTGAACCCAGGAGGTGGAGGTTGCAGTGAGCCGAGATCGCGCCACTGCACTCCAGCCTGGCAACAGAGCGAGACTCCATCTAAAAAAAAAAATTAGCCCAGCATGGTGGTGTGTGCCTGTAGTCCCAGCTACTCGGGAGGCTGAGGCAGGAGAATCGCTTGAACCTGGGAGGTGTAGGTTGCAGTGAGCCGAGATCGCGCCACTGCACTCCAGCCTCACAACAGACCGAGACTCCATCTAAAAAAAAAAAAAGGCCAGGGGCGCATCCCAGTTGCAAAGTTTTTTAAGAACAAGATATTTGAAGTATCCCTCCATGGATCACTTATTATAATGGGAAACATATATTTTACAACAAAGATGTGTGTCAAATACCAACTTAACCAGGTGGTCAAGCTTAATATAATTGGACACAATGATATGCACCTCCTCCTGATGTGATCCACCGAAGGCACAAATCAACTGTACAAGTGTGGTATTCTGGCCACAAGTGTTTAACCTGAGTCTAATCAAAAGAAAACAAATTGTAGGACCTTTTCCAAAACAGCTAAAAAACGTGAGTTATAGGCCGGGCGCGGTGGCTCAAGCCTGTAATCCCAGCACTTTGGGAGGCCCAGGCGGGCGGATCACGAGGTCAGGAGATGGAGACCATCCTGGCTAACATGGTGAAACCCCGTCTCTACTAAAAAATACAAAAAAACTAGCCGGGCGAGGTGGCGGGCGCCTGTAGTCCCAGCTACTTGGGAGGCTGAGGCAGGAGAATGGCATAAACCCGGGAGGCAGAGCTTGCAGTGAGCTGAGATCCAGCCACTGCACTCCAGCCTGGGCGACAGAGTGAGACTCCGTCTCAAAAAAAAAAAAAAAAAAAAAAAAAAAAGTGAGTTATAAAAGCCTCCCATCCTCCGAAAAGCCAGGGAACCGTTTTAGAATAAAAATTGACTAAAGAGATAGCTAAATATTGGGCCGAGTGTGGTGGCTCATGCCTGTAATCCTAGCACTTTGGGAAGCCAAGGTGGGCAGATTACTTGAGGTCAGGAGTTCGAGAGCAGACTGGCCAACACAGTGAAACCCGTCTCTACTAAAACAAATACAAAAATAGGCCGGGTATGGTGGTGCACTCCTATAATCCCAGCCACTCAGGAGGCTGAGGCACTAGAATCACTTGAACACGGGAAGCAAAGGTGGCAGTGAGCCAAGATCGAGCCACTGTACTCCAGCCTGGGCAACACAGCGAGACTCTGTCTCAAAAAATAAAACAAACAAAAAAAAGAGATAACTAAATACAATGTGTGATTCCTTTTTTTTTTTTTTTTTTTTGAGATGGAGTGGTGTGATCTCGGCTCACTGCAAGCTCCGCCCCCGGGTTCACGCCATTCTCCTGCCTCAGCCTCCCAAGTAGTTGGGACTACAGGCCCCTGCCACCACGCCCGGCTAATTTTTTGTATTTTTAGTAGAAACAGGGTTTCACCATGTTAGCCAGGATGGTCTTGATCTCCTGACCTCGTGATCCGCCCGCCTCGGCCTCCCAGAGTGCTGGGATTACAGGCATGAGCCACCGGGCCCGGCCAATGTGTGATTCTTAATTGGATCCTGGTCAAAAACAAAAAAGTTATCAAGTGCATTTTTGGAACACTTGAGGAAATTTTAATGGACAGATTAGATATTTTTATTGTATTTTATTGTCAAATTTCTTGGATATGATAATGGTGTTCTGGTTAGGAAGGAAAATATCCTTGTTCTCACTTGCTAAAATAGGGATAAAGTGTCATAATGTCTACAATTTAGGGAAAAAAACTAGTGTATATACACAAAAAAACAAAGCAAATGTGCAAACTGTTGACAACTGGTGAATCTAGGTGAAAACTGTATGGGTTTATGGTACTTTTCTTCCAACTCTTTTGAAGATTTAAAATTGTTCATAATAATTGGGAAGGCCGGGTCACACCTGTGATCCCAGCACTTTAGGAGGTGGAGGCGGGCAGATCACCAGAGGTCAAGGAGTTTGAGAACAGCCTGGCAAACAAGGTGAAACCCCGTCTCTACTAAAAATACAAAAACTAGCCGGGCATAGTGGCGGGCGCCGGTAATCTCTGCTACTTGGGAGGCTGAGGGAGGAGAATCACTTGAACCCGGGAGGCGGAGGTTGCAGTGATCTCAGATTGTGCCACTGCACTCTAGCCTGGGCGACAGAGCAAGACTTAGTCTCAAAAAATAATAATAAAATAAATAAATAAGTTGAGAAAACACTAGACAATTATTTAGAAAAGGTTATGTTGTATATTAATAGCTGTTAAAGCTCAGATACAGTTCAGACATAATTTTTATATTACCAACTGACCAAGACCACAGTAGTAATGACTGGGAAGAGTGTGTACCTCTTTTTGATTTTCTAACCCACCAAACTGATTCACTCAGTAAAAATGACATATTTAAATCCTACATGTGTTTAAAATTTAAACGTAGCTTTTAAAAACAAACTATCCAACACCTGGTTTTATCCTCTTTGCTTGCTTCGCTGAAGAGTGCGTGCTGCACCCGGCGCCCTCTCTGCATGCCCCAGGTAACAGAATGCAGAGGTCAGGCTGAACGTCAGCCTCTCCCCGCTGTGTCACATAAACATTTCTGGTCAGCAGCACCAAGCAGCTGCAGGCCTGCCCGCCACTCCCTCCCACACGCTTCTCCGCTGCCCCAGATTCCGATCCACAGTCAGTGGTAATTTGGGACAAAATGGTAAGAAAACAATATGAAACGTAGTAAATCCAAAATCTTTATTTTTTTTAAGACTATAGTCTTATAGTAAAGGGAGGAAGCCTTAACTTGCAAGACAATTCTTGCAAGGATCTGTACAACGTACTTTTTATTTCTATGGAATGGAATCAAACCCAGACAGAGACTACAGAACGTATACTAGAAATTAGCAAATGCCAGGAATGGAGCAGGAAAAAGACAAATGAGGCATAAACACACAAAACCCTTCACTGGGATCTGTTGACCGCAGCCAGAACCAGGGCTGGATCACACAATGGAGGCAGCTACCAGGGCCACAGGAAGGGAAGTAGCTGGGGCAGGGAAAGGCCCACACTGGGATACGGGGTTTAGCACCAGGTAAATTACTCTTGGTATTTACATACAAAATCAGTTGGCTCTATTTCTTAGACATACACACAGAAAGGAAGATTTGATCACTACTTTATGAATCTGTTATTTTGCAATACTGGTATTATTAAGAAGTAGGGACAATTCACTCAGATTCAAATTTCAGTAGCAGGAAATAAATATCAAAATACCATCATTGGCCCTCAATACAAAACCTCTACAACACCCAATATTACCCTCCCCGCCCAACCCCAAAGGATCACTCCCTGGTGGCTGCCACTTCACTGCTGCCATCTCCAATACATACCACAGGTGTCATGCAGCCCTCCTTAAGGCTGGCGCCGTAGGCTTAAACAACTGGCTGAGAAGCAGGAGTGAAACACGCCAAAGGCTCTGTGCTGCAAACACGGCCCCTCTTTTTTTACACCACAAACTTCTTTAAGGATCTGGTCACTCAATTGGAGTGATAAATAGCTTTTTAGAAAAAGAGGAAAAAGTCCTTAAAAAGGAGAAAGTATAAATCTGATTACTCCAAACCAGTCATCTTTTTTTTTTCTTTGAGATGGAATCTTGCTCTGTCACCCAGGCTGGAGTACAGTGGCGCAATCTCGACTCACTGCAACCTCTGCCTCCCGGGTCCAGGCGATTCTCCTGCCTCAGCCTCCCGAGTAGCTGGGACTACAGGTGTGTACCACCACGTCCAGCTAACTTTTGCATTTTTCAGTAGAGACCAGCCAGGCTGGTCTCGAACTCCTGACCTCAGGTGATCTGCCCGCCTCTGCCTCCCAAAGTGCTGGGATTACAGGCGTGAGCCACCGCACCCGGCCCAGTCATCTTCTCAAAGTAGAGCAGTTCACAGATTCTCAAAGTCTATTAAACAGAGGTGAGCGTGGACCTGGAGGCAGCCTCGCGGGGGCAGGTGTCCTCCAGGCAAGTGCCTGGCAGGGCTGGAGGCGCTGGTGGAGTGGGCAGGACACTGTGCTCAAAGGTCAGGCTGGTTATCTGTCCTCTACAGAAAAAGCTGCCAAGCTAGGGTGTTTTGGTCTAAAAATTATTGGTGGGGACAGGGAATCCCTGAAGGGAATACGTTTGTTTGTTAAAAAAATAAAACAAAAACAAAAACAAAAACAGTTATAGTGGAAATGGGAAAGGAGCACAAGAGCTTTTTTGGGGGGATGGGTAGGAAGGGGGACAGACTCTTGCTCTGTTGCCCAGGCTGGAGTGCAGTGTTGCCATCTAGGCTCACTGCAACCTCCATATCCTGGGCTCAAGCAATTATCCTGCCTCAGCCTCCCGAGTAGCCAGGATTACAGGCGTGCGCCACCAGGCCAGGCTAATTTTTGTAATTTTAGTAGAGACAGGGTTTCACCATGTTGGCCAGGCTGGTCCCGAACTCCTGACTTCAAGTGATCTGCCCGCCTCAGCCTTCCAAAGTGTTGGGATTACAGGCGTGAGCCACTGTGCCACGCCCCCAGAGCTTTTCCATAAACATGTAAAAAACATTTTTAAGGGAGAAAAAGAAAAATAGTCTCTGAAATTGTTCTGAGGAAATGGAAAGAAGGATGATGGAAACAGTCTTTATTGCTGGTCTGCCCTGAGTAACTCAGCTGGCCTCCATCTGGAGTTTCTTCCTACTTCAGGGCTCTTCAAGCTCCAACTCTGAGCTGGAGTCGGAGCCCCCATCAAAGGCAGAGGTGGTGCTGCCCTTGGCATTGGTGTAGAGGATGCCGTCTGAGGCGGGATAGTTGGCCTGTGGCTGGGCACTTGACCTCCCCTTCAGTGCACGGACTTCCTGCTTCAGAAGAGCATTCTACCGCTGAAGTCATCAATTTCTCACTGGCGTGTGGTTTTTCCCTCCACATATGCTGGATATACTCTATGGCTTTGTCTAGGATTTGGGCCCCGGATGCCTTCTCTCCTTGGAGCATTGGGACTGAGTCCCACAAACTGAAAGCTGCCTTTGATGTAGTCCCTACGATTTCATTCCAGTGCATCATGATGTGTGGGGAAAAGAAAGAGAGATCAGCCTGTTACTGTGTCTATATAGAAAGAAGTAGACATAAGAGACTCCATTTTGTTCTGTATTTGAGATGCTGTTAATCTGTGACCCTACCCCCAACCTTGTCCTTGCAAGAGACATGTGCTGTGGTGACTCAAGGTTTAAAGGATTTTGGGCTGTGCAGGATGTGCTTTGTTAAACAAGTGCCTGAAGGCAGCTTGCTGGTTAAAAGTCGTCACCATTCTCTTAATCTCAAGTACCCAGCTACACGTACACTGCCAAAGGTCGCAGGGACCTCTGCCTAGGAAAGCTAGGTATTGTCCAAGGTTTCTCCCCATGTGATAGTCTGAAATATGGCCTCGTGGGATGGGAAGGACCTGATCGTCCCCCAGCCTGACACCCATGAAGGTTCTGTGCTGAGGAGGACCAGTACAAGAGGAAAGAAGGCCTCTTGGTGGTTGTTGGCAGTTGAGATAGAGAAAAGCGTCTGTCTCCTGCCCGTCCTTGGGCAATGGAATATCTCGGTGTAAAACCCGATTGTAGGTTCTGTTTACTGAGAAAGGAGAAAACCACCTTAAGGCGAAAGGTGGGACTTGCTAGCGCAATGCTGCTCTTTATGCACTAAAAAGGTTTATGAAGATGTCTGCATATGCGTATCAAGGCACAGCACTTTTCCTTAAACTTATTCATGTCACATAGATCTTTATTCATATGTCTTACTGCTGACCTTCTCCCTACGATGATCCTATTATCCTGCCACTTCCCTTTTTTCTAAGATGGTAAAGATAATTACCAATAAATACTAAGGGAACTCAGAGACCAGTGCCCGCGTGGGTCCTCTGTATGCTAAGCGCCGGTCCCCTGGGCCCACTTTTTCTTTCTCTATACTTTGTCTCTGTGTCTCATTTCTTTTCTCAAGTCTCTCTTTCCACCTAACGAGAAACGCCCACAGGTGTGGAGGGGCAGGCCACCCCTTCATCGATGGGCCTATTTGTCAGCCACAGATTGAAATCTCTGTTGTAGCTTGTCACTCTCCACCTCGATGTCATCATTATCACTCATTTCCTACAACTCAGGGAGCAGCCACTGCAGCAGCAGCAGCCAGGGAGGCAGAGGGATAGAGGAATCTGAGGAAGTCACTGACAAGAAGCAGCAGAGTTCCCCCGCCTACATACACACACTCACTTGCTCTCACGCACACAAAACATGGGCAAGAACCACCTCCTCACTCCCAAAATCTCAGTTCTAAATTTAGCTATGTCTTATCTGTTAAGAAGGCTTCGTACTTCAGAAGTTTATAAAATGCTTTGATTTCACGCCCAGGCTCTTTGCTAATTATTTCTAGGTTCATGCCTGTACTCCAGATGATAGACATAATCATATACGTGACCAGCAGAGCAATATGCACTGACTACATTATGGATCCATTTATTTATTCTTTCACATCCAGGACTTCTATTTATTAACAGAATGTTTTCTAGCTAATGTTTATATCTGGTGGGCAGTAAATTAATTACAAAATATAACATTGACAAAGCCTTTATATTTTTCTTTTTTTAAACCTGACAGCATAACTTTCTCTAAGATAAAGCTGTTTTAAAAAGATGCTTGAAGGCCAGGTGCAGTGGCTCACATCTGTAATCCCAGCACTTTGGGAGGCTGAGGCGGGCAGATCACTTGAGGCCAGGAGTTTGAGATCAGCCTGGCCAACATGGTGAAACCCCGTCTCTACTAAAAATACATTAGCTGGGCATGGTAGCATATGCCTGTAATCCAGCTACTCGGGAGGCGGAGGCAGGAGAGTCACTTGAGTCCGAGAGGCGGAGGTCGCAATGAGCCACGATCATGCCACTGCACTCCAGCCTGGGTGACAGAGTAAGACCCTGTCTCCAAAAAAAAAAAAAAAAAAAAAACCCAAAACCCAAAACCAATGCTTGGAAGCCATAGTTTTATTGTAAGCATTTAAAAACAACAACACTAGGCGGGGCGCAGAGGCTCACGCCTGTAATCCCAGCACTTTGGGAGGCCAAGGCGGGCGAATCACAAGGTCAGGAGATTGAGACCATCCTGGCCAACATGGTGAAACCCCATCTCTACTACAAATACAAAAATTAGCTGGGTGTGGTGGCAGGCGCCTGGAGTCCCAGCCTCTTGGGAGGCTGAGACAGGAGAATCGCTTGAACCTGGGAGGCAGAGGTTGCAGTGAGCCGAGATCATGCCACTGCCCTCCAGCCTGGGTGACAGAGCGAGACTCTGTCTCAAAAACAAAACACAACACTATAACACTATAGAATAAGTATCAATTTTATTCTATAGTGTTATAGTGTTTATTCTGTTACTACATGAAAGTGAGGACTTTCTCCTCTCAGCAGTCTCTCAAGTATTAGGCTGAAATAATTGCTGGCTGGAAAAGGAAATTTCAGTTTCAGATGATGTAGTTACTTGAACATGAAAACAACTGGGTAAGAAATAGAGTAGTGATTATGTAAATGTTTTGTCCTAGTGATAGCCATCATATTAATTATACGAGAAATATTGGCAGATGATTAGTTTGAGAAATTTCACAATCATTTCTAAGGAACAAATGCAAATTACTGTAGAGTCAGCTCTCCATATCCCCAGGTTCAACATCTGCAGATTCAACCAACCACAGATCACAAATATTTGGGGGAAAAAAAACAATATAACAGTAAAAAATAATACAAATGTAAAAACATAGTATAACCACTATTTATATAGAATTTACATTGTATTAGGTATTATAAGTAATCTAGAAATGACTTAAAGTATACAAGAAGATGTATGTATGTATACAAGATCTATGTATATGCAAACACTATGCCATTTTATATAAGGAACATGCATACCAAAACATAGGTTTTGGTATCCGTGGGAGCCCTGGAACCAGTACTCACTAGATATCAAGGGACAATTGTATTGTCAACTTACATGCAAAAAAGAAAAAAAAAGGCAAAACCTAAATAATTTTAGGAAAAAGCTTAACTTTTTCAGACATTTTCACAGTATTGAGTACACCATTCTATAAGAACATGGCTATAGTTTAGTAACCCTGAATATTGTAATAGTGCAATGTAGCTACAAAGGGTAAAAAAATAAGAATTTTCAGACTATGCCTTTAATTTGGCATTCAGAATAATCTCTCTACGGGAAAATCACCACTGTTGAAGGTTTATTTGTCAGATTCCTGATAATACTGATCATTTTCTAGATAAAAGATCAAAAGATTAACCATACATTTGTTTTGTTTTTTTAAAAAGTATTTATTTTTTACTAGTGAGGATGGAACTAGGCAAAGTTTACAGAAAAGATGTCCATATACAAAGAAAGAAATAGCAAAATATTTTTGGTCATAATTTAGAAAGAAATTAATCTATAAAACGGAGACAGTTCTCCCCAATTCATCTCTCTCATAGAAGAGCATAAGCACGGGCTCTCAGTTCCTTGATATCCTCAAGAGGCCACGGATACGTCTGACAAGAGCCTGTATGAAACTATATCGAGATCGAACTTTTGAATATAATCCTTCAATGTCCAGGAGTTTCTTTTGTAATGATTCTCCAAAAGCATTGATTGCATCAGCCTGAAGCTAGAGGTGACACAAAAGACATTTTGTTAAAATTGTTGTCTCAAATATTCCTTTTATTCTAAGTCTTCCAATTTAAAACACCTTAGAATTTTTGTAATGTGGTTCTTTCAATGTAAAATACTTTTGAATTTTTGTAATGTGCTACTAAATTAACTAAACATTCACATTTTCTACCTTAGAATTTTTTGGTTTAATTCTCATGTTTTTCCTGCTTTCTTTTCTTGTATACATTTAAAAACCTGCTTTAAATAGCAGTGAATGTTGATGCTGATGCTGATATACTAACATACAAACAAACACATTTCCTAAAGGGCCATACAAGAAGTCAGTAAGACTGGGAGGCAGGGAGGGAGGGAAGGACGATGCGGGGAAGGAAGGAAGGGAGGGAGGGAGGGTGGGAGGGTAGGTGGGAAAGAAGCTTTTACTTTTTATTTCATTTTGCATTTTTTAAAAACCAACTTGTATGCTTTTGTTTTTAAAAAATATTCATGTGCGGATAAACCTGGTATATGCTTTAGAATTCATATATATTCTAGAATGCATACGTAGTTTCAGATGGATCTTTCTGATGTTATACTAAAAGATTAAAATTAAGTACAAAATTAGATGAATCTACCTGTTTTCAGTTTTGCATTAAAATCACAGCACAAAGTGAGATTATTAATCCTGCATTTTTTTTTTCTAGCTTTTTTACAAAGCAGTCTAAATGAAATAGTAACTGCTTTTACAAAGCAGTCTAAATGTTGTCCTAGCTACTCAGGATGATGAGGCAGGAGAATCACTTGAGCCCAGGGGGTTGAGGCTGCAGTGAACTGTGGTCACACCACTGCACGACAGCGCGCCTGGTAACGGAGTAAGACCTTGTCTCTTAGACAAAACAAACAACAAACCTTTGAATATCTTTGGCTAATTTTGCACATGGCCTCAATTAACACTAGTTCTCCTAAACAAGCCTAGCCACAAAATTCCTTTTATTTCCTATTATTCACTAAAGAGCGAATGTCGTCCGGATTAGGATGGGAGCGTGGTATCCATGACATCTAGCAAGGTGTGCTTTGGAGGTTGCTGTAACTGCACCTTTCATTCCCAACCTTGTTTTAAGAAAAATAGCAAAAAGAAGGATTAGGGAGGAGCAGAGGCTTTATCAAATCACGGCTAAGGACATGCAGATGGCTAGTAGAGGATCTAGCTGTAATTCATTTTCCCCAACATCACATACCCTGATACCTGCTTTGTTAGAAACATAACTTTGCTATTAGTTTAATACGAGGTTTTCATTGTAATTGTTTTTGGCATGCTCTTCATTCATTCCAATACTACGGATCAACAGGTTAGTAAGAGCACAGTGTTGTGTACTATGGTCTACTACAGCACAATTTGTATTGGCTGCTCTCAATCTCACCATTAAATGATTTCCTGAGAAGTAAGTGCTGAGTGATACTTTGTACCTAAAAAGTTCTACAAAGCTAATCAAAAGGTACCAGGAGTTTCCAGATCTTAATGCCTACCAATCACGGAACACTTACCATGTTCTAGGTACAACATTAGCAGCTTCACATACATGAAACCTCACTTAATTCTGACAAAACCCTTTGAGGTTGAATCATCCCTCCTATTTCTTAAATGAAGAAATTGAGGCTCGGAAGTTAAGTAAGTTGTTCAAAGTCACATAGCTATTACAATGGTCAAGCTAGAGTTCAAACCAGGTCTCTATAAGCAACCCTGAAAATCATAATCTTATGAACATACCAGGCTTTTCCTTTTACTTACTTACAGTCATTCATTTATTTATTTATTGGAAACAAGGTCTTGCTTCACTCTTTCATTCATTTATTGGAGACAAGATCCTGCTCTGTTGCCCAGGCTGGAGTGCAGTGGTGTGATCACAGCTCACTGAAGCCTCAATCTCCCAGGCTCAGGTGATTCTCCCACCTCAGCCTCCCAGGTAGCTGTGACTACAGGTGCATGCCACCACAGTATGCCAATTTTTTTTTTTTTTTAAGAGACAGGGTCTCACTATGTTGCCCAGGCTGGTCTCGAACTCCTGGGCTCAGGCAATCCTCCCGTCTTGGCCTCCCAAAATGCTGGGATTACAGGTGTGCACCATCACGCCTAGCCCTTTTACTTTAATAAAGAAAAATAAAAGAATATAAGAATAGAACTTTACCTGGTCTAAATCATGTTGGCTCACTATAGCCAGCCCACTTCTAAAATCTAGATTGGTTTCTGAGGCGAAGGAATCTAGAGATAAAAAAACAGAGTCATACCGGCTGTGCAAGTACACATCTATCACACAGTGGAGGAACCTGATGACAATGAACAATAACAATAGTACCATGAAAAACATGGCTCAAGACTGGGAACTCAATTTTCAACTTTTAGCAAATGGAAGCCCCTAGAAAGCATTTCACTGGTCCAGACCAGGGTTCTCAGCTCTTCTCTATTTCTTTCCACCTAAGGGATCCAATACATGCCCATCAGTCACAGAGACCCACTCTAGCAATAAGAATCAGCATAATAGCAGACCTACTCCATTCTTCTAGAGCTGGGTCAGTCCCTAACTGCAGCAAGAAGCTGAGGAACAGGTGATAAGCCGGCTCTAGAATATTCTTATGCTCAGCACAATGTCCCGTGAACAGAAAGTAAAATGCAAGAAATAGCTACGTCTAGTGACTAAGCAGCTCTTGATTCACCCAATTCACTCTAAGTAACCTGGAAACATAAATAAATAAAAACGTTACTAGCTTTTCAAGGCACAAATAGGTATTTACGGTTCATTAATTTTTAGCAGAAAGTTTACCTTGCAGTCTTCTGCTTTTAAACAAGGTTCTCGAGGCAAATAAGGAATCTTGAGAATCCGTGGGCATGCAATGTAACAAGTAGTACTCCAGATGGCGCCAAAGAATAAATAGGCAGGTCTCTATGATAACTATATCAGAGCTCAGATTAAAGGAACATAATCTCATCAAATATTTTTTACAAACCAGTTTCTGAGGAGGAGAAAAAAGGAGAGACTGCACTCACTTAATGAGGTAGCCACAGCCTCAGTCTGACAGACAGGGTCCCACTGAAGCCGCCTCAAGAGGAAGCAGCAAGGCGTGCTGAGGAAGGAGGTGGGGGTCCTGTGCCAGCAGTCTCATGTCCCTACCTTCTTCCCTGACAGAAAGTGCCCATGTATATTATCAGTATTACCAGCTACTCTAAAAGATAAGAACAAAAAAGTACAATTTGGAAATACATTAGGCATTTACTGGGAAAAAATTAAGTTTATATCTCCTTCCACCTGGTTTTGGTGCCCAAATAATGAGAGAATAAGTGAAGAGTTCCTACATTTCAAGGTCATCACTCAAGTGCATGATTTCATAAAGGATACAAGAACAAAGGGAAAGCAGTTTAGCTCGATTGTTGATCACCTTCACCAAGCGCCGTCTTGCTAGAACATATTTCTGGGCAGTGGAGATTTTATCAACACCAGCAGGCATCACAGACTGACACAACTAGAAGAAACAAATGTGGTTATTAGAATGACATCAACTGGAACAAAATTTTTAATGAAAAACTACTATCAGCAGGTCACCGTGGTAAATGCTATGAAAACCCTCGAATTTAAACATCCTTGCAGATAAGAGTTTTTATCTAAGAAGCTAGCAATTTTAAAAAATTAGAGCCAAAGAAGCAAATTCACAAATGAACATTTATCTGCTGCATTTTGAAAAAGTCTGTCCCTGAAACACAGTCAGGGTTGCTGATGAAACCCTGAATTTCCTGTCACATTAAAACAAAGCAAGACAAAACAATAGGTGTTTCAAGCAGTAGCTATAACAATCCCATGGAGAATTTCTAACAGTTGTCAGGTATCTCCTGCAAAAAATACAAGGTAGACACCTAGAGCATAACTAAAATATGACCCTCAACCAAAGCTCCCATGACCACTTCTCAATGTGGCACACACACGAGCACAATGGTTCCAGCTAATGTTCCAATGCTGGGTTCCACGGAAGGTGTACTGAAGTGAGGCTGATGGAAGGCCACACACTTCATGATAATGATGCAATTCCTCTTGCAAGTACAAGCATCACTGATGAGCTACACGTTAGAGGAAGGACTGCCAGGCATAAACCCAAAATTTCAGGGGTTACCTAAACCCAGTCATTGACTCCTGCCTCACCCTGTTCCTGCCAGCTACATGCCTTTGGGTGTGTTATGCAAGTCTGTGCCTCAGTTTCCTCACGAGAAATGAGAATAAAAACAGTATCTGCCCAGGTGTTAGGTAGAACATGTAGTTCAGGGCCTGGCATGTTGTAGACACTCAATAAATGTCCCCTGAGATTACCAGAAGAGTGGCAAGAGGGAGTAGGCATGGACTACTCAAAAGAGTAACATGGAAGTTTTTAGAAAGCTTGGTGCAAACCAGGAATGATAAAGTGGTTCAACATCCAGGCTGCCACAGGACACCAGGAAGCTTCAGCACTGCCTTAGGAACTGGCCAAGAGATGCCTTACATTCACCTGTGCCAAATGGAAAAGGCAGCAAACTACTTAGTAGCAATCCTGGTAATTCAGCATCTTTAGTTATTAATACAGTAAGTAGAGGGAATGATTCTGGGTCACTGAGAGAAGGCAGTCAAGTCTCATATGCTACCAATTTTGTTTGAAAATTTTGCTAAACAGATATTGAAGATGCTGACGGCACAGAGACATTTACCTAAGTTTTATTAAAAAAAAATCTGCAACAGAAGCCTTTCTCAGCACAGATTTTACAGTATAAATGACCCAAAACTCTTCATTGAAAGGCCAGCTGCCTTTGTATTTTTTTGAACAGGTGCTACACTTCACCGTTTTTCAGTCAAGAGTTTCTATGCTTATAAGGCTGGTGCTACGGCAAAAGAGTCTTCTTCAAATCACACAGAAGAATCATTACAATTCCTCCAGTCATAATGTATACACCGTCTTTACTCAGTCTGAGACCAGCACCCTGGCCCTAGTAACAGCAATGATTTCTCAAGTCCCCCCAGCTCATTATAAGATTCGTACCTCTTTTATCTCATCTGGGGGAAGCTGGTCTACATTCTGTAGCTTGCTGACACTCTGTCGATGACTGTCATAATAGCTGAAGAAATCATTAGCACTCTGTTTCAGCAGGTAGACAATAATGCCTAAACCAGGCAGGCGCCAGTATGGAACCACTGGAGCTTGGGTATCTAATAGAGGTGATGAGATAAAACAATGTTCCACTTATAAGCATTTCATGTGAATTTCAAATGACCTGTTTTAAAACAAGGGATGCCCCAGAATTTAAGGACATGTAACCTGTCATTAAAATCAACCCAAGATTACTTTTAAATACCATTGATAGTTTAAAGAACAAATGGTTAGGAGCCACTGTAATCAGGTACATACATAAGGCTGGAGATCCTGCGAGAATAAAGAAATCTGACTGATGCACGTTGGCAGAATCTACCTTTTATTAGGCAAAGAGTTCTTTGAGAACTCTATCAAAGTATAAACCTTACACACACACACACACACCCCTCCATATAAAAAACAATATACACAATTTTGGGGTTTCTTAACACCAAGTGAATAATTTCTGCCTTGCCTGATGGCTCTAGTTGGATGGATTCATTTCCGGTCTGCATCCTTCTGGTTACTAAATTGCCAGTTCAAAGTCATTTCTCTTTCAAAGAGACAAGAACACTAACTGAAATATTCAAAAAATATAAATGGATTTAATCTTTAAAAAATCTTTTACCACAACAACTACATTACGGTAGTAAAACAAAGTGATCTGCCTTTTACCTGGCTACTGGCTAATGATGACACAAAGGAACAGTAGGATGTCATAAAAGCTGTTTGCGGAAGGAAAACTAGAAAGCAACAACAATATTATCCTAGGACAGGCACAGTGGCTCACACCTGTAATTTCAACACTTTGGAAGGCTGAGGAGAGAGAATGGCTTGAGACCAGGAGTTCAAGACCAGCGTGGGCAACAGAGACCCTGTCCCTACAGAAAATAAAAAAAAAATCATCCTAGCGATAATCTGTGTAGTGCAATTAGAACAATTTCCTCTAGTGATTTCGTGGAAACACTGTGGCAACTTCTTTTCTTTTCTTTTTTTTTTTTGAGAGGGAGTCTTACTCTGTCATCCAGCCTGGAATGCAGTGGTTCGATCTTGGCTCACTGCCACCTCTGCCTCCCAGGTTCAAGCGATTCTCCTGCCTCAGTCTCCCGAGTAGCTAGGATTACAGGAACATGCCATCACGCCCAGCTATTTTTTGTATTTTTAGTAGAGACGGGGTTTCACCATGTTGGCCAGGCTGGTCTCGAACTCCTGACCTCAGGTGATCCACCTGCCTCGGCCTCCCAAAGTTCTAGGATTACAGGCATGAGTCACCACAGCTGGTCCAACACTGTGGCAACTTCAAGTTCAAACTGGAGATAATCTTTGTTTAATGACCCAAACTGCCGTGAATACTGAAGGAGAGATCTGTATTTGCTTTTTTCTTCACCAATAACTAACTTAACTTTGCTCTAAAGTCAGACTTACATATCTTTCTTTCTTTCTTTCTTTTTTGAGACAGGGTCTCACTTTGTCACCCAGGCTGGAGTACAGTGGCACAAACAGGGATCACTGCAGCCTTGACCTCCTGGGCTCAGGTGATCCTCCCACCTCAGTCTCCCAAGTAGCTAGGATTACAGGTGCATGCCACCACACCCAGCTAATTTTTTGTATTTTTTTGTAGAGATGGGGTTTTGTCATATTGCCCAGGCTGGTCTCTACCTTCTGGGCTCAAGCAATGCACCTGCCTTGGCCTCCCAAAGTGCTGGGATTACAGGCGTGAGCCACCACACCTGGCCAATCCCATAGATCTTTATACAGAGGGGAAGAGACAGAAGAGTCCCTTGTCTGTGGATGGTGCCACCAACTAGGACATCCTAGACAAATTCAATTTGCCAGGTATCCTCTTCTAGTTTACAGCAAAGATGTGACAGTTTTCACAATACATTGTTATACAGAGCCTTCTCCTAGTGAAATCAGGTATCCTGGTCCCCAGATAACATTTGTGTGATCTCTATCCTGGTAGGAAGATATCCACAAAGAGGATGATTGAATGCTTGGAGGACTCCAAAGCATTTCAGGAGTTCTCACCATACTAATTTGTCCAAGTCTAGAAAATATTTGCGCATTCCGAGGCTATTAGGTTTGCATAAAACAGCCGGGCGCAGTGGCTCGTGCCTATAATCCCAGCACTTTGGGAGGCCAAGGCAGGTAGATCACTTGAGGTCAGGTGTTTGAGACCAGCTTGACCAACATGGCGAAACTCCGTCTGTACTAAAAATACAAAAATTAACCAGGCATGGGGCGCGTGCCTGTGGTCCCAGATTCTCAGGAGGTTAAGGCATAAGAATCGCTTGAGCCCAGGAGGTGAGGTTGCAATGAGCAGAGATCGTGCCACAGAACTCAGCCTGCGCGACAGAATGAGACTCTGTCTCTAAAATAAAATAAAATAAATTCATCGGAAGAGAGCTTGCCATTGCTTCCATTTTACGGATAAGAGAACTAAGGCACAAAGAGGGTGATTAACTTTTCCAGAATCACACCAATAAGTTATTTGTAGAACTGGGATTCAAATACAGGCAGTTTGTCATTAGTCGATTAGGTTGAACTGCTTCTCTATATACCACATACCTACTCACGCACGTGTCTAGAATTGGAAGAGAAAAATACGGTTGCTGACCCTAAAAAGAGTCTAAGAAAAATTGGAAAAATAACAATTTCTAAGACTCAATGGGCTGGGCACGATGGCTCACGCCTATAATCCCAGTACTTTGGGAGGCCGAGGCTGGCAGATCACCTGGGGTCAGAAGTTCCAGACCAGCCTGGCCAATGCGTGAAACTCTGTCTCTACTAAAAATACAAAAAATTAGCCGGGCGTAGTGGTGGGCGCCTGTAGCCCCAGCTACTTGAGAGGCTGAGGCAGGAGAATGGTGTGAACCCAGGAGGCAGAGCTTGCAGTGAGCTGAGATTGAGATCCATCACTGCACTCCAGCCTGGGCAACAGAGCAAGACTCCATCTCAAAAAAAAAAAAATTAGCCTGGCATGGTGCCTATACTCCCAGCTACTCGGGAGGCTGAGGCAAGAGAATCGCTTGAACCCAGGAGGCAGAGGTTACAGTGAGCCAAGATCGCACCATTGCACTCCAGCCTGGGGGACAAGAGGGAGACTTCATCTCAAAAAAAAAAAAAAAAAAAAAGACTCAATGAGTTCGCCTTCAAGTATTAAAGATCAAAGACTGATAGGATATGGAAAAGATTAGCTCAAAATGAGAAGCAACTAAATAAAATTTTAATAATGACCAATGAAACATTATTAGCACATGATTAATATTAAAGAATACAAAGTTACATTTTTGTTTGAAAAATCTTATGTTCAGATTAAATTTGTGTTACAAGGTTAGTTTCAAGGGGAAAGAAAGGAGCCCTTTTGAGGCAGAGTTACAGGTCTCCATCAAGCTATTGGCCTTCAGAGATTAACAAACAGATTGATGTCCATTTTCAAACTGCCAGATGGAAAGGGGATAAATCAGGTTAAAAGTTACTGCTGGCTGACAGGTCTTTGGATAGGAATCCCAATCATTCCATGCCATTCCAAAGTGAAATGATCTCTTTTTCACACTGGTTGAGCCACTTGGACTAGAAGGATAACTTTCCCCTCATGCCAGTGAGGACATGCAGATATTGGAATCCCCCCATGGTGGTTGCTTTTTGTCCTATCTTCCTGGCAGCAAACTTTTTTTTTTTTTGTTAGAGACATGGTCTCACTCTGTCACCCAGGCTGGTGTGCAAGTGGCATGATCTTGGCTCACTGCAGCCTTGAACTCCTGGGCTCATGTGATCCCCCTGCCATAGTCTCTTGAGTAGCTGAGATTACAGGCTCAGCCATCATGCCTGGTTCCAACTTTCTGAATATAGGAGAAAACAAGAACTATGTAGAATTAACTTGTTTAAGTCAAAGGAACTGTTTTACACGTCCAGACTAATTTAACTATTTTACTCCATAAAATGGAATTACAAATCTTTGTAGCTACCTCCCCGGTTTCTTTAAGACATCCTTTCACCTAAGACTACTCCCTTTGAATCACTGAAAGATACCTTTAAATAAAGGTATTTTATTAGCTATTAAGGACTTAGTTTGTCTTAATATGACAAACTAAGATTCTACCAGTCAGTACTCTTCTCCCCCCAACCATGGCATAAAACGAAAAAGCCTAGACATAATACAAACAAAAGCAGACACTGGTAGAGGCAGAACTTTTGTGATAAAAATCAGAATAGTAGATGCCTGGGCTAGGGTCGAAGGAAACAATCAAATGCCATCAAAGGCAAGAAGAAATCTTTAAGGAACAGGGAATTGTTCTGTATTTTGGTTGTGGTGATGGTTACCCAACTTTATATAATTACCAAAAAGCATTCAAACTGTACGCCTAAAATGGGTGAATTTTGTTGTACATAAATTACAACAACAACAAATTTAATACTACCAGCTAGGACATTTTATAATAGAGTTTGTCTAACAAAGTTCTTAACATAATTTATATAGGATAAGGTTGAATGTTGCTAAACTAATACATTTTTCTTTAAGTTTTGGGATACATGTGTAGAACGTGTAGGTTTGTTACATAGGTATACATGTGCCATGGTGGTCTGCTGCACCTATCAACCTGTCATCTAGGTTTTAAGCCAAACATGCATTAAGTATTTGTCCTAATGCTCTCCCTCCCCTTGCTGCCTATCCCCTGACAAGCACCGTTGTGTGATCTTCCCCTCCCTGTGTCCATGTGTTCTCACTGTTCAACTTCCACTTATGAGTGAGAACATGCAGTGTTTGGTTTTCTGTTCCAGTGTTAGTTTGCTGAGAATGATGGCTTCCAGCCTCATCCATGTCCCTGCAAAGGACATGAACTCATTCTTGTTTATGGCTGCATAGTATTCCATGTTGTATATGTGCCACAATTTCTTTATCCAGTCTATCATTGATGGACATCTGGGTTGGTTCCAAGTCTTTGCTATTGTAAATAGTGCTGCAATAAACATGTATGCATGTGTCTTTACAGTAGAATGATTTACAATCCTTTGGGTTAATTTTTTTTTTTTTTTTTTTTTTTGAGACAAAGTCTCACTCTGTACATCAGGCTGCAGTGCAGTGGTGTGATCTCAGCTCACCACAACCTCCGCCTCCTGGGTTCAAGCAATTCTCCTGCCTCTTCCTCCAGTGTACCTGGGATTACAGGCACGCCACAGCACCTGGCTAATTTTTTGTATTTTTAGTAGAAACGGAGTTTCACCATGTTGGCCAGGCTGGTCTTGAACTCCTGCCCTCAGGTAATCCGCCTGCCTCAGCCTCCCAAAGTGCTAGGATTACAAGCATGAGCAACTGCACACCCGGCCACTAATATATTTTTCATAATGTCATTTTATACTATTATTCTACTAAACACATATATTTTGTGATTAAGTAATTTTCAGGGATAATAAGATCTTGAAGAAAATGAAAATGTGACAAAATGTTTCTCACAGATCACAAAGACTTCCTGAAATCACCAACAGTCAATTCCATTATCCCCACTAAGATACTAACAGGGTTTTTCTTCTGAGTGTTCCATAGGATAACAGCTTTACCCATTATCCTGCCCCATATTCAAATATTCCCTACTGAGTCATTAAAGAATCACAGGATAAGTTGGCCTAATTAGTATCTAAATTGTATTTTGTTATGTTATAGAAATTTGGAGCTATAATAAAAAACCCAGTTTAGACACTAAATTCAGCTTAACATGATTTAACATATAAAACCGTTTGTTGTATTTTCATCTTTTTCACCCAGCCAACTTACTCCCCAATTTAGATCCTTTGAGCCCTCAAGTGCTATTCAAAACATGATTCCTCTAGATTTACTCTCAGTAAATCTTGAATTTCTCTGTTCTCTCCAGTCTTATACATAAGTCTAATAATAATACCTCCTGCTCAACTTTAAAACTTGTTTAAAATGTTTCCCATTAATGACACTTAAAGAAAATATTGCATCTTAATGGAGCCAAGCTGGAGAGCTATGTCATAACCATAGCAACTTAGTTCCTTCAATACGGAATGAAAAACTAAGCTCACCTTGCCGCGGTCCATCTCTATTAACTGTTTCTGAAAGGCTAGGAGTGAAGAGACACACAGCATGCTGGAAGGTAGGAGAACTCTGTAACATGAGTGACTGGCAATATTCCATTACATTGGCACAAATCTATAATCAAAAACCAGCAGTAACAAAAATGTTAGACCTTGAAATGCCTTAATTAGCATGAAAATCGAGATTTGAAGAAGAAAAGGTTATAAATCAATCTGTAAAATGACTCACATCTTTTTTTTTTTTTTTTTTTTTTGAGATGGAGTCTTCCTCTGTTGCCCAGGCTGGAGTGCAGTGGCGTGATCTTGGCTCACTACAACCTCCGCCTCTTGGGTTCAAGCAATTCTCCTGCCTCAGCCACCCCGAGTAGCTGGGACCACAGGCACATGTCACCACGCCCAGCTAAATTGTTTTTGTATTTTTAGTACACACAAGGTTTCACCATGTTGGCCAGGATGGTCTTGAACTCTTGACCTCAGGTGATCCGCCTGCCTCAGCCTCCCAAAGTGCTGGGATCATAGGCGTGAGCCACTGCACCGGTCCCGCCTCTGTTATTTTTATCAACATTTTCCAAAAACATAAAAACCTTAGAGAAGTCACATGGTTCTTGCCCCTCTTACCTGCTGCATAGCCAGTTCAATCTCATCTTTCTTGCTTACTTTATCTCCCTCCACATTATCGTCTTGAAATTTAAACTGACGCAGTCTGTCAGAGCCACCAAAGCGGCTTAGTAGTCCTAAGCACTGGCGCTAAGAAAGAAAAATGTATCTTGTTGATATGTAGTTAAATGTATTTAAAATTAGTAACCTCTCTTTCTTGAGGGATAGAAAAAGGAAAAACTAAGTGAAGAATGGAATCATTCCTTAAAGCATCTAATATCTTACTTAAAACTGAGCCAACTAAAAGTAGCATTATTAAAATTCAACTTTGTGCAAAGGTATTTGATTGGTAGCTAACAGATGAAAAGAGTACCATCTTTTTTAAAGCAATAAATCCCAGTATCATCTAAATGTTTGCCAAATAACTTTCTGCATTATATCAAAGTATGTGTTAATTCTTTGGAAGATACTCATTAAGTGAAAAACAAGTTTTTAAACAAAACAGAAGCAAAATGAGAGGGCAGTCACAAGATGGACACGTCTATGATAATTTTGTCTACCAAGGCACAAATCTAAAAGCTATTATTCCTGTGGTTGCTCCCAGGGACTTCGTAAAGGGGTTACAAACACACAGATCATCTTGGAAGATAAATGCAAATGTCCCCAGCTTCAAATGTTAATACGTCTCACCTGAGAATACAGTACTTCCCATGGTTCTCAAAGAGAAAGGACAAGCTTTTCAATACTGGCAGTATATCTAGAGGTTAGCTGATGGCTTTGAAATTAGAGACATGGGTTCCAATAACAGGTACAACTTTCTGCTCTGTGACCTGGAATAAGTTACTTTATTTCTCACGCCTATATGTTTACATTTCTAAAGTGGTAATAACAATTCCTATCTTATAAGACGGCTGTCAGGATTCCCTGACACATGGTATTTTATTTAAAGTGCTTAGCACAATGTTCTGCACATAATAAATGTATTTTAAATGAAACATGTATTTTAAAAATTGGTAATACCATATACAGATTTAGATGTATAGAGAGCTATACACATATATAATACACAATGTCTTATTATTTTATTTATTTATTTTTGAGATAGTCTCTTGCTCTGTTGCCCAGGCCAAAGTACAATGGTATGATCTCTGCTCACTGCAACCTCTGCCTCCTGGGTTCCAGCAATTCTTGCGCCTCAGCCCCGCATGTAGCTGCTACTACAGGCATGCACCACCACCCACGGCTAATTTTTGTATTTTTAATAGAGATGGAGTTTAGCCATGTTCCCCAGGCTGGTCTCAAACTCCTGGCCTCAAGCGATCCACCCACCTCAGCCTCCCAAAATGCTGGGATTACAGGAGTGAGTCATCCCAACCAGCCGCAGTAAGTTTGGATAAGGCAGAACATATTAATGAGACTATAATATAAACTTATTTTGCCAAAATAGTTATATCTATGTTTAACATTTATAAATGTGTGTTTGCCACTTCTCTTACAGATAAAATAGACGCACTCAAACATTTCCAAAGGTCACCTTATGAAAGATCCATCAAAAAGGTGTCTTCCGCCATACCAATGAAAGATGACTTAAAAAACCCAAAGTATTTGGGTTTTGTTGGTGACAGTCCAATCTTTTCTGGAATGCTTTTTGACAATTATGATGTCAAAATGTACTATGTGTATACCCTCGGTCCCAGTGATACCATGTGCTATTTACTCCAGAGGAAAATACGCACACAAAAATGCTAATATTAGCATTTTTCTTTTGAAATCTTGAAAAACACTCCGTGAAAAAAGGACTAGTTAAGAAAATTGTTGTATCCAAAACAATGGGATATAAATGCTAGTACATAAATATTAAATATAATTACTCTGCAGTCAATAAAAAGTAAAGATGCTCAGATCAAACCAGGCCAACAGGCTCCCAGAAAGACTGATAAAATATCTAATTGACAAACTAATATGTTAGAACATACTGAGAGGAGATTACAAGATCTTGTAAAGAGTTTGGGGATAAATTAGTAATAAGTACATAAAAACCAAGTAAACAAAAAAGAAAACTCTAGGGCAAACAGTCTGCTTGTGGCTTATTCACAAATGACATTTACACAGTCATAATAATGTAACACTTAACATTAATGTAACCAAAACTATGATGTAGTTATATTGAGTTTCAGGGGGTGTTACAGGAAATGTATACATTGTATGATGGAAAAAAAGGAGTAAAAACATCTAAATTCTCATATCCTCCCCATCCCCCAACAATGGAAAGTCAACAGATGATTACTAAAATTAGAAAATCAAGAAGCACCAATATAAGCATATTATTTAGAAATACCAAAGAACCAAAACAGTTGAAAGGGGCTTCCCAAATCTAGGGGGCACGATGGGGAGGATGGTATATTTTGTAACGTGTCTTATAACTGCTATTTAAAGAAATAAGAATCAGTTACCTGGAATCTTCCAATATGTCCCTGTAGCTCCATTAGAGATCCTTCATTTACATCAACGTCAAGTTCACTTAATATCCCTATAAAATGTAGAATGCTTTACAACATACTATAGTAAACAAAAACATTAAAAACTAGGAAGAGGGGTTCTAATATCTGACATTCTTCTTGTGCATGAACAGATATTCTTGCCATAAAAAAGTTTCAAGAACTATGACTTTACAAAGACTGTAAGTACCTGTTGAGAACTATGATTTTACAAAGACGGTTAAGTAAGTATATTAATAACAGCACCAGTACATGTGCATTCACACCCAATCTAAAATGCAGAGTGAATTGATCTTAAAAGGCGTTTTTAGTTTTCAAGAAAAATCTAATTTTTTTATAATGATAAAAGTAATTTTCTAAATTACTTTCTTTCATAAATGAGTTTTTAGAACATGAAACAATAAGAATAAAATGCATTTCTTTTTAACCCCTCTAAATAGATACAATTTGCTTTTTCTTTTCCCCTAGGCAAAGTACGATTTAAAAAGAACACAAAAACATTTCCATTCAACATCTTAGTTTGGACCCATTACAAAACTCCTAAATCAAAATGACCCACCTCTAATAGCACCATAGCCTCTCCTGATTTCTAATGAGCCTGCAAGTGACCCTAACATGTCATTCTCCCCATCAGTTTGTTTCCTTGTTCCATCACTAATCATGCTGAGGAATACCCACCTAAACCTATCCTAGCCATCAAACTTCCTATGTGTTTTCAGATTCCTTTAATTTACTTCATCCTCACTTCCAAGCATAGACTCCACAGCACAAACCAAGAACCTGATCCTTCTCTCCTCATAATGACAAGTCCTCCTCTTTTTAGATTAGCTCAGCCCTCAGCACAAACTGACAGAAAATCCTATCATCTGGTACATGCAGGTTCGTTATACCTCCACACCTGTGCCTCATTGCTTCCCGAGAGCTTATCCTGTCCCACCTTCAACTCCTCTGAGAGTCTCCTCCCAGAATTGCTTTCTCTTCTAACATACTAAAAAATCTACCCTGCCGCAAAAGTTTTCCTATTTGAAAATAGGCTCAACTCTTTCTTGTACTCCAAAACCAAACAAAACCAAACCAAATCAAGCAAAAACTTGGTATCAATTTTTTGAAAGTTTTTCTTTACTTGCTGCTTGTATTCATAATTCTTATGCCCTCCTTTGCCATCTGAACTCCTTGAAACCTGGATTTTTCACCTAACACTATCATGAAACTAAGACTTTTTCCTCTTTTTCCTCAAACTTGCTGAACTGTGCACCAGGTATTGCTGTTTCAAAGTTCACTTTCCCCTGAATGTCAACTGCTGCCTCAATTTAAAAGGACTTCCAATTCTCAGATTCTGTAAGATCTTTCTGTTAAATGCCATCTAACTATTCTGTGTGTATCAATCACTCTCAACTCCAAAATACTTTTCAGAGTATCTGTGAGCCACCGGCTCACATCTGCACTTTGGGAGGCTGAGGTGGGAGGGTTGCCTGAGTCCAGGAGTTTGAAACCAGCATGGACAACATAGTGAGGCCTCGTCTTTATTTGAAAAAATAAAATTAAATATATATATATATATCTATGAGTCACAGAAACAAAATTAATCTGCTGATAAGATTTGTGGAGGTACAACATACACAGTGGTGGGCTAGGCAGCATGGCGGACACAAAGTTACAAACAGAACTGCAATCTAGGCGAGCATTTAAGACAAATGTGCATAAATTATAGTATATTATAGGATAATACAGGGCTGAACTGTATACAACAGGGTTGATAAGAGTATAACTTGTTTAGAAGTGTTTTCAAAAGTTTGGGAGGCTATTTGGCATTATTTTTAACAAAAATGTTAAGCACATATATTTCTGACAAAGTACTGCCAGGAATTTATCGAGTCTATCAGTTCAAATGGACAAAAATGGGGCTGGGTGCAGTGGCTCACGCCTGTAATCCCAACACTTTGGAAAACTGAGGCAGGATTGCTTGAGGCCAGGAATTCGAGACCAGCCTGGGCAACACAGCGAGACCTTGTCTCAGCAACAACAAAAAATTAAAAATTAAAAAGTAATAAAAACAAATGTACAAAAATATATATGAATGCATATGTAAATACATAGCTAAATAGTAAGTACACAAACACATATACACAAAGTTATTAAATGCCACATTGTTTAAAATTTTAAGAAGCTTGGAAACAGTCAATATGTCAGAGAATCTGATTAAAAAACAAAGGACTAGCTATGCGTGGTGGTGTGTGCTGTATTCTCAGCTACTTGGGAGGCTGAGGCAGGAGGATCATTTGAGCTCAGGAGTTCCAGCTATGATCGTGCCACTGCACTCCAGCCCGGGTGACAGAGTAAGACCCAGTCTCTAAAACAAACAAATAGGCCAGGCATGGTGGCTCATGCCTATAATCCCAGCACTTTGGGAGACTGAGGTGGGAGGATTGCTTGAGGCCAGGAGTTCGAGAACACCTGGGCAACACAGCAAGACCCTGTCTCTACAAAAAATAAAAAATTAGCTTAGTGTGACAGCATGTGCCTATATTCCTGCTTACTTGAGAGGCTGAGGTGGGAGGATCACTTGAGCCAGGTAGGTCGAGGCTGCAGTGAGCCAAGATTGCAGCTTTGCACTCCAGCCTGGGTGACAAGAGTGAGACCCTGTCCCCCTAAAAATAAAAACAAACACAAACAAAACAAGTGTCTGCTTAACTATCTCACAATTGGAAAACTAGGCAGTCAATTAAAAAGAATGGGCAGGAGCTAAATGTGCTGATGAGAAAAAATCTCATGGAGACCCTGCAATTTACAGAAGTACATTGACAGTAATTAGTTAAGTCCTGGAAAAAATCAAAGGAAAAACCATTAGGAGTTCCACCCCACAACACTACAGGACCTTAGTAGAGGCAAGAAGGCTGGCCTGACTTGGTATTATCTTAGGACACTGGAATGAACTGGTGAACGAAGCACACCACAGGCTGGGTGGAATGGACCCTGGGATCTCCTTGGAAGAAGCACAGGCTCCAAGTAACTCAGCCGGCACTGTACTCAGCCCTGGCCAACTCTCAACTTCTCTCAACCCAGAGGGCTCAGCCACCGAGACAGCCCAGACAAAAAAAATATTGGGGATTATAGGGTGGATTCAGAGGTTGCCTCAGATGTCTCCAAAGCAACATAAAAATGGAGGTAATATAGCCTAGTAGTTACATATATAGATGCAAAAGACGTACCGCCTGGGAAACTCTATACTATCCAGTGTTATCTGTGTGACTTTGGACAAGTTAACCTTCCTGTGCTTCAGCCCCCTCAGCTGTAAAACGTGGATAATGACAGTTCTACCTCATAAGACTGCTGTGTCTTCCAATCAGTTAACATGTCAAGTATTTAAAACAGTACCTGGCACATACATGCTTAATAAATGTCAGCTACTATCATTTATATTACATATTCTAAGCAAAAGAAAATCATAATCGGCGGTCCTGTCATTAAAGAACAAAGACAACCTTTAGACATTCTTAAACATTAGAGAATTTCAGGAATATGAGACAGCATGCTTTTTCTTGAGGGGATGAACCTCAGTACAAATTAAAAATACCAAGAGATAAATCAAAAGAAAGAATTCGTGAATGGTGACGCCATGGTGGGGAACACAACTGTTTTGCAGTGAATCCATGTGAACATACAACTAAAACTAAGTAGCTGAGGATAGTATGGTTGCGTAACAGATGTAAATGTTACAAAACCTGACAAGGTTAAAATGATATAAGTAAACATCATCTGAGGGTGGAAGAGGAAGTGTAAAAGAAGTCATCGTTTCATCTTTCCCATCAGGGAGTTAACTGATTCTAAAATGTACATGTAGTAAAGGAATTATAAGGTGGGGGAAGTAACCAAAATATCTTAATAATGTTTCATAATTTTTTTTCCTTACGGTGATCTTGTAAAAGGTGACATACTCTAGTAGTAAAGAAACATTTGTCTGGAATTTGGCAATTCCTTTCATTTCTCTTCAATTAGATTTTTGTCTGTTAAATTCATATAAAATTCACATGTATACATATGTAACAAACCTGCACGTTGTGCACATGCACCCTAGAACTTAAAGTATAATTAAAAATAAATAAATAAATTCATGTAAAATTAAATATTTGTTTTTTAAAACAGCATGTAAAAGGTCATCCTATTCTCATTGGTTGCCTCTGTATGTCTCTGTCGCTTTCTCTCTCTCCCCTTCTCTCTCTCCCTTTCTCAAAGTACATAAAGTGATGTTTGAAAATGTATCAGATGTCAACATTTGGTAATTTCTAGGTGGTGAGATTTTGAGTGTTTGTTAGTTATCTCCTTTTGAATATTTTTATAATGAGCATGTATCTTTAAAAAAAAAAAAAAAAAAAAAAAAAAAGGAGACATCTTGCTCTGTTGCCCAGACTGGAGTGCAGCAGCATAATCTTGGCTCACCGCAGTCTCGAACTTCCCAGCTCAAATAATCCTCCTACCACAACCTCCCAAGTAGCCAGGACCACAGGTGAATGCCCTCAATACCCAGCTAATTTTTTAAAATTTTTCTGTAGAGACAGGGTCTCTCTATGTTGCCCAGGCTGGTCTTGAACCCTTGGTCTCAAGCAATCCTCCTGCCTCAGCCTTCCAAAGTGATGAGATCACAGGTATGAGCCACCACACCCAGCCAAGCATGTATCATTTTATAAACATAAACTTATTACATAAATAAAGGCTCTGTTAGCAGTACTAGTTTCAAATAAGTCATATATAGCTGCAAAGTAACAAAAAATCTAATTTTATTAATTTATGGCAGTCAGTAAAGAATTATTCAAAGTCCTTTCAACATAATCAACTCACCAGGAAGTGCTGCTTTACTTATAATTCCTGTCAGCAGAGCCAATTCCTGCAAAGACCCAGCACTAACATCCTGACAGCGCAGAATTGCTTGTATGGTATCAGAATGTGAAATAAGAAACTGCAATACCTAAGCCATTGAAAAGGAAGACGAACAGAAAAAACGGATGTAGAAGTAGAAAATTATATTACAAATGCATAATTCATCTTATAAATAATGTTGAAGGAAATAATCCAATAAGTGACGATGAATAACAGATAAGCAACTGTTTTCTGTACTTACATATTTATTTCTTCAGGAAGTAAACATTTAAAATTCACAAGACTAAAAGGATTATTTTAAAGTTTGTAAGTTAATACATCTGGAGACTACTGTAGAAGAATATAACGCAGAACTACTGTATGAAAACTATTATCTCACCACTATTTTTCTTTTACTGTTTTGCCAAATGAACTAGAGTAAGAATTTAAAATAAGTGGGTATAAAAATGACTACTGAATTCGAGAAGCTGCTCTATGAAAGCATAACTAGCATGACATGGGGAAATCACATAAAAGCTTTTGTCTAATTCTCCTTTTTTTAAAAAACTTCACTTCTATTATTATATAACAGAGATAGGGGCCCGGCATGGTGGCTCACGCCTGTAATCCCAGCACTGAGGGAGGCCAAGGCAGGTGGATCACTTGAGGTCAGGAGTTTGAGACCAGCCTGGCCAACATGGTGAAATGCCATCTCTACTAAAAATACAAAAATTAGCCATGTGTAGTGGTGCACACCTGTAATTCCAGCTACTCAGGAAGCTGAGGCACGAAAATCACTTGAACCTGGGAGGTGGACGCTGCAGTAAGCTGGGATCATGCCACTGCATTCCAGCCTGGGTGACGAAGTGAGACTCTGACTCGGGGGGAAAAAAAAAGAGAGACAGAGAGATAGGGTCTCACTATGTTGCCCAGGCTGGGCTCAAACTCCTGGCTAAAGTGATCCTCCCACCTTGGCTTCCCAAAGTGTTAGGATTATAGGCATAAGCCACCGCACCTGGTCATAACTCTCCTTTCGATGCGGTTAAGAAAAGGAGATGTAAATCCTGACCTCCAAACTCTACCCTTCCATTTTGGCATTTTATAGTGTATACTCATGGAGTCCTCTTTCAGTATTTTCACTTAGGAATATCTCAACTAGCTTACAAACATGTTAAAGGCAGAGTATATGCCCAAACAAGCCAAGGATGTGAATCACTCAGAATTGTGATCATTTTTGTCTTTTAATAAAGATTCCTAGCCTAAGCTTATAATGGCTGGTCACAGAACTCAGTCATCTGTGCTTTTCTAAGAGGCTCCTCAGGTGATTCTGCTTCAGTCAATACAAGATTGGTGTTAGGGAATCAATGTCTTATATCATAATGTCCCACTTCTACTAAAAAATCTTAATCTCAATCTAGGAGAAGACAGGCAAAGTCTCTTGAGTTTTAAAAAGTATTAACTTGAAGACCACATAGGCCCAAAAGAAGTAGGAAATGAACCCAGATTGATGTGGTATAAAATAAGGTGCCACTTTAGAACAGCAGCATCTACCTTGGTGAGATGGCCTAAGGCCTAATGGTAGAGAAAGCATTAAAAATGACCAGAAATCGAAGTGTTTTAGGACACAGTTCCAAAATATAATAAAGCAATACAATAAAACATTGTGGATTCATAATGATAAGCCTAATTAATCAATGAAAGGCTAAATTACAAATAAAATTAATTTTTAAAAAAATGTGCGTTGGAACATTAGAGTGTTTCACTGAAAAGCAATCAAAATAAAACTAATTTCTGGTGTTTAAAAACATTTTGATAGCAAAATCACTCATTTAAATTATTTCATTCTCTATCATATATAAATGCAGTATTATCATCTATCAGTTTCCCAAAGTGCCGGGATTACAGGCATGAGCCACCATGCCTGGCCTGCAAGGCCTAGCATAAGGCCTCTCTCAATAAATATCTGGTTAAATTACATTTTAGAAGCCAGCTTATTCCTATCACAATAACTGCTTTCTTTTACAGAAGAACAAATTTCAATCTCTTGTTTTCTGTCTCATGATTCTATTTATTAGCTACAGTGTTTCATTCAAACAAAAGTATAAAAATGGGTCAATGTAGTTAAAAACAAAGTACAGAGGCCTCTTTTCTCTACCCTGCTCCGCCACAAGCATTAGGACTAACGTAAATTCACTTAAGCATTCTACGTGTAAGGTTTCTGTACTTATAAAATGAGGATTTTGCTCTAGACAATATCTAAACAAAGGGTTCACCTTACCTGCCCTGCTGCCTGCAAGTGCTGGGCCATACTAGATGTGAGGATGACCTGGCACAGCTGGAGAGCTGGGAGGAGAATCTGGCGGTAGCGATCCACTGGGGTAGGGATGAACACTGGAGGGTCTCTCATGGCAAACATGCTTGATTTATTTCAACCAAACAAGGAGAAAACATTCCAAGAATTAAGGTATGCTCTTGGCAATTCCTTAACATTGATATGGCAAATAAATCACAGCCAACTGATTAAGATGTGAAGCTACTAGTGAGTACTCTGCATCCCACATATACATCCTTGGTCCAAAGAAAGAAGTGTCTTCCTAAACTCATGGCTTAGTTAGTAAAAACAGTTATTTGAATTCTGAAAAATCTTACCAAGGAAAACCTATGTAATTTGACAACACAATCTTGAAACTTCCCAAACATTTTTATTCTTCTCTAAATGCTCCCTTGGGCCATATAGGCTGTCAGTAAGAAACAGATTTAAAAAGTTACTTTCCCTAAAATTCCCTCTCCTCTACCCAAGCCAAAAATCCACTATGCTGCCCGTTGTATAGGGTGAGTACCACTTATCCAAAATGCTTGGTACCAGCAGTGTTGCAGATTTTTTTGGATTTTGAAATATTTGCATTATATATACTTACTGGTTGAGCATCCCCAATCTGAAAATCCAAAATTCAAATTGCTCCAATGGGCATTTCCTTTGAGTACCATATTGGCACTCAGAAAAGTTTGGGATTTAGAAGCACTGCAGATTTCAGATTTTCAGATTAGAGAAACTCAATCTGTATAAAAATAAAACAAGATCTAAGAGGTAAAATGAGACTGTAAAATCACTTCACCTTTAAGAGTAGGTCTCAGAACACTGTATTAATAAGCTAATATTTATTGTAAATGTTTACATTTAAATTTTTAGAGCAAAATAATGGCTGCCTATTCAGCGGGAATGAAAGCAGAATATGAAAATAAAATGAGAGAGAGGCTTTGTACAGACAAGTGATAATAACCTGCCATGAACTAATTAACTTTACCTAAGGTGAAAGTAATAACTCTCATGTTGGAAACTTTAGACAGCAATACTAAAATAAATGTTTTTCCCCTGGAGGTAAAATAGTTCTGTAGTTAAGCCTTAAACATTCAAATATTCAAGTTGGTAACAGATACTTTTAAAACAATTACTAAACTCAAACTAAGTATTATCTACTTCTAGGAAGGTATGCTGACTGCCTGACAATGCTGCAGTCATGTAAACAAAAAAGAAAAACAAATCAAATTTTCCACATTCAAACTGAACTAAGAAATCCATTTGAAGCTTTTGAATTAGCAAGCAGTAAGTAAAATATTGAAATAAGAAAAAATATACATAAAACCTAAAATCCTATTCAAATCATCCAGAACAGGAAAGCCGTAAAAAATTAAAATTTAATTACAACTCTTTAAAAATTCTCTCCCACCCCTACCTACTTTTTCCCTAGTAGCAACTTCCATTTATTAGTAAATGACAGGGGCACAGTATGAACAAAAAACCCCACATCAAGATGAAAGAGAATTGTTAAGTGGCAAAATTATGTTTGGAATTTTTTTTTTCCCCTTAATCATCCTTTACTGGGAGCTTAACCAAATTAATCTATATAGACACTTACCTCTGTGGGTCCGTTTCTGGGCGCATGTCATAGACTTGGCATTGAGCTAGTCTCACAATCGCCCCTGATCTTAGCAGCTCTAATGCACCCTGCTGTATCTTTGCCACTCTTGTGAGAAATGCCTAAGGAGTTACGAGAGAAAAAATCATCAGTGCTGAAATCATGTCCAAGGGCCTCAGAGAAAAGTGAAACACTTTCATGGCACATTTCTCATCCTTAGTTATCACTGAAGAGAAATCTGGGCTGGTGACCAGGTTACATTATACCACTTTCTTCCTAGGATTTTCATGAGGACTCAGTGTTCAACATATCTAAAGTACCCACAGACAGTAGCTTGCAGGACTCAAGTATTCATTTACAGTGCAGGTTCTGTTATTACCATGTGCGCCCATGGAGGGCAAGGAATTTTGTCTGTTTTGCTAACAGCTATGTCTCTAGTACCTAGTGCCATGCCTGCCATTTTTGCAGGTATTTAATAAATACCTGTTAAATAAATGAAGGAGGGAAAAGGAGTAAATGAATAATCTTAAACTTCAGTGCTTCTATTATTGTAACATTTGTGATCCTTTTAACCAGGAGGAAACAGAAATTAAAACAGATTTGCAGGCAAAGAAACAACGAATTATATACTATATTAAAAATGCTGTGTTTAGAATAGAACCAGCATATCTACATGGAAATTTTCAATCAGCAACGACTACAGTCTGAACTGTATTGTGAGAGGACAATTTTGCTCTGTCCTCATGGAGCACTGGCTGTCATACTGCCATCATGAGCAACCTGAATGAGTGAGGGAAGCAGCAGTCCCATTATCCAGCTGTCCCTTGGAGGAGCATTTCACCCATCTTTTGCACACTAGGAAGATTCCTAAGTTTAAAACTCCTTAAAAAAAGGATTCCAGCTTATGATAGAAATATTCAAAAAGAATGCCACATTCATTTTCTTTAATACATCTATAGCCAAGAGAAAATGACTTCTCGATCTAATACCAAATGTCTAGAAAGCCTTACCATTTTAGATTCATAAGTATAAAGTGCTTTTAAAAGGGGAGGCTGTGGCATGAGTAAGCTCTGCAAAGTACGGTCATCTTCTACCAAGCTGTCTACGAGGACCTTCAAGTAGCCACTGTTAGAAAGATACAAAAGCCACTGCTGCTGTTTATCTACGGAGACAATCCGATCAAGTAGAGCCAGGGCCAGCATCTGAAGGAAGAATAAATTAAAGTCCAAAACAAGTATATGCTACCAAAAGCAACAACAGTAACTGACTTTATCTGGAAATATGAAGACTTTTTTTCATAAAGAGAATGTTGCTTGCAATAAAATTTCCTTTTTTTCTTTTTCTTTTTTTTTTTTTTTTTTGAGAAGTTGAAAACTATGGGTCCAGAATCTCAATTTATCAATAAAGGAAAGCAATCAGGTAAAGATTTATTTCCAAAACAAACCCTAACACATTAAAATAGTGGCATTAGATATATTTTAGTAGAGTCTAACATTGTTGGCGAGAGAAAAGAAATTTTTTTAACAGCTGTTTTTTCTCATTGTGAAGTTTTATAATGCTTATTACAGAAAATACAAAAAAGTAGTAACTAGGCCGGGTGCCGTGGCTCACCCCTGTAATCCCAACACTTTGGGAGGCAGAGGCAGGCAGAACACTCGAGGTCAGGAGTCCCAGACAAGCCTAGCCATTAAAAAAATTAGGCCGGGCGCAGTGGCTCACACCTGTAATCCCAGCACTCTGGGAGGCCAAGGCGGGTGGATCACGAGGTCAGGAGTTCAAGACTAACCTGGCCAAGATGGTGAAACCCCGTCTCTACTGAAAATACGAAAAAAAATTAGCTGGGCGTGGTGGCAGGTTTCTGTAATCTCAGCTACTCAGGAGGCTGAGGCAAAGAATTGCTTGAATCTGGGCGGTAGAGGTTGCAGTGAGCCAAGATCACGCCACTGCACTCCACCCTGGGCGACAGAGCGAGTCTCTATCTCAAAAAAAAAAAAAAAAAAAAAAAAAAAAAAAGATTAGCCCGGCATGGTGGTGCGTGCCTGTAGTAACAGCTACTCGGGGAGGCTGAGGCAGGAGAATCACTTGAACCTGGGAGGTGGAGGTTGCAATGAGCCAAGATCACACCACTGCACTCCAGCCTGGGCAACAGAGCAAGACTCTGTCTCAAAAAAAAAAAAAAAGAAAAGTAATAACTACACAATCTGGTAAATGCAGTTCATCCATTTTGGTCTGTCTCCTACCAGCATTTTTTCTATACATACAAATATTTTTAAATTTTTAAAACATAATTAAAAGGTGGCCGGGAGTGATGGCTCACACCTGTAATCCCAGCACTCTGGGAGGCCGAGGCGTGCAGATCACGAGGTCAGAAGATCAAGACCATCCTGGCTAACACGGTGAAACCTCGTCTCTACTAAACACAAAAAACTAGCCAGGCATAGTGGCAGGCGCCTGTAGTCCCAGCTACTTGGGAGGCTGAGGCAGGAGAATGGTGTGAACCCGGCAAGTGGAGCTTGCAGTGAACCGAGATTGCGCCAGTGTACTCCAGCCTGGGCAACAGAGCGAGACTCCGTCTCAAAAAACAAAAAAAAATAACTAAAAGCTTATGACAGTTTATTTTTTAAAATCCTATTTCCTATGGTCTTCAAAAACATGATTTAATTGCTACATAACGTTGCTACATAATTTTCCATTAAGAAGTTATCTTCTTACTGCATCATTACCAGTGTGCCACAATACTGCATAAGAAATATAAATGCAAATTCTCCACAAAGCAATTAGGCAGACAAAGATACATTTGGTACAAGGCAATTTATTCAGCATTCTCTTAACCAAAGATCTTTATTAAGCAGCATTTCTGTTGTTTCTACCAGTCAACCTCAAAATTAGCAAGAAGATAATTCTGAAAGGCAATTTTGAATTAAGATTCTAACAAAATAAAACACAACATACAAATAAAGAAAATAGAAGTCCCAAATTATAGCAAATAAGAAAATACACTATATTATAAAAAATAATTCTTAATATGTAGCATATATTATTAAAAGTTGAATCAATTTATTTTATTTTATTTTTTGCAGCAGGATCTCACTTTGTAGGCCCCAGCTCACTGCAAGCAACCTCTGCCTCCTGGGCTCATGCAATTCTTCCACCTCAGCCTCCCAAGGAACTGGGACTGCAGGTGCATGCCACCATGGCTGGTTAATTTTTTGTATTTTTTGTAGAGAGAGGGTTTCACCATGTTGCCCAGGCTAGTCTCAAACTCCTAGACTCAAGCTATCTGCCCACCTCGGCCTTCGAAAGCACTGAGATTACGGGCATGAGGCACCACAACGAGTCGTGAATAAGTTTATACTTTAGTAAGTCAAAATACTTATTCAATTACAATACTAAATAAGAGTTGCTTTACCCTTCCAATCTCATGACCATCACAAGCATCTCGACAGACCACTTCCATGAGGGCGGCGCCATAACTTTCAATAATGGCTATGTTTTCTCGCTGTAATTTGCTAAATACATCTTCAGGGGCTGTCAGTCTTTCCCACATGGTTTTCTTGGCTAAAAGGATTAAAACAGAAAAAAACACTCCAGTAGAAGGCAGTGTAATAACTGAGTAATTATACCTCACATGCTAGATATGAGCTGAGAGAAGGGGAAAAAAAAACACACAACAACAACAAGATCCTTCCATTACTGCTTGTACACAAAGGCCCACTGACCAATGGGTCCAAGCAGGTTAACTCTAATAACACAATGCACCTATTTCATGCATAGCTCGTACCACTAAGATAACAATTGTACCAGGAAAAGGATAAACCATTCTTAAAGAGATCAAAATGAATTACAAGACTCCATGAGAACCAACGTCCTGTATTTATCCTGCTAATCAATCTTTTTTTTCTTCTTCTTCTTTTTTTAGATGGAGTCTCGCTCTGTCGCCAAGCTGGAGTGCAGTGGCTCAATCTCGGCTCACTGCAGCCTCCACCTCCTGGGTTCAATCAATTCTCCTGCCTCAGCCTCCTAAGTAGCTAGGACTACAGGCACACACCACCATGCCCAGCTAATTTTTGTATTTTGAGTAGAGATGTGGTTTCACCATGTTGGCCAGGATGGTCTCAATCTCCTGACCTCATGATCCCCCCACCTTGGCCTCCCAAAGTTACAGGTGTGAGCCACTGTGCCCGGCTGCTAATCAACCTTTTATCTTTTGAGATCTTTGAAAACTGTCAGGCATGGTGGCTCACGCCTATAGTCCTAGCACTCTGGGAGGCTGAGGCAGGCAGATCACTTGAGGTCAGGAGTTCAAAACCAGCCTGGCCAACATGGTGAAACTCTGTTTCTATTAAAAATACAAACAATTAGTGGGGCGTGGTGGTGCACACCTGTAATCCCAGCTACTGGGGAGGCTGAGGCAGGAGAATCACTTGAACCCAGGAGGTGGAGGTTGCAGTGAGCTAAGATCACGCCACTGCACTCCAGCTTGGGCTACAGAGTGAGCCTCTGTCTCAAAAAAAAAAAGAAAATTTAGCTAGAAAGGATCAGATACAATGTAGACAAAAATCTGCCTCCAAAAAAATCAGGTATTTTTATTCTTTTTTTAGTTGAAATACGTATTAAAAATAAAAGCATACCCATTGTAAAGGTAATTTAAATATAAATTTAAATACACAATGATTATGAACAGGATGATCATACATTTTATGTAAGACTCATAAATACACTCTTAAGAGTCTTTAAAAAGGTTCACAAATACATTAAAGAAAGCAATAATTTGTATTTGAAACTAATCTCATTTTTCCAACTACTACATAGCAGCAGTTTTTAAACTGGCATCTCGATGACTTCTTATAAAATGCCTATTGTAGAGCCCCACCTAGTGGTTAAGTGGTGACTTGGCCAATTCAACCAAATGGAATGTTAAAACACGCACACACACAAAAGAACAATGTGGGAGGTGCTGAGAGTGGAGAAATCCCATCACTATCTCTTTTCTTAAAAGAAGCTGAGATTTGCTCTGGGCGGAGCAAGATGGCCGAATAGGAACAGCTCCAGTCTCCAAATCCCGGCGCGAGCGACACAGAAGACCGGCGATTTCTGCATTTTCAACTGAGGTACTGGGTTCATCTCACTGGGGAGTGCCAGACGATCGGTGCTGGTCAGCTGCTGCAGCCCGACCAGCGAGAGCTGAAGCAGGGCGAGGCATTGCCTCACCTGGAAAGCGCAAGGGGGAAGGGAATCCCTTTTCCTAGCCAGGGGAACTGAGACACACAACACCTGGAAAATCGGGTAACTCCCACCCCAATACTGCGCTTTAAGCAGACAGGCACACCAGGAGATCATATCCCACACCTGGCCGGGAGTGTCCCACACCCACGGAGCCTCCCTCATTGCTAGCACAGCCGTCTGTGATCTACCGGCAAGGCAGCAGCGAGGCTGGGGGAGGGGCGCCCGCCATTGCTGAGGCTTAAGTAGGTAAACAAAGCTGCTGGGAAGCTCGAACTGGGTGGAGCTCACAGCAGCTCAAGGAAACCTGCCTGTCTCTGTAGACTCCACCTCTGGGGACAGGGCACAGTAAATAAACAACAAACGCAGCAGCTCTGCAGACGCAAACGACTCTGTCTGACAGCTTTGAAGACAGCAGTGGATCTCCCAACACGGAGGTTGAGATCTGAGAAGGGACAGACTCCCTGCTCAAGTGGGTCCCTGACCCCTGAGTAGCCTAACTGGGAGACATCCCCCACTAGGGGCAGTCTGACACCCCACACCTCACAGGGTGGAGTACACCCCTGAGAGGAAGATTCCAAAGCAAGAATCAGACAGGTACACTCGCTGTTCAGAAATATTCTATCTTCTGCAGCCTCTGCTGCTGATACCCAGGCAAACAGGGTCTGGAGTGGACCTCAAGCAATCTCCTACAGCTACAACCTACAGCTGAGGATCCTGACTGTTAGAAGGAAAGCTATCAAACAGGAAGGACACCTACACCAAAACCCCATCAGTACATCACCATCATCAAAGACCAGAGGCAGATAAAACCACAAAGATGGGGAAAAAGCAGGGCAGAAAAGCTGGAAATTCAAAAAATAAGAGCGCATCTCCCCCGGCAAAGGAGCGCAGCTCATCGCCAGCAACGGATCAAAGCTGGACGGAGAATGACTTCGACGAGATGAGAGAAGAAGGCTTCAGTCCATCAAATTTCTCAGAGCTAAAGGAGGAATTACGTACCCAGCGCAAAGAAACTAAAAATCTTGAAAAAAAAGTGGAAGAATTGATGGCTAGAGTAATTAATGCAGAGAAGCTCACAAACGAAATGAAAGAGACGAAAACCATGGCACGAGAAATACGTGACAAATGCACAAGCTTCAGTAACCGTCTCGATCAACTGGAAGAAAGAATGTCAGCGATGGAGGATCAAATGAATGAAATGAAGCGAGAAGAGAAACCAAAAGAAAAAAGAAGAAAAAGAAATGAACAAAGCCTGCAAGAAGTATGGGATTATGTAAAAAGACCAAATCTACGTCTGATTGGGGTGCCTGAAAGTGAGGGGGAAAATGGAACCAAGTTGGAAAACACTCTTCAGGATATCATCCAGGAGAACTTCCCCAACCTAGTAGGGCAGGCCAACATTCAAATCCAGGAAATACAGAGAACGCCACAAAGATACTCCTCGAGAAGAGCAACTCCAAGACACATAATTGCCAGATTCACCAAAGTTGAAATGAAGGAAAAAATCTTAAGGGCAGCCAGAGAGAAAGGTCGGGTTACCCACAAAGGGAAGCCCATCAGACTAACAGCAGATCTCTCGGCAGAAACTCTTCAAGCCAGAAGAGAGTGGGGGCCAATATTCAACATTCTTAAAGAAAAGAATTTTAAACCCAGAATTTTATATCCAGCCAAACTAAGTTTCATAAGTGAAGGAGAAATAAAATCCTTTACAGATAAGCAAATGCTTAGAGATTTTGTCACCACTAGGCCTGCCTTACAAGAGACCCTGAAGGAAGCACTAAACATGGAAAGGAACAACCGGTACCAGCCATTGCAAAAACATGCCAAAATGTAAAGACCATCAAGGCTAGGAAGAAACTGCATCAACTAACGAGCAAAATAACCAGTTAATATCATAATGGCAGGATCAAGTTCATACATAACAATCTTAACCTTAAATGTAAATGGACTAAATGCTCCAATTAAAAGACACAGACTGGCAAACTGGATAAAGAGTCAAGACCCATCAGTCTGCTGTATTCAGGAGACCCATCTCACACGCAGAGACATACATAGGCTCAAAATAAAGGGATGGAGGAAGATTTACCAAGCAAATGGAGAACACAAAAAAGCGGGGGTTGCAATACTAGTCTCTGATATAACAGACTTTAAACCATCAAAGATCAAAAGAGACAAAGAAGGCCATTACATAATGGTAAAGGGATCAATTCAACAGGAAGAGCTAACTATCCTAAATATATATGCACCCAATACAGGAGCACCCAGATTCATAAAGCAAGTCCTTAGAGACTTACAAAGAGACTTAGACTCCCATACAATAATAATGGGAGACTTCAACACTCCACTGTCAACATTAGACAGATCAACGAGACACAAAGTTAACAAGGATATCCAGGAATTGAACTCATCTCTGCAGCAAGCAGACCTAATAGACATCTATAGAACTCTCCACCCCAAATCAACAGAATATACATTCTTCTCAGCGCCACATCGTACTTACTCCAAAATTGACCACGTAATTGGAAGTAAAGCACTCCTCAGCAAATGTACAAGAACAGAAATTATAACAAACTGTCTCTCAGACCACAGTGCAATCAAATTAGAACTCAGGACTAAGAAACTCAATCAAAACCACTCAACTACATGGAAACTGAACAACCTGCTCCTGAATGACTACTGGGTACATAACGAAATGAAGGCAGAAATAAAGATGTTCTTTGAAACCAATGAGAACAAAGATACAACATACCAGAATCTCTGGGACACATTTAAAGCAGTGTGTAGAGGGAAATTTATAGCACTAAATGCCCACAAGAGAAAGCAGGAAAGATCTAAAATTGACACTCTAACATCGCAATTAAAAGAACTAGAGAAGCAAGAGCAAACACATTCGAAAGCTAGCAGAAGGCAAGAAATAACTAAGATCAGAGCAGAACTGAAGGAGATAGAGACACAAAAAACCCTCCAAAAAATCAATGAATCCAGGAGTTGGTTTTTTGAAAAGATCAACAAAATTGACAGACCACTAGCAAGACTAATAAAGAAGAAAAGAGAGAAGAATCAAATCGACGCAATTAAAAATGATAAAGGGGATATCACCACCGACCCCACAGAAATACAAACTACCATCAGAGAATACTATAAACACCTCTACGCAAATAAACTGGAAAATCTAGAAGAAATGGATAATTTCCTGGACACTTACACTCTTCCAAGACTAAACCAGGAAGAAGTTGAATCCCTGAATAGACCAATAGTAGGCTCTGAAATTGAGGCAATAATTAATAGCCTACCAACCAAAAAAAGTCCAGGACCAGATGGATTCACAGCTGAATTCTACCAGAGGTACAAGGAGGAGCTGGTACCATTCCTTCTGAAACTATTCCAATCAATAGAAAAAGAGGGAATCCTCCCTAACTCATTTTATGAGGCCAACATCATCCTGATACCAAAGCCTGGCAGAGACACAACAAAAAAAGAGAATTTTAGACCAATATCCCTGATGAACATCGATGCAAAAATCCTCAATAAAATACTGGCAAACCGGATTCAGCAGCACATCAAAAAGCTTATCTACCATGATCAAGTGGGCTTCATCCCTGGGATGCAAGGCTGGTTCAACATTCGCAAATCAATAAACATAATCCAGCATATAAACAGAACCAAAGACAAGAACCACATCATTATCTCAATAGATGCAGAAAAGGCTTTTGACAAAATTCAACAGCCCTTCATGCTAAAAACGCTCAATAAATTCGGTATTGATGGAACGTACCTCAAAATCATAAGAGCTATTTATGACAAACCCACAGCCAATATCATACTGAATGGGCAAAAACTGGAAAAATTCCCTTTGAAAACTGGCACAAGACAGGGATGCCCTCTCTCACCACTCCTATTCAACATAGTGTTGGAAGTTCTGGCTAGGGCAATCAGGCAAGAGAAAGAAATCAAGGGGATTCAGTTAGGAAAAGAAGAAGTCAAATTGTCCCTGTTTGCAGACGACATGATTGTATATTTAGAAAACCCCATTGTCTCAGCCCAAAATCTCCTTAAGCTGATCAGCAACTTCAGCAAAGTCTCAGGATACAAAATTAATGTGCAAAAATCGCAAGCATTCTTATACACCAGTGACAGTCAAACAGAGAGCCAAATCAGGAATGAACTTCCATTCACAATTGCTTCAAAGAGAATAAAATACCTAGGAATCCAACTTACAAGGGATGTAAAGGACCTCTTCAAGGAGAACTACAAACCACTGCTCAGTGAAATCAAAGAGGACACAAACAAATGGAAGAACATACCATGCTCATGGATAGGAAGAATCAATATCGTGAAAATGGCCATACTGCCCAAGGTAATTTATAGATTCAATGCCATCCCCATCAAGCTACCAATGAGCTTCTTCACAGAATTGGAAAAAACTGCTTTAAAGTTCATATGGAACCAAAAAAGAGCCCGCATCTCCAAGACAATCCTAAGTCAAAAGAACAAAGCTGGAGGCATCACGCTACCTGACTTCAAACTATACTACAAGGCTACAGTAACCAAAACAGCATGGTACTGGTACCAAAACAGAGATATAGACCAATGGAACAGAACAGAGTCCTCAGAAATAATACCACACATCTACAGCCATCTGATCTTTGACAAACCTGAGAGAAACAAGAAATGGGGAAAGGATTCCCTATTTAATAAATGGTGCTGGGAAAACTGGCTAGCCATAAGTAGAAAGCTGAAACTGGATCCTTTCCTTACTCCTTATACGAAAATTAATTCAAGATGGATTAGAGACTTAAATGTTAGACCTAATACCATAAAAATCCTAGAGGAAAACCTAGGTAGTACCATTCAGGACATAGGCATGGGCAAAGACTTCATGTCTAAAACACCAAAAGCAACGGCAGCAAAAGCCAAAATTGACAAATGGGATCTCATCAAACTAAAGAGCTTCTGCACAGCAAAAGAAACTACCATCAGAGTGAACAGGCAACCTACAGAATGGGAGAAAATTTTTGCAATCTACTCATCTGACAAAGGGCTAATATCCAGAACCTACAAAGAACTCAAACAAATTTACAAGAAAAAAACAAACAACCCCATCCAAAAGTGGGCAAAGGATATGAACAGACATTTCTCAAAAGAAGACATTCATACAGCCAACAGACACATGAAAAAATGCTCATCATCACTGGCCATCAGAGAAATGCAAATCAAAACCACAATGAGATACCATCTCACACCAGTTAGAATGGCAATCATTCAAAAGTCAGGAAACAACAGGTGCTGGAGAGGATGTGGAGAAATAGGAACACTTTTACACTGTTGGTGGGACTGTAAACTAGTTCAACCATTATGGAAAACAGTATGGCGATTCCTCAAGGATCTAGAACTAGATGTACCATATGACCCAGCCATCCCATTACTGGGTATATACCCAAAGGATTATAAATTATGCTGCTATAAGGACACATGCACACGTATGTTTATTGCAGCACTATTCACAATAGCAAAGACTTGGAATCAACCCAAATGTCCATCAGTGACAGATTGGATTAAGAAAATGTGGCACATATACACCATGGAATACTATGCAGCCATAAAAAAGGATGAGTTTGTGTCCTTTGTAGGGACATGGATGCAGCTGGAAACCATCATTCTTAGCAAACTATCACAAGAACAGAAAACCAAACACCGCATGTTCTCACTCGTAGGTGGGAACTGAACAATGAGATCACTTGGACTCGGGAAGGGGAACATCACACACCGGGGCCTATCATGGGGAGGGGGGAGGGGGGAGGGATTGCACTGGGAGTTATACCTGATGTAAATGACGAGTTGATGGGTGCAGCACACCAACATGGCACAAGTATACATATGTAGCAAACCTGCACGTTGTGCACATGTACCCTACAACTTGAAGTTTAATAATAATAAATAAATTTAAAAAAAAAAAAAAAAAAAAAAAGAAGCTTATGTTTGCTTAAAAAAACTTCTCTGAACTATTCTGTCATTTTTCCTCACCTTACAAATATTCTCATGCATTATTTATGTGGGTGCTACATGCCTATACATCTACCATTTGGCTATTACTACCTTCTCGGGTACTATGTACGGCATAAGACACAACCACCATAAGAATAATGAGATCAGTTGAACCTTACGTACACAGTGGTTTTTAACAGTCTATACAAAATAACACTCACAAAGGTGAAGAGTGCAAAGAAAGTCCATTATCAGAAGGTGCTCTGACAACTTAACAGCAGAATAACTCTGAATGACTTGATTGAACATCAAATGTCTATAAAGTATATAAAGCATTATATACTGATCTGTTGAACACTTAATAACATTTTCATGTCTTAAGATTAGTCTCAATTAAAAATGCTAACTATATTTAGAAACCAGCCATTTAGTAATATTTTAAATATGCCTAACTTTTGACCAAGAAATTCCACTTCTTGCAATTTATCCAAAGAAAACCTCACCAGTACAAAAAGATACATGTATACTATTGATGAGTGTATACTGGAGAAGGTCATTCGTTTGCATCTATTAAAATAAAAGTACATACTTTTTCACATGGAAATTCTACCATTAAGCAGCATCCTTTCTAAGAAATATAGGCATATAAAAAAATTTGATGTAGCATTTTTGTATTAAAAATTTAGAAACAATTGAAATGCCTATGAATAAGGAAAATGGCTAAATAAGTGTTTCATCCATATCATGGAATAACAAAGACTTTTGTGGCCTTTTTTTTTTTGAGATGGAGTTTCACTCTTGTTGCCCAGGCTGGAGTGCAGTGGCATGATCTGGGCAACCTCTGCCTCCTGGGTTCAAGCGATTCTCCTGCTTCAGCCTCCCGAGTAGCTGGGATTACAGACGCCAGCCACCGTGGCCGCTAATTTTTTGATTTTTAGTAGAGATGGGGCTTCATGATGTTGGCCAAGCTGGTCTCGAACTCCTGACCTCAGGTGATCCACCGGCCTTGGTCTCCCAAAGTGCTAGGATTACAGGCGCGAGCCACCACGCCAAGAAGAGATATTTTAAAAGAATCAACTAGGTATGTACTCTGATGTAGCACAAAGGAAAGAAAGACGTTGGGCCATTCTATGTAGAGCATACTGCTCAGTGGGACTTGAGGCAAGTGAGGAAGTTACAGAAGTATATAAGCCTAAAGTATTATTTGAAGGTTTTTTTAAAAGCAGTATTCAAGTATTACTTCATAATTCTTAAAAACTAAACATTCTCCCTCAACTTTTGAGCAAATGCTTTAAAAAATGACACCAACACTCATTTATTACAGTTGTGATTAGTCAAAAGATGGAGAAGTGATTTTTTTTTTCAGTTTAAAGTAACCATCTCCCAATCCAGAAAAGATTAGGAAGTGATCTCATTCTACCTGCTTCTAAGGTGTCTGGCTCATCAGGTCTCTGGGCAATCTGTAAGTAATAAAGCAGAGAGCCATACAAGTGAGTCCTCACTCGCTGGAATCCACCACCTAGGGAGATTAGGAAGATGTCAAATGAAAATCTTTTCTCAATTAAAGTTAAAACAAATACAATGGATAGAATTTATAGAAATTTTAGACGAAAAAAACCTGTCTTCAAAATGAAGTCTAACAGTTTCTTCAATATGATGTAAAGTGAAGAATCTCCAATAGAAGCAAAACCCACTAATGGGTTCTCTTCTGGAGGAGGTGAGGTGAAGGAACTATCAAGCATAAAAGCGTAATGGGCATCTGCTGGTCCCAAGACTGATGTTTGCTTCTGTTCGGTGAGGACGGCCTGGCTTAGGTGAGCAGTCAGTGTGAACACTGCCCCGGCGACTACAGGCATTAACTCCTGCGCTGCTTCATCATCCAGTATCTTAAAGGACAAGGGCAAATTAGAGTGAGAATCCTGCTTTCAGCTATAATCATTAACAAGTTTCACAGCTTTTTTTTTTTTTTTTTTTTTTTTAGATAGGGTCCCGCTCTGTCACCCAGGCTGGAGTGCAGTAGCATAATCTCAGCTCACTTCAGCCTTGACCTCCTGGGCTCAGGTGGTCTTCCCACCTCAGGAGATTGGTCTCAAACTCCTGGGCTCAAGTGATCCTCCCACCTTGGCCTCTCAAAGTTCTGGGATTACAGGCATGAATCACTGCATAAAGCCCATTAACAAGTTTTATATATATTTAGCTTGTCAACTATGATAACAATATAAGAATGGAATACAGAAATTAGTCAAAAAAAAAAAAAAAAAAGAAAAGAAAAGAAAGAAAAAAATCTAATATACACAGAGAAATTTAAATATGATGCTAGGTAATGGGTGTTCTTAACCAGAAGGGATTCCTATCAGAATTCCCTAAGGAGGTTTTCTTTTTGAAATTCACATAAATGGTCTCACCATTACATTCAGTAGGTCTGGGGTGGGCTCTGTCCATGTGAACTTTTACAAAGCTCCCTAGATAATTCGGACACACACTCTGGTTGACAGTCACTACTGTACAGAATTAATCCCTTTCTCAAGGAAAGTCTTAATGTTGGTATTGTGCAATTCTATTTTATTCCTAATCAAAAATGGAAAACAATTGGGGTGCCAAAATTTATTCGTTTAAAGGATACATATTTGTTCAGCAGTATAAAGTAATTTAGGAAGTATGTCACCTTATCATGCACGTCTTGTAAAATATCACGAATAATCAGTTGTCGATCCTCTGCCTGAATGAGGTCCTGGGGACAAGCTGTCAGTATAATTTCTACCAGTTGCCTCCACGACTCCAGAGCGTGACGTTTTGCATGAAGACACTGCAGCAATTTATTTCTTCCTACTACATACTGAAGTACAGTGCTGATTTCCTAAAGCCACAGGAATGGAATCACAAGGTTAAACAGGCAAATAAGATCAGTTATCTGTCAGTTACTCAGAAAATATCTATTTGGAAACCTACTACACACATGCCAGGAAGCAGATATCTTTTCATATTATTTCAGTAGCCAGGGCTATAAAAAATACTAATATATAAGGTGTGTATGTGTGTGTGTGTACGTGCATGAAAGGTAGGGGACAGAGGTGACATAGATAAATTTGTATTTTTTGACACTATCTTCTTTCTCCTTGTACCTATCTACTTATACTTGCTTACTCTAGAGCACTAGAATTATCTAAACTCCAAGTTCAATGGCATGTTTCCCTGACATCTCTTTTATTTCTTTGCCTCTTGCTTTGGCCTGGCCAGCTATGTCTCCATGCATGTGGTTCTTCCCATCTGACCTCTTACCTGTAACTTTCCACTTGTGATGACAAATGACCCTCCTCTCTCACTGACGGGGACCAAGTGAGGCATAATACAAAATATGGTCAGGCTGCAAATCCTTAACTAGTCTAGCAGAAAAGGTGTTATTTATTTTGGCATACCAGATAGTTCAGCTTATAAAAGTTATAAAATCAAAAGTGAAAGACTCCCTAAATGTTTAATTTTTAGGTAGCTTACTAATTAGCAAACTACACGTTAATATACTATTTTAGTCTTTTCACCAGCAACCTAAGTAGTTAAAAGGTTGAAACGAACACATACTCAATAGAGCTTACCTCCATGAGTAGAGGTCTCTGTCCTATGGCTGCCATACCCTGAAGGGCATTTACTTCAGCTACAAGAACCCTATGAAGAAGCTGGATAATTAGGAAAAGAAAGAAAAATAAGACATTTCAGACACTGGTAGAACAATAACACCTAGCAATTATCATAAACTGCCCTAAAGGGAAAGGCGTCAGATACTTTTATATATAATCTAACAAGAGCAACGTCCACTTTCCAGACCAAAATATTAAGTATCCCTTTTCAAGAAGTTAGTGTGATACATTAAGATTTATTTCAGGGATATTTTACAAAAACCACAGTCCTTCCTATAAACTAGTAAACCAATGTCTCTATCAGAAAGAAAACCTGTATGGTTCTATTTGTTTCTGATGACTTAAGATCTGAGCCACTTGACACTGCAGATATGTACTTTAAAGCAACCCTCACCTTGACATTGCAGACTGTCTGTCCCCGTAAATTCTTGTGTTCACAGTTAGCAATAACTTGTTCAATCTGAGTCCGATCAAAAAAATCCAACTGCAAAGGCTCAGGGATCTCCTGACTGAAGTCAATCGAGTCAAGAATATTTAGAATTTTTCGACGTACTAGAAATAACAAAAAGTAATTTGATTTTACTTGGGACATCGAAAGGAAGGGCAAACCATCATATTCAGTTGATTTTCAAAGACAGTGCTATTTTCAGAAATAGCATAAAATAGTCAAGAAACTGAAAACTGTATTGGAATCTAAATTTGATTTTATTTCTGATACATCCATTAACAAAAATATTTTCTTTCCTGTTGTATAATCCTTTTATAAAAAAATTTTCAGGTGGCAAATAATCCTTTATATAGCTTTTCTATACCAGTTCAGAGTTTGCAGGCACAGGCATAATAATCCCCTGAAGTTTTAAGCAATTTAATGTATTTCTATAAAATAAATTTATTACAAATTCAAAGGGGATTACCTTTCGTAGCAGTGTCAAAGTGAAGGAACCCAGAAACAGACCTGTTTTCATCTTCCATTCCTCCTTCACCATCTGTTGGAACGTCAATAATATTGAATCAGAAAAAGAAGAACATACTCTTAAAACTACATTTATTTGGAAATAACAAACATAAGGTATTTTATTTCTAGGTCATTGTTTCTGCATCAAACAGCCCTGTGCAAATGGATAATTAAAATGCAAAGATTGATGAGGACTTACTACCAACATTCATCTAATTCTTTCTGTCCCTATGGAATCCACTTCACTATTGTAAAGAGAATAATCAGATTCTCAAAAACGGCAAGATCCAATCATGCCAATGAGATGATTTTTAAAGTTTATACTTAATTTGCATGAATAATACATATTGAAATAGCTTAGGTCATGCTGGCTCAGTATGACAAACTCCACTGACAATTCTGTATGTAATACCGGTATGACTATAGTGTCATGTGGATGCTTAAAATAATAATAAATGACAATCATAAGATGAGTTAAAAGTTTTGTGCTTTAAGAAAAAAAAAATTCTAAAAGTGAGAAGATAGTTTTGGTTTATAGTCACATACTAAGCACAAGCTTCACATTTGTGTTTGTCTTCACAACAACTAGTCACCAGCACAATAAAACAAATACCAATAATCACCTGAGTACGGTTTCACTGGCATGTCATCCAGTAAGAGGTGTAGGAGCCTCTGGGTATGTGACCGCTGACGATTCAGAGAGGTTACCCTTAGTTCTATTGAGGCAGTTTTCATAAGCCATGACATCTGGTTCAGCATAGATATTTCATATTCTAGAATTTAAACATGCAAATTTTGTTTCCCAGAGTAATAACACAGTATCAAAACAGACTTAAATTCTGTAATTCAACAGATATTTCCCATGTAACAAAGTCAATAATTTATGAAACTCAGCAACATAAAATTTCTCATCTGTAAAATTACAAGAGAAAAAAAAAGATACCAAGGAAGAAAAAATAAGCTAGTATAAATCTATGAAAGATGAGCTAAAGTAAATGAAGAGTAAAAGAGAATCAAGTTTTCATTACTGATTTTAATTCCACAAAGATCCTGACTCTATCGTTTTTTGACACTGATATATAAAACAATATTTTAAAGTAATTTTCAAATACATAACTCAAAAACTATCATAGTTTGGTTTTGATTTCACAAAACAAATACTTAAGAAAAATTAAACTTAAATTGCATGATTTTATAATACCTCAATTAAGGATGTGGTTTAACATTTAATTAAGGCTGAGAATCATTTATACAGTAGTTTTTATTTTTATTTATTTATGTTTTATTGTTAAGACAGGGTCTCACTCTATTGCCCAGGCTGTACTTGAACTCCTGGCCTCAGTGATCCTCCTGTCTCAGCCTACCTAAGCACTGGGATTACAGGCGTGAGCCACCATGCCTGGTCCCACAATAAGAGTTTTCTAATCCAATACTATTTTAATATGCTTGACATTGAAACCCTAAACTGTGATAGTATAAACATAAAATTAACCAAATAACAGTAATACTAATAATAATTTCAGGCAAAGCTAAATGAAGTTTTATAAAACACATACCATAATAGGTAAGATGTTAATTTTTATTTTTAATTAGGTGTAAAAAGAGGGTTTCTAAAAGCTTCTTATATAAACAAAATCACAGAACTAAAAATAAGACACTTATGAAAATAAAGTGAAAAACCTCTTGCCATTAGATAGCTCTCAGAGGTCTAACACCATTATGCTAAAAGGTAAATTAGATGCTGACAATTACTAGTAATAGAAATTTGTTTATGGCATGTGTGAGTCCCAATTTCCTAAAACATAAAGATGATACAAGCTAAACTTCTAAAAAAACTCAATAGACCAAGACTGTCTGAATATAATTTCAATTCAGAAAACTGTTAAAAGTTGGTCAAAAAGAAAATAAAGTAGAATCCTGATAACACTTCATTAGCCTGGAATAATTGTTAGTCATGTCAATAAACTAAGTTTAAACTGTTTTCTACCATAATTAGTTTTCAACTTTTCATTTCAAGACCTGAATTGGTTTCAATACAAACACAAGAAACGAAAGTATATCAGGATTTTTTTTTTTCTTTTAAACAGTCTGGGAAGAGAAAATCAGAAATCTCTGTAAAACAATTTTCATTCAAAACCTTTAAATTCCCATTAATTTTCTTATCCCTTCAACACAATCTTTAAATTTTATTTGCCGTAAGAGAATCAAATTCCATCCTTGACAGGCTATATTTAAATAAGTTTTTGCCAGCAGTTAAAAAATCTTGCTTCTTTGAGCAGAAATTACAAAAGGAACCTAAAATAACAAAAAAGCTGAAGTATCTGAATTAGAACAGAATTCCCCCAAATATTGTATAAATAAAATAACTTAACATGGAATTACAAATGTGTTCTTATAATAAGTGAAAATAATGGCCTACCTTTGTTAGAAAATGGTAGATATTGCAACTGGGAAAATAAGAAATCCTGGCTGGTTCTCAAGTACCTCATAGTAGGACCAGACGTATCAGAGCATGCACATAACTGATATATGACCTAAAGTATTAAAGTAAGAAAAATCCCTAAATCAGCCTTTCTGTGTTATACATATTAAGGTAACAAAATATGAACTGAGACCTACTAAGTGAAAAACTAGGGCCCATCAACAACTCAAGTAAAATGAACAAACAGATGCACAAAACAGAAGCTCAGAGTTATGAACAGTCCTTGGCAGCCTAGCTCAAGAAAAATACACTGAAATATGATTGAGTGTTGATGACATTACTATAGAACTATTATTAATATACTTATGAACACATACACATACAGTTAATTAGTAAATTTTAGTATTTTAGCTTAATTATCAGTAGCAGGCCAGGCCTGGTGGCTCACGCCTGTAATCCCAAAACTTTGGGAGGCCGAGGTGGGCAGATTACTTGAGGTCAGGAGTTTGAGACCAGTTTGCTCAACATGGTGAAACTCCATCTCTACAAACATACAAAAAATTAGCCAGGCATGGTGGCGTGTGCCTGTAGTCCCAACTACTCGGGAGGCTGAGGCAGAAGAATCACTTGAACTCGGGAGGTGGAGGTTGCAGTGAGCCAAGATCACGCTACTGCACTCCACCCTGGTGAGAGAGCAAGACCCTGTCTCAAAAAAAAAGGAAAGAAAAAAAAATTTGTTAGTAGTAAATTACTTGGAAATAACTTCTGAGAACCATACGAGTTATATCTCAACCTCAGGAAGATTAAAATACCAAAACCAAAGCAAATGCAGAAATTACAAAGAAGATCCATCAATTCCACTAAATAACAATAAACTGAATAAAAATTTAACAAAAGAATAGATAAGAGAAAAAAGTTCTTATATTAAATATAAGAAAAAGTTACTAATTCTAATGTATATAAAGATCTCCATTACAGATATGAATAACATAAATATCTAAGTAGGTCAAAGGGTAAAAGCCATTTTATGTGAGAAAAATAAAAGTAGCCCATAATCAAAAATGTACATCTGTTTTCAGGAATTAAAAAAAAAAAAATCAAGATGATAATAGGTAGGTACCATATTATAAACCAGCAATGTATTTTTTTTTTTTTTGAGTCAGGGTCTCATTCTGTCACCCAGGTTGGAGTACAGTGGTGCAATCACAGCTCACTGCAGCCTCGACCTCCTGGGCTCAAGGGATCCTCCCAGCTCAGCCTCCCGAGTAGCTGGGACTACAGTAATTGCATACCGCCATGCGTGGCTAATATGAACATTTATTAGATGTTTTCCATGTACCAGGCACTTTAGACATCTTTATTCTGAGCACTATTAGTACCTAGTATAATTGTTATGACTACTTGTGAATTAAAATCTAAAGTCAAACACTTCATAGCCTTTGACCCGACAGTCAATCTTCATTATTTTCAGATTCCATATTTGCAAATTCACCTAACATGCTAAAATTTATTTATAATCCCCAAATCGATACTTGCAGTGCTTCCATGGTCCTTCATGCGCAGGAGGTAGAATAGCTACAAACTGCAGTCACCCAACTCTCATGCTCTCAAATGAAGCAATGCTTTTCCTGTTCCAGCTATCATACTATAAAAAGCGTCCTTTAAATGGTCTATTTAGTGCCACAGTTTTTGCATTTTTGCGCTTGTTGATTTTGCTGTTTAAAACAGCCCCCGAACATAGTGCTGAAATGCTGCCTCGTGTTCCTAAGTGCAAAAAGGCTGTGATATGCCTTTCAGATAAAATATTACATTAGATACATTTCATTGAGGCTGAGTTATAGTGCTGTTGGCTATGAGTTTAATGTTAATGAATCAACTACATGAAGTAAGGTGTCTTTAAACAGAAACACACATAAAACGTGATTATGAATTCATCAGTTGACAAGAATGTTGGAACCAGAAGCTTGTAGGAATCCTAGCCCGTATTTTCCACAGGGGCAATGAATTCACCAATTCAGTGTTCACAATGACTTTATAAAACACAACTACTGTGAATAACAAGAACTGACTATGAACCCTTGTCTGGAAATATATTCTCTTTTTTTTTTTTTTTTTTTTTGAGATGCAGTCTCGTTCTGTCACCCAGGCTGGAGTGCAGTGGCATGATCTCGGCTCACTGCAAGCTCCACTTCCTGGGTTCACGCCATTCTCCCGCCTCAGCCTCCGAAGTAGCTGGGACTACAGGTGCCTCCGAAGTAGCTGGGACTACAGGTACCCACCACCACGCCTGGCTAATTTTTTGTTTTTGTATTTTTAGTAGAGATAGAGTTTCACCGTGTTAGCCAGGATAGTCCTGATCTCCTGACCTCGTGATCTGCCCGTCTCAGGCTCCCAAAGTGCTGGGATTACAGGTGTGAGCCACCATACCCGCCTGGAAATACATTCTTAAGAAAAATAGAAAACAACCAAAGATTATTTATTTATTTACAATCTTGCCTCAGTCTCCCAAGTAGCTGGGATTACAGGCACGTGCCACAATGCCTGGCTGATTTTTGTTCGTTAGAGCTGAGTAAAAAAAAAAAACTGGGAACAACCTGAATGTAATTCACATTGTTGCAGCATAGAAAGTTTATACAGAGAGGAGTTAAAAGTGCACAAAATTTCATGTATACTAAATACAACTATAAACAATGTATATACACAAACAGAGAGAGAGAAGACAAGGGAAAGAGTAAGCAGTTCTGCTACAGATGTACATTGACCTTTCAAATAGTTTTGATACTGTTTTGATATTCTATAAACAAACAAAAACTTAAAAAGCTAATACTGAACTTCTCAAAACAAAATCAGTTAGGTGTATTACTGAGCAAGTTAAGAAAACACAAGAAGATACTCTAACATGTGGAAGAAATAATACTATTAGAAGAGAAATGCCGGGCACAGAGAATCACGCCTGTAATCTCAGCACTTTGGGAGACCGAGGCAGGCAGATCACCTGAGGCAAGGAGTTTGAGACCACCCTGGTCAACATGGGGAAACCCCATCTCCACTAAAAATACAAAAATTAGCCGTGCGTGGTGGCCCGGGGACGCCTGTAATCCCAGCTACTTGGGAGACTGAGGTATCAGAATCACTTGAACCTGGGAGACGGAGGTTGCAGTGAGCCAAGACCACACCACTGCAATCCAGCCTAGGTGACAGAGCAAGACTCTGTCCCCAAACATCCCCCTCCACCAAAAAAAGAAGAAGAGGAGGACACAAAAAGTGAGTTCAAAAAGCACTGCAAGCCATTTTACTAAGATGTGGCCTATATCCTTCCTGGTTTCCAAGACCAGGTAGAAGAAATCTCCGTTCTTAAAGAAAAGAGGGCAAAGGCACCAGGCCTGGTCTCAGCTTCTTCACCCAGAAGCCTTTGTGTTGCAGGACAAGGAAGGTATCAATAAGGACCATTTCCCTTTCCTACAATCAGATTTATTTAAACTAACAAGCTCTTCTTGCTTACAGATTTAAATTTTTTTTTCTGAAGCAGGGTGAAGCACAAACATATAGGTAAAAGCAGTATATTTAGTTATAAATGGAGCAGTGCTTTCTGTAAACAACGCAGATCTTGACTCATCAGGTCTAAAGTGGGGCCTGGATTCTGCACTAATAAGCTCCTAGGAGATAATGCTGATGATACTGGTCTCTGGGCCATATTTGAGTAGCAAGGTCACAGAGCATATGTTATGGTTGGGTGCGGTGGTGCACGCCTGTAATCCCAGCACCCTGGGAGGCTGAGGTAGGTGGATCGCCTAAGGTCAGGAGTTCGAGACCAGCCTGGACAACATGTTAAAGCCCTGTCTCTACTAAAAATACAAAATTAGCCAGGCATGATGGCACATGCCTGTAATCCCAGCTACTTGGGAGGCTGAGGCAGGAGAATCGCTTGAACCTGGGAGGTGGAGGTTGCAGAGAGCTGTGATCGCACCACTGCACTCCAGCCTGGGCAATAGAGTGAGACTCCATCTCAAAAAACAGTAACAGCAACAACAACAAAAAAAAACCAGAGAGTATGTTATAAACTGGTAGACTGCTGGTATGGACACGTTTTCCTTGGCCAGTACAGTGTTATAAAAATTAGAACAACTTTCACAAAAATTCAGATTTCCAAATCCTTTTAAAAATTAATAAATAAAAATAAAAATAAAAATTCAGACAATCTGGCCCAACAAATCCTGCACTCTGGCATGGTAAAATAAGCCAGAGTTTAGTAGGAAGGCATGTGCTCTCCAGTCGCCAGATTCTCCCTTCCTCCTGCTCCCTTCTTAACTGGACCCTGGCTTCATTCATTTACTTCACTTGCCATTAGCCTAGGTGTTAAGCTTATCAATTGTTTCTACTTATATATCAAATTCTGTAAATCTGTGCTAATACGTACATCAAATTTGTTCTCCCATTAAGGAAGAATTAATTTTGATTTATAGGAAAACCTAGCTACAGTACTTACAGTGAAGGGATGTTTGGACAGAGGACAGAAAAGATAGCAAAGAATTACAAAAAGAAAAGCAGGAGATTAACAAAGAAAAAGCTCTATGCCAGTAACACTAACAGGTTAGTGATGCATTTCTTTTTTTTTGAGACAGGATCTTGCTCTGTCACCCAGGCTGGAGTGCAGTAGTGTGATCTTGGCTCACTGCAAGCTCCGCCTCCCGGGTTCACGCCATTCTCCCACCTCAGCCTCCCAAGTAGCTGGGACTACAGGTGCCTGCCACCACGCCCGGCTAATTTTTCTATTTTTAGTAGAGGCGGGGTTTTACCGTGTTAACCAGGATGGTCTCAATCTCCTGACCTCATGATCTGCCATTTCTTATCATAAAAATGTAAATTTAGGGTAACACTTAAATTGAGAAATTAGTTACAGCTTATAAAGCCTAGTTCTTTTTTTTTTTTTTTTTTTTTGAGACAGAGTTTCGCTCTTGTTGCCCAGGCTGGAGTGCAGTGGTATGATCTAGGTTCACTGCAACCTCTGCCTCCCAGGTACAAGCAATTGTCCTGCCTCAGCCTCCTGAGGAGCTGGGATTACAGGCGTCCACAACCACGCCCGGCTAATTTTTTTGCATTTTTAGTAGAGATGGGGTTTCATCATGTTGGCCAGGCTGGTCTTGAACTCCTAACCTCAGGTGATCTGCCCACCTTAGCCTCCCAAAGTGCTGGGATTACAAGCGTGAGTCATTGCGCCCGGCCAAGCCTAGTTCTTAAAACACTTATAAAATGAATAAAACAATAAATAAACAAAAATGAACAAGCAAAATGAAAGTTCTCATTATAGTTTACTTATTTATTTATTTTTATTTTTTTGAGACAGTCTTACTTTGCCACCCAGCTGGAGTGCAGTGGCATGATCTCGGCTCACTGCAACCTCTACCTTCTGGGTTCAAGTAATTCTCATACCCGAGCCTCCCAAGTAGCTGGGATTACAGGCACATGCCACCACGCCCAGCTAATTTTTATATTTTTAGCAGAGACAAGGTTTTGCCATGTTTCCCAGGCTGGTCGCCAACTCCTGGCCTCAAGTGATCCAGACCACCTCAGCCTCCCAAAGTGCTGGGTTATGGGCATGAGCCACCGTGCCCAAGCCCAGCCCTCATTATAGTTTAAATCTTAATCGGACATTCTACCACCTAACATAGTTGTATATAGGACTTCTTAATTTACTTAGTTATTAAAAAGTGCTTTCTGGCCAGGCACGGTGGCTCATGCCTCTAATTCCAGCACTTTGGGAGGCCGAGGCAGGTGGATCACAAGGTCAAGAGATCGAGACCATCCTGGCCAACACGATGAAACCCTGTCTCTACTAAAAATACAAAAATTGCTGGGCATGGTGGTGCACACCTGTAGTCCCAGTTACTTGGGAGGCTGAGGCAGGAGAGTCGCTTGAGCCTGGGAGGTTGCAGTGAGTTGAGATCGTGCCACTGTACTCCAGCCTGGGCGACAGAAAGAGACTCTGTATCAAAAAAAAAAAAGTGCTTTCCCAGCCTGGGCAACGTGGCAAAACACCATCTCTACTATAAACACAAAAATTAGTCAGGCATGGTGGGACACACATATAGTACTAGCTACCTGGAAGGCTGAGGTAGAGGATCATCTGATCCAGGGGAGGTTGAGGCTACGATGAGCTGTGATCACACCACTGCACTCCAGCCTGGGTGACAGTGAGACCCCATCTTAAAAAAAAAGTGCTTTCACTTACATTCTCATTGAAGTCTCTCAACAGTCCATTTCAGATTGAAAAACTCAGACTCAGAGACATTTCATGCCATGCCCAAGGTGACTTTGCCTGTCATGGGGCAGAGATGGGAACCAGAGGTCTTCTGACCCATCAGAAGGAGCTACTTTAAACACAGCACTGTTGAAAAGTTTCTAAACTGCTGGTAAAAATCCATCACAAAAATCTATTTCCTCCATTTTTCAAGTGATTAACGTAAGATTTGGATCTATAATATCTTGGGGTTTGTGCTTTATGGATTTTATCCACAAATGAAAGACAGGTCAAACTGCTAAATGAACTCATTTCAACGAAGTCCCACTGTTATACTGTCATATCTGTGGTGTACTCATGTACCTGGTCAAGTTTCTTCTATTAAGTACCACAAAACCCAGCTTTCTGTGTACCTGATAACATAGCTCAGCCAGTTGAGGAGATTCTCGCACTGCCACTGGGCCTGTTCTCCCTTCCGTTCCTTTTTCCAAGATGTTTAGGATGGCGTGAAGGCATGTCCGAGGGCAACCTAACACTCCTACATTAAACCAAAAAGAAATTCAACTTTTCTTTTAGAATTTCTGCATTAAAATCTCAGATTGCCTTTTCAAAAGTTAAATTCTGTAAATATATGCTGTACTGTAAACACTCTTTCAAATACTGATACGGAAAATTGATAAAGACTGATTCTCTATAGCTCAGTTTGTCCAGTTTGTTCTAAGCCCTAAGGACTGACCCATCCATCACCTTACCTTTCATACACTTTTTCTTTGAATGAATTATCCCATGAGCCCACAATACAATAAATGACCCCTGGGATACACAAATATGGATGGAAAGAAATGCCTTTATGTCTTAGGCTATACCTGGATCTTGTAGATTTGTAGTACTGACAGGTTTCTTCAATTCAAAGCCCAACAAGTAGAGAGCAAGATTGGGTGGATTGCATTCCAGAGAGGTAATGAGAAGATTCAAGATGTGGATTCTTGTTTCATAACGAATTGCAACTAATTTCCTTTCAAGATCTGACCCTTAATGCAGAAATCACAAAACAATGGAAAGATAACATAAGTCAAATAAAAAATACAAAACTTGTATTCCAAATCTCCGTGTTTTCTTTAGATCATTTGCCTGATTATCTATCGCATTCATTTCAGATTTATTTAAAGAGGAATCCTAAAAACCTTATAAATTTACAAGATGAGTACCCTTTATCTGAAATGTATGGGACTAGAAGTGCTTCAGATTTCAGATTTTTTGAATTTTAGAATATTTGCATTATACAGGTTGAGCATCCCTAATCCAAAAATTCAAAATCCAAAATGAACCAATGAGCATTTCCTTTGACAGTCAAGTTGGTGGTGCTCAAAAGGTTTCAGATTTTATTCTGAATTTTGTATTCTCAACCTGTATTCTAGCAAATTCTCAATTTCTCTTACACCATCACTAAACAGTTAACAATTACAAGTGCTTTCTTTAAATTAAGCGTATATAAAAAGTAAAAGAATGCATGTATGCACATTAATCTAACGCATACCCTCTTCCAGACGTACAAATTCTTCTGCATCTTCACAATCCAAACACTCCACAAATCCAGCCATTAGTTTCTGACTTATACTCTGAAGTAACATGAAGGTAAAAAATGACAAATTACTACAGGTTTCTAAATATTAGAAAAACTATGATTGATATATGTATAAACATTCATCCATAAAGAAAAATAGGCAAATCTGCTTAGGTATTTACATTTTAGTTACATTTTTAATAGAAAACTCAGTTCCTTATGTTGCCATAATTTAGCTCTCCACACAAATAATTAAAGAAACAAAAGTTTTATAAATTTATTGATTTCAAAACTTGCTTCCTAATTTTCCTTCCCAAAGAATCAAGCTAGTTAAAAAAACAAATCACATGAAACTGCTGTTTACTGAGCTCTTCATTATACAGTCAATGTTATGAGATCTTAACTAAAACGTAAAATAAAATTTTCATCTTCTCTCTTTAGAAATGTATTACTTATCACTCGTTTTCTATTTCTGAGCTGATTTTGCCTTTAATAATCTAGGAGGATGTTAAATCAGTAATAATAATTTATACCAAAATCGACCAAAAAAAATCAGCACATCAAAAACCTATAGCATCCCCTGATTATCACATGGTTTCATAAATCTCATCCGTAAGCCACAGATGAGATTTACACTTATGGTGGTTCTCATGATGGGTGGTACCACCACTCCAAAGGGAACTTAGAAATAAGTGGAGTCATCTAAGTAATCACAACTAGAGGTTACTACTGACAGATAGTGGTATCTAGGGATACTAAAGGTACTAGATGTGAGAGACTATAACACAAAAGAAGATCTGTGCCATCAACATGCCAGAAGAGTCCTTATTTCAAAATAGGGACTCTATGAAGGACTACACAACAAAATCCTTCAACGAGGCCAGGCACGGTGGCTCACGTCTGTAATCCCAGCACTTTGGGAGGCCGAGGTGGGCACACTGCTTGAGCTCTAGAATTCAAGACCAGCCTGGGCAACATGGTAAAATCTTGTCTCTACAAAAAAATACAAAAAAACTAGCTGGGTGTGGTGGCATGCGCCTGTAGGATCGCTTGAGCCTGGGGGCAGAGGCTGCAGGGAGCTGAGATTGTGCCACTGCACTCCAGCCTGGGTGACAGAGCGAGTTCCTGTATCAAAAGAAGAAAAATAAAAATTCTTCAACTAGCTAAAGCAGTGACTGCCAACATAAAGACAGTGGGATGAAATGTTCATAAAGAAAAAAAGCAGATTCAGCAATTGTAGGTATTCAGTGAACAGAACTATTATAAAATGAATAAAAAGAGGAACTCCTAAAAACACTCTGCAGTGTTATCAAATGAAGTGACACACAGGTGGATCACAAGAAAACCAGTGAAGTAGACAACTTACAACAACGAGATATTCAGAACTGCAGAGGCTCACTTAGAACACAGGCAACTGACAGGTCGGGAGCAGTAAACAAACAAGTTACAGCAAACCTAATAATTTTAAACGTGCCTAGAGTAGCAGTGGTTGTGTTAGGCTATACAGTCACATACTATAATATATGCAGTAACACTGCGAATAGCATCATCTTCAAAGATAAGTTATAGCCAAGTTCGTGGATAGGTTTTCACCCATCCTATAGAAATATACTTACTCTTAATGAATTTTTCCACAACCAAGAATATGATTCCTCTATAGACACTATAACTTTCATATATAGTCAAAATGCATAATGCACCAAAAAATAACAACAGCAACAAAATCAGTTACCTGGTCATGTGTGAAATCTCCAACCAACTTTATCTGAATATTAGAGTTGCAAGAGATACAACAGAGGATCTTGGCACTTTCAAAAGCCAATTCTGGATTAGTATTGCCATGATACAGGTATCTTTAAAAAAAGAAATCATTTAAGGAACAGCGATAAAATTTTTGGTGTCTCACTATTCCCAATAAAGAAAATTTAGAACCAGGGCTTCCCCTGCCCATACAGCACTTTGAGGTAAATTAGAAAAAGTTGTCCCCTTCTAAACAGATGCAGTCTGTTAGGGGTCGAATCATGTTCCTGGCCCCAAAATCCTTATGTAAAGTCTGGCTAACCCAGTGACCTTATTTGAAAGTAGGGTCTTTGCATACATAGTCAAAGAAGTTCAGATGAGGTCATTAAGGAGGGCCCTAATAAAATATGACTGGTGTCCTCATAAAAAGGGTAAATTCAGACACAAACATACACACACAGGGAAAATGCCATGCGGCACTGAAAGCAGAGATTGGGGTGATGCTTCTACAAGCCATGGAATATTAAACCACCAGAAAGCTCAAGTTTTCTGTGCCAAGTTTGCTTCCTGTCCAGCCCTATCCTCCAAACACCTAGTTTCCCTACAGGAGACAGACAATATTGTCATTTTCGACTTAGAGATTTCGGGTGGGCACGGTGGCTCACACCTGTAATCCTGTAATCCCACCACTTTGGGAGGCTGAGGTGGGCAGATTGCTTGAGGTCAGAAGTTTGAGACCAGACTGGCCAATATGGTGAAAGCCCAACTCTACTAAAAATACAAAAATTAGCTGGGCGTGGAGGTGCGCATCTACAGTCCCAGCTACCTGGGAGGCTGAGGTGGGAGAATCACCTGAGCCTGGGAGGCGAAGGTTACAGTGAGCCAAGATTGCAGCACTGCACTCCAGTCTGGGTGACAGAGCGAAATTCTGTCTCCCAAAAAAAAAAAAAAAAAAAAAAAAAAAAGACTTGGATTTTTAGAACATGGAAGAAATTTTAAGGTTCAGAGTAATTAATATCAGGGTAGTTAGAGAAGGCAAGAGTAAAATGAGGTCAGGCGTGGTGGCTCACGCTTATAATCCCAGCACTTTGGGAGGCTGAGGCTGGCGGATCATGAGGTCAGGAGTTCGAGACCAGCCTGACCAACATGGTGAAACCCCGTCTCTACTAAAAATACAAAAATTAGCCGAGCATGGTGGTGCTCACCTGTAATCCCAGCTACTCAGGAGGCTGAGGCAGGAGAATCACTTCAACTCAGGAGGCGGAGGTTGCAGTGAGCTGAGATCATGCCACTGCACTCCAGCCTGGGCGACAGAGCGAGACTTCGTCTCAAAAAAAAAAAAGTAAAATGAGGCAAAAAGAAAAAAAAGTAATGCACTAGATATCTAACCAGATTTGAAAATCAAAGCTAGAATGTCTATCTGTTTATTTCATTTCTCTACCTACAAAGGTAACTTACCTGGCAATGTTTACCACATTATCTGCCTTCTTAGTTCTGGGATTAATTCCCTGCAAAAGCTGTTCTAAAGGAGAGACTATTAGAGCCAGTTGACTTTCTCTTAGAAGGTCCATAAAAAGATTCTCCTTTTGCAGAGTAAGATTGAGAAGTGCAAGGCAATGCTGTACTGCTTTCTCCAGGTGTTTTTTCCCTATCAACCAAAAATAAAGTTAGAAAGTTCTAAATTTATCTTAAAAACTCACAGTCAATTCTTGGGAAAAAAAGACAAATGACAAGTTTTAGATTTTCAAATCTAGAGATTTAGACTCTTGTTTCCAACTTTCAGCAGCAAAACCTAGAGACTTAAGCTCTCATTGTTTCAAACTTTCAATTCCAACTTCACAAAACCATTCATCTAGGCAAGTTACTGTTATCTTGCAATCCAGAATACTTCCATGGAATGGATTCTCAAGTCACTTCTCCTTTATCTTTTCCCTTATTGTTTAGAGCAATGGTTCTCAATGGGGTGACTGAGCCCCAAGGGACATTTGACAATGTCTGGAGGCACTTCTAGTTATCATAATTGGAAATGTGCTACTGGCATCCAGCTTACAATACACAGGACATCATCCACAACAAAGAATTATTCAGCCCAAACTGTCAATGGTGCCAAAATTGAGAAACTCTGATCTGAAGTAAGACAAAATCATTGTGGAAAATAAAGCAGAATACAGAAACAAGGGGATCACCGATAATCTTACTGACCAAATTTAAAACTGTGGCCTGATTTTTCTTATAGTTTCTTACCTGTATATTCTGACTATACAGTTCATATGTTTAGAATCTCTTTTCTCATTTTGATCATACCCACATTAAGTAAAGGTAATATAGCATCATGGTAAAAAGCATGAGCTCTGGAGCCAAACTGACTAGGTTCAAATCCCAGTTCCCACATTTGCTAGGGAAAGCCAGTGTAACTTCTTTGTATTTCAGCTTCTTTATTTTTTAAATGAAAATAATAAGATCTAACATATTTTTGAATAGATTGAATGCATTAATATATGCGATGTGCTTTTAAAAGAGCCAAATACATAGTAAGCACTCAATAAATAATAATTAGTGGTAATAATAACAAGTAAAATATATTGACCACTATGTATCAGACACTATAGTAAGTGCTTTTAAAAATATTATGGGGTGGGGGGCGATGGACAAAAAAGTATTTTAAAGTTGGGGATGTTAAAGATGTTAAAATGATAGAAAGATCATTTCCCTAACAAAAGACCCTGCAGTGAAACACAGTTACACTGAGAATCTCTCTGTACTTTAGTCTGTTTTTACTTACAATACACTCTCGTTTAAATGATTCATTGAAAACACCACTTCAGACACAGAGAGAGAATCTTACAGGGAAAAATGACCTCAGAGATCATCTATTTCAAATTCTCAGTTTACAAAAGATGAAAACATTAAAACTGTTTGCAAGACATGAAGACTTTTAAGTATATACCAGGAAAGGGGGCATAGGTGTCAAGCTGCTTAACTCCTTCTTCCAGTAAACTGAGAGCAAGCTCCAACATTGGTGACTCATTCAGCAGATGATACATCAGACTAAATCCAGGTGGCTTATAGGCTATGATTTCTTCTCCTAAATAGAACATAACATTTTCCAAGAGATGATGGGTTAGTATTTTTGTCACACCCTTGATTTATATGAAATGTATGAGACTTATAAATTAGATGGCATCTAAATAGATAAAGGCAAGTTTCAATTTAGAAACACAACAGTAATTCTCCTACGGGTGAATCTGCATGAAGCAGTTAGTCAACTATTCTGTTAACTCATTAAAGAAACTGTAACGCAGTGTTCTTGATCTTCCATGCAATAATTTTTTCTCTTGAACAGAAAAATTAAAATGATCAAAACAAAGAAACAAAAGATTAAATTCTAATTTAAAAGTATAATTTTAAATTTATGTATCACAGTCATAATTTATAAATTATAAATAATTGATACCTTATTTGAAAGTGACGGAATTAAATTACCTTGTAGTTCCACAAACTGGTCTACAAAATCTTCAAGCTGAGGCTCATAATCTCTGAGCAATTTATAAAACACCTCCAAAACCACCTCAGCAACTTCCCACTGCAGAAAGATACAAATATGTCAACAACAATAAACCAGACCAAGGTGGTGGCCTTGCAAGGCTTTTCCCTCTTTCCCCTTCTTTTGCCAGTAAATGAGTGAAGTTTCTTATCTACTTTATTCACTTAGGCTAAGCAATATAGAAATCCCAATTCATTTTGCTTTATTTTGCTAAAAGATAATGAATTGGCTCATTTTCAAGGTAAAATATTTTTAATTCATTATTCTTAAAGATACATTTTTATAGGAGATGTCTGGAATTCATTAATACATTGACAACATTTAGTATCTAGTCATATTCAATTTATAATTAAACATCAAATTTGGACACTTTTCAAGTGCCAAATATTTCACATTTTCTCTAAGATGCTCGGCTGCATGGAATCTGATAAATCATCTCATCTAAACTCCTTATAAGTGAAGCAAGTGAAGCTCAAAGCAATGAATGAATTCCCCAAGACCATAAAGTCTGGCAACAAACAGGCTGAAAAGTCGAGCCCAGGCCTTCTCGTTCTTAGACCAGGGTTCCATCCATGGCTATAGTCAAAGAAGGTAAGAAGACACAATCACTGGTAGGCTTGCCCCAAATAATCCCATTATCGCCTTCTTGTTCAAAATGTATTTAAAAGCTATGCACCAGTAAAGAAAAATACCTATGCCAAAAAAATTATATACAACCGCATAACCAGTAAAATTAAAACTTTGCTTAAAAAATCCACTACAAAGAATTTTAATAAGACTGTGCTGGTCATTGTAGACAGGGTGGTTTTTTGAATTACTATTTTAAAATTATTATTTCCACTGCACATTAATTGTATCAAGGCTGAGTTAGAAAATGGGACTATAAAGTGACTTTTTCATTATTTTTATATTATTCACTGTTTTGCACTTTCCAAAATGTTCAAAAAAATTATTTAAATAAAAAAGGCATATTACCACATAATAATGGATTTAGGACTGGTAAACATACTGATTGCCTCTAACACCTTGTTATTTATCTCAATCCAAAGCACTGTTTGTGTGAGCAGCTAGTGTCCTAAAATAGTCATATAAATTAGATCTTAAGAACACTTTCAAGTAAAACAAATTCACAACATTGAGGGAAAATTTTTTAGGGTAAGTAGGGGTGGAACTGAAATGAATGGCAGCTAGGGAAAAGCAGCGACACTTGAAGTGTGGCTCTGCATGCGTGAAAAGTGATGGCATCTGGAGAGAATGTGGCTGACTAATGCTCTAAACACTCAGATCACAATGATCTTTTTAAGAAAAAGCATATAAGACATTTAAAACAACTGTAAAAAAAGTACCAGAACATTTTGATGAAATGAGTGCTGTAATTATCAGCACTCATTATTCATCTGAAATGACTTTATTCATGAGGCATGCTTGCTGTGATTGTTTTCTTCCCATCAGGAAATATATGTCAACAAGGTAGTTCTAGAGCTTAAGTAAAATTTATACTCCATCTCAGTGTTCATTTTTACAACCTGGCAAGCCAAAATGCTAATGCAATTGACAAAAAAAGAACTTCAATTATTTGTATCTAAATATCAAAAACAAGCTATATCCAATGACAGGTCAGTGAATAAACTATGCTAGATACAAGTAATAGGTTTTATGCAGTCACTAAAAAGACTATTTTCTTTTTTTTTTTTTTTTGAGACAGAGTCTTGCTCTGTCACCCAGGCTGGAATGCAGTGGTGTGGTCTCGGCTCACTGCCAGCTCCGCCTCCTGGGTTCACGCCATTCTCCTGCCTCAGACTCCCGAGTACCTGAGACTACAGGTGCCCGCCACCATGCCCGGCTAATTTTTTTGTATTTTTAGTAGAGACACGGTTTCACCGTGTTAGCCAGGATGGTATTGATCTCCTGACCTTGTGATCCACCCGCCTTGGCCTCCCAAAGTGCTGGGATTACAGGTGTGAGCCACCGCACCCAGCCTAAAAAGACTATTTTCAAAGAATATCCTAGGATATGAAAAAAAATCCCCATGATGCTAAGTGGACAAAAAAGAAATACAAAGTAATATAACTAATTATCTCAAATGTTAATTAAGTATACAGGCATAAAAAAAAGACTGAAAGTAATTATTCTTCCCTTGGCAACAAAATTAAGGATGATATAATTTCTTCATATACATATATACACACACACACATATATACACACATACACATACATATAAATATATATATATATATATATATTTTCAGATGGAGTCTCGCTCTGCTGCCCAGGCTGGAGTGCAGTGGTGTGATCTCGGCTCACTGCAACCTCTACCTCCCTGGTTCAAGCAATTATCCTGCCTCAGCCTCCCGAGTGGCTGGGATTACAGCTGTGCGCCACCATGCCTAGCTAATTTTTGTATTTTTGTAGAGACAGCGTTTCACCAGTTTGGTCAGGCTGGTCTGGAACTCCTGACCTCAAGTGATCTACCCATCTCGGTCTCTCAAAGTGCTGGAATTACAGGCGTAAGCCACTGTACCTGGCCTTTTTCTTATATTTTTTGTATTTTCCTAATTTCTCCAAATTTGTATTAACTAAATTATGTTTATCATCATTAATACAACACAAAAAAACCCAACAGGGTCAAAAACAGCCAACTACCAAAATAAAGCAGAAATGTTCCTATAAGATACAACCAAGAGTATTATTTAAGGTTAATAAACAGTATTATAGACTAACGTGAATTACATCAGAACCTACAAGAGTCTCTTACATAGCTTAGTGGTTATGAGCTTGGATCTGGAATCAGAGTCCTAGGTTCAAATCCTGGTCCTGGACCTTAGGCAAGTTCCTTAACCTTGCTAAGCCTCCATCTGTAAAATGGGAATATTAAATAGTACCTGCCTCATGGTAATATTGGAATTATATAAAATGATATATATAAGCTCACTGGTTAGTGTCTTGCAACCAGAGCAAATGTGTCATAAAGATCAGTGCTCTCTCAGCCTCTATCCATGGCAGACATGCCTAATGGATTACAATACTCCATCCCCCTAAGCCAATACTCTACAATCCAGTGCCACTAATCAATAGAAACTGGTGTGCAAGTTTAAACTTATTTCAATCCCTAACCTAAACCATTCCAATTAGCAGTACTAGTGTGTTTCCAACAAATGTGACACTTTTTGTTCCATTTCAGTCAAAAAGGATCTGAAGATGAACTCCTATCGATTAGATTAATGATGACTAATGTCAGTGCTTGGGTTTTCATGATCAAATTTATTTTTTAGTGCACATAAACTAATCAGACCATAGATATTTCAAAATAAAGACTGTGAATTTTACCCCCTTTCAAAAGCTAACATGAATTTAGCACCGTATACTTTTGATAAAAGAAAAGCAGGAGATGCATAAGGAGATAAAAGTTTTTCTCTGAACATAACCTTTTCAGCTGCTCTCCGGTAAGCTCTCGTACGGAATCGTAGAAACACAGAGTCTCTAAGGAACTGCAAATAAGGGTCAAAGCCAGGGGGCCGCAGTCCAGCACCCAAATTAGAAGGAAATGAGCTCTCCACCAGGGTACTAATGAGCTGGCAAAAGGCCCGAGTTAACGGGTATTCTTCACACCGGGATTCTATTTCATTTAGTTCAACCTTCCAAATAAAAAAGAAAGAAAACTTGGTAATAAAAACTATTAGCTATGAAGTGCAGAGTATTATGCAGACATTAACTTATTAATAGTGCTAACTCACACCAAAAGACATAACAGATATTTCTGTTTTTCATTTAGAGGAAAAGATAAAAAAGTATTACATGAATCCAGATGAGTCAGATGGAAGAACTCCAAATTCCCACTTATTGTCCCCAAACTTGAATTAAAAAACAGAAATCTTTAAAGTTTCTTTTAAAAGAGAGGGAGAATTAGAGAGAAAAGAAAACAATTCTCATTTCAGGTTGACTCAAGTAATCTAATTAAATTGAGTTAAAATCAAGAACCTTCCATTTGGATGGCTGCCATGTAACATCCTTTTCTAACTCTGAAACACTAAATATTTTGGTTCCTTTTATTAAAAGTTTCATCTCTATTTCAACACTGATTAGAAAACCCTTCAAATAAAAATACATTAAATTTGAAAATTATGGAAACATAAAAGGGTAAGAATGATTCATAGACTTCTTATCATTACATGCATGAATGAATTAGCATTTAAACTAAAAGGAAAACTTTACCTCAATACCAATAGCTTGCCTCTGGCTTGGAATCCTCACGGTCTGCAGTATCTTAAAATAGTAAGAAGTAGATGTCAGAAGCACCCCTCATTCATCAGTGAATATTAGTGGCTTTGCAATATAATAGTCACATATCCCACTGGACCCACAGATCTCACAACGTCCATCAAAAAGACAATCAGTCCCTGGATGGACTTTCGTTAGCAGTTCTGTCAGGTTGCGATAGAACTTTTGACTGCCTGGGGTTCTAAAAATTGATAGTTTCTAAGAGCACACATGACATTTTTTCAGCAAATTTCCTCTCAGATATTCTAGGAAATGAATCTTTAAAAAGGATTTATGGGATGAAATCTCACCAGTGTTCAAGATACTGGACTGTTAACTAATCCTACTGATGGCACAAAAAACCCAAAAAGTAAACTTCTTTTTCTCTTTCCTTTTTTTTTCTTTTGAGACAGAGTCTCGCTCTGTCGGCCAGGCTGGAGTACAGTGGCATGATCTCAGCTCACTGCAACCGCCGTCTCCTGGGCTCAAGCAATTCTCCTGCCTCAGCTTCCCAAGTAGCTGGGACTACAGGCATGTGTCACTATACCCAGTTAATTTTTTTGTGTGTGTACTTTTAGTAGAGACAAGGTTTCACCATGTTGGCCAGGCTGGTCTCAAACTTCTGACCTCAGGTGATCCGCCCGCCTTGGCCTCCCAAAGTGCTGGGATTACAGGGGTGAGTCACTGCGCCCAGCCAATAAACTTCTTAAGAACGGGTTTGTTAAAGGAGGCTGAAGTTTTGACTTAAGATGTTCTGTCCAGACCTTGATATGGGCCTAAGTAGTTTATGGTATAATAAATAATGCTACTGTCATGATACTTTACTTTCTTGCAAATCAAAAGTATACTAATTAGGTAGAATCCTTTAAAAACAATAGTGTTGCTCTAAGGATACAAATGTCTAAACCCAATCACATTTGATTTCAGGTGTAAAGAAGTACTAAGCCTGTAAGACACTAGTAAGTATTGGTACACTCAGGAATCAAAAGGTGAAGTATCAATAGTAAGCCAAAAGTTACTCAGCCTCGCAGCAAACCCCAACTCCGTTAATTATTATGTTAACAAAGTATCAATAACATCTTCAGGATACATATGTTAGAAAATAATCTAGAGTACTTCACTGCTTCAAAATGGATGCTTCCGGCTGGGCATGGTGGCTCATGCCTGTAATCTCAGCACTTTGGGAGGCCGAGGCAGGCAGATCACCTGAGGTCGGGAGTTCAAGACCAGCCTAACCAACATGGAGAAACCCCGTCTCTACTAAAAATACAAAATTAGCCAGGTGTGGTGGTGCATGCCTGTAATCCCAGCTACTCGGGAGGCTGAGGCAGGAGAATCGCTTGAACCCAGGAGGCGGAGGTTGCAGTGAGCCGAGATCACACCATTGCACTCCAGCCTGGGCAACAAGAGCAAAACTCCATCTTAAAAAAAAATGTTTTTGCTTCTATGAATAATGAGTTAGAATCTCAGACTCTCTTAAGTTGTATTACTTCCAAGACAGATATAATCCCACCTAACCATTTTCCTAGAGATACGTCTATAAAGCGCATCCGTATTTTCCTTTTTTATCACATATAAAATAATTATACCTGATAGAAAATTTTTAACGGAGCTTATCTTTAGAGAAAAGAATGTTAATAATTTTGAAGTTAAGGAGACTTCAAACATTATATCATCCATTTACTTCCCCACATCAGCATAGGTACATTCCCTCAGGGTACGGAAGTCAAAAAATCAAACTGTAACATTCCCTTTCTGCCCAAAGTTAAGATTATGGTCCTGGAAATAAACCTTCATAAACACCAATAAAAAGTATTCTAAATGCTGTTAAAATTTCTCTGCAGGCTAGGTGTGGTGGTTCACACCTGTAATCCCAGCACTTTGGGAGGCCAAGGAGGGCAGATCACTTTAAGCCAGGAGTTCAAGACCAGCCTGGACAACATGACAAAACCCCATCTCTACTAAAAATACAAAAATTAGCAGGGCATAGTAGCGCAAGCCTGTAATCCCAGCTACTTAGGAGGCTGAGGCACAAGAATCACTTCAATCCGGGAGGTGGAGGCTGCAGCGAGCTGAGATCACACAACTGCACTCACTCCATCCTTGCCAACAGAGCGAGACCCTGTCTTAAAAAAAAAAAAAAAAAAAAAATTATGTGCAAACTTGACAGTTACACCTGCCCTTTAATGGAAAAACAACCCTAGTGACCATGTAGCTATATAGAGATACTTCACTCTTCTGGTATAGGGCAGGAAAGAGCAGATAAGAAAAACAAACATTCCCTACATTTAATGAGTGCAGGTGACTTGTGAGGGCTTACATCAGCCTGGTTTAAAGACAGAGTGGAGGAATTCTGTCCATCTAGTAATATCTTATAGACATTGAAAAACAAGGTCTTCAGAGAGGTACAGTACACGAAGAACCAATCTCTGGTAATCTAGTGAAGTTATCAACCAATCTAAGAAAAAAACCCAGGTCTATTAGTTTCTATTGCTATGCTCAGTCCCTAAACCGTAACTCTAGTGGGGATGTTCATGATGTACTATAAATTTCAATCGAATGCTCTTGCTTCTATGGTATTATCAAGCCCAACTTTCCATATTGGGATAATATAAATATGGGACTTCAGAGCCCTACCTGAGTGTATTCCAATGACTGCCAAAGGGAAGCAGCAATTTCAGGAGATTTTCCAAAAGCTGCGAGTGTCTTCAGTAGCTCAGCTTTTAGGACAGGGGGAATACTGCATTGGAGAAGTCCCAGAATCACCACAACAGGGGTCCACTGAGGGTGTTCACAGAGTGCCAAGCGAGCATTTTCACTCTAAGAATTGACACAAAAAGAACAAGACTTTCCATTTTTAAAAGTTAAGAAAATGACCAGCAATCATCTAAATTGCTATCATTTATACTGAGTCCTCATAGGTTTAATATATACTAAATACAAAATATACTAAATAACAAAAATAAGCCTATCATTTATGTTTGAAGTCTACCAACACATCAAATCAGGTCACTCATTCATTCAAAGTAAAAAACTGGAGGAGAAATAGACTTTGTAGAATTACTTTTGCAGTTCCAAGTATGAGAAATAATACAAATAAAGATAAATGGTCTGCAAGGGTTGGATAAATCTTACCTAGGCATCTTAAATCCTTTCTGGAACAATATATTATACTGCAATATAAAGTATGAATGAAAAAAAAATCTTGTCCTTCTCTCGAAAATATGGAGATATACAGTATCAAGTATCATAACTTTTTTCCATTTTTCGTTGATATGTAATAACTATATATATTTACAGGGTACAGAGTCATATTTTGATACATGTATACAATATGTAATGATCAAATCAAGGTAATTAGGATACCCATCATCTAACATTTCTCATTTCTTTGTGTTGGGAACATTCAAAATCCTCTCTTCTGGCTTTTGAACATATACAATGAATTACTGCTAGTTATATTCACCCTGTAGTGCCATAGAACACTAGAACTTTCTTCTTCTCTATGTGTTACTTTGTATGTTAACTAACCTTTCCCTATCCTCCCCTCCCATCTCCATTTTAATTCAGTGAGAAATAGTTAATAACTGACATTTTGATGCCTAATAATGTTAAGTACCATTAGAAAAGCCAAAAACTTAGAAGCTCCTATTCCTACCCTTCAGAGAGAATGTCAGACTATTCTAGTGAACAACAGACACAACTAAAAGATATTTCCGAGTTGGGAAATTACATACAGTCATGAAAATAATGTTTTTTACAAAGACCAATTTGGTAGTGGCAGGTAAAATGGTTTGGCATAAGGAGAGGAAAAATAATTCAGTAAATAACTTTTAATTACAATATTCTTTATGTATACACACATAAATGCACACATACACCTCTACACCTATGCTGGAAACCTAGAAGCATATGCATCCAACAACCAGTTCTAATTTGCCCTTATGACTATTTTCTTTCAGGCTCAGGCTATTATTTTTATACTAAGATTATGCCAATGAGCAGGGCTACCATAACTTACACCCTCTAGAGATCAAAAAACAAAAAACTTAAGGGCAGAATGCTATATATCTGTCTATCTACATAGGCTAAGTTTATTACTCTTAAATTAAAAGAAAATGAGGCTCTTAAAATGCTACTGTGCTATAATAAAAATAAAATTATGCTGGGGATGAGTTACCTACCCAAGTAATGATGGTAGATGTGAGCTGCAAAAAAGCAATCAATCCATCTTGCTCCTTCTGGGTGATGCCACGGGAAGGAAGGTGACGGTACTGAACGCTATCTGCACTTGGAAGATCCTTCCGAAGGTGTTCATGGTAAAGCATCAAGGAGTGAAAGAAATGTTCCCAGGAAACAGGACTGCCACCTGCTCCCTGAATATTTTCAACTATAAAGAAAAACAGCACAGAATTTTCTTTAAAAAAACATCTAAGCATTTGCTGGGAAATGGAGAGAAAATTAATTTAAAACAATAAACTTTTTTGAGACAGGTTCTCACTCTGTCACCCAGGCTGGAGTGCAGTGGGGCAATGTTGGCTCACTGCAACCTCTACTCCCCAGGTTCAAGCAATTCTCCTATCTCAACCTCCCAAGTAGCTGAGCTTACAAGTGTGCACCACAACGCCCTGCTAATTTTTGTCTTTTTGGTAAAGACAGGGTTTCACCACGTTGGCCAGGCTGGTCTCGAACTCCCGACCTCAAGCGATCTGCCTGCCTTGGCCTCCCAAAGTGCTGGGATTACAGGCATGAGCCACTGCACCCAGCCTAAAACCATAAATTTTGTTTGCCTTTGTCTTAGCACAAAGACAATCTTTGTCCTGGATTAAGTAGTGTGCTGAAAATGGGTTAGAATCCCTCTGTGAGCTAGAACTCTGGATTAATTTTTCCTCTGGATTAACTTTTACTCAAGAAAGGGGCTACTGCCCATGTAAATGAAAGGTAATTTACTTTGGATGTCAGTTACCTACTTCACATCCAGGAGAGTTCTCTGTGCTCTCATGTAACTAACTGTACAGGGCTGCTTTTTCCCACAGAATAATTCGCAAATGTTGAGCTTGAATTCCCAAAGAAAGAGGTAACTACAGTCTTAATTTGTGAATTACACTACTCCATTGCCTACCAGGCATCAGAAGCAAAAGCACAGCACACAAGACTGGCAGGCTTGACAAAGTAGTCGTAACACTGGCTTTGGAGCCAAGCCAAATTCAGCTCCCATCACGGCTCCCCAGATAGCTGTGATGTTGGGTAAATTCCTTAACTTCTCTAAACCTCAGTTTCTTCACATATAAAGATAAAAATACCTACCTAACAAAGCAGACGCTTAATTTATTTTCCCTTTTACAGTGTTTTTGGTCTAACCAAACCAGTCTGATAATCAAATAAGAAAACTGGGCCGGGCGCGGTGGCTCAAGCCTGTAATCCCAGCACTTTGGGAGGCCAAGATGGGTGGATCACGAGGTCAGGAGATCGAGACCATCCTGGCTAACACGGTGAAACCCCATCTCTACTAAAAATACAAAAAAATTAGCCGGGCGTGGTGGCAGGCGCCTGTAGTCCCAGCTACTCGGGAGGCTGAGGCAGGAGAATGGCATGAACCCAGGAGGTGGAGCTTGCAGTGAGCCGAGATAGTGCCACTGCACTCCAGCCTGGGCGACAGAGCAAGACTCCGCCTCAAAAAAAAAAAAAAAAAAAAAAGAAAAGAAAACTGGGAGAGGGTCAAGAGACAAATTCTAAGTACTTAAATTAAGGGAAAAAAAAAAATACAAAGATAAATTAATCAAACTTATAAGGCAAGGGCATATGCTTTCTTTGTGGACCAGATGTGTTATGGAAAATTTTCATACATTAATTCTGATTTGTCAAAATGAACTGTATTTTATAAAGGAGAATGGCGAAACTCCTCAATCTGTGAGACCATAATCACAGCATCACTATGCATAAAGCTGTATGCGTGCTTCTTTCACCCTATTGTTATGAAAATAATTTATACCTCTGGTAGAATCTAGTTCAAATACCAATATTCTTAATAGGTACTGGGATACTGAACTTAAGAGTATAACAACAAACTTTAACAACATCTACATATTCCTTACCATGACTACTACCATTGACTTTGAGTAGGCTGAAACAGTAGTGGGCACACTGAGGCCCATTGGCCAATCCCTGGAGCATTTTCAAATAAGGAATATAAATAGTTGGAGGCAACAGGTCACCCATTTGCCTAACAAACTTTGACAAGACAACCTGAAAAAGAGAGAAACAAATGGTTTATATAAGGTATAGCTTAACTTTAAGGCAACACAGACTAGCTAATAAAGACTACATATAAACTAAAAGTAGTGCTCTGACTTAACCCTCACAACAAATTTAATTGATATTCTATTTATGAAAAATTGTTTCAGCTTGCCATTAGCAATTGAATGCAATTATAAAATAATATCTTTATGTAATAAAAGTACATTTTAAAAAAAGCGCCTCAATGTCACAAAATATAAGACCACTCAGATTTTTAAAATATAAGACACGTGACATTTACTCATCCAAAACCAACTGGCAATTCAAAGGTACACTTAAAATCTAGAGTTCCTATATCCCAGCCAAATTAGTATGAAGACCTAAGAACTTGAAATCATTTTTGATGGTAACTTAAGTATATTCTCTTCTGTGGTCCCACCAATGCCACGTTCCCATACTCCTGTTCTTTAAGTCCACTTCCTAATTTTCCCTTTTTTCTTCCTTATACCTTAAACCTATTATCAACAACTAACAATATTATTCAAACTCACTAGTTGGAACTGAGAACTGAAAATACTACTGATGTCTGGAAATCACTGTTAAATCAGCTAGGTTAAACAATGGTTTGGCCAGGTGCACTGACTCCTGCCTGTAATCCCAGCACTTTGGGAGGCCGAGGTGGGCAGATCACGAGGTCAAGAAATCAAGACTATCCTGGCCATCATGGTGAAACCCCGTCTCTACTTAAAATACAAAAATTAGCTGGGCGTGGTGGCATGCACCTGTAGGCCCAGCTACTTGGGAGGCTGAAGCAGGAGAATCACTTGAACCCGAAGGCAGAGGTTGCAGTGAGTCAAGATCGCTCCACTGCACTCCAGCCTGGGCGACAAAGTGGGACTCCGTCTCAAAATAAATAAATAAATAAATAATAATAATAATATAGTAGATGAAGCAAACATCATAAGATGGTAACTTAAGATGTGAAATTAAAATATGTGGCATTGCTTATAATAATCCCCTCTTCCACGTTTCAAATTTTTCATAACAGCAAGCTTTCTTAAAAACTTCAAAAATTTTTTAATAAATCCTTCTCCAAAACATTCTTTTTCTTTTGAGACAGGATCTTACTTTGTCATCCAGGCTGGAATGTAGTAGCACAATCACAGCTCACTGCAACCCAAATGATCCTCCCACCTCAGCCTCCAGTGCAGATGGGGCCATAGGCATGCACCACAATGCCTGGCTAATTTTTAGAATATTTTTTATAGAGACAGAGTTTCGCCATGTTGCTCAGACTAGTCTACAACTCCTGAGCACAAGCAATCTGCCTACCTTGGCCTCCCAAAGTGCAAGGATTACAGGTGTGAAGCACCGGGCCCAGCTCAAAACGTATTTTTTAAATGGGAAAAACAGTAAAACAATACAGTTTAAAAAGTGGCATCTGGGCCAGGCGCGGTGGCTCATGACTGTAATCCCAGCACTTTGGGAGGCCGAGACGGGTAGATCACCTAAGGTACGGAGTTCAAGACCAGCCTGACCAACATAGAGAAGCCCCATCTCTACTAAAAATACAAAATTAGCCTGGCATGGTGGCACATGCCTATAATCCCAGCTACTCGGGAGGTTGAAGCAGGAGAATCGCTTGAATCCAGGAGGCAGAGGAGGTTGCTGTGAGCCAAGATTGTGTCATTGCACTCCAGCCTGGACAATAAGAGCGAAACTTCATCTCAAAACAAACAAACAAAAAAAGGCATCTGATCTGTAGTCCAGAAAAAATAAAAAATATATAAAAACTTCTAGAACAGAAATCCCCCAAAACGAACACTTACATGGCAATCTCCCTCCAACACTTTTTTTTTTTTTTTTTAAGAGACAGGGTCTCACTCTGTTGTCTAGGCTGGAGCGCAGTAGTGTAACCATATCTCACTGTAACCTCAAACCCCAGGGCTCTTGCCTCAACCTGAGCAGCTAGGACTACAGGCTCATAACACCACACTGAGCTAGTGTTTTTTGTAGAGATGGGGTGTCGTTATGTTGCCCAGGCAGGTCTCAAATTTTGGCTTCAAGCGATCCTCCCACCTCAGCTTCCCAAAGTACTGGGATTGCAGGTGTGAGCTACTGCAGAGCAATTCATTTTATTTGCCTCTGCACATCATACTAAAGTTAATACAGAATGAACTTTAGCCTATATTATCTACAGACTCATAGGCATTTGGCCATCAATTAAAATGTTTAAGACTTCTCCTTTAATACTTATACCTCTTCTATCCCCCCAAACTTGAAAAGATTGTCATGCCTATGGAGAACTAAAATACTAATAAAATTCAAGTGGAGCACACTGGCTCATGCCTGTAATCCCATTGCTTTGGGAGGGCTGACTGAAGCCAGGAGTTCTACACCAGCCTGGTCATCATAGCAAGACCCTGTCTTTTAAAAATAAATAAATAATAAAGAGACTGGATGCCTTTCTGCCTCTAATAATTCAACATATATCTAGTATCCAATAAAGGACTGACTACATAAACTTCAAAATCAACAGAACTTAAATTTTAAGAGTTTCAAATTTTCTTTTATAAAAGAGAAAAGTAGGCTGGGCACAGTAGCCCATGCCTGTAAATCCAGCACTTTGGGAGGCCGAGGCAGATGGATCACTTGAGCTCAGGAGTTACAAACCAGCCTGGGTATCATGGCGAAACCCCATCTCTACAAAAGACACAAAAACTAGCCGGGTGTGGTGGTGTATGCCTGTAGTCCCAACTACTCTGGGGGCTGAGGCAGGAGGATCACTTCCACCTGGGAGGTCAAAGCTAAAGTGAGCTGAGATTGCATCACTGCACCCCAGCCTAGGTGACAGAGTGACACTGTGTCTCAAAATAAATAAATAAATACATACATAAAATTTTAAAAAGTATGAATCTCTACAGGTTACACTAGTGATCATTTGTGTTAACAGCAATAAAATCAGGATGTAACATCTTTCATGTTTTCAAGACTCTCTATCACAGTACCAGAGTATAAAAGAGGAAAACCTAAAGTCTTACCTGGCGTTGAGGGGGCCGCTGATGAGCCACCCCTAGATAAGAACCCATGATAGTCGGAGTCTGAAGAGGCTCTGTGGGACACCAATATTCTAGAGCAAGCTCCAGATGAAAAGGGTTCTTTTTATATAGCTCGCCAATCTGCAAAGAGTAAGCAAAGACTGTAGGGAAATGTCTACGACTCAAAAATTACTTTCAATAAAAAAGGACATTCAAAGTATTAGACCTGAAATTTTCCAAAGTTAGGGGAAAAAATAATGAAAGGAGGGAAAGAGGACAAGCTTTCTAATAGAATGGCTTACCAATAGCATTAAGTGTTCTAGGTCCCTTCTAAGTGAAATGGGGGGTTCATTACCCATCTGCATACTCATGTGAATCATTCGAGCATCTTCATCTGCCCGATTCCTCAGCTGTTTCACCTATTAAATAATAATTATTAGATACAGTTTTAATATGTAAATGTATTGTACATGCTAATAACAATGAAATCAGGCAACTGTCTTAAAGTGATCACATACAAGAAATATATTGTTTAAATATCTATTCCACTTTAGGTGACATGAAGAAACATGCCAGGAATCTTATTTGCAATATTACTATCCATAATTTATAATATCTTAAAACTTCAATGCATTTTCCACTACAGAAAAGTTGAACTTAACTGTAGTGTTTCTCGATGGGGACATTACTGACATATGGGCACAACATTTCTTCACTGAGTTGGATTATCCTAAATATTCCAGGACATTTAGCAACCCTGGAACTACCTACCAACTATCAATAACAACACCAGAGTCATCATAACAAGCAAAACTGGCTCCACTCATTTCCCAAACACACTCTGAAGAACATTATACCTCAGCTGAGAGTCACTGCTTCACAACATTTATGTGAACTAAATGCCAACAAGAATAAGAAACAAATTCTGTAAAAAAATCAAAACAAAACAAAACAAAAACATAGCTAGACAAATCCACAATTATTGTTGGAAATACCAACACTCCTCTGTCAATATTCAATAGAACAAGTATACAGAAAATCAGTAAGGATATGGAAAACTTGAAAAACAGCAAACCAACTTGACTTAATTGACACTTATACAACATTCCACCGAACAGCAGCAAAATATGTGTTCCTTTCAGGTGTACATAGGATATTTACCAAGATAGGCCATATTCTGAGCCATAAAACAAACCTAAACAAATTTAATACAACTGAAATTCTACAAGGTATGTTCTCTGAGCAAAATGGAATTAAACTAGAAATCTGTGACAGAGATCTGAAAAAGTCTCCGAACAATTTGGAAATTAAACAACACACTTCTAAATAACCTGTCAATCAAAGGAGTCTCAAGGAAAATTAGAAAACATATTAAACTGAACAAAAAAAGAAACTGCAATATATCAAAATTTGTGTGGCATAGCTAAAGCAGTGATTGGAGGTAAATGTACAGCATTATTAAATGTTTATGTTAGAAAAAATAAAGATTTAAATCAATAACCTAAACTTCTATCTTAAAAAACAAAATTAAAGGAGCAAATTAAACCCAAGGCAAAGGGAAGAAAATAATAAACATAAGAGCAAAAATCAATAAAGGTGAAGCAAAATATAAGAAAATCAATGAAGCCAAAAGCTAATTCACTGGGAAGATCAATAAGATCAATAAACTTCCAGCAGGGTTAATTAAGAACTGGGGGAGAAGACACAAATTACCAGTTTTAGGAATTAAAAAGAAAAATCACTATAGATCCTATAAAAATAAAAAGAATACAAGAATCTTAAGGGCAAATTTATGATAATCAATTTATACTTTTCAGGAGATATGGTATCAAAACTGCACAATATATTACAAGTATAGACCTTTTAGGGTACTTTTAAAAAATATACATTTGAAGTAGGTGGTTTTATAATATAAACACAAAAAAGATGTTTTTCTCCCTCATTTACTTCCCACCAACATTTGATGGCTTCTTTGGCACAAAACAGCACATAGACCATATACTATAAGGAACTGTTTGAAATGGCTCTAAGAATTGCTTTTCAGATGACAGTTACAGCTCAAGCCATCTACTCAAAAGTAGCCTTATTATTTTATCTGTATCCATGCTGAAGCCCTTTTATACACCGCAATTCAGAATCTAAACAATTGGGCCAGGTATGGTGGCTCACACCTGTAATCCCAGCATTTTGGGAGGCCGAGCTGGGCAGATCACCTGAGGTTGAGAGGTCAAGACCAGCCTGGCCAATACAGTAAAACCCCATTTCTAATAAAAATACAAAAAAGTAGCCAGGCATGGTGGCGGGTACCTGTAAACCCAGCTATTTGGGAGACTGTGGCAGGAGAATCGCTCACCCAGGAGGCGGAGATTGCAGTGAACCAAGATCACACCACTGCACGCAATAGAGCAAGACTCCGTCTCAAAAAAAAAAAAAAAATCTAAACAATTATCTATAAAATGTAAATTTTCCACTGTGCCTCTTCCAAATCATGTATAAAAATATTAAATAAAGCAATCTTGGCACTAATCCTTAGGGTAGAATGGGGTTAGTAATTTTCTACCCACAGAAGCATTCTCATTTACTAATTACTTCCTCATTTATAAACCATTCAGTGTCAAATTATTTCTTTCTACTGACTTATCCCCAGTTAAGAGGACGTATTTCCACAGAACAGCAGCAAAATATATCTTCCTTTCAGGTGTACAAAGAACATTTACCAAGATAGGCCATATTCCGAGCCATAAAACAAACCTCAACAAATTTAGTACAACCGAAATTCTACAAGGTATGTTCTCATACCTTGTAGAGACTCATGACTTACTTCATGAGTCACAAACTGATTCACAAGATGTAATACAACTACTAGCAAATTTTAGTTTGTATTAAAAATTTTTATTAGTTTCCAAAACATAAAGCTAATCAGTTTCAAATTATTTTATAAAATTCTTCTACTATTTACTTATCCTACATTATTACACTTACCTTCATTGGCATAAGTGCAAGGAAATCTGTGATGAGATTATGGACTCTGCGAATATAAAATTCTTCCTGATAAAAGTATTCTGATACCACTACAGATTCCGTGAGGAACAGGAAAACGTTGTCAGCAATTGCGAGTTCTGCCATTGCTTCATCTGCCTCTGTGAATTCTGCCAGAGCTAGAAATAGATTTGAAAACACAGTACATGGAGGAAAAGTCATTAACCCAGATTGTAATTATATCTCATAATACTCTGCTGATGGTTCAGACATCTTCCCAGCCTTCTAGCATGTGCTATGCACAAAATGAGACTATATATAACTGTAATTGACTCATAAACCCTAAAGAACTCATAAACCCCAAATAACAATATACTCTGAATGTATATTAGAAAAATACATACTGTTTGAAATAATAACATAACTAATGAAAATTATTTTAGAGATGTGTGATGCAACACTGATGTAGTCAGGGAGCTATTATCCAAACATTCACATATTAAAATGATGTTAAGGCTTTAATCCCAATGAAATCTCATGGGTCATCTGAAAAGTCTTCAATCCAAGACCAAAACCTGAACATGAATAGGTAAGTATACTAATTTGGTAACCAAGTAGCTGAAATTTAAAAAGTAAATTTTAACTTGAATATAAACTTGTCTAACTAATTTTTTTACATTTTATTTGGAAAATATCGAATACATATCTACAAATAAGTATAATAAACTCCACATACCCATCATTTGTTTCAATACTATCAATTTATGGACAATCTTACCTCATCTATATCTTCCCCCTCTCCACCCACACATATCTCATTAAAGCAAATTCCAGAAAATTTAACATTTTACCAGTAAGTATTTGCAGTGTACAACTCAAAAATATACTTAAGAAACAAGGCTCACACCTGTAATCCCAGCACTTTGGGAGGCTGAGGTGGGCGGATCACCTGAGGTTGGGAGTTCAAGACCAGCCTGACGAACATGGAGAAACCTCATTTTTACTAAAAACACAAAAAATTAGCCAGGCGTGGTGGCGCATGCCTGTAATCCCAGCTACTCAGAGGCTGAGGCAGGAGAATCACTTGAACCCAGGAGGCAGAGGCTGCGGTAAGCCGAGATCACACCATCATTGCACTCCAGCCTGGGCAACAAGAGCAAAACTCCACCTCAAAAAAAAAAAAAAAAGAAAGCAAAAGTAAAAATTCACTACATACATACCACACCATTATCATACCTTTATTTTATTTTATTTTTTGAGATAGCGTCTCGTTCTGTCACGCAGGCTGGAGTGCAGTGGTGCAATCTCAGCTCACTGCAACCTCTCCCTCCCAGTTCAAGCAATTCTCAGGCCTCAGCCACCCAAGTAGCTGGGATTACAGGCATGCACCAACATGCCTGGCTAATTTTTATATTTTTAGTAGAGACAGGGTTTCACCATGTTGGCCAGGCTGGTATTGAACTCCTGACCTCAAGTGATCCTCCCAAAGTGCTGGGATTACAGGCGTGAGCCACTGCGCCTGGCCATTATCATATCTTTAAAATTAATTCCTCAGCTGGGTGCAGTGGCTTGATCTAGAGTGACTTACTCTGACTTACATTCAACTTTCTATTAAGAGTATGTCATAGGTTACGGTGTATCCTTCCATCAAGAAACATATTGCTGATTACTGCTTTTAAATTTTAAATATAGGCTGGGCGCGGTGGCTCAAGCCTGTAATCCCAGCACTTTGGGAGGCCAAGATGGGTGGATCACGAGGTCAGGAGATCGAGACCATGCTGGCTAACACGGTGAAACCCTGTCTCTACTAAAAACTACAAAAAAACTAGCCAGGTGAGGTAGCGGGCACCTGTAGTCCCAGCTACTCGGGAGGCTGAGGCAGGAGAATGGCATAAACCCGGGAGGCGGAACTTGCAGTGAGCCGAGATCCGGCCACTGCACTCCAGCCTGGGAGACAGAGCGAAACTCTGTCTCAAACAAAAAAAAAAAAAAAAAAAAGTTTAAATATAAAATTGCTACATAATTGTGTGGCAATCTGGCTTTGAAGAATACTACACAGCTTATTTTGTTTGACTGTCATACAGACAAAATACATAGTCTGCTACCGAAAGTACATTTTCATTGCCTTGAAAAGGGCCAGAACAGATAAAAGCCAAGACAGTCTCAAACAGAGGAAAACATATGATTTGTAGTTATTTATTTATTTATTATTATTATTTTTTAGAAGGAGTCTCACTCTGTCATGGAGGCTGGAGTGCAGTGGTGCGATCTCGACTCACTGCAACCTCCACCTCCCAGGTTCAAATGATTCTCCTGCCTCAGCCTCCCGAGTAGCTGGGACTACAGGCACGCACCACCACGTCTGGCTAATTTTTTGTATTTTTAGTAGAGACAGGGCTTCACCACGTTGGCCAGGATGGTCTCAATCTCTTGACCTTGTGATCTGCCTGCCTCGGCCTCCCAAAGTGCTGGGATTACAGGCGTGAGCCACCGGGGGCGCGTGGCCTGTTTTTTTAATGTTTTGTTTTGTATTTTGAAATAAAGTCTGCATATCAGCCAGGTGTGGTGGCTCATGCCTGTACCCAAAACTTTGGGAAGACAAGACTGGAGGATTGCTTGAGCCCAGGAGTTCAAGACTACCCTGGGCAACACAGTGAGACCTCATCTCTACAAAAAAATCAAAGAATTAGCTGTGGTCCTACCTACTTGGGAGGCTGTAGTGGAAGGATCACATGAGCCCTGGTGGTTGAGGCCAGTGAGCCATGGTCACACCACTGCACTCCAGCCTGGGCAGCAGGGTAAGACCCTATCTCAAACAACAAACAAAAACCTGCATATCTACCCCTATTATACAAAATCCTTAAGAGTAAAATATTTTCTTAATTCTAACGATTACTAAAATTACTAATTATTAAATATTTTTAATAACAATAAATTCTTTCAAACCTTTACTTGAATTCAAAAACACTGGAATTAAAAGAGAATCAACTCAAAGATTACGTCCTTTATTTTTTTTGAAACAGTCTTACTCTGCTGCCTAGGCTGGAGTGCAGTGGCGCAATCTTGGCTCACTGCAACCTCTGCCTACTAGTTTCAGCGATCCTCTCGCCTCAGCCTCCTGAGAAGGTAGGATTACAAGCATGTGCCACCATACCCAGCTAATTTTTATATCTTTGGCACAGACGAGGTTTCGCCCTGTTGGCCAGGCTGGTCTTGAACTCCTGACCTCAAGTGATGCAACTACCTCAGCCTCCCAAAGCACTGAGATTACAGGTATAAGCCACTACACTCGGCCAAAAATTACTTCTCGAAGACCATTTAGGTAATAAGGCACCATTAATGAATTAATATAAATTGAGTTTCAATGCCTAAAAACATTATGCTAAAATTCTGTAAAGCTCAGTGAAATTACAAAGATGCTTGGTTTTTGTTTTTAGGGTTTTTTTGAAACAGAGTTTCACTCTGTTGCCCAGGTTAAAGTGCAGTGGCACAATCTCAGCTCACCAAAACCTCCACCCCCTGGGTTTAAGCAATTCTCCTGCCTCAATCTCCCAGGTAGCTGAGATTACAGGCACACGCCACCATGCTTGGCTAATTTTTTGTGTTTTTAGTGGAGATGGGGTTTTACCACATTGGCCAGGCTGGTCTTGAACTCCTGACCTCAAGTGATCTGCCCGCCTCAGCCTCCTAAAGTGCTGGGATTACAGGCATGAGTCACCACACCCAGCTGATGCTTTTTTTAATTTTTTTTGAGATGGGATCTCACTCTGTAACCCAGGCTGGAGTGCAGTGGAGCAATTTCAGCTCACTACAGCGTCTGCCTCCTGGGGTCAAGTGATTCTCCCGCCTCAGCCTCCTGAGTAGCTGGGACTACAGCCAAGTGCATGTCACCACGCTGGGTTAATTTCTAATTTTTTGTAGAGATGAGGTCTCACCATATTGCCCAGGTTTGTCATGAACTCCTGGGCTCAAGCAATCCTCCCACCTTGGCCTCCCAAAATGCTGGGATTAGAGGCATGAGGCACTGCACCTGGCTTCATGCCTTTTATAAAATAATGTAATAAACACATTTGATAAAAGTTTCAGAAATCTATGAAGAGAATAGAAACCAATTTTTCAAATTGGAGAGCTGAGTTAAAACTTGTCCAGATTATTTCAAGAAGTGACCATTCTGCAAAATAACATAAGCTATTCAATTTTTCTAACAATTTTTAAAATGCAAATTAACAGAAAAAATTTTATAGTTCAAAAGTTCTAACTATAATACCCCTAACTACTAAAGCTTATAAAAGGGTATGAGCATATAAAATCAAAGAGATTAAGTAGCCAAAGATCCGGGACTTGAAACTTGGGCTACGATTCCTAACTCATTTTTACTATTATTCTACAGCAAACTACAGCATATTCTATTAAACCTTTCTTTTTTTTTTTTTTTTTTTTGAGACGGAGTCTCGCTCTGTCGCCCAGGCTGGAGTGCAGTGGCCGGATCTCAGCTCACTGCAAGCTCCGCCTCCCGGGTTTACGCCATTCTCCTGCCTCAGCCTCCCAAGTAGCTGGGACTACAGGCGCCCGCCACCTCACCCGGCTAGTTTTTTGAATTCTTTTAGTAGAGACGGGTTTTCACCGTGTTAGCCAGGATGGTCTCGATCTCCTGACCTCGTGATCCGCCCATCTCGGCCTCCCAAAGTGCTGGGATTACAGGCTTGAGCCACCGCGCCCGGCCTCTATTAAACCTTTCAAAATTAGTGCAATGGTATGGGAAATTATAGCATAAGATTGTGACTATATTACATAATATTATAATTATCTATGTATAACTATATTATATAGCTAATATAAGATATTAACTATCACAGCCGGGCATGGTGGCTCGCGCCTGTAATTCCAGCACTTTGAGAGGCCAAGGCAGGCAGACTGCCTGAGCTCAGGAGTTAGAGACCAGCCTGTGCAACACAGTGAAACCCTCTCTCTACTAAAATACAAAATATTAGCTGGGCGTGGCAGTGTGCGCCTATAGTCCCAGCTACTTGGGAGGCTGAGGCAGGAGAAGTACTTGAACCTGGGAGGCAGAGGTTGCAGTGAGCTGAGATCATGCCACTGCACTCTAGCCTGGGCAACAGAGATTCCATCTCCAAAATAAAATTTAAAAAAAAGATATTAACTATCACATAGTCACTTAAAAGGTTAAAGGGTAACTTTATGTCAGAAAAGTAGTGAAATAAGATTTATAAATGAAGAGGGTATGCATAGGTGAGAAACAGAATTTGTACAGGAATGTAAAAGTCTAATTAGCTATCAACATTTAGATATATAAATTGATAGATAGAAATTAAGTGGCCAAGGAAAGACTTGTAATACAAAAAAAGCTTTCCGCAAACACCTTGGGAATAGCATGACACTAGTGAAAACAAAATGTTCTGGAATTACCTAATTGATAAGATACTAGAATCTGTTGATACTTTAGGATTAGAAAACTGACATAAATTGTAAACTTGAATAAAGCCTTTCCAGATTTACCATAAAAAGATACAGACAACGACAATTCTTTGAGCTTCGAGTTCCATGTACGGTCCTCATTCTGTTAGAATAAACTCCTACTAATATGACAATTAAATAATGTAAATGTAAATAGAAGAATAATATATGCTACAGTGAGTTAATAGGTTGTTAAAAGTCAGTATTCTGGTCAGGCACGGTGGCTCACGCCTGTAAATCCAACACTATGGGAGGCTGAAGCAGGTAGATCACCTGAGCTCAGGAGTTCGAGACCAGTCTGGTCAACATAGTGAAACCCTGTTTCTACCGAAAAAACATAAGATTAGCCGGGCGTGGTGGCATGTGCCTGTAGCCCAGTTACTCAGGAAACTGAGGTAGGAGAATCACTTGAACTCAGTAGGCGGAGGTTGCAGTGAACCAGGACTGAGCCATTTGTACTTCAGCCTGGGCCACAAAAAAGGAAAGTCGGGATTCCGTATCTGTTCTTGACTGATCCAAATATCTCGTTTTTAATATATTGTATGGAAAAAAAAATTGTTTTTAATTTGACACAATGTGAAAAATTAGTCTGTGAACAAATCAAGAAGGAAAATGTATAAAAAGGAATAGTAAATTTTAATTTTAAAAAACATTTAAGGCTGGGCGGGGTGGCTCATGCCTTGTAATCCCAGCACTTTGGGAGGCCAAGGCGGGCAGATCACATGAGGTCGGGAGTTCGAAACCAGCCTGACCAACATGGAGAAACCCCGTTTCTACTAAAAATACAAAATTAGCCGGTGTGGTGATGCATGCCTGTAATCCCAGCTACTTGGGAGGCTGAGGCAGGAAAATCACTTGAACCCAGGAGATGGAGGTTGCGGTGAGCCGAGATTGTGCCATTGGACTCCAGGCTGGGCAACAAGAGCGAAACTCCATCTCAAAAAAAAAACATTTAAGGTGACACTGTCATTCCAAATTTTAAACTCATACCCTAAAGGTAAAAGAGCATTGTCACTGGCTCCAAGAATGGGAAATAGTATTTCATACAATATTTTTGAGAAACAAGGAGAAAAAGGTCTGTATTTCACTACTACACTAAAAAGTTTCATTTAATATAACTCTGGATATCTTCCTATGCTTGTGCTTATGTATGTCAAGGATAAGACTCCTTCCAAAAACTTCATTAAGGGCTAACATGCTGTTTCTCATAACAAAATTACCTACAAGCAATTCACCTGTCACATCAGGTAGCTGGGATATTCCCCTCAATGCCAGTGCCCAGGCAAGTCTAACAGTGGCTTGGAGCCCAGGCAGTTTCCAAAGCTGAGAGTCCTGAAGACGAGAGTGAATTGTTGCAATGTACTGTTTTTCTGTCAACAGTGGAAGTTGATGAATCATATCTGAAAACACAAAAATAGACCACTTTACCAAACACCAGATAAATTCTCACTTCTGATACACAGGAATAATGTCCGAAAGTCAGAAAATCTGAGCATTCTCACAGAAGAATAATGACTAATTAACATTAATTTCTATAAACCAAAAGGTACACTACTGCTGATTGTACACATACTAAAAACAAAAAAAGAAAATGACAATAATCCTAAATTTTAATTTCACTATTTTCAGTTATTTTTATAAGTTTACTACAAATAAACTAGAAAAAAGTTAAAGACACTCATTTTTTTCTGCACATAAATTCTAGAATATTAATCATGCTATCTAAAGATCATAAAAATTTTATTTACTTCATAGAAAACACAGGTCAAAGATAACATTACTGAAATGACAGTCACTGTCTCTCAGAATGTTTTAATAAAAAGTTTGAAAATGTAAATAAATGGTAACGAAACAAGCAATTAAGTAAATTAGGCATGTGCAATCATAAACATGTAAAATATATGCTTTAATACTTTCCATTCCAAATCCCCCCAAAAAACAGAAATAATTAACAGGACTGCAGTTGTTTTTTAAATGTGATCTTATATATAAATATTCAAATATGAATGGATTGCACACACAGGAACAGAGCATTCTATTTTAGTAGCTAAAATATCATCCTTTTTAAATGTTATCCCCACAATTTTAAGTCTGACTTTTTTTAATGTAGGTAAATGTATAAAACTCAATACCATCTCGTTCCTCTGTGCTTTGCTCTATAAAACTGGTATCAAAACAGTACAGAAGCGCCATAAGAAGAGCCAGATTCACTGCATCCAGTGAGCCATTCGCCTCAACTGTCACTCTTTCCAAATGTCCAATAAGGAGGAGAGTGTCTTCTTTGCCTAAAGGTGACTGGCAAGCCCAGGCAAAAAGGCTTTCTGCAAGAGACTGCCTGCACTCCTTAATGAGATCAGAAACCTAGAAATAAAAACATATGACTATCAGCATAAACAAATTACAGTGAAGCCTGGTCTTATTCCAAAGTACAAACTACCTTTTACAAAGGCTAAAAAAAAAAAACCTATCTAAATCCACAGGTGATCCTAAGATGTCACCTCTGGAATTCTGAACAAACCCTATTGTTTATTTCTTATCCTTAAGTTCCTTAAGAAATTGGGATAACCAATTTCTTGTTCACTTCATAAAAAGAGCCAGAATGGCACATAAATGACTATACAGAAGCTGAAACAACTGCAGGTCAATTTTATGGACACAGCTGACTACTAACTTTAATATACATTATGAGCTGACTATAATCAACAATAATTTATTATATACTGTATTGTCAAACAGTAGTACAGTGAATTTTGAATGTTCCCAACACAAAGAAATAATAAACGTTTGAGGTGATGGATATGCTAATTATGTTGATTATTACATATCATATATATGTATCAAAATATCACACTGTACCCTATACATATATACAATTTTGGGTCAAAGAAAAATAATAAAACCAAAAAAAAGAAAAGTGGCAATCACACATGGTGTCAGCTACATAACTCATCTTGAAAAACTGAATATTTTAATTGTCATGTTTCTGCCTCTAAGATTTGACAGACAACTCATGAATTGATTTCATTGAACCCTTGCCTCTTTGCGATGTTTTTCACTGCCCAAACCTCTCTCTCGCTGTAGTTTCTCAAACTCATTATTCACATCGATCTGTGACACCAGGGTAAGAACTTTATAAGTCAATCCTTGCTCCATCAGCTCATCTGTAAAGCGTGTTGTCATTGAAGCCAGCTCTGGACTGTAATGAAAAGAAATCAATAAACTATGTTAAACAATATTGCTCATACTTCTTCGTAATAATAGATATAGCAAACGCTCTTTTTTTTGAGACAGAGCCTTGCTCTGTCACCCGGGCTGGAGTGCAGTGGCGTGATCACCGCTCACTGCAGCCTTGACCTCCCAGGCTCAGGTCATTCTCCCACCTCAGTGTTCCAAGTAGCTGGAACTGCAAGTGCATGCCACCATGCCCAGCTAATTTTTCTATTTTTTGTAGAGATGGGATTTCATCATGTTGCCCAGGCTGATCTAAAACTCCTGAGCTTAAGTGATCCTTGTAATCTGTAATCTGTAGGCTGTAATCTGTAATCTCAGCACTTTGTAATCCAAAAATAATTAGGACCACTGCATCTGGGTCCAAATTATTTTTTATTTATAAACACAATAAAACAGATTTAAATTGTTATATCTTTCTTGGCAGAATGAGAGAGTATATTACTCAGCTTGTTACATACTGCTCAGATTGTATATAAAAAGGAAATATTGTCATTCTTCAAGTAATTTCAAATTAACCCCTGAAATCCCAAGAAGTAAAAAGACCTGAGTTCTAGGGTCCATGTCTTTCCCCGTCTAGACTGTATCAAGGCTTTCAAGGAATTCGCAATGCATCGCTTTCCATCCCAGTACAAAAGAACAGCTACTAATCCTCTGGTAAGGCCAGGAAAATGCGGCTGTTGGTGCTCTCCTAAAAAAGGAAATTGAGAAATAGTATTATTAATAAACACATACGTGTTTAGGAAGAGACAAAAATCAATTTAACAATGTTCAGTTCAAAGAATCACAGTCACTCAAGGCTTAAAGGGCCGTGGGGTCCTCTATTACAAACATCCATTTACTGTCTAACTTCTTGCTCAACATATTCTAGGGCCAACCAACTTATCCCTAAACACCAACAGGGACCTGGAATTCACCATTTTCCGTACTCTCAATTTCTAACCCTCACACTTACCTGTGATTTTCTACATACTGGGTGAGAATCTTTTGGTCTCACTGTTGTCCACTGAATTTAATCTTATTTAATGCCCATTTTACTGTCTCATATGGCATCTTTCAAATATTTCTAAGTTTCTTCCCTCAGAATCTTCTCTGAATAAATAACCTTTTTATAATTCAAGTTCATTCACCATTTTAACTGCTCTCCTTTGAATGAGTTCTACTTTTTTTTTGAGACGGAGTTTCACTCTGTCACCCAGGCTGGAGTGCAGTGGCGCCATCTCACTGCAACCTCTGCCGCCTAGGTTCAAGCAATTCTCCTGCCTTAGCCTCCTGAGTAGTTAGGATTATAGGCACTTGCCATCACTCCTGGCTATATTTTGTATTTTTAGTAGAGACGGGATTTTACTATGTTGGTCACGCTAGTCTTGAACTCCTGACCTTGTGATCCACCTGCCTTGGCCTCCCAAAGTGCTGGGATTACAGACGTGAGCCACCACCCCCGGCTAAGTTTCACTTTTTTTAAGAGTACTTTGCCTATAGTTTCAGTTTCATTTCCTAGCTTTCTTTTCCCCTTACTGCAATTACTCCTCCACTCTACTCCTTTCTGTTCCCCAAATTCATCACCTTGCTTCACCCTCTTGCACAGGCAATTTCTTCTGCCTGGATGCCCTTCATCCTCCCAAATAACCACCTATTCCACCTGACGTATGCTTACTCATTTTGCAACATCTACCTTAAACTTCATGATGTTGTTAAGACTTCTCTGTATAATCAAGGTCCATCTAATACCTTCTCTCTGGACCATCTCTAAATCTTGCACAAAACTGCATCAATGTACTTAACTGTGTCAAAATCATTTGTTTCCACATCATTCTCAATTATTAAAATATGAGCTTATTTACATTAGTTGAGATTTTATTCATCTTTATATCACTGGAGTGATATAATTAACACCATGCCTGGCACATTGTAGGTATAGAAGAAATGTTTGTTAAATGAAAGTTCCGAGTTAAACACAAAACTCAAGCATGTCCAGTGAACATCCCCTTCATTTTCAATATCATACTTCTTTTAATGCAGTCTTAGGTCAAAAAGTATTTTGGCAGCCATATATTATTTTTAGACATATTAAAATTTGTTCAACTGAAATGCCCATATTTTTTTCAAATGGCTCCTCCGTTATAATTAAAACAAACTACTTCTAATACAGAAATTTTTCTCTCTTTTCTCTATACAGCAACCAGAGAAATAATTTCAGAGTTAGAATGAATTATGTAATGTCTCTGCTTAAAGCCTTCATCAACAACTTTCCATTGCAATTAGCATAAAATCCAAATACCTTTCATAGCATGCAAAATCAAACATGCTCTGATTCCTGCTGTATGTGCATCTTCCTTTGCTTTCCCTCTCATTAATGATGCTCCAGCCACAATGGTCTTTTTATCCTTAAACACACCTTTATTCCCACCTCAAGCACTGGCTGCTTGCTCTCCCTGGAAAAGCCTTATCCAATAGGTCTGGGTGGCTGGAACCTTCTCATCATTTGGGTCACAAGTCAAATGACCCCATCTTAGAGAGGCTTTCTCTACAGACCCTACTTAGAGTTGCCCTAGTCAGCCTCCACCTCTCTATATCCCACTGCTTTATTTTCTTCCTAGTACTCTGTATTATTGAAATCATCTTCTTTTTCACCTATTCACACATCATCTGAATTACTCTCTCAAAAAGAAATTCCCGAAAAGCAGTGACCTTACCTGCCTACTCACTGACAGCAAGGGCTTTGTGCTATAAAATTTCTGAGACGTTGTTAACAATTCTGATCACTAATGACCTTACCTGCCTACTCACCAACAATAAGTGCTTTGTGCTATAAAATTTCTGAGATGTCTTTAATAATTCTGACACTATACTGAAGCTTTCCTTTCAATCAAAGGTTAAAAAAGGCTAGCCAGGGGTGGTGGCATGTGCCTATAATCCCAGCTACTCGGGAGGCTGAGACAGGAGAATCACTTGAACCCGGGAAGTGGAGGTTGCAGTGAGCTGGTATCATGCCACTGCATTCCAGCCTGGGTGACAGAGCGTAACTCCGTCTCTAAATAAATAAATAAGCAAAGAAAGATTAAAAAAGGAAATATTTTGAACACGGTTTTACCAAACTGCATCCTTAAAAACTACGATAGAATCTAAACAATAAACTATTTTAAACTATAAGTCATTTTATAATTTTGCATTATTTTACCACTGTTTCAGTTAAATGTCAACCTACCAGCAAGAAGAAGCTCAACAGCTGCCAATTCTCCAATATCAAAAAGGTCACTGAGAATAAAGGCTTCTTTAATGAGCTGTTCAGGAAGAAGTCGAGTTCCCTGTTGACCCTGAATGGCGACTCCCTCTGTACTGGCTTTCTGAACCTTCTCATGCTGTTGAACATTTTTTGGCTACAATGATAAAATTGTAATTGTTATGAAAATAGCACACTGGAGACAAGGTCCCAAAGTGTTACCTACAGAAGCTTATTCATGATAATTCAGCCTGGTAACATGACAAACAGAAGTATTTCTTATCATTCTTAGGAGCAATGACTATCTTTTTATTCTCCATAATAATTGCACATTTTAAAATAACTAAGAGTATAAATGGATTGTTTGGAAAACAAAGGATAAATGCTTGAGGGGATGAATGATACCCCATTCTCCACGATGTGATTATTTCACACTGCATGCCTGTATCAAAACATCTCACGTACTTCATAAATTTAGAACAGACTTTTATAAGGTAATAGTTTACGTAACCTTAAACTTTTTATTCCAATATGACCTTGTCAATAACTGTGACTGCTAAACTCTGAACCAAAAAATTTGGAGAAAATATACAAAATAGCATACTATTTTTCAAGTTTCTACAGAACTTTTCAACTACATTATAAATAAAAATAACAAGGTCTTCAAATGGTACATAACAAATGGATATATGAACTGTTTAATTACTTAGTAGAGCAAGTAACAGTTTATTAATGTTACATAAAATGTGGTCTTATTTCCTAAAAGATTATTTGGCGCAAACATTTAACATATGACATACAGTACAGAATTACCTGACAGATCATAAAATCTAGTTTCAGAACTTAAAGGTTACACATTGGTCATTGACTCTAGCTCCTCTATTACAGATGGAAAATCTGACATCCGGATAAGTCAGGTAACTTGTCTGTGGTCATAAAACTCTCTAGTGGTAGAGCCAAGACTGGAAATCACCTCAACTGGCTCCCAGGCTGGGGCTCTTTCTACTAAAAAAAGCAAAAAAAAAAAAAAAAAAAAAAAAAAAAAGCTAAAAAGCAAAAAGCCATTTCTTGTAATGCAATCCCATAAATAGTTCTTAGATGGCTTCCTTGCTGTATACAAAAGAAAAGTGCCAGACTGGGTGTGGTGGGTCACACCTGTAATCCTAGCACTTTGAGAGGCTAAAGCAGGCAGATCACTTGAGGCCAGGAGTTCGAGACCAGCCTGGCAAACATGGTGAAACCCCATCTCTAATACAAAAAAAATTAGCTGGACATGGTGGCAGGCATCTGTAATCCAGCTACTTGGGAGGCTAAGGCAGCAGGATTGCTTGAACATGGGAGGGAGGCTGCAGTGAGCCGAGATCGTGCCACTGCACTCCAGACTGGGTGACAGAGTAAAATTCTGACACACACACACACACACACACACACACACACACACACAAAGGAAAAGTGTCAAACAACAAGAAAAGCATTTTCCAAGTTTGAATCCCCTCCATTAAAGTACTCTACTCCTATTGCAAAAAATTTCAAGATGCAAAAAATAAAGATACACAAGAATTAATTCATTCCACTAACACAACTTACATAATACTATAAACACTATAAAATAATACTTAAAATGTTAATGTATATCTGGAAATAAACAAAATAATCAATCTTAGCAAGCTTAGATGTATTACCAACTACAGGTCAGAAATTCTAAGGCAGTTAGTATTTCTGGAATACACTAAATTTCTTAAATAGTCTTCAAATATTATTAAGTTTATCTCCTAGCTAAACATAACATTAACTTCTATGGAGAATAAAGAGATAATCATTTTTCCTAAGAAAAATTCCATTAAAATCACAGCAGGGCACAGTGGCTCACATCTGTAATTCCAACACTTTTTGAGACCAAGGCAGGAAGATCACTTGAGGTCAGGAGTTCAAGACCAGCCTGGGCAACATATCTAGACCCTATCTCTAAAAAAAATTAGCTGGGCATGGTGGCACACACCTGTAGTCCCAGCTACTCAGGAGTGAGGAGCCAGGAAGAACGCTTGAACCCAGGAGTTTGAGGCTACAGTGAGCTATAATCAGGCCACTGCACTCCAGCCTGGAGGACAGAGCAACACCCTGTCTTTAAAAGATATCTAGAAAAGAAAATCACCGAATCACTGGAGACAGGTAACATATTTTCATTACATACATTAAGAGTTTACTTCCAAAGATCTACTATTTGATAGCATAACAGGGTGATGATAGCCAATAATAATTGCACATTTTAAAATAACTAAGAGTATAAATGGATTGTTTGGAAAACAAAGGAAAAATTCTTGAGGGGATGAATGATACTCCATTCTCCACGATGTGATTATTTCACACTGCATGCCTGTATCAAAACATCTCATGTACCTCTTAAATATATACATCCTTTATGTACCCACAAAAATTAAAAATTAAAAAAATGTTTTTAAAATAGTTTTTGCAGCTGGCATGGTGGCTCACGTCTGTAATCGCAGCACTTGGGGAAGCTGAGGCAGGAGGATCACTGAGACCAGGAGTCCAAGACAAGCCTGGGCAACAAAGTTAGACCCTGTCTTTTTTTTTTTAAGTGTTTAGGGGCACATGTCATCAGGACTTCACGAGACTGTGTCACAGTTAATAAATTTCTGAAAAGAATTTGAAAATTTAAAAAAAAGAAGAAGAAAAAAAGAGTTTACTTGCTTCCTCAATCTTAAAAAAAAAAAAAAAAAAAAAAAAAACAACCAAAAAAACTGAAAAAGAAAATTTCTTACCGGATTTGTAAACAATGAGATGAAGTCAGGTTTGTGTTTCTTTAAAATCTTATCAAGAAGGTGAACAGCTTCAGGTTGTCTTCTCCAAAGAGCATTTCCCACTTTATGCCAAATGTCTTTGTAAGGACCCCACAGACTAGCAGCTTAAAGAAAAAAATAAATGAAACCACCGTCAAAGAAAACATACACTTCAAAAATAATATGAGGTTACCATCTACACATTTTAGTTACACTCACAGCTACTTTTTCATCTAGGAAGGTATCTTAATTAATATGATTATCAATTACATTATAAACAACTATAATTAGCACATTACATTAACTATATTAATAATCATTTATTAATATAATAGATTGATATATTGATAATGATTGATGATTGATATGATTGATAATTATATATCAATGTACTGCTTAAGAGACACTAATATAAAAGCATAGTTTATTAAAATTCTCAAGCATTGATATAAAGACATCACTTTATCTGACTTGTAAAATAAATCCTGACTTCAGGTCAGGCGCAGTGGCTCAAGCCTGTAATCCCAGCACTTTGGGAGGCCGAGGCAGGCGGATCACCTGAGGTCAGGAGTTTGAGACCAGCCTGGCCAATATGGTGAAACCCCGTCTCTACTAAAAAGACAATAATTAGCTGGGCATGGTGATGGGTGCCTGTAATCCCAGCTACTCAGGAGATTGAGGCAGGAGAATCACTTGTATCCAGGAGGCGGAGGTTGCAGTGAGCCAAGATCGCACCACTGCATTCCAGCCTGGGCAACAGAGTGAGACACCATCTCTAAATAAATACATAAATAAATAAATAAATAAGTGGATCTCTGGCCAGGCGAGGCGGCTCACACCTGTAATACCAGCACTTTCGTAAGCTGAGGCCGGCAGATCACCTGAGGTAAGGAGTTCTGACCAGCCTGGCCTACATGGCAAAATTCTGTCTCTACTAAAATATACAAAAAAAACTAGCCGGGCATGGTGGCGCACACCTGTAATCCCAGCTACTCAGGAGGCTGAGGCAGGAGATTTGCTTGAGCCCAGGAGGCGGAGGTTGTAGTGAGCCAAGATCGTGCCACTGCACTCTAGCCTGGGTGACAGAGCGAGACTCCATCTCAAAAAACAAAAAAATTTAAGCTCCATAAAGGAACAGTAAAGTATCGAAGAGGATAAGACAAACAATCCTTGTCTTAAAGCTCACAAGTTGGGGAGATACAATGTACATAAGTGAAATATTCCAGTAAAGGAATAGGATTGTCGGCACAAACAATAAAATAATTTCAAAAGATGAAACTGATGGTCAGAGTTGGCTAAGGAATGGCTGCACTTGTGCAGCGTTTGAAGGATGAGGAAAATCTGGGCAACAAACAACAGCCAAGAATAAGTGTGAGCAAAGGATCAGAGACAGGTGTGAGGGTGCGAAAGAGAATTCACAGAGCAGTAGCAAGATTAAAGAGGCAGGAGTAGTGCTTTCAAACTTTGACTATAATCCATAGTAAGAAATATTTCACGTTTCAACCCAGTACACATGTATATACAAAACTGAAACAAAAGTATTATATAAAATACTAAAACTCAGGCTGGCTCTCACCTATAATCCCAGCACTTTAGAAGGCCGAGGCGGGGAGATCACTTGAGGCTAGGAGTTCGAGACCAATCTGACCAACATGGTAAAAACTCGTCTCTACCAAAAATACAAAAATATTAGCCAGGAGTGGTGGCACACACCTGTAATCTCAGGTACTCAGGAGGCTAAGCACCAGAATTGCTTGAACCTAGGAGGAAGAGGTTGCAGTGAGCCTAGATGGTGCCACTGCACTCCATCCTGGGCAACAGAGCAATATTCTGTCTCAATAACAACAATAAAAAACTAAATAAATTCATTTATTACATTTAATTTATGTATTTCGTGTTCTGATATTTTGTGTTCTATCCAATTTTTGGTGAGGGGTCCACTAAATTGATTTTATCTTTATTGTTTTTAAGATATAGTCTCACTCACTCTGTCACCCAGGCTGGAGTGCAGTGGCACAATCTCCGCTCACTACAACTTTCACCTCCCGGGTTCAAGTGATTCTCCTGCCTCAGCTTCCTGAGTAGCTGGGGTTACAGGCCTGCCACCACGCCCATCTAATTTTTGTATTTTTATTAGAGATGAAGCTTCACCATTTGGCCAGGTTGGTCTCGAACTCCTGACATCAAGTAATCTCCCTGCCTCGGCCTCCCAAAGTGCTGGGATTACAGGCGTGAGCCATGGCGCCCGGCCTCTAGTAAACTGATTTTAGACTCACCATTTAAAAAATATGACCCTAAAGCTCAAGTTTCCTGTTTGGAAATAAGCAGATAAGGTACCCCTGTGTTTAGACTCTGAAGGAAAAACTGGTCAAAACCAATCAATTACTCAACAGATGAAACTTAAAACTAACTATAGCCTAAACATTAAAGATTGTAAACAGGTTAAACTGCTGAGAAAACCCAAATCCAAATAAAGTTACCAGCATATAAGAATAACATGAAAGATAACTGTAATGTAATTAAATACATTATAAACCAATGAACAATGATGTCAGATGATGCAATGTAATGGGAAAAAAAATTTTTTTTGAGACACGGTCTCACTTTGTCGCCCAGGCTAGAGTACAGTGGTGCCATCTCAGCTCACTGTAGCCTCGACCTCCTGGGCTGAAGATATCCTCCCACTTCAGCCTCCTTGAATAGCTGGGACTACAGGTGTGCAACCACAACCGCCTAATTTTTGTTTGTTTTTTTCTCCTTTTTTTGGGTAGAGACGGGGTTTCACCATGTTGTCCAGGCTCGTCTCACACTCCTGGACTCAAGCAATCTGCCCACCTTGGCCTTCCCAAGTGCTGGGATGAAATGCATGAGCCACCGCACCCAGGCTGGAAAAAAAAAAATTGTAAAGGGGAGATATACAGGGAGAGGATGGACTAAACCAGTGGAGCTGGATCATCTATTCATACTTTCATTCACTATCAAATATTTACTGAGGGACCTTATAGATATAGACTGAGCAAGACAGAATCCCAAGCCTCGTGGAATTAATAAATTGATAAGACTGACAGACATTAAACAAAGAATTTACAGGTATGAGCCAGGTGCAGTGGCTCATACCTGTAATTTCAGCACTTTGGGAAGCTCAAGTGTGCGGATCACGAGGTGAGGAGTTTGAGACCAGCTTGGCCAATATGGTGAAACCTCGTCTCTACTAAAAACACAAAAATTAGCTGGGTGTGGTGGTGCACACCTGTAGTCTCAGCTACTCAGGAGGCTGAGGCAAGAGAAATTGCTTGAACCCGGGAGGCAGAGGTTGCAGTGAGTTGAGATCGTGCCACTGCACTCCAGCCTGAGCAACACAGCAAGACTCTGTCTCAAGAAACAAAACAAAACAAAAAAACAAAGAACTCCAAAGATATCAGTATAATAAAAGATATGATGAAGTACAGAGTGCTATGAGAGTATATGAAAGAGAGAACCTATTCCGAAGATTAGGGCAGGAAGTGAAGCGTCAGGTCTTTGATGTGGGGATGTGGAAGAATGGGAATCTGCATATCTAGATCTTCCTTACATAGAGAGATCATCCAATTCCCTGCTTTGCTTCTCCTGCTTTGGTCCCACACTTGCCAATCTTCTGATTAAAAATATAGCTCGACATACAAATTTCTAATATGAAGAAGGTGTTGACAAAGCAACGTGAATACCTATGCAGACATACTTCCCATTAAAGAGCAATAACTGGCGGACGGGGGTGGTGGCTCATCCCTGTAACCCCAGCACTTCGGGAGGCCAAGGCTAGGAGTTCGAGACCAGTCTGGCCAAAATGGTGCAACTCTGTCTCTAGAGAAACACAAAAATTAGCCAGGCGCAATGGTGCACACCTGTAAATCCAGCTACAAGGAAGTTTGAGGCACAAGAATCGCTTGAATCTGGGAGGCAGAAGTTGCAGTGAGCTGAGATTACACCACTGCAATCCAGCCTTGGCAACACAGCAAGACTCTTTCTCAACAAACAAACAAACAAACAAATAAATAATAAAATAATAAGAGCAATAAATGGCACACTGGTTTATGTATCTGTCTTTTCTGAATTTGATTAGCGAATAATCAATGAATGGGACCTAATCAACTCTAAATACTCTGAAAAAAATCAGATTTCTGTGCCTGCCAAAATGAGGACCTAGATCCTGGTGACTAGCTGACTTTCCTCAGGATGATTTTCTTGGCCCTCTCTCTAACTGCAAAGGATAGAGTAGGTTTCAGCCTTGGATTCCAGGCCCATGATGGAATTTTTCCTATTAGTAAATGGCAAAGTTTCCAGTAGTAGATGACAAAATGAAACTGGCATTGTAGGACAACGGTGTTCTAGTGTGGTTGATAGACTAGAATAGGCAGTGTCAGGAAACAAGGATAATAGGTAAGTAAGCCACTTATAAGAAAATGGAACCCGGAGGTCAAGGCAGGTGGATCACCTAAGGTCGGGAGTTCAAGACCAGCCTGATCAACATAGAGAAATCCTGTCTCTACTAAAAATGCAAAATAAGCCGGGCATGGTGGCAGGCACCTGTAATCCCAGCTACTCGGGAGGCTGAGGCAGGAGAATCGCTTGAACCCAGGAAGTGGAAGTTGCAGTGAGCCAAGAGCGTGCTATTGCACGCTAGCCTGGGCAATGGGAGTGAAACTCCATCTCAAAAAAAAAAAAATTTTATATATATATATACATATATATATATATATATACATATATATATATATACATATATATATATATATACATATATATATATATATACATATATATATATATATATATATATATGAAAATAGAACCTAAACTAGGATGAGGACAGTACAGGAGGAAGAAAAGTTCTGTTAGTAACAGAAAGGACTCAGAATTGGTTATCAAATGGCACAAGGTATAAAGGGAAGGTATTAATGATGACTCCCACGCAAATCTGAAATACACCTTACCAAAGACATTTCAGAAATCTGATAAAGTGCTGACAAAAGTTAATTTTCTCTCCTTCATTTTAAATATTAATTAATACACAGTAGGACCTCTGAAAAACTAATAAATTTCCTTGTACTATACATATTTAGTGTAGTAAGCTCAGTGAATGGTAGGGAAAAATCCAATTTTTCCCCCAGTAACAGTAGGCATCCAATTAAAGGTCAAAACTCTACAATAGGCCAGGTACAGTGGCTCACACCTGTGATCCCAGTACTGTGGGAGGCCAAGGGAGGCAGATCACTTGAGGTCAGGAGATCGAGTCCAGCCTGGCCAACATGTTGAAGCCCTGTCTCTACAAAAAATACAAAAAAAAAATTAGCCAGGCATGGTGGCATGCGCCTGTAATCCCAGATACTCAGGAGGCTAAGGTGGGAGAATCGCTTGAACCCGGGAGGCAGAGGTTGCAGTGAGCTGAGAGCACACCCACTGCACTCAAGCCTGGAAGACAGAGTGAGACTCCATCTCAAAAAACAAACAAACAAACAAACTCAACAATAAAAAAACAAGTACACTGGCCTACTTAGTTCGTCATTAATATCAACATAGCACCAAAGGGCCAGGCAAGGTGGCTCACACCTGTAATCCTAGCACTTTGGGAGGCTGAGGTAGGCCTCCCAAGGTTCAAGGAGCTTAAGTGCAGGAGTTCAAGACCAGCCTGGGCCACATGGCAAAACCCTGTCTCTACTTAAAAAAAAACAGGCCGGGCATGGGGACTCACGCTTGTAATCCCAGCACTTTGGGAGGCCAAGGCAGGCAGATCACAAGCTCAGGAGTTCAAGTCCAGCATGGCCAACATGGTGAAACCCCATCTCTACTAAAGATACAAAAAAAAATTAGCTTGGTGTGGTGGCACACACCTGTAATCCCAGCTACTTGGGAGGCCGAGGCAGAAGAATCACTTCAACCCACGAGGCAGAGGTTACAGTGACCTGAGATCGTGTCATTGCACTCCAGTCTGGGTGACAGGGTAAGACTCCATCTCAAAAAAAAAAAAAGCTGGGCATAGTGGCTTGTTCAATAGTCTCAGCTACTCATGAGGTTGAAGTGGGAGGATCACCTGAGTCTCAGAGGGTAGAGGCTGTAGTATGCCATGATTGAGCCACTGCAGTCCAGTGTGGGCAAGAGAGTGAAACCTTGTATCAAAAAAGAAAAACGAAAAAAAACAAAAACAAAAACAAAAAACACCAAAGGTAGCTACAACAGAGAGTTATCTTCAATCTGCCTTGAGTTTGACCAATTTTAGTAAATACCTTTTTTTTGTTTGTTTTTTGTGACAGGGTCTTGCTGTCACCCAGGCTGGTGTACAGTGAGGCAATCACAGTTCACTACAGCCTCAAACTCCTGGGCTCAAGCAACCTCCTGCCTCAGCTTCTCTAGTAGCTAGGATTACAGTCGCGCACCACTAGACCTGGCTAATTTTTGTATTTTTTGTAGAACTGGGGTATTACTATGTTGCCCAGGCTCATCTTGAAGTCCTAGCTTCAAGTGATCCTCCCTCCTCAGCCTCCTAAAGTGCTGGGATTACAGTAAATACCTTTTTACTGATTACAAATGAAGGGACACTATAAATTTTTCACAATTACTAAATATGTACTTTTAACATGTAGTTTAGTCAGTTGAGAAATACATTTCTTTTCCTTAATGTTTAGGGATACCTCCAGCAAATCACATTTACTCACTCACTCACCATGTGTAAAGTACTGGTAAGATTACACTGTAGTAAGGAAAAACATTAATCATAATCATACATAAATGTAAAATCTGGTCAGGCGCAGTGGCTCACGCCTGTAATCCCACCACTTTGAGAGGCCAAGGCAGGCAGATCACGAGGTCAGGAGATCAAGACCATCCTGGCTAACACAGTGAAACCCCATCTCTACCAAAAATACAAAAAATTAGCCAGGCATGATGGCATGCGCCTGTAGTCCCAGCTACTCAGGAGGCTGAGGCAGGAGAATCGCTTGAACACGGGAGGCGGAGGTTGCAGTGAGCCGAGATCACACCACTGCACTCCAGCCTGGGCAACAGAGTAAGACTCCATCTTAAAAAAAAAAAAAAGTAAAATCCGACTGTGGTCAGGACATGAAGGATGTGAAGGAGAGGTAGCCAGGGCAAGAGATCACATTATAGGGGAATCTGACTTAGCGAAGAGGCAGGAGGAGAGAATTATCCATGAGGAAGTGATAACTAGGCTGAAATCTGAAGAACAAAAGTGGTAGTTAACTGACAGGTGGGAGGTGAAGACATGCATTCCAGGAAGAGGACATGTGGGTTTCTATGGCAAGAAGGAATGCGACATGTCAAAGAACTCAAAAGGCCAAGAGAGCTGCAGTACAGAAAACGGGTTTGGCAAGATCATCACGTAGGGCTCACTTGCCCATGTTAAAGAATTTTTTTTTTTTTTTTTTTTTTGAGACGGAGTCTCGCTCTGTCGCCGCTCTGTCGCCAAGGCTGGAGTGCAGTGGCGCGATCTGGGCTTACTGCAAGCTCCGCCTCCCAGGTTCACACCATTCTCCTGCCTCAGCCTCCCAAGTAGCTGGGACTACAGGCGCCCGCCACCTCGCCCGGCTAATTTTTTTGTATTTTTTTTTAGTAGAGACGGGGTTACACTGTGTTAGCCAGGATGGTCTCGATCTCCTGACCTCGTGATCCACCCGTCTCAGCCTCCCAAAGTGCTGGGATTACAGGCTTGAGCCACCGCGCCCGGCCCATGTTAAAGAATTTTGATGGCTGGGCGTGGTGGCTCAGGCCTGTAATCTCAGCGCTTTGGGACACCGAGGCAGGCAGATCACAAGGTCAGGGGATAAAGACCATCCTGGCCAACATGGTGAAACCTTATTTCTACTAAAAATACAAAAATTAGCTGGGCGTCGTGGTGCACGCCTGTAGTCCCAGCTACTCAGGAGGCTGAGGCAAGAGAATCGCTTGAACCCAGGAGGCAGAGGTTTCAGTGAGCCAATATCACGCCACTGCACTCCAGCCTGGTGATAGAGGCAGACTCCGTCTCAAAAAAAAAAAAAAAAAAAGATTTTGGTTTTTACTCTAAAAGATCAAGTCAAACGAAGATTTAAAATATGAGGACTTTTTGCTCATGCCTATAATTCTAGCACTTTGGGAGGCCGAGGTGGGTGAATCATTGGAGGTCAGGAGTTTGAGGCCAGCCTGGCCAACATAGTGAAACCCTATCTCTACTAAAAATACAAAAATTAGCCAGGTGTGGTGGCAGGCGCCTGTAATCCTAGCTGCTTAGGGAGGCTGAGGCAGGAGAATCTCTTGAATCTGGGAGGCAAAGGTTGCAGTGAGCTGAGATCATGCCACTGTACTACAGTCTGGGCAACAGAATAAGCCCGTCTCAAAATAAAAATAAATAAATAAATAAATAATTTTTTTAAAAAGGGACTTTCTGAACTACAAGAAACAGAAGTTAACCCTATTGAGAGCTGTTTACAAGAATGGAAGAGACCAGAATGGGTGAAGGAATAGTAGGTATGAAGAGGGAGTCAGTGGGCTGGGCACAGCGGCTCAGGCCTGTAATCCAGCTACTAGGGAGGCTGAGGCAGGAGAATGGTTTAAACTTGGGAGGTGGAGGCTGCAGTGAGCTGAGACTGCACCACTGAACTCCAGCCTAGGCAGAGAGAGGGAGGCAGGGAGGAAGGGAGGGAGGAAGGAAGGAGATGGAGTCAGTGAATACTAACAAATCTTTTGACAGGTTTGACTAGGAAGAGGACAGTAAGTGGAGTGAGGCATGAGATTATTAGTGGGGAGAAAGGAAAGAGCAAGACAGAGAAGTGAATATATAAGACAAAAAAAGGGTAACAGAAGAAGAACACGATGGGTGGGATTTACATTAGATAGGAAGACAGAGGAAAACTGATTCAAAAGGATGCAGACACACCTAGGTTTATAGGTTTGAGAGTAAATAAAGGGAGTTTATGCATGTTGGCTCCTATTTTTTCTGTGACTAGAAGTCTGAGGGTTTAGTTAGTCGCAGGTTAAAGATTTGAAGAGTGTGGAAAGGTCTGAAGTAGTCACTGCTGTGAATGGACGAGGTAACCAGACTATCACAGAAGGACTGCCAAGCAGTGTTAATAGTTGCTTATTCACAAGTACGTGAGTGTACTCAGCCGGGTTGATACAGGTCACAAGACCAGTTGTTATACAGCTGAAATACAAGCATAGGTCTTTTTTTTTTTTTTTTTAGACAGAGTCACGCTCTGTCGCCCAGGCTGGAGCGCAATGGCATGATCTTGGCTCACTGCAACCTCTGCCTCCTAGGTTGAAGCGATTCTCCTGCCTCAGTCTCCCAAATGTCTGGGATTACAGACACTTGCCATCATGCCAGGCTAATTTTTGTATTTTTGTAGAGACAGGGTTTCACCATGTTGGCCAGGCTGGTCTCGAACTTCTGACCTCAGTGATCTGCCTACTTCAGCCTCCCAAAGTGCTGGGATTACAGGCATGAGCCACCACACCCGACCAGCCATAGGTCTTAGAACTCTACAATCTCTATATTTTTTCCTTACAACTCTAAGATGTTTGATTTTTTAAAACTAATTTAAAGGAAGCACATAACACAGAATGCAATCTCCACAAATTTTAAGTGTACAGTTCAGCAGTGTTAAGTATATTCACATTGTGCAACAGATCTTCAAAGCTTTTTTCATCTTGCAAAATAGAAACTCTATGCCCCCTAAACAACTCCCCATTTTCCCCTTTCCCAGCTCCTGGCAACCACCATTCTACTTTCTGTTTCTATGAGTTTGACTACTTCAGATACCTCATATAAGTAGAATCATGCAGTATTTGTGTCTTGTGACTGGCTTATTTCACTTAGTATGTCCTCAAGATTCATCCACATTGTTTTCTGTGACAGGATTTCCTTCCTCTTAAGGCTGCATAAAGATATTATGTATATGCATGTATATGTTATGTATATGCATATACATTATGTATATTGCATGTATATGACACATTTCCTTTATCCACTCAACTCGACATTCATTACTTGATGGAAAAAGAGTTCCTTCCCTACGGCGTTTAGTTTTTTTAAAAAAACCACCTCCTGACTCTTGGCTTTTAAAAATGTTTCCTATGTTGCCAATTAAACACTCTTGACACAAGGCTTTGTACACTCTTTGTATACAATGTACACTCTTTGCTGCTGTTGGCAACTCCTTTTCCCTCCAATGATTCGTTTAATAATTATAATAGCTTAGGGAGTATGTACTAAAGAAATGTATATAGGCCAGGCACAGTGGCTCAAGTCTGTAATCCCAGCACTTTGGGGAGGCCGAGGTAGGCGGATCACCTGGGGTCAGGAGTTTGAGACCAGTCTAGCCAAGATGGTGAAACCCTGTCTCTACTAAAAATACAAAAAAATTGGCCAGGCGCAGTGGCTCACGCCTGTAATCCCAACACTTTGGGAGGCTGAGGGGGGCAAATCACGGGATCAGGAGCTCGAGACCAGCCTGGCCAATATGGTGAAACTCCTTCTCTACAACAAATTCAAAAAATTAGCTGGGTGTAGTGGCGGGCGCCTGTAATCCCAGCCACTCAGGAGGCTGAGGTAGGAGAATCGCTTGAACTTGGGAGGCGGATGTTGCAGGGAGCCGCGATCGTACCACTACACTCCAGCCCGGGGAACAGAATGAGACTCTGTCTCCAAAAAAAAAAATGGCTGGGCGCGGTGGCTCACGCCTGTAATCCCAGCACTTTGGGAGGCCAAGACGGGCGGATCACGAGGTTAGGAGATCGAGACCATCCTGGCTCACACGGTTAAACTCCGTCTCTACTAAAAATACAAAAAAAAATTAGCCGGGCGCGGTGGCGGGCGCCTGTAGTCCCAACCACTCCGGAGGCTGAGGCAGGAGAATGGCGTGAACCCGGGAGGCGGAGCTTGCAGTGAGTGGAGATCGCGCCACTGCACTCCAGCCTGGACGACAGAGAGAGACTCCGTCTCAAAATAATAATAATAATAATTAGCCAGGCTAGCCAAGCATGGTGGCAGGCGCCTGTAACCCCAGTTACTTCGGAGGCTGAGGCAGGAGAATTGCTGGAACCCGGGAGGTGGAGGCTGCAGTGAGCCGAGATCATGCTACTGCACTCCAGCCTGGGTGACAGGGTGAGACTCCATCTCAAAAAAAGAAAAAAAAGAAAGGAAAAGAAATGTATATACCCTGCGCACTGGCTCACACCTGTAAACCTACCACTTTGGGAGGCCGAGGCAGAGGGATCGCGTGAGGACAGCAGTTCGAGATCAGCCTAGCCAACATGGAGAAACCCCGCGTCTACTAAAAATACAAAAATTAGCCCAGCGTGGTGGCGCGTGCCTGTAATTCCAGCTACTCGGGAGGCTGAGGCAGGAGAATTGCTTGAACCTGGGAGGCAGAGGTTGCAGCGAGCCGAGATCGCATCAGCCAGAGCAAGACCCCATCTCAAAAACAAAAAATTAAAAAATAAAATAAAATAGAGAAATTATATATAACCACACGTATAACACGCAACCCTTACTTTTAAGCATATCTAATTGGGAAGGAAGGACAGCAATATTAAGCATGTAACTTCATTACTAACCTTCTAATATATACGTCTAATATCATAAAATGAATTAGGTTGTGCTTAAGTAGTAGCACTAGGTAGTTTAAGCACCTAAGACTGGCTTAGAATCATTAGATGTTTAACTCTGGGGACATTATGTAACTATCTGAAGTCTCTATTTCCAAATCTATAAAATGGTGTATTTAACAGCAACTACTCCAAAGGTGTACAAATGGCAACTGAATGAGATAAGCACAATAATAAGCATAAAGCTGGGATATAGTATGTGCTCAGTAAACATAGCTTTCATTATAATTTATCACAGCGTTTCTGAAATGATTTGATTTACAAAACAGATTTAGCCAACTTTTCGAGAATATCAGTCCTGTGGAAAATAGAACCAATACTTTAAAAAATGACTGTAAAGAAACAGAAAATGCACCCAGGAAAGAGTCCTTCTAAGTGAGATTCTTACAAGCATTTACCACACAGATGTACTCTTAATCTTGCCCGCGAAGTTCTGAGCATCTCAACCGAGGCATTAACATTCTAAGCGCCAAATTCTTTTCCCGGACTGCTCTGCCCATGAAGGACTTTCTGCATCCTTGCCCCGCCTACTATGCGACAGCAGCGTACCCCAGGAAATATGACAATCAAAATGCACTCACTCATTCAAACACCACTGGAGGGCGGTACCGCCCGAATTGAGAATCACCAAAAGAGGATCCACCCCAAATCTTCCAGAGTTCCTTTACTACCTTCTAGATTCAATTCGACCTCGAAAATCTACAGCTCCAAAGGTACAAGAACATCCAGGGCCTCACCACACCCGCAGAGTTAGGAGACGTCCGCTGAAGCCCCGCCACCCTCTTCCTGACCACCTTTCAGATGGCCGACTTCATAATCGGGAGTATTCGCTGCCTGCAAGATCTCCCACCCTCTAAGAACACCGGCGCCTACTTTCAGCCTCTGCTCGTGGCTGGAAAATATCTCGGGTCCTCTGGCTTCACTGCTGAAGACCTGACGCTATTCCGGCGAAATCTGGACCACAGACGCACAGTGGAACTTGGGGGTGAGGGGCCCAGGCTCAGCCCTGGGCTGTGAGAGATTAAACACCTGGGTCCAGCGGCCCAAGCCTCACTGCCTCGACTCTCAAACCCCAACTCAAGGGCTAGAGCCGCAGCACCGACGCGCGCCATTCAAACTGGGGAGGGGTGAGACTCTAGGCCCAGAATTAGGGAAAAGCAGGCACCGCACATAAGTTGCGTCCTAGACTCCGAGAAACCCCACGGTCTCGTCTCTCCCTAAAGACCTGGTCATCGCTCAGCCCAATCGTCTCCTTTCTGTCTGGCCACACTTACCCGAATTTACCGCCAAAGGCGTCGCCATCTTAGAGGCGCACTAACAGAGCCCTTCTGCCGCATGGAGGCCCCAGGAAGGGGTGAGGCTGCCCTGAGTAAGCCTGAACAAAAAGGCACCACGCTGTCCCCTCCACGCTGGGCCGTCCCAGGCGTACAGAAGGCTCCAGAATCTGCTCTGGGTCACAAGCATCAATTTTCATTGGGATTATTCCCATTCAAATAAGGCGATGGCAACCACTTCAGAGACACGAGGTCCTCGATCCGACGTTCATCGTGTAGTGCATCCTGGGACTTGTAGTTTCTTTGTAATGATGAATTGGTTAAGTGGAGAGGAAAATGTAAAGTGGAATAGAAAAAGATATTCTGAGAGTAGTTATTAAAATGACGCCCACTTATGAGATTATAAAAGCCGTAAATTCAAATCATTAGCTCCGTTTCAAGTTAAATCTTCCTTACAGTGGGGAGTGAAGTGTGAAGTGTCTACACCTCAAAAAGTCATTGACCAGTTAAAAACTAAGTTTCCGTGACATTTCAATTTACCAAGTATGTTGTGTCAACATAGTTGCGTAGAGCGAAACAAATCATAATTTTTAACTATAAAATTTTCAAATGGATACAAAATTAGCATAGCGAACACGCAGCATCAATAACGTGGCCAATTTCCCACCACGGCAGCCCCAACTCACCCTTACCACCCCAGCACCCTATCCTCCCCACCCCCCGCCCCCGATTATTTTGAAACAAATTCCAGACATATCGTTTCATAATCACCAAGTATTTTTCTACCTGAGCAACCAAAGTAGCTGAACTCTCTTTCTTCAGTTGTTAAATTTTAGTTTGCTGATTTTCAAACTAAAATATAATCATTGCTATTTACAGCTATGTATTAAGAATTTTACAGCCATTATTTCATTTAATCCCTGCAAACTATTCTATTGGGAAAATGATCTGATTATAGCTATGTCAGCGATGTTCCATGTGCCTTACAATCTCATTGTATCAACTCTCCATCATTCCCATTTCACTGTTGGAAATCAGAATCAAATAATTTAGACAAAAGCACAGGGTATGTTAACAATATCCAGAACTGGCTGGGCGCGATGGCTCATGCCTATAATCCCAGCACTTTGGGAGGCCAAGGTGGGCGGATCACTTAAGGTCAGGTGTTTGAGACCAGCCTGGGCAGCATGGTGAAACCCCGTCTCTACTAAAAATATAAAAATTAGCCAGGCGTGGCGGCACGCACCTGTAACCCCCAGCTGTTCGGGAGGCTGAGGCAGGAGAATCCCTTGAACCTGGGAGGTGGAGGTTGCAGTGAGCTGAGATCATACCACTGCACTCCAGCCTAGGCAACAGAGTGAGTGAGACTCCATTTCAAACAAACAAACAAAAAAGAATATCCAGAACAGAACATTTATTATTTTGGACAAATAATATCAAGTGACACAATGTACATTAGGTTTGAAACACAAAAGTCACTGGTGATTTTTTTCCAGAAGTCATTGTTATATAGAGACAAATGCCAAACTACAATTAAAGTGGTTTTAAGGAGTGAAGTGGGGAAGAGAGAAAGTAAAGGCAAAGGAATATTTCAAGAAGTTTATCATGAAACTGAGAAGAATACTGTGCAGGAACTTGACAGGAAGTGGCATTCAAAGATTTCTCTCTCAGCACAACTGTTACCAGCCTTTCCCTCTCCACACACACTTTTTAAGCCCACACATTTCCCTCTCAGTAGATAACTTTGCTTTCTATAAAGTAACTCTTTAACTTCCAGCAAGTCCTCTTCACCCATCATTACACTTTACAAGTATTCTCTCACAGGATTCTTCGATTCGTAGCAACTGGGATATTGCCATCATAAACCCTTCTAAAATTGCTCTTGGTATGTTTACCAGTGATCAGTCATCAAATTCCATGGGCACTTTTCTGAATTATGATAGTTATAGGCCGGGCACAGTGGCTCACGCCTGTAATCCTAGCACTGTGGGAGGCCAAGGTGGGAGGATCACCTGAGGTCAAGAGTTCGCGACCAGCCTGGCCAACATGGTGAAACCTTCTCTCTACTAAAAATACAAAGTTATCTGGGCGTGGTGACAGACTCCTGTAATCCCAGCTACTTGGGAGACTAAGGCAGGAGAATTGCTTGAACCCCAGAGACAGAGGTTGCAGTGAGCTGAGATCGCGCCATTGCACTCCAGCCTGGGTAATAGAGTAAAAACCCTGTCTCAAAAAAAAAGAAAAAAGAAAAAAGAAAAGAAAAAGAAAAAGAAAAGAAAGAAAGAAAGAAAGAGAGAAAAGAAAAGAAAAAAGAAAGAAAATTATATTATCCTGTGGCTACTGGGGCACCACTGATACTGGTTTTCCTCCTCTTTCCAGTTCATTTTTAGTGTTTTACATGGACTTCTCTTCCTCTTCTACTCACTAAATCTAGCTCTTCCCCTGTGGTCATCTCTAGTTTCTGTCCTTTCATTCTACATGCCTTCTCCGGGACATCTTACGGTTTCTTACTACCACGTGCTTGCTGATGAATTCTGTTTGTATCTCTAGTCCGATCCTCTCTCCTGAGCTTCAGATTTGTATAACCAACTGTCCAGTTCATTTCTATATTGATTGTCACACAGGCATTTCAAAACCAGCATGTCTGAAACGTAAATGATCACTTTTCCCCTAAAACTCTGCCCCTGTATTCACCCAGTTGCCGAAATCAGAAACCTGGGATTCTTTCTGTATTCTTCCTTCAATTATCAAATCCTGTTCATTCTACCTCACAAATATTTCTTGAACTGTTTTCCTCTTCTCTGCTTTCTATGCCATTGTTCAAGTCTCATCTTCTTAAACTTGGTATTTTGCAATAGGCTTCTCATTTGTCTTTCTTATTTCCATCTGATCTTCCTTTCATGGACTCCCAAGGTGATTTTTATTTTTTATTTTATTTTATTAATTTATTAATTTATTTCAAGACGGAGTTTCCTTCTGTCACTGGAGTGCAGTGGCGCAATCTTGGCTCACTGCAGCCTCCACCTCCCGGGTTCAAGCAATTCTTGTGCCTCAGCCTCCTGAGTAGCTGGGATTACAGGCGCACTTCACCACATCCAGCTAATTTTTGTATTTTTAGTAGATGGGGGTAGGGGTTTTGCCATGTTGGCCAGGCTGGTCTCGAGCTCTTGACCTTGGCTTCCCAAAACACTGGAATTACAGGCATGAGTTACTGCGCCCAGCCTGAAAGTGATTTTTAAATACAAAAAACATGGCCAGGCATGGTGGCTTACGCCTATAATCCCAGCACTTTGGGAGGCCAAGATGGGCTGATCACCTGAGGTCAGGAGTTCGAGACCAGCCTGACCAACATGGAGAAACTCTGTCTCTACTAAAAATACAAAATTAGCTGGGCATGGTGGCGCATGCCTGTAATCCCAGCTACTCGGGAGGCTGAGGCAGGAGAATGGCGTCAACCGGGGAGCCTTGTTCTTCAGCCTTTCACACTCTTCCTCAAGAGCCCTTTACTCTAATCATTCTGAACTGTTTATTATCCCCAAGTACAGCATGCTTTCTTTTGCCGTGTATCAATGTCTTTGCACCTGTTATTCTGTCCTCCTGAATTGCCCTTCTTTCCCTTCCTTATCCACCTGTGACCACCCACCAAGTTAACCTCCAAACATGATCTGCTCTCAAAGTCTCAGGGCCTGTGTTAATGCTGTCTTCATGATGCTCTCCTTGATCCCTCCCCCATCAAATTCAGGTGTTTCTTTGCCTACAGACCTATTGCACTTTTTCCCACCTTTATTACGGCCCAATGTGCTATGACAATTGTCTCCTCACTAAAACTGTTAGCTTCTTGTGGTAGATTGTTATTAAAAGGTCCTCAGTGAATCACAGGTCCCTGAATTTAAGCCAATGTGTAATCATCTGCCACATTGAATCTGGGTTGGCCTTTGACTTGCTTGGACCAGAAGAATGCAGAGGAAGTGATGTTGGGCACTTCCAAGTCCAGGATTTAAGAGACCTTGTTACTTCCTTTTTGCTCTTTTGCCCACGTAAGGAAACTCAAACTTGTCTTTTTGAGGATGAAAGACCATGAGGAGAGAGGCCTAGCCAGCCCTTAGCCATTCAAGACCCTAGCTGAAATGTTGAACATTAGTGAGGCTATCTTGGATCCTCAGTACTAGTTGATCCACCAACTGACTGTAAATGCATAAGTGAGTCCAGACCGGATTGTAGAATTGTGAGCAAGTAAATGGCTATTGTTTCAAGTCACCGTTTCGTGATTTGTTATGCCCAAGAAATAACTGATATACTCCTAGAAAGCAACAGCTGTGTCTTTTTATATTTATATTCCATGCTCCTACCACATCTCTGGCTTGCAGTTACAATTCAGAAAAATAATCTGCAGAGTTTGGTGCTTCCACTGCCTGCTGGGAGAGACCACATACAATTGTGATGAAGTGCACAGGACTTAGAGCCAGGCTTCCCGAATTCAGATTGTGTTTCAGTTACTTATTAGCTATGAAACCCTCCTGACTACCTTGGCTTTTTCCTTTCTGAATAGGGTGACAATATTGGTACCTATATCATAGGGTTGTTAAGGAACTTATTTGTAAAGTCCTTAAAATAAGTCTGACATGTAGTGCTACATGAGTATTTGTTAAATAAAAATAAACTATTTTTAAGGCCAAATAGGTATAAATGGAGGTATAATTAAATACTCAGGATTAGCTTAACTAAGTTGTTAGAGTACACTGCAGACATGGCAGCGTTCAGCAGTTAAATAGTTGTGCCCCAGTCTAATCGATCCATTACTGGTAACTTCCCTTATTACCCTCGGTGAATTGAGTTTCAACCTATGCACAAAGTTATTTGAGATCTTAAAATAAGGACAGCTAATTCTTATTTGGAGTCAGGGAAATGAAAATTAGGGGAAATTATATGAAGTAAGTCACATTTGAATGGACAGATGATAAGACTTTACATAGTCATGAAAGTGTATGGGATAGGGAGAAGGGAAATAGACCAGTGAAAAAGTGACAAAGCTCAAGGTTTGGGATTTACGGAGCTACAACAACTCCTCTGGACAAGACTTACAAATTTAGACGAGTTTCAAGCTCTGTAATTTTCCGTATGGGCCCAGTGGAGGACCCAAACACAACTGGTCCACCCCCCGTCAGTGGCCAGCTATAGACTGTAGTTGCAGATCCACTGACCTTGTGATACTGGCAGTATCTGGTGGAGGAGGGACCCACAGCGTGATGCAGCAAATGGGTCCTGTGTAAGAGCTTCCTTCCATAGGCCGGATCATCCCAGCAGCCTCTTAACCAGCCCTTCTGCCTCCAGTCTCACCTATTTCCAGTTCACCTTCCATCCTATTAGAAGGCTCAAAGCCAAGCTATGTTTGTACAAAGAACAAGAAACCATAGCCCAGGCACAGTGGTTTAAGCCTGTAATCCCGGCACTTTGGGAGGCCAAGGTAAGCTGATCACCTGAGGTCAGGATTTTGAGACCAACCTGGCCAACATGGCGAAACTCCATCTCCACCAGGCATGGTGGTGCGTGCCTGTAATTCCAGCTACTCGGGAGTTTGAGGTGGGAGAATTGCTTGAACCTGGGAGGCGGAGGTTACAGTGAGCCCAGATCGCACCACTGCGCTCCAGCCTGGGCGACAGAGTGAGATTCTGTCTCAAAAAAAAATAGAAAATAAAAAGAGGACTTTTCCTGCATAAGCTCTTTTTATATTTAAAAAAAAAAAAAAAAAAAAAAAAGTGAAGCTATGTTTGTACAAAGAACAAGAAACCATAAACCGGGCATGGTGGTTTAGCTGTTTGGGAGGCCGAGGCAGGCAAATCACCTGAGGTCAGGAGTTCAAGACCAGCCTGACCAACATGATGAAACCCAATTTCAACTAAAAATACAAAGATTAGCCAGGCATGGTGGTGTGCGCCTGTAATCTCAGCTACTCGGGAGGTTGAGGCATGAGAATCACTTGAATCTGGGAGGCAGAGGCTGCAGTAAGCCAAGATCGTGCCACTGCACTCCAGCCTGGGCAACAGAGTGAGACTCTGTCTCAAAAAAAAAGTATTAATTGAAATAAACTGCACACTTCAGGACATGAGGCAAACTCAGAATCTTTGTGGGTGCTATCTTCTCTTTCTAGAACACCTTTAGCTGCTTCATCTGGTTAGTCTTTCTTGGCCATCAAGCCTCAACCCAAGCATCACCTTCCCCCACTGCATTTCTACCCCCAGATTGGATTAAATGCCCATCCCATAACGTATTGTTATTTTTCTTAACTCTGTCCCTTTGGACTGAAGCTCCACATAGAATAGAGGTACTCAATAGGTAGTCAATAAAAGTTTGTTGAATGAAAGGATGGCAAAAGATCAAGCTGCTGTCTACTACCCATTGCCAGACTATATCATGGGCTCTTTGAAGACTCTTCATAAACCAACATCTCTCTTGCAAGTACTTGAAAACTCTAGGATAAGAAGGCTGGGTCCCTCATTTCCTGCTACATGAACTATCAATGTGGAACTGAAGGAGGCAAGGTATTTCCTCTTTCCTTCTGTGTCAGGTCCTTGGTCCTGACAAGGGCATGTGCCACCATGGAGCATGATGTAAAACAGGAAATCAGGTAGGAGTAGAATACTATAAAAGTGCTGGTTACAAAGTCAACTTATATAATCAGAAAGAACCTGCGACAGGCTCCCTGCCTCATGCCTGTAATTCCAGCACTTTGAGAGGCCAAGGCGGGTGGATCACCTGAGGCCAGGAGTTTGAGACTAGCCTAGCCAATAAAATGAAAGCCCGTCTCTACCAAAAAGTACAAAAATTTTCGGGGCATGGCCCATGCCTGTAGTCCCAGCTACTCAGAAGGCTCAGGCAGGAGAATCGCTTGAACCTGGGAGACAGAGGTTGCAGTGAGCTGAGATCACACCACTGCACTCCAGCTTGGGTGACAGAGTGAGAGTCCGTCTCAAAAAAAGAGGAAAGAATCTGGATTGTCCTCTGGGAATTAGCATGAATACTTGCCTCCAGCCCTGGGCAGCAGTGCATGGAGGAGAGTGGGGAGCTCCTGAGGAAAGCAGAATTCTGTCTGAGTGTGACGAAAGAGCAGAGGCTTCGTCCTATCCAAAGACTCAAAGTGAAGCTATGTTTGTACAAGGAACAAGAAAGCATAAATTGAAATAAACTGCTGTACTGTTCAAGACATGATGCAAACCCAGAAACAAGGGACAATAGACAATATTCCCAAGTGAAAACAAAAGCAAAAAGTAAGTAAATAGAGAAAGAAGTTTTGCTTGTTTGTTTGTTTGTTTTGAGATGGAGTCTCTCTCCCGTCGTGCAGGCTGGAGTGCAGTGGCACGATCTCGGCTCACTGCAACCTCCACCTCCCAGGTTCAAGCGATTCTCCTTCCTCAGCCTCCCGAGTAGCTGGGATGAAAGACGTGCGCCACCATACCTGGCTAATTTTTGTATTTTTAGTAGAGACGGGGTTTTTCCATGTTAGCCAGACTGGTCTCGAACTCCTGACCTCACCCACCTCGGCCTCCCAAAGTGCTAGGATTACAAGTATGAACCACTGCGCCTGGCAGAGAAAGAAGATTTTTAAGAAAGATTCCAGATTCACATGAAGCTGTGTGTGCACCATTTCTCTTCTTCCCTTGGCTCAGGCCAGTTCTTCAGTGATATGTATTTTGCATCTTCTCTTCCCACATTATGGGAGAATTGAGAATTCAAGAAGATAATGATCACCAGAGGAAGGCAGCTCGTGCTGGTGGAGTTGAAAAGAGACTCCTGAGACATACTGCCCTGAAATTAAATGTCTACTTCACCCATGACTTACTGTGTGTTATCAAGCAAGCTATGCAACTTCTGTGAGCCTGAGTTTCCTCATCGATTAAAATAGAAATAATAATACTTTCCAATAATACTTGGATTGCTGTAAAGATTCAGTGAAATAACATGAATTTAATATAAAGTACTAGTAATAGGATGATCCAACTGAAGAATGATGAAGGTAAAGTATAGGGATTAAAGAAAGGAAAAAAGGAGCTATTGAATGAAATGTCTGATAAAAATGTATTAATTCAGTACTAATAACAGTATAGCATGAGTGATTCTATTAATGAAGTTCCCATGGCAGTGTTCACCACATTGCACAACTATATACATTTTAAATTGCACATTTAGTAAGCACACAATTAGTAATAAGACTAATTTAAATGCTTTCAAAATTAGATAGAAAATTGATGTGGCTGCAGCAACTTGGAGTTGAATTTTTTTTTTTTTTTTTTTTTTTTTTTGAGACGGAGTCGCGCTCTGTCACCCAGGCTGGAGTGCAGTGGTGTAATCTCAGCTCACTGCAAGCTGCGCCTCCCGGATTCATGCCATTCTCCTGCCTCAGCCTCCCGAGTAGCTGGGACTACAGGCACCCACCACCATGCCCGGCTAATTTTTTTTTTTTTGTATTTTTAGTAGAGACAGGGTTTCACCATGTTAGCCAGGATGGTCTTGATCTCCTGACCTTGTGATCCACCCGCCTTGGCATCCCAAAGTGCTGGGATGGAGTTGAATTTTACCATAATTTTAAGGTTTCAAACTCCAGCCATAAGCATGACAACTCCATAGCAAGGCAGTCATTTTAAAGTTTAATTTAAGAAGAAAAATGGTACTATCCAGCATTGAAATGTTCTTGCTCCTTGGTTTCTTAAATTAACTCTGCATAGTACCTATAGCAAGGCTGAGGTACTCATTCTCATATTTTTTATTGTGGTAAAAATATACATAATTAAAAATTAACCATGTAAACCTTTTTTTTTTTTTTTTTTTTTTTTTTGAGACAGAGTCTTGCTCTGTCACCCAGACTGGAGTGCAAAGGCACCGACTCAGCTCACTACAACCCACACCTCCCGGGTTCAAGTGATTCTCCTGCCTCAGTCTCCTGAGTAGCTGGGACTACAGGTGCGTGCCACCACACCCAGCTAATTTTAGTATTTTTAGTAGAGACAGGGTTTCACTATATTGACCAGGCTGGTCTTGAACTCCTGACCTCGCGATCCGCCCGCCTCAGCCTCCCAAAGTGCTGGGATTACAGACGTGAGCCACCGTGCCCTTCTTTTTGTCTTTTTCTTTTCTTTTCTTTTTGTGGAGAACAGGGTCTCGCTATATTGCCCAGGCAGGTCTTGAACTCTGGGCTCAAGCCATCCTCCCACCTCTGCCTCCCTGAGAGCTGGGATTACAGGTGTGAACCACTGTGCCCAGCCAATTTAAACCATTTTTAAGTGTACACTTCTGTGGCATTAAGTACATTCACACTCTCCTGCAACCATCCTCACCATCTGTCTCCAAAACATTTTCATTGTCCCAAGTGAAATTCTATACCCATTAAATACTAGCTCCCATCCCTCCCTTGCTGCAGCCCTGGGCAACTAATATTCTATTTTTTTCTCTCTAGGCATTTGAATACTCGAGGTACCTCATATAGCTGGAGTCATACAGTATTTGCCTTTTGGTGGTATATTTTCATTTAGCATAATGTCTTCAAAGTTCATCATCTTGTAGCATGTGTCAGAGCTTTCTTCCTTTTTAAGTCTGGCTGCATTATATTCCATTGTATGTACAGACTACATTTTGTTTATCGATTCATCTGTTGATGGACACTTGGGTTGCTTCTACTTTTTGGCTGCTATAAAACTGGGTGAACAAATATGTCTTCATATCTCTGCATTCCATGTGGCTGGGCATATGCTCAGAAGTGAAGTTGCTGGATCTTATGGTCACTCTGCATTGAATTTTTCACGGAATCACCATGCTGTTTTCAACAGAGGCTGCACCATTTTATACTCCCACCAGCAAAATGCACAGGACTTCCAATTTCTCCATATTCTTGCCAATATTTGTTATTTTCTGGGTTTTTTAATATAATAGCCATCCTAATAGGTATGAAGTAGTGTCTCCTTGTAGTTTTGATTTGCATTTCCTAAATGACTAATGATAGTGAGCATATTTTCACGTGCTCACTGGCCAGTTGCATATCTTCTTTGGAGAAATATCTATTCAGGCCTTTGCCCATTTTTTAATAAGTTTTTTTTTTTTTTTACTGTTGAGTTGTAGGAGTTCTTTACATATATTGACATTAAGCCATTATCAGGTTATTTTTGTTTCATTTTTTATTTTTGAGTTTTTAAATGCATTATCTTAAAAACTAGGATCACTCCACAAATGACCAGGAAAAGTTGTCAATTACGTTCAAAATTTTAGGTGCACATTTAATAAACACACAAGTATTAATGATCCTAATTGAAAGCTTTTATTATTTTATTTTATTTTTTGAGACGGAGACTCGCTCTGTCACCCAGGCTGGAGTGCAGTAACACAATCTTGGCTCACTGTAAGCTCCGCCTCCCGAGTTCACACCATTCTCCTGCCTCAGCCTCCCGAGTAGCTAGGACAACAGGCGCCTGCCACCACGCCCGGGTAATTTTTTGTATTTTTAGTAGAGACAGGGTTTCACCGTGTTAGCCAGGATGGTCTCGATCTCCTGACCTCATGATCCATCCACCTCGGCCTCCTAAAGTGCTGGAATTACAGGCATGAGACACCGCGCCCGGCCTGAAATGCTTTTAAAATTAGAAAATTGATAGAATAAATCAATTTTCTTCCTTTATTCATTTTTCAAATAGTAAAAGTACAAAGGATAAAAATTTAAATCACCATAATATCAGCCTAAGAGATAGCCTCAGCAATTTTTTTTTATTGATAATGTTGGGAAATCTTAGTGATGCTAAAGCTAGCTAAAGCTAGAAAGATGCTTATGAAAATTAGTCCATCTTTCGGACTTCAAACCAAACAAGGCATAAATATGACAGAGGAGAACACATCTCCCAATAAATACCGTCTCTCTTAAAAAGATGACTATAAATTCAGGAAATATACTAGACAGGAGATCTGTATCAGTTGTTAGGGTATTTTATAGTTGCAAGTAAGTACTAGAAAGTCATAGTGGAGATACAGGAAGAAAGGAGTATGTCAAGACTTCAAATGGGAGAGAACCCTTGGTTAGGGACAAATACAGACCAAACGAAAAAATTGTAACCACCAGTGGCATGTATGATCCATGTGGGCAGGGATATTATTCACTCATGTCACTCAAGTACCTAGAACAGTACCTAGCACCTTGTGGTAGACGATCAACAATTATTTGTTGAATGAAGAATTTACAGGAGAAAAACGTTGGTACACGAGACAGAGTGAGATCTAGTGAGAAAGAACTATCCAAAAAGACTTCAAAAAAAAACACACACACACACACACACACACACAGGCAAAATCAGAAAATATTTTAAACTGAATAAAAAGTATGCATCTTGGAAAAGCAAAGCAAATTAAATATATAGGGAGGCCAGGCACAGTGGCTCACACCTGTAATCTCAGCACTTTGGGAGGCTGAGGCGGGCAGATCATGAGGTCAGGAGATTGAGACCATCCTGGCCAAAATGGTGAAACCCTGTCTCTACCAAAAATACAAAAATTAGCTGGGCGTGGTGGCACACACCTGTAATCCCAGCTACTCAGGAGGCTGAGGCAGGAGAATCACTTGAATCCAGGAGGTGGAGATTGCAGTGAGCCAAGATCGCCCTACTGCACTCCAGCGTGGCAACTGAGACTCCATCTAAAAAAGAAAAAAGAAAAAATATATATATATAGTGAGAAAACAATAAAGTAATGGAAATCAATCAATAGAAAGTGGGAAAAGAGAAAAAGCGAAAGTCAATGAAACCAACCGCTATGGTTTGAATATGTTCCCCAAAGTTCATGTGTTGGCAACTTAACCCTCAATGCAACAATGTTGAGAGGGGCCACCTTTAAGAAGTGATGAGGTCATGAGGGCCCTGCCTTTGTGAATGGATTCATGAGTGGGCTCATTATCTGGAGAGTACATTTGTTATAAATGGAGTTTGGCCCTCTTGCTTTCTCTTGCCATGTGATGCCTTTGGCCATGTCATGGCACAGCAAGAAGGCCTTTTAGCAGATGCTGGTCCCTTGATCTTGAACTTCCCAGCCTTCAGAACTGTAAGAAATAAATTTCAGCTCTTTATAAATTACCCATTCTCCATTATTATGTTATAAATACTGACCATTAGTTCTTTGAAAAATAAAACTGATAAATTTTTAGCTTAACTGATCAAGAAAAAAGGAGAAAATACAAAACATCACTTCAGATCCTATAGATATTTAAAAGATAACAAGAGAATATTATGAATAACTTTATGTCAATATATGTCCACAGACAACTTAGATGAAATGATCAATTCCCCTAAAAGACAAAATTCCCAAATAGAAAACCGAAATAACACCAGCCCGGCCAACATGGTGAAACCCCGTCTCTACTAAAAATACAAAAATTAGCTGGGTGTGGTGGCATGCACCTGTAGTCCCAGCCACTAGGGAGGCTGAGGTGGGAGGATCACTTGAACCCAGGAGGTGGAGATTGTAGTGAGCTGAGATCGCACCACTGCACTTCAGCCTGGGCAGTCAAGCGAGACCCTGTCTCAAAACAAAAAACAAACAAAAAACCAAATAGCTTCGTATCTGTCAATAAAATTGAGTTAGTGGCCGGGCGTGGTGGCTCATGCCTGTAATCCCAGCACTTTCGGAGGCCAAAGCGGGCATGGATCACGAGATCAGGAGATCAAGACCATCCTGGCTAACACGGTGAAACCCCATCTCTACTAAAAGTACAAAAAATCAGCTAAGCGTGGTGGCGGGCGCCTGTAGTCCCAGCTACTCCGGAGGCTGAGGCAGGAGAATGGCGTGAACCCGGGAAGCGAGGCTTGCAGTGAGCCAAGATTGCGCCACTACACTCCAGTCTGGGCGTTGGAGCGAGACTCTGTCTCAAAAAAAAAAAAAAAAAAAAAAAAAAAATTGAGCTTGTAATGAATCATTTTACAAAGAAAATGTAATGCCTTGATGGCTTAATTGCTAAATAATAAATGTTTAAGTTAAAAAAAGATAACAATCCTACACAAACTCTTTCAGAAAATAGAGGTGTAAATGCTTTTCACTTAATTTTATGAGACCTATTAACCTGATAGAGTCAAAAACATTACAAGAAAAGAAAAAAGTACATACCAATATTCCTTCTGAATAGATGCCAAAATCCTTAACAGGAACAACTACTAAAATAGCCAAATTACGTAATACATAGAAAAAATATATAATGACCAAATGGGCTTTAAAATTTTAATTTTAGCAGTTTCTTTTCAATCACAGAGGGAACTCTCATTAATTCAATTTTATGGGGAGAGGCCTGGCACAGTGGCTCATGCCTATAATCCCAGCATTTTGGGAGGCCAAGGTGGGCAGATTGCTTGAGGCCAGGCATTCAAGACCAGCCTGGCCAACGTGGCGAAACCCCATCTCTACTAAAATTACGAAAATTAGCCAGGCATGGTGGCACACACCTCTATTCCCAGCTACTCAAGAGGCTCAGGCAGGAGAATCGCCTGAACTTGGGAGGCGGAGGCTGTAGTGAGGTGAGATCACACCATTGCACTCCAGCCTAGGCAACAGAGCAAGAATCTATCTCCAAAATAAGTAAATTAATTAATTAATGGGGAGAGTAAATCCCAAATGAAAATATTAGTTTTTTTACCCAGAGATATTACTAAGCCAGCTGAAATCTTTGGAGAGGCTGGTCCAGGCACTCTGTCTGTAGGATATGGTGTCACTCACAAATCTAGCTCGTTTGCTACCTTTTCCTCAAGAAAACAAACTCTATCTCTGGTAACTTTTTGTTGTTGTTGTGTTTCATTTTTTCCAGAATTGATTCATTCAGCAAGTTTTTTATGAGAGTAAAAGCACTCCTGTCTCTGGATTGGACTGGGTCTTCTAAATTTCTATAACAAATTTGCACTCAATCTCTTAGAATTTCTTACAGCTGATCATTTAAACCATTAAGTTGTGTGATCACTATTTTAGTTTACAGTTTATAATAATCGTTATTATTATTTGGCAGACTGTTTCATGGTTAGCCCTCTTACTAAAGAATATGAGGGCAGAGGCCTTCTTCCGTTCACATGTAATCGCCTTCAGCAACTAGCATGGTACCCGGCTCAATAAACAGCTGAGTAAATGGATCTGGGGATGTCAAAAAATAACCTCCTCCTGGCCAGGTGTGGTGGCTCATGCCAGTAATCCCAGCACTTTGGGAGGCTGACGCAGGCAGATTACTTGAAGTCAGGAGTTTGAGACCAGCCTGGCCAACATGGTGAAACCCTGTCCCTACTAAATACAAAAAATTAGCTGGGAGCAGTGGCACGTGCCTGTAATCCCAGCAACTTCGGAGGCTGAGGCAGGAGAATCACTTTAACCCGGGAGATGGAGGTTGGAGTGAGCAGAGATCTCACCACTGCACTCCAGCCTGGATGACAGAGTAAGACTCCATCTCAAAAAAATAAAAAAAATAATAATGGTGATAATAATTTTTTTAAAAGGATAACGTTTCCTGATCTCATTTTCCCAATGCTAGGACATCTTTATATCCTGTTACTGACTATTTTGTTAGACACAATTTAACAATAAGTCCTCTTTCCTTTTTGTAGTATTTTGAGTACTATGAGTAAGAGTCATCTTGTCTCAAAAACTTGAGGATGGGAAAAAGTACAAAAATCCTTTCAATAACCAAGACTAGTCCAGGACCTGGACATATAGATGGAAGGTAGTACTATTTACTATTATCCAGGACAACATTTCTACTTAGGGCCAACCAAAAAAGGTTGTCAAGAAATGACAGCACCTAAATCTGGGCCTCTCTAGAAGATCACTCCCCACAACAGGCCATCTTGGGTTCCTTGACCTTTAGCCCATCTCAGCATCGCCCTCACCCCTAACCTGCTCATGGGTGGGTGACCGAATGGACCTCTGAGCGGCATTTGTCTGTTTGCTGTGGAGGTGGGAAGCTTGGATCCGTAGCAAGTGGAACTTCTCCAGAATGAAATCTCACTTCCAGGTACTGCTGCCCTTCTGCTAGCTCCTGGGTATTTTGAATCATGGCTCTAACTGCAGGGTCCTCCGCTAGATTCCTGTCTCCTGCAGCCCGAGGATTCAGCTAATTCTGAACCTCTGTTGGAGCTGAAACTGAATTCTTCTATGTAACCTCAGTTTGTTTGTTTTTTCTTTTTTAAAAAATTGATACATAATGCGTGTACATATTTTTGGGGTACATGATTTAATACATTAATGTAATTTGTTAGAGATCAAATCAGGGTAACTGGGATATCTGTTGCCTTAAATATTTGCCTTTTCTTTATGCTAGAAACATTCAAGTTATTCTTTTCACCCTTTTGAAATATACAGTAGATTATTGTAAATTAATAGGCACCCTACCGAACTATCAAACACTAGCTCTTCTTTCTTCTATCAGACTGTATATAGTGGGTCTTAAGATAGATAAAAGAAAAAGAAAAAGAAGAAAAAAATGTAAAAAGAAAAAAATTTTTCAAACTGTGTATTTGTACCCATTAATCAACTTATCTTCAGCCCCCTCTACCCTCTACCTTTCCCACCCTCTGGTAACCACCTCTCTATCTTCATGAGATCCACTTATTTTATTTTTTATTTTATTTTATTTTATTTTATTTTATTTTATTTTATTTTTATTTTTGAGACGGAGTCTCGCTCTGTCACCCAGGCTGGAGTGCAGTGGCGCGATCTCAGCTCACTGCAACCTCTACTTCCTGGATGCAAGCAATTCTCCTGCCTCAGCCTCCCAAGTAACTAGGATTACAGGTGCCCACCGCCATGCCCAGCTAATCGTTGTCTTTTTAGTAGAGACGAGGTTTCACCATATTGGCCAGGCTGGTCTCGAACTCCTGACCTGAGGTGATCCACCTGCCTCGGCCTCCCAAAGTGCTGGGATTACAGGCATGAGCCAACATGCCCAGCCAGAGATTCACTTTTTTTTTTTTTTTTTTTTTTTGGAGACAGAGTCTTTCTCTCTTGGCCAGGCTGGAATGCAGTGGCACAATCTTGGCTCACTGCAACCTCCATCTCCCTGGCTCAAGCGATTCTCCTGCCTCAGCCTCCCGAGTAGCTGGGATTACAGGCATGTGTCACCATGCCTGGCTAATTTTTGTATTTTTTGTAGAGACCGGGTTTCACCATATTGGCCAGGCTGGTCTCAAACTCCTGACCTCAGGTGATCCGCCCGCCTCGGCCTCCCAAAGTGCTGGGATTACAGGTGTGAGCCACCATGCCCGGCCACTTTTTTAGCTTTCATATGAATAAGAACATACAAAGTTTGTCTTGCTGTGCCTGGTTTATTTTAGTTAACATTATGACCACCAGTTCCATCCATGTTGCTGCAAATGACAGGATTTTTATTCATTTTTCTGGCTGAATAGTATTCTACTATGTATATATACTACACATTCTTTATCCATTCATCCATTGACTGGCACTTAGGTTGAGTCCACATTTCGGCTATTGTGAATAGTGCTGAAATAAACATGGGAATGTAGAGACAGCTTCAATATACTGATTGCCTTTCTTTTGGATATATACTCAGTGTGGATTTGCTGGATCTTGTGGTTTTAATTTTAGTTTTTTTTCAGGAACCTCTATACAGTTTTCCATGGTGGTTGTACTAATTTACATTCCTACCAGCGGTGTACTAGAGTTCTTTCTTCACATCCTCACCGGCATCTATTATTTCCAGTCTTTTTTTTTTTTTTTTTTTAACTCCCAAGCCCTTGACATTTTTCCAGTTTTTTTTTTTTTTTAAAGACAGTCTTACTGTGTTGTCCAGACTGGAGTGCAGTGATGCGATCTCACTGCAACCTCTGCTCCCCCAAGTGATTCTCCCACCTCAGCCTTCTGAGTAGCTGGGATTACAGGCACATGCCACCACATCCAGCTAATTATCATATTTTTATTAGAGACGAGGTTTCACCATGTTGCCCAGGCTGGTCTTGAACTCCTGAGCTCAAGCGATACACCTGCCTTAGCCTCCCAACATGCTGGGATTACAACCGTGAGACACAATGCCCGGCCTTTCTGCTCTTTTTTTTTTTTTTTGGAGATGGAGTCTTGCTGTGTCACCTAGGTTGTAATGCAATGGCACAATCTCAGCTCAAAGCAACCTCTGCCTCCCGGGTTGAAACATTTCTCCTGCCTCAGTCTCCCGAATAGCTGGCATTACACTTGTGTGCCACCACACCCAGCTGAATTTTCTTTTTGTATTTTTAGTAGAGACGGGGTTTCACCATGTTGGCCAGGCTGATCTCAAACTCCTGACTTCAGGTGATCCACCTGCCTTGGCCTCCCAAAGTGCTGGGATTATAGGCGTGAGCCACTGCGCCTGGCCCTTTTCACTCTTTTTGATAAAAGCCATTTTAACTGGGGTGAAATGATATCTCATTATGGTTTTGGTTGCATTTCTCTGATGATTTGTGACGTTGAACATTTTTTCGTATATACTTGTTGGCCATTTGTATGTCTTCTTTCAAGAAATATCTATTCAGATCTTCAGCCCATTTTAAAATTGGATTACTGGGGGTTTTTTTGCACTTGAGTTGTTTGAGCTCCTTATATGTTCTTGTTATGAATTTTTTGTCAGATGAATATTTTGCAAATATTTTCTCCCATTCTGTGGGTTGTCTCTTCACTTTGTCAATTTTTTATTTGCTGCGCAGAAGCTTTTCAGCTTGATGTAATTCCATTTGTCTATTTTTGCTTTGGTTGCCTGTACTTTTGAGGTCTTACACAAAAAATATTTGCCTAGACCAATGTCCTGGAACATTTCCCCAGTGTTTTTGTCTAGTAGTTTCACAGTTTCTGGTCTTAGATTTAAGTCTTTAATCTATTTTAATTTGATTTTCGTATATGGTGACCTAGTGTCATTCTTCTGCATATCGTTACCTGATTTTCCCAGCAGCATTTATTGAAGAGATTTGGCATTTCCCCATTGTATGTTATTCGTGCCTTTGTTGAAAATTGAGTCAGCTGTAAATGCATGGATTTATATTTATTTCATTCTCTTCCATTGGCCTGTGTACGTGTCTGTTTTTATACCAGTATTCTGCTTTTAACCCCAGTTTGCTGAACCTAAAATACGGATCTGAGCAGCTCAGTTAAACTATGGGGCACTGGCCTATTAGCTGGCAGGCAGCCCATTCTCCGCTTTTGTTGCTCCCAGAGTGGGAAGGGCCATGATGCACAAGAGGGTGAAAGAAAGGCCAGGTTAAGAAACAGAGGCAGTTCATGCAACCATTCATCACCTAAAGGCTAGGCAGAGAACTAGAAACCAACTCTAAGCTGACAAAACTGCTGTAAGGGAAGAAGATTCCCCAATAGGTTTTGGAGCATAAGATGAGACAGAGCCTAGGGAGATGGCCTATTGTTCTGAAACCTGAAAGCCAGGAGACTATTACAGAGGGCAGCCAGCAGCCTTACCCAGAAGCACCAGATCTTGGCTGGCTGCAACCTCTGCCTCCCAGGCTCAAGCGATTCTTCTGCCTCAGCCTCCCAGGTAGCTGAGATCACAGGTGCGCACCACCACACCTGGCTAATTTTTGTATTCTTAGCAGAGATGGGATTTTGCCATGTTGACCAGTCTCGTCTCAAACTCCTGGCCTCAGGTGATCTGCCTGCCTTGGCCTCTCAAAGTGCTGGGATTAAAGGCGTGAGCCACTGTGCCAGGCCATGTGAACTTTTTAATACTCTTATTAGATATTGTAAAGTTGTTTTAAAGATGATTTTAATTTACATTCCTGCTAGACAATGTACTGATTTTCCAAACTTCACTAACACTAAACACTGAAAGTTTTAAACGGATATTATTTGGAAGTTGTTTTTTTTTTTTTTTTTTAATGGTATCCTCTTCGTATGGTTAAATAGATGGAGGAAAGAAAGAAGAAAAGGAGGGAGGGAGGGAGGGAGGGACGGAGGGAGTAAGGAAGGAAAGAAGGAAGGAAGGAAGAAGGAAGGAAGGAAGAAAGGAAGGAAAGAAGGAAGGAAGGAAGGAAGGAAGGAAGGAAGGAAGGAAGGAAGGAAGGAAGGAAGGAAGGAAAAGATTCACAGCCAGGAGCTAGGATGGAAAAAAAGAAAGAAAAAATAAGAATAAAAAGCAGAATCGTGCACTTTTATTGCTGGTGAGGTTTTGAATTTGTTCAAATACAAATACTTTCCCCATGCCACATATTAAAACATTAATTATATAAAGCATAATATCTTAAAAATAATGTGACGGTAGTTTTCTAACAAATGTTTTATTATGGGATCTCCATGAATATGAACCAAAAATGGGATGAAGTCTGATACTGAGAGAGAATATTTTAAATCAAAACTTCAAAACTGGGGTGAAAAAGCCAGGACATGTAGTTGCCATATTTATATGCCATGTTGACTTCAGAACTATTGGTGGGGGAAAGAATCACCAGGTCATAATTTCAAGGGATCAGGATTCAGAAAAATATTTCTATAAATTTTGCTTATTTATTATGTGCTACTGGGTTAAGCTGTAGGATTAGAGACAGGAGGGGAAGGGAAAGAAGTGTATTCCAGACAGACATGTATCTCTGCCAAAGGTTCAAAAATACCCAGACGTTTTCCTGGAGGTATTTTGCAATTCTTCCTATGTTGCATTTTTTTCCCATAACGAAGACCCTAGCCTGCAGCCAGAGCTATTTAACTCCCCCAAAATTCTCTGAACAAAATTGCCTGAATCCAGATCTTTATTTTTAACCAAGCTCTCTGAAAGTCTCGAATAAATCACTTGATCTGAGTGTGTGAAATAATCACTTGATCTGAGTGTGTGAAATACATTCTGAGCTCTGAATAGCTTCAATTACATTATAGTCTGTTCAATCCAACAAGCATTTATTGAGAACCCACCATGAAAAACAAATAGGGAGGAAAAAAAAGAGATTCAGTAGTAGTGACAAATACATCAACACATGACCACAATACACTGTAACTCTCTGTACATAAAGCACCAGAGAAATCCAGATAAGAGACACGGAGGAAAACTCATTTTACCTCTTCTTCTTTTGTTGAATGGGTGAATCAAGGGTTTTTCAGGAAGTTCAAAGGACAGAGAAGAGAAAGGGAATGGAGTGACAAAGAAAAAAAAAAGTTTCAGTTTCTTTCCCATTCTCACAAACCCATCCCTCCCAGCAATTTAACCCCTAGACAGGCTTTCTAGATTGATCTGGAATTTAGGTAAGTAGCCAAAGCTTTGGGGCAAATGCCTGAGGATTTGTTGAGCAACATGGAATAGATGCCCATGGCAATAGAGCCCATGGAAGTGGCCAGTTATATAGAAAACTGGATGAGATCTTATGAGGCAAATGCGTGTGACTCTATTTCTAATTGAATGGATCTTTGCAGATTACAAAGTCCTCCTTCCTCCCTGTATTATTTCATTTGTATTCATAACAACTCAGTAAATTAGGAATTACTATTTTCCTATTTTACAGATGAGAACACTAAAGATCAGACAAATCAAGTGACTTTCCCCAGACCACCAAGCAAGAGGCAAAGCTAGGTATGAAACCTAAGCTGTTTGACTGCAATTTTGGTGTTATTTCTTTTTTTTTAAATTTTCTTTTTGAGACGGAGTCCCGCTCAGTCGCTCAGGCTGGAGTGCAGTGGCATGATCTCGGCTCCCTGCAAGCTCTGCCTCCCGGGTTCATGCCATTCTCCTGCCTCAGCCTCCAGAGTAGCTGGGACTACAGGCACACGCCATCACACCCGGCTAATTTTTGTATTTTTTAGTAGAGATGGGATTTTGCCATATTTTACTGTGCCCAACCAATTGTGGTTTTTATAACAGCAAAAACGGCAGTTACTTTTGCTTCAACCTAATATCATGGCTCCATCACTTACTGGTTGTGACCTTCAGCAATTGACGTAATCTCTCTGTGCCTCAGATTTCCTTATTGATACAATGGGAGTCATAACTGTGTCTGTGTCTTAGGATGTGGTGAGGACTAAATGAGTTTGTACACTGAGAACTCTTAGAACAGTACCTGGAATATGGTAACCAACATCTACATGTTTTAATAATAAGAATTACTTGAATCTTAAGTATTATTACATAATAGTAAGTATTATTGCATAATGAAAATAGGATAGTATATTAACATAATAGTATGATAATATTGCTGCAGTTGATCTTGCCTAGGTCTCTTTTTTAGCTTTACCTCTCCTTTTATGAGACTGGTAAAAATTTTAGAGCATTATGTTTATCCTGCATCTTTTGCTTAAATTAATGTTATAACAAAAATTTTCTTCTCCTACCCCTTCCCTTTTAAGTCTAGTTTAGTACAGGTTTAAAGGGGGACCTCTCGGGAAATATCAAAGCATATTCTAGAAATTGGAGCCACTGCGTGCACAGATAATAACAGCATTGTTGATAATGTATTTTGGTTTTCCTCTTCTAGAAATAACACCAGCTGGGCACGGTGGTTCACGCCTGTGATCACAACACTTTGGGAGGCTGAGGCAGGCAGATCACGAGGTCAGGAGTTCGAGACCAGCCTGGCCAATATGGCAAAACCCTATCTCTACTAAAATATACAAAAATTAGCCAGGCATGGTGGCGTACACCTGTAGTCCCAGCTACTCGGGAGGTTGAGGCAGGAGAATTGCTTGAACCCGGGAGGCGGAGGTTGCAGTGAGCTGAGATCGCGCTACTACACTCCAGCCTGGGTGACAGAGCAAGCCTCCATCAAAAAACAAAACAAAACAAAAAACAAACCAAAAAAAACCACTGCAATTACTTTTGCACAAAGCGAATACAAACCCAGAAAGCTGGACTTCCCAGGGCCGCTTAATCACTATATTATACTGCTTCTTTTGGTGCCCGCAAAGCTCCTTTCTAGAACAGCCAGATTTCCCTTTGACTTGCGTTAGGGAGGCTCTTCCACACTATGATCTCATAACACCTTGCACACCCCCTGTCAAAACACTCCTCACATGTTATGTAATCACTTGTTTGATTGTCTTTCTCCATAGTCCAAAAGTTCTAGAGGCAGATGCTGTGAGTATCTCATTCACCACTGTATCTCAAGCACCTGGCTCAATGCCTGGACCATACTAGTTGCTCAATGCACACTTGTTGTATTAGTCAATTTTCACACTGCTGATAAAGACATACCAGAGACTGGGCAATTTACAAAAGAAAGAAGTTTAATTGGAATTATAGCTCCACGTGGCTGGGGAAGGTCTCACAATCATGGGAAGGCGAAAAGCACTTCTTACATGGTGGCGGCAAGAGAAAATGAGGAAGAAGCAAAAGCAGAAACCCCTGATAAACCTGTCAGATCTTGTGAGACTTAATCACTATCACAAGAATAGTATAGGAAAGACTAGCCCCCATAATTCAATTACCTCCCCCTGGGTCCCTCCCACAACACGTGGGAATTCTGGGAGATACAATTCAAGTTGAGATTTGGCTGGAGGCACAGCCAAACCATATCACTTGTCAAACCATATAACTTGTCAAACTTACTAACACTTGTGAGTGTTAATCTCACAAACACTTCTGTAATGTTTACTATGTGACAGGCGCTGTTCGAAGAACAAATTTTAAACAACCCAATGAGGTATGTACTATTTTGCAGATAAGGAAACAGAGGCCCAGAGAGGCTGAGTAATTTGAACAAGGTCACACACTAGTAATAAATAGCAATGTCAGGATTAAAACAGGCAGTCTGGCTCCATTGTCTATGTTCTTAACTATTAAGCTGAATGAATGAATAAACAAAGAAACAAATGACATATCTATATGTTCTTAACTATTAAGCTGAATGAATGAATAAACAAAGAAACAAATGACATATCTATCTTTATGCACCATATAATGTATATCATCACTATGAGATTATTGTTATTTAGGCTTTCACGGTCAATTTGTTTTTCTAGTGGCCTCTTGATGGCTTCCTTTTTGGCTTGAGTTTATTTTTCACCAGCCTCCCCCAGTGGAAAGATGATGAACATTACAATTGCAACTTGGCTGGATGAAATGCCACATATTTCTGTCTCAGTTACTCTGCTTTTTATTTAGTCTCTACAGATGTCTCAAGGTGGAAATAGTTGTCTAAATCTTCGGAAAATAACTGAAGAACTGGATTCTTATAGCATTGCTTGATGTCGGTAGAGTGCCAAATGGGGGAAAAAGGAAGGCTAAGAGAATTATTTTATTTTCAAACTTGTAGCATTATTTTGCTGAAATGTCTATGATCCCAAGTAAACTGTGAAAAGTATTCAAATAAAATTAAATATATATATTTAAGATATTTAAACAGAAACTTCTGCTATGACCCCCTCCCCTTCCTTTCCCTCCCCTCCCCTCCCCTCCCCCTCATCTTCTTTTGAGACAGAGTCTCACTCTCTAGCCCAGCCTGGAGTGCAGTGGTTTGATCTCTGCTCACTGCAACCTCCGCCTCTCTGGTTCAAGGATTCCCCCACCTCAACCTCCCAAGTAGCCATCACGCTCAGCTAATTTTTGTATTTGTATTTTATTTTATTTTTATTTATTTTTTATTTTATTTTTTTTTGAGACAGAGTCTTGCTCTATTGCCCAGGCTGGAGTGCAGTGGTGCAATCTTGGCTCACTGCAACCTCTGCCTCCAGGTTTAAGCAATTCTCCTGCCTCAGCCTCCTGAGTAGCTGGGACTACAGGCGCGTGCCACCACACCCGGCTAATTCTTTGTGTTTTTAGTACAGATGGGGTTCACCATGTTGGTTAGGCTGGTCTCGATCTCCTGACCTCGTGATCCGCCCACCTCGGCCTCCCAAAGTGCTGGGATTACAAGCGTGAGCCACTGTGCCCAGCCTAATTTTTGTATTTTTAATAGAGATGGCCAGGTTGGTCTCAAACTCCTGACCTCAAGCCATCTGCCCACCTCAGCCTCCCAAAGTGCTGGGATTACAGGCATGAGCTACTGTGCCTGGCCATGTTGTGACATTTTCTATAGTCTTTTACTTACTTGATTTGTACTACAAAAGCTCATGCCATGAAAAAAATTGCATAGTTTGGAAACAGATTTGCTTGAATACACAAGGTTGTTTTTTCTTGTTTTAAATTCTCAAGTCTCTTTACTGGTATTTCAAGGATTTAGAATAAGAAGAATTGCACAGAACTGTGCTCTCAATGATAGAGCAAGAGTTAGCATTACCAGCGTTATATTTTCTTCTACTTTATTCTCATCAGAGGATCTGAAACCTGCTTGCAGCATGTGGGCCACTTTGATGTGTAGCACGGACCCTGGTGCCTCTCCAGGGGCTCAATAAATACTTGTTGAATGAGTGAGTAACATAGAAGGGAAGATACTGTTAGATAGCCAAGACCTAAATGCAGATCAGCCTCTCCAAATAGATTAAAGTGAAACCACAAATCCTGTTTATCCCAAAGTTTTTGTGGCAGTCAAACTGAGAGCAGAAATGAAAAAACATCTAAACTATGAACCAAATCATCCTAAAATAGAGTGATTTTTCAAGGTCTTTCAGAGGAATCATAAATTATCACCGTTTTTGTCTATGTCTCTGGATTTTCCCCCAGTACAAATAATTTATTTTGGTACCATATTGAGCATGTAGTGAAAAGAATGTCTCCCTCACACCACTTCCCGCTAGCCAAGATTCCATTTCCAGAGGCATCACTATTGCTAGTTTCCTGTGTCTTTTATTTTATTTTATTGGAGGCAGAGTCTCGCTCTGTTGCCCAGGCTGAGGTGAAGTGGCACAATCTCCGCTCGCTGCAGCCTCTGTCTCCCAAGTTCAAGCTATTCTCGTGTCTCAGACTCCTGAGTAGCTAGGATTACAGACACAAGCCACTACACCCAGCTAATTTTTTGTATTTTTAGTAGAGATGGGGTTTCACCATGTTGGCCAGGCTGGTCTTGCACTGCTGACCTCAAGTGATCCACCCACCTTAGCCTCCCAAAGAGCTAGGATCATAAATGTGAGCCACTGTGCTCAGCCAAGTTTCCTGTGTATTCTTGTGGAGATATTTGTTGTATATACAAATTTCTTCACAAATAGTGATAGGCCATACACACATCTATCCCCTTTTCACTTACCAGGATGTGTTGGACATGGCTCCGTACAAATGCATATAAATCTGTGTCATTCTTCTAAATGACTACACAGAATTCCATTAGATGCATATACCATAATTTCTTTAGCCAGTATTCTATCAATGGACATTTAGACTTTATATTTTGCTATTGTATATAATACTGAATAAAACAAACCTAAACATACTGACCACAGATATGTCAGGGGAAAAATAACATTAGATAAACACTGAAAAAGAAGGTCTTTGAAACTTTGTTTGGAAGTATTTATTTCCAAATTTTTTTAAAATGTAGGCTGGGCACAGTGGCTTACACCTGTAATCGCAGCACTTTCGGAGGCCAAGGCAGGAAGATCGCTTGAGCCCAGGAGTTAAAGACAAGCCTGGGCAACATGGTGAAACCCTGTTGCTGCAAAAATTTTAAATGAGCCAAACGTTATGGTACATGCCTGTGTTCCCAGCTACTGAGAAGGCTGAGGTGGGAAGATCGCTTGATCTTGGGAGGTTGAGGGTGCAGTGAATTATGATCCACTGCAGTCCATCCTGGACAACAGAGTGAGACTCTGTCTCAAAAAAAAAAAAAAAAAAAAAAAAGGGGCCGGGCGCACTGGCTCATATCTGTAATCCCAGCACTGTGTTAGCCAGGATGGTCTTGATCTCCTGACCTCGTGATCCGCCCGTCTCGGCCTCCCAAAGTGCTGGGATTACAGGCTTTAGCCACTGCGCCCGGCCTTATTTTAAAAATTTCTTTCAGGTATACTTTAAAAGCTAGGATAATATAGGCTTCCTCCAGGGAATTTTTGTTTCCTTCTACCAAGAACCCGATGGTGCTAGTAGTCCAAGGCAATGCTACAATGCCAGTTACCAAGATTACTCTCTAAAGTTGAGTTACTCTCCTTCCTTTTTATTTTTTTTGTTTTTGAATTTTCTGCATTGCCTGAGGACCTACCCTTACTTTCTTTTTTCTTTTTTTAGAGACAGGGTCTTATTCTGTCACCCAGGCTGGAGTGCAGTGGCGTGATCATAGCTCACTGCAGCTGTGAACTTCTGGGCAATCAATGATCCTCCTGCCTCAGCCTTCTGAGTAGCTGGGGCTATAGGTGTGCCAAGGTGCTCGGCTAAAATCTGTTTTTGTTGTTGTTGTTGTTTGTTTGTTTTGAGAACGGGGCCTCTCTATGTTGCCCAGGCTGGTCTGGAACTCCTGAGCTCCAGCGATCCACCTGCCTTGGCCTCCCAAAGTGCTGGGATTATAGGCATGAGCCACTGTGCCCAGCCCCCTTACTTTCTTAAGTAGGGCATTTCAGGGTCCCAGTCCAGGGCAGAGTCCCCACCTTCAGCATGTGTTGACCTTCAACTCCTGTTCCTCTAGCCTCAGTTTCCATAAAGCTACTCATTTTCAGCTGCTCCCCTTAGACTAGCAAATGGCTCCTGGGTAAAAGCAGTAGTATATTTAAAGAGAATATTTAATAACGAGGGAGAGCTTTATCTTTGGCTGCCAGAGGATTCTTTACCTTTGGCAATTGGCAGAAGGTAGCCTTGTCTCTCAGATGCCTTTTTTGGATGACCAAATGCCCCTTGAATGGAAATCGCTTCAATTCCCTTATTTAAGCTCCAACTTTTTTCTCATTTCAAGGCTGACTATACTTTTATGTCTTTTTTTGAAATGGAGTCTTGCACTGGCACCCAGGCTGGACTGCAGTGGCACAATCTTGGCTCACTGCAAGCTCCGCCTCCTGGGTTCACGCCATTCTCTGGCCTCAGCTTCCCGAGTAGCTGGGACTATAGGTGTCTACCGCCATACCGGGCTAATTTTTTGTACTTTTAGTAGAGACAGGGTTTCACTGTGTTAGACAGGATGATCTCGATCTCCTGACCTCGTGATCTGCCCTCCTCAGCCTCCCAATGTGCTGGGATTACAGGCGTGAGCCATGGCACCCGGCTATTTTTATGTCTTTTATGCTTTTTAGTAAATGCTTCTGGCATTTATCCAACCTCTTGTTAGTAACCTTTAATGAAAGGATAAAGGACTTATATTTAATGACCTTCAAGAGCCAGAAAGTGAAGACAAATCTGATGGTACTGGAAATTCATTCCTTTCTCTTTCATTATTGTGGTAGTTAGTGTTCAGTAAATATTCACTCATTTCCCTCACCCTCCAGGAGAGAACTCTATTTCCCAAGTATTATAATGTTGAACTTGGCCATGTAACATACCTTGACTACTGAGATGTTACCAAATGTGGTGTAAAGAGAGGCTTAAAATACGTTTACGAGGCCTGGCGCAGTGGTTCATGTCTGTAATTCCAGCACTTTTGTGAGACCAAGGCAGGTGGATGGCTTGAGCTCAGGAGTTCAAGACCAGCCTGGCCAGTATGGCAAAACACCATCTCTACTAAAAATACAAAAATTAGCCGGACATAGTGGCAGGTGCCTGTAGTCTCAGCTACTTGGGAGGCTGAGGCAGGAGAACCGCTTGAACCCAGGAGGCGGAGCTTGCAGTGAGCTGAGATCATGCCACTGCACTCCAGCCTGGGCGGCAGAGTGAAACTCCATCTCAAAAAAAAAAAAAAAAAAATTTGCATATTTGGGCTTGCCTTTCTGCACCTCTGCCATTGCTATGTGAAGAGCTTTCCTTAGGAAGCTGCTGCCTCTTGACCTTGGACCCCAGAATGAACACAGATGAAAGCAATCCTGAGCCTAACCCACAGAGAGGAGCCAATCCCAGTTGGACTTACAGCTTGAAGCAGAGTCGCTGAGATGAACCCAGCTTAGATCCATTGACCCTCAGCTGACCTGCAGTTGGAGAGAAAAACTGACTATGTTTTAAGCTATTATATCTTGGGGGTAGTTATTACACAGCACTTTTGTGGCAATAGCTAATCAGACAAGTAGCCTAGCAAGAACCTGCTTCAGCAGGTCCAAGAAAAAAGAGTATTCTCAGAATCTGAACTCCAGGAGCTGCTCCTTTCTAACAAGGTTATTCCCAACCAGGAAGTTCTCATTCTTATATAATTGCCTACTCCCTATTTCCCATTCTCAGTAGGTAGGTAAAACATCACAGAGTGCGGTCTATCACCTGGAATCGCCCCTTTTTTGGGAGGGGAGTATACGTAGCCTATTTATGGAAGCCTTCAGATGTGTCTCTGTGGGATAATAGGGAATAATGCTTTGCTGCATCTCTGCCAGTATCTTTTCCCCACTAAATCTTATTTTACATTTACACTATGCAGCATTTGTGATGTGTGTTCTTCTGCCCCCTTCACATAATAAGAGAGAAGTTTGGTCAGAATCACCTTGCATGCTCTTTATTACTGGAAGCCACAAATCCCGATGACTCTGTAAACACCCCTTACCAAGATTTAACAAGTCTTACTATTTAGTCATGTGTATTTTTCATATGGTTTTGTATTCTTGTGGCTGATATATAGGAATACTGCTGGTTTTCTTATGTTGATATTGTGAACTGAATTGCTTCTGGTTTTTGTTACGTATTCATCATATATTTTCCATACTGACAATCATTATATCTGAAAATAGTGAGAGTTTTTTCTTTCTTTCTAGTTTGTAAATGTCTTCTTTCTTATGTCTTTTTGCATTGGCTAGCCCCTCTAGTATGGTGTTAAATAGTAACCATGATAGTAGTGAGTAGCCTTGTCATGTTTTAAAGCAAATGCTTTTAAAATTCTGCTGTGAAGTGGCTGGGTGTGGTGGCTCACATCTGTAATTCCAGCACTCAGGCTGAGGCAGGCGGATCACTTGAGGTCAGGAGTTCGAGAGCAGCCTGGCCAACATGGTGAAATCCTTTCTCTACTAAAAATACTAAAATTAGCTGGGTGTGGTGATATGTGCCTGTAATTGCAGCTACTTGGGAGGCTGAGGCACAAGAATCACTTGAATGTAGGAGGCAGAGCAGAGGCTGCAGTGAGCTAAGATTGCATCACTGCACTCCAGCCTGGGTGACAGAGCAAGACCGTGTCTTTAAATAAATAAATAAATAAAACAATTCTATTAAGTGTTATGCCTGGTTAATTTTTTTTTTTTTTTTTTTTTTTTGAGACGGAGTCTCCCTCTGTCACCCAGGCTGGAGTGCAGTGGCGCAGTCTAGGCTCACTGCCACCTCTGCCTCCCGGGTTCATGCCATTCTCCTGCCTCAGCCTCCCAAGTAGCTGGGACTACAGGCACCCGCCACCATGCCCATGCCTGGCTAATTTTTTATATTTTTTGTAGAGATGGGGTTTCATCATGTTGCTCAGGCTGGTCTCAAACTCCTGAGCTCAAGTGATCCACCTGCCTCGCCCTCCCAAAGTGCTGGGATTCTAGGCGTGATCCTTCAGCCCAGTCTAGGATTTTGTCTTTATCTTATATTTTAATATTTTGTTCATCATGGATTTTTTGCATTAATTTTGACTTTTTAAAAGGTTTTATCTAAACATTATTGACCTTAATTACTGAGTTTTTAAATGTTTGCTTAAATTCTGTGCCCTAGAACCAGGCACAGTAGCTCATGCCTGTAATCCCAGAACTTTGGGAGGCTGAGGAGCGAGGACTGCTTGAGGCCAGGAGTCTGAGACCAGCCTAGGCAACAGAGTGAGACCTCATCTCTATAAAAATTAAAAGACTTAGTTGGACATGGTGGTGCTGCATGCCTGCAGTTAGGAGGCTGTGGTGGGAGGATCCCTCGAGCCCAGGAGTTCAAGATCTTAGTTACAGTGTGCTATGATCATGCCACTGCACTCCAGCCTAGGCAAGACCCTGTCTCAAAATAATAATAATAATATATAAATAAAAATTTTAAAAATATTGTGCCCAAGGCAAATGCTTCCTTTCTCCCCTCAGCTAGTCCCAGCCCTGCCCTGGTCCAAGTCATGCATTATCTCCAGGCTGCACTTCTGTAATAGCGTCCTTACTGGTCTCTCCACTTCTCCATTCACCACCTATCTCTGGTCTACTCCCCACCTGACAGCCACAGTGGTCTTTTGAAAAGATAAATTGAGACGTGTCACTCTCCAGTTTCAAATCATTCCACTCTCTCTTATCCAAACTTCACGTAAAGCCCTGCATATTCTGGATTTTACTTTCTTCCTTAACCTCATCCCCTACCACTCTGCCTTTGTGTTCTCTGCCCCAACGTCACAGGCTAACTTTCCATTCCTGGAATATGCTCGACTTGTTCCTGCATCAGGGTCTTGGCACAGACCATTCATTAAATGGATAATCTCTTCAAATCCTTTTAACCTCAGATTAAGTCATCTCTTCAGAGAGCTTTCCAATCTAAAGTAAATCCCTTCCTGATATTTCTTTTATCATTCTGTTCTTTGTCCTTCCTAATACTTTGACACTATAAGTAATTTGCTTATTATTTTACTTGTTGTCTGTCTCTCCTTTTCAACCCTAAGATCTGTGAGTTTAGTGTTTTGCTTACTACCACATAGCCAATATTTAACACTCAAATACTAAGTAAACGACTAAAACTAACTAAATAACAGGAAAAACTCTACAAAATTAATGGGTTTTTTTGGGGAAAAAAAGTCCCACGAATAAAGTGACTTTAGTATGCATTAATATTAAAGCAATCTAGCCATAACAAGGGTCATAAAATTGATTATTTCCTTTGGCTTAGTACAGGGGTGTCCAATCTTTTGGCGTCCCTGGGCCACACTGGAAGAAGAATAATTGTCTTGGGACACACATAACATATACTAACACTAAGGATAGCTGATGACCTAAAATAAAAAACATCACACAAAAAACTCATAATGTTTTAAGAAAGTTTATGAATTTGTGTTGGGCCACATTCAAAGCTATCCTGGAGCCCATTGTGGCCTGTGGGCTGCAGGTTGGACAAGCTTGGCCTAGTAGGTCTACATTTGAAACTATATCCCAAGAATGTAACTTGAAAATGATGTTATTTATTTAAAATATCTAGCAGGGTGTGGTGGTTCATGCCTATAGTTCCATCGACTCTGGAGGCTGAGGCAGGAGGATCACTTAAGGCCAGGAGTTTGAGAACAGCCTGGATAGTATAGTGAGACCCCCATCTCCAAGACATACAAATCTAGGTCAGGTGCAGTGGCTCATGCCTGTAATCACAGCACTTTGGGAGGCAGAGGTGAGTGCATCACTTGGGCCAGGAGTTTGAGAACAGCCTGGGTATCATGAGGAAACCCTGTCTCTGCCAAAAAAATACAAAAATTAGCCAGATGTGGTGGTGTGCCCCTGTAGTCCCACCTACTCAGGAGGCTGAGGCAGGTGGATTGCTTGAGCCCAGGAGGTAGAGGTTGCAGTGAGCTGAGATTGAGCTATATTGCATTCCAGCCTGTGTGACACAGCGAGACCCTGTCTAAAAAAAAAATTAAAATTAAAATCTATATATTAATAATTTTAAAAGGCTTAAAAATGGGAAACAATCCATAATTCTGGTTGCCCATTAACCCTCTCTGTTTTTATTGTCCTCTTCCAGCCTAGATAAACCCAACTGTACATAGTTTCTTTGGCAGAAACCAAGCAAATAAACATTATTAAGTAAAATCACTAAGTTGGGGAAAACATAATCACCATGATTTTTAAATTCACGAGTCTCAAATGAGAAGCCATTATTTCCCTGAAATCCTGCTGTTTTTCTGATGAAGTTGTTCTGCTTTCTACAGATGCTATTTCAATGTTCGCCATTCTCCTTTTACTAAAGGAGCCACTATCTACAAGGCCATTGAAGCTGGAAAATCTGAGAGTCATTCGTGAGAACTTCATATGCAGTGCATCACCAAGTCCTATTATTTCAACTCCAAAAAAATATATCTTGAATTCATCACTTTTTTCCCCCCTATCTTTACTGCTACCACCACAATCAGAACTACTGTCTGGATGATCGAAATATTCTCTTAGTTGTTCCATTTTCATTTTTGCCTTTATCCAATCCATTCTCCACAAAGCTGAGTGATCTATTTTTTAAAAATGTATAAAACTAATTCATATACAAAAAAAATCAATGAAGCAATTTATAAAGAAAAGTGTTTTGTTTTTTTTTTTCTTTTTTAAAATCAACTTCCTCAGGTTGAAGAAAAGTTTTTCTTTTTGTTTTTTCTATTTTGTTTTGAGACAGGGTCTCTGTTGCCCACGATCACAGCTCACTGCAGACTTTGCCGACTCGACTTCCTAGGCTCAAGTGATCCTCCCACCTCAGCCTCCCAAGCAGCTGGGACTACAGGCACTGGCCACCAAGCCTGGTTAATTTACAAGGCAAATATGCTTTCCCTCTATGCCTATCTAATTACGATCCTCCCAGGTATCCAACACACACTAAATGTTTGATGTGTAATGAATCCTTCTATTCTTTTTTCTGTGATTATACAGAAATATATTTGTATTAATCTGCACTGGTTCTTTTTGTTTCTAAAAAATGTATCACATTACACAATATATTGTTATAATGTATTTATTTATTATTTACCTGATAAACATATCACGGACATTCCTCCAGGTCAATATGTCATTCTTTCTCTTTTTTTCATATAGCCATGTAATATTCCAGAAAATGGAAGTACTGAAATTAAATTTATAACTTTCACATTGATAGACATTGGGTGGCATTGTCTTTTCAAGATGTCAGTCAGATCATGACTGTTTCCTCCACAGGCTTTCCTTTTCCTGTGGAATAAGAGCTGTGTTTCCTATCTACAAGGGCCTGAATAATCTGACCCTTGCCTTCCTTTATTTTTATTTATTTATTTATTTATTTATTTATTTATTTATTTATTCATTCATTCATTCTTGAGACAGAGTCTCACTCTGTTGCCCAGGCTGGAGTGCAGTGGCATGATCTCGACTCACTGTAACGTCCACTTTCTGGGCTTAAGCGATTCTCATGTCTCAGCCTTCCAAGTAGCGGGGACTACAGGTGTGCACCACCATGTCTGGCTAATTTTTGTATTTTTAGTAGAGATGGGGTTTCACCACGTTGGCCAGGTTGGTCTCGAACTCCTGACCTCAAATGATCCACTTACCTTGGCCTCACAAAGTGTTGGGATTACAGGCATGAGCCACCATGCCCGGCCTGGCCCTTGCCTTTCTCTAAATTCACCTCATGCCACCCTTCCCCTTACTCATCATAGTCTATACACACCTTCTAGTGAAGTGTTTTTGTTTTGTTTTTGTTTTTTTTTTGAGATGAGGTCTCACTCTGTCACCCGGGCTGGAGTGCAGTGGCACAATCTTGGCTCACTGCAGCCCCAACCTCCCAGGCTCAAGCGATCCTCCCACCTCAGCCCCCTTGAATAGCTGGGACAACGGATGTGTGCCACCACACCTGGCTTATTTTTTGTATTTTTGGTGCAGACAGGGTTTTGGCAGGTTGCCTAGGCTGATTTCGAACCCCTTGGCTCAAGTCTGCCTGCCTCTGCCTCCCAAACTGCTGGGATTACAGTCATGAGTCACCATGCCGGCTGTGGTGAGGTTTGTATTTTGAGATGGAGTTTCGGTCTTATTGTCCAGGCTGGAGTACAGTGGCGTGATCTTGGCTCACTGCAACGTCCACCTCCCGGGTTCAAGCAATTCTCCTGCCTCAGCCTCCTGAGTAGCTAGGATTATAGGCGCCTGCCACCACGCTTGGCTAATTTTTTTGGTATTTTTAGTAGAGACGGCATTTCACTATGTTGGCCAGGTTGGTCTTGAACCCCTAACCTCAGGTGATCCACCTGCCTTGGCCTCCGAGAATACTGGGATTACAGGCATGAGCTACTGTGCCCAGCCTGTGGTGAGGTTTTTTTAAACCACCTCCTGTCTCTGCATATTCTCCACTCTTAACCTGGTAAAGACTACCCTCCTCTCCCCACCAATCTAGGCTCCCCTCTTAAACTTTCTCATAACATCCTTTAAACATCATCTTAGTACTCACGACCAGTTGTAATCACATATATGAACTTCTGTTTATATGCTTGTATTTATTTATATGTATGATTATTTAATCTCTGCTTTTTCTACTAGGCATTATGCTCTATGAGGACAAGGACCATGTTTTGCTGACCACTGTTTTGCTATACCACCAGCATTGAGCACAATGCCTAAAGGTTTATAAACTACATTTATTAAGTGAATACATAGGTTCCACACTGAGGAATCATTAGGTAAGCAAAGTAATACAACTGAATGTTTTTTGTTTTGTTTTGTTTTGAGACGGAGTCTCACTCTGTTGCCCAGGCTGGAGTACAGTGGCATGATCATGGCTTACTGCAGCCTCGACTTCCAAGCCCAAGTGATCCTCCCCTCTGAGCCTCCCAAGTAGCTGGAACCACAGGCAGACACCACCATACCCGGCTGTTTTTAAAATTTTATCTTTGTAGAGACAGAGTCTCCCTAGGTTGCCCAGGCTAGCTTTGAACTTCTGGGCTCAAATAGTTTGCCTGCCCCAGCCTCCCAAAGTCCTAGGATTACAGACATGAGTCACCACACCTGGCCTGATTTAATGTTAACTTTTAAAACCATATGAGAATGAAGTGTTACATACATAAGTCTATATGAAAGTATATAAACACACATATGCATACTTAAACATATGAAAACTGGCAATGCAGTATAGTAAAAGGAGTACTGGCCTGAGATGGTAGTGACTCTCACAGTTGGTTACCTAGGAACTGTCACCTCACTGTTAGTCTCAGTACAGGGGTGGCATTGCCCCCTAGTGTTGAAGATTTTATTTATAAGTGCTAGCAAACCATGACTTGACTGTATTTCTAGAAGTCATGCTGAGCATTTATATATTGAAATACAAACAATTTTATTATAAATTACTTTCTTCATATCATTTATATTATAAAAAGAACATCATTTTGATTTAAGATTAAATCATGTATATAGGTAGTTTATATACCTATGAATTTCATTTTAGGCTAACAAAGAGCATATTATAAAAACATTTATTAAAAAAAGGAATGTTGAGTAAGATAAGGTTGCCACTGGATTAGGTGATGCTTAAGATCCCTTCCAGTTTTTACTGTGATTCTAATCTTTCATAATGGGAAGGCTTCTTTTTATTTTGTTCTTTTCATTACTTTGTTTATGTCCTATTATAAAATTGGTAACATATACAAGAAAAATAAACATACATTTTAAATAAAAACGTCAACCATATTGAATGTTTAGGCATTTAATTACCTAAAGGGAAATCCAAATAATTTCCCAAGTTTCCTTGCTAGGTAATCATTTCATGATTCTATAATTTCAAACTTTGGGTAAAATGTGACTTCATTACATATTTTAATTTTTACCCAAATAACTGTTGTCTCTAGGTTTGATAGTGAGGAAAGGGAAACATAGAAAACCAATGTATTGAAAGAATGAGGCCGGGTGCGGTGGCTCACGTCTGTAATCCCACTACTTTGGGAGGCCGAGGCAGGCGGATCACCTGAGGTCAGGAGTTTGAGACCAGCCTGACCAACATGGTGAAACCCTGTCTCTACTAAAAATATAAAAATTAGCCTGGCGTGATGGCACGTGCCTGTAATCCCAGCTACTCGGGAGGCTGAGGCAGAAGAATCGCTTGAATCCGAGAGGCTGAGGTTGCAGTGAGCCGAGATCGCGCCACTGCACTCCAGCCTGGGTGACCGGTGAAACCCCTTCTCTACTGAAAAACACAAAAAATTAGCCGGGCGTGGTGGTGGGCGCCTGTAGTCCCACTACTTGGGAGGCTGAGGCAGGAGAATGGCGTGAACCCAGGAGGCGGAAAAAAGAAATGAGAGCTGCTTCTTATGACATGGAGTTCATAAATTTAAAACTGCAACCTCTTTCCCTACTCCCCTTTCCTGTTTTAAGTTTTTAAAATCGGTTATGACATACTATGCATTTCAATCACGTATTTTTAAAAAAATGCCTCCTCTCTCCTCTTCCTCATCCCAACACATCACTAGGATGGCGACAGGGAATTTTTTCTATTTTGCTCACCATTGTGTTCTCAATATATAGAAGAGTACCCGGCAGCCAGGAGGAGCTCATTGAGTATTTGCTGTATGAGTGGGTGAAGAATACATGCAATAAGCAAAAATTACTGCTTCGAGCGCCACTTCCACCAGAGTTCTGGGATGCAAACGGGAGCGACCAGTACATTGACTGACTTTTGTAACTGATGATTCCTCAGTGCTCGTAGAGATTGTGGCTGCATTCATTGTTCTTGGGGATGTGCCGATGTGTGTAGAGTTTGTCAGCTTGCACACAGCTGTGCTGGCAGGGCAGCGAACTAACACTAATTCGCACAGAGGTCCGCAAATTCTCAAATTCACATCAACCGAAGCACGTTATTGTAAGTGCACGGGTCTTCCGTTCTCTTGGGTAATCTGCACAGAACAATTTAGTATATTTCTTCACCGGCGATTTTACAGTGAAGAAGGGATCAAGGGTGGTGGCCCCCAAATGCGCAAGGACAGGGAAATGAATTAAACGGGCATCTGTTTCCTCCTTGTTTCGCAAACAGACGCCAAGTCTGTATCAAATTCTTACCCTAGATCAAATCCCGCGCTCTTCGTACCCCCAACCTGCCTCCACCTCCACCCCGCCCCCTTTAGATATCCCTGGTGGGCGGGGCAGAGAAGAAACATTCCGGGCTCCCCGAAAAATTGTTTAGCCTCGCCCCAGTCTTGGGGTCGCACATTTCCAAAAACACCGAGGACACAGAATGACTAGTGAAAACAGCCGACCAAATGACATTGAAGCAGCACACGCGCGCAGAGAAGGAAGCAAAACACGAAGAAAGGCTCAGCCCAGCAGCCACGTGAGGTGGGCGATCTCCTCCGCCCTCTGAGAGTGGACTTCAACTCCCGGCGTGCCCCTGGGCGGTTACCCTCCGAGGACTCCAACTCCCAGGGTGCTGCGGGAGCGGCCACCGCAACCTCCCACTCAGCCGCCCGCCGCTCCTCCCGCCCCTCCCCCGCCCCTCCTGGCCGGATCGGCGTGCGCCTGCGCACGGGAGGCCGGAGGAGTCTTACCCTAATGTAAGATGGTGGCCCGTCTGGCTGTGGAACCCACCGAAAGCTGAGAGTCTCTCTCTCAGCCGTAAAGGTCGGACTCACTGAAGCAATCAGGCCCGGTTCTGAAGAGTTTTTTCCCCGACGCTCGTTCGGTGGTTTCTTGTGAGGACGCGGCAGCGCGTGGAGTCGGCTGAGGGAAAAGCGAGGCAAGGCAGGCGGGTGAGTCTATGCGGGGCTGGGCTTAGGGGAAACCCGGGGCTGACCGGCTACGAGAGAGCGGAGGCTTCGCTGGGACTGTACAGGCCGCACCCCCCTTTCTCCCCACCCCCCGCCTCATCTTCACCCTCCTCCTCCTCGGTCTTCTTCCTCCTCCTCCTCTTCCTCCCTCTCCTCTTTACGCCACAGCAGTTACCATCAGGAAAAGCGAGCGGGTCAGAAGGCAGCGCGGCGGCAAGCAGCGACTCTCCTTCGAGAATTTCTTTAATTGGGGAGCCGAGGCGGCTTTTGGTCTCCAGCTTTTCCCCCTGCATTTTCATAGGGGCAGGATTCTTAGGTCTCAGTCCTCCTTGTTTCCCCAACCCCCTATTCCCTGTCTGACGTCCTTTCCCACTGGCCCCCGTCTCCCAAGACCAAAGCCATCACTTCCACTCTGACCCGTGTTGCTGCTGCTGCTCGTTAATCCCACTGCTCATTGCCCACCCGTCCTGCTGCTTGTTTTTTGCTCCACTGCTACCACTCTGGAGTTAGCCTTTGCCCCCCTTTGGTGCTTGCAATCAGCCCACAGTGTATCTGCCACACTAGGGCTTCTTCCGATTTGCAGTCTTTCCTTCCACCACATCTGTCATCTTAAAGCTGCCCCTTAAGTGTCTAGATTATGCTTCTGCTCCTGCTAACCCACCTGTTTCTCAGCCTTCTTGAGAATTGTCCGTTCTTTCCCTCTTTCCTGTACAGATCCTTTCAATATACACTTCCAGAAAAAGGGATGCCCCGTGGTGGCCCTTGAAAAGTAAAGGAAGTTGGGAAGTGAATGAAGTGAGGTCGGATAGTATTAAACGTTATGAGTAAAGATCTTTTATTCAGTCTACTCCGGAGGGGACCGTTTTCGTTTTGCTTTCCGTGATCTATTTGTCGCTTATTCGCTCTGTTGTGTTAGGACGTGGCTTTTTTCTTTCTTCTTTTTTTTTTTCATTTTGGACCGGTTTTTTACCATACTACTAAGCGTTCTTTGGATTGTCTCTGCCCAGGACACTTAGTGTGGGCTCTGATTTATACCAATATTAACCCCAGCATTTCAAAATAAGATAAATTTGGCGCACATACAGAATTCATCTGTGAACTCCGCTAGCAAATATAAGTGATATTTTGATTACATGTGGGTTATATGTGGGTTCTGTATTGAGACTTGATTTTTGACTGAGTTTTATTGATGTTCAGCTTAATTGATGACATTTTATTTATGATTTGAGTGGAAATTTCCTTTCCAGTTATTATCAGATTTACTTCTTATTTTTGGATTTGGGAAGTTCTCTTGACATTTCTAGGATGATAGTTATCTGAATAAATTGTCTTCTCTTGAAAATCCATTAGGTATGTATGCAAAAGAAAAATCGATGTTTTTATATAAACCTAAGTTTCTCCTATTTTTCTCATAGAAAAGAAGGGGGCTGGGAAAAGAATGACAAAGCTGTGCACATACATGCATTTGGTAGAACTCACTGTCATTGTTATCTACAGTAAAAAGCAGAAAACTAGAAGCAAGAGGTGGCTTATGATGTCCATGTTTTGGTGAAAGCAAAATTAAGATATACTGACTAATGGTATAATGGGAAGAAGCAGCCCTGGCTATAATCAGACCACTGTGAGATAAAGAATTACCAGAAAAGCAACCAGGATTACATAGTGCAAATACATACATCCCAAGTTTGAACATGACATACATGACATTGCATTCTTAAGATATATGTAAAAATGTTGAACATCAGTGACAGTCTCATGTGGCAGTCCATTAGTGAGTTATTGTAATTTTTACAAATTTTACCTGTAAAATTTGGAATCTTAACATTTGGCATTATGTTCACTTGATTGTGATAAATGGTCTGTTTTACCAAATGTAAACTAAGGTTAGAAAACCTGTTTATAAAACTTTTTTCTTTCAGCCACTTAAGCCCCAATTTGGGGGACCAAATAAATACTCTTAGAACTGCAAGCAATTTATATAGCAAACTTTGTCCTAAGTTACAACTTGAGTTTTTTTTTTTAAAATCGCTTACATTTAGTTTATCAGAGGAGTGTATTTAATAGTTGATCTTTAACTCTAAAAAATATACTTTTTGTTGTTGTAATACACTGGTGGAGAAGCTTTCCACTTTGAACAATCCTAACACAGGTTTAGAAACTCTTGGCAATCATACTTGGCTGAATTGTAAGCAGTTGAGTTCTAGGAGAGGACTGTTTGTCTGGTAGAAGGGAGTAAATTATTTTAATACGTCTTTTTTTTTTTTTTTTTTAATGGTGTTTGTCTCACGAAATATTTTCTCAAGTAATTTTCTCCCCTCATACTTTTTGCTTGCAGTTACCGAATTCTTCATTTCGGCCCTCTGAAGTCAAAAGGAATTTACTTTTGTATCTTTAGTACGTTTAAAGAAGACATCTAAAGTTCTTTAGTATTTTGATAAGAAATAGGGAGCTGAGATTTCTAAATGTTTTTGTGTGGTTTAAGTTTTTTGATCTAACGTTATGAACACTACAGCTTCATACTTTCATGATTTCTTTTGATAATTTGGAATACTTTCTACCAGGTTCAATAGTTGAATTCTTGAGATCAATAGATTATTTCTGTAAGAATGTTTTGAATATGAATCGTTTAAAGTTGGCCTATTATAAAATTAGGATGAGAGAGTTATACTCAAATGACAAAGTACAGAAAAATAAAATTGTTTTTGTATTGCCCTTCAACTTGAGTCTGAAAGGGAGTACTAGCGATAACTTGCAACTAGCGATAACTTTAACTTACTTTGTTAAAGAAAGAGGGTGTTGCCAGAGGATGAACTCCTAGCTTTAAGGGAGTTTTATTTTAAAAATGATTTTGTGTGCTTTAAAGGAATAAAAAAAATCTTATCAGTTTAAGCAGTTTGGATTTAGAAATCTTCCCTTTTTTCCCCACTCTACTCTTGGCTTTAAAAGGAATCTATATTCTTCAGTTTAATAAATTTATCTTTTTGTTGTTTTGTGTGAGAAAAATATTAAATTTTCTTTTCTTTCTCTCTCTTTTTTTTTTTTGAGACAGAGTCTCACTCTGTCACCCAGACTGGAGTGCAGTGGTGCGATCTGGGCTCACTGCAACCTCCGCCTCCTGGGTTCAAGCGATTCTCCTGCCTCAGTCTCTTGAATAGGTGGGATTACAGGCGTGCGCCAGCTCGCTCGGCTAAGTTTTGTATTTTTAGTAGAGACAGGGTTTTACCATGTTGGTCAGTCTGGTCTCAAACTCCTGATCTCGTGATCTGTCCACCTTGGCCTCCCAAAGGGTTGGGATTACAGGCGTGAGCCACCATGCTGGGCCTAAAATTAAATTTTCTAATGTGACTGCAAATAGTACTCAATTAAATATATTTAACCTTAGTGTTATTATTTTTATAGATCATTTAAGTAAAATGGTTTTAATTTGTGAAAACTTCAGCCTCTGGTGAAAATTCAGTTAGTTAGCTCTCTCACAGTAACTATAATACTGTCTTGACTCTTTGTGAAGGAAGTTACATTACATTCAGGTTCCGAAGAAAACAGTAGGGAAATAGGTTATAGAGATTTTTGCTGTTCTAGAAACAATATAACTAGAATGTACTACATACTTTTCTCAAAGGATTTCTTAATCTAAATGGAACTTGTAAATGGTTTTTATCCCACTGGAATAGCATGTATTGGATAAAACTTGTTTAACACATTCTGAGATTTTGTAATGTTTTATGTTACCTCAAAGATATTAGGAAAAATCTGCAAATATCCATTCCTGAATAAAAGGTGGCAATATCCTCAATATTTTAAAGATTATAGTATATTCATATTTTTCTCAAAAGTCGAGTACGCAAATTAAAAAGCTAGCATAATTTACCCAGTTATTTTTGTAATGCAAGGAAAGAAGATATGTGGGACTTTTTAATCATGCGTTTAGTGGTTTTCTAAAAGAACTTCACAATTGTTTTTAATCTTGTTATGTGGACTTCTTTATTAGAAAAGATTATGTGGTAAATGTCAACTTTTCTACTATAATAGAATCTAACTGGTTCTGTGATACATTTCTTTTTTTTTTTTTTGAGACGGAGTTTCGTTCTGTCGCCCAGGCTGGAGCGCAGTGGCATAATCTCTGCTCACTGCACGCTCCACCTCCGGGGTTCACACTGTTCTCCTGCCTCAGCCTCCCTAGTAGCTGGGACTACAGGCACCCGCCACCACACCCAGCTAATTTTTTTTTGTATTTTTAGTAGAGACGGGGTTTCACCGTTTTAGCCAGGATGGTCTCGATATCCTGACTTCGTGATCTGCCTGCCTCGGCCTCCCAAAGTGCTGGGATTACAGGCGTGAGCCACTGCACCTGGCCAACACATGTCTTTTGTATTATATGATTCTTTTATTATTTAATTATGAAGTTTATAGAAAATTTCACCGCTATTTTGGCCCCTTAGATTTTAGTACTTAGATTTTAGTAGCATAGTTTTCGTTTATCAGAAGAGAGAAATTACAAGGTACCAAAAAGAAGATGGTTACTTTTATTTGGTAGGAAAACCTAACTTTAAGGATAGTATAACACGGTTTAAGTTTATTTTTCCTCTTAACAGGTTTATTTGTGAGTATGGAATTTTTTCTTTACCCCCATCCCGAGACGGACTCTTGCTCTGTCACCCAGGCTGGAGTGTAGCTGTGTGATCTTGGCTCACTGCAGCCTCTGCCCCCCGGGTTCAAACATTTCTGCCTCCGCCTCCCAAGTAGCTGGGATTACAAATGCCCGCCACCACACCCAGCTAATTTTTGTATTTTTAGTAGAGACAGGGGTTTCACCATGTTGGCCAGGCTGGTTTCAAACTCCTGACCTCATGATCTGCCTGCCTCAGCCTCCCAAAGTGCTAGATTACAGGTGTGAGCCACTGTGCCCGGCCTCAAGTATGACTTCTTTATTATTAAACTCTGTTCATACAGGAGAGTTGTCTTGTTTTAAGCTTTAATTGCTTTGGGTGATGGGCAGATGGTATATTGCTGTTAGGATAAGTCTTGCTATTTGTATAGGTGTGTATGTCAGATAACTGTTCAAAAATAACTTTTTAAAAGTATGGCTACTAAAATCTCACCTCTTGAGTTTTAAAGCAATTATGGAGTAGAATTTGAAATCAAAATAATCAAAATTGGCTTGTGGATATGCCTAATACCAGTTTGGAAAAAATGTCAAGGCAAAAAAGCAGTGTAATTAGTAGAATAAAATGCTTTCACTTAAAAATAGTAGATGTGACTAGGCACGGTGACTCACGCCTGTAATCCCAGCACTTTGGGAGGCCCAGGTGGGCCGATCACGAGGTCAGGAGTTCGAGATCAGCCTGGCCAACATGGTGAAACCCCATCTCTACTAAAAATACAAAAATTAGCTGAGTGTGGTGGCATGTACCTGTAATCCCAGTTCCTCGGGAGGCTGAGGCAGGAGAATCACTTGAACTTGGGAGTCAGAGGTTGCAGTGATCTGAGATTGCGCCATTGAACTCCAGCACGGGAGACGGAGTGAGACTTTGTCTAAAAAAAAAAAAGAAAAAAAAATTAGTAGATATTATATTACCGCTTTTGGAAGCAATTAGTGAATGATGTCAGCAAAATAGTGATTGAATTTTGAAAAGCAGTTAGACTGAAATTTCAAAGGGGTGGAGCATTTCTTGATAGCAACAAACAGATACATGGTCATTAATCCAAGTATCTGAAATTTTCTAAGCATGTTTTTCAGTCTTTGGAATAGAGTGGAAGTGCTAATTTTCTGATTATTTAAGAACTTTTTAATCCATTCCCTTAGAGCATTAGGTGTTTTCAGATTGTGAATTTTCTAAAATAACATTGACTGATTCGGGTTATTGTACATTGGTTGTAGCAACTTTTTTC